>NC_088379.1:3035000-4235000 GCF_037993035.2 Macaca fascicularis | reverse complement strand
GTCATGTCTGCACAAGGTGTCAGCTGATCCGTGATGCTCCACTGCCAGCCACATGGCTCAAAACCCAAACCTGGCTCACAGAGTGGTCTCCAAACTACAGGGACCTAGCACTCCCCTGGGAACTTGTCAACATAGGGGTTCCCACTCCCAGAAACTGGTGCAGTAGGACCAAGCTGGGAGCCCAGGTGTAACAGGCTCCCCTGGGATTCCAATGCAGTGGCCCTGGGGTGAGTGGCACTGACCACAGGGTGAAGTGCCACCTGCAGCCCCATGAGTCCTGAGGAGGTCTCCTGCCTCTTCCACCTCTCGCACTCCCCTGCCCACACCCCAAACCCCAAACCTCTCACCCCTCACCCCAGTGGGCATCGAACCATACACAGAGCTCCTCCTGGGCTTGTGAATGCCCCCTTCGTGTACCCAGAACCCCTTACCCTGGTCTCTAGGCCCATCCTTCATGCTCAGTTCCAATGTCTCCTCCTACAGGCAGTCTTCCTTGATCTGCTGATTGAAAATAATTGGCCCTTCCCCTGATCTCCAGCATGTTGTTGTTTTAGTGCTTTTTAGCCCATGTTTTCATCAGTGGCCACTGCCAGGCACCCCCTGAGGGCAGGGTGCCAGCTAGGGGTTCCCTGTGTGCAAAAGTGACATGGGACACAGGAATGAGTATGATTCAGCTCCTGTCTCAAAGTGCCAGGTCCAGGGTTGCTGACACACTGGCTAAGTGGGAATTCCCTGACCATTTGCATTGTCACATCAAGGGCTCTGAGAAAGTCTGCAAATAAAAGTACAAAGCCATTGAGCCAGGCGTGGTGAGGGATGCCTGTAATCCCAGCCACTCGGGAGGCTGAGGTGGGAGGATTGAGCCCAGGAGCTCCAGTCCAGCCTGAGCAACATAGCAAGACTCTGTCTTAAAAAATTTTTAATTAATTAATTTAATTTAAAAAGCCACTGAGCTTCGTTTGATCTGATGTCTCCCAAGATTATCTTTGACTTAAGAATTCCTGGTTCATACCAGGAGGAGCAAGATGCTTCTGGGAATGTGGTTTGAGAAATGCTGTTCATGGTGAAGCCACATCTGCAAAGAGCTATTTCTATCACGGGATGCGGCCAACAGACGGAAGCCACTGAGCCCTGCTCCTCAGAAGGTGCTGGGCCCAGCAGAACTCCTGTCCTGAGTGCAGGCAGGCCTGAAGGAGCATCGGCCAGACACTGGACACGTGCACACCGCCCCTCTGTGTCCCCAAAGAGATGCTTCTGCTCAGGGCTGAGGGCTCCCAGATCACAGATGTGGAAACAGGCTCCCGTGGAGCTGGCGGTGTTCAGATACGAACCTGGAACTGTGGTCTTTCCAGGATATGAGACCTGCCCTGACTATACCGCCTCCTTCATTACATCCTGCATATAGTTGGTACTCTGTAATTGCTTTCTGGACACAAGAATAAAGAAACAGGATTCAGAAACAGGGGAATGGGAAGGATAGGAAGAACCTCGGGGGAGGCTGGAGTGGCTCTGGAGAGGACCTGAGCTGAGAGCGGCTGGATTAAGTTGACCTGGAATCAAAGAGTTCCCTATACTCCAGGTTTTACGGTAACTGGAACAGGCTCCGAATCCCTGGAGTGCCAGGTCCAGGGTGACATCTGAGCTCAGCGAACCGAATTTTGAATCTAAAACTCGACACTTGATTCAGTTACTGGACAATATTGAAGTATGTTTGGAACAACTTCTGTCTAAGAATCTGCTTTCTCAACTGTAAATGTTACGATAGCTAAATTCAGATAAAGTATTTCCAGTAAAATTTCAGCATCTGAATTGAAATGTGTTGTAAGTAAAAAATGCATGCTTTTGTGCTCTCCAAAGAGAGTCCGAAACATGTAAAGCATCTTAATATTTTTATATTGATTGCATACTGACATGATTTTGAACATGTTGGATGAAATTATTTACACCTGTTTCTTCTTTAATGTAGCTACTAGAAAATTTATATCACATATGTGGTTCGCAGTCATAGTTTCTATTGGACAATGTCACCTTAAAGCCTATGATATTTTGATAAAATGGAAATACAGAGTTTGTGGAAATTTTATGATTGTTTTTTACTTATCTGGGCGGAGTACTTGGAATGTCCTAATTCAATCCCCTTGTTTTACAAATAGGAAACCTGAGGCCAGAGAAGGCAAGTAAGTTGCCTGGGTCACACAGCATGTGGATGGAGCTGGGCCCATAGCTTGGCACTTGCTCCAGGCAGGCTTGGAGGTGCCAGCTGCTCTAGACCAACCTAAACCAGGCTCCCCAGTCCCCCTTTTTTCAGATACGCCTTGTAGGAACACAGATCTGCAGGCCACTAGAACCAAGCAAGATGCCAACACGCTTGACACCCAACCCAGGTCAGAAGATTACCCCAGGGCAAGTAGCAAGGAGACATTGTAAGGGCTTTTCCTGGTTGGCGAAGACCACAGGCTGCTGTCCAAGGGAAGGGCCTGTAGTCCCTGACACTTGGCCCTCTGTGCACAGCGCCCAAAGCCTCACCTTCCAACTACGAAGAGAAAAATATTCCCTCTGTGAAAAGGTGGGCTGTACCCAGCAGAGGGTCTCCTGTCCAGCTCATGTTACAGCAGGAGCAATTCCTCCTCTCTGAACAGAGTGCAGCATTGTGGGGGTGGAGACCCGGCTGAGACATGTGGGCCTCCTCCCCCTGCCCGCTGCTCCATCGTGGACGTCTTCTCTCAGAGCCTCGATCTTCCCATCTGTGAAATGGGCGTATGAAGCGCGGGATGAAGCCTTTTCATGAGGTTGTGAGACGGGTCCAACCATGGCAGCTGTCATGGGCTGAACTGTGTCCTCCCAAAATGTGTATGGGGAGTTCCTGGCCGGCAGTACCTCAGAACGGGAGCTTATTTGGAAATAGGGTCTTCCTGAGGTAGGCAAGCTGAAATGCAGGCAGGGCCCTACCCCAAGCTGAGTGGTGTATGAGGACAAACGGAACTTTGGACACAGACTCACTAGAGGGAGGGCAGTGTGAAGCCAAGGAGAAGGTGGGCACTCGGCTGGCACCCTGTGGCCTCCAGCCCCAGACTGCTGGCGACCATCAGAAGCTGGAGGGGTCAGGATGGGTTCTCCTCTAGAGCCTCTGGAGGGGCACAGCCCTGCTGACGCCTGGGGCTCAGACTTGTGGTCCCCAGAACTGCAGAGAAAACATTTCAATTGTCTGAAACCTGCCGCCTGTGGCCGTTGGTCCTGGCAGCCCCAGGACACGCACAGAGACACGCAGGGCAGCTCTCCTGGGGACTCCCGGCCCCAGCGTGCGGTCTTCAACTATCATCAGGCCCATATGGGTGCAACCCCCAGGATTTTTCTCCCTCTCTTCCAAGCCTCTGCCCTTGCTGGGTGGGGCAAGAGGAAATGGGGACCCTCACAGGAGGTCTCCGAGTTGGAACAGCCCCTACAGGCATCGGGTGTGGTCTACCATTTGTCACTTAACTCCATCCTCAGCCTGGAGTCCTCAGATGAGGGTTCTCTGCCCTTGCTTCCTGTCAGGGGAACCCGATAGGAGGGACACAGGTGGGCAGGTGACAAAGGAAGTGGCCATGGGTGTGTCCAAAGCCCTGTGGGTGTTGGTTTCTCTGGGCCTCCTTCTCCCACAGTCCCACAACCCCCTAAGCCCACCCGTGTGCCAAAGAGTGTCTCACGTGGCAAGCCTGGCACCCGATGGGCACACAGTGAGTCTGCTGACTGAATGAGTAAAGGCAGACGGGGTGCTGGCTGGGGCTGGGTAAGGAGTGGAAGGGTGGGCCACCCAGGTTGCAGACTGCTGGGAAGAGGGTGGGGGTTCCCAGGAGCCCCAAGCTCAGCCCAGCACTCTCCTGACCCTCACATTTCTACCCCTCAGAGCCAACCTCTGCCTGCACCCACCTGCCTGTGGGGAGCCCCTGCACAGTGTGGGCGTCCCAGGCACCACCCTGGGGTGGTCGGCTCTGCCCCGACTCCTTCTGGTGGGGTTCCTGGAGGTGCTGTCTCCATTCCGACCACCCCAGTCCCCACTGGCCCTGCTGAAGCCCATCGTGGCCCCTCCAAGCACTGTCCCTTACCCTGACCTCGGGTTGCAAGATTAAGCCCAGGCTCCTGGCTGGGGTGGAGGCTGTGCCCTCCTCCAGGCCTGGCCTCTGCTGCCCTCCCTGGCCAGCTGCCTGGACTCCAGGCCTCTCAGGCTCCCACAGCGTCCGCACCTCGCCCCACAACACATGACTCATCCAGGATCGCCTCCACCACACCCTATCCCACCTCCCGCCTTTGTTCACACCATCCCTTCGGTTCAGAATATTCTTCCGGCCACCTGCCCCTCCGTCTCCCTGTAACACCAGTGTTAGCGCCTGCCCTTCCCCGCGGGAGGGCGTCACCACTCCACTCACCCAACCCTGCAACTCGGTCTCCGCTCCTGGTCTGGATCTGGCATCGCTCCTGCTGGACCCAGGCTCCTCAGAGGATGGGACTGTTGCCGCCAGCGCTGTCCGGAATTCTGGTCTCCAGGACGGTGCCCTCATGTGCTGGGTGCCCCAGAGAGTACACTGCTTCTCCAGACACAGCTGTTCCCTTGGCCGGACTGGGCCCCCCCAAGGCAGGGACCCTGGAATCCACTTCTGGGCCCCCGTGCCTAGCGCGGGGCCCTGGCAGATACTCTCCAGGCTTCTGGAATTCTGAACGGCATTCCCATTTGCAAACACGAAAACAGAGGCTTGGAGTACCTGAGCCAGCTGCCCAAGGAGCCATCGCTGCTGAGGATGGAGACCAGACCCTGTGTGTCTGACCCAAGCCTGAGGGCCCCCTTTGGTTTGGGGCCCTTACGACACGGGAAGGACAGGCTGGGATCTGAAGAGGGTTCGGGTCTTCGTGGCAGAACAAAAGACCTGTGAATGGCCCCCACTCCCATCCCAGGCTTTCTTTCCCACAGCCTGCGCCCAGGGACCACCTAGATCCAGCTTGGGAGAGACCCAGGACCTTGACAGGACAGGACGCAGAGGTGGACATTCCCACAGCTTCCCTCCATGGCTCCCGGTGGGGCACAACATGCCCCGAGGGGCAGCTGAGAAGCGAAGGTGGCCAGCACGGTACTGCTAGAAGGTCTCTCATGGTTCATCACCGGTCGGGGCACCCTGTAAGCTCTGATGCCATCCAAGGGCCCTCTGTAGAAAGCACAGACACATCAGCTGGATACAAGACCCACTGAGGCCCACTCATGGATCACCAAAGGATCCGTGGGCCTCAGGCCAGGATGCCCTGGAAGGGAAAGAGGAGGCCTGGGACCCACGGTCATCTCAGGCACGAATCTGCCACGGGCCTGTGGGTCAGTCTCTGGGCCTCTCGGGGCCTCCATTTCGCCATCATAAAACAAGAGCCTGAACTCCAACCCCCAAGTCCAAGGACTCTCCCTCCTGCTTCCCAGTGGGGTGGGCCTCCCTGCTGTCCTGGAAAGACCATCATTCCCACCAGCAGCCCAGGCCTGGGCACTGTGGGGACACATGTTCCTCCGCTCATGCCCCGAGGGTGGGCAGCAGGCTGGAGACAGCTCCAGGTAGAGACGGGAGGGCCTTGAACCTGTGCCCTGTGTCAAGGAGGCACCAACAGGAAACCATAAAGGGCTCAAGCTGGTTTCCAGGCAGGCAGCCCCTCTCGTCCCCAGACACTGCGGTGGGAGCGCAATCCAGGGTCTCCACCTCTCCTGACTCCTCCAAGCCCCAGCCCTGGCTCCGAGGGGCTGTGGTCAAGGAGAGCGTGATGAGTATTGACCCTGCATTCGCTGGGCAATCACTCACGTTATTTTGGGTAACAGGCCTTGGGTGAAGCCAACTGAGTGGCAATTTGTAAGAAAACTAACAGATGGGCTCAGCCAGCAAGGCAGACATCCAGTGAATGCGGCTGCAGAGAGGCGTGGAACCCGCTGGAGCCGCCTGAAACCCAGGCCTTCACGCCCCGCATCTGCCCCACTGCACTTTGTCGCGGAGCAGCTGTAACGACCTTGGCTATTGTTTTCTGAGCATCTGTGACCGATGAGGAAGTGGTGGATCAGAGAGGTTGGGAGCCTTGCCCAAAGCCACACAGCCAGGGAACCCCAGTCCTCTGCGCTGGGAGTTCCTCCAGGTTGGTCTGATTCCAATGCCCAGGCTCCCTGCTCTGCACCACGCTGCCTCACAGGAGGCTGCATGCCCGGGGCCTGGGTGTGGGGGACAGGATGCACCCCACCCCTGTGTCTGAGCTCAGGGGAGATGGGGAGTCAGCCCCCGGGGCTGGGGAAGAACCAGGGCACTGGTGCCACTGAAAGGCTTTACAAGTCCTGGTTTTGGTGCTTTGTGGCCAAAGCTAACAGCATTCTCTTTTGTGAATTTTCCCCTCTGTGCAAGGCTTCCACGTTGCCTCTCAAGACATACTGTCCCTTCTGCTTTAGCAACAGAACTCTTTGAAGATAGGGGTAGCCAGAGAGACGAAAGCAGAAATCAGTGAAAGAGGCTTCTGGGCTATCTCTAAAAGCTGAGAGGAGGCCCACCTTTGCCTCTCGCCCTTCCCCTTATTCCTGAATAAAAGGGGAATGCGAGGGCTGGTGCTTCAGCAGCCATTCTGTGACCTGGAGGATGAAACCTATCCACTAAGGATGGCAAAAAAAAAAAAAAAAAGCAAGATAGAAGGAGTCCCCCTGGGTTCCTGGCCACACTAGCCCAGGGCTGCCCACCTCCTGCTGTGGCCAGTGCTCTGTCAGCAGCCAAACACAGATTCTGACTGACCCAGTTTACAAAGGCCTCCCGTATTAGGGTATTGATCCTATTTCTTAAATGGAAGCCAAGTCATGGTAGCTCACCCAAGACAGAAAGTTTTTTTTGTTTCTCACAAACAAATGAGTGAAGCTGGTAAACCGTCCAGTGGGTAGGACAGCTCTGCCCCAGGTCACCAGGGACCTGGCTCCTTCTATGCAAGGCTCTGCTTTGCTCTAAGTAAACTGTCCTCACCTGACTATCACAGTCCCGTTCCAGGCAGCCAGGAAGGAGAGAGTCTGAGGGTCACCCAACTTCCTGAGAAGACAAAGATCTATCCAGATGTTGCCCGCTGCACATCTCATGCCCACTGGTCAGAACCTCATCATGTGACCAGGTTGAGCTGCAAGGGAGCCTGGGAAATGTAGTCTTTAGCTAAGTGCCCAACTGAAATTCAGAAGGGTTCAATTAGTAAAAGGCAAAAGGGGAGAATGTGGCTGGGCGTGGTGGTTCACGCCTGTAATCCCAGCACTTTGGGAGGCCAAGGCGGGTGCATCACCTGAGGTCAGGAGTTCAAGACCGGCCTGACCAATATAATGAAACCCCGTCTCTACTAAAAATACAGAAATTAGCTGGGTGTGGTGGCAGGCACCTGTAATCTCAGCTACCTGGGAGGCTGAGACAGAATTGTTTGAACCCAGGAGGCAGAGGTTGCAGTGAGCCAAGATTGCACCACTGCACTCCAGCCTGGGCCACAAGAGTGAAACTCCATCTCAAAAAAAAAGAGGGGGGAAGAATGGATCCCTCCTTTCCTCACCTTGAGATCAGATAAAAATGTATGAGTATTTTTAATCTTTTTATAAAGCTTTTTGATTTTGCCTTTACATCTTGAACCAGCCTGAGAGGAAGTGTGTGCCCTGAGCCGAACCATGGCCCCACCCTGCCGTCCCCTCCTGCCGATCCCTTCATGGTGTGGGAGAAACAGCTGTCCATCCCCGCCCACCACTTCTCCCTGTCTTACCCCGCCTCGAATGGGTCCTGGAGGCCTGATGTGAAGGGCACACGTCCCTGCCCTCCAGGAGCTTGCAGCCTGGCAGTGAGGGGTTGGCAGATCCTGCTACACCTCCAGGGAAGGACTCAGGGGCTGTTGGCCAGCCCTGGAGGGTAAGAGCTGTGCCCAGGGCTGGGCTCTATCCACCAACAGGGCCCGGGCCCCACACAGGCTGGAGCTAGGGGAAACCTGATGGGATGAAGAGCCTGACACTCACAGAGCCTGCTCAAATCGAGGCACACATTTGCCATAATGCCAGTGAAAATATCACTGCTGGGACATTCCTGTGTGTTTATATCAAGGAGGGGTGTTAAATTTCACACCGAGGCCTGGACACCTGCGGTGGTTATGCTGTGTGCCGACTTAGCTGGGCTGTGGTGCCCGGCTGTTTGTCAAACTCCAGTCTAGATGTCTGGAGGTATGGAGGTATTTCTGAGGTGGGATTAATATCAATGTACTCTGGGGAAAGCGGATGACCGGCCACTGGATGGTGGGCCTCACCTAATCAATTGAAGGCCTGAAGCACAAACACTGAGGTTCCCAGAAGCAGCAGGAATTCCCTTCCAGGCTGCAACACAAACACTGCCTGGGCTGCCAGCCTGCTCCCCGTGGAATCTGTCCTCAACACTGCCACATCAGCTCTTGCCTGAACTTCCAGCCTGCCAACCTGCACTACAGATTTTGGGCTTGCCAGGCCACACGATCATGTGGGCCAATTTCTTTAAGTTGCATACGCACTCCCTGTCTGTCTGTCCGTCTGTCTGACTCTTCTATTGATTCTCTTTCTTTGGAGAACCCTATTTCCTAAGTACAATATAAAGAAAAACATTCAAAACATGAAGTCTAAGGCCGGGCGCGGTGGCTCAAGCCTGTAATCCCAGCACTTTGGGAGGCCGAGACGGGCGGATCACAAGGTCAGGAGATTGAGACCATCCTGGCTAACACGGCGAAACCCCGTCTCTACTAAAAACACAAAAAATTAGCCGGGCGAGGTGGCGGCACCTGTGGTCCCAGCTACTCGGGAGGCTGAGGCAGGAGAATGGCGGGAACCCGGGAGGCGGAGCTTGCAGTGAGCTGAGATCTGGCCACTGCACTCCAGCCTGGGCGACAGAGCGAGACTCCGTCTCAAAAAAAAAAAAAAAAAAAAAAAACATGAAGTCTAAAGTAACAGTAGTAAGTCCAACATCATCCAGCACACTTCAAACTACTTTGTAGCTATAATCACAGAGAGGGATACATTCTACATCCTAAATTAAATCTGCAAATACAGAAGTGTGCACTGAAAACAATTTCAGTGAACAATGGGAATCCTAGCACATGAGAAGCACTCAACTTCTTTCTTCCCTCACATCCTTCTTATGCACGAAACACAGGTGTCCTTATAAGTACAGTGAGTCCCCACACAGCAGACACCAGCAGTCAACCATCCCTTAGCCAAGAACAGGAGTGACGCCCATGCCCCACCTCCGCTTCCCCCAGTGCCTGGAGGCCCTCTCCCAGTGGACTCCATGCAGGTGAGCCAGGTTCCTGCTCCAGCCTCATCACAGACCAGGAAGACCCACACTGTTAGATTCAATTTACAGACCTGGATTCAAGCCTCAGCTAACTGGCCACGCAAGGCTGACCTCCACTGAGCGGCGGCGGTGAGGATGAAGCTGCTGTCTCATTCACCTGTTTATCAGTGATGATGCCTACCTCTGCAGCCCTGAGTAGTTTGCTGGGATGGCACAGCCTGAATCTTGTCCCCAAGGAGCTCACAGTCTCACAGTCTCACAAGAAAGTCAGACGACAAACAGCCATGATGTCAGGGAATGCAAGGGAGGCAATGATGGGTGGACCCGAGACTGTGGGGGGCGGAGGGCGGGGGTCTCCTAGCAGAGCCTGGGGTTCAGGGTGGGTGCCCTGGGCAGATGGCCAGCTGCCGGATGAGCCACCAAGTGCAGGAGTCCTGGCAGAGGTCCGGAAGGTTCTCTCACCTGGCACTTAGCAGGGCTTCATTCAGTGAGAGCCTCCTGGAGGCTGGTCAAGGATTCTCCCTCCAGGACACTCTGCAGCCCGGTGATGTGGCCAGGACCCTTGGAGACTCTCAGCCTGTGGTCGGGAATGTGTCTGCCCTCGCAGGTGTGAACTGGGAACGAAATGTGACCCAGAAGTCACAAAGAAAGGCTCAAGTATCTTTGAGAATGTCACCCACCGCGGCTGAGGAGGTTCACGTGGGGGCGGGAAGGGCCTGGGGAGTGTGAGAGGCTGGGAGTGAGAGCCAAACTGCCTGCTGATCCACAGAAGCCTCTGGACTTGGTCTCTGAAAGCGGGATCCAGAGGAAGCTGGAAATAGGAGGTTCCTGTAGGGGGCCTGCCTGCCCTTCACCTCCCCACTCAATGTGGTGGGGTCCCTGGGGATCTACTCCCTCCAGCCGACAGCAGCATGCTGGAAGGGAGCTTGGGAACAGATGAATGACAGGACCATAGAAAACCAAGGGGAAAAGGCCACTAGTATAGAACAAACATGTGCTCGCAGCGCACGCCCAGCTGTGCAGGCTGTTCATGGGAAGCCACCGTGAGCACTAGGACCCGTCTCAGCTCAGTCCAAGGGAGAGAGGGAGGGAAGGGCCCTGAGTGCTTTTGAGTGGCATGTGACCAAGTGAACTTCCTACCTTCCAGACAGGCCATAGGCAGTTGATAGATTCCTTTTAAAAAAGAAAGAACCGAAAAAATGTGTCAAACAATCATGGCAAAAGCGTCCTATTTAGAAATACGGAGGCAGGTAGGAACAGAAAGAGCTGGCAGGGCTGACAGCTGTGTCCTCTGGTGGGGGTGGAAGGAAGATTCTCTTCTGGGAGTGGTTTATGCTCTTTGTAGAAGTGGAGGACACTTTAAATTGTGTGCTGAGGAGCTCTGGTACAAATAAAGACCAGGAGGAGGAGAAGAGGCGGGGCAGGGGAAGGGGAGGAAGAAGGGGGCACTAGGTCCCTGGATTTAAATAGTTTAGGCATCTATGTAGGCATTTTTCTTTCTTAAAAAATGGGGGATTCGGGTGGTGGCTACACAGGTGTGTACATTTATCAAAATTCCTCCGATTGCACTCTTAAATTTGCACTTTTCTCCCTCAGTACATTCACCTCCTTTTTTTTTTTTTTTTTTTTCTCACTCTGTCGCCCAGGCTGGAGTGCAGAGTGCAGTGGCCAGATCTCAGCTCACTGCAAGCTCCGCCTCCCAGGTTCACGCCATTCTCCTGCCTCAGCCTCCAGAGTAGCTGGGACTACAGGCGCCCGCCACCTCGCCCGGCGAATTTTTTGTGTTTTTAGTAGAGACGGGGTTTCACCGTGTTAGCCAGGATGGTCTCGATCTCCTGACCTCGTGATCCGCCCGCCTCGGCCTCCCAAAGTGCTGGGATTACAGGCGTGAGCCACCGCGCCTGGCCATTCACCTCCCGTTTTTAAGCCGGAGGGGAGGGAGCGTTTCCATCTTCTACCGGTTATACGTTCGAATTTCGTGCCTTGGTGATGCATTGCCTGTTTAAAAAAATACATATATCATAGGGGGAAAACTTTATCAAAAACTCTGGTCGGGCGCAGTGGCTCAAGCCTGTAATCCCAACACTTTGGGAGGCCGAGGCAGAAGGACCACTTGAGTTTAGGAGTTCACGACGAGCCTGGGCAACATACAGCACCCCTTCTCTACAAAAAATAAAAACTAGCCGGGCGTGGTGACCGCGCCTGAAGTCCCAGCTACTCGGAGACTGAGATGGGAGGATCAGTCGAGTCCAGGAAATGGAGGCTGCAGTGAGCCCTGATCGCGCCACTGCACTCCAGCCTGGGCTACACAGACCCTGTCTCAAAAACAAACTGAAACTCTGGCTTCTCCAGGTAGTCGAACTTGGGATGCCTTTTGTTTTCAGTGCTTGTATTTTCTGAATTTTTAAAATAACGAACAATCTCCTTGCGAGGAGAACTCCTTTAAACGCAGTGCAGCCGCCGAGGAGGCGTCGGGGGCAGATGCGGTTGGACGCCGTCCCCACTTCCTCCCCTGCAGCCGCCTCCAGGCCGCCAGCCTCGCCCAGTCGGAGCCTCAGTCCTGGAGGGTCGGGCGGCGGAGGCCTTCGCCGGGAGTGGCATTCTTTTTGCCAGTGGGACCCCCTACCCAGGTAGGAGGCAGGAAGCGGGGTCCGGGACTGCCTCCCCTTCCTCCTTCCACCTTCCCCCGCGGCTTCCCTGCTGCACCGGGCCTCCCAGGTCTCACCCCGAGTTTCCGCACCCGGCGGGGCGCGGCTTCAGGCCTCCCTCGACCTGTGGAACCCGCAGCCCAGAAGCCTCTTTGCTAGCACGCAGGGGTCTCCCAGCTTCCGGATCGTCCCGCGGTTCTGCCCTGGGTCTGAGTCTGGAGGTTCGAGAAACATCTTTGGACTTTTCTGGTTGGATTGTGTCTAAATCGTGCATTTTGCGCGGCAGGGGACTCGAGGTCTTTGAGGATCCCAAACTGCCGCAGCCCCTCCCTCCCCCTCTCCTTGCCCCTGCCCCTGCCCCTGCCCCTGCCCAGGGAAGTGCGCTCCTCCAGGGTCATCCACAGGCGCAGTGCCGAGCCCCGGGCCCCACTTCCAGAAGCCGCGTCTCTACGGGCCAGTGGGTCCTGAGAGAACAAGGCTTCGGGCGCTCGGGGAGAGGCGGCGGAGGAGGGGTGAAGCCGAGGGGTGGCTTTTAACGAAAAAGAAGTTGAAGCATCAGCTAAGCCATTAGGGCTAATGCGATGTACTGTAAGACGGGGATCAATGCCGGGCCTCGGGGAGCGGCGTGGGGGAGGGGGCAGCAGGCCGACCGACCCCCAGCCGGGCGAGGCCCCCGCCCATTTGGGGGAAATGGATTTTCGCGATTTAAGAAACAAACCCAAATCAAATGAGCGAGGCCCGGATGTGCTGACGCTGCGGTTCCGCGCGCGGAGCTGGAGCCCCAGAGCGCTCTGGGAAGGGCGCAGCGGCGACCACGAAATGGCTTGAGAAACTGAAGCGGAGAGGTCTGGAGAAGCAGAAAGAGATGCCGACAGGCAGAGAAAGAGCGAGACGGACACACCGAGGGGTTAGGTGGCAAAAGGAAGCAGCCTCAGGAAATTTTCGCAGAAGAGGACGGCGCGGCTGGGGATGCGCTTCTGGGCCAGGGGCGGCAAGACTCCCAGGACCCCCCAGGACCCCAAGACCCAGGCGTCTATTTGAGCTCCTTTGAGTCCGGCAGGAGACCTAAGTCCATGCAGGACGGAGAGGCCCCGACCCCTACCTTGACCAGTCCCCTCTGGGACGTCAGGCGGGGAGTGCCCCCTGAGCGCAGGGCCCCAGGCGTCCGGGCCCTTGCTTCTGGCGGCCGGGAGAGGTTGGTACCATGACACGCACACATACACCAATGCCCCGGGCCCGCTAGGGACGCTGAGCTCCAGGCAAGGAAAAGCGAAGGTCCTGAAGTCGGTCCTGAGTGCATTCCTCCGCTGGGCCCCGCCGAGAATGAAACTCTCGGAGGATCGCCACTGGGAGGTCCTGGGGGGACACTGGGGTGGGCGAGCTTCCTCAAAGACTCGGTTTCCACTGGGCCCTCCCATTCCCTCCTCTCTTCGTCACGCGGAGCAGGGCGGGGAGGGAATAATCCCTCTGGTTCCTGGGGCACCCGTTGTGGTGGGGTGCGCCCTCCTGGCTGGACCCACCCCTTGCTGGGTGCAGGAGCAGTGGGGAGGAAGGAGGCCGGTGGCTTTGGCTTCTGAGTAGCCCACCTCTGCCTCTCCTGGGGCCACATTGGGCTTATCTGTAAAATGGGCACAGGTGAGATGGGGTTGGCCAAGGTCTCTTTTAGCAGGCTAAGGGTCTGCTGGGGAGGCGGGTTCACTCCAAGGCTGGCACCCCCCCATCCCACACCTCTTGACAGTGCCACCCTCCAGGATGTGAGGAACCCTAGGCAAATATGGGGGACTCCTGTCTATATAAACAGTTTTAGTCACCCCAAATTCAGCATGTCAGCACCATCCCGTTAGCGCGATCTCTCCAGTCCCGACTGACAGCCCTCCTGAAACCTGGGCCTTACAGGTCTAAGCTGGCTTGGCGCTTCCACCCCAGTCCCAGAAAAGGCCTGCGGGACTTAGAAAATTCCAAAAAATAAAAGGCACTCCACAGTATGGGGCCCTCTGAGATGCAGCCTGGGGGCACAAGGGTACCGTCTCTGAGACCCCCATGTAGAGAGCCCGCTGGAAGAGGGAGAGGAGGCTTGAAGTGGCGAGGGTGCGGGACCTCCGGGGCTGACACCCTCCCCCACTCACCCAGACCAGGGGCTGAGCTGGGCTCAGCATCCTCACCTCCTCGCCCTGTCATTGCCCCCATGGAGAAATCGGGACAGAGCCTCTGCCTTTTCTACACACGTGCGTGGTCTGTGTGACGTGGAGTCGCACTGGTACCGAATGGGGACATACCCTCGCCCCTTTGTCATCGTGGAAATACCATGGAACAAGACGGGCTGATCAGCTCCCGGCCCGAAGAAAGCTTCCAGGGGAGGCGGAAGGGCCATTAGTCATTCCAGAGCAGGCGCGGGCAGTGACCCACGGCTCTGGGCCTGGGTCTGTGTCCATCTCTGGATACCCAGTTCCCGCGACCAACCGTGTGGTTGGGAGCAAGGAGGCACAACTGCCCGTGGTGGGAGTGGAGGGCTTGGGTCCCCATTAGGGACGTAGCAACCGGCAGAGCCCCAACGGGGCGGACTGCGGTGCAGACAGCGCGGACTGCGCCAGGGGCGCAGCGGAGTTCGTGGAGCGCCGTTGCGCACGCGTCCGCTGGCCAGCAGGGCCCTGGTGCCTGGACACCCCTGGGTGCGCGCGGAGTGGCTGCCCTGGTGCCCCAGTGAGAGCATGACTGCGCGCCGAACGGAAGTGGGGGCGTCCCCTGACCTTTCCTATGCCCGGGGCCAAGACAGCTGGGACCGATATAATGCAGGGGTCCGGGTACAGGCTGAGCGGACCGACCCGTGCGTTGAGCGCCTCGGAGGTGCTGCGGGTTTTGGTGGGTGCTGAGTGGGAACACGGAAGGCTATGTACACAGCAGCAAGCCACAAACCCTCGCTCCCGTCATTACATCGCGCCGCCTTAACCCCTGCTACGATGACCACTCCCCAGATGGGCAAGACGAGCTCAGAAAGGTGAAGTGACTTTCCCAAAGCCACACCGGGCCAGTGTAGGCACTGTACCGTCCAGGAATCTAACCCTTCCCGACGAAAAGTGGGGAGGGAAGGTCTCGACCCGAAGGGGCCAGGCGGCAGAGAGACACGCGTCCCCCGCCACGGGCTAAGACGCAAGGCGGTTCGCCTTGTCTCCACCTGCGCGCCTCGAACTTCGCTCCGCTCTAGCCTTCGGGTTAACACCGCTTCCTAGAAGCCTAACGAGGCCCGGGCGGGTCAGACGCCTCCCTTCTCCACAGCCCCAGGCCCTGCCCGCAGCTTGAGCTCAACGCCCTTCTCGGGTTGGCGGTGGGAAGACCGGACAGATCCGCTTTGCAGAGCCCGAGGGGGGAAGGGACCGGGTAGGGGAGGGGAGCGAGAAGGGGCGAGGTGAGAACCGAGGGGCGGGGCCGAAGGCTGAGCCAGACATCCAGACGCCAGAGAGACGCCAGGTGAGCCGGGCGGGGGCGGGCGGGGGCTCGGGCGCCAGCGGGCAGGGCGGGGGCGGGGGCGGGGGCGGGGCCGGAACCGCGGGGAGGGGGCGGGGCGCCCCGGAGGGCAGCGAGCCGGGAAGGTCCCAGGCGGCCAGAGACTGGGAAGAGGAGGGGCCGCGCCGCGTCCGCGGGGTCCCGGGCACAGCGGAGCTGGCGCCACTGCCCGGGTTCCACTCCATCTAGCTCCGGCAGCCCCGCGGGCCCGGGCGCCGCTGCTTTCCTCTACCTGCTGGGAAGCGCAGGCCGGGCAGGGATGAGCCTGGCAACAGGGCCCCAGCGGGGCAGGGAGGGCCCGGACCAGAAGCCGCGGCAGCGACTTCCCACTGCCCGACCGGGCGACGCGGGGCACAGGAGGGTCGGGCAGGTTGGGATCAGAGTGCCGGTGCGCCCCGGAGTCCGCGCCTCCTGCGTCATATGCCAAGAAGCCTCTCCGCAAAGAAATAAACACGCCCGGTCTCCCGGACCCCGACTCGGGCCGGTCGGAAGTAGGGAGAATCACGCCCGGGAAAGGAGGAATAGGGAACCACTGGAGAGCCGCGGCCACCAGGGCAGACGCACGCGCGGGCGGGATCCTCGAGCACCGAGAGGAGAGACCAGCAGAGGAGCATCGGGAGAAGAGAGGCAAAGGGGACCGCGGAGCAGCGCAGGCGGAGCCCCGTGGACACGGCCGAGGCTGCACTTCAGGACTGTCCGCCAGGCGCCCTCCCTGGCGGTTGGCGAAACCCGAGGAGGCCCACAGCTCTGGCCTGGGGCGCCGTTGTTCCAGGGACCTCTGCGCCGCTTCCTGGCGGCTCTCTGGACCCTTAGAGCCCCGGGATCCAGGGCCCCAACCTCTTGCCAAGCGGGACGCACCTTTCGCGTGGATCGGGCGCTGCAGACCAGGCACGCCAAGTGCGTCAAGGAAGTGCCCGGAAACCAAAGACACGCACCCGGGACCAAGAGGAGGCAGCTGCGCGCAACCTCCCAAACCCTGCAGCGAAGTCGGAACCGCGTCCGCGTTGGTGACTCGGGCCGGGAGGCGGCGCCAAGGATCCGTCAGCCCTTCTCCGTCCTCCCTGGTCTGTCCTTGGCGCGGTCTGAGGCCCCCCCATCGGAGGAGACGCCCCGGCGCCAGGTGCCCTGGGTGGGGGAACCCAGAGTGGGCACCAGGACCAATGGAGAAGAGGCAGAGGCCGGGAAAGCTGCGTGGAAAAGAGGAAGGGTTAAGACTGAAATCGTTCTACAGATAGCACATTAATGGGTTTAAATGCGAACATTCTAGCTAAGCAGAAAAACAATTTTAAAAGCAGAGTGCAAGCTGGACCAAAGTGAGACCCCGATTGGGCGGAAATAAACCTGCAACCAAAACAGCCCCCAGGCAGAGATTCAGCCGCTCGGAGCACATACCCCAATGTTTCTTGGTAGTCACTTTTTGAAACATTTTATTATGGAAATTTTCAAATATAAAACAAAATCGAGGGAGCCTTCAAGTGAATTCCCATGTACCCACCCCTATCCCACAGTTCTTAACCCCTGACCAATCTAGTTCCCTCTGTTGGCCTCTTTTTATTTTTATTAACTTATTTTTGTTGCCTTATTATAAAGCAAACACAGACACATTTTCACTGGGGAATACATAAATGCATTTTCACTGATAATAACTTTCTTAAAAATAACAATACGGCTTAAGTCACAATTCTCAGTAAATCCACACTCAAAAGCAGTTGGCTTTTGATGTTGGACGTGCAGACGGATTTCCATTTGAACTTTGCTGCAATGTCCAGATAATAAAAAGCACTATTACTTTTGTAATAAGAAAGAAAATCTCAGCCCCACGGCTCCCAAAGCTGGCCAGGGCCGTTTGCTCCCCAGGCAGTGAGGCTGGCTCCTCCATCACTCCACTGTTCTCGGGGCCCTCTTGGCGCCTGGTCCTGTGTGTCCTTCCGTGCATGACACGCAGAGCTTAGCTCTGTGAGAACAGGGCTGTCCCCTCTCGGCCCACCTGTGAAGGGGTGTCCACCTCTCCGTTTCCCTGCAGGGCAGCCATTCATTGGGTGATCCGCCCTGGGGACCTGGGGATCGGCGGGTCCAGTAGACACTTCTGGCGAACGAATTTCCGGCGGCTGCGACCCCACTTCCTAGCGGGACCCTGGATAGGCATGCCCACTCTGGCTACCAGAGGGGCAGGGGGGCCAAAGGGTATGAAGCATATGAGTGCACAGGCGGGGAGGAACAGCAGCAGCACCGCAGGAGGGCACCGGGGAGCCTCAGTGCCACCCTGCCCCAGAATTCCTGCCGGTTTCCCTTTCCAACCAGTTGCAAGGTGGGGCGGAAGGCCACGAAAGACTCTTGGGGGAGACGCACTGACAGAAAGGGAACGAAACCCACCCGGCCTCTCCCACCTCCCTCGTGCTGCTCACCCCGCCAGGGTCCAGCGCCTTCTGCCTCCGCCCAGCTGGGTTGCCTTCGGAGTGGGCTCAGAGCCAAGGATCTGGGAAGCCTCCCTGCACGTGGATGGGTAAGGGCACTGGGCACCCCTCCCCTGCACCTGATGAGGAGGATCTTCTCATGGTGCTCCCGGCTGAATGGGAGTCGATGGGCAGCGGTGTCCCATGAGGGCTCGGAGTGCAAAGGCCAAGCTGGGTGGAGCGCAGGGGGAATCGACACCTCCAAGGGCAGTGCCTGGGTATCTGTCTGTCTCTCATTGTGGCTTTGGAGGAAGCTGGGAGGACAGAGCCCCGGTTGCTGCCTGCGCTCTCGGTCAAGGGCCTGGAGTGGCCAAGGGCGGTGCCACCACCTGGGGGAAATGGGGCAGGCCCAGTTCGGCCTCCAGGATTCCAGCAGCTCTGATCCCTGTGGAATTTGAGCTAGGCTAGGAATCTCTGCTCAATAGTCAGTTCCCAAGGACAGGGCCCTTAAGCCCAGACAGCACATCCCCCATGCCCAAACACCACCGTAGTGGCCTTTCCTGGTGCTCCAGGTATGGACTTTGCCTTCGGAGGTCCCAGATGCCCAACACTGGCGGGGGACGGGGAGCTGATTTCCTACCTCTCAGGCCAGCTCCAGTGGGGATTCAGCTTTTGTAGTCTTAGAGCACTGAGAGGCCCAGAGGAGGTGGGTCACCCTCCAGTCCCACTACAGCGTGGGCCCTGGGAGCTGGGGAGGGATGTCCTGCTGGCCTCACTCAAATCACAGAAGGCCCAGCATTTACAAATTACAGACCCCAGTCCTCACCATAGGCGTGCGGTGGGAAAACCAAGGCCTGGAGAAGAGAAGGAGCACGACTACAGTCATGGGGAAGTCGGATTGGGTCCAGCAAAGGAGTGTGTCCAGGATGTCCAGAGCCCGCTGCACCCAGTGGTGCTCGGGGCTATGCAACTGGAAGCCCTGAGCAGCTCGGGGTGGCTGGAATCCAGCCTCTGGTGCAGAGAGGGTGAGGTGGTGGGTGGAACCCGCGAGGCGGGAGGGCGCATGGCGCATGTGGTGGAGACAGATCAAAGCCATTCATCTTCTGCCAGCGGTGCAGCCAACGCGCACGCCCGAGGTGCACCCGCGATCGATGGCCCTGGAGCTTAGGACTCAGAGGGGCCAGGCTTACCCCCAGTCTGGTCCTGTGCACCCTCCAGGGCTCCGTGGGCTCCGAGTCCTATACTGCTTCTCTCTGGTTTGTTCTGCCTTCGGTGCCAGCCCCAAGACGCCAGAGCCCCACGGATAACAGGGCAGAGCCAGGTTCCCTGAGCCCAGTTGGCCTAATCCAGCTTTGTTCTCTCTTACAGTGTTCCAGGCCCCAGCCCTTCCCTGAGCTCGGGAATGGTCGCCTCCTCCCACGCCGGCTCCCTCATGGCTCCCTCCTTCCCACCAGGGTGAGCCCTGAGCCGCGGCCCATAAGACTCTCTCCAACCCAATTTTTAACTAATTCTATTGAAAGACACATCCACTCTCTCCGAATCTGCCCTGCATTTGAACTGTGTAGACCCTGCACCCTCTGATGCTGGCTGCCAAGACTAAGCTTGGTGACCGGTTCCATGGTTCCCCAGTAGCCAGAGTGGTCGATCAAAAACCGGCACCCATAGGGCCCTCACCCTTCCAGCTTCCTGGTGGCCCGGAGTCAGGTAGCTCCCGGAGTGGTTACGGCCACCTGTGAAGGGCTCCAGTGCTGACTGATCCACCTGTAAGGGGATTTGCCCGCAGACCTTGGCACCACCACTGCGCTCAGTGGTGCCCTGCAGTTGCTATGCGACCTTGGGACCACACCCACGTCGGTCAGAAGCAGTCAGATAAAACAGTTGCATCACAGCGATAACCTCTTTAGCCTGAGCTCCAATGACCCCCTTCAAATAGGGGGAGGAGGCAGGCAACCTCATGGTGCAAGTGCCCGAGACCTTGCCAGTCCCGAGCAGCATTGCCGTTGGGAAGGCCGAGGTGGTGCCACGGGTGTACAGTCCCTGGACTTCAAAAGGAGAGGCTGCTGCTGCTGCTGCTGCTTGCCAGGCCTATGTGGGGCTCCAGTGTCGGAGGCTGTGCCTTGGCCCCTTTCCTGGACTCAGTGATGTGTCTGATGACTGGGTGAGGCCAGCACAAAAGCGACAGAAGCCCAGAAGGTGAGGGTCCCAGAAGCCTGAGTCAGGGGTGCGAGGCCTAGAGGGCCCAGTGGGGAGAGGAGTCGGAAGGGGCAGGGGGTTTGGACTTTGCCTGAGTAGCCACGAGGGGCCTCTTGTAACACCCCTTGCCCCTCATGGCCGCAGCCAGGAGCTTTCATTTCATTTTATTGAGGCCTCACCTGAGGCCCTCCCAGATGAAACCGAGTGAGAATGGACTTCCTGCTTTAGCCAGGCAAGCAGTTGGGGGGCAACCCCAAAGCAGAGGGGGAGCCCAGACACAATTCTGGGAAGGGCTGGAGGCCCAAGCAGCAACAAACCTGCAGGATGGGGACTGGGTTTTGGGGGAGGGCTGCTTCAAGGCCAAGGATGGCTGCCCCCTCTAAGAATCTCTCAAAATGCCCACCCCGTCATGACGCAGGGCCTGGAACCCACAGGTGTGGACCTGAGGGCCCAGAGGCTGAAGGAGGCCCCTTGGGCTTGCCGGAACCCTGGCCTTACAATAAGGAACCAACTGATGGGCCAGGGTGGGGGCGGGGACTTGGAGGACATGATTCTGGATCAGGAGCTGGATGGTAGAGACACACAGATGCACGGACCCCAGACCCACCACACTGTGTCCTCCACCATCTGGCACTACCTTGATTGCCCCAGGCCCAGCGTATGGCCTGGCTACTGCCCATCTCACCTGGGGAGTGTCCGCACCCAAGTGAAGCAGGGGAGGGGGACGGGTTTTCTTAGGGGCTCAATTCTGCCATGGAAGTGACCTTTTCAGACCCGAACAACGTCTTTCTCCTAAGCCCAAACACACACCAGTGTCCCTCCCCCACCCAAGGCAGGGCCCAAAAGCAGCCAGCTTGGGGCTGACAGAGGTGGGGTGGCCCCAGTGGCCCAGAACAGGGAACAAGCTCTCCTCCACAGCCCATCACCATCAGCCGTGAACAGCTTTGCCCACCGCGTGAGTCCTCCAGCCGACCAGAGACTGCAGGCCAGGAGGAAGGCCCGAGGCAAGAGCACAGTGGCCTGACCTTGAGTGCCACGGCTTTGTTTTGGCCCAAAGAAAAATTCCATGCGAGATAGGAAAGGGCTGTGCACACGGGGCGCCACACAGCGGAGCCGCTGTGACAAATGCCAGTGGCCTTCGGTCGGCCTCTGCCTTCACCTGCTCCTGCCTTTCGGTTTCAGTCAAGGCTCTAGAACTTCGGACACACCACTGTCACTTACTTCTCCCTACTCCCGGCTGCTGGCCCTTCCCTGTGGTGTGTCATAGAAGAGGGGCACAGCGCCCACCACCTCCGGCTAGGGTCTGTCTGACCCACCTGCACCTGGCCCAGCCCTGGGCTCCAGGTGTCCCCAGTCAGCACTGAAAGGTGCTCCCAGGAGGGACGGCACCTACCGCAGCTTCAGCTGTCCCTGCCCTCGTGATCACAAAGCAGTGAAACTGTCCAGAAAATGTCCCTTTTTATTCCATACGCAAATAAGTAGATTCATTTAAAAAAACCACCCAGAGGCCGCCACATTTGCAGCGCGCCCCAGCCTGCCTGCTCCTGGAAGGGAAGATGGGCCCACAGGTCCAGGTCCTTTCTCCACCAGCACCCGCGGGAGGGGCAGCGCAGCCCTCCGCCCGCCTGCTGTCTGGGTCCCAGGAAAAGGACGTTTAGTGTTGGGGGCAGTCTGTGGGGACAGTCACCACGCAGCCTTGAACAGCCGGTTCCGAGTTTTCCTTTGCTGTGCTGGGCTTGGCCTCAGGGCAGCTGCCCCGGGTGGCCGTGGCCGACCGCTCCTTGCTGAGGCCGGGGGTGGCCATGGCTGCGCAGCCCAGTCTCTGCATTGCCCCCTGTTTGAGTGGGGATCCAGCCTGGCAACTGGGTGGGGCGTCCCATTACATTCTAGAGGCGCTCCCCACAGGGGCTGAGGCCCGCGCCCGGCCTCGGCCTGCGCTCCCGAGGTGTCTAGAAGGCCGCAGGAGCGGCCATCCCTCCCCTTAACGACCCCTGCGCCCCGTGCCTGCCGCTGGATCGCGCGTCCACACAGGTCCACAGGGTCGCGGGGAGAGGACCCGGCGGGCGGGGCTCACACCAGGCCGGGCATCTGCGCCCGCAGAAAGGGCACGGAGGCGGCGGCCGGGAAGGCGGCCAGCGGGTAGGCGAGGGCCCCAGAGAAGCCGAGCAGCGGTGGGGGCGGCGCGGGCGCGGCGGGAGCCAGTGGGAAGGGCAGGGTGGCCGGGGGCCCGGCGGCGGCCGCGGCAGGGGGACTTTCATGGTAGAGCACGGGCACGCGGACCAGGCGCTGCGCTCCCGGCGGGGACAGGCTGGCCGCCTCCAACTCGGCCGCCAGCTGCCGCTTCCACTTGTTGCGGCGGTTCTGGAACCAGATCTTAACCTGCGTCTCGGTAAGCTGCAGGGAGGCGGCCAGGCCGGCACGCTCTGCGCTGCTCAGGTAGCGCTTCAGGTCGAAGGTGGACTCCAGCTGGAAGACCTGGCTGCGGGAGAAGACTGTGCGCGTCTTCTTCTTTCGGCCGCCGCCCAAGCCAACGCCGCCGCGTGTCTCCCCCGCCGCCGCAGGGACCTCGGCCAGCTCCGACGCCTCTTCCGCGCCGGCCGCCGGGCCCCGCGCCGCCAGCTCCGCTGCCTCCCGCTGCACCGCTCCCGGCCCGGGGCCTCGCGACCAGGCGCCCTCAGCACGGCCCATCTCCTCGCCCGTCTCCGGTGAGTCCCGGTCGCTGGCTGCAGGGGAGAGAGGGGCACCACCGTTGGTTCTAGGGCATTGATTACCAGACTCAGTCACCGAGGCCAGCCGTCCCCACCTTGAGGTCGCCTACAGCCACAAGCAGGGAGACTTTCCAGCACAGGGCTGGGCACCCAGCAGCTCTGGGGATGCACACAGAGGCAGAACCATAGGAGGCAGCCCAGAGACCAGGGAGCAGCTCCAAACCAACACCCCACAACACACACACAAACACAAACGCACACCCATGCCAGAGGACAACGAAGGATGCAGAGCAAAGAAAAGAAACAAAAATACTACACACGAAAAGCAGGCTGACCCCAGTGAGCACTTCCCACTCCCAGCTGCACCACGGGTGGCCTGGAAAAACACACAAATCTCCCGCAGAAGCCCCTGGACAAGAGGAAAGATGTCCTTCCGAGAAATGTACACACCGAAAAATAAGCACGGACACCCCCTGCCACCTGGCACCCAGACCCACACCAAGGCCCCCAGACAGAGGAAAGAAGAGCTCGCAGGCCTCTTCCCGCGCCCTCTGCCCGCTTGCACAGAAACATTCCATAGTAGGAGGACAAAACAATGCAAAGGATCCCCAAAAGAGAACTCCCATCAGGTGAGGCCGTCACCCCCACACCGCATATTCCTGTAGCCCTGACCCAGTGCCCACAAGGCAAGTCCACACCAGCCACAATCATGCTCAAAGGGAACACGGGCACATGCCACTCCAAGCAACATGCAGCAGCTGAGCCCTGCCCCAAACACCTTCTAGACTGGAGGTTCAGCCTCATGGGTTTGGGGGTAGAGAAGCTCACAGAGGGTGTCTGAGTTCATGTTCCAAGTACCAAGCTCCTCTACTCATCTCCCAGAAACAAGAAGAGACCCACAGGGCTGGCAAGGGATGATGTCAGGTTACAGATGCCAGCTGGGACCCAGAAGTGCTTGCCCAGACTGAAGAAGGCAGCCGCCTCCCACTGCAGGGCTCCAGAGGAGGCTGACTCGGACCCGCTGCTTTTCTGCCTTGGTCTGGAGCCTCCCGTGCAAAGGGCAGGCCCTGGTTGACAGGTGAGAGGTGGAGGCAGAGTTTGGCCTAGCCCTGGGCCCTTGGAACGCTGTGCACTCTGCTGGGTGTGTGCTTGCAGTGTATTTGCAGCATTTGCACACTCATGCACGGGGAGCACACACTGGTGGGCTTCTGTGCGTGGTTCCAGCTCTGTGCCTTGTGCCCAAGGAGTGTGCGCATCCCACTCATGCCCGTGGCCAGTCCCCATGCTGTGTGCCCTCACGGCGCCCACAGAGGAGTCAGGTAGCAGGTTGTGGTGCATGCTACTAGATCTGGGGAGTCCCTGCCTACCTGCAATACCCCAAACTCACAGAGGCCATGTGCTGTCACAAGGCACTAGGCTGACTTGTCAGCTCTGGTGAGGAAGCGGGACCCTAACCCGCATGGCACGAAATAAGCGGGAGCCACCTCTGCAGAGGTGCAGGGGTGCCACCTGGGCTGCAGGAGGGGATGCCGTCCAGGGATGAGCAGATAACAAATTTCACCCTGAGAAGCCCTTTCCAGAGTCTCCCCCAGAAGGGCACTAGACAGAGTCGCTTGATTTCTGGGAAACCACGGAGGCCCTGCTCTAGTCCATGTGAAGGGGGTGGGGGCCTGGACTTCCTGAGTGTAAGTGTTGCGATGTGGGTCCTTTTGCAAGGGGACACTCCACGACATGGAAAGGGTTGTCTAATGAGTGAGTGGGGGTCATAGGCCACTTACTCCCCAGCACACACTGATATTCACACAGAGGACAGCATGGATCCCAGAGCCAGAGCCTGCAGAGGGACCACGTCCTCAGCCGGCCTCAAGGTCCGAAGGCTGTGTTAGGGGTGGGGGGCTGGCTAAGCCAGGGCTTGGGAGGTTGGACTGGCTTGCCTGGCCTTCCTCCCAGGGGTCTTCCTAAAGGGCAGGTCCAAAAGGGAGGCAGTGACCCTGGAACCCTGGGGAGGGGAAGCAGAACTAACGGGTCAGATACCCAAGCAAGGGAGCAGAGGGGTTTTGGGGTTGAGAAGTCCCCAGCCCCAGTCTCAAGCCCTCAGCAGGGAACAAAGGCAGGGAGGGGGAGGGGCAGAAAAAGAAGAGAGAGGGGTTGGACTGGGGGCTTCAGAACAGGCTCCCTTCCTGCCTGGCACAGCCCGCGCCCCTCAAGGACTAAGAGGGAGGCCCAGGCCCCTGCCCCAGGCTGTCTGCAGCGGGCACAGGGGAAATGGGAGTCTGCGGGGGCACAGCTGCTGTGTTAAAAGGCTCCCCTCCCCAGCCCCACCCCCACAACATTGCGCTCTCTGCTCAATGCCCCCGTTTATTTTTCCACGTCTGACGCTACTTTGTCTCCCTTTCCCTCCATCTCTTCCTTCTCTTTTATCTCTCAGATCACCCTTGGGGTTCTTTTTCCTGCATTTTCCCTTCCCCCCACCCCACTCTCTCTCTCGAAGCACATTCCTTTCTTTCTCCATCCTCCCATTTTCTTTTTCAGCCTTTTTCACCTTCTCCTATATCTTTCCCTGTCCTCTTTCACTCTCCTTTCTCTTTTCTTTGGCCGCCTGTTGTCCCCTGTGCCCAGCCTCCCTGGGACCGGAGGAGCCCCGCAATGGGTGAAGCTATGGCCTGCAAAACCTCCTCGTTAGCGGAGCTCCTGCCCCAGAGGGTGGGCCTCCAAACCAGCCCAACCAGGGCTCCGTGGGGGCCCCACACGGCCCAGACGCCGTTCCACAGAAGGGCGAAAATGGCCCAGAACGGGCGGCGGCAAGCCCGAAGTCCCCGAGCAAATGCTCAGGGAGGAAGTCGGGCCCCGCCGCCTGGCCCACCCCTCCTCGCGCCCTCACTCACTGTCAGGACTGAGGCCGCCTCCGTAGCCACCGTGCGCCCGTGGGTACCAGCGCGCTGCGCCTCCGCAGCCCAGAGCGAAGGGCGGACCGGGACCGGGGGGCGGACGAGGACCGAGGCCCAGCGCGCCCGGCCCGAGCAGCGCCCGGGCCCGCGCCTCCCCGCCCGGCCCGGTGACCGCGAGCAACTGTCGCCGCCGCTGTAGCCGTCGCCGCCGCGCCTGCTCGGCGTCCTCGTCCTCGGGGTCGTCGTCGTCCTCCTCCTCGTCCTCCCGGCCGCCGTCGCCCTGGGCCGCGCGCCCTGCGCCCTTGGCCTCGGCTGCCAGCAGGTTCTCGATGAGGAAGGAGGAGGCGCGGGCCGGCGTGGCGCGCCCGGGCTCCGTCAGCTCGTCAGGCATCGCGGCCGCGGGCTTCTCGGGCTCGGCCGGGTGCTCAGGCCCCGCTGGGGATGGTGGCGCGCGGCTCCCGGGCGCACGCGCGGGCCAGCCCTGGAGCTGCTACCCGAAGCGCTGGCGTCGGGCCCCGCCGGGCAGGCGGCTGCCTCCGCGCCGGGCTGGGCTGGGCCTGGAGCGAGTGCGCGCCGACAGCCGATCGGGCAGCCGCCTGGCTCGCCTTTCAGGTCGCCGTCCTGGTCGCCGCCGGGGCGGCCTCACTGGGGGCGGGGAGGGGGAGGGGCCAGCAGGGGCGGGGGGGGGGTCGCGGGCTAGGCCGGGAGGGCGGCCCGCTGAGCCCCGAGGACGCTGCGCGGGCCCCGAGCGCCGCTGCTGCTGGGAGACGCTGCCCAGACCTGAGCGCGCGGGCGGCGGCGCAGCCGAGGGCGGGCAGCCCCGGGCGCAGGCGGGGGGTCGCGCTGGGTCCGGCCCCGCGTGATCAGTTCCCCCGTCCCGCGCCACCAGCTCCGGGGGGGCGGGGCCTGGGCTGAGCGGCCACCCATTGGCTGTGGGGCCCAGATGAGGAACTGGCTGGCCAATCACCTTCCGGCCAGAGCTGTAATTACCCCGCTGCGAGGAGGGTGTTGGACCCAGCGTGAGTAACTGTGTGTGCGCGCGCGTGGTGTGTGCTCGAGTGTACGTTTGAATGGCTGTGTATGTGTGGAGGGCGGCGTGGAGACCCCGGAGCTCCCAAGAAACTGCAAGAGGCTGAGCCGCATATTTTTATTAAAGACCTTGCATGTAATTTAAAAATGGGAACACTGCCAAAACAGGACTGCGAAATGTGGCATATCTTAATATTTGCACTTAATGAAAGATGCTTTCAATGCCAACTGTAGTTCGGTAGAACTCTCCAGTTCCCGGGCTCAGTACCAGTATGTAAGGAAGTGCAACGACGGGCCCGCTCGATGTTACGCAGGTCCTCACCGAGCCGGCACCCCCACCGCCCGATCCTGGGGAAGCCAGGGCCTTAGAAGAGGGTGGGAGCTTCTGGCCCAGCCTCTGCCCTGGGCGGAGGTCTTGGGGGCAGGCCCCATCCCTCGTTGTGCCTCCGTTTCTTCGCTCTGAAGGGGTGGGGAGTTCCTCCCGTTTCTGCAGCGGGAAGTTCGGGAACAGAACGCACCCTGGAGCTGTCTCCGATCTGGGGTAAACTTCGGACTTACCTACATTAGGTCACAGCGAGGAAGCACGGGTTAAGCCGGCTTCACCCGATGCGGGTTATTTCGGAGAGATACATCCATCCTCCCAGGGCCAGCCCCAGGCCCCTGTCCACCCGAGTACCGCCCACGTTCCCGGAGGTGACCGCGGGCCTGGGGCTTCCGCTTTGCTTACTTCTGCCAAATAAGCACGGTGGAGGGAGCATCGCCCCCATTTTTCAGAGGAAAAAACTGTCGGGGGAAGAGAGAAGAGACTCTCCCAAAGGGTAGGTGGCTTCGGCAAGCCTGGAATTCCTTCCTTCCCGGCCCGCCCCGCACCGATGCCCCGTAGTCCGGCTGCTTGGCGGGGCGGTGGGGCTCCAGGAGCAGCGGAGGCCTAACCAGCAGGGCCCTCCCGGCCTGGGTTCGCAGAGACAAAATGGTGCGCCTCTTGGGAGCGCGTCCTGGGTGCGCTTTCTGGGAGCTGCCAGGAAGGACCTCTAGTGCTCCGTGGCTGCCGCGATCTCGAGTGGGAGGGCTTTTCCGGGGGCTCCAAGACAAGATGCTCAGCCCATCTCCTTTTCCCCGGCATCCTAGCCCAAGAGGGGCAAAAATCATCAATGACAGGGACTCCCCGGGTTGTTTAGCCTGGAGGCAGCCACACAGATGGGGGTTCCTCCCTCCATTTTGTTGACGAGGCCACTAAGCCAAAGTGGAGCGAGTTGAGATCTTAGGGAGGAGCTGAGGTCTCCCAAGCCCTGCTCCCTGGGATGTCCAGGGTCAGAGAGACTCCAAGGAGCAGAGGTACCCCAGCCAGAGGGGACTGGGCCAAGGAAATTGGGACAGAGCGCCCGATTCGATTCGTTTGGAGCGCTAGCCTTGGAGCAAACACCGTCTACACTAGGGCGCTTTTGACAGATAAGGAAACTGGGGCCAGAGAGGGTCCAGATAAAAAGACAATGGCTATCTGATAGCCATTTTTCTGATAGCCATCCAATTCACGCAGGCTTCCCTGGGTCTGTGAGCGGCGCTTGGACACTCCTGCCCCGTCCAGCGTTGCCTGCCCAGGTTGGTGGCATTTCCACTTCTCTCCCTCAGGCCTGGCGGGCTTCCTCTGAGTCTGAATTCTAATTCCCTCCGCTCTGGGGTTGTATGGCTCTGAAGGAGGCACCTCGCGTCTCTGATCCTATAACTGCGGACGATAAACGTCCCTACCGGTGCCAGGCTGTTGGGAGTAGAGGCTGGGCACGTCCAGGCGGGTCAGTGGCTCTGAGCGCGTAGCGCTCGCGGGTGTCTTCCCACTGCCTCTGGGGGGCGCGGGTGAGAGCGGCGTTTCCACCCGCTGCGGCGTGGGGCCTGGAGTGGGAGCGGAGCGGGGCGGTGGATCTGAAGCAAGGACCATGCGCCCTTTTCATCTGGGCGCCCGCTATCTGGGGTTTGCGGAGAGAGCGGGCGCCAGGCGCTGGGCAGAGGCTGGCGCGTCCACACTCTGAGTCTCCCACACTGGGTCCCAGCTACCTTCCCGACAACTGCAGCGACGAAGCCTGGTCCACGAGGCATGGGTGTGAGCAATTGGGCAGATCGTTGACGCTAAGACGCAGGGTCGGACTGGGATGCGCGAACTGGCCGGACTGGTGCTCGCCCAGGCCGCTGCCTCTGTGGTCGGTGCTGGTGGCGGGGCCGGCCAGGAGGGAAATCCTGCATCCAGGTGAGTGGTGAGGCCCAGTTTGGAGACAGAATTGCCGGCAGAGACGCAAACGGGAATCGCTGCCTTCGCGGCTTGACGCATTTCGATGCGCGGCAGGTCAGAGCGGCTCGCAGTTCACAGCCCAAGAACGGTCTCGGGCAGGGCAGGGGGAGGTAGGGATGCGCGCTCCTCGCGCTCGGGGGCTGACCCCGCAAAGTCGCCGCCTTCATTCGGGGTTTCTCGTCCTCTTGGGACCACGGTTCAAGATTTCTGGTCACTGTCGGGCACGTCCGAATTCTGGGACTGAAGGACTCCCCCATGCAGAAAAAGCAAAACGCCTCAAAGTGAATGAGTTTTCGCCTTCCTGTCTCCCCATATCTGTGAGGGCACCCCCGACACACACACATCCCAACACACAGCCATCCTTCCTGTCTCCCATCTCTGTGAGGGCACCCCCCACACACACACATCCCAACACACAGCCATCCTTCCTGTCTCCCATCTCTGTGAGGGCACCCCCGACACACATCCGAACACACGGCCATCCTTCCATGCAGGCAGTGCGCCACCAAGCCCACCGTCTCCTACTCCACTTTTGTCACTAGGCCGCCCTCCCCTCCTGCACCTGCGTGCCTCCTCTCTCTTGTATCCTGACCCACCTGGTAACTTCCAGCAAATGCTCTCCAGGGAACCCAGTGCCCTTCTCAACTGGACAGGGAGCTGCCTGACAGGGCCTAAGCCTTCCTCACCGGCGTCCCCAGTGCCTCCCTGGGGGCTGGCAGCCAGCTGAGTGAGTGGGAATAATCCACAGAGTGTAGATCTGGGGGAGGCAAACCACAGCCGCTGGCACAGGTTTGGTTTCCTTTTAATCAAATTTTCTTTTGGAAGTTTTAGAGAATGTCCATTTTAAGTTCAAGTTTTCTCCTATTTTCTTGCTTCTTTCATCCCTCATCCCAGTCTTACCTGTCCTGACCTCACCTGTGCTGCCCCACGTACCTGCTCTGGTGTCTTAATTTATAGAAACAGCGTCACATTTCACACCTCCACTACTTGTCATTTTGAAAGTATATGTTTGAGGTCAATAGCGCGCCGGCCCATGCAGCAGTGCTTATTTCCTCTTTACGCTCTCTGCACAGCCCAGCACTCGCATGTGCCACGGTTCCATTTCTATCACGTGTTTCCCCAAACCTTCGGGGTGTGGAACAGCCATGGATTTCATGCTCGCTCCGGGTCAGGGATGGCTTGTCTCCAATTCCTGAAATCTGGGTCTCTGGAAGACTCAAAGCCAGAGGTCGGGATGGTGGACTCTTCTCAAAGCCCATTTGATCATTTATCCAAAAGCTGATGCTAGCTGTGCACTCAGGGACCCTTGCTTGGGGCTTCCCTATGGGACCTGGGCCTCCTCACAGCACGGGTTCCCAGGACAAGTAGAGGAGGTCAGAGACCAAGGGAGAGAGAAAGAGAGAGAGAAGAGAAGAGAACCCTCGGCCATACTTATTGATTGGAGCAGTCACAGCTCCCATCAAGATTCAAGGGAAGGGACATGGACCCAGCTCTCAGAAGGAAGAATGTGGAAGTCACATTGTCAGACTGACCAAGGAGAAATACCATTGCGGTCATTCAGCCCAGGTGCCACAGGGCAGTTATTTCCCCGTTGGGAGATCTATCTGTAGGCTGCTTCTGACTCTCCGCTTTTGCAAATAACATTGGAATGAACCGACCGGTCCATCTTCCTGTAAGAGCCTGAGTTTTTCTGAGGATGAATGCCCAAGAATGGGAATCCTGGGGTGATGGATCTATACAGACCAATCTTCGCAAAGCACTTCAGAATCATTCTCCACAAGAACTGTAACTCCTTCTGTTTCCTCACATCTTCGCCAGCACTCGGTCTCATCTGACTTTTATACGTGTGACGCTGTGACGGGTATGAAGGGACACCTGGCTGTTTGGGGTAATGGGTCTCTGCTTGCTGAGAGGGTGCAGAGCTGAGCATGTTAGGAAGCTGGAGGGTTGGGTTTATATGAGACAGCTGCTGGGAAGGAGGGAAAAATGATGAATTGGGGTCTTGTTATGAAGATCCCTGCATGCCAAGCTGAACAATACGGTTGGGTTCTTAATTTGCAAAGCAATGGGGAGCCACTGAAGGTTGTTGAGCTGGGGAGGGAGGGTTAAAGCTGGGCCCTAGGAAGAGTCATCTGAACGCCATACATATGCGGGGTGGACAGGAGATGAAGAGGTGCAAGCGGAGGTTCTTGACATGGTCCAGGGATGAGCAATAACGTCCCCTGGAGGCAGGGGCAAGCGGAGGCCCATCTCTGCTGTCTGTGGGGCCAGATCTGGTGTCGGTGGGTGTGGAGGGAGGGGGCCCCAGGCAACCCTTGGCTGTTGAACCTGGCTGTGTCTTATTTTCTCCCTTTAGCCCCTCACGCTCAGGCCTGGGGAGCAGAACAGTCTCGAGACCTTCTTGTTGTCTTAGTCTGATCCCCACGTCGTCGCCAGCAGAAAACGTCCTTGCAGCTGTGAAGATGTGGCTGGGAACTAGGGTGCCTCACTCCAGCTCAGCCTCTGGCCCACTAAGGAGTGAGCAAGTCACTGCCCTTGAGGGATCTTGGTGTACCCCACTGTCGAGCGGGAACAGCAGGAATGCCCACCCCTGGGCTGGGATGTGGGGAGTGCAGATCACCACACACACAAGCCTTCTGCATATGCTGAAAGAGACCAAATGCTTTGAAAAAGATCAAAATGTTCAAAACCTACTGTGGCTTTATTCTGGGGCTCTAGCCATTCCTTCCTTGTGAAAGACTCTCTTTAGAACCTGGAAAGAGAAGAATTTTCATCAAGCACCACACCCAAAGGCTGCGGGGGGAGGGGCGGAGCTGGGAGAGGAGGGGAGAGGGGAGGGGAGGGGAAGAAGAAAGGGGGAGAAGGAGGTGAAAAGAGAGGGAAGGACTGGGTCTGAGAAGGAAGAGATGGGAGGAGGAAGGAAGAGGGGATGGAAGGGAAGAAGGAGTGGGAGAAATGGAGGGGGAAGGAGAGGAGGAAGAAGAAGGAGAAAAGAAGAGGAGGTAGGAAGAAGGGGAGGAAGATGGAGGGAGAGAGGGAAGGGGAAGTGTGCGGGAGGGATGGGAAGAAGGGGAGGGGAAGCGGGGAGAAGGGGAGGGGAAGCATGCAGAAGGGGAGGGGAGGTATGGAAAGGAAGAGGGGAGGGATGGAAGGAGGGGGAGGGGAAAGATGTCGACCTCGGCGTTCCTGGTCGCACAGGTCTTGCAGCGACGGGGTTCAGCCTCTCCCTGCCTGGGGTCACTCATTGTCCCGGGGAGCTGTGGTGGCCATGGGCACCATTCTCCCAGGGAGGGCCCACCCGGGATGCAGCCTCATGTGTGTGTCCCCTACGCCTGGCTCCCTGCAGGCTGGTGACTCCCCTGGAGCCTGGAACCGCTAGGGCGAGCTGAGAAGCCGCCTCCGCCGCTGGAGTCCCTGGAAAGGGTCCCCTCCACCTGCCCATAGCCGGCCTGGGAGGCAGACGCGCCAACGTCTGGCCCCTCAGCGGGGACAGCAGCTCCAACAAAGCCACCCTAGGAGGGGACGCTGTGCCCATGGGCTGCTCCTCCCCCAACCCCAGGGGCTGGCCCCAACACCTGCCCTGTGCTAGGGCCACCAAGCTGGGCTCCCTTGCCCTCCATTCAGTGCAGGATTTCCCTCTTTACTTTCTTTCGATTTTGAAAACTTTTAAACACGGGCAACAATGAAAAGAACCGGACAGAAAACACTGTCCAGTCCCCTCACCCAGGACCCCATTGCTCCCCTCCACCCCAATTTCATCGTGCGTGGCAGGCCCTAGCACACCTGCAGGTAGACTGGCTTTGGAGAACCTCTCTTCTCAGACCCCCATACAAAGGGAGAAATTCGTGAGTTTGGGTCCCAGCTCTGCCATGGGAGCAGCAGGAAGACAACGCTATTCACCGCCCTGAGCACCGCTTCTTCCTCTGGAAATCGACGTAATAACGAGGCCCCATGGGAGTGGCTGTGGTGGCTGGGGGAGACAGTGACAGTGCACACCCAACTCACTCTGCTAGAGGGACCTCTGTCCCCAGGAAACCGCCCAGAGGATGGATGCTCTGGTGATGACTTTCAGAGGTGTTATGCCAAAATCAGGCACTGGAGGTAGACGGGTCTTGCACTCAGCCACAGCCCGCTGGACGCCAGCCTCTCCTGGTCTCTGTGAAGATACGTGAAGCTGTGGTCACTTTAAGGCTCCGGGTGTGGGAATATCTGGTTTTAATATCGAGAGCACCTCGAGGTGGGTAGGTTTTGGTTTCCACAATGGAGCACAGATTTGTGCTCTGAGTTCCCCAAATCACAGGGGACCTGCAGCCAGCTCGGGCTGCCTGTGACCTTGATTAGAAGTGACTTGGGGTTGGAGGAACAAGGTTGGAACACAGGGTTGGGGCAGCCACGGTGGAGGGAGCCTTTTCCCAAGGACCCGGAGGGAAGTTTCTGGAAACCACAGCCGGCCAGCACAGGAGCCCCACCAGTCTAGACGCTTGGCCCTGTTGGTCTTGGAATGGACGCCGTGACCTAACGGCACTTCCTTGCAACGGGGCAGCACATGCTCGGGGTGCTGGGGAAATGTTTGGTACAGGCATCTCTGGTTAAGTCTGGAGGAAAATTCCAGGCTTAGCAATCCTTTCTGTAGGAGGGGGCTTGGGAGGGCTGCAAGAGGTGGGCAGGGAACAAGCCCCCCACCCCCACATTGGAGGTGGACGGAGGTCAGAAGCTTCAACAGGTTTGGCAACCACTTTCCACGTGAGCCTGGCTGTAGACCCCATGCTGGACTCCTCGTGAATGCTCACAAAACCCCACAAGGACTTGGGCCTGAAGATGTCCCCACTCACCGCCCCCCCACCCCCACCCCAGCTTATTCCCTGCAGCAGGATTTGTAATCTCAAACAATGGAAAGAGCCTTCATGCGGATCGGCAGCTGTGACGCACACAGGCGTTCATCATCACACTGGCGTGTTATGCAGCTGGGAGAAACAATGGTGTGCACTTGCTATGGGGCCGCCCCGAGGACCCATTGAGGTAATCAGACAAGTAGAGGACAGGAGGTGAGTAAGGGGTGGGGGCTAACGTCCATTGGCACCTCCATCAACATCAGAACCATGTGTCGACATGTGCATTTACGGTTGATGATGTGTATATCTATCCTGGGTTGAATTGTGTCCTAAAATTCACATGTTGAAGTCCTAAGCCCCAGGACCTCAGAAGGTGACCTTATTTGGAAATAGGGTGGCTGCAGATGTAATTAGTTCAGATGAGGTCATGCTGGAGATGGGTGGGCTCTGATCCAACATGACTGGTGTCCTTACAACAAGGGAAAATGTGGACACAGACACGCACCCAGGGAGATGCCGTGGGAAGACGGAGGTGGAGGTGGGGACAGTGCTGCCACAGCCAGGGACCCACCAGCAGCTGCAGAGAGGCCTGGGCCTCATCTTTCCCTAGAGCCTCAGAGAGAGCCTGGCTCTGCTCACAGCTTGATTTTGGCTTCCAGAACCATGAGACAATACAGTCCCGTGGCTCTAAAGCACCCGGCATTCCTTGGCTCCTGCAGCCCCCGGACATGGTTATCTGTGGGCAGGGATGACAGAACCTCCCTGCAGCAGAACCAGGTGTGGAAACACAGGTGGGACGACCTCTGCCTCTCTGCACTGTTCAGAACTTCACGGTTTGAGTTTTGTACCAAGTGCAAGTATTAATTTTTTAAAATGCTGCTCTTCTTGAAAAAAAAAATGGAATGGAAATACTAAAAAGTCACCAAAGAGATAACTTGGAGGTGATCAGGGGTGTCTGGCCCTTAGTAGAAGCTCACAGAGGCTTGGGGTACGAGGAGGCTGCCCAGTTGTGGAAGGAGAGTAGATGATGTGGAAGAGAGGTGTGGGGGTCCTGAAAGACTGGGAGAGCCCTCCAGGTTCACATGTGCAGGTGCGTGGGGTCGGAGCAGGGCAGCAGTTTCACATCCCATGGACCCACCGATGTGAAACTGAGGGAGAGTCAGGGCGTGGCCATGGAGGCCCCGGGGTAGCCCCCTTACCTACTGGAGGAGGCAGGAACGGTGGGCTCTGCACCAGGCCCATCAGACCCACCAAGTCTGCTCTGCCACCCTGAGCCTCCACTTGGACTCTCTGAGCCTCAATTTCTTCCTCTGACAAAGGAATGAACACGCACCCACACCAGCAAAAAAGACAGTTCATGCAACACCTTGCCTTGGGCACCCCCCGTGTCCCCACAAGCTGAGGTGGGGCACAGGTTACTGGCACAGCCCCCCGAACCCAACGTGTGTGAACCTGGCCCTTGCCTCATGGTGCCCAGGCTGCCCCTGTGGGCCGTCAGGGTCTCTGCCTTCACCTCAACCTTCTTTTCCCACAACAAAAATGGCTTTTTATAGTATATAAATACATGCTCAACACAGACAACCGGACAGATCCTCCACGATGCAGAGATAACAGGCCATCTGGAAAGCACCGCTCTGAGACCCCCGTCAGCATTCTGGGATGGTCTCTCCCAGCGTGTCTTTAGGCAGACAAAGGCCTAAACACACACACACCCCACACTCACCGACACCCACAGACCCATCCCTCCACACCCCCACACAGTCACATAAACACACCATCCACACCTGCACCCACACAGCCCCACCTGCACACACACCCACACCCCCGTCCACACATCAGCATACCCACACACACCCATCCACGTCCACACATGCCCGAGCACACACACACAATCTACAAACCTATACACACAGACCCACACCCTTGCCTTAATACACACACATATGAAAACACATGCCTGTCCACACCGACACAACCCCTTATGCATACCTCTCCCCATAAACCCCTCACACATTCCCCCATCTACACTGACACACGTCCCCGTATACACACCTCCCCGTATACAAACCCCTCACACACTCCCCCATCTACACCGACACACGTCCCCGTATACACACCTCACCCATAAACCCCTCACACACTCCCCCATCTACACCGACACACGTCCCCGTATACACACCTCACCCCATAAACCCCTCACAAATCCCCCCAAACACACACACACCATAGGTCCACATAGATGCCCACACAGCCCTACCCCCTTGACATGCCCCCACAGCCATACATCTTGCCATGCCACCCAGATGGACACCAGGTCCCACTCCCACCCATGGGGTCACAGGCTCTATGTGGTCCATCAGGAACACACGCACTCCCATCCCATCCCCCTCCAAAACCCGCATCGCCAGCCCGATGTCTTTACGCATTGCTCTTCCTCTCCATGCTCAGCGAATCCTGCAGAGACACAGAGCAACGCAGGCATGCGTGGCTGCAACGTACAGGCAGTTGGATTTCGGGCTCACTGTTCTCCGTGCATTCTATCCATGACACACATTCTTCTGCCTGTTTCTTTCCCACCCAGTGGGCCCTGGAAATCCCTCTCTGTCTTCTGGTTCAGCCTCCACTCCCTGTTTAGTGGCTGCACTCATTTCCGTGGTGGTGGGGGGTACATTTCTGCATCTCCCCATTCACGGGATTCACCCTGTCTTCAGTGCTGATGACGGCAGAGCCCTGCAACCGCATGGGCCTGGGAAGAAACCTGCTGCTGCCTCCTTAGGCGCTGGTGCTGCTGTTTCTATGGGAGAGATTCCTGGGTGTACTACTGATGGGCCTAATGGGCTGGGTGTGTGCACTCACTGATGTTACTCCAATTTTCCAGATTGCTTTTCCAAAAGACTGACTCTCCTGGGCCTTCCACCAGCGCCGTAGAGGACACGTCTCCCCCCTCCTCTGCCTATAGGTAGCACACCTCCTTCTTGAGGCTTTGCCAGACTGAGGAGTGTAAGCAGTGGCCACTCTCCGGGGTGTAAATTGGTCTTTACTCAAAGTCGGGGACTGGTGAGTTGCAGTGAATATGTCACTGGCACCCACCCTTCTGGAGCCCGGTGTGGGTGGGTGGGCAACTCAGGATGGGAAGGGAGCCCTGCATCTGCAGTGGGTGTGGCAGGGAGGGTGGGGAGGGCACTGCTGAGAGTCAAACTGGACTCCTCCTCCTGCCTATCCACTCCTCCCTACCCCCAGGCTCCTCTAAGCACCACACCATCTGCCGCACCCCCTGCTGGCTGCCGAGATTGTCATCAGACGGAGGACAGAGATGACATCTGTCTGCACCCCAGCTCAGGGCTCTGCGCACAGTAGGTGCTGGCATTTGAGTGGGCAGAGGCAGTCGGCCCCGTCTCGTGCCAGTGGCCTGCGGAGACCGTTACCTCCTCACTGCCAAGAGCTGGTCGTCCCAAACCAGTGAGCTTTTCAGCAGGTCCCAGAGGGGTGAAATATTTGCCGGCTGGAGGGGTGAACTCAGGCCACATCATCGCCCACCCATCTATCATCATCTACGGGAATCTCTGCTCCTCCAGAGCTGCTGGAACGCAGAGGCTTGGCCTGGGGAAGACCGGAAATGGAATCGTCTGCATGCTACGGCACCCCCCCGCGGAGCCATTTCTCATTCCAGGGCCCTGCACAGCGCATCTGTTCTGACGTCTGCAGGACAAGTTTGATAACTGAAGTGTGAGGAGGATTTTGAAGGAGACAAGGCAAGAATCAAACTTTCTCTCCCTGCCCCACTCAAACTCTCTTATGGCTGTGTGTAGACAGGGTGGGAGGAGAAGCACCCTCCCCACCAACATTCCTGATGGAAGGCCCCCTAGACCTCAGGCAGAGAGTGGAGGCTCCCCAGACCTCAGGCGGAGAATGGAGGCCCCCTAGACCTCAGGCAGAGAGTGGAGACTCCCCAGACCTCAGGTGGAGAATGGAGGCCCCCTAGACCTCAGGCAGAGAGTGGAGACCCCCAGACCTCAGGTGGAGAATGGAGGCCCCCTAGACCTCAGGCAGAGAGTGGAGACTCCCCAGACCTCAGGTGGAGAATGGAGGCCCCCTAGACCTCAAGCAGAGAGTGGAGGCTCCCCAGACCTCAGGCAGAGAATGGAGGCCCCTCAGACCTCAGGCGGAGAATGGAGGCCCCTCAGACCTCAGGCGGAGAGTGGAGAGCATCCCTCAGACCTCAGGCAGAGAGTGGAGGCCCCCAGACCTCAGGCAGAGAATGGAGGCCCCCAGACCTCAGGCAGAGAGCAGAGGCCCCTGAGACCTCAGGCAGAGAGTGGAGGCTCCCCAGACTTCAGGCGGAGAATGGAGGCCCCTCAGACCTCAGGCAGAGGGTGGAGAGGGTCCCTCAGACCTCAGGCAGAGAGTGGAGGCCCCCAGACCTCAGGCAGAGAGCAGAGGCCCCTGAGACTTCAGACAGAGAGTGGAGGCCCCTCAGACCTCAGACAGCAAGTCCTGCTGGGTGGCTCTGCAGCTGCAGCCTGGGCTCCGGGCTAGCTACGACGCTGAGTTTTGTCTGTGAAACACCAAAGACCAATCCACATGCACCTGGCCTTAGTCCACCTGGACTCGTAGAGTTCCACACACTTGGTGGCATAAAAAACAGAAAGGTATTCTCTCCCAGTCTGGAGGCCACAAGTCCAAAGTCAGTAATACCAGGTTGAAATGAGGAGTCAGCAGGGCTGTGCCCCACGGGAGGCCCTCAGGGGGACTCCTTCTTACCCCTTCCAGTCCCTGGTGGCTCTGGGCGTTCCTTGGCTTGTGGCCACATGGCTCCAAACTCTGTCTCTGCCTTCATGTGGCCTTCTCCTCTGTGTGTCTGTGGCCAGGTCTCCCTGCCTCCCACTCATAAGTATATATGTGATTCCTTTTAGGGCCTACCTGGATGCTCCCTGTTAATCTCAAAATCCTTACCTAATCACATTAGCAAACACCCTTTCCTGCAAAAGGTAACATGTACAGGTTCTAGGTATTAGCACCTGATATCTTCAGGAAATATTACTATGGTTTGAATGTTTGTGTCCCTCCCAAATTCATGTTGAAACTTAATTCCTAGTGCAAGGATATGACAAGCTAGGGCCTTGGGGAGGTAAGAAGTGCCCTTATAAAAGGGCTTAAGGGGGCGAGTTCACTTTTTTTTTTTGGTCCTTCTGCCATGTGAGGATGTTGCAAGAAGATGCCATATTAGAAGCAGAGAGCAAGCCCCTGTTAGACACCGGATTTGCTGGCACCTTGATCTTGGACTTCCCAGCCTCCAGAACTATGAGAAATACTTTTCTGTTCTTTATCAATTACCCAGTCTATTTCGCTATAGAAGCAAAAAGGGATGACAGCAGACAGTATTCAGCCCTAAATGCTCATTAGCCTCCAGTGCAGTAGCTTGGGCCAGGGCCCCTCCAAAGTTATGTAGCGTAGCAGCTGTTTGCTCCTTTGGCCTGGGTGACGCTACCCCAGGGACCGCAGAAAGTGCAGTTTTGAGCCAGAGAACAGAAATGTTGACTCATCTAGGAATCAGCCTGGAAAACTAGTTCAAAGGGAGGTTCCCAAACAATGGCCCAATGTAGAAAACTCCTAACAGGGATCATTTTGCTGCCGCTCACATACCTGTCCTGACAGGGAACTCACTACTATACAAGGTTACTCATGTTTTTTGCTCCTACTACCCACTTGACGTAAGCCTGTAACGACGTGCAGAAAGACAGTGCTTCCGAGATGCTAGAAAGGGACCCCAGGAGTGCAGAGGCCAGCTGTTCGAGAACATCTGAGAGCTGACTGGGTGTAAGGAAGAGGCAAGCTCCAGGCTAGTGCCCACCCTTCGGGCTGACGCCGGCTGGACCCAGGCTGACCAATTATAAGGACAAGAAGGTAAGTGGGGATCTTCCATGACAAGGGCCTGCAGAGAGCCTTGGGAAGAGACGTGATGCATCTAATGGGGTCTCAAGCTGTGCATTGGGGTCCCTTCCTTTGACAAGACAACCTCCTCCCGCCATCTTCAGTGCATCGGAGAAGCCGCAGTGTGGCAGCATGGCTGGGTTTCTCAGAAGCCAACAGGGAGGGGTGGGCTCAGGGGATGGGAAGGAGGTGGTCTGAGTGTCCTCTAACCCTGAACTTCAGTCTCCCTGTAGGCTGGGAGCCTAGCCCGAGCCCCTGTGGAGGTATCTGGGGTGGGGGATAATCACGTCTCCCACATCTCGACTTCCTTGGCCTCTTCTCCCTGTGTCCCCTCTTGGTGGGAAGCCCACTCGGGGCTGGCTACAGCCCTCCTTGGGGACAACTACTCGCATTGGCAGGAGGCAGGCAGGAAGGGGGACCCCTTAGTGGGGGCGACAGCTGGATGGATGACTGGGCTCCCATCAAATCTGACACACTCATCACCCAACTCCACAGAAGACCCAAAGCCTGTGCTGCCAGAGAGGACAGGGTGGCAGCAGCTCTCTGAACACCCCAGGCCTGAGAAGGAGAAGGAGTGGGCCCCAGTCCAGCCGGGACCCCCTTTAGATTCCTCTAGACAGACGCAGCCCCTACGACAAGCCTGGAGACCTGCGCCACCTTTAGGGGAACAAGTCTGTTGCACTGTGGTCTCTGACTGCCCTCAGCTCTACACGGCCCCTCATGAATCCCTGTGTTTGTGATTCTTAGCAACCGACAAAGTTTCATTTTGTCCCCACCAGTCTATTCTGAGCATCCCAAAAGGGATCATTTGGACCGGGCTGGGGTGGGAAGGGCAACCACCGCATGGGACATTTGCAAGGTGGGGCCTGGTTTTCAGTCCACGGTGCCCCCAGAGGACTCACAGCACCAAGATGAAGATGGGGACAGACACCAGCTTTAAAATAACCCCAAATAAATTTACCCACAAACCTTAGTGTCCAAATCACCCTACATTACATTCTCAGGACCAGGCGAGGACGTGCTAAAACAACACAGCTCCTTGGACCTGAATTGTCCGGGCCAACCGTCTGTCAATGAACCAGATTTTGCTGGAATTCTCTCGCTTCTTTAGCACAGTGGAAGTATTCATCTAAGGTTAATTTATTCTGAAGGCTTAAAAAGGCAAAGTAGAGCTGCTCCGGGATGAACGTCCTGTCCCAAGGCCGCCACCTCCAGGAAGTTTGTGGAACTGACTTGAAATAACAACACCCTCCTTGGACAGAGATGCGGAAATGTGCATTTTCCCTCTTAAAACTCCCCTGTGCCTGTAATCCCAGCACTTTGGGAGGTCGAGGCGGGCAGATCACATGGTCAGATCAATCAAGACTAGCCTGATCAACATGGTGAAACCCCATCTCTACTAAAAATACAAAAATTAGCCGGGTGTGGTGGCGGGCGCCTATAGTCCCAGCTACTCGGGAGGCTGAGGCAGGAGAATCGCTCGAACCTGGGAGGTGGAGGTTGCGGTGAGCTGAGATCGCACCACTGCACTCCAGCTTGGGCGACAGAGCAAGACTCCGTCTCAAAACAACAAAACAAAACAAAACTCCCCTGCACCTCCACACCCACACCGTTTCTATGATACACATGATATCTTAATGTTTCCGATGGGCCTACGAAGGAGAGGAACTGAAGTGAGCTTTAAAAATACTTCTTCCTCGTTCCTAAAAATGCTAATCAGACCATCTCGAGGGGAATCCTACATGCACAGCCGCCCCCTTTCCTGCCCCCAAATATGCAACCTGAATCTGACAGCAATGACCCAGGGCTCCTGGCAGGCCTGGCCAGCAGGTGAGGTTGGGGGTGCGGGGGATGGGGTGGGCAATACAGCACAGGGTCCTGTGGTGTTCACATAGTCCTCCCAGCCAGGAATGTATCATCCCCACGGAGGCAGTGCCTCTTCTATCCTCATTTCATAGACTACAAATTCAGGCCTGGAGGAATGAAGTCACTTCATTTATTTGCTCAGTCATTTGTCTGACAACTACTGATGTAATGCAGTCAACAGGTGAGGCCCTGTTCTGGCCCCAAGAGAGATCCCAGAAGGAGCACAGCCCTGTCCTTGCCCACATGGGAAGACAGGCCAGGCACTCTTTAGGATCCAATCACACACAAATGACAGGAGTGCAGGGCACAGGAGCAGACTTGGGCCCCAAGTCTCCTTCTGGCTCATGCTTTGTGGTTCTACACAGCAGGGAAGGATTAGGGTCCCTGACCCCCTTTAGAATCCATCAAAGACTTTATTATTGCCACTTCTGTGTTCAAGTCAAGCAGCCGCAAAATTTCAGTAGCTGCAATGCTGCTTGTCCTCTGTTGTTTCTTTGCCTGCAATTAGTGCAGAAAGCCAACAGGGGGCAGCGACTAGCCTGGCTGTCCCATGGGGACATCTGAAGTGGAAAATAGCTCACTTCCATTTAATCTTCATCTGAAAGCAGTAAGCTGATGTGAAGTTTAGAGAACTAACCTAATTAGGAATCATTTGCAGGGTCTCTGGAGCACCAGCTTCCTGAACTTCACTCTTCCCCACATATGCAAAGGGAGCACCACTTAATGAAATGGCAATTGAGGAGGCAAAGACTGGAGGAGGCTAACAATCAGCAAATGGAGATTGAGGGATTGCTGAGACTTCAGTCCAACAGGGTCCCTCTACAGGAGGGGGAAACTGGGGTCCACGAAGGGCAGAGGATGATCTCAGTGCCCTCTGAGGGGCAGCCCAAGCAGGGAAGAACCCACTCCCTGGTCAGCACCTGTAGAGTTCACATAGATGCTCTGACTGAATACAGCTTTAAAGTGTAATTACAAGATGAGGCTGTGATGGGCCCTTGACGGCAGCATCACTTCGGGGGAGCAGGCTTCTCTGGTCCACAGAGGCAGGACTTCCACCAGGCGGGGAGCTTCTTCAGGAGGGGCAGGGAGATATTTTGCCTGCCTCTTATTCATTTAATGCCTGGGGAGGGGCCTCAGCCCTGCCCATCATCACAATTCTAACTCAAAGTCTCCAGAAACAACCCCAGCCTCCCGCCTTTACCAGGAGGCAGATGTATGGTTGCTGGGAGATACTGATGCCATAAATCTGCCAACAGCCACCTACAGCTTGCTCCCGGCTCCCCAGGCTGGGTGCAGGTCTCAGGCCTTGGTGCCACCCCCACCCCCAGATTGGTAAATGCCAAGCCAACCTCCGAGGTCCATTGTCTCTCTGATCCTCAGTTTTCTCAACGGAAAAATAGACATAGTCACACTGTAGTGAGGGTGACAGGAACCAAGACGATGACAGAGCCTTTCCCTCCTCTGCAGCGTTGGTGCACAGGCCAGTGGTCCCAGACTGTCCATGCTACTCAGGCCCTTCCACCTCCGCACCCCACAGCTCACCCCCAGCCCTTGAGGCTGTGCTGCAGCAACTGACACATTTCCAGTGAGAGGAGGCTGCCCCTTCCCCAATACCAAAGGGAGAAGTCTGGGGTGGCCTGGCCCTCCCAACGAAGAGAGTGCACCCAGGCTTGCTGCACCCAGCCCAGGAGGAACTGAATGCTCCAGGTGTGTGCTGTGCCAGGTACTGGGTGCCAGGTGCTGGGTGCCGGGTGCTGGGTGCCAGGTGCTGGGTACTGGGTGCATGTTGTGCTGGATGCTGGGTGCCGGGCCAAATGGTCTCCCTGCACCACCGGGCTGGATGCTTGGCGACCCCAACTGCTTCCAGGGCCTTTTCTTGGCCAAGCTGATGCAAAAGGATTGAAACCAAAAACCTCCTGAAAGCAGGCGGAGAGCTGGCACTGAAGGATGGATGGGAGTCAGTCAACTCCCGGTTACCCAGCACACGGCCCTCATGGTCCCTTAGAGCCTTCCACCGACTCCACTGTGGAGGAAAACTGAGCCCCAGAAAGGAAGGAGTTGGCCCGATTTCCCAGTGCTGAGGCCGAGCTGGGCGGGACCTCCCAGCTGCAAACCCGGCCTCTTCCCTTGCGCAGGGAGATCGGCACCTGCAAGAAGGGGACTGGGCAGGTGCCTGAGGGCCGTGCGTGGAGTCCGCCTTTCCTGTAGGGGATTTCGTTTAGATCCCCGGAGGATGTGCTGTGCTGCACAGGAGTAAACGCGGTTGAGAAAAGGAAAAATAAACCAGAAAGGCGAGGCCAGCAGGGGCCCTGGACTGCCATGCTCAGGGGCCACCCAGTAACTGCGCCCCGACCACATGCTATCCCACCCCACGGAAGTAGCTGCCTTTTGTTAAATTGCTACGAATTATCTCCGCCCCTTGCCTCTCTGGGATCTCAAAGACCCTCCCCCAACTTCTCAGAAGGACGTTTCGCTGCTGCTCCAGGGCCCCACAGACCCCGACAAGACTCGGTCCTGAGCCACTGCCGCACAAGGTTGGCGCAGGGAGGGAAATGGCGGGTGCAGTGCCTGCCCTGCAGGGCCCAGAACCTCCAGCATCCAGCGGTGATGTGCGCCCTTGCTGAACTTGGCTTCCCTTGAAATCCTCCGTTGGGTCTAGTAAATGGTGGGGCCCCTCCCGCACTCATTCATTTGTTCCTTCATTCCCAATCTGTCTGTGCTGGGCAAAGTTTGATGAGTGAGGCTGTAGCTGTGAACAAGTCAGAACAGTTTGTGGACGTGATACGAACAAGTGAAGCAACGTGCAAGATTACGATCTATCGTGACAGGTAACCCTGGAGCCAGGCTCACACCCAGGCTTTGCCAGGAGAAAGCAGAGGTCCTCCTGGGAGGTGGTGGCATTCACCCAGGGCCACCAACCAGAGGAGGCAGAGGCTGGATTTACCTTAGGGGGCTCAAACCATCCTAACAGCTCCCAGGGCCAGAAATTCCTGTTCACTCCCCTGAAATTTAAATATCCAGGGTCATCCCCGGGGGAAGGAAGGGTTGAGGCCAAGAGGACAGAGGCGTCCCCAAGCCAATTATCTTCCAAAATGGATGACACTCGTTTTGGGTCATTTTGGGTCAAAATGGGTGACCCCAAGCCAATTATCTTCCAAAATGGGTGACACTCAGCCCTGCCTGGTGCTGTCTGAGCACTCTCAGACACGACACCCTGCCTTGCTTTTCCCAAGCGTGGCTGCCCATTTTATAGAAGCAGCCCAGGCAGAGCCAGGGAGTCCAGAGACAGCAGATTATCAGTACTCCAGGGGACTTAAACTGTCTTCGTGTCGCCGGGTGGGGCTGCTCGGACCCATACTTAGTGAGCCAATTCTGTATCTAATCGCTTGCAGCAGCAAACCAAGCAAATCTGACAACTGCTCCAGCCGGGCAGAGGCTCTCCCAGGTGCCCCTGCAAGCTCCACTCCCCAGGACCTGATCTGGCATTTTCACGAATGGAAGTCGGCCAGACAGTGCTCCCTGGAGAGTGGAGGAGGTGTGGGGAGACTTGGTCTTCCTCTTCTCAGCCCTGGCACCATGCCCCCAACCAGGTTGTTCTTTGGGACTGGACCTGCAGCAAAGGTGGGGGCATTGCTGCACTTCCTCCTCCTCCCCAGTCTCTGCCTGGCTGTGCAGAGACTTGTTTCCTCCGGGGAACCCAGTGCTCCCCACGCCGGCCTTCAAGCTTGTTCAGCCTCGAATATGACCCACCGCTCTTTGAGCCAGTCCTGGCTCCAGGAGGCGTTCCATTTCCCCACTGTCCAGCTATTCCTTGGACTGGGAGGTGCATCCCAAATGGCTGACTGGCCTCCGAGTGAAGTGCACCCGCTTCACTGTGTTTAGTGGATTTTGCTGAGTGACCTGAGCCTCAGGTTCCTCTTCTGGAGAATGGGTATAATATGATGATCCCGAGCCGCCTCTGGTGGTGTGCACCTGTAGTCCCAGCTACTCAGGAGGCTGAGGCTGGAGGATCGCTTGAGCGCAGGGGTCGAGGCTGCACGGATCTGTGATGGAACCGCTGCAGTCCAGTCTGGGTGACAGAGGGAGGCCCCATCTTAAAAAAAAAAAAAAAAATTACTAAAGAGCTCTATCTACCTCAGCGCTGCAGCTGGGACCAACACTATCCTCCCCACCCATCCCAGGTCGTGGTGGTTGCCGGCAAGGCGTGGCTGGTCCAGGCACAGACTCAGCCCCGCAGGCATCTCTGAACCCCTCCGCCAACGGGGAGTAGGGAGAGCAGGCCTGAGGATGCCTCACTGGCCCTGAAGCGCCTGCACTGCCCATTCCAGGCCTCGGCTCCCCTCCCAACACTGATCCCATGTGCACCAAGTCCCAATGCTGTCCTGTCGCTGGGGCCGCAGGGTCCGCTCTCTCCTCGTCTCCTCCTAGGAGCTCTAACCCCAAACTCAGCTCCTAGACTCTTTCCGACAAACTCCAGGCGCTGCCTTAAAGCGCAGGCATCTCCACTGTTCCCAGCACCTGGGAAGTGGCTTTCGTGTCGCTCACAGCTCAGATGCCCAGTCCCCTTCCCTGACCTCAGATCGTACGGGAACGTTCACTTTGCGCTTTAGGCCACCCCACCCCAAAAGCTCCCTGGGAGAGCCACTGTTTGCTTCACTGCTTCGCCTAAAACCGAAAACCCGCGGCTCACAGACCCTCCATCCCATCCGCGGACTGAGAAACGAATCCGAGCCCGCGGCTGCACGTTTGAATCCCGCAAAGCGTTTGAATCCCGCAAGGCCACTGTGAGCCGGTCCTGAAACCCCAGGGAAAGTCGGAGTTTGGGGGCGGGATCCTTGCCCTGTGTGGGTTGGGAAAAGACGGTGGGATGACGGTAGAGGACACTCAACACCCCCGACTCACACCCTTCAGAGCAGAGCTCTGACCTGACCTCCTCCAGGCAGTCTTCCCGGCTGCGTCCTGCCCTATCTCCTCCTCCCCAGCTCCGCGTTTGCAGCCGCGCTGGGCTGCGCGCAACTGGAGCGCCAAGTTGCGTCCCCTGAGCGCTGTTCCCGCCGCGCCCGGTCTGACCGCGTGTGCTAACCCAGGCGTCTGCCACCGCGAAGCTGCGAGTTGTCTCGGGCCCTCCTGGAGCTGCGGGCGACTCCTCGAGAAACTCAGAGAGCCCAGGCGCACCGCGGGCCACACGGCTCATCCCCAGGCGTCCTGTTAGCCCCATTTTATGGAGGAAGACTGAGGCTTTGGGGTGCATGGGACCCGCGGTTACCCCGCAAACACAGGCGCCTACGAAGACGCTATCGCGAGCCGAACAGTCTGGAGGAACCGCATTCACTGCAGCTCCTCCACTGGGTTTCCGCGTCCTCGCTGGCCTAACTGCGTAAATACGCCCTCCTCGGACGCAGGCCGGGTTTGCCGAGAAGTCCTGGCGGCGAAAGAGCGCAGGCAGCCAGCTCAGCACGGCCCCCGTCTGCCTCCCCAGCCACGCCATCCCCTCCCTCCCCCGACGCCACCCCTCCCCTCCCTCCACACCACCCTTCCCTCACCCTACACCACCCCTCCCCCCACGCCACCCCCTCCCTCACCCTACACCACCCCCCTCCCCCCACGCCCCTCCCCGGCTGCCGCCCGCGTGGAGGCGCCCCGGGCCCCGGGTTCCCGAGAGCAGCTGGGGGTCCAAAGGCGCCAGCACCGAGGGCGGGCGGCTTCCCCCGCGGGGTCCTCCTGGGTCCTCCGCCCGTCGCCACCCCTCAGCCCACCCCGCCCGCAGCATCTACGCATTTTAAGCCGGATAAGGCTCTTCCTTCCCTGTTTGTCTGGATTTCTTTCTCGGTTGCTCAAGGCTCTGGTGTAACCTCTCCAGGAAAGGACACCGATGGCCGCGCCTCCGCCCCACGACGCTGCGGACGGCGAGCCGACTCCCCCTACCCAGCCGCCTGCCCGCTACCGGCGTCGGTGCGCGCTTTGGCTCCGGGAAACGCCTGCCTCCAGTCCGTCTAGCGGGGCGTGTGCGACTGCAGCCCCCGCGGGGACTTGGGCGCCGACAGCTGGCGAGTGACTGCCGCGGCACCGTTCCCGAGGACCCATCGCCTGTCCCGAGGCCACCCTCCCAGGCAGGAATTACTGTCTGTCGGCCCAAAGCCCCCGCCCCACCCGCCTCCCCGTTTCAAAGTTGGGGAAAGTCCACACCGCGACAGAGCGAGCAGATTTGGACGTGGCCGAGTGCCAGGTGCGCACGATTGGTCTTAAGAGTTTAGGGGAAAAAAGCACGGGGGAAACCACACGGGGCCTGGCGCGCTCTCGTTTCCCACCACTGCCCCCTTCCCGGGCACCCTGGGCCGCCTCTGTCGCCCGTCCCGCTTTCTTCTCGTCTTAGGGCCGGCCTCGGAGCACCGGATTCCCCAGAATGACCTGCCGCAGCCAAGCCCTGGCGGTCGCCGGCTTGCGCTGGGTTTGGGGACGCGGTCTCTGACGCTTGGCCTTGCGGCCCTACCCGTCGGTTCCGGTCCCAAGAATGGTGCCCTCCTGTGCCTCGGGCCTTTCCCGGGGCGCAGGGCCGCGGCAGGAGCGACATCCCCTCCTGCACCGTGGCCTACCTGGGTCCCCCTTGCACCTCTGCTCGGGGCAGCCCTGAGCCTCGATTACCCAGAGGACGCAGCTGAGGCTCTCGAGGTAACGGGAGGCTGTGGGAGTGAGGTCGCAGCCCGGCTCCCTCCTTAGTTCCGCCACCCACCCCTTTGGTAGTAACGCCGTTCTCAAAATGGGCCCAGGGCCCCTTCCGGCCAAACACAGCCTGGACTCCTGGGCAGAACCCGAGCGCGGCAGAGGTGGCACGAAGGCCGGGTTGCTGGGGATCCGGCCTTTGCCCAACTGCCCCGGAATCTGGGCTTGGGGCAGACGGGCTGCGCCACTGGGGACCACGCTACCCCACTGAGCTGGCGCTCCCCCTCGGCCAAGGACCAGGTGGCGAGATACCCCCTGTAGTGTGACCCAGTGCGTTACCAGCAAGAGCAAAGTCCGAGGTAACTGCTCTAGGCGCGGCTTTTGACCTTGGGTCAGGGCTGCGTCTCAGCGCTCAACAGCCCCGCTTCTCCCCACGGTTTTAAATTACCGGAACGAAGCCACTGCCAGCGGCGCCTGCACGGAGAGGGCAGGGAGCGCTCGGCGCGCATTGGGACCTCGAGTGCCTTCACCCTAGGGAGTGCCCGTCCCCAGCCCGGCCTCTGTGACCGCCCGGGCCCAGCCTGGGTTGTCCTCGTCTTACCGCGGGCGGCCCCGGCCCTGCGCTCCCTGCGCTCCCGCCGCTCCGCAGCCGTGTTTCTCCACTGCTGCCCTCTTCCCGGGCCAAGGGGCCGTGGCAGCCCCGGAGCCTCCCGGAGGCGCTTCTGCCGGGGCGGATTATCTCCCCTCCCCCACCAGGCCCCTGCGGGGAGCACCGACTCTCCCCCAAAGCCGAGAGGCGCTGGAACTTCCCCGACTGGCCCCCACCTCCGCTTCTGCTTGCTTAACCTTCCCGCCGGCGGTGACCCTGCGCCCCGCCAGGCGCTGCCATGGGGTCAGGTGGGGGCAGGAGGCGCCTCAGGGGTCCGGCGGCGGTTGGGAGTCCCCCGAGCGGCAGAGACCTTCCTCTGGCTTCCTGTTCTGCCCAGCGTGGGAAGTGTCCCAGCCCTGGTTGTGCCAGAGGCCCTGGGCGACCTTAAGCAGCGTCTTAACCTCCCTGGACTTGGACATCTGGGGACAGAACGCCCCGTCCCCAGGGGAGGTCCTGCTCTAGGCAGCTACCCCTACATAATCCGTGTGGCCCAGTGCAAAATGAAAGACGGCCCTTGTTCAAAAACTCAAGAAATATTGTGACTTTCAAGGCAGCAAACACAGAGGAGGGTCCCTTCTGAACCGGGGCCTGTGCGAATGTGCAGGTTCCCCGAGCCCAGGGAGCTAACCCTGACTTCTGGACTAAGACCCCCACGAAGAGCCCCCACCCGCACCAGCCTCAGGCCTTTCTTCCCTTGTGCACCCTGAGTGCTCAGTCCTGAGCCCTGGGCAAGGTGGGGCTGGTCTCAGAGGGGCTCAGGGAGATCCCTGCAAGTCAGGCCCACCCTTGTCCTGCTGCCTCCAAGGCAGCTGCCTGTGGGCTGTCCTCTCCCCCTGCGCTGGGGAGTCTAGGGGCACTGATGGGGCTAATGGTGCAGTGTTACTCTTGGCCCAGCCCTCTGCAGGGATGTCCAAGGTCTACCCTGGAGATCTGACCTAGCTACTCTCAGGGGGTAACAGGTAGGGGTGGGAGGAGGGCGGGGCAGGAAGAGGACTGGGAGGATAATGGTGACTGTAACTTAGAGGAGTCAGGGCCCAGGTTTCTGGAGCTGGGTCTGCCAAGGGCCGGATCTCGGGGCCACATTCTGGGTGCGTTTCTCAGGTGCTAGTTGTGCCTCCTGGATGGTGGGGACAATAACTTCCCCTCCCAGTGTGGGGTAGGAGAGGGGCAGGGGAGGGGCAGGGAGGGGCGAGGTCATCACCTCGCACCTCGGGTGAGTTTTCCCGTCACCCCCATCTGGAGGACAAAGACAAGGAGGCCCAGGGCAGCTGGGTAAGGGATCCAGAGTCACGCAGCCCACAGGCCCCAGGTCCACAGCAGCGCAGGGTGGGTGCCGGTGCGTTCAGGCCAGGGAGAGCAGATTCTGGGCCACAGGCTTGGCAGTGGATGGGAGCCTCTGCCCTCCGCAGTCCCACAGCCAGGCGCCCTCAAGCCCAGGCAGAGATCAAGAAGCTCAGGGACTCTAGGGGCACTGATGGGGCTAATGGCCCATATCACCCTTGGCCCAGCCCTGGGTCTCGGAGATCTCCCAGTGACAAACCTGCCCTAAAAGCTGAGCAAATGGCCTGTGACAGCCGCCCAAGGAGGCCCTGGCACGGCCCCAAGACCTCTCACTGCTCTGGCCCCAGAGAACGCTTCAGAGTTCTGAGGATTAGGCTCTGGAAGAAACCCAAGCCCTGTGGGAGAAACTTGGGCAAGGCGCTGGCCCCTATGGGCCTCAGTTTACCTAGCTGTAAGGAGTGGGTGGGGTCTGGGTAGGGGCACACAGGCAGGTAGAGCCACAAGATGAAGCCGACCGGGAAGTAATTCCCCAGCCCCTCCTGGGAACGGTGGCCAGGCAAGCGCTCTTGGGCCTCTACACCCCATGCCCTGACTTGGGTGCCACTCCCTTATACGCAGCTGATGTATGACAAGCACGTGGGCACTGAAGAGAGCCCTGGGCTCTCAGGGGCTCCGGGAAGCACACTAGGACTTTGACAGTGGCGTGTTCCAGGGACGGAGTCCTGGGAACCTGCAGGGTGTGGCAGTGCCCAAGATCAACGGTTCTTTCCCCACTCTGGAGATTGAGCAGGTGGGGAGTGCCGAGAAGAGGCGCTGTTGAGAGACAGACATCTCTGCTTCCTGGTGATTCCCTCAACAACCAGGTGAAATAACAGGCCAACCTCAGTTCACTGAAGAGGAAACGGAGGCCCAGAGAGGTTAGGGAACTCACTTAAGGCCACACAGCAGCAGGAAGAGGTAGATTTGAATTTGGAACATGGCTGCCCTCTGCCATCTAGACTCTGCACACACAAGTGCATGCATACATGCACACATACTCACACATGCACGCGTGTACAATCAGTGATTGAAACACAGATTTAGATCTCGGGCATGCAGGGCACAAGGTTCACCTGAGAAGACGTGAACACAAATCCATTTCCTTCAAGTGTTGATTGATTTCTCTTCAAGAATGCCTGCATTATGCAGGGTCTGAAGGTCAGCTGATTTAAATGGAAATGAGTTCGGGAAAAACAAATCAACACAGCGCCAGGTTCAATTCACTGGAAAAGCACATCGCCTTGAGTTACTCAAGGAATGACAGGGCCATTGTAGAGACAGCTGGAGAGCCTGCTCACCGTGCTCCCAGGGGTCTCAGCCTTGGAAGATCACCTTGTTTTATGGGGTCTCAGCCTTGGAAGATCACCGTGCTCCCAGGGGTCTCAGCCTTGGAAGATCACCGTGCTCCCAGGGGTTCTCAGGCTGGGAAGATCACCGTGCTCCCAGGGGTCTCAGCCTTGGAAGATCACGGCGCTCCCAGGGGTCTCAGCTTTGGAAGATCACTGTGCTCCCCAGGGTCTCAGCCTTGGAAGATCAGCGTGCTCCCAGGGGTTCTCAGGCTGGGAAGATCACCGTGCTCCCAGGGGTTCTCAGGCTGGGAAGATCACCATGCTCCCAGGGGTCTGAGCCTTGGAAGATCACCGTGCTCCCCGGGGTCTCAGCCTTGGAAGATCACGGTGCTCCCCGGGGTCTCAGCTTTGGAAGATCACGGTGCTCCCCGGGGTCTCAGCTTTGGAAGATCATGGTGCTCCCCGGGGTCTCAGCTTTGGAAGATCATGGTGCTCCCCGGGGTCTCAGCTTTGGAAGATCATTGTGCTCCCTGGGGTCTCAGCCTTGGAAGATCAGCGTGCTCCCCGGGGTCACAGCCTTGGAAGATCACCATGCTCCCAGGGGTTCTCAGGCTGGGAAGATCACCGTGCTCCCAGGGGTTCTCAGGCTGGGAAGATCACTGTGCTCCCAGGGGTCTCAGCCTTGGAAGATCACCGTGCTCCCAGGGGTCTCAGCCTTGGAAGATCACCGTGCTCCCAGGGGTCTCAGCCTTGGAAGATCATTGTGCTCCCTGGGGTCTCAGCATTGGAAGATCAGCGTGCTCCCCGGGGTCACAGCCTTGGAAGATCACCGTGCTCCCAGGGGTTCTCAGGCTGGGAAGATCACTGTGCTCCCAGGGGTTCTCAGGCTGGGAAGATCACTGTGCTCCCAGGGGTTCTCAGGCTGGGAAGATCACCGTGCTCCCAGGGGTCTCAGCCTTGGAAGATCACGGTGCTCCCTGGGGTCTCAGCTTTGGAAGATCACGGTGCTCCCCGGGGTCTCAGCTTTGGAAGATCATCGTGCTCCCAGGGGTCTCAGGCTTGGAAGAGGTCTCTAAATTTGCTGGATCCTCCATGAGTTCACTTATCCTGGCTGGAACTGAGGGTTACCATGGAAACCTGCAGGGACTTTTCCCCTAACAAGTCGTTTTCTTTTTTCAAATGAACACTTGTTGGAAGAGTTTACCGAGATGTGTGGCCTGGGTTTTGTATCTCACGTGGTCTAAGCAGCTCTGTAGTCTCGGCAAAAGAACAACACACATTTCCTCCCTCTGTCCTTCCCTCCTTCTCGCCCTCCCCTCCTCCTTCTCTCCTGTCTGCCTTCCTTCCTTTTCTCCCTCTTCCTCCTTCCTCCCTCTCTTCCTTCTACTGGCCAGTTATCAGGCTGGTTTCTGGAACGGGGCAGGGAGCAGACAGCCAGGGCCCTTCCCATGTGGCACACGTGGCCGTGACCTCACTCGTGTTCTTCAACTGGCCTGTGAGGTCACCCTGCTGCCTTCAGTTAGAAGTGCAGACACAGTCCCAGAGATGTGGAGTGATTTGCCCAAGATGGCCCAGCAAATGGGTTCCTGAACCTGGCAGCAGCCCCTCCGCCTCAGGCCTCCCCTGCTCTCCACCTCTTCTTGCCTGCCGCTCCCTACCTGCTTTGTGGCCTGCAGCTAGTCTGGGCTGGCTGACACCCCCAAGCCTCGGTGCCTCCTTCCTGCCATGCTGAGACTTCCCTGCACCCTAGGGCACTGATTCTTTGTTAAATGATCGCTTAAACATTATGGGCAGCTTGCACGTCTCACTAGGAGATTCTCTGGCCTCCTTGGGCAAAATCAGCCACCCCTGCTCTGTCCCATCATGGTCTTTGGCACGAGTCACCCTCCGATCACCAGTCCCTGGCTCCCACCCCCACTCACCTGCCCCACTCACCTGCACTAGCCTGAAGGCTGACCTAATTCATGCTGGGCCCCAGCCCCCAGAGCACAGAGCCAGGCACGTGCAGCTGCTGTCTTTCTAGATGGGCCAGGGAAGTAAAAGCATTTCAAGCCAGAAGGGCTGGGAAAGGAATGACAAGGGAGAGGAGGCATCTCTGCTGTATTGTGAAAGATGGAGGTGATACGAGTGGAGGGACATCGAGGGTCTCCAGAGAAGAGAATACCGGGAAGTTAGCGGAGGATCCCCTGAGGCAGGAAAGGTCACAGGCAGAGGAAGGAGGAAATCGAGGCAGGAGGAGCCAAACCCAGAGTTTGCCCAGAAGAGCGGGATTCCTCCCGGTCCACACCATGTGTAGCCTGTGGTTTTGATTACGTCCTGGCACTCCGTAGCGCCCTTAAGAGTGAAGCACTTGCCTTTGCATCTGCTGATCAGACGTGGGGGGAGACTAAGAAGAATATGACGTCCACATCGTGGCTGGAGCATGGTTTTGGCTCTAGATTTGAAATTAGCATATTTGTCTAAAGCAAATAACAGTAAATTCTTCCTGTCTGGAAACGTGTGAATGATCTTAATATTTAGGAGAAAGTGTCTTCCGATAGAGAGAAAGCTGGCTCCCTGCACCAAGATGCAGTTTGCTTAGAGCGATTTTACTGTCATGTGTTTTCTTGGAGGAACCAGAGGGAGACATCTGGGTACTTTATCATCATTTCTTTGAAATATCTTTAAAATACGTGCTTCCCGCCCCCAGGGCAGTTGGATCATGAGGACATAGGGGCCACACCTGAAGGCTGCGGGCGTCCTTCTCGGGTGGTCGGTGGCTTAGCTCTTTGCTCTCTAACAGGCGAGGAATTATTCAGCCCATTTTACAGTCGTGAAGACTGAGCCTGAGGCAGAGTGACCTGCAGACCCAGGGTTACGTAGCCCTGGCGAGGACTCGGGTGGGGCACAGCTTACCTTGATTTTACTTTTTTTTGGGACAGATTCTTGCTCTGTCACCCAGGCTGGAGTGCAATGGGATGATCTCGGCTCACTGCAACCTCTGTCTCCTGAGTTCAAGCGACTCTCCTGCCTCAGTCTCCTGAGTAGCTGAGATTACAGGCGCACACACACTACTAGCCTGGCTAATTTTTGTATTTTTAGTAGAGACAGGTTTCACCACGTTGGCCAGGCTGCTCTCGAACTCCTGACCTAAGGTGATCTGCCTGCCTCAGCCTCCCAAAGTGCTGGGATTACAGGCATGAGCCACCGCGCCCGGCCTGAGTTTGCTTTTGTAAACAGCCTCGAGCATTTTCTGCTGCCCCTGGAAGGGGGCCCAGCTCTGCTCGGCAGTTGTCCAGGGTTGGCTGCGCTAACAAACACCAGATCCAGAGCTGGGGGTCTCATCTTCAGTGAAATCAGCCACAGCGAAAGGTGTTGGCGGGTGCAGGTTTCCTGAAAGCCCAGGGTTGATAGGGAAGCAATTGCCTCTTGCTGAAAGCATTTTCTCTTGGAAATCTCAACCTGTCCACTCTCCTCCAGAGAAGTGGGGAGCGGAGGCCATCCGGCCATAACCAGATCTTGTCCTTCCCTGCTTCACCCCAGAGGGCATCCTGGGCTGGGAACCGAGCTTGGACTCCATCCCTTTCCCTGTTTGCATCTCGTCTCGAGGCAGCCCTCCGTGCTGGCCCGAGGCTTGTATAGCTGTCAAACGGAGCCTCAAAGTGGCCGAGAGTCACAACAAACATCTGTGATGCTGCTGACCACAGCGTGGGTTCAGTCATTCAGCCCTATGGGGTCCTCGTGGCCCCAGATACAGGCTTCCTCACTTCGGAGAGAAAGGGCTTTGAAAGCTTCCCTGGCTCACAGATCCTCGGGGCCTCACCACTCGAGCAGAAAACACTGAATGGATTCAAAGCTGAGTATTTGGTGCTGATCTAACCCATCTCTTCTTGATGATCTGAGTTCCAGGGTGTTCTCTGGAACATCATTCCTGCAAGCCTTCTCAGAAAGAAGGATCCTGTGGCCGCTGAAACCTGGGCGATGCCGTACACTGGACCCACCCGCGCCACTAGAGATCTGTGTCAACCCTAAGCAAGCGAACCTCCCTGACCTCCTGCAGAGACGGCCTTCCCTGCAGCGAGCCCAGCCTGGCGTGTTCTGAACACACGGGACTCAGACCCCTTTCCCCATCACTTTTCTGGGTCAGGGTTCACTCAGCAGACAGAAACCACCTGTGGTTCTAACAGAGAGTCCTGTGTAGAGAAGGGGTAGCTTGGTATTGAGGGATGGAAAGGCAGAGAGACTCTGAGATGCCATGGAGTAGCAACCTTGGGAAGCAGCTGCCACCCCAGGGCTGGGGAAACGCGGGGAAGCAGAGGGAATTACTCCAACTCGGCAACTCAGAGCAAGGACGGGTGGAGCTGGGCCCCCAGTGACCGATGGCCTGTGGGCTATGCCTGTTTCTGAAGGGCCAGGAGGTTGGCCCAGTGAGTGTAGGGAAACCACAAACAGAAAAAGGAAGGAATTTTCCCTGCTGCAGTGAAGAGCATTGCCGTGGTGATATGTGTGCCAGGTTAGCTCCCCCTAGCACTGCCTACTAAGTGCAGATGGGTGACAGGCTAGCTCCCCCAGCACTGCCTACTAAGTGCAGAGCCCACTAAGTCAAAGGTGGTTTTTCCTGCAGCTATAAATTACTGCTATGACCCAATAGATTTACCTCTTGGAACTTGTTCTGCAGTGGGCAGGTCTATGCAAACCTACCCCCAAAAGTCTGGGGAAGATGAGAGGCTGACATATCCCATTTCTCAGAAAGGAATATTTAACAGGGACTTAGGGACAGAAGCCACGTCTGTGTCGGGTGGTGGTGAGGCAAGACGGTGGCTCCCTACACCATGATCCCCCGACCCAGTGCTTAGATGCCATAGTGAAAGGTATGCAGCCCCTGCTGGTTCCTTCCGAGGCTGCGAGGGAGAATCTGTCCCCAGCCTCGCTCCAGCTCCTGGGGTGGCTCGTGGTCCCCCACGTTCCTTGGCTTGAGGAAGCATCACCCCAACTTCCACCTTCATCTTCACCTGGCATCTCCTGTGAGTGTCTGTAACCAGATTTCCCCCTTTTCAGGAAGACACCGGTCATGCTGGATTAGGACCCACCTGTGCCAACGTGACCCCATTTTAACTACATCGACAGCAGCCCTGTTTCCAAATAAGGTCCCATTCTGAGGTCCTGGGGGTTAGGATGTCAGCATATGAATTTTGGAGAGACAAAATGCAACCCACAACACTTCCCGCTCAGTACACAGAGTAAGTGGGAAAACCTTCCCCAGCCTTCGGTACTGTGGAGGCTGAAGGAACTCCGTCTTAGATGCTAACGTGCCCTGTTGACTTCTGACTCACTCTAGTTCCAGGAAGGGCTCTAAGATTTCCAGTTTATCTATTGTTCCTTGTACTTACCATAAATCTTGCCCTTAGAGCAATTGTCCTACACATCCCTTGTGGAGCACGTCTACCCTCTCCCTGTGGCATATAACCCCTGGTCTGAGGTCACGGTTCAGGGAGCCACCATCTTGTCTTGCGGCCCCCACTGAGACACGGATGTGGCTTCTGTTGATAAGTCTCTGTTAAATGTTCCTTTCTGAGAAACTGGGTATGTCACCCTCTCTGCTTTCTCGGATTTTGGGGTAGATTTGCATAAGTTGCCCACTGCAGAACAGGTTCCAAGAGGTAAATCTATCAGGTGAGGCAGTAATTTATTGCTGCAAGGTTTCTGACTTCTGGCATCCAGAACTATGAGACAATCAGATTCTGTTCTTGGAGCCACCTAGTCTGTGGTATTTGTTATGGCAGCCATAGGAGGCTAATACAGGAAAATTACAGTGATTGAGGACAAATAAAGACCTGGATTATTGGTTTGCCTGTTGGGAGTTCCAACTATTGAAGAAACGGTTTTTAAACAAGAGTGTGAGAGAGGTTTCCACTCCAGCAGATTCACAGAGGAGCTATTCAGAGGACAGTCATTGCAGAGTTCCCAATGGTAGGTGAATCACAGTAGATACGCTTTTAAATGCATTGCTGAGTTTCTAGCAAAAGTGTACATACACTCACCCTTTCACTCAGCAATGCCACTTCTAGAAATGTACTCCAAAGACACACTGGCAAGGTCACAAAGCAATTTCTGTGCAAGGCTACTCGTGACAGGATTATTTGTCTGAGTTCCAGCATTGTGAATGATCGACACATCCTCCTGAGTAGATTCAGGTTTTCACATCATTGGCAGGAACATCACAGGCAGGATGCTGTGTTGTTCTCATTGCACCTGACCATGTGGCTCACCACTGGGCTGTGTCCCATTACTGGGGATATTAACTTTGATCGCTAGATTAATTAAGGTAGAGTCTGCCAGCCATCCCCACTATACTCTTTGTCCTTTTTGTAATTTACAAGTAACTTGTAGGGAGGTGGACTGGGACTATGTGAATGTCCCATTCCTCATCCTACTTACAATTAACCATTCATTAATTTAGGAAAGTAGGGTCCCCTGGATTCCTATTTCACCCATCAGTGCTAATCCATCACCAGTATCTTTTTCCTGCTTAAGTTGTCCTCCATCGGGTCAGCAGGAACCACTTCATGGTGGCCTCTGTGTCACACGTGGCACATTCCTCTCATTCCTTGAGCACGTCTTTATTATCTCTCTTTTTTTTTTCTTTTGAGACGGAGTTTTGCACTTGTCACCCAGGCTGGACTGCATTGGCACAATCTCGGCTCACTGTAGCCTCCGCCTCCCAGGTTCAACTGATTCTCCTGCCTCAGCATCCCAAGTAGCTGGGACTACAGGCATGTGCCACCACACCCGGCTCATTTTGTATTTCTAGTAGAGACGGGGTTTCTCCATGTTGGTCAGGTTGGTCTCCAACTCTCGACCTCAGGTGATCCGCCTGCCTTGGCCTCCCAAAGTGCTGGGAATACAGGCGTGAGCCACCGTGCCCGGTCTGTCTTTTACCTTTATTGTTATTGTTGAGACAGGGTCTCCCTCTGTCTCCCAGGCTGGAGTGCAGTGGTGCAATCTCTGCTCACTGCAGTTTCTACCTCCCGGGTTCAAGTGATCCTCCCATCTCAGCCTCCTGAGTAGCTGGGATCACAGGTGAACACCATCATGCCTGGCTAATTTTTCTATTTTTTTGTGGAGTCATGGTTTTGTTATGTTGCCCAGGCTGGTCTCAAACTCCTAGGCCCAAGGGATCTGCCTGTCTTGACCTCCCAAAGTGCCAGGATCACAGGCATGAGCCGCCTTGCTGGGCCTGCATCTTTACTTTCTAACACAGCAGGGCAAGTCCAATTTACCTTTGCCCTATCCCTGGCCCAGTGTCAGGACCAGACATTTCTCCAAGGCTCCTGGTTCTTTTTAAGGGAGGGCAGTGATTAGAAACCAAGATCTGGGGGCTAAACATGCTCATGGCTGTTGGGGTGTTGCTGCTCCAAGGCCTCTCCCTGAGCAGAGGTAGGAAACGTACATGTGTTTACTTACATAAGGACAAGTACACATATACATGCATTTGTGTGCACATGCATCTCTGTGTGTTTCAGCGTCTATCTGTATTACAATCGTGACTTCACACCTAGGACCCTATTCAAATCCAACACTGCAGGGGTGGTTCTTGTTTTCTCCACACTGCAGGGGTGGTTCTTGTTTTCTCCACACTACTTGTTTTCTCAACACTGCAGGGGTGGTTCTTGTTTTCTCCACACTGCAGGGGTGGTTCTTGTTTTCTCCACACTACTTGTTTTCTCAACACTGCAGGGGTGGTTCTTGTTTTCTCCACACTGCGGGGGTGGTTCTTGTTTTCTCCGCACTGCGGGGGTGGTTCTTGTTTTCTCCACACTGCAGGGGTGGTTCTTGTTTTCTCCACACTGCAGGGGTGGTTCTTGTTTTCTCAACACTGCAGGGGTGGTTCTTGTTTTCTCAGCATTGCGGGGTGGTTCTTGTTTTCTCCGCACTGCGGGGGTGGTTCTTGTTTTCTCCGCACTGCGGGGGTGGTTCTTGTTTTCTCCGCACTGCGGGGGTGGTTCTTGTTTTCTCCGCACTGCAGGGGCGGTTCTTGTTTTCTCAGCATTGCAGGGGTGGTTCTTGTTTTCTCCCTCTCTCTGTGTCTGTAACTTCCTTTCCAGCAGGAAACCTGGCTTTCATTGTCCTCAATGTATTTACTTATTTGGAACCAGCAGGAAGGAGCCTCAGGAGGGAGCACAGCCTTGCCACCCCTGGATTTTAGATTTCTGGCCACCAGAACTGTGAGAATCAAGTTCTTGTTGAAAGTCCCCTGGCTTGTGATAATTTGCTGTGGCATCCCCACGGTACTAACACATCCTTAAACTTCTCCTCCCTGTTTCCCAGTCTGGGCCCCTCCCACATAGGGCCAGGGCCAGCAGAGGTCCAGTCTGGGACTGGGGCAGCAGAAACCTGGTGGCGAAGTGAGACATTAGCGTCAAGGGAGCTGGGTGAGCCCTTCATGTTGCTGGGTCTCGGTTTTCTCTCCTGTATAATGGACACACTCCTTCTTCTCTCAGCCCGGACAGAAGCTGTGAGGCCATGGCTGTATCAGCCTCTGTGCACCCCCAAGGAGAGGTCAAACTGCCGTCTGTGGAGTTCACATCCCACCTCCCTGTATCCCAAGGCTTTCCTGGCCCTAGGGTCTTCCTGGGTGGAACTGCGGTCTCCCTGGGAAGGTCCGTACTCTGCCTCTTCCAGCTGAACTCCTATTCTGCTCCCCACTCCCCAACCCCACTCCTAGACTTCCAGATGCCCCAGCTATGTTGTGGGGAAACAGACTGCAAAACAACACCAGAGCACGTTTCCCAGAACAACGGGAAGGCCGGGGAAAGGAGCTTCCTCAGACAAACCTGGATGACTGTTTCAATTCCCAATTAATTCCAGGGTGGAGACGGCTCATGGCGCTGGGTGGCGCTGCATGACACTAAGTGTGTTGCTTCAGTCACCTCCTCCGTGCAGCGGTGGTTGGGGTAGGTGTCTGGATGCAGCGTGTGTGGTGCTGGCAGGATGACACCTGACCCTGTGAGGTACGTAACAAATATCTGTTCTGGTCCCTGCCACATAGCCTTTGAGCTTTGGCTTCTGCACAAGAATTGCAGAGGTGGTAACGCCCACGGGCAGTGGGTGGCTGGGAGGATGGAACAAAATGAAGAGGGTTTGTGTAGAGGAAGCTGTCAGCAAATCAGCCACTCACAGCAATGGTGCTGACTCCCACTGTGGAGTGGACGCTTCATACGTACTTAAGATTCTACAGGGATTTGTTCAATTCTTATGGCAACCTCCTGGGGGTGGATGCTGTCATGATTCCCACTGTATAGACAAGGAAACTGAGGCACAGAGAGGGCAAGTCGCTTGCCCAAGGCCACACAGCCAGCAAGAGGCCCAGGTTGAATGAAAGCCAGGCAGTCTGGCTGCGAAGCTCGTGCTCAGGACCACCGTGCTCGTCACCGAGCAGAGGGAGAACTGCAGAGTGGGGTTTTGCACAGCTGCCCCTGGCCACAGGCATCTGAGACCCCCGCAACGCAGTACCCACTTGTCCTGTCGAAGGCAGTGGTCAGACCTTCCTTGCAGAAAGAGCATCAAGCACCTCAACCACCACATCTCCCACCGGCTCTCCCTCCTTGCATCTCTGAGAGCCCCGCCTTGCCAGGACTTGTGGCCTGGTGCAAGCTTTGGAGACAGGTGGGGGGGATTTGCCGTTGGGTCACTGTCTGGAATGCTGGGGACCAGAGAGGCCAAGGAAGCAAGGTTCAGGTGGTCCGGAGGTCAGGCCCCTCATAGTTGCAGCCCCCCAACACAGCTTTGTGCTCTGACCCACCCTCTGTTGTCTCCAGCCCAGCCTCTCCCTCTGCCCACCCTTCCAGGACCTTCCAGGATCCTGCAGCTCCTCAGACAGGTGGGCCCATCTTGTGCCAATCTGTGCCTGGCCGCCCTCGGGGCGCACCTGCGTCTTTGAAGGCCTCTATCCTCGGGCGGGTCATGGCCCGGGCCGACGCTCTCTGAAGCACCTGGGGTTCTGCAGTGTGTCTCTGGTGGGCTGCGTTTGTTCTTTGATGCTGAGAGGAGTTTGGGGTGAGGGGCCGGGGCCGCCTGACTCACGGTGGACACCTGAGGGCCGACCGCTAATCATTCCCACATCCCTGCATTCCAAGTCAGAGGCTCCAAAAGCCCAGCCCACAGGGGTTCGAAAGGAACCTGCTAGGACTGGACAGGTCCGCACTTGGCAGCAGTCTCTCCCCTCACCCTGGACAGATGCTGGCCAGGCACCCTCAGGCCCCGTGCCTCTGATCCCCGCCATGGTCATGCGAATTCACCGCAGCCTCCATGCCGTCCATCCCCCCCAAATGTGCAACACACCCGCTTTCCTCTCTCCCATCCCCCTTCCTTCTTCCCTCCCTCCCTCCCTCCCTCCCTTCCTCTCTTCCTTCCTTCCTTCCTGTTTTGCTTTAAACACTGTATCTGTATCAAAGGACTGCAAGTGCCTGGTTCAATATTGGTATTACGGCTCATAACGAAACACAGGCACCTGGCCCTGCCTCCGCCCCGCACATCTGTGGTGGGCTTCCCTGTGGAATATTCCCCCCATGGCTCTTCTCACCTTAGTCCTACAATCCTTCTGACTTCTGCTTAGGGGTCACCGCCTCCAGGAAGCCTTCCTGCACCCTTCTCCTAGCCCCGAGAGCACTTGTCCTGATGCAGCTTCACATCCCAGTGGCTGGGGAGGGGTGAGGGCACAGAGCCTGGTGATTGCTGGGCTGTCTGGATAACCCAGGACCATGTCCTCACCTCATGTCCGAATTCGCTGCGCAAAGTTCCTTTTGCCACGGAAGGCACCAGGTTCCAGGGATTAGGACACGGACGTCATTGCCGGGAGGGCTTTATTGAGCCTACCGCAGCTGCATGAGCAGACAAGTAGTTGAGCGAATGAGGGATGAAAGGCGACATTTGGGGCCTGTTTTCTCCCTCCTTCCCTCCTTCCCATTCTAGAGCCTGGCTTTCCGCCTGGGGCTGCCGAGGAACCCTCCTCGCGGACAGGGCTGGGAGACAGACAGCGAGTGTCTTCCAGCTATGGCCTCCACAGGCTTAAATTTCCAACCAGTAGGTGACCTGCAGCCAGATGTCTCGAGGCTACTGGATTCTCCCCAGGGTGGCAGGCCTGGCCCTCGGGCCATGAAGGTGGGGTTGTGTCCAGCCCTGCCCTGCCTTCCCCTTTGTGTCCAGGGAACAGCCAAGCCAAGAGAGGCCAGGGGCACATGGTGGACTCACCCCAGGTGTTGGTCCCATGCCTCGGTGCTCCTGAGAAGCCCAGCAGAGCTGCGGATTGTGGCATCTTCACGCACTTACGGGCAAGGAACGGAGCTGCTGGTCCCAGCCCCGCCAGGCTCCAAGAGAGCAGCTGCCTCATGTGGCCCCCAGACCTGGGCTGGAGGGCAGGCTGCACCATTTGGGTGGAAGGCAAGGAACCAGCCAGTGCTCTGTGATGTGTGCTAGGATTCTGGGACCCAAAACAGCAGCCTCCAGTTTGCAGCCAAGCCTGTAGGAGCGCCAGCCACTGGGCCTGCCTCCTTACCCGGCTGCACCTTGCCGAGCTCATGCTCTGAGCTGCATTTCACACCGGAGGACGGTAAGAACAGAGAGGCGAGGGGAGTTGCCTGAGGTGACCAGGCTGGGCGGCAGTACGGCTGGGACTAGCACCCACGCCTGTTTTCCTCATGCCCATATTCTTTCATTATGCCGGGTATGTCTCCCTCCTTCTTCCTTAGAGATCCCCAGTTCAGCATGTGCCCTGCCCCCAAGGTGTTCCTCCAGGACGGGGTCCCCTGCTTGAGATCCCTTCCCGTGGCAGAAATGTAGCCGCCAGTCCCTCCACCCAGGGAGCAGGGTGCCCATGAACCCCAGTTGTTCCTCCTGGGAAGGGGGCCAGACCCCTGCCTGATCCCTGGCAGACCTTGTCACCTGGGTGGGACTGACACGGACGGGGCAGTGACGGTTACTGTGTGCCTCTGTCCTGCAGAAGGTATGAGTGTCCATGCCCTGCCAATGAAAACCATCAGATTTATTCAGCAAAGCAAAGCTGTTGAGGTCGGGCAGGTGGCTGTGGACAGAGGTGAGGACCGAGGCTGCACACTCCCGAGAAGCCGCCGCAGCGAGGAGAGTAGCCAGGCCCTGGGGAGGCTGCCAGCCGCTCTGGACCAGGCCCTGTGCTGGGCGGGGGCCTGGACCCTGCTCCTGCAGACCTGCTCTCCCACAGGGTGGAGCACTTGGCCAACTCGGGTTCTTCTAGACGACTTGATGGATGGGATGGGACGCTCCACTCCGCACAGCTGCTCAGGCCGTGATGCTGCATGTGCCAGAGTTCCTCGGTAGGTGCTCCGACACCTGGGAGCCACAGACGGACGGACACGATGAGGCAAGAGGCTTCACATAGCAGGTAGAGCGCCAGCGAACCCTCTGCACTCCCATTCTCCCAGACAGTTTGGAGCGTTTCAGTGAATCAGGTGAGGAGTCACAGACCCACGGCTTCAGTTCACATCAAAGGGGCTCCATTGTCAGCTTTAAATTTATCTCTTAAGGAGCCAAGAAAAAAGTCAGATAAAATGGCAAGAATGCACAAGAAAGGCAAGAAAAGGTGATCGAGGAAGCGAAAAGAAGCCGTTCCCACTCAGAGAAGGGAACGGTCACGGAAGGAACGCGCTCAGATGGCACCTGGCGCAGCCGTTCTTCCGTGGATGGTTCTGTTTTGCTTTGTTTCTGTTTTCATTTTTTTGAGATGGAGTTTCACTCTGTCGCCCAGGCTGGAGTGCGGTGGTGCGATCTCGGCTCACTGCAACCTCTGCCTCCTGGGTTCAAGCGATTCTCCTGCCTCAGCCTCCCGGGTAGCTGGGATTATAGGCGCCCACCACCACATCCGGCTACTTTTTGCATTTTTAGTAGAGATGGGGTTTCACCATGTTGGCCAGGCTGGTCTCGAACTCCTGACCTCAGGCGATCTGCCCACTTTGGCCTCCCAAAGCACTGGGAAGACAGGCGTGAGCCACCGCTCCGGGCCCAGGGGACAGGTTTTGAACAGCAGTGAAGAACAGCTCCTGGCTTATGGAAGGAAGCAATTAGTAGACAGGATGAACCGAGCGAATATACTGGAAAACACAGAACAGTTTTCGTGGCATTATTGGTAATGAGTTGTGAAGTCAAAACGAAAAGAAAACATCTTTAAAAAACCATCAAGAGTCAAAAAAAAAAAAAAAAAACAGGTTTCAGCCTCACAGTAAGGGAAGCTGGAACTAATAATATCTTTCCAGTCACAGCACTGTCTCGTGGGGGCAGACAGAGGCACACAGGGCAGAGCACTGAGACACCCGCTTTACCACCTGCCAGGCAGGTAAGAAGCAGCATGTTGCATTTTCCATATCCACACTGTTGATTTTTATAAATGTGTGACATTTTGTGATTCTTTCTACTTGTAAGTAAATGTTCACCTTTGTTCTCAATTCTGCACTCATAATTTTGCATCGTTTTCTTAAAGAGTGCCCCGAATGATATCTGAGTCAGTCTGCACGATGCCCCGCCAGCCTGTCTGCACTTCGGGTGTTGGTGTTGGTGGGGGCGGAATAGAAAGGACCCCTGGGAAGCGTGGCTGAGATGCCCATGAGAGGGGGGGTGGAATGGAAAGGACCCCTGGGAATCGTGGCTGAGATGCCCATGAGAGAGGGGGTGGAATGGAAAGGACCCCTGGGAAGCGTGGCTGAGATGCCCACGTGAGGCATCCACTGCCTCCCATGATGATTGCTTTCCTCACACTTGCGATATGGCCCCGGGCAATGGGACCTGACTCCTCCTGCCCTTGGCATCGAGTCCTGCCGCAGCCTGGCTGGGAGTGCTCTGCTGCCTGGGACCGTCTGGCTCGCTCCAAGGGACTTGGCCAACGACACTCCCATCTTAGTGTCTTGTAGAGACGAAGAAAGGGTCGCAGAGAGGACAAATGGCCCTCGTGGGCCACACAGCACGGTGGGCCCCGGGCTGTGCATGGTGATCCCCTGCCCGAGAGTGGGCAGCCTACCAGCATAGGCAGTGGCAGGGGCCGGGGAGAGCTGTATGGAGACCAGGGCTCTGAACTCTTCCGTGCTGGCCGTAAGCTGGCTGTGTCGTGCTCATCCCTTTACCCTTCTCCTCTCCAGAGCTTACTGGGCACCTGCTGTGGCCGTGTTGGGACTCGGCACTGGGGAGACAGCCCCTCCCCCAAGGGGGCTTGTCATCTGAAAAATGGTTGCCCTAAAGATATCCTCAGCAGAATCCCTGGAACTTGCAAATACTGCCTGGTGTGGAGAGAGACGCTTTGTGATGAAGTGAAGTCTGTTGAGTTGGGGAGATTATCCTGGATTATCCAGATGGGCCCAAAAATGCAATCTCCAGTGTCCCTGTGAGAGGGAGGCAGAGGAAGAGGGACTCCTGTAGGAGAGAAAGCTGTGTGACCACAGAGGCAGAGATGAGTGATGCGGCCATGAGCCAAGGAACACCTGGGGCCACCGGGGGATTTTTCCACCGGAGCCTCCGGAGGGGGCGTAGCCCGGAGGTTTCAGCCCAGTGATGCCTACGTCAGACCTCAGGCTCCAGAACGGCGGGAGGACACATTTCTGTCGTTTGAAGCCATCCAGGAATAGGGCTGTCACGGTACCCACGGGAAACCAATACACCCCCAGCTGCCTGGGCTCCCAGTCGGGGAGGGAACCTATTGCCTGCTGTTCCTCAAACACATCCCAGGTCTCCTGCGGCAGGGCCTTGGCATCAGCTGTGCCCTCTGCCCAAGATTCTTGGCTCAGCCCCCACAGTGGGGTCCACCTCTCACTTAGGCCTTTGTCCCCATGTCTCCTACCTTGATCGCCCACCACACCCACCCCCATCTTCTCTCTAGCGATTTTCTCCTGCCTCCGTCCCACACCGCCGGCTCATTCCTCACGGTGGCCTGCTGTGCTCCCTGCCTCGCCTGGCACAGGGCGCCTGGCACACAGTCAATGCTGGTGAGATGCACTGACTTGGGAAGTGGGTTCCTCGCTCCAAGAAGACCCACCGGAGGTCTGCGTCTCTGGTGCTGTGATATCTATTCAGACCCGCGACAGGGAATGCCGCTGTGACAGGGAGAAAGGAGAAAGGAAGCTGCCACCGGATGCCTGGGAACCCCGGCTGGGCATCAGTTCCTCTGATCTAGCCAGGATGGGGCAGGGCCAGGCCTTGTGTTTCATGAGCTGCGTCACCGAGTCAGGGTGTCAGGTCTGAGCCAGCACGTGTCACCAGGAGGAAAGTGTCTAAGGGCCACAAGAGCAGTGCGTGCTGGCCTTACACACCCTGGATGCGAACGTGATGGTGCCCTCTCTCCTAGCGTCTGCATGCTGGCCAACTGCCTGGCCTCTCCAAAAGCCCGGTCGCTGGTCTACAATGGAGATGTCATTCCCCTTGCTAGGCTTCTGTGGAGGCCCTGCAGGGAGTTAGCACATGGAAGCTTCTAGTAGCTGGCAGAATCGTCTTGCGTAAGGATCCATGTTCACCCACAAGTGCCCGTGGGCAGCTGAACTGGGCGGCTGCATCCACATGCTCTCCCACTTGGGCCCCTGGGGACCATCTGTTCCCCATCATATTTGGGGAGCTGACAGGACGTATGGATGAGCCTCATGATCTCACCGCTGCTGGGAGGGTGGAGGCTGGCAGCCAATCAGCAGCCCAGGCCCATCCGCCCCATGGCACTGGGAGGAGCAGAGCAGGCGGGAGCGCAGTCAGGCTTTGCAGTCCAGACAGACTGAAGCAATCATCATTCCCGGGATTTTTACACCTGGCCTCCCACAGACCTGGGCGTCCCATGGCCGGCTGGGCTGGCCTGGCCACAGGCCTGGCTGGGAAGGCCACGCAGGCATCTCTGGCCTCTGGGTTCCTGCCCAGGCTCTCTGACAGGGGAGACAGAAGGCAGGAGTGGACAGGGTGCTGGGTGTCCCAACGGGGCCTTTGCCCAGTGCTCCCGGGAACGCAGCTTTCTCTTCCATGAAACAGGAGAAGTGATGCCTGCCAGGCTGGGGCACGTGGCTGTGAACTTCCAGTGGGGGAACGAAGGGAGCAGTGTGGTCAGAGGGCTGAGCTTCCCCGCGGGGGCTCAGAGCAACTGACTCCCAGCAGCTGCCCCCTCAGCCTTGTACCATTTGGCTGTGACTTTACATGGTCCTGAATCCAACTTTGCTCCCATTGGTGCTTTACACAAATTCCTAGTTGTTGGCTGATCAGACTGAGCTTACACGCCTCTGGGGATGGGGGGCTCACTACCTCCTGAGGACTCTCTTCCATATCTGCACGGCTCTGACTGTTGTCTGCCTTCCCAGGACATCCATGCACCAGTCCTGGCTGTGTCCTGAGAGAGAGCCACAGGTGATGTCCCAGGGTCCCCGTCCCCACATGGCTGCCCTTCAGCTTTGTGCAGGCAGCAGCTTGGCCCCCAGACCTTCTTTCTCCCATCCCTCTGGTGATGGGCATTTGGGCCTCTTTACTGTCACCTCCCTCTGGCTGTGCTCTGGTCCCATAGAAGATGTTGCTGGCAACGGCAGAACACGGGGTCCAACACTTCCTGTGGTGCTAGTGCAAAGGTGCAGCAAGCCCCCACGTTGGCCCCCACCCTCCCCCACATTGGCCCCCAACCTCCCCCATGCAGGTCCTCCACCCCCCCACGTTGGCCCCCACCCTCCCCCATGCAGGTCCCCCACCCCCCCCACATTGGCCCCCACCCTCCCCCATGCAGGTCCTCCACCCCCCCACATTGGCCCCCACCCTCCCCCATGCAGGTCCTCCACCCCCCCACATTGGCCCCCACCCTCCCCCATGCAGGTCCTCCACCCCCCCACGTTGGCCCCCACCCTCCCCCATGCAGGTCCTCCACCCCCCCCACATTGGCCCCCACCCTCCCCCATGCAGGTCCTCCACCCCCCCACGTTGGCCCCCACCCTCCCCCATGCAGGTCCTCCACCCCCCCACGTTGGCCCCCACCCTTCCCCACATTGGCCCCCAACCTCCCCCATGCCGGTCCTCCACCCCCCCCATCGGCCCCCACCCTCCCCCGTGCCGGTCCTCCACCTTCCCCCACGTCGGCCCCCACCCTCCCCCATGCGGGTCCTCCACCCTCCCCGACGTCAACCCCCACCCTCCCCCATGCCAGTCCTCCACCCTCCCCCACGCCGCTGTTGTCCAGTGTGCCGGAACCCTCTGGCTCCCAGAACGAACCGGGTGGGGGCCGAGCCTGTCTACACCTCACAGTTTCATTCATTCATTCATTCATGTAACAAATGTTGTTCAGAGTCCTACTATGGGCCAGGCAGTGGCCTGTCCTGGGTGTCATTCTTGACATGACAAAAAGCCGTGGGGAGCCCCGGATGGAACTGCATTCTTGGTGGGGTGTCGTCATCTCAGCCGAGTGGGCGGTCCTGAGCAGGAAACGCCATGAAAATCATTTTTTCTATTTCTGAGCACACTTGTCAGCTTAATGGGAATTTTAAGTGGTTTGCTGAACTTGCACTGTGCGAAGAACAGAACTTAAAAAGCCACACGTTCACTCTACATCGATTCTTTCTCTCTCTCCTTTGTGTTTTCCCCCAAAAAGAAATCCATTGCTCACCGCACCATTTACCAAGCTTCCCGCTAAGACCCTTTCTCCTCACGCACTGGTGCGTCTCGGGGGCCCTCCCTACCGCTGGCAGTAGTCTCCAGGAAAACCCACGGGCTCTGCTTGGACAGCTCCAGGTCCAGGAGTGCCCCAAGGATGCCAGGTGTGTGTGGACCTGTCACTTACAGGCAGCACTGCTTCCCCCTATAATTCGTACACTGAAGTCCTAATCCCCAAGACCTTAGAGTGTGACTTGACTTGGAAGTAGGGTCATTGCAGGGGTAATTAGTTCAGATGAGGTCAATCAGAGTCAGGCAGGCCCTTAATCCAATATGACTGGTGTCCCCGTAAAAGGTGGGCATTTGGACCCAGCCACGTCCACAGAGAGAATGTCGTGGGAAGGTTATAGTCATGCTCCCCCAAGCCAAGGGACTACCAGGGCCCGGAGAGAGGCCTGGAACAGACCTTGCCCTTGTGCCTGCAGGGGAGCCTCCTGGCTCTGCCAACACCTCGATTTCAGACTTCCAGCCTTCAGAGCGATTCCTCGTGTCTGCTGCTCCACACCCCAGCCTGTGGGGCTGGTCATGGCAGCCCTAGGAATCCAACACACCCACTCATCAAACAAACGCCGGCCAAGAAATGCTTGGAAAATGGAGCTGTGTGATGAAGGTTTACACTCCAGAGCATCCACCAGGGAGACCATTATGGAGAGACTCAATGGCAGTTACCAACAATCACCTTAGAACCCATGAAGGCATGTGCTGCTGCAACGGGGGAAAGGTGTGAAGGCTGGCATGTGCGCTGTGGGCAGGGGACCCAGCCTAACCGGAGACTGCTTAGACAACAGGAATGAAATGTGCTGAAGATCATCTCACAGAAAACCAGCCCCAGATGTCGCTCTCCACCCACCGCTTCCTTAGGAAGGCAGAGTCCCCCTGGGGCAGGCCCCAGCCTTGTCCCCAGGACTGACGGGAACCGCTGGGGGGCGGGACAGGGGTGGGGATGGGGCAGGGGCAGCCGCAGGGCAGTTCCTGATTCCACCTCGCACAGGCTCATCGGACCCTAACCTCATTTGCTTCTTGACTCCCCAAGTGCCAGGGTCCTCGACCCCTCGCCTGTGCCCCGGCCACCGCCTGCCGAGGCCTCTGAGGTCAGTTTCAAGGTGTGTGTGTGGCCCCCAGCGGGTGACCAGGCCCCCAGTGGGCTCCAGAGCCCCTCCACCTTCTTCACCCTCACCCTCGTTTATGTTCCGAGAGTCCTGGGTTTCCTCAGGTGCAGCTTCAGGGGGCTCTGCTGTGGGAGGCCGGTGTGCTAAGGGCTGTGGACCATGGGAGGCCAGTGTACTGTGGGGGGCCGTGTGCTGTGGGCTGTGGGCTGTGGGCTGTGGGAGGCCAGTGTGCTGTGGGGGGCCGGTGTGCTGTGGGCTGTGGGCCGTGGGAGGCCAGTGTGCTGTGGGGGGCCGTGTGCTGTGGGCTGTGGGCCGTGGGAGGCCAGTGTGCTGTGGGGGGCCGTGTGCTGTGGGCTGTGGGTCGTGGGAGGCCAGTGTGCTGTGGGGGGCCGTGTGCTGTGGGCTGTGGGCCGTGGGAGGCCAGTGTGCTGTGGGGGGCCGTGTGCTGTGGGCTGTGGGCCGTGGGAGGCCAGTGTGCTGTGGGGGGCCATGTACCAAGTGCCATGGGCCTCCCCTGAGAGCAGCCATTGTCTGTAACAAAATCGCCCTGTGTTGACGTCTTCGTCACAGCGCATGCTCACCCGCAGCTGCATGGGAAGCAGGCCTCGCCTCGGTGACGCCTCACTGGGTCCAGGTTCAGGAGCCCCAGAGTCCTGAGAGGCGGGATCGTCAGTGCCAGCGCATCCAGGGCTAGGCTAGGGTCCAAGTCTCTGCCCGGCCGCTTTCTGGCCCTGTGACCTCGGGCAAGGCACCCAGCGCTCTGGGCCTCAGCTTCCTGCATCTGTAATGCAAGGACAATCGTGCCAGTCTCACCAAGCACAGGACTTGGGGAGATCATGTGAGGGGTTCCCAGCAGTCACCACCCCCACGGGCAAAGCCATGGTGCCCTCCTTGCTGCCCCGGAGGGTGTCAGGGCCAGAGGATGGACTGTAGCAGCGCCAGCTCAGGGGCTGGACAGGGACAGGGCGGGCTGGGGGCTACTGTCGTTGCCGTACAGTCTTCCTCTGTTGCAGAATCTCACGGCCATTTGCTGTTACAGGACGCTGACTCGAGAGACTCGAGAGACACCAGAACGACACCCACAATTGCTCCTTCCATCTGTTCAGAGAACTTGGGGGTGTCTGCTGAGTGCAGCGCCCTTGTGGGGTGCTGGGGATGCTGTGATGAGGACTCCCCCAGGAGGGGCAGGGATGCAGCCCTGGGCACAAGCCACCCCAAGGAAGCAGGTGGTCACCCCCACACAGCGTGGGGCTGGCAGAGGAGGAGGCCAGGGTCCACGGGGAAGGAAGATGGGGGCTCAGGCTTTGTGACTGTGCCTGGTGAGTGGGATTTGGACACCCAGGATGGGAAGGCACGGAGGATGGGGGACAGGAGAAGGAGGACTGGGCTGGGAAGCGGTGAGCAGAACCACTGGGTGCACAGAGCCAGCTGCCGGGTGCCCACCTGGCGTTATCAGGGTCCCCACTTGGATTATGCCTGGTGGGTGGACTCTGGAGATGGCAGCTGTGCTGTCTACAGCGCCCTGTGTCCTAAGACCTGCAGCTGGCCGACAAGGCTGCAGTGACGTCCTAGAGCATCTCAGGACAGAGGGGGCCTGTGGAGCTCACTCCCTCCCCTCTAGCCCAGGCCTGGCCATGCCCATCTTCGTACTGCCTTGCTGTTTCCTGGTCAGCCCCTGTGTCTCTGCCCAAGCTGTGACCAGGTGCAGGCGCCCGGCTATCAGCGTGGGAAGAGCAGCTTCCGAGGGGTCTTCCTAGGACCTGGAGAGCCACAGCTGGGTGGGAGGGTGCAGGGAGCAGGTGTCCTCGTAGGGTCAGGAGCCTCCTCTGACGCTTGTCGCTGTCCAGTCATCAAGTGGGCTGCCTGGGCTGGTGAGCTGCCTGTCCTTGAAGGTGCGGGCCAGGACCGTGTGCTCGGCTCAGACAGCCAAGTTTTCTCAAACCAGGACTGTCCTGAGCACTCGTCCAAGCGGCCCCCACCCCTGTGCCAGCCTCGCTGTGCTGCGCAGGTCCAGGTCCATCACAGCAGTGTTTCCTCTGGATGGGGACGGACAGCCCAGCCCAGAATTATTCATGCTGACTCTTGAAGTCTCCAATCTTGACACCCTATTAAGGAAATGGGTGGTAAATACAGTGATTTATGCAGGTACTTAAGGCCACAATGGCTCTGCCCGACCACCTGGAGGTGATCCAGGCCCTCCTCCTCCCCACGCAGGCTTCCCGGAGGTTCCTGGAGGGCTGGCAGTGCAGGTGGGCAGGACCCTTCCATTTGGGTATCGGGGAAGGACGTGGCCTCTGCGGGGTGCCCCAAAGGGATCCCTCACCTGGAGTGCACCCAGAGCCCCCTTCTCTGCCATCTGGGCCTGGGCTGAGCTCCAGGGTCCTAAGCAGAGGGAAGGTCAAGGGGAACACTGCAGAGGGATGCTGGGAAATCCTCTCACCAGCTTCTGTTGACTGCACTTCACAGTGACCTAGCCTGGGAAACAGCTCAGCCCACTGCAGTTGGGCAGAGAGGAAAACTGAGTCATGAGGTCATTTACTCAGGCCACATGATCAGTCTTTTGCCCATCACCTCTAGGGTCAAGGCTAGTGGGGATCATATCTGTATCCGGGCATCTCTCTGCCCAGGCTGAGCAATATGGACAATATCATTCATTCATTCATTCATTCATTCATTCATTCATTCATTCATTCATCTGTGCCCAGCTCAGCCACCTACTGGCCTGAGGTCTTGGGGTTAGGAACTCAGCTCCCACATGCTTGGTTTCCACGTGCAGAATGGAGATGACAGCTCCTGCCTCGAATCTGTGGGGAGAATGACGTGAGTTATGCAGGTAAAGGGCTGAGAACCGTCGGGCGCACAGAGCCAGCTATTGGGTTCACACCTGGTGCTATCAGGGTCCCCATTCTGATTATGCCTGGTGGCTGGACTCTGGAGATGGCAGCCGGTGCTGTCTACACAGCCGTGTGTCCTAAGATGTACAGCTCACTGACAAGGCTGCAACGATGCCCTAGATCTTCTCAGGACGGAGGGGGACTGAGGAGCAGTACATGCTGGTCGGTGCTTTTAGCAGGGCCTTTGGGTGGAGAGAGGGGTCTCCCTGCCACACTCCAGCTCCTGACCCCTGTGCCCCAGGCCCAGGCCCAGTCCTACCAATGAACATTGACAGGGCATTGCCGTGTGCAGGCCCCAGGCTCAGGGCTGGGCTAAGTCACCACAAGAAAGCCATCGGCAGCCCCTCCGCTGGGCGCTCTCCTGGGTTCCCTTGAATGGGGAGGGACCAGGACAGCTCCAGCCACAGCCTGGGGGAGCCATAGGGCAGGTGCCAGGTGGACCGAGGCTGAATGGAGAGGGAGAGAGAGAGAGAGGACCCCCCTCCCCCAGGCAGGCTGACCTGGGGACAGCTGAGCAGGGGCACAGAAAGGCAGGGATGGATGGGGATGAGGGCAGAGACTATGCCCTCCCCTAGCTCCTCAGTGGCTTGGGTTACTCTGGCACTGAGCTGACCCGGGAGGAGATGATGTCTGCCCCAGGAGGGCCCCCTGCTCAGGTGAGGTGCCCTGCAGCAGGGAAGCCCAGCCTGGGAGCTCAGCCTACCCACCCGCGGTGCCCAGAGAAGCAAGCAGGGCCCGTCTGTGGCACAATGGTGCCACCCAGTGGCCACATCCCCAAATCGCATCTGTGCCAGGACCAAAGCTGGGCTGGCAACCCGTGAGAGGTGGAGGCACCCTGTGGCCTGAATATTTAGTAAATAAAAACTCCACAGGACACCCAGCTAAAGGAAGATTTCAGATGAACGTTGAGTAATTTCTTTAGAATGTGTCCTAAATATTGCAAGGACAAACCCACACTAAACGGCATTTGTTGTTTATCTGAAATTCATCTTTACCTGGGCTCCCTGTATTTTATCTGTACTTATTTACCTTAGACCCAAGTGACTTTCAGGAAACCGAAAGTTTACCTGGGGTAAATGCCATTGGGCTGTTGGGCCTTGGGGTATAAAGGGACGGTTCGGCTGCCTCCTGCTTATTTCCTGGGGCTTAGAGCAAACTAAAATAGACAGTGGCGCTTCCTTCAGGGCAGGCACCCTGCTAAGCGGTCAGGTATTTAATCCTCATGCACAACCCAGGTGGGTAACACCATTGTGTCTTCACTTTGCAGATGGGGAAACGGAGGCTCAGAGAAGCAAATTGACTTGCTCCTAGTTAGAAGGTGACCTGCTGTGGACTGAATGTTTGTAGACTCCCAATTCCTTCCTTCCTTCCTTCCTTCCTTCCTTCCTTCCTTCCTTCCTTTCTTCCTTTCTTCCTTTCTTTCTTTTTCTTTCTTTCAAGATGGAGTCTTGCTGTGTCATCCAGGCTGGAATGCAATGGCACAATCTCTGCTCACTGCAACGTCCACTTCCTGGACTCAAGTGATTCTCCTGTTTCAGCCTCCTGAGTAGCTGGGATTACAGGCGCACACCACCACATCCGGTTAATTTTTGTGTTTTTAGTAGAGACGGGGTTTCTCCATGTTGGTCAGGCTGGTCTCAAACGCCTGACCTCAAGTGATACCCCCGCCTCAGCCTCCCAAAGTGCTGGGACTATAGGCGTGAGCCACCGTGCCCTGCCTGATGCCCACCCCCATTTCTATGTTGAAGCCACAGTCCCCAGTGTCAGGAGGGGACTGCAGGAAGTGATTAGCTTATCCCAGGGAAGCCCTCAGGGAAGGACTGGTGCCTTTATAAGAAGAGAACAGAGTGTGTGCTCTCTTCCCTGCCTTCCACCACATGGGGACACAGCATGGACGGAGCAGGACAGCAGAGAGCCTCATCAGACACCACCATGCGGGCACCTTGACCTGGGCCTTCCAGCCTCCAGAGCCGTGAGGATGTCCACGTCTGCTGCTTCAGCCTTGCAGTCTGTGTTACTTTTATTATAGCAGCTCGAACACACACAGACACTCTCTAAGGGCTCTGCTTTGAGACACTGCCCCTTCCCTGCACAGAAACCATTGGGGGTGACCGGTACATTGTACCAGTCGGGAGGCCGGGAGAGTGAGACGATACTGCGAACAGTGCCAGAGCTGAGACTGGCTCCAACATCAGATGGGCCCTGCCCGAGGTCGGCAGAGAACACGGCTTGTCTTTCAGGGGAGAACAAGCCATGGAGGAGAAGTGGGGGACATGCAGCTCCTGGGCCACCGAGCCCGGGCCGGGCCACTGCACTTCCCAACAATGCTGTCCCCAGGAGGGTGTGCTATGGAGTCCCTCAAAGAGCAGAGACCGGCAGGAGCAGCTGGCCCGGCTGCAGAGAGCCCACGGTCATCACAAGGGCAGGTGCAGCCCAGGGCCAAGTCCCAGCTCCGGGCTGGCTCCGAGGACGTGGGGAGAGGTCATCTGGTGCGTGGGCTCCCTCGCCCTTCCTGCCGTTCCAAGAGGGCTTGGTGAACACCCACTGTTCCAGGTGCCAGGGCTAAAAGAAGGGTCCAGGCAGGCATAGCCCCAGCCCCTGTGAGTTAGCCTTCAGACCAGGGGGACTGGGGACAGATGATTCTGTGGTTCTCACGAGTAGGTTCTGGGGATTCTTAGGGGAAGAGGCTCCAACTCTCTGTGGGGGTCAGAAGAGACCTTGGGATGAAGTGCACAGGAAGGCGGGAGTCCGCCTGGCTGGGGAGGAGAGTTCTGGGGCAAAGAGCACAATGAGTGCCAAGGTCCGGGGTAGAAGTGAGTTTGGGTATCCTAGGAACAGCAAGGTGGCCCGGAAAGCCAGGTGGCGTCGGGGAGGGGACACAATGTGGAGAGATGAGTCAGAGGCGTCCAGACTAATGTCACCAGCAAGACCACCGGGAGCCACAGGCAGGGAGCTTGGCAACCTCACGTATTTATGGTCAGGGAGACGCCGTGACGTGGCTGCTGTAGGCGTCCAGGCCTGAGGGGTGGAGCCCGGGCCCGAGTGGGAAGGCTGGAGGGGAGAGGATGCCCCAGATTTGGGGTTTGTGCTGAACATGGTGCCATCAGGATTTTCTGAGGGATTGATGTGGGGCACAAAAGAAACTGAGCCATGAGGACGACTGGAAGGCTCTGGACGGGGGAGATGCAGAAGATCTGGTGGGCTTCTGTGCATACTGAATGGGACACCTCAGTGGAGGTGGCAGGGATCCCATGGACACGTGATCAGGTGGACGCTCCAGGTGCATAGGACGGAGGTCTGGGCTGGAGGCATGAACTTGGGAGTCGGCAGCCTGGGAGTGAGCCTGGGTGACCTTCTCTGGGGAGGTCCTGCTCACTGCAGAGGCCCGGGCCCCACCTGCAGTCGCAAGTACCTGCGAGTGTCACCACCCCACCAAGGCCTGGAGACAGTTGTCCTGGCAGCCAAGGCAGACCTGTTGAGCCAAGTGATGTCCACCACCCCTGACAGCATCCTGCTCGCTGGTGACTCCCAGGAGAGCAAAGGGAAAGGCAAAGGAAAATCAGCCTTTAAATGGGCAGGCCCCCTTCTCTCTCCATACAGATGGGAACATTGAGCCCCAGGAGGCTAAGGGAGATGCCTGAAGGACAGAGTTCTTTCTGGTTCTCTAGAACAGTGTATCAGCTTCCCTGGCTGCCCTAACAAACCACCACAAACTTAGTGGCATAAAACATCACAGACACGTTTTCTCACATTCTGGAGGTCAGAATTCCGACAAGATTCTCACTGTGCTAAAGTCAAGCTATCAGCAGGCTCACGTCCTTTCTGGAGGCTCCTGAGCAGAGAAGCTGTTTCCCTGCCTTGTCCAGCTCCCAGAGGCCACCTGCCTTCCTTGGTTCACGGCCCTTCATCCATCCTCAAAGTCAGCACCAGGTGGGTTGAGTCTTCACATCACATCACTCTGGCCTCTGCTCCTGCCTCCCTCTTTCACAGTGAAGGACCCTGTGATGACACTGGGCAACCTGCAAGTACAGAATAACCTCCCAATTGTAAGAATGGCTGATTCTCAGCCTGAATTCCACTGCAGCCTGAATTCCCCTTTGCCTTGCAGCCGAAGCTATTCACAGCTTCAGGATCAGGACTCCTGCTCTCTGGGGACCTTTATTCTGCTGACCACAGTCTCCAAGCTCAGACCAAGTCAGGGCCGTTGCACCAGCTGCACCCTTCCCCTGCAGTGCTCTTTTCCCTGAACTTCCCCAGGCTCTCTTCCCCCATGCAAGTCTCTGTGCTCAGACATCACCTTCTCTGAAAGGCCTCTGGCTAAGTCACCCCATCCCTGTTATCCTCTCCCTTGCCTGGTTTTCCCCTTAGCACTGATCACTGCCTGGAATTAGGAAATGCTTGCATATTACAGGTGACATCATTAAGATGGTGGAACATAAGATAACCTGCTCATATCCCCTGCAAAAAAACGATTCTGCATCCAACCACAGTCAAAAGTTTCTCTTTGAGAACCTCGGGATTCAAGTAGGAGTTTGTGAAACCCCAGTGGAGCCCAAGACTGGGAGGGTCATTTTAAGAGTGCAGACCCTACCTATCAACCATAATGTTGAAAGTAATGGACTAAATTCTCCAACTAAAAGACATAGAGTGGCCAAATGGATTTAAAAACAAGACCCAACTATATGCTGCCTACAGAAAACTCACTTCATGTATAAAGACACACATATACTGAAAATGAAAGGCTGGAAAAATATATTTCATGCAACTGAAAATTAAAAAGAGCAAGAATAGCTATAGTTTTATCAGATAAAATAGACTTTAAGCCAAAAATATTGTCAAAAGAGACAAAGAGGGTCATTATATAATAATAAAGGGGTAAATTCAGTAAGACGATATAACAATAGTAAATATATCTGCACCAACACCAGAGCACCAAAACTTATAAAGTGAATATTAATAGATCTAAGGGGAGAAACAGCGCAGAATATAATAGTAGGGGACTTCAACATCCCACTTTTGGCAACAGGTGGATCATCCAGGCAGAAAATAAACAAAGAAACATTGGAGTTAAACTATACTCTGGACCAAATGGGCCTAATGGACATTTGCAGAACATTTCATCCAACCGAGAGAAATACACATTTTTCTCATCAATACATGGACCATTCCCCAGGGTAGACCATATGTTAGGCCACAGAACAAGTCTCAACAAATTCAAAAATGTTGAAATCATATTAAGTATTTTTTTCTGACCACAACGGAACAAAACTAGGAAACAATAACAAGAGGAACTTTAGAAATTGTACGAATAGATGGAAATGAGCATGCTCTTGAATGACCAATGGGTGAATAAAGAAATTAAGAAGAAAAATTTTAAATTTCTTAAAACAGATGAAAATGCAACATGCCAGAACCTATGGGCTACAGCAAAAGCGTTACCAAGAGGGAGGTTTATAGTAATAAACACCTGCACTAAAAATAACAGAGGCCAGTCACAGTGGCTCATGGCTGTAATCCCAGGACTTTGGGAGGCCGAGGTGGATGGATCATGAGGTCAGGTGTTCAAACCAGCCTGGGCAACATGGTGAAACCCTGTCTCTATTAAAACTACCAAAAAAAAAAAAATTAGCCTGGGCATGGTGGCAGGCACCTGTAGTCCTGGCTACTCAGGAGGCTGAGGCAGGAGAATCGCTTGAACCTGGGAGGCAGAGGTTGCAGTGAGTCAAGATTGCGCCACTGCACTCCAGCCTGGGCAACAGAATGAGATTCCATCTCAAAAAAAAAAAAAAAAAAAAAAAAAAAGACTTTGAATGAGCAATCTAATGATACACCTCATGGAAAGAGAAAATCAAGATCAAATCAAACCCCAAATTAGTCGAAGGAAATAAATAATAAAGATCAGAGGAGAAATACATTGAGACTAAAAAAATGCAAACGATTAATGCAACCAAAAGTTGGGGTTTTTTGGAAAAGATAAATAAAATCAACGAACCTTTAACTGGACTATGAAAAACACACAGAAAACCCAAATAAATAAAATCAGAGGCAAAAACAAAAAGGAAACATTACAACTGATACCACAAAAGAATCATTAGAGAGTACTATAAACAACTATGCACCAAAAAATTGGAAAACCTATGTGGAAGGACAAGAAGTCTTGGGGCCCCCAAATCACTAAGTCAAAGGGAGAAGTCCAGCTGGGAACTGCTTAGGGCAAACCTGCCTACCGTTCTATTCAAAGTCACCCCTCTGCTCACTGAGATCAGTGCATCTCTGATTGCCTCCTTTGGAGAGGCTCATCAGAAACTCAGAAGAATGCATCCATTTGTCTTTTATCTACCTAGGACCCGGAAGCCCCCTCCCAGCTTAGAGGTGTCCCACCTTTGCTTCGAGTAGCCTTTGTGGACCAAATCCATGTTCATCTTACATAAGTTGATGGAGGTCTCATGTCTCCCTAAAATGTGTAAAACCAGACTGTGCTCTGACCACCTTGGACACATGTCATGAAGACCTCCTGAGGCTGTGTCACAGGTGTGCATCTTCAACCTTGGCAAAACAAACTTTCTGAATTAACTGAGACCTGTCTTAAATATTCGGGGTTCACATTTTGGTAACCACGAAGGGATTCTGAGTGGAGGTGCCTCTGGCTTCAGACAAATCTCTACGGTGCTTGTCACCAGCATGAGCTCACTTTATGCCTCACGAAAATAGGACAATTTGCTGAGGTTGGAGAGCACCCCCTCCAGAAAATCCCTCATCTCCCGAAATTTGGTCAAGATCTAAAGTTTGTTTTGCTGTACAACTGCCCCTTTTTTGGAGTTTTACTTGCTTCCAACAAGGAAGGCAAGATTTCCTGTTTCCATGATGACAGAAGGCAGGCAATTCCTTTATGGAGTTTGAGCTCGCTCCCAGCAGGGAAGATGATTTTGAGGTGTTTTTTTGTTTTGTTTTTTTTTATACTTTTTTTTCTTTTTTTCTTTTTTCTTTTAGGATGGTAGAAAGCAGTCTTCAGTTTGAGACCCATCCGTAGGTAAGTAGCCAAATTGGAGTTTTGTCTTCGCTAAAGTTTAACAACAAACTGGTCTTAATTTCTCCTTACAATTTTTTTTTTTGGACGGAGTCTCATTCTGTTGCCCGGGGTGTGGTCGCAGCTCACTGCGACCTCTGCCTCACCAGTTCAAGTGCTTCTCCTGCCTCAGTCTCTCAAGTAGCTGGGATTACAGGCACCCACCACCACACCCGGCCAATTTTTTTTTTTTTTTTTGGTATTAGTAGAGATGGGGTTTCACCATGTTGGCCAGGCTGGTCTTGGTCAAATCTGAGCGAGAATTCCAAATTATGGGTAACAAACTATCTCTAATTTGGCTAAAATTCCTTGCAGCTGCAAAAGAGGAAAAAACAAAAACAAAAGCCCAAAACAAAAAACCATGGGCTTGGTTTCTGTGTTTGCTTCCTGTTTTTTAAAACACACACACACACACACACACACACACACAAACAAATGTTCTTTTGTTTACTTCTCTTCCACCCTATACCTCCTTCCCCCTTTGCTATCTGTAGTACCAGAAAACGTAGAGAAAGCATCTAATGACTCAAACCCCTTTAAAGAATTCAGAACGAAGCCACCACTCACCCCTTTTGGGGTGTTCTGTTTTCTTTATGAAGCTTCCAAAGTCATGGGCAGAATCTTCTTAGGTCTAAAGCTCTGTTTTCCTGTATTGCATGACCTGACCTCTTTGGCTTTGGGGATACCAGAGACGACCTTGTACTGTGAGAGGACTTGACCTTGGCCTGTGTAATGGTGGACAAGGGCTGCAGACTTAGGGGTGGCTGAGCACAGTTTACAGGAACGGTCTTGGTTATTTATTTTATTTTATTTTCTTCTCCTAGGAAGTTGCTTAAGGATTTTAATTCTAGTTTGGAGATGCATTCTAAAGGGTCTTCTCTTTTGCCTTTTCTCCCCAAGTTAATCTTGATTCAGCTTGTCTGTGCACATTTGCGTGAGGAACTGAGAACTGTTGCTTTCATAGGTAGATGAGAGGCTGAGTTTTCTCAGCTCCAAAGAGAAAGGGCATTTGCTTTTGGCAGCCAAAGGGTACCCCTGAGTGATCAGGGGCCTCATGGGAGTGTCTGAGGCGTTTACCTGCTACGACTTGCTGTGGCCCGACAGGGAAATCCCCAGTACAAATTAATGTTTAAAAAGGCTCTTCCAGGAAACGCATGTAAGGGCTGATCACCCAGCTTTCTGAGCCCTCTTAGAGGTCACAGACCTCTGGAAGCACAAACTGAGACACAGAAGAGGGTGGAAGTGACTCGGTGGTGAAACACTGTGGAGTCCTGCCCACAAGCAGCACACGTCGATTTACCACGCAAGAACCTAGGCCACAGCTCAGCTCCTCCTTTAAAGAAAAAAAAAGTGGGAAACAATCTAAGAATGAGGAGAAAACAAGGAGAATTTGAGATGGAGTCTCGCTCTGTCACCCAGGCTGGAGTGCAGTGGTGCAATCTCGGCTCACTGCAACCACCACCTCCTGGGTTCAAGCGATTCTCCTGCCTCAGCCTCCCCAGTAGCTGGGATTACAGGCATGTGCCACCATGCCTGGCTAATTTTGTATTTTTCAGTAGAGATGGGTTTCTCTGTTGGTCAGGTTGGTCTCGAACTCCCGAACTCAGGTGATCCACCCTCTTTGGCCTCCCAAAGTGCTGGAATTACAGGCATGAGCCACCGCGTCCACCGCGTCCAGCCACTCCATAGGTTTTATGTCACCTCTACTTGTCAGAGTTTATGGAAAATGAAAGTTAGATGGTCTCTGTGCACACTTACATTAGGAAAAAGGGGCCCTAAGGTTGACCCGCACACTCTAGAGTTCCAAAGTTCTCTCTTTTCTCTATTTTCTTTTCTGCCTGCTGTTACTTTTTTACTGAGATAAAACTTGTTTGGATCTAACAGGTTTTTTTGTTTGCAGGCTGGTGAATTTGTATTTATCTCATGGTTAAAGTTCTGAAGTAAAAGCTATAGGATCTTTGTGTGTGTGTGTATATATATATATTTAAAACACCTTTATAATTTCTATAATTTTATGTTTAATTGGCAGCTAAATCCATTTTTATTTCCCTCTAGCACACCAGACATTTTCTTTCTGTACCTTATGATGTAAATTTTGCTATTTGATTCACACCTGAGTTGTTTCCTTTAATATGCAAATTTAAGGCTATTTAGCTGACAACTGCCTAGCATGGTGAAACAGGTTATCAAGAATTTGAAAGTCTAAGATAGGAAGAAAACGCTCTTTATGAATCTGTAAGATGTACCTCTATCGGCATGCCTAATACATGTGTGTATTTATCTGTTCTGTACACAATGCTTCACTACTGAAAATATATAAAAGAGCTCTAGTTAATTGGCTTAAGAAAATAAATGTGCTTGAATCAAATACTTTATCAGGAAAAAAGAAAAGACTAGTCAAATGCTGTTTCAAGTTTATGTAACAAGTAAAATCTTTAATAAATAAACTAGCTATAAATTTATTGGTAAAGTAATATTTAAAATGTCTTAAGAATTTCCAGTATACATTTTTGTTTGCATTTATTAATCAAGCAATTTCATACTTATCCCTGCCAAATACTATAAAGTGTCAAAATTTGGCATAGAGGCTACAAAACTATGAACCCAGCCCAAGACAGAATGATCTTTGCTTATGTAATTTTTAGTAACTAGGACATTGGTATTGGTTTGATGAAGATAGCTACATCTTGAATTTAGTAAGATTACCATAGCTTCTAATCTGGTGGCTTTAGGTGGTCTAGTCCACAGGCAATAAGCTTTGTTTTGGGCAAGGACTGTTATCATCTTTGTTTCAAAGGTGAACTGTAAACTAAGTTCCTCCCAAAGTTAGTTCTGCCTTCACCCAGGAATGAACAAGGACAGCTTGCAGATTAGAAGCAAGATGAAGTCAGTTAGGTGAGATCTTTTTCACTGTCTCAGTTATAGTTTTGCAATGGCAGTTCCATAACTTTAAATAATGACTATTGCAGTTTTCATAAATAACCTAGGTAAATGATTAAAATAAAGTAATTCGGCAAATGTAATGGGATAAATACTTGTAGACAAACTTGTCATAATTTAGAATCTAAAGTTATATTAAATAACAGATATTTCATTATTTGTGTATTTTCCAATGAAAATCTATTGTAGGAAAACATTCTTTCTATTTAAAAGTGTGCCATTTTTAAAAAGGTGAACAATTTCTGTTGAATTCAAAGTTTATCTAGAGATTATGTATAAAGGTAAAAGGAGCCAGGAAATAAGAGTGATGTAAAGAAAGTTATAAAAATAAAGAGGCTTTTTGGTTAAAAAAAATTTTTAAAGAAAAATAATTTTGTATGAGAAAGAATCTTTTATGGTAAATTTTTTTTTTTTTTTTTTTTTTTTTGAGACGGAGTCTCGCTCTGTCGCCCAGGCTGGAGTGCAGTGGCCGGATCTCAGCTCACTGCAAGCTCTGCCTCCCGGATTTATGCCATTCTCCTGCCTCAGCCTCCCGAGTAGCTGGGACTACAGGCACCTGCCACCGCGCCCAGCTAGTTTTTTGTATTTTTTAGTAGAGATGGGGGGTTTCACCGTGTTAGCCAGATGGTCTCGATCTCCTGACCTTGTGATCCGCCCGCCTCGGCCTCCCAAAGTGCTGGGATTACAGGCTTGAGCCACCGCGCCCGGCCATGATAAATTTAATCCTAGAATAAAATGACTGGTTGCTTAAGAAACAGGGATGTTCAGGACAAGCCAGAAAGTCCAAGCATATCATGAATAGATTGTTTAAATCACAATAAGAGGATTTATTTAAAAAATACTTTTATATGATCATCTATAATTAAAGGGAAATTATAATGGTTTTTCTAGAGATTGAGTTTGATGTAAAAAAAAACCTACTTATACACTAAATAATTGGTTAGAACCATAAAATTTTCTTAAGAGATTGATTTACTTTTAATAAATTATGAGGTTTTAATTTTTTTGACCCAAAGTTCAACTTTTATTGCATCTTGCCATTTCAGTTTTCTCTCTCCTTTTAAAGGATGCAAAGTACTAATGCTCTCCTTAAACTCATTTTCAGCTCACGTAAGTTTTCTTCCTGATGCTAACAATGTTTTCTTGAAGTTCTAAAGAAAATATTTTCTTCCACCATAATATTCTGTGCAATGCAGGTCTTTTCTTTTGCCTCTTGGTAACTGAACTAACAGATTTTGTGGTTTATAAAAACAATTCCTGTGCCATTATTATTAAGTTTTGGTTTGCTTAGAAAAAACCTGAGATTAAAAAAATTTTTTTGAATTAAGGTTATTACATCTGTACGTCTTTCTGTATAGGCTTTTAAAGTCCTTGTGACATTGAATTACGGGGCCTTGACTCCTGGGTCTAAAAAGGACACCAAGTCCTGGTAAATCTTAAACACCGGCAGCAGTTAAAGTCTCATCTTCAGGCGCAGTAGAAGATGCCAATCAAAATAAACTGCATTCCTGAGACACAGGGCAAGAAATTAAAGCTATTCAACTCCTCAGGGCCCAGGGACTATCATGAAAGAGGTGGGCATGTGAGATTGTAAGGGCCGATTTTGAGAGATAAAATAAGTTGAGTTTCTCTATAAAATAAGTTGAGTTTCTTGCTCGAAGGCAAGCTGAGGCAAGACCAGCATATGGGCCCTTGTGTCAGATTAGCAAGGTTTTCTAGAAGCATTAACTGACTCCTTAATAAAGGTTATATAGATTTTAAAAGGCTTACAGAAGTCACATCTTATGGTCAAGATTAAAATTTTATAGTTTGTTTATAAAATTTTGAAAAACAGATTTAACTGGCTTCATGCTGTTTAATTGGGTTATATTGTTTGGAAAATTAAGTCTCCTCTCCCAAAGAATGAAGGTTTTCACCTTTTTTTTGAAATCTTTGAGTTATCACTTTGGTCAAATTAATGACTTACTTTACAATAACCTGTGATATCAAGTGTTTCAAACTTTTGATATTTGACAAAATCTTCCAAAATAAAATTATAAGTTATGTATTTTTCTGACCTAATTAATCCTTTAATATATTAGTTTCCCTAAAGTCTAAAACTGACATAATTTGGTTTATCTGGTATAAAAATTATACAGGAAGTATTGTCAAATATGAAATGTTGTTTGGTTTCCTTTGGGCTGAATTTGTATAAATATGTTATTGGTATGTGTTCCAAAATTATGGGACACTCCTATAATTCTGACATGACTTAGTGTACATTATCAGTAATAATTATAATTGTTATATAAAATTATTGTATTCCACAGAGGTAACAAATTTCTTTGTCAATTGTGTTTTTGACTATGGCTGCCCTAAAACTTTTTGTCATCCACAGACAATTGTTGTCTTGTTTTGGTCCTCTTCAGAAGGTGGCTTTTGTTTTATTTTGTTTTGTTTTTTGAGATGCAGTTTCACTCTGTCGCCCAGGCTGGAATGCAGTGGTGTGATCTTGGCTCATTGCAACCTCCACCTCCTGGGTTCAAGCAATTCTTTTACCTCAGCCTCCCAGGTAGCTGGGATTACAGGCACAAGCCACATCACCTGGCTAATTTTTGTATTTTTAGTAGAGATGGTGTTTCACCATGTTGGCCAGGCTGGTCTCAAACTCCTGACCTTAGGTGATCCACCCACCTTGTCCTCCCAAAGTGCTGAGATTAAAGGTGTGAGCCATCATGCCTGGCCAGAAGATGGTTTTATAATCAGCTACAAAACTCTAACAGGTGCTCTTAAATGCAGGTTTCTGATAACTGTGGAAATTGTTACATCAGAATAGAGGAAAAACTTTCAGGACTCATGGAGAGTTGAAATGTTCACGAATATCAAGTAGAACAGAAATTAACTGCATGGACTGAACTAATAGAAAACTAAGTAATCCTTCTGACTTTTTGCTTAAAACATTGCCAATCCTTTGTTTTGTTTTTCAGAGTCAAGAAAACTTTTACTTTGTGCTAGTGACAGATTTTACCAATTTAGTATACTCCTATCAACAAAACTTGGAGCATATTTGTTTCTCTCTACCTGATTTTTCCAGAATTTGGAAACTATCTGTGAGTAGTCTAAGCTTATGCTAATACAGTTATTTGCATAAATGCAATAAGAATCTGTTTTCATTTGTAAAAAGACACAATTGGGGAAACTAGTTATTTTACCAAGGCTTTGACTGGAATGGTGTACTTTCCTTTAAAGAATCAGACTTGACTTATGGAGCCAATAAAAGCCCCTTGGGAAAACTGGCCTCATACCTTGTCTACACAGCCCCTGTACAGGGTTCCTGACCTGTGGTAAAGAATTCCTCCACTCTTGGGGCTCCTGGGCCTGTCAGGAAGTGATAGAGGAATTCTCCCAACTCAACAGGTATTTGATGGTACAAATCCATGGCTGGGCTCAGCTTTAAAAGAGTCTTATCTAAGATTTCTTCTTCGGAACAAAGTTCCATCAAAGCCAATTTAAAAGCCTATGTAAAAAAATAATTATTCTTGTTGCACTGCATACAAATAATCAGGCCAAGTATAATAAAGCAAATCAATCCTACAATGATTTGCCTTTAGTAAAAGTGGGAAACTGGAGAGAGAAGAATTATGTTTCAAAAACTATGGTATACCTGTTGTTAGATTCTAGTTTTGCCTAATGTTTTTCAATTTTTATTATTTTCTACAGTTTGGACCAACTTCTAATTTTTATTGCTTACAAGTCTTCAAAATAGTGTTTTAAATTTTGTTTCCTTCTTTTTTCCTGTTTCCTAATTTGAAGTCGCTGAAAACTAAACTGTGCTTTTGTAAAGCCATGGGAACTGAAGCTGGACAACTTAAACTTCAGAAGAAAATAACAGCAACCTATTTACATACAGAGTCACCGCTCTGTCTCTGACCCTCCTGGTGACCCTGGGGTCACATTGGTCTCCACTCTGCCCTCATGTTATCCTCAACTGTGACTAGCTCAGGCAGAGGAGCTGGCGAGCATCTGTCTGTCCCGGGGAGCAGTGGCGTCTCACCTCCTTCCCCCCTGCAGATAGGAAGGACTCACGTGGTCTCATCAGCTGGGAACAGGAGGACAGCCCTGGCCTGTGCACGGGCCGACTTTCTATCTGACACAGAGAGCCTGTGGTGCCATCTTTAGTTCAATGTAACGCCAGGGGTGAGAAACGGACAACTTTTAGCCTCAAAGGCGACCCTGGGGCATGGCGGCAGATCCTTGCTGCACAGAAGGATCTCCGGGGCTCCAGGACTGGGGCAGCCAGCAGTGCGGCCCCACCTCTCCACCATCCGCCTCTGGGAGCCTGGGTTTCCTCAGCAGGGATCATGACACTTCAAGACTGCTCTCATTCAGGGGGAGGCTTTGTCATCGCCGCTTTGTAGATAAAGGAAATGAGGCCCAGAGACATTGATTAACCATCCACGTTCACACAGCCAGAATCTAAGCCCAGGTCTGTCCAAGGCCTATCCAGTTCTTTCTTCCAGGAAGGCCCTCTCTCTTCCTTTCCTTCTCCCGTCACCCATCTCTCTCCTCCTCCTGTCCTCTTCTTGCCTCCCCTCCCCTCTTTCCTCCCCTCTCACCCTCTCCTTCCTCAATTTCTCCTTCCTTCCTCTCTCCTCCCCAAGCTCTCAGGTGAACGTGCGTCCCACCTCTTACGGCAAATGGTCGGCAGGTGGCAGCAAACCCCGCCTTCCCGCGCGGGAGCCGGCCTCAGCCTGTGAAACCGTGAGAACCTGGCTGCGGAGCCTGGGCTGGGCGGCCGTGAGTTTGCACATCTGCGGGAGGAATCCCGTGCAGGCGCCTCCGGCAGGGGTGGAGGTTGGGGTGCCCAGGCCTGGTGGAGGGGCGGGGCGGGGCGGGGCGCGGGGGGTCACCTGCAGGCGTGTGGCCGGGGCAGGGAGGGACTCCCAGCTCAGCATCTGGGCAGAAGAGCCCCTTGGGGGTTGGGAAGGTTCCCTGCAGCGCCTCCTCCTTCTAAGTGGATATGCAAATCCCCTCCTCCCCCTAGAGAGGGAACTTCTGCGGACTCTCCTCAGGCAGCCCCAGGGCAGCAGCCTTTCCTCTGGGCGCCATCCTCACTGCACCCTGGCAGCCCAGCAGACACTTAGTGGGCACCTGTTCTGGACGGGGCCTCCTGCCAGGGGTGGGAGACAGCCGGATGGTGGCCACAGGTCCCTACCCAACATGGCCACGTGGTGAACAGAGCGCAGCCTGCCCACACAAGGGGCCGGGCCCTTCCTGCACCGGGGTCGCCTTGCTTGGGTGCATCTTGAAGGAAGGTCAGAGAGACCCAAAAGGACCGGGCTGAGGGAGCAGCATCCGGGTCCAGGGCACAGCCTGGGCAGAGGCCAGAGGGCAGCAGGCCTGAGTGTGGGATGCAGATCTTGAGGCGGAGGCCAGCTCCACGCAGGGAGGCCCCTCCCGCCGGTGGGTGGTCATGGCTGATTTGAGCCTGTTGTTATTGTTGGCAAATTAACAATACACTGTTAATTGGATGTGGCTGAAAGTAAAAATTAATAACAAGGAAACAAGTGGGCCCTGCTGAGCTGCTCGCGCCGGAGCTGTGGTTCTCACGCCGGGGCTGTGGCTCTCGCGCCGGGGCTGGCTCTCACGCGATCCACCTCGGCTTTCGAACCAGAATACAGTTGCAGCCTCTTTGGATTCCTTCCCTGGCACTTCAGTGCTGAGCCCTAGCGGAATCCTCCTGGCCAGACTTTCCTGGGCTCCTCTGATACCTCATTGCCACCGGGCCTCCACCCTGGGCTTTGTGTTCATCTCTGCTGGTTTAGGGAGGACCTCTGACCTCTGATATCTGCTCCCCTCCATGAATGATCAGATTCCTCATCCCCCACCTGTGAGGTCCGATGCCTCGGCCGCCTTCAGCAAGAATCTCCTGCCCTTAACTTCTCGTCTCAGTCTTTTGCCATCCACTGAGGCCCTTGGCTATCAGCCCCCACTCTCCTTGTGGCAGGGGCTATGAACCCCCTCCTCTTTGACTAGAGACCCCCATTTGTCCTTGTAGTCTTCAGCGTTGAGCTCAATCTCTCCCTCTTATGGTCGTCCTGACCACTGCTGCGATAGTCCTGAATAGAGTCTTCCTCACTGTTTTAAGTGTCAGGATCATGTTCTATGTACTCCCACCCCCGGCTTCTCCTGCCCCCTCAGCTGGCCTGGCATTTTCCCTGGGAGGCTTCATCACAGGTCAGTGGATGCCATATGTTTCTGAGCCAGGGTGTGAACTCTGTTTCCATTCTTAGATCATTTGTTCTCCCTGTGACTTAAGTATGACCTTATAGTTTAATTTTCTTCCTCTATGGGGGACCTATTTGTGAGTGTAATAAGGGTTTTCTGCCTCCCTGTATTCCAGGATGCATATTTCCAGGATACCGGGCTGCTTTTAAGTACCAAAATATTCATATTTTTGTTGCTATCACACCAATACTTCAGTATGTTGAAAGTTCTGAGACCTGATTCCATTTACACAAAGTAGAACAGACAAAGGTAACCTGTGCGTGAGAGTCAGAACTGGTGGCACCCGTGGGATAGGAGGGGCCCGGGGGAGCTCCTGAAGTGTTGGTTCCCTAGGGTGGGCACTGGTTACTCAGGAATCTTCCCTTTGTGCATTTCCCCAAGCTGCAGCCTTAGGAGAAGAATGTCTGACCTGTTTTGTAATCCTCTCCCTATCCCCATTTTTCTGCCCCCCAAATGCTTTAGACTTGACACTCACCCAGCAGTGCTTTTTTCCAGTGCCCAAGCATAGCTCCCAAACCTCTGTCCCATGCATTTTCCTTTTGAGATGCTCCCCGGCCCCCTATGCCACACCACACTCAGGCTGCAGCGGGCTCTCCAGGCCTGGGCGCCATGTATGTCACCACACTCCCCAAGAACTGATTCCTGGGTGAGAGCCACTAGCTCCCAAATTGTGAGCCTCCTCTCTGAGGACCCTCCCTCACTGACTGAGTTACACCTTCTAGAGAAAGCTTGTCCAGCTGTGGCCCATGGACTGCGTGTGGCCCAGGACAGCTTTGAATGCAGTCCAACACAAATGTGTAAACTTCCCTAAAACACGAGGGGTTTTTGCAATTTCTTTTTCTTTTTCTTTCTTTCTTTCTTTTTTTTTTTTTTTTTTTTTTAGCTCACCAGCTATCATTAGTGTTCTTTTATGTGTGGCCCAAGATAATTCTTCTTTCCCAGTGTGGCCCAGAGAAGCCAAAAGATTGGACACCCCTGCTCTAAGTCTCTCAAGGAAAGGAGCATGGAATGGAACTTGTAAATTCCACTTATTTTGACAATGTCTTGATTCATCCCTCAAACCTGATTGATAGTTTGGCTGGGTATCAAATTCTGGGCTGAAAATCATTTTTCACTTGGCCTATCCAAGGCCTTGCACACTGACTCACAGCCTCCAGTGCTGCCCTCCAGAAGCCTGAAGACCTTGGAGTCTCTCCTCCAAGGGTGACCCTTTCCTTTCTCTGTCCCTGAAGTGCTTGGCTGTTTTCTTTGTTCCTTCTGTTTTGAAATTTCACAATACCAGTGCTGGGGCCTTGGTAGGACCTTCAATCTGGCAACTTACATTCTTTAGTTCTGAGAAATTTTATTGAAATAATCATGTAGAAATTGTTTTCACTTTGGTTTTCTTTTTTCTCTTTCAGGCACTCCTGTTAGCTGTATGTTTGGTCTCTATGGAGTCTCCATTTTTATTATCTTTTCTATTTTCTGTTACTTTGGGGATTTTCTTTTTGTCCTATGTTCTAAGATAGCCCCACATGTTTTATTTCTGTTAAATTTGTTTTCCTTCTGAAGTCCTCAACTTTAGATAGAATAGATATAAAATAGGTATTAATATATATAAATATATAGAATAGATATTTATATATAATCTATAAATATATATAATAGATATTGATAGATATACATTTTCAACAGCTCATGTGTATTCTCTGCTCATTCCTTTTGCAGAGCACACTGTTCTTGTTCTATGGAGGCAACATATTCTCTCTCTGAGGTTCTCTTTTGCTCCCTGTGTTTATCTATTCTGATCTCCATTCCTCATGGTATAGACATTCCTTGACTGTGCAGCAATCCTTGGTTATCTGTATTAGTCAGAGTTCTTTGGAGTTACATATGCCTATATGAAATAAGATTTATTATAAGGAAGTAGCTCATGCAATTATGGAAGCTAAATCCCACAATCTGCATTCTGCAAACTGTGGACCAAGGAAAGCCAGTGTTGTAGTTCAAAGGTCTAAGAGCTGAGAGCCAATGGTGTAGTATCCCATCTGAGTTTAAAGGCCTGTGAACCAGCAGCATCAGGAGCAGGTTCTTCTGCCCAGCTCAAACATTCAGGCAGAGTAACAGCGAACTCAACCTTCCTCTGCCTTGCTGTTTTGTTCTATGCAAACCCTCAACAGATAGGACGGTGCCTGCCCACACTGGGGAGTGCAGTAAGTTCACTCAGTCACTGTGCTAACCTCTTCCACAGTCAACCCAGAAATAATGTTTCACCAGTGAGCTGGGCATCCCATGGCCCAATCAAGTTGACACATAAAATTAACCATCACACCATTCACCCCTGCTTGAGGACAAGGCACCTGAAGGCAGCGAGAAAGGTGGGTGAGGAAGGACATTTGAGTAAAGGTAGGAAGACAGTGAGAGAGTGAGTCAATAGCTCTCTGGTTGTACCTGTGAGGCAAGCACTGCTGTTCCCCATTTTACAAATGCTCAAGGTCACGCAGTCAGTAGAGTAGATCTGGTCATCTCTGTTAGTTCTAAGGTGCAGCCCTGGGGTGCCTCCTTTCACACCCTTGTCTGGCCAAGTGCACTCTGCAGTGCACTTCATGTGCTGTGGTCACCCCACAGGGTTCTGAGAGCTCTGCAGAGCATGTCACATGCTGCGGTCACCCCACAGGGCCCCAAGAGCTCTGCAGTGCGCTTCATGCGCTGTGGTCACCCTGAAGGGTGCTGAGAGCTCTGGGGTCACATCAGCTCTTACTTAGGAGTAAAGGTTTTTTTGTTCATTTGTTTTGTTTTGTTCCCCTAGAATTCAGAGGACATTCCAGGGTCTGCATAGGGCAGAGAAGCTGGCTCAGGGCTGCAGCTGGCTTGAGTCTCTTTGTGTCCCACCCTGTCTAGTGGGATCTGTTGCATCTCGGTGGCAGAGCTGTCCTTTCCATCCTCCGGCAGCCGGTTCCCGCAGTAGAGGCGCCAGCATGCTTCCACTCACTGTGGCTGCACACTGCAAAGCAGAGGCCACTCCAACAGCAAGACCACCAGAACGGAGCCCACATGTAGAGGTCTCTGCCTTCACATCATGGCCATTCTGGGCAGTGCCTTTTCTCACCATACTCTGTGTTCACAGTTTCTGGGAAGCACCTCAGGGCCTCACCATGACCGGTCCCCTTGAGTCTGCCCTTCCTCCTTCCCTGGCAGTTCTTCAAACAGGAAGATGCTGACCTGGCCTCTAGTGAAATATTTAAACCAAATGCATCTGCTGCCAGGTAGCAGGATCTGGGGTGGAGGTGGTTGGCTCCGCCCCTGCCTGGCTGGCTCGGAACACAGAGAAGCCCAGGGCTGGGGAAGGGCGGGGAGTGCGCGCAGGGACAGGGACTCCAGCCATACAGGGGAGTGGCCTCCCCTCTTCACACAGAGGGCGGGGCATGGTCTGGTGGGGAGGGACCTTCTGAGGGAGGGACGCTGACTGTCCCAGAGTGACCCTCCTCTGGGGTGGCTCTTGGATTCTGCTGCCCCTATCTGCCTAGACTATGGGGGATGTTCCAGCACATTCCCCAGAGAGGGCACAGGCCCTCCCTACTCCCCTCAATAGGGCTCCCAACCCCTGGGGAAGCAGCAGGGCAGTGGAGAAACAGGAACTCAGATGGTCTCCCCATCTGCTGCCTAGCAAAGCCCTACCTGCCCTTTGATTTAGCGTTTTTCTGTTGCCTCTTCCAGGAAGCCCTCTCTGATAGTCCTTGGTTGGGCTATGGCCTCTTTGGCAGTTGCCACAGCCTTTAGGGTCACTGTGCAAATTAGGAAGAGGTGTCCCCTCCTCCAATCATCTCTTGCCTCCGCTGGGAACCTGGTGAGAAGCATGCATCTGATTTTGACTATGTGCACAGCATCCTTCAGGGTGCCCCTCTTCCCCCAAGCTCTGGTCTTCCCACCACCCTGGTCCCACCACCACCAAAAAGCCAGCTACTCCAGGCCTCAGGCTGTGTCTGACCCATCTCTGTGTCCACAGGACAGGGCGGGCACGCAGTAGGTATAGTGGGGTATTCTGGGAACACCCAAGATCACCAGGCGGAGATCTGGCTCTGGCTCTGGCTCAGCAGGGGAGGGTGTTGGGCTGGGGCTGGGGCTGGGGCTGGACAGGGTGGCATGGCACTCCCCAGAGACTGCAGACACGTGTGCTCGGCAGGCCCTCCCTGCAGCTCTCCTCTCACCCATCCACTCATCCACCCTCTGTCTCTCTGCCCACCCCTGCGCAGAGGGGCCACAGGGCAGGCCCGCTGAGCTCAGGTTTTCAAAACACAGCAATAGGAGGGCAGGTGACGGGGTTGGTGACAGCAGTGCAGGGTGCTTGGAGATGTCCGCTGGTAGGGCTCCCCCAACCCTGCAGTGCCTCTTTTCCGAGTCAGCAGCCTCCTTCTCCATTAGAGCGGAGGAAACGAGGCAGGAAGCCGGCTCTCCCCCCTCGAGCAGCCGGCAGGGCCACCAGGACGGGCTGCCTTGTACCCTGCCTTAAGGCCATCCGACCTGGGCTCGCAGCCCGCGCTCCGCGTCTCCGGACAGAAGGCCGGGCTAGGAGCTGCGCCCACCTCGGAGGCCTAGGCGACTTGGAACCGGCGCCGTCTGTGCCTTCGCTTCCTCATCAATAAAAGGGACCTCACCAGGACATGACCTCATCAATGACCTCATCAATAAAAGGGACCTCACCAGGACATGACCTCGAGTCCACTGAGATCCCCCAGGGCATGGAAGTACTGGGTTCCCCTGTCTCCCGCACGCTGCCGGGCGCAGGGTTGGCGCACAGTAGGTGCTTCCTTTGTGAGTGCTCTAGCCGTGCCGCGAGAGCCTGGATGGCAGTGGGGGCGCGTGCTTGCCCCGCGACGCCCTGTCCCTCCCCCGCCTCCAGCCCCTCCCCCGCCTCTTCCCCGCGGCCCCACCGTGCACCTCCCCCGCCCCCGCCGCCGTCCTTCCCCTCCCCCGCCGCCGTCCTTCCCCTCCCCCTCACCCCTCCACCGCCCCGCCACGCCCCCACCAGCCCCGCGAACCCCGCACCCTCTGGACACCGGCTCCTGGGAGGGCCGATTAAAGTGCAAGTCGAGTCTCCCGCTCTGCGTTCGGCTTCCTGTCCCGGTGCGCATCTGAGGCTCCGCGGGGCTGGGCTCTCGGTCTCCATGGCAACCCAGGCGTCCCGCCCACAGAAACTGCCACTCAGGAGGGCGGACGCTCCACCGCGGTAGGCTCTAGACGCCGCGGTCGTGCAGGTGCGGCGCCTTCTCTTCAGCAGGGTGACCGCTAGGGAGGTGGGGCGGCGTAGACCCAGATCCGGGCCCCCACCACCTGCCGAAGGGCTGGACTCCTCGAGGCTCCTCCCTGTTGCTCACCCGCGTGATGCCCCGCGGAGCCCACCCCAGCGCACCCCAGGGCAGGTGCGGGCCATTGGAGCCCGGGTGGGGATTTTACGTCAAGGCACACAACTGCTACCTCCCGGTGGAGCCCGCGGTCGCCCTCCCGTCTACTGCACAGGGTCCTAACTCCCACCCCGGGACAGTGACTTTCCTGCGGTTGAGGCCGGTCCGTCGCCCACCCTAGACCTCCTTCCAGGGACCCCCAGGGTGTCCCAGCCTCAGCTCGTGTCCTCTGCGGCGCGGTCCTGGACCAGTGTGGACCAGGCAGGCTCCGCTCCTCGATGACCAAGTGCGTCTTGTCTCTGGCTCTTGTCCCCTCCCTCTCTTTCTGTCTCTCTCTCAGCACCTCTGTCTTTATCTCTACATCTCCCTGCATCAGTATGTGTGTCTGTCAGTGCCTGGAGCTCACTGTGTCTCCCGGTCTCTGCGTGTCTCTGTCTCCTCCTGTCTCTGAATAGATGGCACCCAGAAGAGTGTTCGTGTCACCAGAGGGCAAGGGGGACCCTCCCCACAGCACCCGTCCCTCCCCACCCCCACCCTTGCTGGGGCTCCTCTGCCCCCGCAGCGTCCCGATGTCCCCACCATCCCTGCCTCGCCCTCTTAGTCCTGCTGCCACTCCCTCTGCCTCTCCAGAAAGCTCACCAGGTTAGGAGTCCCATGCGACTCCCTCTGGGTTGAGAAGTGAAACTTCCCTCTGTTGGAAAGTCTTGAGCGTCAATTTAAAAAGTTAATGTCATCAAAATAGGCCAGTAAACTGCTGATGAAATCTTCAATATTTTCTCTCCATCAACTGCTTTAATGTTTTGTGACCTTTCCAAATTTGGTGGTTGTACCCTGATGTGTCGGAAATCCATGCCAGTGTCCAGGCCCACTTTGTTTGCTGGGTCCCCAGTGTGTGCGCATCACAGCTGGCGTTCTATGTGATTGACGGGATGGCCCCATGGAGCTGGGGTGCTCCTGCAGAGCCCTGTCCTGGGTCACTTGCCTTGGGCCGCATCACCTCCTTTTCCCACTGGGGAGGAGTGGAGGGCCTGATGCCTGCAAGCCCCCCAGCACCATATGACCACACGGTATCTCCTGAAGCTGCCCAGCGTGGTGTCAGGGCAGCCCCAGGCGTTTCTGAGGCTGGGGTCTGGGGCGTCTGTCTTTTGCTCCTGGGGTCTGCTTTTCAGTTGCCTGCCCAGCCTATGGAGGGGAGGGCAGCCTGGGCTCACAGGGCAGCAAGACGGCCCCTGGCTTACCACAGGGGAGGCCCACAAGGCTATCCAGGACAGCGGCAGCGACAGCCGGCCCCAGCTTCAGCCTGCCAGGCCGAAGGACCCTGGTGACACATCAGGAAGCCCTCCCTGGGGCTGGCAGAACAATTTTGGGGACAGGGGCCTTCCGGGGCAGGCAGACCTGCCATGCTTTTGGGATGGGGCCTGGAGTTGTGGTGAGGACCAGGTGAGGAGAGTCCGTGGACAGCAGAGCCCCTGGACGTGAGCTTTCCAGGTGAGTTGGGGACCAAAGGTGGGGTGGGGACCACGGCCTCAGCTGTGCAGCTCCCAGTTGGCTCTCACCTGGGCTGGGTGGGGACAAAGGGGGACTGCTGTGGGTGGAATTGTGTGCCCCCGAAATACATGTTCAAGTCCTAACCAGCTGCAGCTGTGAATGTGACCGTATTTGGAAATAGGGTCTTTGCAGATGTCAGTAAGTTACGACGAAGTCATCCTGGATCTAGGGTGGCTTCATCCAATGGCCGGTGTCCGTGTTAGAAGACACAGGCGCCTGGGGAGAATGTGACAACTAAGGCAGGGATTGGAGTGATGCAGCCACAAGCCCAGGAACACTTGGGGCCCCTGGAAGCTGGACAAGGCCAAGAGGGAGCTTCCCCAAGGCCTCCTGAGGGAGCACGGCTCACTGGCACCTTGGTCTGGCATTTCTGGCCTCCGGGATGGTGAGAGAGAGGATAAACCTCTGTCTGAGGTCACTGGCTTTATTGTGCCTTGTCAGCGACTGTAGGAAATTAAAGGCATGATGTCGAGTGGACCCACGAGGACCCGGCCACCACAGGGAGGCCATCTGAGAAGCCGCAGGTCTCTCCCACTTAGTGGCTGCCTCTCCTCCCTCCCCACTGCCCTTGACACTGCTCTCTTCACCGCCCAAGGACACATTAGTCCTCAGGTCCCTGTCTCCGGTCAGCTCTGGGGAGACAAACCCAGACACGTCGTTTGCTTGCACTGTGGGGCAGTCAGAGACGGATGCCCGTGTTTGGTCTGCTGCAGTGGGTCATCTGGGGAGCAGGGGTGCGTGGTCGTGGGGTCTGCATTCCTTGTTTCCAGAGAACCTCTGTGATGTGGCATTCCCAGGTCGCAGGGGCCCAGGCCAGGTCCTATAGCAGGGGTGAAGTGCGTCGGACCCTTGGGCCCTGCCTCTAGGGGGCTGCTGTCCATCTACTTGCCACCGGTGTGAGCACCTGCTTATGGTGAGAACGTGAACTCTTCAGGGTCCTTGGGGAGCGAATCTGGGGACCCCAAGAAGGAGGAGATAGGCTGGGGCATTCCAGGTTCACATCTGGGCCTGGAGACTCTGGCCTGGCATGCACAGGTCTCAGCTGCCCGGGCCTGGGAAGAGCTGGCGTGACGACACCCACTGGCACGGCCTCGGTGCGTGAGCCTGGCACACAGTGGATGCTTGGAGAGTGTCTGCAAGTGCTCCACTGACCCTTTCAGGAGGCACATCTGGCGGTTAGGCTGCTGTCCTTGGTGCTGAGAGTGCTGAGTCCCTGAGGGTGGCAGCTATCTCTAGGACTGAGAGGGACGCATATTCCTCGGTGATATCCAGAAGCAGTGCTGGCGGGCACAGCTGGGCCTCCAAACCTCAGGTTACAATTTGATCCCAGTGTTGGAGGTGGGGCCTAGTGGAAGGTGTTCTCCTTATGGGGTGGATCCCTGTGCGTAGATGAATGCCCTGGGCCGGCGGTGGGGCGTGAGTTCTGCTGTGTGAGCTGCTGAGAAAGAGGCTGCTGAAAACAGCCCGCACCCAGCTCCCTCTCTGACGTCCTCTCCCGCCATGTGCACTCCACACACGCAGCCCCTCCCGCTCCACGGTCAGTGGAAGCTTCCTGAGGCCTCCCCAGAAGCCAAGCAGATGCCAGGGCCATGCTTCCTGGGCAGCATGCAGAACGGTGAGCAAGTAAGCTTCTGTTCTTTGTACATCACCCAGCCTCAGGCATCCTTTGTAGCGGCACAAGTGGACTGAGATAGGCAGCTGTCATTCAGCAGCATTTGCTTTGTGAAGGCACTGGAAGCCTTTCCACTTCAGCACAGAAGACTTCCCAGGGGCCATGGCAGGTGCACGCTTGTGCAGCCAACAGCGGAAAGGCAGAGATGAGCTGGGCCGGTCACTGGGTGTCTTCCCCATGACGCTGGGGGCTTCTGGAAGGCAGGGCCAGCACCTTGTCATCTCTGTACCCAGTGCCTTTTCCAGAGGAAAGGGACAATGTTAGAGGTTCGATGTTTTCCAAGGCAGAAAGTTCCCGAACGTATTGCAGGAGGCTTGGACTCTGCTCCTTCACAGCCAGTGTGTCTGGAGCAGCAGCTGCCCACAGGGCGGGACATGTCCCAGCCAAGGGCTGTGGAATCCTCACAGCAGTGCTTCCTCGCCTCCAAGGCCTGGCTGGCAGGTCAACCCGAAGAGGCTTCTGGACTTCCCCGGGCAGGACGGGCGGCACTGCCTGTATCCATGCCCCTCTCACCTGGTACCTTGCATCCTGGTGCTATGGCCATCGCCACAGCCAGGCTCACCCCCCGAGGGTAAGGGCCACATCCCTTATCGAATCATCTGTACATTTGTGGATCCTGGCTCTGAAGGCCCTGGGCTGCTCACCTCCACAGGGACCAAGCCTCCCCTCACCTTGAGGCCAGCGCAGGAGGCCCTCAGGCCTCCAGCCAGTGTACTGGGTTGATAGTGTCCCCCTCATTTCATGTCTCTTCTGGAACCCCAGAATTCGACCTTCTCCGGAAACAGGGAACCGCAGGTGTCATTGGTTCAGTTAAATGAGGCCCTATTTGAGTAGGGTGGGCCCTGAACCCACACAACTGGTGTCCTTAGAAGAGGGGAAGAGGCATGAACAGGCAGGGAGTGTGTGGGGCCAATGGAGGCAGAGACCAGAGTCCTGCTGTAGCCTGCAGAGGCTGGAAGAGGCAGGAAGGAACCTCCCTGGGGACTGCAGAGGCACCATGGTCCTGCCGGCACCTGGATCTCGGGCTTCTGGCCTCCACAACTGGGGAAGAAACAGTGTCTGTTTTCTGAAGCTCCAGTTTGCGGGATTTGGTTGTGGCGGCCCCAGGACAGGAATCGGGCCGGCATCCGTTGGAACAAGTCTATACGAGCAGACGGAGTGGCCCCAGCCTTGCTGCCGTCCCGTTCCCGCAGCCCATTCTGTGTTCTGTCTCCCCACTCTCCTGCCTTTTTTCTTCCCATCCCTGCTGTCTCTCACACGGGGGCCTCCACGCTGGACCACCGCCTTACCCTCCTGTATCCACATCCGTGGTGATGGAGGTGGCTTACAGTGAGTCTCCATCTTGGGGAGTTCAAGCTAGGCTGGAAGGGGGATGACTGAAGGCCCTTTGCAGCCTGCCAAGAGGGCTCTGAGAAGTCAGTCCTCGCCCTGGGCTCCCCATGGAGCTGCACGCTCCCCTCAGGGCTACCCTCCTCCTCAGAGCGCCAGGGGCCCATCTGGACTCCACAGTGGGCATAATTGTCACCTGAGTTGGAATCTTCTAGCCAGGATTCAGCCTTCCCCTTGCCTGCGCAGTTCACCAGCCCTGCCTTCAGCCCGTGCTGGGCCTGCGTCACCCCCACCTCTGGGTCAGCCCAAGATGTTCCTGGCCCTCCTGATAAAATCTCCGTCTCTCAGCCTGGCATGGCTCTTGCCTGCCTGGGTGTCCGTGACTTCCATTTGGGCTGCAGGCATCACACTGCTTTCTCCACCTGTGGCATACCTGCCACCCGTGTCCACCTGGATCACACCTCCCACCTTCGTCCACCCGGGTCACCCCTCCCACCTATGACCACCCCAATCACACCTGCCGCCTGTGTCCACCTAGATCACACCTCCCACCTTCGTCCACCTGGGTCACCCCTTCCACTCATGACCACCCCAATCACACCTGCCACCCGTGTCCACCCGGATCACACCTCCCACCTTCGTCCACCTGGGTCACCCCTCCCACCCATGACCACCCCAATCACACCTGCAACCTGTGTCCACCTGGGTCACCCCTCCCACCCATGACCACCCCAATCACACCTGCCACCTGTGTCCACCTGGATCACACCTCCCACCTTCATCCACCCGGGTCACCCCTCCCACCAGCGTCCACCCAGATTGCCCCTCCCGCCTAAGTCAACCAGTCCCACCTCTGGGACTCTCTCCCACCCGTGTCCACCTGGCCAGCTTTCACAACTTTCTTTCAGCTTGGGAGCTGTCACATGTAAAATGCCTTCCTGTCTAAATGAGCCCTGACTTGCCCTTAACACAGTGGCCTGCAGCTTGGGGAAACGACTCTAGGTGGCCATGCTGGTGGGTGTTGGGCATCGGAGTGGCACTGTCTGGTTGGGGATAAGGCAAGCATCAGGGCAGGATGGGCCTGAGGAGAGGGATTTGAAGGACAGGCAGGCTACCTCCTGTGGAGCATGATGCTTATTCTGTGTTGCCCGGACTGGATGCAGAGGACAGTGCCCTGGGTGGAACACCTGGACCGTCCACCCAGCAGTCACAGCCACAGCCACAGCTCCAGCCACCACAGCCACGGCTCCAGCCGCCACAGCCACGGCTCCAGCTGTGTTCCCCCAGGGGAAGGGCAGGCGAAGTCGCTCCCTCCTTTCTCTTGTGGCAGATGGAGCCCTGTGCTCCTGCAGCCTCAGTGAGTTCCTGCACAGGAAGGCTTGTGACGACCTCCCCGAGGCAGTGGAGAGAGCTGATGGTGGTGCTTCCAGAGCTGGCACAGGCTGCCCTGGAGGGAGACGGCTGTCTTCAGGGCCTGGAGCCTGCCCTGGCAAGGGTAGCCTCTGGGCCATGGGCTGCAGGAGCTGAGAGCCATGACGGCCCTCTCCACACGCCGGCACGGCCAGCACGGCCAGCACAGCACAACACTGCCCAGCAGCAGGGAGGCTGGAACCCCAACACTTGTCTGGGCTGCTCCCGGACCGTGGCTACCTGGGCCCGGGCAGGGAGGCGGGAGGCAGAGACTGAGTGCAGGCCCCTCCACAGGGTGGGCCCGGCACTCAGCTGCAATCTCCTGGAGCTCAGGAGGCCACATCAATCCTAGAACAGGGACCTCAGAAAAGGAGAACCACCCGCACCCCACGCTTTGCAGAGTCCCGGACGGGCCTCTTCCTGCTCCAGCTCGGGCTCCTGGAGACGGCCGCTGTAAACCCAGGCTGTTCCCATCCTACAAACAAGGAAACAAGCAGCACTCGGGTTTACTCCCATTTTGGAGAGCCGGAAACAGACCTGGAGAGGTGAGGGGCTTCGGACCGGTGCCCCCCGGGGAGGGGTAAGGGGTGACTCTGGTCAGAAGTGGGGTCAGGAAGGTGGGAGGGGAGTGACCTGTGACCTTTGGGAACATGTGTCACCTGCTTCCTGGGAGGCCAGCAGGGCTTACGCTCTTTTTGGTTTTCAGGAGAAGCCATAAGGACCAGAGGGGTTGAACGGCTTGCCAGGGTCGCACATCAAGGAGGCGTGGGAGCAGGCAGCTCTCCTTGTTAAGGTTGCTCCCGGGCGCTCTGTCACACCCCAGTCACCCAGCCCAGAGCCGCGGATGCCCATAGCCTCGGCCTCCTGGGGGGCATCCCTGTGCAGTCAAAGTGCAGACTGCTCCCTGAGTGGCCTGCGCGCGGGACAGGTGTCAATGGGGGTGGGGGACGGGGCTGACCCTCTTGGGAGAGCAGAATCAGCTTCGTCCAATCCAGTGGATTGATCACAGAAATGAGGGTCGATCTCCAGCGTGCCCAGCCTCATTACTCATGTTGGAGCTTGCAGGTGGGAGGCTTCTGGCTCCACATGGAGGTGGGACCCCCAGGGCAGGAATGGTTCCCACTCTCTCCCATCTCAAGTGCAAAACCAGGAAGGCTGCAAGCCAGGCAGAGGGACCCCTGGGGACCTTGACACATGAGGACTCTGGGGTCCTCCGCTTCCTCAGAGCTGCCTGAGCCCCTCCAGCCTCACCCCCAAACCCTGCCCGCCGGGGCCTTGCCGCTCTGGGGTAACTCTAACAGTGCGAGCTTTCTGGGGGTTGTGGCAAGGCTGTGAGGTGTGGACCCCCTAGAGATAGCTGCATTTAAGAAAAATCAGCTGGTCGCTTGTTAGGACAGCTACCATGAAAAAGACAGGAGATACGGGTGGTGGGGGTGTGCAGAAAAAGGGAGCCTTGGACACTGCGGCTGGGAATGTGGAATGCTGCGGCTGCTATGGCAAACAGAGCGGGGGTCCTAAAGAAATTAAAAAGATGACCACCCTGGAGCCCAGCAATCCATCTTCTGGGTGTATACCCCCCAAATGAAATTGCCACCTCGTAAACATGTCTGCACTCCCAGGTTCACTGCAGCACTGTTCACAATGGTGAGTGTCCATCGACGGACGGATGGTAAACTGGGGCGTATATTCACGATAGAGTGTGAGTCAGCCTTAGAGAGGAGGAGACCCTCCCATTTGCCACCCTGTGGATGGACCTGCATGCCTACAGCTCTGCACCCTGCACCCCTGAAGCTCCTGCTCCAGCCTATTTTTATACTCGCCCAGGAAGGCACCCCCACAGGCACGTAGCCATCCAGTCTGCGAGGGGGGCTGGGAGCAGCAGAGGAGTGGGCACTGCCCCTTCGTCTCTCCTCCACTTGAGAAAATCCTTGACCCAACTTGGCAGAATGACTTGGATAGACGTTACCTTCCGGTCATAGCGCTGCCCAGTGGCCTCTGCTGCTCTCAGATGGGCCCTTCCTGAAGTCACTGGCAGGGGATGGAGGACACCCAACTAAATCTGGCCCTGCTTTAAGAAAGAAGGGCGGGGCCTGCTGGGACCTAGAAGCCCAGGGAGAGTGCTGGCTGTGCCTTGGACTCTAGCATTGGTGGAGGAGAGGGGAGCAGAACCCGTCAGCCCTGCTGGGTGGGCCAAGGTGGGCCGCAGTTCCCAGGCCACCCAAGCAGGGTGGGGTGTGGGGACAGGGGGAGACTGTGCCAGCGTCAACCCCCATTGCACCCTCTCCACCCCCACCTTTTGCAACCTCCCATGGTCTTGGGTTCCTCAGCGAGCCACAGTCTGGGCTGTTCTCCGAAGCCAGACTCATTAAAGGAAGTGTTCTCATCCGCACTTTTCCAGCCCAGACGGTGGCAGCTTTAATATCCAATAGTGCAGCCCAGGGGCGGGCCTGCTCCTGCGGCTGTGAAGGGCCCGCGTCCTACAATGGAGAGGAAATGAAACGCGAGGATGTTTCCCCCTCGGAACAATGGCCCAGCAAATCAACCATCAGCGGGGCAGAGGTGCACTGACTGAGGCAGGTGGGACAGGTGGGCAGACCCAGGCAGGCAGCAGCTCAGCCCAACCCGCGTCCTCTTCTGGGAAATGGGAGCAACACTGGGGGAGGAGGCCATGGCCCAGCCCCCGGCTGCACATCAGCTCTGAGTGCTCGAACACAGAACACATCGTCGGGGTGACTCCAGGCCCCAGGCCCAGGCCCAGACTCTGCAAAGGGCAGTTGGGTGGGGGCTCCTCCTGGAAATTGTCCTGGCTGCCCTCTTGGTGGAGGAGGGTGCAGCTGGGAGCGTGTCCCTGTCCTTCCCAGGAAGGACATGATTTCAAAGCTTCCCACCCCGGGAGTACTGAGTCCCGAAAGGCACATGGTGTCGGTTCAGGCCAGCTGAAGTGGCTGGCACAGCAGGCCCGGCACCCCGTGGTTGGCTTCCTCGGAATCTAGACCAGAGGGACTGTTCTAAGCCACGGTCTTCAGTCAGCCTTGTCAGAAGCACGGCTGCAGGTCCTGTGTCCGACTTCTCCATGGCTCCCCTCTCCCACGGATCTGTGTCAGCTCACTGTTCGGACACCCTGCTCAGGCCCCGGGCCACTCCTGGATCAGCCTGTGGGACAGGACAGACAGGCCCGGCCCGCTTTTGGAGGATGTGGAGGACAGGAACTTGCCATGCGGTGGAGAGCGGGGTCAGCATAGCCACCCCATCCCACCTCTCCACACCCACCTCCAGCTTCCACGCAAGCCCCTGCAGGGTGACGGGGACACAGGGAGGGGAGAACCTACTGTGCATCCATCCGGCCCAGCCCTGCACATGCAGGGGAGGCCACACTGGGACCGTGCTGGGTTCTCAGTAGGCGGGGAGGAAGAGGAAAAGGGAGAATGGGGAGAAGGGAGAAGGATGCAGGGAGAAGAGAGGAGGATGCAGGGAGAAGAGAGGAGGATGCAGGGAGCAGGGAGGAGGGAACGGGTAGAAGGAGGCAGGAGGGAAGAAGAGGGAGGAGGAGGGAACAGAGGAGCAAGCAGGGAGGAGGGAGAGAGGAAGAAAGAGGAAAGAGGAGGGAGGGAGGAGGAGGGAGGAAGAGGGAGGAGGAGGGAGGAGAGAGAAACGGTGGAGGGAGGAAGGAGGAGGAGGAGCAGGGAGGAGGGAGAGGAGAGGAGCAGAACAGGGGAACATCCCCTTGTGGCTGGAATTGGATGCCTTCCTGCGGCACCCTCCCTTGTGCTGGCCAAAGCCCAGGTGGGCAGGTGTGTGGCTCATCGCTGATGGAGAAGGAAGGCATGAGTGAGTGATGATCACCAGGGCTGTCGGGGTCAGGAATGGCCAGGATTTTTGGAGCCAGCTCTGTGTCTGCTTCGACACTGAGGGGTGCACGGGCAGCAGTGGGGGCAGAAGGAGGAGGGACACTGGGTGGGTGTCTGTCCAGAGGAAACTCCATCCACCGTGGATCAGACAAGGGTCTCTGACCTGCAGGAGAATGTGTGGCGCAGTGGCAGGGGCCTGAGGTCGCAGCCCCAACTCAGCAGCCACTGGGGCCCTGGGAGCCCTGCTGGTGCTCGGGCAACTGACCAGCAGTCTTTCTGCGTTTAGTGACTGCATGCATGTGAGTGTTAAGAATGTGTGTGTGAGTGTGAGAGTGTGAGAGTGTAAGACTGTACGTGTGAAAGGGTGTATATTTGTGAGTGTGTGTGTGTAAGGATGTGTGTGTATGAGTGTACATGAGTGTGCATGTGTGAATGTAAGTGTATGTGATTGTAATAGTATGTGTGTAAGCATGTAAGTGTAAGCATGTAACAAACAGTGCATGTAAGACTGTGAGCATGAGTAGAGTGTATGTGTGTGTATTTGTGTGTGAATGTAAGAAAGTGTATATGTGTAAAAGTGTGTATCTGTGTGTGAGTGTAACTGTAAGACTGTGAACGTGTAAGCCTGTGTGTGTATATGTAAGTGTGTACGGACATATGTGTATAAAAGTGTGTGTGTAAAACTATGTGTGTGTAAAAATGCATGTGTGTGTAAAAGTGTGTGAGTGCATATGTATGAATGTAAGTGTGGGTGTGAGTGTGTGTGTAAGACAGTGTGCATGTGTGTGTGCTAGTGTGCACGCTCATACAAACTCCACCAACAAGGTCAGAGGGAAGCTCGCTCCTCCCACCACACAGCTGGCCCTGCCACCTGCCTCATCCACACGGAGCTCCCTGGACTCCTCTCCCTGAGGCCTTCATCGCTGTCAGAACCCACACTCAGCCCCTGCTCACCCCTTCTCTGGTCCCAGGGCTCTCTGGGTCCCCACCCATCTCATCCCCAGCTCTCCAAACCCTCCTTGAGGCCTCTGGGGTCTGTCCTCCATCACTGGCTACGTCCCCAGGATCCTCCACCCCCTCACCTTCTTATGCCAAAAGAAACTTCCCTCAATGATGCTATCCCCACAAGCGGCACTCAGCAAATGGGTCACCCCAACCCCAGGTCCCAAACCCAAGGCCCAGGCACCGTGCTGGGGCCTCCCTCCCCGTCGCCCACTTTTGGCCTCAAGATGCTGAGTCCTTCTGATTGGGCTCCCCGCTGAGCACAGCCTCCACCTCTCCCCTCCGCCCCCACACAGCAGAGGGAGGGACCTGAGCCCCTCGGGGTGGTGGGGGGGGGCAGCCCCTGTTGACCGCAAGCTACAGTGGGGATTTCGGCTTTATTCTGTGTGAGACAGGTCCAGCGTTGGGTCTTCAACACAGGAGGTGTGATCCCACGGACGTTGTACAGGATTCACAGGACCCCCCAGCTTCGGGGTTAAACAGCCTGCAGGGACTCCACGGTGGACACAGGAAGGCTGGTCTGTTGAGACTCCTCAAAGCACAGTGGCCACCCCGCTGGCTTCGGGGTTACACAGTGGCTGCCCCCCTGGCTTCAGGGTTAAACACTGGCTGCCCCCTGGCTTCAAGGTTAAACAGCCGGCAAGGGCTCCAGGGTGGACGCAGGGAGGCTGGTCTGCTGTGACTCTTCAAAGCACAGTGGCTGAGAATCACCCATCTGCTTTAGTGGGTGGCTATTTTGTGGGTCAAGAGTTCGGGAAAGGCTCAGGGGGCTGGTTCTTGCTTGGGGTCCCTCCTGTGGTTCCAGTCAGGTGTCCAATGGGGTTGTGGTCATCTGAAGTCTCGCCAGGGCTGGACATCCGCAAAGGCATAGTCACATGGCCGGCAGCGCTCCTGCTCATCAGATGGGAATTTGGTGGGACGGGGAATGGGAGCACCCACTAGTGGCCTCTGCCTGGGGCTGGAGCTTCTCACAGCTCGGGGGCTGGGGCAGCATCACAGGAAGGAGCCTGGGAGCTCCATGTTCCCGAAGACCAACAGGGCAGCTGCCAGGTTTCTTTGGACCCAGCGCTGAACGTCACACAGCTGCTCTCCGGCTACACGCGACTGGTTCCAAGCCAGGCTTCAAGGCTGGCTCAAATTCAAGGGGAAGGGGATTAGACCACACCTGTCAAGGAGGAGCTGCAAGAAATTCAGTCACCTTTTAAAACTGCAGCAGGAGACTGGCAGCATCCCAGAGTGAAGAGGACACGGGTGTGAGCCAGGGAGGCGGCAGTGCAGGGGACGGAACGGGTCAGCGTCTGGATTTATTTTGAAGACACAACTTGACCGTGCCTGCTGATGGACCACAGTCCACAGTCACTGGTTCCAGGGACCTGTGGGTGTCCCGAGGCCAGCTGGCTCCATCTGTCTGTGTGGCCAGCGCACAGCCACGCCCTGTGGGGTGAATGAATGAGAAGGGCCTTCCCATCCCCAGGAAGGTCCCTGGAGCACAGTGCTGGGCACCCAGCAATGCCGGGGAGGAGTGCGCAACCCAGAGAGTTAGACAGGACCCAGCCTCCTTGCTCTGGGGGTGCGGGGAGCTATGGGGGCTAGGGGAGCTGACCTCGTGCTTTTGCCAGGAGCTCTTTCTAGAAGCCAGGGCCAACTCCACCCCAAAGTGTTTGCGTGTGAAATTGGGGATGAGGAATATTGAATAATAGTACAAGAAAGAGCGTTACCAGCTTGCTCTTAGACCTTTAGCTGAACATGGGTGATCATCTGGGAACCGGCCACTGCCGCACAGAGAGGCTCCAGCTGCTTCACCCGCTCACCCCAGTGGGTAAACTCGGCAGCCCAGTGCCCAGCACATACCAGGTGCTCAGCCTTGTCAGCTCAGAAGACTGAGGCCCAGTGCTTAGCGTATGCCTAGTATACAGCAGGTGCCAGGTGGATGCATCCCTCAATACTGAGCCCCAGTGTTTAGTGTGTGGCCAGTATACAGCTGGTGCCAGGTAAATGTATTCCTCAAGACTGAGCCCCAGTGCTTAGCAGGTGCCTACTCTACAGCAGGTGCCAGGTGAATGCATCTGTCAAGCCTGAGCCCCAGTAGTTAGACCGTGCCTAGTATACAACAGGCGCCAGGTAAATGTATCCCTCAAAACTGAGCCCCAGTGCTTAGCCTGTGCCTAGTAGCCAGGTAAATGTATCACTTAAGCCTGAGCCACAGTGCTTAGACTGTGCCTAGCATACAGCAGGCGCCAGGTAAATGTATCCCTCAAAACTGAGCCCCAGTGCTTAGCCTGTGCCTAGTAGCCAGGTAAATATATCACTTAAGCCTGAGCCACAGTGCTTAGACTGTGCCTAGTATACAGCAGGCGCCAGGTAAATGTATCCCTCAAGACTAAGTCCTAGTACTTAGCCCGTCCCTAGTATACAGCAGGTGCCAGGCAGATGCATCCCTCAAGCCTGAGCCCTAGTGTACATGCCTACGGCTCTAGTGTACATCCCTCAAGCCCATACCTAGTGCACAGCAGGGACCAGTTGGATGTATCTTTGAAGCCTGAGCTCCAGTGGCTAGCCCATGTCTAGTATACAGCAGGCGCTGGGTGGATGTATCCCTCAACAGTGCCCCCCAGTGCTTAGTCCGTGCATAGCATACAGCAGGCACCAGGTGGATGTATCCCTCAAGCCTGAGCCCTAGTACTTCGCCTGTGCCTAGTATACAGCAGGTGCCAGGGGAATTATCCCTCAACAGTGCCCCCTAGTGCTTAGTCCATGTGTAGCATACAGCAGGCACCCAGGTGGATATATTTCTCAAGACTGAGCCCCAGCCTATGCCTGGTATACAGCAGGCGCCAGGTGGATGTATCCCCTAAGCAGCCCCAGGAGTGCCTCGGGCCCAGACAGTGCTGGAGCACACACAGTGCAGGTGGCTGCAAATTGCTCCCTTCACTCACCTGGTACTGGCTGTGTGTTAACTGCTGGCCACTGGCTGCACAGCTGGGGCAGGCCAGACCCCCAGTCTAGCACCCCAGGGCCCTCTCTGGGCTCCCCTGAGCCTCTCTTGCTCTGAGCCCTGGCCTCTGTTGAGGCAGGTGCAGATCTGAAGCTGTGGGGGATGGGAGCCTTCCTAGTCCTGTTGTGGAAATTCACCTGCAACTGAGCCTCTCCTGGGTGAGCAGGTGGAGGGAGCCACACATGTAAACAAGAAGGTACCTTCAGAAAAGACTGTAATGGAGGAAAACAGTGAAAAGAGGCAGCAACCAGGAGGGCTTCCTGGAGGTGGCACTGTTCAGGAAGGAGCTGTAGGACTGGAACAGCAGACAGAACAGCATATGCACAGGCATGGGAGGAGGAAACACTACTGGGTGGGAGTGGGGGAACTGGGGGGCTGAGGGAGTCAGGGAGATGTTGGTACAGACACACAGAGGGCTGGCCTGTCACACAGAGCACAGCACTGATACAGAAGCGTGGGAATTGTGCAGCGCCTGAGGCTGGGGGCTTTCTGCCACCCCGAGCTGTCCCATGAAAAGCAGACAGCTGTTGAGGCTCTTTCCACCCTCCATCCTCTTATTTTTGCTACACTGAGGTCAAGCCGATTTACTGAATTAATTCCCCAAATTACTGAATCAATACCTAATTACAACCAGACACAATGCTGACAGCCCCGGAGCCACACTCTGTAACCACCACTTTTACAGCAAGGAGCTGAGGCTCAGGGAAATGACATCACTAGCCCAAGCGGATGGCACCAAGATCTGTTTCCCAAGATGCTCAGCAAACCAAGAGGACAGAGGTGAAGGGTAGGAAGGACATGGGGTTGTCAGTTCGCAGTCCCTGCACCCCTGCACTCCTGCATCTCTGCACCCCTGCTTCCCTCTACCCCTGTTACTCTGCATCCTGTACCCCTGCATCTTGGCACCCTTGCACCCAGCACTACTTCACCTCTGCACCCTGCACCCCTGTACCCTGCATCCCTGCACTGTAGCCCTGCACTCTGCACCCTGCATGCCTACAGCTCTGCACCCTGTGGATGGACCTGTATGCCTACAGCTCTGCACCCTGCACCCCTGAAGCTCCTGCTCCAGTCTATTTTTATACTCTCCCAGGAAGGCACCCCCACAGGCACGTAGCCATCCAGTCTGTGAGGGGGGCTGGGAGCAGCAGAGGAGTGTGCACTGCCCCTTCGTCTCTCCTCCACTTGAGAAAATCCTTGACCCAACTTGGCAGAATGACTTGGATAGACGTTACCCTCTGGTCATAGCCCTGCCCAGTGGCCTCTCCTGGCCCTGCACCTGCTTGGTGACCAACTACTCTCAGCTAGAGAGGGTCAAAGGAAGACGCCCAGAAGGAGCCTGCCTGGGAGAGCCGTGGGCCTCTCAGGAAGGGGACCCCAGCTGCTGCCCTTCTCCCTCTGCTGCACTTCCCAGAGGAGAAGGATCCAGGAGTACTGACCTGCTGCGGGGCTGCTGCTCTCCTGGAAGTCCCTGCAGAGCAGCAGCTGTGATGGGGCAGGCCTGGTGGCCCCAGACTTCCTACCTCTCTTCCCTTGAGCCCCAGGATTCAGGCAGTGGGGAGGAGGAGCTGAGGCGTGTCGGTGGGGAGAACTGGGAGCTGGGTTTGGAAGGGACATTCTCACCATGAACTCTGGCTGAGGCTGTGCTGCTTTAGGGAAGGCGAAGGGTCCAGCCCAGTTCCCCCAGAGCCATGTGCAGGGACAGAGGACTCAGATGGGCTCCCAGCCTTCAGGGGCTCCCAGTCTCAAGGGTGGGCAATGATGGTGGCCTGGGCCCTTCACATACAGACAGACTTGGCTCTGCCCCTATGGCAGCCCTGAAAAGGAGAGGATTATCATGCCTGTCTCAGATAAGGAAGCAGAGGCACTAACACTCCAAAAATCTTGCCTGGGTCCTGCAGACAGGAGGTGGCTTTGAACCCAGGCACCCAGCTCCCTCACTCCTGCAATAAGTGCCTGGGGTGATATTCGTTGTCCTTTGATTCTAAAACTCTGTCCCATGTTGTTTTAATTTTGCTAGAACATGGGCGTTTTCGGGTCCCTGTGACTGATGATCCTCCACTTCCGAGTCCCTCTTGGCGTTTACAGATGCAGGGCACCTGCCTGGGCTCAGCTCACACACCACACTCCACTCCTTACATTTGCCTTCGTCCGTGTCAATATTTTTTTCAAATGGGAGACTGTTCATCGAGCACTTACAATGCGCTGATGTTGTTCTAGATACTTGAGAGATAGCAGTGAATAAAACGGGCGAGGCAGCCTGCCCCACGGGACAGAGGACACCCCGAGAGCGGGGACACAGTGGGCAGTGTGGGTTCCTGGGCAGGAGTTGGGCTGGGGAAGTGTGGGTGCTAGCACAGCGGGAGGTGGCCCTGCCAGGGCAACAACTGAGGGGCGAGAGCAAGGGCATCATGGGGCTGTTGGGGGCAGCAGAGGCGCAGGCGCAAAGGTCTTGAGAAAGCAGCACACGCCTGGTCTCTGGGGGAACTCCTGGGAGGCCAGTGGACAGGAGTGGAGGCGGGAAGGGGCGCAGGCGCTGAGGTCTGAGCACCCCTCGAACGGGAGGGCACTCAGCGAATGGGCACTCACGTTTGGCCATGCGCTACTTTGAGAGTGCAGGAGTCTGTTTGGAAAATGTCCCTTTCAGACACCACTAAGGACTCCTGAAGGAGGAAGGTGGGTGAGGAGCCAAGCAGGAGGGCCTGCCAGTGGAGAGGGTCAGGGCCCTGAGGCTCCATGACCTGGAAAAGGCGGTAAAGAATTGTGTGCACCCATCTTGCACCCCCAGGGCTGGGCATTGGGCATTGGTGGCCTTTCATTGATTCTAACTTCAAACCCAGGCTTCAGAGCCGTTGTGTGATTTACCCTCTGGGCTAGGTCAAGATCACACCGCTGAGAAGTGGCTGGATTGGGTTTCAAACGATCTCCACCTGACTCCAGCACCAGCTCTTCACTTGACTCTGTCCACTGTTCAGGGAGAAGTCCCACCAGCTCCCTGGGCCTCAGTTTCCCCATCTGTCACAAGAGGTGAGGCCAAATACTCACCAAGGTCCCTTCCTCTCTGGCAGAGGGAGCAAGTAACCACATTGTGGAAGAAGAGAATAAAACACGGGGTATTTGGTCTCTCTCCCTACCCGACGCCTGCCCAGGGAGCAGCCCAGCCCACTACAATCATCCATGATTCAAATGCAAGCCTGCAGACGCATGGGAGCCTCGCAGCCTGCCAGATTCTGCAGCCGGCGCTCAGCACCGAGAGAACCCACTTCTCTCTGGTTCCCGGCTGTGCACACATTTCTATTCTGGTGTTTATTTTATTTATCTCATTAACTCGGCTCCAACACCACAGCACAACCCTGGGAAGCGTTGCCCTGCTGTCTCTTAGCAATAAGTGCTGGGCTGTCTGTGTAGCCGAAGCCAGGCTGGTGGACGGGTGAGACTAGCTTCCCTCCCGCATGCTAGCGGCAGTGCTTGGACAGAAAGCCCACAGTGACTGGTGCTGGCTTCTGCTGCTCCTGAAGTGAGGTGTGGGGGCCACACCTCCACGGGTGGTCAGGACCCCCTGGCACCTCCCTGGGTGATCAGGACCCTCTGGCAGTCTGTGCAGGATGGGATGAACCCCTCATTTTACAGAGGGGGATCCGAGGCTGAGGACCCATGGTCCCTGCCCCAGCTCCCAATCTGGGCAGGCGAGAGCCAGGACTGAAGCCTCGACCCTCAGGCTTCTTCCCCAGAGCTCCTCTTCTCCCTAAACTTGGGTTGCCATGGCCAGAAGCCTGACTCAAGGACAGAATGTCTTGGGTGCTGTCCTCCCCAGACTGCCCCCACCACCCCAGGCTGGAGCACCGTGCAAAGTCTCCCTCCCTGCTCTCTATAAAACCATCGTTTCGTTTCTGATTAAGAAAGTACCATGTTCATTGCAGAGAATACTGGAAACACACATAAATATGAGAAAGCAAATAAAAATCACCTGTAACCCCACCCCCTAGAAATACCTGCTCTAGCTATTTTAGTTTGTGATTTCTAATCTTTCCAAACGCTCAGATCTCTAAGAAGAGAGATGTGCAGACACCCTGGACAGTTCCCTACAGGGGAGCCTGCACTGTGGTGTGAACCACCCGTCAGTGTTGTGCTAGTCCCCAGTGCCCTTTGAGGCTGAGAGGCAGGAGGGTTTATGAGACCTCGTCCACCCCTGCTCATCATTGCTGTTGGGAGAAAGAATGGCATTCCTACAGAGAAACAGATGCCCCACACCTCTGTCCGTCTGCTGTGTCACTCAGGAGATGATACGCCCACCCTCCCAAGACCAATAGGCATGGAGTGAGGTTGTGTAGAGAACAGTGCTGGCACCGGGCACGTGCGGCACAGAGCAGGTGCTCAGTAAACATTAGCAGGAGGCGTGGCAAGTGAGGAGCTGTGTGAAGGAGGCAGGGGCTGAGGGGCTGGGGGCCGGGCAGGGCACCAGACCTCCCCCACCAAGTTCCTGCCCTGGGTGGGCAGGTGGAGCTCTGTGGCAGTGTCCGTGACCTGGGAAGCAGAGGGGACTGTGTACCAGTTACCTACAGGCATCATAATGCTGCCTAACAAGCAGCCCTGAACCTCAGAAGCATAAATACGCCTTCATTCAGCCCCTGAGTCTGCAGGAATCTGCTGGCCTGGGCTGGGGTCAGCTGTAGGTTGGCCTGCAGGAGAGAGAGTCACAGGGGCCCACTTCTGTCTGTCCTTGAGCCAGGCCAACCCAACTTAATCCATGCTGGCCTCCAGTTCAGGTCCTCCAGTGTCTCTTTCCCACTTTCCCTGCCTAAGCCCCACTCTCTGCAGGGTCCTGTACCCGTGGACAGCCCCAGATACTCTGATTGGGGAGAAAAGTGGGTGAGGGGCTCTGTTACACATAGGCCCTGGGGGTGATGGGAGAATTAACCAACTCATAATCTAACTCCAGGTAGACCCCCACTTCTTTTTATCTGACTTGTTCTTTTGAAAAATTTCAAACCTATAGAATAAATGCTATCTACTCTTCTCCTCAATTCATGGATGGTGAATGTGTTGCTACATGGCTTTCTACCTGTCCACATACATTTTGAAAGTGAGTTTCCTGTAAGTATCCGCTAAAGCCCAGGACACTCTCCTACCTAACTCCACTAACCTGAAAATTTCTACTTTAGTTTTCTGAAAAATCCCATACCTGAAAAATTTAACATTGATACTGTCAACTGAAGAATGGTTAGACTTCTAAGTTTGGAAAGGAGAGCTTTGTTTCTCGTAAATGGTAGCAGCCAGCTGGGCAGCCCTTCTGACAGGCTGGGAAGCATAGCCTCCGGTCAGAAGCAGGAAACAGACGTTTCGAGATTGGGAAGAATTAGACAAGGGTTTATGCTGAGTAGGGTGGCCAAATATGCATATCCAGTAAACTACAGGAGGAGTCATGAATATTTATGAGAGGAGAAATGTGTGCGTGTGCACTTGAGCTTCCTGCCTCTCCATGGCACTCATGCTTAAGACATGGCAGTGTCAGCACAATCTGAGGGTGGACTTTTCTACCCTCTGATGTGAAAAGGTGAAGTGAAGGACATGAAAACCCTCACCATGCATCCCCTGAAGACTGACCAGAAGTTCTCTGTGGTCCGTGGTCTCCTATCAGGAAGGAACAGAGGTGAGTTGCTGTGTCAAACCTGTAAGGGGTATGGGGCGGGGTGGGGGTAGGTCAAGCGTTGGTTGGAAGCAGGATGGAGCCTTTTGGAAGAGCTGGTTTCTCTGCAGCCCTTAGGGAGGAAACCCAGTGGCAGTTAATGAGGGAGGGGGGCATACAATGAGGCAGGTCTGACCTCCTGTCCCACTGTGGGTGGGAACTCAGCTCCCAAGTTTCCTCTGGGGTCCCCTTGGCCAAGAGGGGGTCTGCTCAGATGGTTGGGAGGCTTAAGATTTCCTTTTCTTCTCAATTCTCTGTGATTGTTAGGGATTGAATGTGTTGAATTCATATGTTGAAGTCCTGCCCCTCAGTGTGATGATAGCAGGAGGGGGCATCTTCGAAGGTGATTAGGCTTAGACGAGGGCATGAGGGTGGGTCCCATGATGGGATTAGTGCCCTTATAGGAAGAGAATGAGACCAGAGCTCTCTCTCTCTTTCCATCAGTGAGGACTGGTTGGTTTGGAAGCCTGGAAGACAGCTCTCGCTGGAATTGAGCCCGGTTGGCAGCTGGCCTCATCTCAGACATCCCGCCTCAGACCCGGAGAACTAGGTGTCTGCTGCTGAAGTCTCAGCTCTGCTCTTCCGTCATGGCAGCCTCAGCTAAGACAGCAATGATCTAATATTCATCCATGTTCTAATTTCCCCAATTGTTCCAAATTATATCTTTTAGATAGAATTAACCTGTTTGTTTAAATCAGGATTTAATTGAGGACCACGCATTACGTGTCATTGTCATTTCTCTTTAGTCTCCTTCGGTTTAGTTTCGTCTCCTTTCCTGACATTTTTTGGTCATTCACGATGTTCACAGGCAGTGCCCTCCCCCTTCTAAAGACAAAAGAGAATGAGCCAAAGGCTGCTCCCGCCCCCATACCCCTCCCCACCCAAGAAAGAAGGGACCCAGTGCCTGCTGGGAGAGCTTCTGCGGGAGAGGGTGTAGCCTGGGGCTACCTAGAGCTCTGGAGAAAGCAACTGAAAAGAAGACAGTCAACTTTAGATAAAGGCATGCAGCCAGACATCATTTCCTTCCTCTCAAATGCACTCAGGGCACCATTACAGTCGTGCCTCTCCTGCTCCCAGCAGCCCAGACACAAACAAACAATGGGAAGAGATGAAGGAGCCCTGAAGACCTGGCCTCTGCAGCTTCCCAGCAGCTGGGAAGCATTTAATTGCCCGCAAGTCTTGTTATGCAAATGAGTCATTGGCTGCTCTAATCTCGCACAGATGTCTGATGAGGAGGGTTCCTTGGCTCAGTCCTTTTTGAAACAGAGTTTATCTGCACCCTCATTTTACAGATGAGGAAACTGAGTCTCAGAGGGCAATATCCACCCAAGGTCACCTCCTTTAGTCTACAGTTGGCATTCATCAAGTGCTGGCTGTGTACCAGGCTCCATGATGGGTGGGTGACCTAGAGATGAGTCACATCCAAGCTCTGCACAGGCCATCTGCAGAGAATGCTCCAGGAATGTTTGTTGGGTGATCACGGAATCAACAAATGAATCAATGAATTAATGAATCAATTAGCAAATGATACGGGCTTTGACGTATGGATGAGGCTTTTCACAGTTGTGTGGGGTGAGGGTTGTGTGCATGGCCCTGGGACCTGGACTGAATGTGTTTTCCTGTGTGGAAGCAGGATCCAGGAGAAAGACCCAGCAGGGCCAGGGATGGGCATTCTTTGTTCCCCTGACCCCACCCTCACCCCCAGGAAAGTCACCACTCTCCTGCAGAAAGGAGTTGGGGAGAAAGCAGGGACAAGAGTAAGGGAGCAGCACAGCTCCCCCAAAAAGCAGAGGCTCCTGCTAGAGGGCAGCAGGAGCTTGGGATGGCCTAGGCCTAGACATAGGACATGACTAGCTCGCAAGAAGCCTGGGCTGAGGTTTGGCTTATCTGGCCCAAGGCCAGGGGAGGGGAGGAGAAGAAGGAGATGTCCACAGTATGACAGGCTTCCATCCCATTCTGCTTATCTGTTGCTGTGCAGCAAGCCCCCCTAAAACTCAGTGATGTAAAGCAACAGTGGCTGATGAGTCTGTGGTTAGACTAGGCTCAGCTGGGTGGCTCTTCTGTCTTTGCAGTTGAGGTCTCTCATGGGGCTACAGTCAGTGGGCAGCGCGGTCTGGAACACCCACAATGGCTTCACTTAATGTCTGGGACCTTGGTAAGAACAGCTGGTAGTCTGGGCTCTGAGGTAACAAAGGTGCCTCCTCTCTCTCCATGTGATCTCTCCAGCAGGACTTCTTACCTGCTAGCTCCCCGGTCCCAGGAGTGGATGTGTCATGCTTTCTTAAGGCTTGGGCTCAGAGCTGGTGCAGTGTTGCTTCCCCGCTTTTCCACCAGTGATATGGATTGGATATTTGTCCCCTCCAAATCTCGTGTTAAAATGTGATCCCCAATATTGGAGGTGGGGCCTGGTGGGAAGGTGTTTGAATTATGAGGGTGGATTATTCATGAATGGCTTGGTGCCCTCCCCACAGTAATGAGTGATTTCATCACTCTTTTCTGCCATCTCCCCCTACTCTCTCTTGCTCCCTCTCACATGTGACACACCGGCTCCCCCTTTGCCTTCTGCCATGATTTTAAGCTCCTGAGGCCTCACCAGAAGCTGAGCAGATGCTAGCACCATGCTTGTACAGTCCACAGAACTGTGAGCCAAATAAACCTCTTTTCTTGATAAAATATCCAGTCACAGACACCCTTTTATAGCAATGAAAAATGGATTAACACCACCATCATATAATAGGGCCAGCTCAGGTTTGACATAGGAGGCAACTGCCAATGATGTCAGTACTGGGAGCATGGCTCATCTCAGGTGACAAGTTGATTGTGAAGGGCTTTACTCTCCATGCAGAAAAGCGAATGGTTGAATCTTCAGTAGTCAGTGTGCTTTGGAGAGGACATTTGGTGGCACAGAAGTGGAAGCAGAAGAAGCAGAAGAAGTTGGGAGGCTGATGCTAGAACTCAGGAGCATCCTTTACCTGGAGGACAAGGCTGGGTGGGAGGATGGAAGTACATTTGAGTCAGGGAAGAGCATAGGGAAGGGACATGTGGCAGGAAGGGCTGTGGTCATTAAGGAGGGAAATCAGAGCAGCTGGGCCCAGAGAGATGGGAGACACTGAAAAAGGGTGGCCGAGGCCACCCTGCTGGCTGGATGCCATGGGGAAGGGCATGGGGCTCACCCAGGAGGCTGGTGAGCTCTACCCTCTCTTCCAATTCTTCCAAAGCACTAAACCCACCCCTGAGGGCAGCACCACCCTCAGGACCCAATCACTTCCCAAAGGCCCCACCTTCAAATACCAGTGCACTGGAGGTGAGGGCTGTAACATACGAATTTGGGGGACACAACAGCAGGTGGCCGATACTGATGGTGGGGGTAGTCTGTCTGGAGCAGAGGGACTCCAGCTGCCGTGGGTGAGGTGCAGCCAGGGCTGCAGGCTTCATGGAGCTGGCAGGGGGCCAGGAACAGATGGAAGCCCCACCCCCTATCAAGTTAAAGGGGCGAGAGCCCCATGCTCCCAGGCACAGCTACAGCTGCCCAGCCACAGCTCCAGACTGGGGCATCTCTGTACTGTTGGTGGCCTGGGAAAACCCCCATATACCCACAGGCTTTGAAGTATCTCCTCCTGCTCCCTGGCCTCTCCCTGTTCCTGGCACCCACTCCAATTTCAGAGCAAAGTTGTGGCTGAGCCTGGGCCCTGTCACAACCCAGCCAGGTGTGTATACCCTGGGGGCAGAACTGACCACGCCAGCCACTTGCCACCTCAGCCCCCTCCTGACCTTGGGTGCTGACTAGCACAAGAGGGAGGTCAAGTGGGGACTGAGGGTGGCTCATCACAGGCCTGCAGGTGCCCCTTGGCACAAACAGCCTGGTGCCATGGATGACCTGTTGATGGTGGCTGAAGGCAGACAGGCTCCTGGGTGGAAAGGGGTGGGTCCCTGGTGAAGCCCCATCTCCAAGCCAGGGCTGGCCTGAAACCTGGGGGCTAGGCTGTCCGTTCTGGGTAGAGTCTGCCCTCAGAGTGAGAACTTGTGGTGATTTTTCTGGGCCCACCCATGGTTGCCCATGGACCAATCAGCACACACTTGCTCCCTTCTGAGCCCCTAAAAACCCAGGACTCAGCCAGACTCACACAGATGTGGTGACCACTAGCTGTGGGAAGGAACTACCCACTTCGGGTCTCCTGAGAGCTGTTCTGTCACTTCATGAAGCTCTTCTCTGCCTTGCTCACCCTCAGGTTTTCCATGTATCTTCCTGGACATGGGACAAGAACTCAAGACCTGCCAAATGATGAGACTGAAAGAGCTGTAACACAAACGGGGCTGAAACATGCCCCCCGACTGTCCACATCATGGGCAATGAGGAAAGAAGAGCTGTGGCCCTTCAGGGAGCCCAGGCCAGGGCTGTGACACCCTCTTTGGGGCTCTGTGGTTCCTGGTGTCTACAACCTTCCGGGCACCACCGCGTTTTCCTTGTCCAGACACAGGTGCCCACAACGGAAGCTGCATGTGATACATCTGGTCCAGCCACATCCTCTCAGGGAGCCAGCACCTGTGTTGGCACCTGGAGCTGCCCACCCTGCCACAGCAGCCGGCATGCCTGGCTGTGTGCAGTGGCTGGACACGGCTCTGCGCTTACTCACACGTCCCTCACCACTCTGCGCCTGGCTCACCATTGGCAGGTGTGGGATCCAGGCTGGTGGCAGGAGCAGAGGCAGCAGCAGCAGCAGCAGCAGAAGGTACTGCTGACCACAGAAGTTTCCACAGAGGCTGGCAAAGTGACACCCCAAGGATTCCATGACAATACTGCAATCCCACCATCACCCCCATCTGTCATTCCCATTGAGCTGTGGGCACCACATCACCATCCCTGGTAACAAGCAAAGGGCTCGACTTACAGGAGATACTTGGTTCTGTTGTGTGGTTAATCAGAGACTAAACCTTATTACCCCCTTCCAGGTAAGGGGCTTAAACCAGGGCCTCTCCCATCTGGAAAGCCTTCTAATCAACAAGCACTGAATTGCTGCAGGCAGGCATTGCAAGGGTCTAAGGATGCGTATTGCACTGAGCTGAGACTCAGATGACATTCTGCTTTTCTGCTATCATCCTTCAGCCATGGGCCTTGCATCTGCTGAAATCTTTTTGAATTCAAATAACTTGCCTTTTGCAGGGCCCTAAAGACAGTCCTCGGAGAGTGCCAGCCATTTTGGGGATTCTGTAACCAGTTTTAGGACAGTCTCATCTATGTTTAGGACCAATAATAGCTCTACTCCTCCCTCTCAAGTTATGCAAACTTCATCACATCTTCCTTCGTGCCTAGTTCTCCCCACAAGTGTTGAAATCATTTTTGTGAATCACGTTTTCTCTCCAAGATAACTCATTTGAGAAGATCTGTGTATACCCTATTAGGGCCAAGGAGACCCGAAGTATATTTTCTTCCTTAATCAACTAAGTTACAGGCATCCCATCGGATTCACTTCACAGGCTTCAAATTAGTTTAGGAGTTTCCTGGAGTTTGCTGAGCTCAGTTCATCCTAATTGGGACAATTTCTAAGCATCATGGAAACAGCTGGCTGAGAGAGATGAGAAGCCATGAAGCCCACCCCTGCAGTGGGCATGTGTATTAGTCTGTTTTCACGCTGCTGGTAAAGACACACCCTACACTGGGTAATTTATAAAGAAAAAGAAGTTTAATGGACTCACAGTTCCATGTGGCTGGGGAGGCCTCACAATCATGGTGGAAGGCAGAGGGCACGTCTTACGTGGCAGCAGGCAAGAGAGTGTAAGAGTCAAGTGAGGGGGTTTCCCCTTTTAAAGCCATCATATCTCAGGAGACTTATACTACCATGAGAACCGTATGGGGGAAACTGCTCCCCATGATTCAATTCTCTCCCACCAGGTCCCTCCCACAACTCGTGGGAATTACAGCAGCTGCAATTCAAAACGAGATTGGGTGGGGGGACACAGCCAAACCATATCGGTAACCAGCCCTTCCAGGGTGCTCTCTGATGTATTTTCCTTGCTCTTGAGTGTGCTTGTCATGCAGAGGTGAGCGTGGGTCCCACTTAGGGTCTCCTCCTCACATGGGCACCCTGAGGCTGGCAGGTTCAAGCAGCAGGAAGCCACAAACAGGCTTGAAAGATGAGCAGATGCCAGCACATTTCAGCCATGGTGGAATCTCAGAGTCACATGAGGCACCACTTGTAATGCCCCAGCCCACTGCTTGGCACATATTGGGACCCCCAAATGTTAACTTCCTTGCCCTCTTACTTGAAGGACTGAAAGAGGGAAGAAAATGTATTTCTTGGGCAGATGGGAAGACAGGCCTCATTCATTTTCACAGCATCAGAGGCAAGCACAGGGCCTGGCACATAGTAAGTACTCAGTCAATATTGCTGTGTGACCTCAGACAAGTGGCTTAGCCTCTCTGAACCTCAGTTTCCTCATACATAGAATGAGGCTGTGGTTCACAAACCAGTGTGCTCCATCATACACAGGCAGCAGTTGACAGTGGCTTATGTCATAGCCATCACAGTACCCACTGTGAACCTGGGGCGTTCCTTCTCCCCTTGAATTGTCTAAATTATGCTTGACAGTTGAAGCAAAACTGTTACACTCTCTGTGGTTCTCAGTGTATGTGGAAGAGCTATTTAAGACAATTATATTATAAATGGACTATGACAGAGGGACAAAGGGAGGTAATGTTTTTAGACTTTACTCAAATGGTAAAATGACTACAACAGTAGCCTGTGATAAGTTATGTATACATAATGCAATAGTTAGAGCAACCACTTAGAAACCCATACAAAGAGACACACTGAAAAACACTACGGATAAATCAAAATGGAATCCTAAAAAATGTTTACATAGCCCTCAGGAAAGCAGGAGAAAAAAAAAAGAAAGTAAAAAGGGAGAAAAAAACAACATGGCCAACTTAAGCCCTACCATATTTATGGCTACATAAACACACTGACTGTGTCCCCACTCAAATCTCATCTTGAATTGTAACCCCTGTAATCCCCATGTGTCATGGGAGGGACCCGGTGGGAGATAATTGAGTCATGGGGGCAGTTTCCCTCATACTGTTCTCGTGATAGTGAGTGAGTGCTCAGGAGATCTGATGGTTTTATAAGCATCTGGCATTTTCCCTGCTGGCTCTCATTCTCTCTCCTGCCACCACGTGAAGAGGTTCTTTCCACCCTGATTGTAAGTTTCTTGAGGCCTCCCTAGCCACGCAGAACTGTGAGTCAATTAAACCTCTTCTCTTTATAAGTTACCCAGTCTTAGGTATTTTTTCATAGCAGTGTGAGAACAGACTAATGTACACACCAATTAAAGGCAGAGACTGGGAGAATGGATTTTTTTAAATACCCAATATATGTCATGTGCAAGAAATTCACTGCAAATATAATGAAAAGGTAGGTTGAAATAAGCAAATGGAGAAAGATATATCATGCAAACATTAATCTAAAGAAAGCAGGAGTGACTGAATTAATACAATATTGTATACACAGTATAAATATCAGATAAAGTTAACTTCAGAGTAAAGAAAATACCAGAGACAGGGAGTGACATTACATAATGATATAATATTAAAAAGATTACCCCACCAAGAAGATATAGCAATCCTAACCATGCATGCACCAAACAATACAGCTGCAAAATGTGTGCTAGAACAAAAAGAACTAATTGTGTGTTTCTGAGGTGGTTTCTTACTCACTTATGTCTCCAGGGACTCTTTTGACATGTCCCAGTGGTAAAGGTAGTTTTGTGTGTATTCTTTCCTTTCAGACTAAGACAATTTATTTTACAAGACAAATACTATTTGAGGAAAAATAACAAAGTATTGTCACAGTCAATTTCAGGATGATTCATTACTCCTGAAGTTTTTCTGCTGTCTTTATTGTCAGTTGTTCCCAAATGATTTTATTATGATGATTGAATTGACATAAGAAATGTACAATATAAAAAAAATTAAAGGGGTAGGATTATTTTGTGGAAAACAATGTTTGTCTCAAAGAACTGACCCAGGAAAATGGGAGGTACTGCAACCTCCCATGGGCACAGGTTTGTCTGGAGAAGGGTCTGGAGGGGCTAACACTTTGACTGTCCACATCTCCTAGGGAAGACTGCAGCAGGAGAGAGCTGGAGGGCATTTAATGTGGCGGGAAATATTGGTAGAGCTGTTCGGAGAGAAGAGGTAAAACATCCAAAAGGAAACTTTATTCGCAAGGGCTGTAAGATTTTAGGACCCTGGCGAACCTCAGTGGTGGGACTTTCCACAAGAAGATGTATTACCACCTTCCACTTCAGTGATAACCTAACGGTCAGGTGTTCTTACTCAACAAACCATACAAGTCATTGAGGAGGGATGTTTGCTCAGAGAAATCCTAATTAAACCACCCTCCTGTCTGATTTCTGCACTGGGTAGATACATCTTTGTTGTATCACATGTAAATGTGTTTGGAGGGTCAAACTTCCAGGGGAAAAAGAGCCAGTGTTGAGGTCCAGCAGACCCAATCGTGGATCTTCGCTTCCCCACAACTAGTGTGTGCTCTGTGAGGCTTGGTCTCCTCATTTGTTGAATGGTATCCCTCCTATTTCTGGGACTTTTACAAGATCTAGAGGATGCGTGGGTGCCTGCCATAGTCTTTGGCATACAATAGATACTCAGGAAATAGTACTTTATTGAATGTTATAATCATTGATTTGATTTAAACATTATTTTTATACATTTCTTACTTCTATACTAGATTGTAATCCTGAAGTGAAGTAAATGATTTAACCTATCACACAAGTACACTTTAAAAGGCAATATAATGTTCTAACTATAATACAAAGGAAAAATGGAAGTGAGTTGCGATTTTTAAAAACTCTATATGCCAGTGTGCAGATGCTGGCAGAAACACCGGTGCAGACGGTGCAGGCATAGTGCATCTGAGATGCAAGTGCCAAGTCCAGGCCAGGTGACATGATTTTCATGAAGCGCCCAAATAAGCAAGTTCTATCTTTCCTCAATTTACATGTGAATTGCTAATAGATATAACAGGGGGAAAAAAACAAAGCATTTTTCCTACTCTCACATACCACTCAATATAACACTTCTGATGCCAGATGTGTGGGGGTGACACCAAGCAATTCTGCAGTGTCCTCCAATTCAATTCAATTCTGATGCTGTCTACCTAAAGTCAGGTCCCACAGTGAGGCTCAGTCCCACAGGACAGACCCAACTTCAGGTTCTGAGCGCAAGTCCAGGTGTGGCCTGTGCTTCTGACCGGCTCAGTGTAAGTTGGGGTTCCTGTGACCTCCCCCGGCCTTGGGTTTGATTAATTCACTGAAGCAGCTCACAGAACCCAGGGAAACACTTTACTGACGTTTACTGGTTTATGATAAAGGATACTGCAAAGGATACAGACGAAGAGATGTGTAGGGTGATGCAGCGGGGAGAGCTGCCGAGCTTCCATGCCCTCCTTTCAGACACGTCCCATGCCTCCAGCTTTCCAGAAGCTCCCCCAACCCAGTCCTTGTGGGGGTTTATGGAAGCTTCATTATGTAGGCCTGACTGATTACCTCATTGGCCATTGGCAATCAACTCAACTTTCATCTTCTCCTCCTCCCTCTCCCCTCCCCAGAAGTCAGGGGGTGGGGCTGAAAGTCCTAAACTTCTAATTATGTCTTGGCCTCTCTGGGTGACCAGCCCACCCTGAAGCTGCCTAGGGGCTCCCAGCCCCCAGCCATCTCATGAGCACACACAAGACGCTCTCACCACTCCAGAAAGTCCAGGGCTTTAGGAGCTGTGTGACAGGAAGCAGGGGTAAAGACTAAAACTCTATTTCACATTATCATAATTGCATTCCTAGAAAATGCAGCTTATTTTAAAACTATAAAAATACTCACTGTTTGTTTGTCTAGTGAAGTAAAGATCTAGTTTTAGATAGCCACTGAGAGAATTTTCATGCACAATAATGCCCCATGGTATTTGTATTTTATTTTATATTTAAAAAAATTTTTTTTTCCTGACAAAAATGTCCTTCAGAAGCCCCATAGCATTTGAGAAGCTTTGCAGGATGCGGAGCGCGGCTTTCCTGTGGGGGTTTGTCCATGCATTATGGGACACCCAGCTTCCCTGGATGCTAATCGCCAGGTGAAATCCCACCAATGGGACAACCAAGAACATCCTGAAACCTCCCCAGGGAACAGCTCGTCCTGCTGACTTTACGGCCATCACCCTATGTGGCCCAGAGCCCAGTAGTGCTCAGTAAAAGTCTGCTGTTCTAAACCAACCCCTGCAGCCTCCTGAACCATTGCTATGCACATTCATAAGCCTGAGGACTACGTGCTCTCTCTCTCTTGTTTTTTTCTTTTTTGAGACAAGATCTCCTCTGTCATCCAGGCTGGAGTGCAGTGGAGCAATCGTGGCTTGCTGCAGCCTTGATCTCCTGGGCTCAAGTGATCCTCCCATCTCAGCCTCCCATGCCACCATGTCCAGCTAATTTTTATAGAGATGGGGTCTTTCCATATTGGCCAGGCAGGTCTCAAACTCCTGAGCTCAAGTCATCCACCCATCTTGGCTTCCCAAAGTGCTGGGATTACAGGCGAGAGCCACCAAGCCCAGCTCTGAGGAATATTCTTGAAAAAAGTGGAAGAAATGAAGGCAGCTCCCAGCGTTTCAGGAAATGGCCATTCCAGGAGAGCGCTGTCCCTGCCTCGCATCCTCCAGAGGACTCCAGTGCAAATGATGGGGCCACCACCACTGTTCTCAAAACAAGGTCGCCGGTGGCTCAAGCCTGTAATCCCAGCACTTTGGGAGGCCGAGACGGGTGGATCACGAGGTCAGAAGATCGAGACCATCCTGGCTAACACGGTGAAACCCCGTCTCTACTAAAAAGTACAAAAAACTAGCCGGGCGAGGTGGCGGGCGCCTGTAGTCCCAGCTACTCGGGAGGCTGAGGCAGGAGAATGGCGTGAACCCGGGAGGCGGAGCTTGCAGTGAGCTGAGATCCGGCCACTGCACTCCAGCCTGGGCGACAGAGCAAGACTCCGTCTCAAAAAAAAAAAAAAAAACAAGGTCGCTTGCTGAGTTTCAGGGCAGGTGGTCCCGGCTAGTTCAGCAGCTCAGAAAGGCCATGGAGCCTGGGGCCTTTTCCCTCTCTCTGCTCCACCACCCTCCGTGTCTACCAGGCTGCCTTTTGGCTGCAAGGGGCTGTCACCATCCTGGGGGCCTGTGCACACATGACCATATCCCATGGAAGGGTCCCTCCCTGTGTGGCTCTGTGTAGAAGCCACAGCGTGCTCCTCACTTGCTGTGGGCTGGACTGAGGGGTGTTCTTTGACTATCACTGCTGCAGCCCCTTCCAAGGCAGCAGTGTGGAGACGCCCCTTCCTGGGGGTGGTACAGCTTACCTGGCTGCTTCCTTCTGATGCCCACCAGGACAAGGGTTAGGTGAGGCAGGCCCTGGCCTCGGGTACAGAATTTAAGGGGGTACCAAAAAAACCTCAGTGATCAAATTAAATATTTTGATGCAGAATTGTGAAAAACCAAATGCAAAAGAAAACCCACGATGAAGGAAATACCAACCTTTTAAATAAAGACGAGATCTGGTCCTGCATAGCATGGCTGCCCTCGCTCACCTCACCCCAATCCCTGACTTGTCTGGTCCTCGTTGTTTGAAACCATGATATTTTGTTCATCTTCTATTTTTCATTACTTTTTATTTTTAAGCTATGGCATGAATAAATGGTTTGTCTTGGGATGAGTGCTTGGAGGACCCTTACATTTGTGCCCAGGTGAACCCCTATTGGCTCCACCATCGTCCCAGTCCTGTCGGTGCCTCAGCCCGGCACTAAAGAGCTGAACATCTGCAGATGGATGCCAGTCATGTACAGGGTTTCTTTGCAATGCAGTTGCTTTAAAAGCTCAGCAGACATCTAGATTGCTGTGTCCAGTCAATGTCATGGGATAATGACCTCAGCCAAAGATTTGGACCAGACATAACTTTTGTCTGTAGGCACGCCAGCCTCCTAGGCATGGGCCCACTGACGCCTCTTCTCCCTGTAGCCTGAGTTTTGCCAACTGAATTGTCTCTATATTTAGCAGAGGATGCTTGACAGAGGCTTGGGAAAAACAGATTTACTTTTCAGTCCATTCATAGCTGCTGCTGCTCCTGAGCCTCTTGTCTTCTCCTTTGCTTGTGTGTGGGCCATTTCTAGCGAAGCCACTCACCTTTTTGTAAACCCTTCTGAAAGCCATTAGAAGCAGCCAACTCACAGCATCTTGAAACCACCCTAGTTTCCCTGAGAGCTACAGCTTCAGCAGACATGTCGTGTGCAGCCCAGGCTTAAATAGGTGACAGTTTAGTCAAATGGAAGATCAATTTTTCTGCTTTTCACCAGTTCTACATTTTAGAGTTTATTACTCCTACTTTTGACATCCCACTTCTGGTACCGAATTCCATTAGTGGTCAGAGTTTTGACCTGAAAGCAACAGAAACCAACTTGGACCCACTGAAGTAGAAGAGGAATTATGAAGATGACTCTTGAGTCACCCAAAAATTTTCTAGGATTGGGAAGCTGGGTTCAGACCTGAGCAGCTGGGAATAATACTCAATCTTGCACTCCAAAGATGTTCTGGAGGGCATTGGATGCTGCAGCTATAGCTCTGGGCCTGCCTCTTGCCGCTATGGCCACCACCCGTTAATGTCACTGCCCCTGCTAAGGAATCCAGTGTTTTTGTAATTGCTAGTGCTGTCAGAATTCACAGGTCCTTCTCTCCCCACACCTCACCCTATCCTTATTTCTTGTTTCTGATTTGAAGTCTGAGGATGGGGGCTACCTGATTTATCTACTCTGATGGAGACAGGCTCTTCCTCCTGCCAAGAGGCACGTGGAGGTAAATACTCTGCAATAAATATTAAAAAGTATGTAACTTTCCTAACAGGAAGGGCAAATGTCAACTCCAATTACCCCAAGAGATGGGCCAATGTCAGCCCCTTCTCAGATCCTCTTCCCTGGCCAGGGGTGAGCACCACCTTCATGGTCTCACTTCGCTTGGCCACAGGGTCTCTTCCACTTGTCTCTCTCCACCCTCCTCTCTGCCTCTTTTTCCTCCTGTCTCTCACACAGGTATCTATCCCTGGGCTCTCATCTCCCCTCACAGTGCCCATTCTTCCTTGGGGAATCACCACCTCCCCTGGCTCCCTACCTACATTATCTTCATTTCTAGCCCTACCTCTGCCCAGGCCCAAGACTCTCATTTGCTCTGCCAGCTGGGCTGTTCTGTTTGGTCACCCCCACAGGTATCACCTGAACTCAACGCAGAGCGTGGATCATTTTAGGGCAAGGACTCCCAGGCCACTTTTTCCTGCCTCTCCTTGTTAACAGGCAGGCACTAGACCTCACCACAAGCAAACCACCCTGGTGCTGAGTTCAGAGGGACTCCACGCTGCACTGTGGCCCTGACATGAGAGGTGCTGCACAAGGAACCCTCCCCAGAACAAGGGAGGTGGCTGGCCAGGTGTGGTGGGGCCATGTAGGCTGCCCTCCTAGAGGCCCTGGCAAGGCACCACCTGGTGTCATGGGGAGGGGACATCCATGGTGTGAGGAACTGAAATTGACAACACTTGTGTCAGGCACAGCCATGGACTCACCCTTGGATACTGTTGGCTGCCAGGTGCACCCAGGACATGGCTGGACCCCTGAACCTGCAATGGGGAGACTGTGAACTCCACACCAATGCCTGGCCAGTGGGACCCAGGGAGGCTCCTTGTCACAGCCGACGTGGAAACTGCAGCTGTGTGAGAGGCTGGTGGTACAACCTCACAGTGCGGGGACTTACCCCCATCCCCCTTGGATGAACTTTGTGCAACAGGAGACAGAAGACAAGGGGGTTCTTTGCCCTCCTCCCTCATGGACTAGCCAAGAAGTCCTGCATGACCAGGCAGGGAGCCAGACCAACTTGCCAACCTGGCCCTTCACTTGTTTTCTGTCCCTGCTTCCCTCTGTCCCTCACTCTTGCTGCTTTGGGACTGCACTCACCTAAAGCTCTGGCAGGAAAATGTGGCCTTGGCACAGAAGGCAGACTTAGAGTGGCTCCCATGGTCCCGTCTCCTGCCGTCCATGCCCATGAATGTGGGTGAGACCTGCGGCTCGCCACTGATAGAGGATGGCAAAGCAGATGGCAATATCCATGGGCACCTGCCATCCCATGAGATGCCATCTGGTTAGCACATGCCATAGGGACCCTCCTCTGACTTGATGGTCTCCATGGCCTCACTGGGGAGGTCCAGTGACAGCAACTGCGGGAGGCCTCCAGGAGCCAATGGGCAGCTGGAACCTCCAGACTTACAGCTGTGAGGAGAAGATTCTGCAACAACCTGAGAAGCTTGGGAAGCTGATTCTTCCCCAGTTGAGCCTCTGATGAAAATGCAGCCTGGCCAGCACCTGTCTGCAGCCTGGGGAGACCCCAGTGCAGAGAACCTGGTAAAACAGGGAGGCAGTGAATGTGTGTGGTTCTGAGCCACTTCATTCATAGTGGCTTGTTACACAGCAGGAAGCTGACACACCGGGCTCTGTTCTCAATGGAACCTAGAATGTGACAACATCCAGCCCCTCTGATCCTGCACTTCATCTCCAGGAAGCCCATAACCTCACACATGCTTCATAGGAAAGAAAACGTGTACTCCCCTCCCAAGGAAGGAAGTGAGTGTCGTGACAACAACGAACTGCACATGCCGGAGAGGGAAGCAGCATGGCAGCCCCTGTTTTACAGATGAGGCAGTTTGGTGACTTGTCCTGAGCCAGCAGCTGACCTCAGGCACCTGACTCCAGAGCCCAGTTCTGAGCCCAGGCCTCTCTAGCCCTTAATGTCCGGGATGTTGCCTCGTGCCCCTACCTACCTCAGGCTTAATGTGGGTGATGCTGCTCCGTGCCCCTCCCCACCCCAGGCTTAATGTGGGGACACTGCCTCACGTCTTTCCCCATCCTGGTTGGGAGTTTGGGCTCATAGGCACTGTCCTTGACCACACCTCCTCCGGTTGTCACTAAGAAGTTTGGGGTAACTGATCTGTCACTGACCGGTGCCCTGTTCCTACACTGGGGAGGCCTACCTCTCCATCCTTATCCATGCCCCCTCAAGACTGTAGAACCAAGAGAACCTCAGGGGCCTTCCCTGGTGGAACCTGGATATAGTGATGGAGGAGGCATTGTGCTGAGTGCTGGGATGGGCACTGGGCCTAATGGGAGGTGCCATGGAGAGGGTGATGCAGGTAATGCCAGGCCACGGTTAAGATGGGGGTAAGTCACAGGAATGCAGAACAGAGGGGCACCACCCAGGAAGGGCCAGGAGGTGGGTGGGATTAGCAGGAATCAAAGCAACACTGTGGCAGGGCTTGGGGGAGTGTGGCCAGCAGGGATCAAAGCAACTCTGTGGGAGGTGGCATGGTCAGCAGAGATCAAAGCAATACCATGGGAGGCGGAGCCTGGAGGGAGGCGTGGTCAGCAGAGATCAAAGCAAAACTGTGGGAGGGAGCATGGTCAGCAGGGATCAAGGCAACACTGTGGGAGGCGGAGCCTGGGAGGGGACGTGGTCAGCAGCAATCAAAGCAACACTGTGGGAGGCGGGCCTAAGAGGTGGGTGGGGTCAGCATGGATCAAAGCTACACCGCAGGAGGCGGGGTTAGGAGGTGGGCGGGGTCAGTGGCCCTGGATTGGGCACGTGTGGTGGTGGGAGGGCTGGAACCCACTCACTGACACAGGCCGGTGAAAATGGAGAAGTCAGAGCTCAGCAAAGTTAGAGCTGAGATGGGGGCGTAGACATTAATATGCTCTTAAAATAAGAACGCCCAGAAGAGGGGACTCATCAGCTGCCTCCTTCCAGATGTCAAAGCCTGGTTATTTTTAAGGCAACACCATCAAAGCAGAGCGTGCTGGAGCCGTGGGGAGGCGGCTGTCGCTCAGCAGCAAGGGGCTCAGGGAGGTTGGGGGGAAACGGTGCTGCCCAGGAGATGCCCTCAGGGCTGTGCCCACCGCTGTCCGGCCACCTGGAGGGCTGGGGGGCACCCAGGCTGGGAGTCCCAAGCCCCCATTTCCAGGCCAGCTCCATGCTAGGCAGCCTGGACCAGGTTGCCTGACCCTGCCTGCCTGCACTTCCTCCTCCAAAACCGCCAGGCTCTTCTCACCCTGGGCCATACTGGGCCATCGTGAAAACAGCAGCAGCAATTGTGTGTCCCCTAGGAGCAGTCCGCTAGGAGCAGGGCTCTGCACCCAGCGCGTTGCAATGTTCTTTCAAGTCTCACAGCAGCATGGGAGGGAGGTATGGAGCCCTTCTGCACCGTGGTTTCCTCGTCTGGAAAGGGGAACAGTGACAGCTCCTTCCTTGGAGGGTGGTGGTGAGGGTTAAACAGGCAGCATGCACACGGGGGTACTCAGAACCCCAACAGGTGCAGCGGCGGCAGTGCTGGGCAGACACTGCTGTTCTCAGTGATTATCGTTTCCTTTTGCGTGTGAAAAAACAAGGCTCAGAGAGGCTGAGCTGCCTGCCCAAGGCCACGCAGCTGGGTTTCATCTGGAGGCTGATTCCGGGCTGGCACCCCCATAAGCACTGCTATGGTGCCAGTAGAGTGACAGGAGATGAGTCTCTGTAGCAAGTGTCTTCCAGCTCAGCCTGTGTTTGGGGGTAGCATCTCTTCTGAGAGTGTTGGAAGCTGCAGGGTTGGGATAAGTTGGGGCCTTGCTCAGTGTCCCTGGCTGTGAGATCCCTTTTCCTGTGGGGCCCCACCAGGAAAGTCAGTGGACAGGTAGATGTGACTGTGTCTGGCCTGGTGACGCCCGGTGGGGCCAGGTCCCCTCCTGGTGTGGAGCCTGCCAGCCAGGCTCTGGCCAGTTCGGTCCCCAGGAGGCCCAGGAGGCCTGCTTCTTGCTTCGTCCCTCTGGTTTTGAAAATCGCCTTCTCTAGGGCTGCCTGCTGCTCCCCAGGCAGGTCTTGGGCTGCAGGTGCCATCGTCAGCGGCTTGTATCTGGGGCCTCATGGGGGCACCCTGGCGCTAGTTCAGGGGCAAATGTCTGTGACTTTTGAGTTTCGCTGACTACACACCCTGTCCGTTCTTCGGTAGGGATTTGGAAGCGCTACAGCGCTCTCACCTCCACCTCATCCTAATAAGTCCTCGTTTAGGTACCAAGGGACACAAGGAGGAGGCTCCTGGGAACCTCACACAGACATCTGTCACCGGAAAGGGGAAGACTGGGCTGAGGGTCAGTCGGGTGGTCTCTGGTGCAGCTGTAGCCAGCTGTCTCCTCTCTCTCTCTCTCTCCCCTTCCTCTCTTCCCTCCTTCCTCTCTCCCCTCCTTCCTTTCTCCCCTCTTTCCTCTCTCCCCTACTTTCCCTGTCTCTCTTTCTCTTCCCTCTTTTCCTCTTCCCTCTCTCCATGTCTCTCTGTCTCTGTCTCCCTCCCTCTCTGTTCTTCATCTCCTCCCTCTCCCTCTCTCTTTTGTGTTTCTCTCTCTCTCACCCCTGCCCTCTCCCCATCTCTCCCTCCCTCTCCTCTCTGCTGTGCTCATCTCAGGAGCTGGCCTCTCTCTTGCCTCCTGCACACAGACTCCCGCTCCCCACGATGGGAACATGGCCACCCCTGGTGCACTCCCTGACCTCAGTGTACCCCTTCCCCTGTAGCTGGACTGCACTTGGCAGCTGGGACCTCACCTGGCCTGACCTTGGATGGAAGCCTGCGTCCCCTGCAAGCAACCCCACAGACGCAGGTCACATGTTTACGCTGTGCCAGGTGGTAGGGACATTTTGATCAACAGCCACCATAAAGCCACAGGGAGGGAGGTGTGAGGAGGATACACTTAAGGGAAGGAGAGCATTTACTAGAGCAGGGGACAGGAGGAAAGGAAACGGCCATCAGTGCTGGTACTTCTGCTTGGCCCGCAGCTGCCCCCTCGCCATGCACCTGTTTGTTTGGATGCTTCCTGGTTTTCCTGTGTGGGTGGATGGGGGGTGGGAGGGGAAGACAGGAGGGTGCCTGAACATCCATGATCTGGGTCAGAAGGGGACGGGCTCCAGCTGGGTTTGGAACTCAACAAAGTCCCTAGTGGTGACACCAATCATCACGGAGCAGCACGTTTACCCAGAACTTCTTGAGTTTTTCTCAGCAAAGGAGCAGGGAGCAGTTTCCAGGGCTCAGGAGCGTCTGGTCCTGCAGCTGAGGAGCCGAGCGTCCAGCCTTCCCTATGCCCCATCCAGGAGTCGGCGCTACATCCAGGGATAATGGGGAGCCAGAGAAGGACGCTGAGGGGGCATTCACCTGTCAGGGGTGCACTGTGGAACCAACTCTTTGGCTGCTGGTGTGGAGAAGGTGCGGGGGACAGGGGGCAGGGAGAGCCTGAGGAGCCTCGTCCCAGGCTACAGAGAAACATGGAGGCTCGCCGGGGACGTGGCTGGGAGGTGGCACTGGCCAAGGGCCTGCAGGACTCTGTGACTGCTGAGACTGTGGGTGTGGAGGGGAGGGAGCTGAGTGGGAACGCAGTGCCAATGGCTTCAGAAGCTACTTTGTTAATAGATCATCGAGGAGAGGAATGATTAGAATGAGTAACTGAGCAGCAGGTGGGTGGTGGGTGAGAGGGCTCACTCGTGGAAAATTCCTGGCTGCTAATCTGGCTGGAGAAGGATCCGGAACCTTGAGTCAAAGGCTGTTGCTTTGCAGAGTTCTCGTGCCAAATCCACCAGTTCCTGAAGCCATGATCCACCTGCCAAGAGGACACACCCAGGCCACCCAGGGCCACCAGTGATCGCTGGCACGACCTTGAGTTTGGGTCCTGGGCCATTGCCTCCTGGAGCCCCCTAACCTGTAGGAGGCACATGTGTTCCCACATCACTGGCAGCTGCAGAGTGTCTCCAGCATCCATGCCGCAGACCCAGGCCTCCCCTGGGCAGACACAGAGTCCTTCCAATCTGGCTGCGCTCCGGGACCACATGGTCAGATACAGGGTGCTAGGGCCCTATGGGGACAACGTAGAGGGCAGAGATGGAGGGGCCCAGAGGAGAGGTGTGGTGGGCTTCCTGGAGGAGGTGGTGTTTGCATGGAGGTAAGGAGGAGCACACCTGTGGGCCTCAGTGCAGCTAGTGCACGTCCATACCACATGCATGTGTACACAGATGCACACGCCTCACGCCTGACTTGGCTGCCTCTTACTGTAGAGGCTGAGGTACTCCTCACAGTGACGTGCCCCACGCGGACAGGCCAGTTCTCCCCCTGTCCCAAGAGCACCAAGGAGACCCAAGAGGCCTCTGGCCCAGCTGGGTCCAGGGTGAGGAAAGGCCTCCCACAGACAGCACTTGCCCTGGGAATTGTTCTCCCTCGAAGACACCGTGTGGGTGACAAGCCCTCTCTCCCTACCCACACGCTGGTTCTGAAAACCCGAGGGTGGCGGCCCCTCCTCCCGAGCCATTTCCTTGCTTCGTGTGGTGCTAACATCATTTCCAGAAGCAGTTCTAATCTCTCAGAATAGCTCCTTCTGGATGACACAGCCTTAGCCTGGCCTCCCTGAGCCCCAGGGCGAGGTGGGAGTTGCAGGTTGGCTGGATCAGGACCTGGGCCAAGACAAGAGGGCCCCAGCCACAGATCCTGGACTCCCCTGCAGTGCCTGTCTCCCTGGCACCTCCTCGGCCCTGCCTATCTCTCACCGGCACTGGGGAGGCACCCAGGATGTGGACAGCTCTCTGCTCGCCTGCTGTGGATGAGTCTGTTCTCACGCTGCTATAAAGACATACCTGAGACTAGGTAATTTATAAAGGAAGGAGGTTTAATGGACTCACAGTTCCGTATGGTTGGGGAGGCCTCAGGAAACTTACAATCATGGCAGAAGGCAAGAGAGAAGCAAAGGCACATCTTACATGGCGGCAGGAGAGAGAAAGAGAGACAGAGAGCGAGAGCGAGAGCGAGAGAGAGAGAGAGAGCGTGTGAACAAGAAAATCACTCATCAGATCTTGTGAGAACTCACTATCACAAGAAAAGCATGGGGAACCACCCCCATGACCCAATCACCTCCCACCAGATCCCTCCCTCAACATGTGGGGATTATGGGGATTACAATTTGAGATGAGATTTTAGTGGGAACACTGAGCCAAGCCATATCATGCTGTGTGGCCTTGGGCCCATTACTTGACCTCTCTGTGCTCCAAATCCCTGACTCCTAAAAATGAAGAGGCCTACCTCACTGGGCTCTCATAGAAGGAAATACATTGACAGCTAGGTACACCCACCCCATAAATCCTGGCCCATAAGAGGTGTACAGTGAACACCGCTGTCATTGTTCCCAACTCTGCCTCAGGGTAGGTCAGCTTTCTTTAGTGCATGCCTCACACGAGGCTCTGTGGCTGCTCCCCACACTGGAGGCCACCTAGTTGTATGGCTGCGGAAACTGAGGTACAGGCCTGTTGGTCAGGAGCAGTCAGTGTCAGACTTGGGACCGGCAGACCTGCAGCGGAGCAGCACCAGGCATGTGCTCTGGGCCTCAGCTGCCTCCGGGAACCACAGATGAATGGCTGGGTCCGTGTTCTTGAGTGGGGAAGTCAGGCACACACACACGCATGACACACACATACACCACCCATGCACAGGACAGGTGCTAGTACAGAGGTGTTTACAACGTGCTAAGAGGGCAGGAGAAGGTTTGTCACCGAGGATGGTGCTTCACTAGGTTTTGAACTTCAAGCAAATACTTTTGAGGCTAGGAAATCAAAAAGGGGGCTCCCAGCAGAGGCACAAGCTGTGCCAAGACCCAGCGGTAGGGAGGTGCCTGAGCGCGGGCATAGTGGGAGCAGGACTGGGAAGGCAGGTTGGAGCCTGGGGCCATCAGGGATCTTGATGATCCCTGTGCAGTCCACAGGGCTGGGGCATAGGGAGGGGTCCTGGGCTCTGCTTTCACCCAGATGGTGCTGCGGGATGGGCTTTGGGGGCAAAATTCTGCCGGGCTGGCCAGGCCTCTCAGGGAGGCAGGGGCTGTGCTGGGACCTGCTTCCTGCCACACCCTCTCCCCCGTGACAGATCACAGGCCCTGCCTGGGCCCCTTCCTGCCTGCTCGTCCTTCCCCAGGGCTCATCCTCGCCTGCCTCCGCAGGGCTCTCTCTTGGCCACGTGAGGGCAGCGTGGAAGTGCTGGGCTCTTGTGGGGGGTGGCACTGGAGGATGACTCACCAGCACCTTTGTCTTCGGGTGGGGTGACAGCAGGCATGCTCTCCCGTGGCTCGGAACCTAGTGCCTGCTCACGGCGCACCTGCAGCAGCCCCTCCCCTTCCTGGTCTCACCATCCCCACTCCCTGCCCTGCCTGCTGTGGCCCTCAAACAAGCTGATTGCACTGGAACCCCGGCTCCCTGCCCTGCCTCCTGTGGCCCTCAAACAAGCTGATTGCACTGGAACCCCGGCTCCCTGCCCTGCCTGCTGTGGCCCTCAAACAAGCTGATTGCACTGGAATCCCAGTCTCAGGGTCTGCTTCTGGGATCCCAGCCTAACAGCCCCTCCTAGCCGATGACAGGTGCCCTGGGTGTTGGGGTCAGGGACATTGGCACAGAAGCAGGGAAGCCTGGAGAGCCAGGGGGGCCCTCGGGACACCAAAGGTCTCTGTCTTCAGGGCCTAGCCCAGCCCTGAAGGGCCGTCTGGTCTCACTGCCTGGGTGGGTGCTTTCCTTGGGGCTGCCCCTCCTGTTACACCAGCACTCATGTGCTGGCTTCTCCTGGAAGCCCCTCTGATTGAATTCCCTCCACCTGGAGCTCGCCATGGGTTTGCTGTGTTTCAGTCCTGCTCCTGGGTGGAGCCCTGCAGTCTCCCTGCCCCTTTCCTCCAGCTGGAATGGCCTTGGCTTTCCATCCCTCCCCTGCTTCCTGGAGAACACAGGCTCTTCTGTCACGTCCCCGGGTCATCCTCTGCTCCTGGGGAATAGAGCAGAGAGCTGTCGGCCCCTGAGCCTCTGGCTGGCCCAAGGACAGGTCCTCCCTGGCTCCCTGGCTTGACTCTTGATCTCCTTGAGGGTAGGACCAGTTGTGACCGCCCTTGACAGCTACAGGGCTGGGGCACTGCCAGGGTGCAGTCTGGGTGCTGAGACCAGTAGATGGTACCTCCCACTTCGAGGTCACCTGTCCTTGACCAGAGGGTGAGAGTAGCCAGGGGTGGCAGGTGGGGCTGTGGGCAGGGCTCTTCTGACCCGGGGCACATGCCACCCTTGCTTCCCCAGCTGACCAGCCCGTGTGTAGAGGTGTTGGTGGGGCAGGTCCTGAGGGGAGGAGGGAACAGGAGGATTAGATGCCCCACCGACTGAGGCTGAGCGGAAAACCAATTAGCCACGGTCTCCTCCGGGCTCCACCCCAGGGATTAAAAAGACAAAGGCAGACGGGGTATCCCCAGCTGGAGGAAGAAAGGCTGCCATTGTGCGGTGCAGCTTCAGGGACAGGGCAGCCTCTCACCAGGGCCTCTTGCCCACCTCCCTATCCCAGGCTTCCAGAATACTCTCTCTCATCCTTACCTGCACTGCGATCCCCCACCTCTGGCCACACCTGTGGGGTGGGGGGCAGGTGCCTCAGCCCCTCCAGCTACATGCCTTGCCCCTCTCAGCCTGGTGGTCCTCCTTCAGGTCACCCCCACACATCCTTGGTTCACCTGGGCTGTCCGTGGACCTCTGGGGATGGCCCTGGGTGGCCCTTCCTGCCTACCTGTCCGATTCCCTCATAGACGGTGAGCAGGATGAGAGCAGAGACTGTCGACTGATCTCCGTGCAGCCCTTCCACGTGCCCAGTACGGGCCTGGCATCTAGCTGCATGTGGCACCCACTTGCTGAGTGTCCATGTCCACAAGCACTTTCCAGTTATTAGAAGAAAGCGCAATGGAGGGTCCCGCGTTAGCTTGCAGGGACCATGTTTGCTGGCGTGTTCTGTGTGTGCCTGTAAGTGCTGTTGGTACCTGCGTGTGCACATGTTAGTATCCATGCATGGGCCGTGGGAGGCCGTGCATGCCACACGTGTGTAAGTGCTGTGGGTGCGTGTGCACACTGCACACGTACACGTGTGTGAACGAGTTCCATCTCAGTTTCACAGTCACAGTGCTGCAAGCTGGCACAGCCACAGCTCTGCCTCCAAATTTCCCCATCTGGGCAGAGGGCTGGGTGGCCCAAGCCCCCTGTGAGGCTGGTCCTCCACCATTGGAAAGTTCTGGGAGCCCCAGATGCCAAGCTGCTGTGTGATCCTGGTCCTGACCGTCTCCCCATGAAGTGAAGGTGACACATTAGATTACGGTCCTCAAAGTGTGGTCATGTGAACAGCCTCTGACAATTCCCTGGACCTGGTTCAAATGCAGACTCCTGGGCCTGCCCTGGGTCTCCTGGGTCAGAGCTTGCGGGAGCAGGGCCCTGGAATTGGCATCTTAGCCCGTACCCTCAGGACCATCTGTGCCTCCCAGGGACTGTGCTGGCTGTGCCGTGGTTTGAATCATTCTTGCTGAATCCCTGCCCAGGGTGTTGTATGGAAGAAAAAGTTGTTCCCAGAGCTGGAGAATCCTCCCTGGCCTTCATTCGTTGTCCCTTGATGCCACCAACCACAACTGCCCTCACAACTTAAGGCAGGGCTCTGTGTCCTCCTGGTACAGATGAGGAGACTGAGGCCGAGGACCCAGAGGGCACGCTGGGGAAGAGCCAGGCCCACACTCAAGGCAGCCTTGCAAATGCCAAGGAGGCGGCTTTTCATGCCCTGTGGGAGACAGCCTGCCAACTGCCACACTGATGGAACAGGCAGTCTCAGTGACAGCGAGCACCCTGTTGCTGGAGGTATTCAAGAAGGGCCTGAACAACCACCACCCATCCCAGCAGCCCTCAGTGGAATTTCAGCACTGGGTGGAAAGGCCCTTCCAAAGCCAGGATCCGGGGCACCAAATGGACGCTGCTGGTTTGGGTTTTGATCTTGTGTATGCTCTCTGGGAAGTGGAGTAAACTGGGATCTTGGGGAGCCATGTGGGCTTGGCCCTGCTTCCGTGCTGGAAGCGCCGCAGTGCCTCAGCAGCTTCTCATCACACAGTTGCCCATTTGGGGTCTGGGGCAGGGCCCGGGAGTCTGAATTTCTAATGCGTTCCATGGGGCTCCCAGGGCTGGGGAGCAGGGCCTTGGGAAACTGGGTCCTGGGGAGCCGCCGGCTTTCTCTGCCACACATTAGGCAAGAACCCCAACCTCCATTTCTCGCCCCAGGCAGTGGACAGAGCCCAGGGGGCAGAGCCCAGCGAGCTGAGCCTGGGACAGTGCTCAGTCCTCCCGCAGAGAATCTGAGCAGGCCCAGCGGCCTCGCCGGCAGGTCTGCACTCCGAACCCAGCGCCAGCCTTCCAGAACAGCCTCATGGGGTCAGCAGGGCAGCCTCCCTGCACAGCACACAGCCTCGCCGAGGGCTGGGCCTGCAGCCAGCTTCCCAAGCAGCTCTGCCACACATTCCTCCCTGGTGGCACACTGCCCGGTGGCTCAGCTTAGCAGCATCTTTCCAGAGCTGATGAATGGAGCTGCCGGAGATATCGGCAGGCCGGGGGTCTGGCTCCCCGGGACCCCCCAAATGGGACTAAGCCCAGCTCCAGACAACCCTGGGTGACCTTCCTCTGGAGCTTGCTGCCAAGGGACTCGTCCAGCCGGTCCCGGTGACCTCTGCTGAGCTGTGCCCAAGGCTCCCAGGTCACTGCAGGACATTCCTTGAGAGTTGCCAGGCCCCAAAGCCCGGGAGAAGTGGGTGGAGGCCGGTGGCCACACCGGGTGGAGCTGCCCCGGCTCGGCTTTCCTTGATCTCAGGAGCAAGCCAGTGCACGACGGCATGGCCCGTAAGAAGGCCCCTCCCATTCTGAATTGTGCACAATCCCCCGCCACTGCGAAACACACACACACACACACAAAAACACACACACACACAAACACACAAATACACACACAAACACACACACACAAACACACACACATACACACACACAAACACACACACAAATACACAAACACACACACACACGTGAGTCAGCCCTGGAACTCCCAGGGAGGTTGGTGGGAAGGATGTCCAGGGGGCATTGTAGGCAGCCCCTTTGGACCCTTCCCTAAGGACATGCAGCCCAGGAGGTGGGGACACATGAGCTTCCCTGGGCAGGGGAGGGACAGGGGCTCGGGGAGGGTTCTGGGGTGAATACTGTCCCCGCCACTCCATGTCCGCCTGGAAACTCAGACGGTGGCCTCTGAAGGTAGGGTCTTGGTAGACATGATGATTTAAATTAAGATGAAGTCAAACTGGATTCAGGGGAGCCCGAACCCAATATGACTGATGTCCTTAGAAGAGGAAAAGCAGAGGCACAGAGACAGGAGAGAGACCAGCCAAGCTGCGGAGCACTGAGGATGACCAGAAGCTGCACCTGGCCGGGAGAGAGCCCTTCCTGGAGTCCCTCAGGGGAGCACAGCCCCGCCGACACCCAGACTTTGGGCTTCTGGCCTCTAGCAGCATGAGGTAATGAGCTCCTGTGTCTGACGTACGCAGGGCGCCGTGACTTGGAACCCCAGGGGGTTGCTCACCCAAGACGTCAGAATCAGGACACCGTGGCCTCTGTACTACATCAGTCCACGTCCTCAAACCTGATCGAGTTTTCCAAGCCCCACCCATCCAGGAAGATGGAGAAGTGTGGTCTCTACCTTCAGAGTCAGATGCGGCCACATTTTGCTACCAGGAGCCCTGAGAAGAGGCAGTGTCTGTGGGAGTTGGAGCCAGACAGAGGTGGGTTGGGATCTCGGCGTGGCCCTTCCTGGCCCTGGAGGAGCACTGGGGCCTTGACTTCTCTGGGCCTCGGGTTTCTCGCCTGTAAAGTGGGGCCATGACCAGGCTGCTGTGAGCAACAACAGAAGGCTTGTAAAGTGCTTAGCAGGAGGCGGCGCCCACGGACATCACACCGTAAACGCGAGTCATTATTTTCACAATTCCCCAACAAAGAGGTGTGTGAAGCACAGAAGCCAGGATCTTGTGCCGGGATGTTCAATGCATCTTTTCCAGGACTTGGCACCTGGTCCTTTGCTCTCAGCCTTGGGGTCCTTGACATTTCAGCCAAGGACCCAAAGGCTGAGAGCAAAGTACCAGGTTCCAAATCTGCGAAACTGCTGCAGGGGTTGTAACGGGGGCCTCCTGTGCAGGGGTTGTAACGGGGGCCTCCTGTGCAGGGGTTGTAACAACGGTCTCCTGTGCAGGGGTTGTAACGGGGGCCTCCTGTGCAGGGATTGTAACGGGGGTCTCCTGTGCAGGGATTGTAACAACGGTCTCCTGTGCAGGGATTGTAACGGGGCCTCCTGTGCAGGGATTGTAACGGGGGCCTCCTGTGCAGGGGTTGTAAGGGGGCCTCTTGTGCAGGGATCGTAACAGGGGCCTCCTGTGCAGGGATTGTAACAACGGCCTCCTGTGCAGGGATTGTAACGGGGCCTCCTGTGCAGGGATTGTAACGGGGCCTCCTGTGCAGGGATTGTAACAATGGCCTCCTCTCCTTAACGAGTCAGAGAAAATGCAAGAAGGAGGACAGCAACCCAGAGGGGATGACATGCTGAGGAGGGGCCTGGCAAAATTGTAGGTCCCATGTCTCAAAAGTGGCACTTGGGCAAGACCTGGAGTGAGTAAGGGCGCTGGGCACACGAGCCCCCGGGGGAGGAGCATTCTAGGCAGCGGGAGGAGCAAGTGCCAAGTGCCTGCACCCACAGGAGTGGGCTGGCCTGTGGGTGCAGGAGCCCTGAGCCCCGAGGTGATGAGGTCAGAGAGGTCTCAGGTGGGGTCACGCTGGTGGGGTCACAGCAGGTCCTGAAGGCCGCAGGAGGGATTTTGGGTGTTACTGAGTGGGTGGGAGTGTAGGAAGTGCTGAGCAGAGGTGACCAGGACCCCTCTGGAGGTTCTGTGGCCGTGGAGACAGTAGCGAGGAGCCACAGCGGCCACCAAGCCAGAAATGGTGGCTTGGAACAGGTGGAACCATGGTGATGGGCAGGTGCCTTCCATTTCTCGGTACATTTAGCCAACGGGAAGAGCTAGGAGGCTTTTCTGACAGTCCAGACCTGGGGCATGAGAAGAAGAGAGGAGACAACCATGACACGAGTTTGGGGCCCCAGCAAGGTAGAGCCACCACTGATGATGGAGAAGCCGGTGGGGAACGGGCCAGGAGGGGGATGGGACGCCGCAGGGGCATGCTGAGTTTGAGAAGGCTCAGAAGCAGGCAGCCTGGCATAGATGGTGCGGAGGCAGCTGGATAGTGGATCCAGGGATCAAGGAGCGAATCCAGGCCGGAGATGGGCTTTAGAGTTGGGACAGAGGTGGAATTTGCAGGCCTGATGGGAATGAGGTCACCGGCAGGGAGGGCAGTGGAGAGGAGAGCCCTGAAGACGGGGCCAAGGTGGCTGGCAGGAGCGGGGTAGAGAAAGCCTTTGAAGGAGCTGGTGATAGAGTGCCATGGAGAGTGCTGAGGGAGGTGAGCTGGGGGCCGAGAGCTGCTGGCTTTGGGGGGAGAGGGGGCAGGTGCTTCCCTGCAAGTGGGCATTTGAGGGGAGCCTGGGAGGATGGCAGGGGTGTCCAGAGGCCAAGACAGGGAGGTGTGCCTGGGACAGGTCAGCCAGGTGCAGGAATGAGTCGGCATGGGACACAGGTGAGCAGCATGCGGGGTGCAGGTTTAAGACAGGCTCAAGGACGAGCAGGCTGAGAAGGCAGGTGGGCCCAGATCCCTCGATGTCCTGGGGCGCTGACAGGGTTCTGAGGACTTCAGGTGCGGCAGTGCCGCCCAGGAGCAGGGGCCGCTGCTTCACCCCGCATTGGCTGGAACTCCGCGGGCGCACCGTGCAGGGAGGTTAATTACCGCTGCTGTCAGGAGGCTTCCTCGCCAGCCTTCGAGGTACTCAAAAATAACTTGTACAAAATGAGTCACTTGATCCGCCAGGCCGCCGAGTCGCAGGCTTGTCTAATTGCCTCCGTGCTCCGAGGCAGGTGGGATCTTGTCACACGTGGAGTCGCTGCATTTAGCATCTTTCTCTGGGTAACAGGCCACAGTGGGGTGTGCCTGTCTCTGGTCCTTTTTCCATGGCCTGATGCTCCCACCTCTGGGGCCAGCATGAGTGCTGGTCTCTGCCCACTCTGGAAGGGGCGCCTGAGCATGCCTGGACGCCTCCCAAGAGCCGGGGATCCACGGCATCACCGGTGTCGTCTGCAGCCTACCGTGCAGATGGTCTCCTTCCTGCCGACAGGTTCACACTGGACTCTGGATTCAGAACGGGAGATTCCAGTCCGATTCCAAAGCGGGACGCTGGGAGACAAGGCGAGCTGGGCAGACGGTCCACAGGGCAGTCGGGTCTACTTCTTCCCCACAGTGACAAAGTCAGACACAAACCCCATGATCCCAAACACAGCGAAGGCCAAGGAAGTTGTGTGCTTTGCAGCCTTTGAGGAAGAGTTGGCAAGATGTGGTTTTTTGTTTTGTTTTGTTTTTGGTGTTTTTGTTATTGTTGTTGAGACAGTCTCGCTCTGTCACCAGGCTGTAGTGCAGTGGTGCAATCTCAGCTCCCTGCAAGCTCTGCCTCCCAGGTTCACACCTCCTGCCTTACCCGCCCGAATAGCTGGAACTACAGGCTCCCACCACCACGCCCGGATAATTTTTTGTATTTTTAGTACGAATGGGGTTTCACCATGTTGGCCAGGATGGTCTCGATCTCTTGACCTTGTGATCCGCTCGCCTTGGCCTCCCAAAGTCCTGGGATTATAGGTGTGAGCCACCACACCTGGCTGGCAAGATGTGTCTTTAAACCTTAAAATGTTCTGCTCCTTTTAACCCAGGAATTCCACACCTGAGGCAGGAATTGCAAGTGAATTGTCAAGTCGGCCTGTGGCATCACATGGCCACTAAAGTGGTCTTGGTGATAACAACATGTTGGGTACCACATAAAGGCCCAGTGATGGGGGGTTCAAGGACTGGCGGTCCTTGTAGGGGGCTGAGAGACAGCCCCCAAAGATGCCATGCCCTAATCCCTAGCAGCTGTGATGGTGTCACTTTTCATGGTAAGAGGGACTTGGCAGAGGGAATTAGATTAAGGATTTTGGAATTAGGAGATTATCCCAGACTTCCCAGGTGGGTGCAGGAGGAGCAGGGGCAGAGAAGGGCACGTGTTGGTGGCTTCAGGGAGAGAGAGAGGGATGTGAAGATGCCTCGAGGCTGGCTTTGAAGGTGGAGGAGGCGAGCCGAGGAATGCAGGTGCCTGGAGAAGGTGGAAATGTCGAAGAAATGACTGTCCTTGAGCCTCCAGGAAGAATGAAGTCTGTGGGCACCTTGTCTGCAGGGCTTCAGGCCTTGGCAGCTGGGAGGCCACCCTTGTGTTGTCTGAAGCCACTGTGTGTGAGAGTGTGTTGAGAGCTGCGGGAAGCTACGTGGCGGGAGGTTATTGGGCCACACCCCCTCAAGAATGTTCCAGGCTCATGCTGAGTGGGGGAGGCAGGCTGCAGGCAGGTGCGGGGCGATTGCACCTCTGTCCATTGGTTAGGGACCTATGGGGCATTTCCTGGGCACTGCCAGGTGGGAGGGGAGGCCGGGAGTGGGGCCCTGAGCCAGGCCAGCCGGGAGGCCTGAGTGTGGCCTTCTGAGGGCGGGAAGACTAGATGGAGAGGTGGACGGGGCGTCTAGGGGGTTGTGGGGAGGAGACCCCAGGGCAGCTGAGGGCCGAGAGCATGAGGCAGCCTCCCTGGGGCCCAAGGGAGGAGCAGCAGCTTCAGCTCAGGCCCAGGGGAATGAGGCTTCAGGCAGGACCTGCGTGGCAGTGTCCAGGCTGGGAGAGGCAGGCTTTGAGGTAATCAAGCTCGTATTTTTACTTAGTACTTCATTCCTGTTAGGAAGCCGCTGAGAGATCACAGGCTCAGCCAGGGACTGGGCCTGCTGCACCCCCTCACCCGGCACTGGGCCCGCACCCAGGACCTCGTGAATGAAGAGTGGCCACTTGGCCTGGACTGGGGGGAGCTGCTGATGAGGTTGGGGAGGCTTGGCCTGGACTGGGGGGAGCTGCTGATGAGGTGGGGGAGGGACCCTTCTTAGGCAGCAGGGCCTTTGTCAGACTCTAGGCCCCTGAGCCAAAGCCTGGTCATGAGGACACAGCCCTGCCTTTCCCTGCCCCTGGGGGGGCCCACACCCCACCTCCTGCACGGAGGTACCACCCCAGTGGTCAGCCTGGCCCCTGCTGAGACCACATCAGCGCCCCCGCCTGCCCCAGCCCTGCTGAGACTGCGCCAGCACCCCTGCCTGCCCCAGCCCATGTCGCTCCATTAGCCGGACCTGCCCACAGCCTCTCCTGCCCGCTACGCTCCAGGCCACGGAGTGCAGCCTCCACCGTCCGCAGCCTCTGAGGGCGGGCTTCGGTTCAGGCCCCTGCGGTGTCTGCTGTGTTGGTCCAGCTCCGTCCCACAGGCCGCTCCCCAGCATGTCTCACTGACACCACATGCTCCACAGGCCACGCTGAGCTCACCATTCCCCAGACCCCACCCCGGCCCCCTCCTGGCCGACGCTTCTCCATCCTCGCACTGTTCAAGCCAGGAGTCTGCCTCACCCTCCGCCTCACACCCTCCATCTGCAGGCAGCACCGGTGATGTTCCTTAAACGTCTCTGGACTGCCCTAACCCCATGCCCAGCGCCTCCGCCCAGTCCAGGCCTTTTCAACCACCACCCAGCACATCCCTGCCTCCTTCTGATGCCACCATCGGTCTCACACCCGACCCACCTTCGTGCTTCTGTTGGACCTGACCCAGACCACCCCTGTCTAAATTCCTCTATGGCTCCCCAGCCTCCTCGGCCAGCTTCGCACCCCGGCCCATGCTCAGGCTCTCCATGTCCTGCTCCTGCTGGCTCTTCAGCTTCCTGAGGCTGTCCCGGCCGTGACCTCCCTGCAGTTCTCCCAGCACACCTGCTGTCCCTTTCCTCCAGCATCCCCTGTCCCCTCTTCTTGCCCGTTATCTCCTTATTGTTGACAACCCTCAAAGTCTTGGCCTCCGGGAAGTTCCCTCCTGGGTGGAGCTTACCTTTCTGTGCACTCCCAGGGCCCGGGCCCCTCCTGTTGCACCTGTGCTGAGACTGAGGGGGCTGGCCTGATCCACCCCCATCCCAACATGCCCCACATATGCTGGGCCTAGGGACGGCGGCTCTGTAGATTTGGGTCCTGATGGACCTGTGTCCCTGGGGCCTTGAACTAGAGGAGCAGCCGATGGAAACGGGAAGGAACAGAAGCACGTGCCATGCACAGAGGGTGGGTGCCGCTAGGGCCAGTGAGTGCTTAGGGTCCCACAGATGAGGGAGGGCGCGGCTCAGAGGGCCGTGGCACAGGTATGCACAGCTGCAGGTCTGCCTCTAGAATGGGAGTGCAGAGACCCCACCCCAGCCCCAGCCCAGGCTGCTCACAGTCTATCCCATCAGCTCCTCCTTTTATCTCCTTAACATAGACCTTGGTTTGTGGTGCATCCTTTGATCCCTCAGGAGTCTATCATCTCCGCTGATCCCCACGTCCTTCCCGGCAGGAGTGTTGCTAAGGTTGATGGACCGGTGGGGGCCCAGGACCTCCCAGTGCTGGAGGCAATGCCAGCTTCCACCCGAGAGAGTTCCCCCCATGACCCCTGTGGCAGATTCAGCTGACGCTGCTCTGCAGGCTCGGCCCCCCAGCAAGGATTCTGAGGGCGGAGGCGCAGTGGTCCCACTGCAGGGTCAGTTTTGGGGCCAGGTGGCTGCTAAGGAGGAATCACAGCTTTGAGTCTCATCCGTGCTTGATTTAGATTATATTTAGACATTCTCCTTGGGACAGCAGGTGCCCAGGGAGAGGGGTGCACAGACAGGGCAGGGACCTGAGAAAGCTGCTGTGGACTGAATTGTGTCTCCCTAAAATTTACACGTTGGAGCCCTAACCCCTGATGGGATGGTGTTTGGAGAGTGGGGTGGGATGAAGGAAGGCTGCTGGGTTGTTTGGATGATGATGCTATTTAGCTGCAAATGTGGGCCGTTCTTGAAGACGACAGAAAAAATGACTGCAAGGGAATTTAGAGATCATCTGGCCACTGCCTTGATTCAGCTGGCCAGGTGGCCTTGGGTGGGACTGCCTTGCAGAGTCCTGAGGATGGAACTCTGGCCCAGCAAAGCCACAGGGGCAGGGGCCTTTCAGAGACCCGTGTGTCAGGCCTGCCTGCCAAGTGGTGCGGTGACGCTGCCTCCTCAGTGTGCCCGGAGAGGATTCTGCAGCCTTAATAGCGGATGCAATTGGCCTTGCTAAGTTGTAGACATGCGTGGCACCCATCACTTCCTCTTTCTTTCTGATTTCTCCCTTTTGGACTGGGAATGTCTATCCCATGCCTGTCCCACCATGGCGTTTTGGAAGCGCGTAACTTGTCTGTTTTCACAGGTTCGCAGCTGGAGAGGAATTTTGCCTTAGGATGGATCACACCCTTGAGGCTCATCCATGTTTGATTTGTATTATATTTAGATAGAGACATTGGACTTTAGTCTTTAGAGTCGATGCCGGAATGTGTTAAGACTGTTGGGACTCAATAGAGTCCGTGTGTTCTGCATATGAGAAAAACGTGAATTTCAGGGGACCAGAGGCAGAATGCTATGGACAGAATGGTATCACCCCAAAATTCCTAGGTTGAAGCCCTAACCCCCCAGGTGATAGTATTTGGAGTGGGGCACTTGGGAGATGATCAGGTTTGGACGAGGGCCTGAGAGTGAGGCCCTTATGATGGGACCAGTGTCCTTTCAGAGGAGATGCTCGAGCTCTGTCCATGTGAAGATACAGTGGAAAATCAGTGTGGCCGTGAGCAAGCCAGAAGGAGGCCCTCCCCAGAACCCGACCATGCCTGCACCTGGATTGTGGACTTCCAGCCTCCAGAACCATAAGAGTGAACGTTGGTGTCCAAGCCCCGCCTGTGGTGTGTTGTCATGGCAGCCCAAGCACACAAATACAGAGGATTCCTTGGGCTTTGTCCCCTGGTAGGAAATGTCTCTGGTCTGAGGACCGGAGGGCCGAGATCCCCCTTATCCTGAGCAGCCACAGTGGGGGTCTCGAATGATTCCTCAGTGACCTCCTGTATTAGTCTGTTCTCACGCTGCTCTGAAGAAATACCTGAGATTGGAAGGTTTATAAAAAAAGAGGTTTAATTGACTCACAGTTCCGCACGGCTGGGGAGGCCTCAGGAAACTTACGGTCATGGCTGAAGGCACCTCTTCGCAGGGCAGCAGGAGAGAGAATGAGAGCCAGCAGGGAAATGCCAGACACTTATAAAACCATCAGCTCTCCTGAGACTCACTCACTATCATGAGAACAGCATGGGGGGAGCTGCCCTCAGGATCCGGTTCCCTCTACCTGATCCCACCCTTGATGCCTGGGGATTATCACAATTCACGGTGAGATTTGGGTGGGGACAAGGAGTCACACCATATCACCTCCCCAGTTCCATCCATGAACACACGTCTTTGAACTATAGGAGCCATTACAGATTGCCAGATGGTGTTTTGACTTACACACCGTTGACCTTCAAAATGTTTAAACATTTTTTCAATTCGGTGACAACATTTAAGAATAAGGTAATTGTATATTCAGCAAGTTTAGATTTCTAGCTTCCTTTGGGATAATGCCACAGGGCTCCCCCACCTCCAGTGTGCAGGGGCAGAGGGGCGGCCACCCCTCAGGGTGTGCTCTCCCCACCTGAGCGCCAGCTGCCCTTCACTATTGCTCTTGAGCTACATGTTTCTACCGCGGAGTCTCATGTCCGTGGCCTCCATCAAAGGTGGGATAATGGCAGAGCCTGGGTGGGTCTCTCTCTCTCGCTTGACGGCCCCCCTCCAGGAAGCCCAACCCTGTGGTCATGAGCTTTCATGGTTCTCAGGTCCTCCAACCTAATCAGGAGGTCACATGCCCTGTGGTATGACAGACATGGCAGGTGACCACGCACCCACTGCCCTTTGAATAGCAGTGGTAAGGACCAGACATACATGAAAAGGTATCCAGAAGGTGCATTCAGGGTGTAGCAGTTGATATGGGAAGGGACAGGCATGATACTGCATGATCTCTTTGTTCACTAACGTGCTGTCAAAGCACTCGCTGCACACCAGAGCCTGGACGGGGCGCTGGGACTCACTGGTGAGTCCTGAGACCTCCGCCCCAGCCGCGGCCTCTCTAGGCCTCAGTTTCCCTGCCTGTGATGCGAATGGGCTGGATTAGGAGTCCTGGGGGATTCCAGCCATGCTCTCCTGGGAGGTCAGGACATAGAATGTAATAAAATGGGGTCTCAGGCCTGCACCCAACATTCAGGCCAGACCGAGGCTCCTCCCTGTAGCTGCCTCCACCAACCTGAAGAGAAATGTCTAGAACCTGTGGTAGAGATTCCTGTGCTGGCAATGTCCAGACCTCCTTCTCTTCCTGGGCACATGGGAGGACGTTGCGGGAGTCCCTGTGGTCAGGTGGGGCCATGTGACCAGCTGCAGCCAATGGACTGTGAGTGGAAGGATGGGCTAGGCAGGTAGGAGTCGGTGTGGGTTCTCTGCATCCTCCCTCATGCCCTGACAAGCAACCCCAGAAGCCATCTACTGAGCCCCTGGAACCTGCAGCACAGACTAGGGGTGCAGGTTGCCAAGTACCTACAGCCCTGGTCTGCAATGGCATAGCCTGACGTGACAACATTTAAGAACAGGGTTCATTTGTTACCAAGCATAACCTCACCTGTGCTGACCAAAACATTACGGGGCTTCTCTTCCACACTTCCCCCAACACCACCTTGAGGTAAGGGTTCCCCTTGGGAGCAGCTCTGAGGAACTGTGGCTGCTGCCTCGGTCCCCTGCCCCTCCGTTCATGGGGCAGGGTCCAGGTTTTCAGCAGTGTGTCTTCCACACTGTTTCGAGCTAAGTGCCTGCTCAGCATCTGGGTAGATTGTGCAGATGAGACCAGGAAGACCTACAGTAAGTGCAGCCACTGGATTGGAGTCCACAGAGGCAGGTCCACATCAGAGATGGGAGCTCCTTGTGTGCCAGGATCTCATCAGTAAAAGCGGGTAATCACAGGACCCATTTTGCAGAGTGGAGTAGGGAGCAAGGGGTCCGTGCCACACCACACTGAGCAGGGCCTGCACTGACAGGGATGGGAAGGCTGGTGGCCTGGGACCCACTGAGACTAGGATGGCCAACCCAGAGCCACTCGCTGCTGCTCCTGGGAACACTGGGTCAATAGTCACTCAGCAAGCCTGTGCTGGACCCAGGGGTGGGCCCTGCCTGTCCTCCACTCCTGTGACCAAGGGACCCCCTGCTGCCTGCAACACAAAGGCCACATGCCCCAGGCTGGCCCAGTAGGGTCCCTTTTCTGTAGGATGCATCGTGATGTCTGTAACTGCCCTTCCACAGGACAGGTGGGTTTTTCCCGGCAAGCTCTGGAGCTTCCCAGGCCCACATCCATCCTGGCCCCTGAGCACTGGCTCAAAGGCAGGAACAGAGGCCAGGAAGCCAGTGGGCTGCGTAGGAAGAGCGAGGGCCAGAACCAGCTTCACCACATCCTGGCTGTGGGACTCTGGCAAGCTGCCCCATCTCCAGAGGAATTAGGCCTTCCCACCAAAAATCAAAGAAGAATATGCCCGTGGGGCAGGGCCACTGTGAGGATGATGAGATATGGCACAGACAGACAGAGGGCACAGAGGTCACAGAGGGGCAGGGGGCAGGACTGGCCTTCATAAAGCAGGTGCCTCCGTCCGATGTGCCCTCAACCCTGAGGAGGGGGGCACCTCTCCCCCAGGCAGGCAGGAGCGACCGTCTTACTTATTTCTCCCACAAACACTAGGTAGCATGTGTTCGGGTCAGCCCCCACTCTAAGTACTTTGCAATATTAGCTCATCCCATTCCACTTATGCCAGATGACAGCTCAAGAAAGAAAACTGGGATATTCTCATATGGTATGACGTAGTGGAGTATGGCATACTGTAGTATAGTGCAGTCAGCTGCAATAGAGTACCCTATCAACTGATGGAGTGGGTAGAGTGCAGTACAGCCTGATGGAGGGGGTATAGTATAGTGGAGTATAATAGAGTGTAGTACAGCCTGATGGAATGGGTATAGTACAGTATAGTGGAGTATTGTGTGCAGTACAGCCTGATGGAGTGGGTATAGTATAGTATATTGCAGTATAGTAGAGTGTAGTACAGCCTGATGGAGTGGGTAGTGTATAGTATAGTGGCATAGAGTAGAGTGTAGTTCAGCCTGATGGAGTGGGTATAGTGTAGTATGGTGGAGTATAGTAGAGTGCAGTACAGCCTGACGGAGCAGGTACTGCATAGTATAGTGGGTATAGTATAGTGGAGTAAAGTAGAGTAGAGTATACTGGAGTATAGTAGAGTGCAGTACAGCCTGATGGAGTGGGTAGTGTACAGTATAGTGGAGTAAAGTAGAGTAGAGTATACTGGAGTATAGTAGAGTGCAGTACAGCCTGATGGAGTGGGTAGTGTACAGTATAGTGGAGTGCAGTACAGCCTGATGGAGTGGGTAGTGTATAGTGGAGTATAGTATAGTATAGTATAGTATAGTATAGTATAGTATAGTATAGTATAGTATAGTATAGTGGAGTATGGTATAGTGCAGTACCGCCTGATGGAATGGGTAGTGTATAGTATAGGGGAATATAGTTGAGTGCAGTACAGCCTGATGGAGTGGGTAGTGTATAGTATAGGGGAATATAGTTGAGTGCAGTACAGCCTGATGGAGTGGGTAGTGTATAGTATACTGGAGTATAGTAGAGTGCAATACAGCCTGATGGAGTGGGTATAGTATAGTATAGTATAGTGTAGTATAGTATAGTGCAGTACGGCCTGATGAAATGGGTAGTGTATAGTATAGGGGAGTATAGTTGAGTGCAGTACAGCTTGATGGAGTGGGTAGTGTATAGTATACTGGAGTATAGTAGAGTGCAGTACAGCCTGATGGGGTGGGTATTGTATAGTATAGTGGGTATAGTATAGTGGAGTATAGTAGAGTGCAGTACAGCCTGATGGAGTGGGTAGTGTATAGTATAGTGGAGTATAGTGGAGTGCAGTACAGCCTGATGGGGTGGGTATAGCGTAGTATAATGGAATGGAGTGTCTCGCAGTATAGCAGTGCTTAGTGTAGCAGAGTATGGTATGGTGTGATTTAATGTAGCATAGTAGAGCATAAATGAGGAAGGCATAGAATAGCACGAATCATAGCATGATGAGCAACCTGAGGCTAGAGAACTTAAGTGATATCCCCAAGGTCCCCAGCTCCTAAGTTTCAGAGCCTATGTTCTAACGCAGACCTGTTAGGCTCCAGGGCTGTGTTCCCCACTGTGTCTTGCCAGCAAAGAGCCTTCACTCAGGAAACAGACCTCACCAGTCCTGACAAGTCAGAGGCTGACCAACCATGAACTGATTTCAAGGGAATGCTTCTGGGTCTGCCAGCTGGGGGCTCAAGAGGATGGTTCAGCATCTGTGCCACCTCCAGGTGTGAGGTGGCCAGGGGGGCAGTGGACGGGGCCTAGGGGTCATAAGGTGTTCTGGACCTTTGACGTTGGTGGTCTCTAAGCCTTGAGGCTGGAGAACACCATGGGGGCTGAGGTTAGACAGCTCTGAGTCTGGGGGCATGCTCCAACCAGAGGTAGGACCATGTGAGGAGAGAAGGGGAACGCCATGGATTTGGGGGAGAGGAGCTCCTGGAAGCCAAGAGAAGGATGTGTCTCCTGGGAGGAGGCTGATGTCTGAGGCTGAAAGGCCAAGTGCAAAGCATTCTGAGAACCAACTGCTGGATTCAGGAACACAGGGGCACTGGGGACAGGTTGTGAGTGGTTTGGGGGGTGAAGGAGAAGGTGGGGCCAGGATAGGACCATCAGGGACGTGAGCACATGCACGTCTCTGCCTAGCTGGCAGTCTGTCTTCCCAACAAGCAAGCCCTTTCTGCCCTGGCGTCACGTTGTGTTCTAATCATAATAATTACCAGAGCATGATGAACTCTTACTGCGTGCCCTGCGTGGGGCTCAGATATCTGGGCTGGTGGAATGTCCTTGTGAAGTGCTGGTCACTGAAGACCTCCCCGAGGTGTGCGTGCGTGGGAGCACGCGTGATCGTGTGGCCCTGGAGCACTGGACCAGGAATCCCACGTGGGGCTTTGCCCTCCAGCCCTGCCCCTCACCCTCACCCACCAATCACTGTGTGGCGTTGTAGGATCCTAGGGAAATACCATTTTGAGAGCTCCCTGTCGCCTCCAGGGGCCCTGGCACCAGCCACAGCACTCAGCATGTGCCTCAGTCGCTGCAGGATCACGGTTGCTTATGTGTCCAGAGGCAGAGCTGGAGGTGGAGCAGGGGGCTGAGTTTCACTTCCAGTCCCTTTGGGTGCCTGAAGGAAATCATCTCATTCCCACTGAAAGCCTCAGTGTCCCGGAGTCAGGCAGAGGTAAGCGAGTCCTCCATGGGCACGTTCTCAGCCAGGCGATCGTCATCCCAGCCCGCACAGCCGCCCCAGATCCTCAGCGCCTCTCTCCAGCTTCCTATGCTACTGTCCCCAGCTGCCTGGAGCTCAGCGGCTTCACCACAGTGCGAGTTCCATCTCTTGCAGCTGTGGAAGCCAGAAGTCTAAAGTCAAGGGGTCAGTGGGGCTGGGTCCTCCTGGAAGCTCCCTGGGAGATTCTGTTTCCTTGCCTTTTACAGCTTCTAGAGGCTGCCTGCATTCCTTGGGTTGTGGCCCCTTCCTGGAATCACAGCAGCCTCTTGTGTCCATCATCCCATCTCTGACTCCGACCCTCCTCCTCCTGTGAGGATGCTTGTGATTTAGGGAGCCACCCGGATCACCCAGGACCGTCTTCCATCTCCAGATCTTCCATGCATCCCTTCGGCAGCTCTTTCCCCCTGCAAGAGAACATACTTCCGGTTTCAGGGGTTAGGGCCTGGGCACAGTTGGGGGCCCTCTTTCCTTTGGCAGGACACCCCCACCTGAAGGCACACTGACTCTGCTAGCTGCCCTCGGCATCTGTAGCACTGGCCTCGGTCTCAGTGACCCACACAAGTTCCGGATGTGCTGAAAACAGGAGGAGGAGCCGCCTGGCCTCAGCCCTCCCGTCTTTTGAAAGGAGTTGACCCAATAGCATGTCACAGAGTTGCTGTGCAGGTCAGAGGATGTGGTGTGTTGAAATAGGTGACACACGACCCCACCCTACAGATGCTAGCTGCTGAGGGTGACAGCATCAGGGTCAGTCTGCCACGTCCCCGGGAGGGCCATGGAGGGAGGCCCACAGGGACCTCAGACTGCACCCAGGCAGAGGCGGCTGCCGAACCCCGACCAGGGGACCCCCACCCAGCAGAGCTCAGGTGACGAGGGCCTCGTGGGTGGGCGCTTTGCTCATCACTGAGGTCGCCTGCTTGGGGGAAAGACACTTTTCCCTGAAGTGCCTGCTCCCAGGCTGGCTCCTGAATGTCAGCTCAGCTGAATCAGAAAACACAGGGCTGCACAGAGCCCGCGGGGTGCTGGGAAGAACCTCGAGAGGCTCTCCTGACGCTGACTTCCCGTGCGTCTGAGGGGCTCCCGCCTCTGAGTGGGGCTCAGAATCCCCCTAGGAGAGATCAGGCCATTGAAGGAATCCCGGCGTGGCCGGGCAGAAGCCTCCCAGGAGTGTAGGGTGGGGCCACGGCATCTGGCTGGTGGCATTCTCGCCAGCGATGGCTTCATTCAAACTCAAACTAAGTTCAATAGAGGAGTCTTAATTCCAGAGCAAACCAGATGGGGCCACTCCTCTGCTTAAAAACCTTCTGTGCCCCTCATCAGAAGAGAATTCCCAAACACCTTTGTGGGGAACCCTAAGGCCCACTGCCCCACGTCCTGCCTCACCATGGCCCTCAACACCCAGGCATCCATGTGGGCCACCAGCCTCTGGGGAGACTTACCCCTTTGGCCTGGAGTGGCTGGCTCTGGCTCCCACTGGCATGCCTGCAGGCAGCTCCATCCCGACAGGCCAAACCCCAAGAGAGACCCTCAAAGGCTCCCCCCGACCCCCGTGCACCTCACAGGAGGCTGCTCACCTGCACAGTTTCCTGAAATGCCACGAGGCCCTCAAAGCTGGGCCCTGCAGGTGAGTCAGGCCTGGGCAGCTGCATCCACTCAGATCTGACCAGGGCTGGTGTCCAGGGGCAGCTTCATAAACACCACACACAACTGCCCTCACGGAGGTCACACCAGCACCCCCTCCCTGCACTGAGCACATTGCAGACGCTGCCTGTCTTCCTCTCCACTGCCCATGGGGTAGACAGATCCTATCCTGCTTCCACAGATGGGGAATCAGGGGCTTAGAGGACCAGCTCCGTGCTCCAGGCTCCACGCTCCACGCTCCAGGCTCCACGCTCCACGCTCCACGCTCCACATGGTGCATTCAGTTCTCACCACGACCACCAGGCGATCCAGGGTGCACAGCACCATGACACCCCTCCAGCCAAAGCCCCAGGCCAGGGGGGGCTTCTCCAAGTCACAGAGCTGGGCGGGCAGAGACAAGGCTGAGAACGGTGAAGAAACGGGCCAGGCAGCAGATTGGTGTGAGTGTGGCAGCTGTGCCCAATGGGCGCCGAGCGCCAGGCTCTGAGGCAGGGCTTGCTACCACACCCCGCAGCTACCCTGAGGGTCCACATCGTCACCCTGCTGTGCGGTGAGGAGCTCAGAGAGGTCAGGGCCACGCGCAGCTTCATGGCCCCGTGTTCGTTGCCGCATCTGCTTCCTGTGTGACTACCGTGGCTTAGATGTCTGTCCCCTCAGACCTCACGTTGACATTTGATCTCCAGTGTTGGTAGTGGGGCCTCATGGGACTTGTTGGGTTCTGGTGGGGGAGAGGGGTGAGTGCGCACCCATGGGAGCTGGCTGTTGAGAAGAGCCCAGCAATTCCCGCCTCTCTCTCCATGTGGTCTCCGCACACACAGGCTCCCTTCACCCTTCGCTGTGAGCGGAGGCATCCCGAGGCCCCCAGCAGAGGCAGGTACTGGCTTCTGTACATGGTTCCTGTGCAGCCTGCAGAACCACCAGCCAAAGAAACCCCTGTTCTCTCTACCTCGCTGAGCCTCAGGTGCTCCCTGATAGCAACGCAGACGGACTAAGCCAGCGACCTTGGGAAAGGTACTTAACCTCTCAGCGCCTCCCCTCCAAGATCTGTTTGGATCCACTCAGGGTCCCAGCTCTGCTTCAGGAGATGATGATCCACCGGGGTGTCTGACCAATGGTCAGGAGAGACCCCGTGACAATGACGTCTCAGGCAAGGACGGCGGGCAGGACCACGCCTCCAGGGCCTCCAGGCAGCGAGCCCGCTCTGCAGCTCGGCAGGGGGGTCAGCAAGCGTGCTGGGCCCTGGGCCGTGCCAGGCTAGAGGAGTGAGGTCTGGCCCTGTCACTCACCCATCTGAGACCTTCTGGGACTCCCAGTCACCTAAGCCCAAGAGGTACAGCCTGGCAGCCGCCTGGCCCTGGTGTGCTCTGACCCATGGTGACTCGAGCCTCCAGCTGGAACACCCTTCCCTTCTGCCTCCGTCACTGCACCAGGCTGCCCGTGAGACTCCAGCCCCTCACACAGGTCCTGACCCTCCCTACACAGGGGGAGCCAGGTGCAAACCTGGGTTGCCGATCCCAGGGCCCAGCTCCCAACCCCTCCACTCTTGGCTGGCTGTCCATCCACACCTCCCTCGCTCTGGGAGGCCCTGGTCCAGGCTCACAGGCTTGTCAGTTCCACCCCTCTGCTGATGGCGCCTGGATCTGCACCTCCAGCCCCAACATCACCCTGGAAGACCAGGCTTATATATCAGCGATCTCCACTTGGTGGCCTAACAGGCATCACATAAAAGCCAAATCTTTTACTTCCCAGCTCAAAGCCTGTTGTAGTCTTCCCCATCTCAGCCACTGGCCAATCCATGCTTCTACCTCTCGGGGCCAGCCCTGATTCCTCTCTCTCCGTCTCCGTCTCTGCCGGCTTCCCAATGGCTGGTGAATCCTGTCAGCTCTCCCGTCAGCCACCATCCGGAGCCCAGCCTGGTCTGCGCCACCAGCCTTGAGCATCTGCTTCTCCCTGGTGCGCTGGTCTTGCCCTTACCAGCCCTTCCCCACACAGCACCAGGGGCACCTCTGCAACAGAAGGCAGAACTTGTCCCTCTTCTGCTCAGAACCTTCCAGTGAGCTCTGAGCCACTCAGAGTCTAATCTAAAGTCCCTCCACAGCCTCCGAGGCCCAAGGGATCTGACCTCCTGCCCCTTTCTCCCCTCCTCTGGTTCACAGCTCTGTGCTATACCTGAACTGCACCGCACGCCTCTGCGCTACATCCCAACAGCACCGCAGGCCTCTGCACTGCGTCCTGACGGCACCACACACCTCTGTGCTAGTCCCAGACCACACCGCACACTTCTGTGCTATGCCCGGACCGCACCGCACACTTCTGTGCTACAGCCTGACCGCACCGCACACCTCTGTGCTGCAGCCTGACCGCACCGCACACCTCTGCGCTACAGCCTGACCGCACCGCACGCCTCTGCCTCTGTGCTACAGCCTGACCGCACCGCACACCTCTGTGCTAGTCCCAGACCACACCGCACACTTCTGTGCTATGCCCGGACCGCACCGCACACCTCTGCGCTACCGCCTGACCGCACCGCACACCTCTGCGCTACAGCCTGACCGCACCGCACACCTCTGCACTGCGTCCTGACGGCACCACACACCTCTGTGCTAGTCCCAGACCACACCGCACACTTCTGTGCTATGCCCGGACCGCACCGCACGCCTCTGCGCTACAGCCTGACCGCACCGCACACCTCTGCCTCTGTGCTACAGCCTGACCGCACCACACACCTCTGTGCTAGTCCCAGACCACACCGCACACTTCTGTGCTATGCCCGGACCGCACCGCACACCTCTGCGCTACAGCCTGACCGCACCGCACACCTCTGCCTCTGTGCTACAGCCTGACCGCACCACACACCTCTGTGCTAGGCCCAGACTGCACCGCACGCTTCTGCCCTATGCCCTGACTGCGTCACACACTGCCGCCCGGGTCCTGCCCTCTCTGGGGGAGGTGCTGCCCGAAGTCTCCTGGGTCTGCTCCAGTGCCCCTTTCTGGGGAAGGGACCTTCCCTGACCCCACATATGTAATGAAAACCCCCCACGGTCTCTCTACCACTCTTGCTCTACATTCGTTTCCTTCTTAGCTCTCAGCCCCACCTGGCACAGGTGCCTCCGGGTTGATCGTCACTCTCTCCCACTAGAATGGAAGCTCTGGGTGTGGCTCTTGGTGCCTTGGTTTTCTGCTGCATTCCTCATGCCTAGAACAGACAGGCACATAGATATTCCCAATAAGCATCTGTGGAATGAACCTGCCATCATTTGGGGGGATATTTTTTATTGCTATATAATACAAGAGTTGTACATATTTTGGGAGTGCATGTAATATTTTGATACATGTATACAGTGTGTAATGATCGAATCAGGGTAATTAGGACATCTGTCACCTGCAACATTTGCCTGCCCACTCATTCTTCTTCCTGGGGGTCTCCTCTGTGCCAGACACCACCGCGAGTGCCAGAACCAATGAACTCAGCGACATTCCATTTCACGTTTGAAATCTACATCAAGGGTAAATCTCCAGGGTTACCAAAAGATCAGTGAAATTCATTCTCAAGGACCCAGATTAAATTTAAATAGAAAAGCACTATTTATCCAATCCAGGAAAACATTTATATAAATGTGCTTATATAATGCATAAAAATGCCAAGAAAAGCTACTTGTGCGGTCACATCAGCATTTCTCACGCGGAACACGGCATATGCTGAAACCACTCAAATCCGCTCTGAACCTTCAGGTCTTAAAGCTCTGAGATTAATCCTACATGCTTTTCCCCTTAAGAAATATGTCCTTTCTTTGTTTTACTCCTAAGTGGCTGCAGGTTTTGCGATTTCAAAATGAAATGAAGCCATCCCACGGGGTGGTGAGCCCAGATCTTTATGATAAACATTCTTCTTTTGTTTTTCTCAAATTTGTGAAGACTTGTTGGTCTCCGTGGGGGAGACGTCAGGTCCCGGAGGGGTCAATCCGATTAGTGGCTAATCTCTCCGTGCTGGGAGCCCGGTGCAGGGGACCTTCCTAGTGCCTGAGATCAGCTTCCAGAGGTTTCGTCCCTGCCTGCAGCATTCAGAGCTTCCTCAGAACCTGTCTTCCACAGAACCTTTTGTTCTAGAAATAGCAGGTGATTGACAATTCGTTCCTCCGAGTTGAAAAATAGTTAAATGAATTAGACGTTCTCAGAAACGCCACATTTGAATTGGGGGGTGTTTATTCAAATACTGGAAGAGAAATCATTTTGAATTTTTAAGAAATGATGGAATATGTATTTTTTCTTTTGTATTTTTGAGGTGGGTGACAGAAAATCAGTGAATTTTTTAAAACCTGGAATTGTTTAAAAAATATATCATGTTATGTGTGACAAATTTCCTGGTCCCTGGTTGCAGCAGATTTTATTTGGAGGAAATTTTTCGAAAGCATAAATCTATTATCTTCCCACTCGCTCATTAGCAACTCCCTGCTGCCAGAAGCAAATGTTTTGCTCTGGGCCATCCAGTGACCCCCTTGCATTGGATCCTGGAATTCTGTGTTGGCAACCTGTGTATGTGTTCCCAAGGAAAACGTGGAAAGTGCTTGTTTAAAAAGAAACCAGTAAGGCGCAGTGGCTCACGCCTGTAATCCCAGCACTTTGGAAGGCCAAAGCAGGTAGCTCACCAGAGGTTAGGCGTTCAAGACCAGCCTGGCCAAAATGGTGAAACCCTGGTTCTACTAAAAAAAAAACACAAAAAAATTAGCTGGGCGTGGTGGGGGCGCCTGTATTCCCAGCTACTCAGGGGGCTGAGGCAGGAGAATTGCTTGAAACCAAGAGGCAGAGGTTGCGGTGAACTGAGTTCGGGCCACTACACACCAACTTGGGCAACAAGAGTGAAATTCTGAAAGAAAAAGAAAGAAAGAAGGAAGGAAGGAAAGAAGGAAGGAAGGAAGGAAGGAAGGAAGGAAGGAAGGAAGGAAGGAAAGAGAGAAAAAGGAAGGAAGGAAGGAAGGAAGGAAAGAAGGAAAGGAAAGAGAAAGAAAGAAGGAAAGAAAGAAAGAAAGAGAAAGGAAGGAAGGAAGGAAGGAAGGAAGGAAGGAAGGAAGGAAGGAAGGAAGGAAGGAAGGAAGGAAGGAAAGTGAGGGAGGGAGAAAGGAAGGAAGGAGACACCATAATTGATATGAGCTTCATTTGAGCAGATGACAGGGTCAGGTTGATTAGAAAGAAAATTTAATCTTCAGTTACATTAATAGGAGCAGAGTGTCCAGAATAACGGAGGTGATCATTTGGCTGCACTAGGGGCTGATCATACCATTCTTTGCAGCGTTGTGGTTGGTTCTGGGTCTTTAGGTAATCTGCATCTCCACCGATTAGAGTGGGCTTATTAGCAATGACGGGGTTGGAAAGTCAATCTGAAACTGGATCCTTAGAGAAATGTCTGAAGGCATCAGAGCTGTTTCACTGAGGGAACAGACTCTGGGGACCTGGGGACTGTCTGCGGATTTCTGGAGGACTGTCATGGGGCATCCAGAATGGGTTTCATTGGCCCTGAGGCCAGAGTCAGGATCACGTGGTATTCTGTGCATCTATTATTGCATTAAAAAAAAGCGGCCATGTGCGGAGGCTGGTGCTTATAATCCCAGCACTTTGGGAGGCCAAGTTGGGTGGATCACGAGGTCAGGAGTTCAAGACCAGCGTGGCCAAGATGGTGAAACCCCATCTCTACTAAAAATACAAATATCAGCCAGGCATGGTAGCAGGTGCCTACAATCCCAGCTACTTGGGAGACTGAGGCGGGAGAATCTCTTGAACCCAGGCGGCAGAGGTTGCAGTGAGCTGATATTGTACCAACGCACTCTATCCTGGGCAACAAGAGTGACATTCTGTCAAAAAAAAATCTTACTAGTGTAAAATAACAATGTAACAATAATGTATCATTATGTCTTCCAGTTCTGTGGGTTGACCAGGCTCCCTGCTGGGAGGCTCTAACTTGGGTCTCACCCCTGGCTGCAGTGGGGTGTCTGCCAGGGCTGCTGTCACCTGGGGGCTCCCCTGGGATGCCCTCCAGGCTCATCACTCAATGCTGTGGCTGAGGCTGGCAGTCAGCTGAGGGCCGCACTGGGGCTGTTGAGGACAGGCCCACACGTGGTCTCTCCATGAGGCTTGGGCTTCTCCCGGATGGCGGCAGGGCTCCAAGAGGGAGCAAGTGCTCCGAGATGCCCAGGCAGAGGCTGCTCAGCATCCTCTGATCCAGCTCGGAGTCCCAGAAAGTCACTGCTGCCATTTTCCACTGGCCAAGCAAGGCCCTACAGCCAGCCTGGATCCACGCAGGAGGAAGTTTTGATGGGAGAGGAGCACGCACTGCCAATGCCAGCCTTCGGCAAGGCCAACCACCAAACAAGGAGATGACAATTGCAGGGAGACCTGCAGGAGGGGCACCCTTCTCCTTGTTTATTTCCTGGCATTGGCAAAGCCTATCAGTGACCAGTCCTGAGGCACTGCAGGGAAGGAGGTTTCAACAAGCCTCAGGCAGACAGGCCCAGCTGCCAACCAGATCCATCTGCTCGGGCCACCATAACAAACTAACGAAGACCAGGGGCTTAAACAACAGAAACAGATGACCTCACAGTCCTGGAGGTTGGGAGTTCAACGTCAAGGTGTGTCATAGTCCATCTGCGCTGCTGTAAGGGACACCTGAGGTTGGGTAATTGATAAAGAACAGGTTGATTTGGTTCCCAGTTCTGTAGGCTATACAAGAAGCCTGGAGCCAGTATACATGGTGATACAGAAGCCATGTTGGCCAGGCTGATCTCTAACTCCTGACTTTGGGTGGCTCCCACCCTTGGCCTCCAAAAGTGCTGGGACTCCAGGCGTGAGCCACCGCACCCCGCCACCTTAGTTACTTCTCTAAAGGCCCTGTCTCTACCTACAGTCCCGTTCTGAGGTCCGGAGGGCCAGGACTTCTACATGAGGCTTTTGTGGGGACACAAGTCATTCCATAGCATTGAGGGAGTGCATTTCCTCAGGAACAAGGAGAAAGGCCCATGTCACAGAGGTCAGAAGAACTGTCAACCAGGAAAAGTGAGATGTGGACATTGGACCAGAAAAAGTTTCAGAGGGTTCCAGGAGGAGATGGTTGCAGCGGAGACTGGAAGAGTGAGCTGGAGTCAGCTGGTGGAGGGGCAGGGGGGTGAAGGGAGATGGAGAGGGGTCAGGAGCGTTTGGGTGAACAGGAAGAGGAGGAGGCATCCCTGGCGAGGGGCCTGCAGGGACACATACTTGGCGGTGGGATGGCCAAGGTGGAGGCTGTCTCAGGCCAGGAGTCCCAGAAGAGGACCTGAGACAAGGATGACATCAGGGAGGACTCCCAGAAAACCCAGGAGGGCATGACGGGCAGAAGCCCCTGAAAGGGTGTGAACAACCAATCCTGAGACACCCCCCACACCTGCACAGGCCCATGCCAGGGGTGGAGGGTGGCAGCGGTCACTGGCGGGGCAGGAGAGTGGGCAGCCGAGAGCCCACCTGAGAGTGGGGGAGGGGTGGGAGGCAGGATTGCCCGTGAGCCAAAGCTCCAAACTTTCCATGGGATGTCATTCACAAACACAAAGTCAAAGATAAACTCGTTAAAAGTTTCAAGGCAGAGACCTAAGAGCGTAAACCCCCGGAACGGGGCTTCTGAGCGAGGGGAGGGGTCCTGGGTGAGCGCACTGTTCTCACAGAGAGCAGCTTTGGAGAGACTGCAGTGCCCATCCCCAGGTGCCCTGACGGGGTCAGGGAAGGAGCTGGGGCATTTGCAGGGCTCCCATCGTCCGGCTTGCTTGGGTGGGGGGCTGGGGGAGCAGGGCAGCGTCCTGGGCACACCCTGCTCTGTGCACACAGGGGTGTGGGCTTTTGGGCACAAGGCTGCCCTCAGGCAGGGGAGGCGGAGCTGGCTGTCTAGAGGCTGCACTCTGGGACGGGGCATGCATGAAACAGTTCAGAGCCTTGAGAGCATCTGCCGTGTGGCCACAGGAAGCCCCAACATGGGGGGACTCTCAGTCCGGGAGGCACCGTCCTCCTCCTGTTTTCATCCTAACCATGGTCAACCCCATCATCAAAGGAATCCTGACCAGTCCAGACTTGAGCCTTCGGCCCCACTCTGCCTCCCAGCCTTGGCCGACCCTGAGAGGAGATCCCCACACCCCCAACCCTGAATCAGCCCTTGCCACCCAGTGCTGCCACTGTCCCGCCAGACCAGGTATGTCCAGTCCCTGGTGTCCCCAGCCTCCCAAGCTAACAGGACTCTCTGCAGCTGCTGTTTAGCTCAGCTTCTTCAGCAGGGGGGTAGGGACAGCCACAAGTCCAGGACCCTTACAGGAAGCCCCGGGAGCCAGTGGGCTTCAGAATTCAGCCTTACAAAGCCATGTGGTGCCTATTCTGTGTATTTCACCACACCCGTAGGGGGCTAGACAGGACCATCCTATTCAAACGAATCCACTGTTCTGCAGCCTAACAATGTCCAAGAAACAGACGATAAATCATCAGGCCAGGTTTTGTCACCAAATGAGTTATTAAAGAAAAACATCAAAAAGATATACTCAAAGTGGTCAGAGCTTTGAGGATAAGGACTGGGACCTGTGACACCCTCTCCAGCCCCGTCCCCAGGGGTCAGTCCTGGATTAAAAGACCCTGGGTGGGCCAAGTTCTGAGCATCCATTTGGTGCTCACAAAAGTCAGGGCCGTGACAGGATGTGGCTTGCAAATGGCTTCAGGCTACAGCTGTCTAGTATAGAAGGCATCAGTGGTCCCTGCCTCCCCTACCCGAGTCCAGGACAAAGGTGCTGCTTTGAAAAGGCCCAGGAGGAATGCAGAGGGAGCCCTTATTCTCTTACTGCCTGTGGGCGTGTATTTGGTAAAACTAAGTGCCTGGCACGGCGCCTTTGCCACCTTTACCGCTGTTTTCATTTGTTCTTCTCCCGTGGAGTTCAACCACCCCCGTGAGAGGTTTGTTTATTGTTGAAGCACAAAGGAGTGGCAGGTGTGACTCAGAGAGAGGCCCAGCCTCACCGCAGGTGGGAAGGGGCCTTCACCTGGGGCTCCTGGGACCCCAGAAAGCCAGGGCTCAGGGAGTATGCAGCAAACCCACACGTCTCCAGGCTCAGCGGGCTGGGGAGGGGGTTGCAGAAGCCTCAGCATTGGGGTGTGCCCGTGGCCCGTCCCTGCAGGGTGATGCTGGGTGAGGTGCTCCCCCCGCTCTAAGCTTTGGTGTCCTCATCTATAAAAAAGGAGAATAAGAATAAGAGGAACAATACATATCATCCTCCTTGGGTTGCTCCAGGGTCAAGAGACGACACAGAAATGGGAAGAACCGTGCAGCAGACTCAGACTCCAGGGCTCCGGGACAGACGGCTCTTCACCACCATCACCTCCACGGACAGGCCAGTCAGCTTGGGGCCTGGGAGGAACACAGGACGTGGGACACTTCTGCTCCGCTAGGGAATGTTAAGCAGCTCTTTAAAGTGGGGGTTCTTCACAGAAAGCCTTCTCCGCTGCCCTTGCTAGGGCTGCCAGAGAAAATAAGGGATGCCCAGTTAAACTTTAGTTTGAGGGCAATGAGTAATCTTTAGAATAAGTATTTCTTAATATTGCATGGGATGTATTTATACCAGAAATGTAGACATTGTTTATCTGAAATTGACACACAGCTGGGTACCCCGGATTTTTATCTGCTAACTCTGGCCCACCCATTGTCCAGTCGGGAACTCAGGGGCCCGTGGGGTCCAGCTTCCAGCTACCACAATCCCTGCACTGAGAAGGGTCTTGATCCTGGGGGGAGTGGGCAGGCAACAGTGTCCCAGACCCCCATCCTGCCCCATGTCTGGCTAAATCAGAATTCAAAGATCGAGAACAGAGTTTCGGGTGAGACTGTCTTGGGGCTGGGTTGGCCACTTTAGCTAGGGGTCCCCAGGCAAGTGGCTCAACCTCTCTGGGCCTTGGTTTCCTCATCTGCTTAAAGGAGGAGGTGCTGACCTCACTACCGTGCTGTCAGGATGAGCAGTGGCACAGGGCTGTCCTCAGGACCTGGAACTCACGGATGAGCACACGGGGTTCATCTGGGGACCCAATGGGAGGACCCAATGGAAACCATTGATGTGATGACATCATCTTCTTGTAGGATCCTTGTGAGGATGAGTGAGTCACCTGTGCGTAATTCCTGGATAGCAGTTTTGAGTTGTCACCCCCAGGCAAAGGGTGACGTGTGTCATTCATCGCTCATACACCAGCTACCAGCTTCAGGCACCGGGCAGCTCCAATGCCTGGTTACTGCTTTTGACCGGCCCTTTCCCTGGCAGTTAATTTTGGAGGGCGGCCGGCAGCCTGTTGCCGACAAACCCTGATGGGAATAAATCAGCGTAGGGAAGATGATGGAGCCTGGGGAAGGTAGGCTTTCCATTCAGATGGAAAATCATCTCCCACCGTCCACTCCAGCGCCCTGCCTCTGCCCCTTGGCCCCTCCACAGGATCATGCTCAGGGAAGGGAGGGCACGGCCCCACCCTCTGTGGGGGCTACCTGCCCCGACACACCTGCGTGGCCCACCAGCAAGCAGCACAGTGCCTGCCTGAGGCCCACGGAAGTTTCAGGGGCTCAGGAAAATGTTCGAATTTCTTAGAAGTCAGAAGAATAAAATGAACTTTTAGTTTTAGTATGTTTAATTGTAATGTGATGTTTTCTGTTTCAGTGTATAATGTGAATATGCACATCTTTCCAAGCTGCTCCACTGTGATAGACCAGACCTGAGCTCCCTGTGGGCAGGGACATCGGCCCCTCCCTGTGGAACCCCCAGCCAGGGCTCTGCATGCTGCAGAAGGGCACTGCATGCGTGAATGAGGGGCCTAAAGCCACTCTATCAATAGACCGCCTTCTTGCTGACGTGGCATGTGGGGGAACCACTGCCCTGAGCAGCTGGCGGAGCTGTGGCCATTCTGTGAACACAAGTCCATCTGAATCCCTCTTGCCCTCACGACGGAACTGGGAACCCAGGGATGAGCCTGGCATTGTCTCCAATGTTCCCTGACCTGCTTCCCCTGAGACTGTGACACCTTCAGGAGCAGTTGGTGGCATCCTCTCCTCCCGCCCCCTGTGCCTGGACTGGGGCATAAACTGAAGCACCTACATCCATCTTTCCCGTTTCCAGACGGGGCTCCACATCCTTCCAAATCCACGAAGTCTTGCTGGAAACTACAAGTCCCGCAAGGGACATTCTGAAAACCCGACCTTTCGTTGCTGTTGTTGTTGAGATGGAGTTTTGCTGTGTCACCCAGGCTGGAGTGCGGTGGTGCAATCTCAGCTCACTGCAAGCTTCACCTCCCGGGTTCAAGTAATTCTTCTGCCTCAGCCTCCCAGGTAGCTGGGATTACAGGTGCTTGCCACCACACATGGCTAATTTTTATATTTTTTTAGTAGAGACGGGGTTTCACCATATTGACCAGGCTGGTCTTAAACTCCTGACCTCAGGGGATCTGCCCGCCTTGGCCTCCCAAAGTGCTGGGATTATGGGCGTGCCTGGCCTGAAAACCTGGTCTTTAGAGGAGGAGCCTGAGGTCAGGGAGGCAAAGCAACTTGCCGCCAAGCTCAATGATTTTACGCTCTGCTCACAAAGTAAAGCTAATCATATTAATAGCACAGCTTCACATCGGTATAATTCTGAGTCACCCACGAGGCCTTTGCATGGTACACATGCATGTGAGTGGCCTGCGTCAGCGAGGGTCTCGGGGCCAGGTGTGCGGGTTGTAGAGTGGAGGCTGGAGTGTCCCCGCCATGATGCTGTTCTCTGAGTTGCATCACTGTTCACTTTGTGCCTCATTGTCTGTGCCTGGAAGGTGGGGCCTGGTGCACGAAGCACCCGGTGTATGGATGGATGAGGCTGAAATGCATGTCTGGCCAGGTGGGGCCAGAGCAGAGGTGTCCTGGAGGCTCCTTCACCTCTGGGTGTCCCTGGAGCATGGGTCCTCATCCTGCTGCTGCTGAACCATGAAATCCCCTCCCACAAGCCTCCGTTTCTCTTTCTGGGTGCAGTGATGGAATGCACTTTGCCAGATATCCTTAAGGACCCCGGAGAGCTCTTGGCCCAGGCCCGGCCTGTCAGGCAGCCTGGGGAGCCCTGTTCTTTCCCCTTCTCTCGATTTTTCCTGTTCATTCAAGCCCCTGCTCTTCCTGGATGCCTCCCTCTCTGCCTCTCTTGGCTCAGGAAGAGTTTCTAGAGAGATGGAGAAAAAGTCTGTGCCCAGTAGGAGGTCCCAACAACCCTAGGGAGAGTCTTGTGCTTACGAACAAAAGGGCATCCCTGGGCACCCTGTATCTGAGTCAGTGAGTGGTCCCGATGGTGAAAGTTGGGAGAAGGAGAGAGGAATCCCTGAGGGCTTCCTGAAGGAGGCAGCCTTCTCAGTTTTGGAGTGGGAGGGAAAAGAGTGGTCATAGGATAAGGAGTCCAAGAGTCCACATGAAGTTGGAATGGTCTGCAAAACTCTGGCCAGCACATTTAAAACCATCTTTGCCAAGACTGGATGCCCAGGGACTGTCACACATTTCTGTGAAGATAAATGTTTATGAGTGATTTGCCCAAGGCCTGTCTGCTAGCTCAGCCCCTAAGGTCTGAGCTGTGCTGGGGGGTGCTCCCCATAAACCCACGTGCACAACCAGCAACCACAACCCAAGCCCAGGCAACTCATCAGGAAAATTCTCCAGTCACCACCAGGCTCTGGCCAGGCAAGAGCCCAGAGGCTCATGCCAGTGAAATGGATGTGTCTAGAGACCAGAGATTCGGACCACTTGCACACTGGCATGGAGCTGGCCCAAGCGGGAATTAAGTGGATGCATAATTTGTCATCTGCCGTGAGTGGAGGCAGCTGTCTGAGACCCCCACAAAGCATGATGAGAGTTGGGAATCGGGGAGCATCTCCCAGCCAGGAGCCCAAAATCCAATTTCCATCTTGTCCTAAGGACAAAAAGCTGTCTGTAAACAGCCACACCGAATTGTCAGATCCAATTAACCATGGCCCGGGGGCCTTGCCAAGAGCAAGGGAAAGCCAGGCTTCTGAGGGTCCAGCAGCCTCAGTTCTGGGCAGCAGAGACAGGACCAGTCCCCAGAGGTGGACGCCCCACCCTGCCTCTGCCCCACCAGCCCACAGCCCCCTGCCTCCATGAACTTCTGCATGCATCACATCCCTGCCTGCACACCGCTCCTTCCGTCCTGTCTCCCAGACAGGCCTCCGTGTGCCACAGGGCCCCAGTCCACCTGACACTCCTTCTCCTCCACCTGCAAAAGGCCTCAGTTTTCCCCCCTCCTGGGCCCTGCCGCTCTCCCCGGTCACTGCCTCTCCTCTCTCCCTCACTACCCCGGGGCTTGTTCAGAAGAGCAGCCCACCTTTGTGGCCTTTCTCTCCCGCATCCGTCCTGGCTGTCTGCCCCTCTGACTCTGGACCCTGAGCTGGCCCAGTGCCCCCAGTCCCTGCATGTTGAAGGCACTCCTGTTCTTCAACATGGTTCTTGGCTGCACAGGGTAATACCCAACCCCAACCGCCCCCCAGGCTCCTGGACTTCTCCCAAAGCTGCTCTGCAGCCTCTGCGGCCCTGCGAGGGTGAAGTGGCTTCTCTGGGCTCTTCCTGGCTCCTTGCCCTGTGACTTTGAAGTCCCTCTCCATTATGGCTTCATGCCCCTCCAAGCTTCTTTAGTGCTAGCTTCACCCCCAAATACCCCCGCCAAACTCAGAAAGCTCCCGGGGCCCACTAGAGGACCCCTCCACGAGGCATTGCTGGAAAGCCCGTCTTTCCCAAAGTCATCCCACAGGACACAGCCCTGGGTGAAGTTAATCACTGTGACACACATGTGCATGCACACACACATGCATGCATGTATGCATGAGTATGCACATACATGTTCATGGTCAAATGTGAGGGGAAACTGTCTCTTGGAGATTCAATGGTGCATTAGCAGATTAAAGACTCTGAGAAGTCTGGGAATTAAATACAACTGTTTAACTTGGCTTAACCCAGAATTTTTTCAAACGCAGATATCTTTTTGATGGCACATCTATTAGCACCTTGAGAATAAGTGTTCTATGGGACCGCAGTTTGGAAAATTACTTTACCGCTGGGATCTGGACTTAGGAAATCAAGGCTACAAGTGAGAGAAAACAGCAGATGCTCACATTGTGCACGTTTTGTGCTAGGCGCTTTTCAACATGCTTTACCTATAAGAAGCCTATTAATCTTCACATCCACCCCAAAAGGTAGGTGCTGTCATTATTCCCTCTTTCTTGTTGAGGAAGCTAAACCACAGATTGCTCAGGTAACATAGGAAGCCAAGTGTATCAGACAGCTTGGGCTAGGAGATGCTGTAGTAACAAACATCCCCATACCCAGTGGCTGATAGCAATCCATGCCTACCTCTCACTCAAGCTGCCTATCTGCCATCTTCACTACAGTGTCCAGGTGAATTGGGCAGCCACTGGGTGGGGTACTGCCCAGACGAGGAGCCTTGCAGAGAACCTCACCCTTCCCAAGAGACACACATCACTTCCAGTGGCTTTTCATTGTCCAAAGTCAGTCACATCTCTACTCCTGAGTTCAATGGTGAGGAGTTATAGTTGGGCAGTGAACTTATGCAAATGGTCATGTGAGCATTTGAGCCCTGGTTGTCTGACTGCAGCCCCTGCTCACATCCAGCATGCTCCACAACGCTGGCTCTTAGGTGAAGGACTCTGGTCCTCATGGTGGAAGAATCCCAGTGAGTGACTCTGTGGCCCCCTCATTCCCTGTGCAGGGCTCTGTCACATGGTCCACACCATTGCCCCCTCTTTGAATGTCCTCACCCATCCCTCCCACCAGCTGAAATCACAAGCACCTGCTCAGGTCAATGCGAACACAGTCCCTTCTACAAAGCACTACTCAGTTCTCCCATTGGAGGAACCCACTTCCTACCCTGAACTTCTGCATCGGTCTGCTTGGAGTTTCCTTTGTGCTCTGGCCATTGGTGGTCTAATTTAAACCCTGCCCCCTCTCCTTCCTTAGCCATCGGCTGTGATTCCTAGGTGACAAGGCTCTATCGAGTCCATCTGACTGCCCTGTGGTCCTTCCTACTGCAGTGAGGAATCCATATGACTATGAGAGTCTAGGAGCATGGTCACAGCTTTGCAAGACCAGGGGTAGCTCGTCGTGGGTTCAATGGGCCCACATACGTTGCAAAATAAGTAATTACTGGGCACCTGTATGCATAGCTACCTTTAAGGAACATACAACCTAGTTGAAGTAACTAAAATATCTAGAAAGTGTTCATCAACTTAGTAGAAGAAACAGGACTATGGGGCTTATAAGGACCGAGGCAAGCCAAGGGTCTGGGGAGACCAGGGAGGTGTGCCAGGCTGGAGCTGGAGCTGCAAGTCAGGGCCAGTTGCAAAAGGTGGACAGGAGAAGAAGGGGCTTCCCAGGACAGGAAGCCACTTGGCTTTAAACCACATAAAGGCAGTGGCAGTAACAGCAACTATGTTGTTAAAACTTGACCTGGGTGAGGGAGTCTATCCCTGCCTTGCTCCTGATCTAAGGGGAAAAGAATTCAGTCTTTCACCATTAAGTATGTCAGCTGCAGGCTTTTCATAAATCCCCTTCATGGGGTTAAGGAAGTCCCCTAATTCCTAATTTGCTAAGAGTATTTTTTTTTCAATCAGGAATGGATGTTGGGTTTTGTCCAATGCCTCTCTGTATCTATTGAGATGATCATGTGGTTTTTATTTTGTAGCCTGCTAACATGTTGAGTTACATTGACTGATTTTTGAATGCTAAACCAACCTTGCATTCTTGGGATAAAACCCACTTGGCCATGATGTATCATCTTCTTTACATATTACTGGATTCAACTTGATCACATTTTGTTAGAAAATGTTTACATCTGTGTTAATGAGAGCTATTGGTCCCTAATTATCTTTTCTTGTAATGTCTTTGTCTGCTTTTGGTATCAGGGTAATATTAGTCTCATAGGACAAGTTGACATGTATTCTCTCCTCTCTTATTTCCTAGCAGTGTTTGTGTACAGTTGGTATTATTTTTATTGAAGTGTTTGGTACAATCCAAACATTGTTGAAACCATCTGGGCCTGCAGTTTTCTTTGTGGGAAGGTGTTTTACCACAAATCCAATTTCTTTAACACTTATAGTGCTATTCCAGCTACCAATTTCTTCTTGATTAAGCTTTGATAGTCTGTATTTTTTAAAGAATTTGTTCATATCATCTAGGTGTCAAAAGTATTGTAAAGTTGTTCATAACATTCCCATATTATCCTTTCAATATCTGTAGGATCTATAGTGATATCACCTATTTCATTCCTAAAACTGGTGATTTATTTCTTCTCCTCTGTCCTATCAGTCTGCTAGAGATTTATTAATTTTATTCATTTTATCAAATAACTGGCTTTGGTTTTATTGATTTTCTTTGTTGTTCTTCTGTTCTCTATTTCACTGACTTCTGATTTGCTCTTTATTTATCTTCTCCTGTCTACTTTATGTTTAATTTGCCCTTCTTTTGCTAGTTTCCTGAGGTGAAATCTAAGATTATTGATCAGATACCTTCTTATTTTCTAGTCTATGCATGTAGTGTTATGCATTTCCCTCTAAGCACTGTTTAAGCAACATTCCACCAGTTTTAACATGTTGTGTTTTTATTTTCATTCAGTTAAAAATATCTTCAATTTTCCATTTTGATTTTTTCTTTAGCCCATGGGTTCTTCAGAAGTATATTAATTGGTTTCCAACAATTTTGAGATTTTCTTTTGAGATATAATTCTGTTATTGATTTCTGACTTAATTACATTGTGATCGGAGAACATATTTTGTATGATTCGTATCATTTTGAAGTTAGTAATACTTGTTTTTATAACACAGAATATGGTCTATTGTCATTGTTCAGTACACACTTGAAAAGAATGTACATTCTTCTGGTGGTGGTAGCATGTGTATAAATGTCAATCAGGTCACATTGGTGATAGCGTTGTTCAAGTCTTCTATTTCTTTACTGGTTTTGGGCTTACTTGTTCTATTAATTATTGAGAAAGGCGTGAAATCTCAGACCATTATTGTGGAGTTTCTATTTCTCCATGTAGTTCTATCAGTTTTATTTATTTTCACTTTATTTATTTTAAGTTCTGTTGTTATGCACATATGCATTTAAGATTGTTCTGTTTTCTTATCGAATTGATCTCTTAGTCATTATGAAATGATTCATTATCATGATTCATCTTTTCATCTCTGATAACATGCTTTCCTCTGAAATTTACCTTGACGTTGTTTTCAAAACTGATTAAAAATACCCTAGCAACCTATGATAACTTTATGCCACTTTCCTGGGCATTCCAATGGTACCAGCTCCCTCTCCATCCAGGCACCCCTAAGAGAATGACCTTAGGGTTCCCTTAGACTCCTTTTCACTTGCTTGGAGGAGATGGAGACAGGGCAGAGAATGCCAGTGTGCTCCCATGAGGCCAAGGGTCTCCCAGCTGGAGCATTTGTCTGGCCCTCTGCTCTTCTGAGCTGGTTGGGGTGGTTGGGATGGGGATGCAGGTACCTGTTTGGCTACTTTTTGGCGAGAGTTGCAGAGATGTGTTCCCTGGAGTTGGGGTGCACAGAGTGGTGTACATGAACCTGGTTATGGTACCTACAAGAAGAAGGGACAGCTGGACAATGCTCTGCAGGGCTGGACAGCACCAAGGGCAGGGCAAAGGGTGGGGTCCATGATATCCAACTTTGCCATTTCCTGATGCCCCTGAAAAGGCTGATTTTGAGATGAAAGGAACTTAGGTGGATCTGGGGCAGGAGCCAGGCTTTCCTTTTGTCCCTGTGAAGCCCAACACCTATGTTTCTTGGTGGAAATGGGGCAGAGGCCCCTTTCCCATTTGCCAGGCCCTGACTGTGGGGCACGAGAGTCTGAGAGAACATCACTCAGTTCCATTCATCCCACAGGCTCAGAGCCACTGCCTGATGCCACAGTCGAGAGCACCAGTCACTAAGAGTTAGTCATAGGGCCCCTGGCCAACAGCAGACAGTGCAGGGAATCCAGGTGGCTGGTGTCTGCATGGTATAGGGTGGCACATGGGAGGGCCCCTTGTGCTGGACACTGAAGGATGAGTGAGGTCACCAGGCAGAGGGTGGAGGAAGCAGCACATGTCTGAGGGAAGGGCTGCAAGATGGGTCTAGGAGTAGTGAAGGCTTTGGGATGTCACATGTAACCAGGGTGGCCCTCGCCTCTCTTAGCCACGCCTACATTGTCCAAATTGGCATCACTCAGCACATAGTACTCATGTCACCTCCTCCTCTCCCTGCCCTTGGCAGACATCACTAGTTGATTGTGACATTATTCCCATAGACCCCAGTGTGTGCAATTGGACACCTATTGAACACTGCTAGACTGAACCCCTCCCATCACAGCTGGTTGTGAAATTAATCTTCACCTGATATTACAGCGATGGAAAGTTAGAGACAGATGTGAAGGTTTTCCCTGGCTGTTTTACCTCCCGGAGCTAGCTCTGGCCCCAGACCTCACCAAGCCCAGATCCAAAGGGCTGATCTGATACTGCATATCTATACCAACTCCTGGAAAAAATAATCAAGATACAAGAACTGAGGGAGAGGCAGAGAGGAGGAAAAGAGCAAGGAGAGAGAGGGAAGGAGATGGAGGAGAGGAGGGTTGGAGAGAGAAGAGTGAGGAGCCCCACAGATGCCTTTGGATACCCCCTACCTGACACTCAGGAAAACCCAGCAGCAGCTCTCATGAGGTGGTGGAGAGGAGATCAGCTCTGTTGTGCTGGGGACATGAATTAGGCCCTGCAGCCTCCCCCTCCAGGCCTGCCTTCCCACGGCAAGCACTCTGCAGTTCACCAAGAGAAGTCTTTATTTGTGTTGGTCTTTTTGAGAAAAGCAAAAACTGAAAATGCTCCCTGCATCTGACCTTTGGACACGTGACCCGAGGAAATGCTTTATTTATATGTCTAGATGTATACCTGTGTCCACATACGTGTTCCACAGCGCACACATGTGCACACACCACAGAAGCGGGCACAACACACACCCCAACACACACCCACATGCACATTCCTCCTCCTCTGATCTGCTGTCCACGACTGCAACCCTGTATCAGCTCACGGCAATCTCATTTCCTACTGAAATTGAAGGGATGTCCCTGCCCATGGTTGACTTAGGCTAAGCCAGGATTTATGTTGGAAGGAACAGAGGCATGCAGGATGCAGGCATTTTCAGAACCGCACATACCAAAAGGGCCAGTGGAAGGGTGGGAGCAGACGGTACTCACCAGCCATTCTGCCGACTCACACCCATGTTTCCAGCAGGCATTGACAGGGTGTGAGTCTTCCTCCGTGAACGGGAAGCTGAGGTAAAGGGTGGTGGGTAGTCTCCTGAATGTGGGGTTGGTGTCTGGGATGGCCCCTTGGTCACCCTATGGTGAGCAGTGCTTCCCCTACTGCTGTGTGCACACTGGTCAAAGGGGAGAACAGTGGCTCCCTTGTGGGATGGTGGGCTCCCTGACTTAGGAACCCGGGGTGTGAGGGGCGCTACCATCATACCGTCCATGTCTCTGCTCCAGCTGAGCCCAGAGACGCCAGTGGCTGCCTAGAGCACCCTTGCCTGCCCTCATTACCTGCTCCCAGGGAGGCCAGGCACGCCTGTGCCTTCAGCACCACCCCTGCGCGGACAGCTCCACTCAGCCTTCTGCTGAGAAGAGCCCACCTGCCGGCTTGCTGGCAGCGCAGGCACCTCCCGCTCAGCATGGCAGAACCAACTCCAGACCTCTGCCCATCCTCATGTCTCCCTCCTGCAGCCCCCCATCTCCCTAAAGGGCACCCCCACCTGCCAGATGCTGCAGCCATGAGACGTCATGGGCACTTCCCTCCCAACCCCTCTGGCTGCCCCTTCAAGCCTTCGGAGTGTGTGGAAGCTGGGGACTGGATGGTGACGAGCATGAGCGGAAGGGAGGAGTCTCCGAGATGCCAGCATGTCAGTGTCGGTGGCAGAAGACTCCAGGGGCTGACAGGGAAGGCAAGGGCAGCAGAATGTTTAGGGGAGACCAGAATTTGGACTCAGCTGCCAGAGGTGCTTGTTGGACACCCAGGGAGAGGTGTCAGGGAGGCGGGTGGAGGTGCAGGGATGGAGATTGTTCCCAACAATCAGGGCCAGGCACACAAATATGGGGCCCTTGTATGGTGTGCAGGGGGTCTCAGGAGGAGCAGCACTGAGCCCTGGGGTCCCAACCCCCAGAGAAACCAGCAACTGAGGTGGGGGAAGGGAGGGCCGCGGGGCCCTAGACACATGGAAGGAATGTATGCAGGAGGACAGGGCGAATGGAAGGAACGTATGCAGGAGGACGGGGCGAATGGAGGGAACGTATGCAGGAGGACGGGGCGAATGGAGGGAACGTATGCAGGAGGACGGGGCGAATGGAAGGAATGTATGCAGGAGGACGGGGCGAGCGTCCATGTGAGGGCTTTCGAGACGCCAGCAAGTGGAGGAGCCAGGCATGGTTGTCAGGCTTGGCGGCCCAGGGTTCCTGTGGGCCTTGGTAAGAGTCTGGCCAGGGGGTACCAGGGAAGGTGAGGGCAGAGGGGGCTCAGACAACCCCCTTCTCTTGCAGGAAGACCTGCTATGAAGAAAAGAACAGCAGAGCCTAGGGGCCACATGGGGATGGCTTGTCTGGGGTCCCGCACTCCCTGGACACAGCCTCCTGAGTGAAATCCCCAAGAGGGAGCCTGGGCTCCAGACCTCTGTGCCTCAGTTTCCTCACCTGGGAGTGTGCAGTAAAAGCTTCGTGTGGGGCTGCAGTTGGCATCTTTAGGGTCTAGGAACAGTTGATGGGGAGATGAAGGTGGACAAATAGGAATGGCGGTTATGGGAAGGGAGGGTGCAGGAGCTAGGGAGAGGGATAAGCAGGGCATGGCCTTTGAGAGTGGGTGGAAGACAGGCCCAGACTGTTCCATCCAATGGCCTCTGTCCTCAGGAAACATGAGCAGGAAGACCTGCATGTGCAGACAGGAGAGGAGAGAAGTATTATTTTTCCTGGGAGACGGGAGGAAGGTTTACCACACAGAACTGTGTGCATATGTGTGTGTGTGCATGTATGCATGCTGTGTGTGCACGTATGTGTGTGTGCCTGGGTGTGTGTGTGCATGTATGCATGCTGTGTGTGCACGTATGTGTGTGTGCCTGGGTGTGTGTGTGCATGTATGCATGCTGTGTGTGCACGTATGTGTGAGTGCCTGGGTGTGTGTGTGCATGTATGCATGCTGTGTGTGCACGTATGTGTGTGTGCCTGGGTGTGTGTGTGCATGTATGCATGCTGTGTGTGCACGTATGTGTGTGTGCCTGGGTGTGTGTGTGCATGTATGCATGCTGTGTGTGCACGTATGTGTGTGTGCCTGGGTGTGTGTGGGCATATATGCATATGTGTGCATGTGGTCCTAAGTATAAAGTGAAGCCAGCTAGCAGGGCAGGGCGGGGCTGTGTGCATGAAGAGAGAGGGACAGGGAGGGAACAAGGGAGAGAGGAGAGGTGGGAGTCAGGAGCGTGGAGCTCCAGGTGGGCGGCTGAGGATGTAGCAAAGGAAGCCATTATAGCATCATGATGAGGTAGGGGGAGGGACCCCACGCCTGCACTTCCTGGGCCTGGAGCCTTGGGGTGCTCTGTTAGAGACAGAGCCTCCTCCACAGAAACTGGCAAGGCAGTCAGAGCTCACAGCAACAGGCGTTCTCAGGTCAGGTGGGCTGGATCAGTTCAGAGGATGAGGGTTCTGGGGACTTCACCACCCTGAGAGGGCAGTGTGATTGCTGAGCAGGGACACTAGGGGCAGGATCATGTGCCAGCCTCATGCCAGGTCTATGCCCAAGCCGTCATCTCCCTCTATGGGTCCTGGGGTCATCTCAGAGCAGCTGCAGGAAGCAAAGGTGGCCTGGTCTGGCCAGAAGGGTGCTGCCCAACTTAGGAGAGCTCAGATTGAGGTCAGAAGCCAGCCAGGTCCAGCTATGATGGGCCAGTTACCCCATCTCCAAGTCCAGGCCCCCTGGCTGGAAAAAGGAAAATTGATCCACTCCTGGACGCGTCCATCACAGGCACTGTGTCAGGTGCGAGGACATAGCTGTGGACAAACGATCCAACCTCGAAGGTCATCTTGATAGGAAGGTTATCATCGTTATTTTAAATGCCTTTAATTTTAGATTCACTTCCTCTTTGACTCTGAGCCATCTGGAGAAGACTTTGAGATGGAGAGATGAGGACGGCCACTCCCGCTGTGCACAGGCTGCGGTGTGGACGGCTATGACTCTAGAAGGCAGCAAGCCAGGTGCCGGCCTCCAGGGATGGGGGCATGATGGGGGGTGACAGCCGTGGGGAGGGGGGAGTAGGTCTGGGCCCTGAGGAGTGGGGTGCAGGGCCTGGAAGCAGCAATGGAGAACCAGGAGAGCCCTGCCAGGGCTCTGAGGGGGCATGGTGCGAGCGTGGGCAGGCCTGGCTGGGGTTGAGGAAGGGAGGAATAGAGGTGGAAAGGGCCGGGACAGTTCTGAGCAGGGCTGGGGGTGCTCACCAGGGTCTGAGGTGGAGCAGTGGGTGGGCTCAAGTTAGGAGAACACATGGAGCAGGGGTGGGGGGACCCAGGAAGGTGGACTCGGGTGGGCTGGGACCTTGGAGGGCTGCATTAATTTCCCAGGGCTGCCTTCACAGATGATCACAAACTAGGGCCTTCAAACAGTAGAGATGTCTTTTCACACGTTCTGGAGGCCAGAAGTCTGAGATCCAGGTGTGGGCAGGGCCTCACTCCCAAGGTGTCAGGGGCTCCAGGGAAGCTACCTCCTGCCTCTCCAGCTCCTAGTGGGTCCGGGCGTTCCTCGGCTTGTGGGCACATTGCTCCGGCCTCTGTCTCTGTCTCCACGTGACCTCCTCCCCATGTCTCTGAGTCTCTGTCTTGTCTTCTTCAGTTGTTGGGTTGAGGGTGCACCCTCATCCAGTATAAACTCATCTGACCTGATTACATCTGCAGAGACCCAGCCTCCACAGAAGGCCACAGTTTGAAGCTCCAGATGGACGTGAATTGGGAGGGGACATTATTCCCCCCACTACGGGGATGGAGGAAAACGGTGACTGGACAGGAAGGAGGAAGCTAGGACAGCCCCTTAGAGGAGCTACTGGGCCAAGTGGCCACTCTCACCCCCTTCCCCTGCCCCCCATGCCCTTGGCTTTCTGTGGGGTTTACCTCCAGGTGGCCCCCAGCACCTTCTCAAGGGTCTTGGCCCCGCTGTTTCCTTTTGCAGTGCCTCAGAGCATGTCCAGGACACTGTGCACAGCCTAGAAGGCCCGGGCCAATGAGAAATCAGCAGAGAAACACCAGCTCCCTGACCCAGGTGGGAAGGTTCAGAGGCAGCCTCTGCCACCTAGAGACCGATCTGACAGCAAAGTCGCATCCTCCTGCAGGACAGGAATGAGACTGAAGGACGTCCACTTCAAGCAAGGCTGAAGCCTCGGTGCCACCCTCAAAATGCCACCTCTCCTGCGCTAAAGGAGGGCCCAGGACTTCCCCAATTGCCACTTTACCCCACTGCAGCCCTCTTTCCCTACAGACGCGAGTGCGTAGGTGCCCATCACAGACCATCCGGTCTGAAGACAACCCCGCTGCTGCCTCAGCCCTCCTCACAGTGCCCAACCAAAGCCCAAACCCTACAAGTTCTGACACCCTCTTCCCATCACATCGCACAGCACGTTGTCCCGTGACACACGGAGGAATGAACCTGACCTGTGCTTGGAGTGGCCTCGGGCCGCCCCTCCCCTGCCGGGACCCGAGCCCGAGTGTCTTGTTTCTCTTCCCAGCTCACTGTCCTCCCTCCCTGCCTGTGCCCCCTGGGGCCACCTCCCAATAAGCTGCCTGCTCCCATGTCCTCCAGGGTGAGTCCTGGTGCCAGGCGCCAGATGAGCCGTGCGTGTGGTGTCCACACCACTGTGACATGGCCTGAGTTCCTCCTCTGCTGTGTCCACCTGAGCTAGCAGGAGGGGTGGGAATTGGAGGGCTGGGACCAGATGGAGCCCCCGTGGCCAGTGCTTTATGTGATCTCAGAAACATAGGGGGCATACGAAGCCAGCCCATGGCTTCCACTCAACAGATACAACCCCAGCCCCCTCCATCCCCATTCCCTGTGGCCGCCCACCCTACCCCAGCCCAGCTCTCCAGCCACTCCCTCGGGAAGCTGAACCACGTCTGATCTGCCTGGAGAAAGCCCAGCCTCCCTAACGTGGTTCTTGACGCCCGCACGGTGTGGGCGTCCCACATCCACCCTTTCCCCGCTCCGCACCACCCGCCACACGCATGCTCACCTCAGGCCCCTTCCGGGCTCTGCTCTCCCTTTCCACCTGCCCGACACTGGCTCATTCCCCGAGCTCCCAACACTGCCTCCAGGAAGCCCTTCCTGGGCCCAGGCACAGCCTCCTCAACACCCTCCCCAGACAGCAGGCCCATTGTCCAGGGCTGTGTCCGCCCTGCCCGGGGGTGTGGCCTTCAGGGACTGCCCCTGAGGCCTGTTTCTTCTTCAAGTCTTCAGGCCCACAGGGGAGGTCCTGATAAGGCCAAACTTAAGAAGAGTGAAAAGCTCGTGTCTGCACAGAAAGCTGCACTCGCCTTTATGGCAGCTATATTAGTGATTGCCGGAACTGGGAAGTAACCACGATGTCCTTCAGCAGGTGAGTGGATAAACAAACCGTGCTACATCCCGACAATCGCACGTAATTCATGCACTTTCAAGCCATGAAGAGACAGGAGGAGCCCTAATGTATGTTGCTAAGTGAAAAGAGCAAGTCCGAAGAGGCCACATTGCAGGATACCAACTGGGGGATGTTCTGGAAAAGGCAGCACTATGGAGACGGTAAAAAGATCAGCTGTTGCCAGAGGGGAGGGGGAGGGAGGGGGAGGGAGGGGTGAGTCCGCAGAGCCCCACGGGGGACAGTGATGCTTAGGGCCGTGTCACTGCTCTGCAAGGTATTATAACAGCGGATGCATGCTACTTACTATATGTGTGTCCAGACCCAGTTCAACACCAAAATCAACCCCGATGTGAACTGTGGGCTTTGGTTAATAACCCCACGTCAGTGTCGGGTCATCGGCTGGTGCCACCTCAGTATCAGATGCTCATCATGAGGGAAACGGGGGCTGGGGCACATGGGAACCCTCTCTACGATTTGCTGGTTATTTTTTTTGAAACCTAAATCTTCTTAAGACATAAAGTTCATCATTAATTAAAACATTACAAAAGTTGGTTGGTAAAGACATGAGGTTTTTGCTGCCTTGAGCATAAATCAGTTTGCGTGTAGCCAGGCAGAAAGTGGCCTGGGGTGAAGCTGGCCTGATCCCCTGCCTCTGGGTCCAGCCCCGACTTTCCCACGAGTTCGTGGCGAGGCTGCTTTCAGTGCGTATGTGCTCCAGGTGGGAGGAGGCCAGCTGGGCCTCCAGGCATCTCAGCTTGCTTGGTCAAGGCGGCAGGAGGCCCCATCCCTCCCTGCGGCTCTCTCCTGAGGGCAGGCAGCTCTCTCCCACTCTTCAGGGATGGCACAGAAGAGGCTCAGGCCCTACTTGTGGAGCCCCGACCACCCTCCTCTCTCTCTCTCTCTCTGCTTGGATGTTCAGAAACCCACTTTCCAGGAGGGACCTGGCACACAGCACTGCAGTGGTGGAAACAGGCCAGGCGGTGGCTGTGAGAGGGCACAGCTGAACCTTTGCCCCCAGTCCTGATTGGCTGGCAGCCTTGGCTGCAGCCAGGCCCGGCAGGGTGAAAATGCAGAAGGCTGTCCAGGCAGCACCAGCAGGTGACCACTCAGCTCTGTGCCCAGCACGTCGCCAGCCCTCTTTGTGACCCTGGGCAGCCGGCCTGGGTCTGCGTGGCCTCTGCTTTTCCCAGGGAAGGGAGCAGCTGCCTAAACAGCGGCATTTCATTTCTCGGCACTGCAGATGACACCAACCTGCGGGAGACCCCATCTGTGCCCAGGGCTCCCAAAATTCTCTCTGGGCCGGGCTTCCCTCCAAGCTTCGCACTCAAAGCTCAAGAGGCCTCCTCGCCTTTCTCCCAAGTCCACCCCTTCCTGCAGGAGTCCAGTCATTATCCCAGGGTTGGTGGGTGGTCTCCATCTCTCTCCTCCCCCTTTCCCTTCCATCCCACCCTCCAGAGAGTCCTATTCATAGTGCACAGGGATCATGGCTGGCCCTGGCTGCCCCTCCCCAGCTCCGACCATGACCAGTGCTTTGTGGGAGCTCAGTCCATACTGCATTATGGCCAGGTGCATGGCTCATGCCTGTAATCCCAGCACTGTCATCCCAGTAGTTTGGGAGGCTGAGGCAGGAGGATTCCAGGAGCCCAGAGGCTAGAGACCAGCCTGGGCAACATGGTGCAAACCTATCTCTACAAAAAATATATATATAAAACTTAGCTGGCCATGGTTGCACATGCCTGTGGTCCCAGCTACTCAGGAAGCTGAGGTAGGGGGAGGGTCGCTTGAGCGCGGAAGGTTGAGGCTGCAGTGAATCCTGATAGCGCCACTGTACTCCAGCCTGAACGAAAGAGCCAGACCCTGTCTCTAAATAAATAAATAACTGAATTGGGTACCTGGGCAAAAGTGAATGCCACAGCCACTTGCAGTGACCTGGGTTACTGCTGGGGGAGCTGTCCTCACATGCCTGCTCATGCTGATGAGACAGGCCCCCACACGCATAGAGTGGGGCCCACAAGTGTTGCTGCCTCCCTGGCTTTGCTGATGAGGCCACAGAGCTGCAGGGGTGCTCATATCCGAGACAGAAGCAGGGCTGGCCCCGCCCCCGGCTCCCTCACCAAGCCTCTGGAAATTGCACCAGGGTCTAGGTGGGTGACGCCCAGTGAACCGAGAATCAGGCCCAAGCACCTTGGCATCAACCCCAAATCCCTCCTTCTCAGGGCCTCAGTTTCCCCATCTGCAGAGTGGCACTGTCCTTGCCCCAGCCGATCATGTTCCACATTTGCAGCAGCTGGAGAACTTCCTAGAGGAGATGGAACAGCTGAGACACAGCTAAAGCAATACTGCTGCTCACCACAGAAAGAGCAGGTCCTATCCACAGAACTTTCTGGAATCCACATGAGTGAGTCCTGCTGAGAAGCACGTGCAGGACTGGGGTCTCATGCCTGTGACAGTGCAGGACCCAAACTGGGCCTGTGTGGAGCTTCCCAGTGCCTTGGACTTGGCCCTGAGCTCTGAGCCAGAACCCGAGCCACATTTACTCTTTGAAGGTTTGCTAGAAATCTCAAAGGTCAGCTGTTCTCATGTTTCCAGAATTTATTGATTTTGTCTGGGCTGGAAAGGCAACAAAAAGGCTTTTATTGCTGTTTCTGTGGCTGCCCTGGGGAGCAGGAGAGGATGCACTGCCCCCTGCACCTGTCCCAGAGGCCCGTCGGCCAACATTCAGGGGCCACCATCGCCTGCCCCAGACTCACCCCACCTCACCTGATGGGCCTGACCTATTGTGTGTCCTCACACCCCTGTGCCAGCTGAGACAAGCCCCCACACGCAGGAGCAGGACCTGCAACACTGCCTCCCTGGCTTTGTTGATGAGGCCATGGAGTCACTGGGAAGGGCACATCCGAGGCAGAAGGAAGGCTGGCCCTGCCCCCAGCTCCCCCACCAAGCCCCTCCCCACTCCAAAGCTCTACGGAGTACAGCTCAGCCTCCTGGAATGAGGGGAGGCTCAGGAGCACTCCGAGTGCCTCTGAGAAGGGGACAGCCTGTGACGAGGGTGGGAGAGGTGGAGATGAGAAAAGGAAGGCAAGAGCACTGGCAGGCCGGGCGCAGGGAGCTCTGAGGGAAGCTGGTGCACTGCTGGCCATGGCCTGAACTATCATTCATTCCCTCATTCATTCTTCACTCACGCATCGCTCCAACCTCCTGGACTGAATTCCCCCTTGTGTGCCCAGCCCTAGCTGGTGCTGTCCACCCTGGGAACCGTCAGCAGCTGTCCTGGGAGCCCCTCATCCATCACGGGGTCAAGTCCTCCAGGTCTGTGTCTGAGGAATCCGGGGCCCATGCTTCATGGGGTGGGCAGGCTGCACCCGCAGTGTATTCTAGGCTTGGGACCCTATTCTAGGCGGGAGTAAGGAGGCATTGCCTTGGGCCAGCTGGGTGGGGTCCCTCTTCACCCCCCCACCAGGGTTGTGCTTGCTCGGGTTGCACCAATTCTCACCACCCAGGGCTGGGAGGTGCTGTGGACTGTGTGTGGGCGTCTTACAGGCTAGTGAAGCTGCAGTGTTCATATCCTACCTGGACAGGTCCCCTTGATCCCCAAGCCTTGCTCCTCTCCTGTAAAACGGGGGTGCTTCAGTCCCCACCCTCGCTGAGCACTGCTGTGGGGCCGCTGACAGGCTGATCCCCTTGAGCTGCCAAAGATTAGACATGCACCACGAGCCGGTGCCATCATGCCGGGTAGGTGGCCTTCCCCATGGAGGACAGAGGAGCCTCACTGTGGCTGCCGTGGGGACTTATGCAGAGGCAGCTGGCTGCTGAGGGGCTCGCCCCAGCGCTGCTTTTCCCAGGGGTGTCCCAGCTTGGTCCCAGCTCCCTGCATGGGTGGCCCAGACTTTCACTCAGCTGCCAGCTGTGGTCTGAAGCTCCTCCCACCCAATTCCTTTCTCCTTTCAAGAGTGTCAAACCTGCATCGTGGTCTTGCCACAGCCAAGCTGGCCCTGAGCTCCATCCCCCGGAAAGGGCATCCCCTCCCCAAGCCCCTTCCTCCCTCCCAGCCCTGGCACAGGGCCTGGCACGTAGCAGGCGCTCAGTAAACACTCATAGGTGGAGATAGCAGGACAGACAGGAGCTCTGAGTCTCCTCCCCTGCAGTCTTGGCGATGAGCCCCTGCAATGAAGGGGGGCTGCACTGGGAAGTAGTGAGCATCCCATCACCAGAGGCATGCAAGAGGACCAGGATGACCATTTGACAGAGACTTTGTAGGCACAAGGGTGAAACATGAATCAGCACAAAGTATCGCTTCTGAAAACTTCCTTCTTGGCCGAAACAACAACAAACAACAATAAAGCCCTAGGCTGGGCGCTCCAAGTTCCATGGGAACGCTGCAGGTTGAGCAAGTGATTTGGAAGCATCGCAGTCAACAAGCCGCCGTCTCCCAGTGCGCACCTTCTCTCTGAGTTCTAAATGAAAGCTGTTCATTAGGGCGACAGGTTTACCATCTTGCAATGAGAATTGCTGGGAGGCTTTTCCCCCTGAGGAGGAGAAATCATGGTTGAGTAGTGAGCACACTTGCAGGGGACAATGTTTTCGTAGCTGTGGCTGTGGGAAGAGCTTTATTTGGGGATTTTTCCTCTCCGTGTCATCAGTGCAGGAGAAAATGACTCCAGTGAGCTTTGCTGCTGCAGTTTCATGGCACCACCAGTACGCTGGGTCCGAAATTGTGCCCATTGCTCAGAGCTCAGTATCTGTTTCTGGCAACTGGGAGGCAGGGGTCACATCAATGTGGTCTGGAGGTTCCCAGGTTGGGGGCAGCACAGGCCTCTGGCCAGCCGTTTGGCCTGGACCCCTGGCTTCAGCAAATCCAGCCCTAGCGAAGAGCACAGCAGAGCCTGGGCTCCGGGGAAAAGTCAGGGTGGGGAGCTAGGGAGGGGCCCACCTGGGGAAGTCTCGCTCACTCTCTCATTCAAGCAGGGGTAGGGTTGGGAGAGGGCCCTCAGGGCAGTCCTGAGCAGAGGGCACCACTGCCACCAGGGAGCCAGGCCAGAGGCCGGAGGGATAACTTTCTCCATACAAGCCAGGTTTGAAGGTGGCACAGAAGCAGGCTGGGGCGCAGCAGCCGAGAGCTCCATGCTCCAGGGGCAGAGACCCCTCCCCTCGAGGCTGTGAAGCCCAGGGTGTGGCAAGGGAGTGCCGTGCAGGGCAGGACACCTGGAAGCAACTACCAGTGCAGGCCCAAGAGACACCAGCCTTCAGCTGCCCACGAGCCAGGTGGGCTTCAGGGAGGAGGTGGGCAAAGCAGCCTTACCTCCCCGACGGAGCCACCTCCCACCTGAACGGCCTCCTGGCGGCAGTGTCTGATGTCCCTGTGCAGAACGTCCCCACCCGAGGCCCCTATGGCTGAGTGGCTTCACTGCAATTTTGGGAGTGTGTGGGATCTGCCCTGGGACCCCCTTTTCCTGGGGCTGCCAAGCTGGGGTGTCACACTGCACCTGCTGGTGGTCATCCCACCACTTTGTGGGGGCTCATGAGAAGCAGGAAAGCAGGTGGCCATCGAAAAGAGACTACCTGGTGACATCCACACACCTGGACGCAGGGGGGGACCCCCAGCCCCAGCATTGTGTCACCGTGGCTGGAGCAGTGTGATCTTCCTCCCCTTAGTGCTCCTTCCCCAGCCCAGAAGAAGCTTTCAGGGCCTTCCTTCCAATGCAGACTCAGTTTCCCATGGAGGGCCAGCTACAGGCTCACCGTGGTGCCCCATGCTGGCCCTGAGCAGGCCCGAGGAGAGGAGTTTCATGTGAGGGGAGGAATTTCATGTGGGGGGAGGAGTTTCGTGTGGGAGGAGGAGTTTCGTGTGGGGGGAGGAGTTTCATGTGGGGGGAGGAGTTTCATGTAGGAGGAGGAGTTTCGTGTGAGAAGAGGAGTTTCATGTGTGAGGGATGAGTTTCATGTGGAAGCAGGAGTTTCATGTGGGAGGAGGACTTTCATGTGGAGGGAGGAGTTTCGTGTGAGGGGAGGAGTTTATGTGGGAGGAGGAGTTTCATGTGAGGGGAGGAGTTTCATGTTGGGGGAGAAGTTTCGTGTGAGAAGAAGAGTTTCATGTGTGAGGGAGGAGTTTCATGTGGGGGAAGGAATTTCGTGTGGGGGAAGGAGTTTTGTGTGGGAGGAGGAGTTTCACGTGGGGGGAGGAGTTTCGTGTGTGTGGAGGAGTTTCACGTGTGAGGAGGAGTTTCATGTGGGAGGAGGAGTTCCATGCGGGAGGAGGAGTTTCATGTGAGGGGAGGAGTTTCATGTGGGAGGAGGAGTTTCATGTGAGAGGAGGAGTTTCGTGTGGGAGGAGGAGTTTCGTGTGGGGGGAGGAGTTTCATGTGGAAGGAGGAGTTTCGTGTGAGAAGAGGAGTTTCATGTGTGAGGGATGAGTTTCATGTGGAAGCAGGAGTTTCATGTGGGAGGAGGACTTTCATGTGGAGGGAGGAGTTTCGTGTGAGGGGAGGAGTTTATGTGGGAGGAGGAGTTTCATGTGAGGGGAGGAGTTTCATGTTGGGGGAGAAGTTTCGTGTGAGAAGAAGAGTTTCATGTGTGAGGGAGGAGTTTCATGTGGGGGAAGGAATTTCATGTGTGTGGAGGAGTTTCACGTGTGAGGAGGAGTTTCATGTGGGGGGAGGAGTTTCGTGTGTGTGGAGGAGTTTCACGTGTGAGGAGGAGTTTCATGTGGGAGGAGGAGTTCCATGCGGGAGGAGGAGTTTCGTGTGAGGGGAGGAGTTTCATGTGGGAAGAGGAGTTTCGTGTGAGAGGAGGAGTTTCATGTGGGAGGAGGAGTTTTGTGTATCGGAGGAGTTTCATTTGGAGGAGGAGTTTCGTGTGAGGGGAGGAGTTTCATGTGGGAGGAGGAGTTTCGTGTGGGAGGAGGAGTTTCATGTGGGAGGAGGAGTTTCGTGTGAGGGGAGGAGTTTCATGTGAGAGGAGGAGTTTTGTGTATGGGAGGAGTTTCATGTGGGAGGAGGAGTTTCGTGTGAGGGGAGGAGTTTCATGTGGGAGGAGGAGTTTCGTGTGAGGGGAGGAGTTTCGTGTGAGAGGAGGAGTTTCGTGTGGGAGGAGGAGTTTCATGTGAGGGGAGGAGTTTCATGTGGGAGGTGGAGTTTCATGTGGGAGGAGGAGTTTCGTGTCTGTGGAAGAGTTTCATGCGGGGGGAGGAGCTTCGTGTGAGGGGAGGAGTTTCGTGTGTGTGGAGGAGTTTCATGCCAGGGTAGAAGTTTCGTGTGGGTCCTGTGGTGCCACCTGTTGAGGGCATAGGTATGTGTCCCTCCATTTCCATTCTCTGCCCCGGCCCGGCTCAGGCCACGTCCGGAGAAGCCACAGAAACTCCAGTAACTACATGTCAGCTGAGACCCCAGCACAGAGCTGTGGGTGGCTCAGGGCTCTGGAACGCAGATCTGTAGGGCAGCTGCCTGCCTCCCTACACGATCCATCCCCACAAAAGTCACAGCCCGGTTGGGAGGGGCTCCCACTGCGTCATGAACGCTGGTCCTCGGCTCACCTCATGTCAGAGGCACCTGGGGATGGAATTCCAATCCCAGTCCCAACCTCGGTCAGCCCTGTGGCAGGTGTGGGCCACCCTCTGCTCCCAGCCTCGGCCTCCCTGATCCTGGGGGCTGACCAGGCGCCTCACTGAGCTTTGGGAGAGTGGGTCCTGGTAAAGGGTGCACAGTGTCTCCAAGCTGCACGACATAGCAGGTGCTAAGGAACTCAGCTGTTGGCAGGGTTTGTTAAGAGAGGTGCAGGAATGTGCTGAGGTCATACAGTGGGGACAGGACAGATCCAGGATCTGAACCCCCCCTCAGTGATAGGCCATTCTAGACTCCTGGCATTGCATGTCACAGACTGGGTGGGGACCTGGCAGGAGTCTAGGGCCAGCCCTTAGGGGTGTGGAGCCACAGGGCCTCCTTCTCCAGGAGCAGAAGCGCCTCATCCTCCTGCTGGCTGGGCCGAGGCTACCGAGGCCTCCGGCGTGCCGATGGGAGATAAGAGCACTGGCTGGAGCTGTGCAGACAGGCTGGTAGTTTTCCGTCATCCCCGCAAGTGACAAACCTTGCAGACGGCCAGGTTGGGCTGGAAGGTCCCTCCTCCTCACCTCCGAGCAATGTGACCAGGCTTACCTTTCCAGAACCTCTGGGCTGGGCTTGGGAGCCAGTCTCTCCCACCCTCTGCAGGCCCCGGTGGTTATCCAGCCACCCCCATGGCTTATTGAGCCTGAGAATAAATTTTAACTGGGGTGCTGCACTTTACAGTTTACAAAGCACACCCACATCCACCTCCGGGAATCTCCTGCCACCCACTGTCCCTGTGAAGTCCACATCAATATCCGCGTCTACAGGTGGAGAGGTTAAATAACGCCAAGAGGACAGAGGGGACTCTGTGCTTAATGCTCAATTTTTCTGTGAACCTAAAACTGCTAAAAGAAAAAAAAAAGTCTATTAAACAAAATGTCATGTAAATGGAGCCAGGGAGCACATCGACTTCGAGGCGGGCTTCTCTGGCTTTGCGACTCACCCAGGCCTTTGCATGCAGCTGCAGCTCGCCCTCTTCACTGCTGAGTAGTATTCCATTGTTTGGCGGCACCTGCAGTTTGTTTATCCATTTACCAGTTGTTTGGGGTTGTTTCCAGTTTTTTGCTATTATGAATAAAGCTATCACAAACATTAAAAACAAAACAAATAATGGCTAAGGGTTGCACAGGTGGCAGGCTGCAAAGCCCAGCTCAGCAGGGAACCAGCACATGCAAAAGCCACGTGGCTGCCTCGGGAGTCAACATGGCCCAGCACCCACTCCCCGAGGAGCCAGCGCCTGAGCTGGCCTGGCTGCTGCACAGCCATGTGACGGCCACATAATGGCCACCTCCTTCCAAGACTCCCTCAGTGCAGGCCCACAGGAGGCGTGGCCTTGGGAGGAGCTAGGACATGGATCACAGTCTTGCAGCTCCACAGACTTGCCCATGGGACATCCCTCATGTTCCTGCACCCCAGGTGGAGGGACCTCAAGGACCCCTTTCTACGCCCAGAGCCACAAACAGTCTTGGATGCTGCATGCTGTACCCTCGCCAGCCCAGGGACATGAGTGCGGACTGCCCAGCCCTGCCCTTCCCCAGCTGGGGTACCTGGTTGTTGCTTGACAGTCCCAAGGCTCACATTTCTCAACTGCAGGGGCATCAAAACCCTCCCTGTAGGCTGGGTGCAGTGGCTCACGCCTGTAATCCCAGCACTTTGGGAGGCCAAGGCACGTGGATCACCTGAGGTCAAGAGTTCGAGGCCAGCCTGACCAACATGGTGAAACCTTGTCTCTACTAAAAATACAAAAATTAGCCAGATGTGGTAGCACGCACCTGTAGTCCCAGCTACTCAGGAGGCTGAAGCAGGAGAATGGCTTGAACCTGAGAGGCAGAGGTTGCAGTGAGCTGAGATTGTGCCACTACACTCCAGCCTGGGTGACAGAGTGAGGCTCCATCTCAAAAAAAACAAACCAAACCAAAACAAAACCCTCCCTGTGGAGTCAGAGTGAGGCCCCAGCACAGTTACGGGGGGAATGGGCGTTCCCTGACCTGGCTAGCACCAGGCACCCTGCCAGCACTTTCCATGAGCTTCTCAAAATTGCCCCCCAAAGAGCAGGTGCTGTTACAGTCCTTGGGCTACAGCTGGGGAAATCAAGGCAGAAGAAGGAGGGAACTCGCCCCCGTCACACAGCCCCATGTGGGGAGGGAAATGGACTTAGGAGGTGTTATGGGCCAGGGTGTGTCCTCCCCAAATTCCTATGTAGAAAGCCCTGACCCTCAGGACCTCAGAATGGGACTGTGTTTGGAGACAACTTCTTTAAAGGGGTAATTAAGGTAAACTGAGGTCATATGGGTGGGCCCTAATCCAGTCTGACTGGTGTCTGGTAAGAAGGGAGATGAGGACACAGACAGACACAGAGGGAAGACCAAGTGAAGACATGGAGAGAAGATGGTGTCTGCAAGCCGGGAGGGAGCCTCAGGGGAAACCATCCCTGCCAACGCCTTGATCTTGGACTTCCAGCCTCCAGAGCTATGAGATGGTAAGCTTCCGTTGAAGCCGCCCAGGCTGGGGTATTCTGCTAAGGCATCCCCAGCAGACTCATGTGGGGGCTAACACCAGAGCACCCGCTCCCAGCCGCTGCTGCTGCTACAGCTGCCTCGATAACCTGCCAGGAGGCGGCTGCCCACCCCAACTCACCTTCACCACCCCACCCCACTCAGACAGGGCAGGTCCTTGTATAAAATTGCTACAGTTTGCAATTTTGTACTTGCTTATGTGGTCATGTAGCCGTTGCCTGCCCCACCACCTGTGTCCCATGTACAGGTCGTGAGGGCAGGGGTGTCTCTGTCTTGCTAACCTGGTGTCCGGTGTGCTGTGGGCACTTGACGTACGCTTTTTAGAATAATGATTATAAATGTGCATTGGTTTTTGCTATAATGACAGTGAGAATTATAGGAGGGCTTTAAACCGTTGCAGGAAATCATGGAGGTTCTGTGTTTTTCTCAGTGTTCTCACGAGCAGCTCATGTTGAATAAATGCTTCTTGAATGAATGAAATGGATGATGGATGAACCAATGGATGGATGGATGGATGGATGGATGGATGGATGGATGGATGGATGGGTGGATGGATGATGGATGGATGGATGGATGGATGGATGATGGATGGATGGATGGATGGATGATGGATGGATGGATGGATGGATGGATGGATGAATCAATGGATGGATGGATGGATGGATGGATGATGGATGGATGGATGGATGGATGATGGATGGATGGATGGATGGATGATGGATGGATGGATGGATGGATGATGGATGGATGGGTGGATGGATGATGGATGGATGGATGGATGGATGATGGATGGATGGGTGGATGGATGGATGGATGGATGATGGATGGATGGATGGATGGATGGATGATGGATGGATGAATCAATGGATGGATGGATGGATGGATGGATGGATGGATGGATGGATGGATCAATGGATGGATGGATGGATGGATGAACAAACTTCCTCTGGGAGAGCAAAGCCAAAGAAGCAGAAGCAGAAGCCTCTGCTGACGCCTCACAGATCCGGGCAGGCTGTTGGGGACGCAGTCCCGTGGGAATTCTCTTCCAATCTGGAGTTTCTTCTGCCTTTCGAGAGAAGCCCGGTTAATGCTTGGAGGAGGGCCGGTCTCACGGTCAGCCGTGTGTCAGTGGGATCCCGTGGGGCACTGTGCTTAGAAGGGTGCCACGCTTAGAGGGCACCCACTTAGGGTTTCATGCTCTCCAGTTGCCTCTTGAAACTCTTAACACACTTGGCTTTGAACTTGTGCTTTTTGAGGGATGTGTGAAGGGACCGGACCCTTGGCTCACATGTGGTCTCCCCTCTGGCTGACCCCAGGACAGCTGTCATGCCCACTCTCTGCCCCTGAACACCTTTCCTGGTCTCCTCTCCCCAGCCTCATCCTGCAAACACTGTCACCTACCACCCCTGGAGGGGCCCAGTGAGACTAGGCAGGCAGACCATGGCATCAGGGCAGGGCAAGGTGGAGGTCATCCCTGGCACGGGTTGGCATTCAGCCCATTCCCCATCCAGACATGCAGCACATCTGGGGATTGAGTTTCCATCCCTGGGGACCTCAGGGCAATGGGCCTATAGGGAGGGGAGACTGGCCTCCCTGAGCCGGCGCCCTAAGCTTTCATTTTGTACGAAGCCAGGCCTCCCTCCCTGCTCCTGCAGCCAGTGGGCCTTTGGGCTCTGAGTGTGCCCATGTCACAGACCCATGGTAGATGCTGTGGACCTGGCCCAGCCCCACAGGGTTCTCAGGGAACAAACCACAAAAGTGCCCACCCTTCAGGCAGTGAACACTCCCTGGGAAGCCGCCTCTGCCGCTCTTGGGCTTGGGAAACCCACATCCCCTCTGGAGGCACCGTGGAGAGGGGCTTGGGCTGCCTGCTCTAATCCTGATGTCTGGCTTGGCCGCTGAGCAGCCTGGGGACTTGGGCAAACCAAGCCACTCAGCCCGGCCGAGCCCTACCTGGCCCGGGATAACCAGAGTGGGCAGGAGCAGGTGCCTCCCCACTGAGGGGCAGGGACATCGTTCCTTGAGATGCCCCTCAGTGGTGGGGAACACTCAGGACACTGGGTAACAACGCCTGGCCTTGCGCTGCAGCAATCCAGCCATGCACGTTCCCTGACCTCAGGTCATACTCTCAGTGCTGTGTCTGAAGCCTGTTCCTGCTCTAGAGTGGCTAAGCCAGGGCGGCAGTCCAACAACAATGCCATGGTGTTGTTCTTCTCTGAGGACCACCTGAGGCTGGGTCAGCCTGGGGAACAGACCTTCATGGGGTTGAAGGGGCCCTCGTCCTACCCCAAGAGCTGGGTGACCAAGGACTGGCCAGGTGACCAAGGGCCCGTGCCTCAGCGGCCAGCTCCTGCCCGGTAGGTGCCAGAGGAGGTGGATGGGGCAAACACTCCTGGGTCCTGGTGGAGCTCTGCGGCTGGAAGGGTGGTCAAGGGACTGGCAGTCAGGGGACTCAGGTCAGGGCCGGAAGGGTGCATGCGGCGTTTCGGAGGCTGGCCAGGCTGCCCAATTTATGCTCCTGGGTGACTGTGTTGTCCCCTGAGTCCTGTGGTCATTGTGTATCTGTGGCAATCTGAGCGATGTCACCTCCCCTCCCCAGACTGAGTTCCATGAGGACAGGGTCTGCATGCCTACCCACATACTCCGTTCTGGCTGCAGGGCTGACGAGTCAGAGGTACTTAAGGACCGACACCAAGCTCTGTGGGATTGCAGCCTCTGGGGAGTCAGTGCTGCAGGCAGAGAAAAGACTCAGGTGCACGGTTCACCCACCTCCTGCTTCACTGACCCCACGTGCCGGTGGGGGCAAGATCGTATCCCCCTTTCACAGAGGAGGAGACTGAGGCTCAGTGAAGCCACCCAGCTTGTTAGTGGTAGAGCAGGCCTCAGCCTTCTTCCCTCCTCGCCATGAGGGCGTGAGGGCTCAGAGTCAGACAGCCTGTGGCACCTAGGGGCCTGCGAGGAGCAAGCCCAGATGGCCCCACCATGGAGGCCTGGAAATTCAGGCTCTGAGGACACTGGTAGCTCCACACGGAGGCTCAGGGACCCCATGCGTCTTTGACATCCGGGTGATCACATCCACCTTTGATGTCCACGTGACCTCTTTCATCTGAGGCCCACGTGAGCCCACCTCTGATGCCCAGGTAACCTCATCTCTAAGCACTTTCTCTGTCTGCTCCCGCTGGTCAGCTGTCCTGAGTTTGAGCCCCCCAACAGCTGGCCAGCTCCTCCCCGGGGTCCTGACTAGCGCTGGTGTCCTCACTGGCTGTGGGCTCCCAGTGCCTTTCCTGTTCTTACTCCCGAGATCAGTGCAGGGCACAGCATGGACACAAACACATGTTGAAAGAGAGCAAGGAGGCAGGGGGAGTGACATGCATGCAAGTGTAGCCCTAAATGTTTCCGTCACCCTAAGACCTAGGGCTGAACGTTCACGGAGGCAGCTTCCCTCTTAGTAAAATGGAAAATTCCCGAGAGTCAGGGCGTGCTCATCCCAACTGGGTTGTCCTGGGGCTAGGACTGCAGGTGGTGAACTCCCCGTCACTGGAGGTATGTAGGGGGTGGGCAACTCAGCTCCCGCTGGAGACTGTCCAGATGGCTGGGACGTGGCACCCTTGCATTTCTTCCAGCCTGAAGCCTGTGCTGTTCTATTCGAAACAAACTCCCCACTCCCTGCTGTGGCCGCCTCTCCCTAAATGCAGAGGGCCCACGGCATAGCTGGGTGGCACCCCTCCAGGCCCCACTGCCCCCGACTCTTTTTTGCAGCTTTTCTGGTTATTTGGAGGAGCCAGCAAGGGGAGCTGGGAGGGAGATGATCCCAGTGGCCCCAACTTTATGCTCTGAGTGGACAGTGATCTTAGAGAAGCCTCTCTGAGCCTCAGTTTCCCCATCAGTAGAATGGGTCCAGGCAGTGTCTAGATGCTTTGAGTGAACCAGGGGCATCCCGTGGTGCTGGAGGCACCCCTGCTCCTTGGACTGAGCAGAGGAAGAGGCAAGGAGCATGTCCGTTACAAGCACGGATCTGATCTCCCAGAGGACCCAGACCTGGGAGCCTGGCATCATCAGCTCCATCTGACGGAAGAGAAAGTGGGGTACGGAGCCTCCCTCCCTGCTACCTCTGCTCTGAAGATGCTGTTCTGCTTCCCCAACCGGGTCAGAGCCACCTTGAGGGCAGAACTATGCGTTTGACACATTCACATAAATTCTTCCAACATTTATTAAGTGCCTGCTGTGTGCAGGCCTCTGTGCGGGACCTGGGAGTGAGGTGAGACAGAAGCAGGCTGCCTGGAGGAATGTCCTCCCATCCTAGGACAGGGCCTGAGCACCTGGGCTGTGCACAGTTGTCCAGGAAGCCGCTCCCCTCCAGCCAGGGCCGTCCTCCCCGTGGAGAGGAGGCCTGTGAACCTACCCCGCCTCCACCTTGCAATCCAGGCCTCTGGAAGCCCCTCATCTCCCCAGGTGGCCAGTGCCTGCAAGGTCAAGTGGCCACACACCTGGAGGGCCTGGCACAGGCCAGCTGGGGCTTTTGGGGTTAAGACTAGGCCTGATCTGCCCAGAACCAACGCCCTGCAGAGCCCAGCCCTTAAATGAGTGTGTTTTACGGTTGTTCCTGGGGTCTCCAGGGTCCTCACTGGCTCCGCACAGAAGCTGTGGGAGGTCAGCGGGATGGGTTTCGGCCCATTTTCCAGAGGACGCAGGCTCAGGGCACCGCATGATTCAGTCAGGTTTCAAGCCTGAGTCGGGGGCCCAAAACCCTGGGGCCTGCATGTCCAACGTTAGCAACCTTGAGAAACCTACAGTGCCAGGTGACAGAGGTACCACCCACAGTCATTCCTCATCCCATCCTCATAAGGGGGTCCCCGAAGAGGCTTCTTCGTCACGAGGCTCTGAAACAGACAGCCCTGAATGGGTCCAGGCTATAGCCATCAACTTCGTACAGCCCTCCTGCCCTATCCTGGCACATGATCAATCGTCTGTTTATTCCCAATTTTCAAATTACGCCCCTGCATTCAGCAAACCCCACCTTGCAGGGAGCCCCAGCCGTGGCGCTGGTGACTGCCTGGCTCCGTAGGTTACTGAGCAGTATTGGTATGGAGAGGAGAGAATCTCTCTATCGTTTGCCTCCTATTTGAACCATCGCGGAAACAACAGCAATCAATTTTGAATAACAGCTTCATTTGGACCAATTAGAAGAGGACTGATTTTGCTTGAAATTCAATTTGCAATGGCAGCACACTCTAGGAAACGGGTAACTGATTTTTCACCACAAACATTTTGGCATTGTGTATCCTGGGTGGGGTGATCTTTAAAAGCGGCCTCATTGTTCTGAATCGTTTCTAAGACGACATAATAAACACAGAGCCAGGCCTTATTCCCATTGTGAAGGGGCACAGCTCTGCTGTTTTTGTGGAGCTGCCGAGGTTTAAGAGTACGAGTTATGTCAAAAATAATGAAGCAAGTCTGGTGGAGTATGATTCTTGAGCCCTGTCTGATCCCATTGGCTCAACGTGTAATCTAAGCATTGTTTGCAATGGAAAAGGCAGAGCGACAGCTCAAAGTTAGGCGGCGTGGACGCCGGATGCGGAAGATAGAAGACAAATTGGAGAAGTCACATGCGCGTTCTGAGACGGTTTTCTCATCTGTAAAATGAAGCTAATATCGTGGACGGTGACGGCTCGCTGAGGGATCCCCTGTGGTGGGGTGAGTACGGAGTACGGCCCAGTGTCTGGCTCTGAGGCAGCATCTCTCTATGGCGGTCCCTTTCTGGAGCTTAGTTTTCTCGTCTGTAAAATGGGTGCATCGATCCTGCCTGGCAGAATCATGAAAGGTACATGCACAGAGCACCTGGCCCAAAGCCTGGCATGTGGTGGGCACATGTCAAACGCTAGCTGCTGGGGTCACTGTCATTTCTGCTCTTTGTCATTATTATGCGTGAAGCCACCCGTCTCTGGGCCTCTCTGCAGAGTGGGAAGGAGGCTATTGAATTAGACGGCCCCTCGGGTATCTCTTTCCCCAGCACTTGCTGAGGAGTCTAACAGTCGAGTTGGGCTTCTAAAGGCGGCATGGAAATGTCTGTTTTCATCGATGCTGCAGTCAGTTAAGAGCTGATTAACTGAGGAAAAAGCCCGGCCCCCAAGAGCAGAGCAGACGCTGCAGCAGCCGGGCTGCACGTGAGGTGGAAAATCGTCCCCTGCAGCACCAGCCCCCAGCTCCCCGCACACTGGCCTCTTGCTGCAAGAAGTTTCTCACTGACAGCCTGGGGGGCCCGTGTCCTGGCACAGTGGGCACGGCAGGGGTGACTCTTGGGTTTGGAGTCCAGAGATGACCCTTTCAGGACTTCCACGTGGGAGAGGATGGGTGGCTCCACACCCTGGGGGAGGCCTGATCTGCCCAGCGGCCGCCTGGATGGATTACTCACTGTCCCTGTGCCCCGCTGGGCTCCCTGCACTGAGCGGGGCAGTGTCTAGTCCAGCCTCTGGGACCTGGGGCTGGGGGAGGGCAAGGTTGGAGGCTCCAGGGGTGCTCTGGAGACGGGGCCTGGTCTGAGTCGTGAAGGCCATGTGTGAGGCTGTCATGTGACACCAGGCAGGAAGGGCACTCCTGGAGGACAAAGCATTAATTCACAAAGGCGTAGGGCATGGCCACGCCACAGCAGGAAGCGGGATGAACGGAGGTGAGGATGGAGGAGCGGCAGCAAATCGTGACCTGCCTGGGAGCCCAGGAGGGTGGGATCATGCTGGGCCAGTGGAGTCTGCACAGCCACAGGGCCAGTCTGGGACACTGGGCTGGGAGCCACTCCCCCATGGCTGTCCTCCCCCACAGCCTCCCCAGTGCAGAGCCAGCGCCTGACGGGAGTGTTGCTGGAATGAATCATAAAATGGCCCAGTCTGGTGCAGCTGGAGATGGAGGCTAGGATGGGGATTTGACCATTCCCCCACTCCAATAGAGAATCTGGCATGAATGTCCCTCTGGGGTTCTCTGCAGTCCCCAAAGCCCTCCCCTGGAGGCAGAGTCTCCAGAGTTGTGGAGGCCTTGTGGGACTAGTGGTCTTCTAGGTGAGTCTAGCTGCCAACCCCTGGTCTACAGACTTTCCTGTCAACCATGCATCAGGTGGTGAGAGGGAGTTTCTATCCTTTTTCCCTTTTCTCCATGGCTGCCAGGCAGCTCTGGGCATGTTTTGTGCTCGTACATAAGGGCAGAATGTCTTTAACTGAGCTTTCTGGGCCAGCGCCCCACCTCTGCCTTGCCTGGTTTGATTCCTTATCAGGACCATCACAACACTATTGTACCCAAGGCTTTTACTGGGAGCAGCCACAAACCCTCTTGGCAGGAAGGAAAGGCATTTTTGGTCCCCAGAGCTTTCTTTTGGCCCAGAGTTTGCAGTTGACTCTGCTTCCCAGGCAGATCTCAGAGGGGTGGCACTGAGCCCTGCTAGAGTAGAGGCCCTAGCCTTGGCAGGAGACACTGCAGCCTATTTACACTGGTGGGTCAGGCAGGGCGTGGCCCCAGGGAGCCTGTCAGGTTCCCAGTCTCCCCATCCTCCTCTACTGCCTGCTGCAATCCATGCTCTCCACGGTCCTGCTGGGTCGCAGAGGGTGCGGACCCTCGGGAGTGGGGCCGGAGGTCCCCTGGCCACTCAAGGCAAACCCAGTGGGAAGACAACGGGGACCTCAAGATGGAAAAGCTTCCCCTGGGCCTTGAAGACTTGGGTGTCTCCCTCCTCTGCTCCTCAGCTCTAGAGACCCTCCCGTCTTTGTCAGGCCCCAGCCCACATCCATGTCATGACCCTCAGATCTCCCCTGGCACATAGCGGAGGCTGCCCATGCCTGCCCAGGGACGGTGGAGGTACCTGCATGAAGGGGTGCCTGTGGCACTCCGCACAGGGCCCTCCACACAGGGCTGCTCCTCCCCCACCCCTTGCATGTGGAGGCCACCATGGGCTGATGGCAGCGGGGACATGGAGGGGCCGTGGCTGTCCAACCAGACTGGAGATGGACTTGCAGGCGCCGTGTGTTTTGATCTGACGTGGCACTGGAATATTTGAGCCCTGCCGATGGATGTGATATAAAAATACGGCCGGCTGCCAGCACAGCCGGGAAGGGCGGCTTCCTCGCCAGCAAGTGCCACGGCAACGTGTTTCCCCCCACCCCCAGCCCCCACCCCCGGAGTCGGGGGCAGGATCCAAAGCCTGGAGCTGCTTCTATAAAGTACGAACATTGCTGCCTGCACCAAGGAATATTTCCTTTTGAATTCCACACTGAGCTGCAATGGAATAATTTGGATTTTTTCTTTTCCCTCCTTTCCTACCAACTCAGCCATGGGATTAAAATACAGGAGTTAATGAAAACATATGCATATCTATGTATATCTGGTAGGAGCTGCATCTGTGATAGGCTTGGGCCAGGTACACAGGAACCCTGAGCAGGACGGCGTTCGGGCCGGCACTCTCCACGCAGGGCAAGCCCTCCTCCGTCGGTAGTGGCTGCTTTATTTTATTTTGCCTGAAATCTCCCAAGAGCCCAACGGGGAGCTCTGCACAGGAAACCGGTCGTGGAAAACACTGCTCTGTGGCCCGGACCAGGAATGCATCCCATGCTACCTACGGCACTGGCTTGGGACGGGGTGGAATCAGAGCCCAGGCTCTCTGCAAAGGGATCTTTCTGGGTCCACAGTTTGCCTCCTCACCCCTAGGGGTCCCTGGCCACATAGTCACCTCTGGGCCTCAGTTTCCTCAACCACAGGCAGGGGTTGACATCAGGCCACTCTGGCTCCATGAAGTCGGCATGAAGAAGAGAGACAGGCCCAGCCTTCGTCCGTGGAGAGGAGAGCCACTCAGGGAGGCAGGGGCCATGGTGGACAGGTCGGCAGAGGGGAGGGCCTTGCTCTGGGCATCGAGAAGTCCTCTTGGTAGGTGGTTCCCAGGCTGGGTTTGGGGACACTCGGGGCTCATGTTACCCTCGGAGTGGGTGTCAGTGCCCCCTTCATGGATGAAGAGACCAGGACTCAGAGCAAGGTGACATGTGTTCCTGCAGCAGGCAGGGTGAGAAGCCAGGTTTCCGTGTCTGTTTATCCAGCTGAAAAGAAAGTCTCTCCAGGCGGCAATCAAGATCGAGTGGTGAACATCTGCCAGCTGCAGTCCCGGCCACAGCCCCGGAGGGTGCGACTGGCGGGGTCAGGACAGGAAGAGGAGGAAGGTTTGCTGACATTCTTCCCTGAGCGTGTACCAGGCTGCGTGCCCTGCTGTATCCTCGCAGTTAATCCCCCAGGAGCCCTGGGTGTGGGGGGCTGTGGTTATCCCCTTGCAAGGAGGAGGATCTGCGGTTCGGAGATGACATGCTCAGTAGGCCACACTGCTAAGCATGTGACAGGGCAGGCTCCAGCCCTGGGAGGTTGTGCTTCCTCTGCAGACCTCACAGCCCCCAGGGGCTCAGATCAAAACCTGACACTCTGTCCAAACACCCTCCCACCGGCTTTTCCCCTGCAGCCTGGCACACGGCCCCTCTGCCCAACCTCCTGTGTCGTCTCCCCCTCCCCATACTGGCACCCCATTTCCTAAAACATACTGGCACCTCCTATCTCCAGCCCCTTGCTCATGCTGGGCCTCCACATGGGGTCTGCCCTCAGCTGTGGGAAGTTGCCCATTCCTGAAGACCTGCCGGGAGGCAGTAGGAGCTGGTGGAGATACTCAAGAAATACTTGTTATCTGGTTGAATTTGGGGCCAAGAAACCTGGGCCCTGTCAGGTCTTATCACCAGCTGTGTGACCTCAGGCAGGTTAATCCACCTCTCTCAGCCCCAGGAAATGTCAAATTATCACACGAAATGCTGGTGCTCTGAAGGGAAGGGTGCCCTGGGTGGGACTGGGGGTCTTGAGTGCTGACAGGTGGAGGGTTGGGGGTCTGCCCTCCCATCTTGCAGTTGTGAATTTTGGGCCCCTCCTGCCGGCTTGGTAAGATGCAGATTCTGGAGCAGAAATCCTGAGCTCTGGGGTCTTTTCCGTGTGTGCAGTGATTCCCTCGCAGCCCCAAGGCCTGCCCTCTGAGTATCCCTAGGTGCGATGCCAGCCATAGAGTCTCTGAGGTGGGGTCTCCTGTGGTCCCAGGTTCAGAGGATAGATTGCCCCAGAGATTGGCAGGCCTGGCAGGGCCCAAGAGGGCTCCCAGGACCCCCTCCACTTCCCAGGTAGGGCACCGAGGCCCACAGAGCAGGGATTTGTCTGAGCCAGTGCAGCAGCTCCAGGACAAGCTGGGCCAACAGCTCAGGACTCCCTGCCCAGGCCTGGTCGGGGAAGGTCAAGGATGTCCTCATTGGCCTTGACTGGCCATGTTCTCCACCCCTCCCCTGCCCCCACTGCTGTCTGCATCTTCCCACCTGTGTCTGAGCCTAGCACGCCGCAGGTGCGAGCGTTAGCACGTGCCAGCTGTGGACACGGCTGGGAGAGTTCTCAGCTGGGGCATCCTGAAGACCCATTATCTGGAGTGGAAGCCAGGCAGCTGCGGCAAGTGGGTTCTCCAAGGGCCAACTCTGGCAAGTCAGGCCCCCCTGCTCTGTAACCTGACTTCGCGGACGGGGGCTCGCGGAAGAACGCAGGACCCAGGGCTGACCCCTCCCCAGGCAGACCCTGGCCCCCCATGCCAAAGACAGCGAGGTGGGTATCCAGGATGGATCTGGGCTGAGCTGGGCAGGCAGGGTCTGGGAGGGGAGGGTACACACAGGGAAGCCCAGGGGGGGCCTCCCAGAGATGGGAAGGGGGACGGGAATGGGGAATGGATGGTCACAAGCAGGAGGCCTGACACAGCCCTTGCACTCCTACCGAGCTGTGCGTGTGTGTTGGGGGGACCCCTGCCCAGCTCCTACCAGGCCCAGGGCCCACTTCTGCCCCTCCACCTCAGCCATCCTGGCAGCTTCCAGGCCCTGTGAAACGGCTGAGTCTCAGTGGTCCCTACACCATGAAGGTACAGCACCAGGAAGCCCACTTCGGTATTCTATCCCCCACCTTCCACTGCCCTTCCTCAAGCAGCAGTGGGGACAGTGGGGACACCTGCTGGGCCTGACGGTGGAGCAGGGGGGAAAGGCAGGGCTGCACTGGGGAGACACTGAGGGCCCCAGGCCCCTCCCCAGCCACTGCTGGCTTGTCCCACTCCACTGCTCTGGGGCCTCAATGACTTTCAGTTTGTGGAGGAAATAAGAAAGTGCCTGTTGTTCAACCTGGCTCTGGCCAGGCCTCTGGTCTAGAATGATGGTGTGGGGGCTTGCCGGCCTCATGCCCACCCTCTCTCCACCCAAGAGCCACGCCCACAAAACGTTCAGAGCCCGGAGGACTAGCTCAAAGCTACCAGGAGGCTTGGACTGGAAGAGCCCCACCTCTTTCCACCAGGAGGCTCTGAATATCAGAGTGGGGACGGGCAGGGATGGGAATGCAGGAAAGACAGTCCCCCAGAATCTAAACTTGGGGATAACTTGGGGGTTCTAGGCTCCTTTCCCCTCTTCGCTACTCTCAGTACGGGAATTTTGAGTACATATTTTCCATGTACATAAAGCGTTAGCTTGAGAAAAAGCAAGACCCCCTCCTTCTCATGCAAGAGGGAAGTTGCAACCCAGAGGCCCAGGGTGCCCTCCGTCCAGCCTTGTGGGGCTGAGGAAGGCGGAGGGTGTCAGGCAGGGTGAGGGGCTGGAAGATACTCCCAGCCCCCAAGCTCAAGGACTGACTGCGGCACCCAACATTAGATTACAAAGGTTTATTTAGAAAATAGTTTGGTGGTTTGGCTGTTGTTTTTGGCAAACATTTAAATACTTTCAGTAATCAAAGATTGTCGGTGCTTTCTCCTTGCCCCCTGGCAGCCACCCCCCGACCAGGTCCTGGAGAAGTCAGCCCTTGGTCAGACGGGGATGGGGAGTGGTAGTGTGTTTCGGGGGGCTCCTTGCTCGCCCATTTAGGAAGCTACCTCTGACACTGCTCTCTAAAACCCTGACCTCACAGCCACACCTCGGCAGGGCCCCCACAGCTGGATCCAGGCAGGGAGCCCCAGAAGCAGCCCCTTGCTGAGGCGGGAAGGCAAAGGGGTCACCCCCTCTCTCCTCCCCACTCCCCGGAGCCCGGCTCTCTCTCTGCCAAGCTCCTGCCCTGCCGCACCCTCCCCTGCGCCCTGGAGGCCAATCCATCCCCGGGTCTCTGGGAAAGCTCCCGTCTGGGCCGCCCTTTCTGCCCAGCCCTGAGCGTGGAGCTGTCCAGGATCCCCAGACGGGCGCGAGTCACTGCCTGAAGCCCCTTCTCCTCCGTCGGAAGAGGATGTGCTTGAAGGATCGCCGGAAGTCCTGGTTGAAGACCGTGTAGATGACTGGGTTCAGCGAGCTGTTGCAGTAGCCGATCCAGAAGAAGAACTTGAAGAGCGGGACGGGCACCTGGCAGGCCTCGCGGCAGATACCGTACAGGCTGTAGCTGAAGAAGAAGGGGAACCAGCAGAGCACGAACACGCCCATGACCACGGCCAGCACGAAGGTGAAGCGCTTCTCGCGCGCCTGGGCCACCTTGCGGCGGCACACGCTGCTGCGCGCCCGGCGCCTGCGCGACAGGAAGAACTCGACGGAGCGCGAGCTGGCGCGCGACAGGCGGCCGCCGGGGCCCGGGGACCTGGAGGCGGTCAGCGCCCCCGACTCAGCCGCCCCCTGCCCGTCGGCGCCGCCCGCGCCCCCCTCGGCGCCCGCGCGCCGCCGCCTGCCCCTCCGCAGCGCGCCCCGGCGCCGCCGCCTCTCGGCCGCCTCGCTGCTCTCGTCCGGCTCCACGTCGGCGCGCGGGGGCGCGCAGTGCCCGTTCTCACCCGCGCCTGCCGCCGCGCCCAGCCCGTTTTCGGTGGTCGGGGACGCACCGTCGGGGCCCACGGGGGCGCGCTTCTCGCTGAGCGTGCGCGTGCGCAGCTTGGCCACGCGGTAGATGCGCGCGTAGACCAGGCCCATGATGAGGCAGGGCGCGAAGAAGGAGCCGATGCAGGAGGACAGGATGTACCAGGTCTCGTCGTTGAGGCCGCACTGCGGGTAGGCGGCGCCGTCGGGCTGGCGGTAGAGCGAGACCAGCGGCGGGAAGGAGATGACGGCCGAGATGAGCCACACGGCCACGATGGTGGCCTTGACGCGGCGTGGCGTGCGCTTCAGGTTGTACTCGACGGCCTGCGTCACCGACCAGTAGCGGTCCAGGCTGATGGCACACAGGTGCACGATCGACGAGGTGCAAAACAGCACATCGAGCGCCAGGTACACGCCGCACCACACCTGCCCGAAGTACCAGTAGGCCATTAGCTCGTTGGCCAGCGAGAAGGGCATGACTAGCGTGGCCACCAGGATGTCGGCCGAGGCCAGCGACACCAGGAAGAGGTTCTGTGGCGCGCGCAGCGCCCGGCTGGTCAGCACGGCGATCACCACCAGCACGTTGCCCACCACGGTGAAGACGATGAGGAAGCCCACCACGGCCGCCAGCCCTGCCACTGCACCCGCCGAGTACTGGCCGCGTGGCGGCCCCCAGGAAGCCCCCGAGGCGTTGGCGCCGCTGCCCCTCTCGCCCGCGCCGCTCGCATTGGGGCCCGCAGCTGCCGCCACCGCCAGCGCCGCCGCCAGCGCCGGGGACGCCATGGTCCTCCCGCGAGCTACGCGGTCCCTGCTGGAGCCGGGGAGCAGCCGCGGCAGCTTGGGCGCCCCCCAGCCGGGGTCGGCGCCCGCATCGCCGCCTGCTGCTCGGGCGCGCCCGCCGGGGACCGCGGCGCCCCGCAGCCGGCCCTCGGCCGTGGTGGCTCGGCGGGCGGCGAGCCGGAGAGCGTGGCTGCCGGGCTCCCCGCAGCTGCCGAGCGCGTAAGTGCAGAGCAGGAGGCGCCCGGAGCGAGCGGCGACGCGGCGGCGGGGGGAGGGGGGGCAGGTCCCGGGGTCCTCGCGCGGCCCCGCCCTCGGCCCGGCTCACGGGGAGCGCCCCGGCGGCGAGCCCACGGCGACGCGGCGCCCGAGCGGGCGTGCCTGAGCGGCCCCGCGGCCCCGGAGCCCGGCCAGGGCGCAGGCGACAGGCGGCGGCGGCCCGGGCGCTCTGCCTCCCATCCGGCCGGCTAGGGCTCGGCGCGCCGGGGCGCCGGCCGCCGCTCCTCCGGGCCCCCGCGCCCGCGCGCTCCCTCCGGCTCCAACTTTACTTTCCCGGGCGGGGCGCCGGCGCCGCCGCGAGTCCTCCCGCTGCTCCCAGGCGCGGGCGCCCCCCGCGGTCCAGGCTCGGCCGTGCGGCAGCCGCCTAGCTCGCCGGAGCTGCGCCGCCGCCGCCGCCTCCTTCGCCGCCGCCGCCGCCGCCCTGCGCTGGGCGCGAGTGCGGCCGCCTGGCCTTGGCTTCCAACTTGGGTCGAGTTGCGCAGCGGGGCGGGCGCGCGGGGCGGGGCGGGCCGCGGGCCCTGGGGAGCGGGCCGGGAGCCGGAGCCCGCGGCCGCCTGGTCGAACCTGCCCGCGCGGCGCCGGGGAGGAGTCCGGGGCGGCGGCGCGGGGCGCGCGCTCGGCGAGGGCGCCCTCTCCAGGGCCGCCTGCAGCCTGAGGGACTGGGCCGAGCGGCGGCCGGCCTGGGCGGTGAGTTCCAGAAGCTGCTCTTTCTAAGACGGGAGCCTCCTTCGCCTCCCCCGGCGCAGGCATGGGCGCAGGCGGGGGCGCGCACACGCGCGCACGCAGCACGGGCGGCTCGGGGTCCATGGCCTGATGGCAGAGCAACCTCTCGCAGCCTGGGGGAGGACGCGACGCTGCCTGGGTGCGCACAGGTCCTGCCGAGCTCAGGGTCCGGATCACATCCCGGATCGGCGCTCCCCGGCAGAGCCACCTCCACACCCACCCCGGCCTCAGTTCCCTCGGCCCCCTTCCCAGCGCTGCTGGAGCATGAATCATAACTAACGGCGGTGACTGTGGAAGCCCTGGGCAAGCTCCCAAGCTCTGCACCCATGTTAGCAGTGATTGAAGTTTAATCCTTAGGCTCTCAGGCCCTGCTTTTAAAGGATGGAGAAGTGTTCAAAGTCACCACCTCTGACAAACACCCAGAACGGAGCTGCCTGGATGATGAGCTATTTGCAAGGGTGGGCTCAGGGGAGAGCGGCCGTGGAGGTAGCACCCGTGTACCCTCGCCCCAGTCCGTGCACCTCCGTTCTGCAGATGTGCGCTGTCACTGTGTGGCCCATGTTGGGTGCTGGCTTCTGCCTCCAGTCAGCCTGGGGTCTGCGGGAGAGGGACCTCGAGGGACGAGGTGGTCCAGGAGGAGAGCTGGAGTTCTCAGGCCTGATGTGTTTCTCTGCTAGGACCGAAGGGACAAGCCTTCCCCCAGACGTCCAGAAACGCAACCCTGCTGGCTGGCCTCCCCGTGCATGGGCCCGCAGGGGAGAGGTAGGGAAGCTGTCCATCCTGTATCTAGAGCCGGCGGGGAAGGGGCGCTTCTGGGTGCCCAGGAGGTCATCATGAGGAGGGGCTGGAGTGACTGCCCACCGCCCCTGGGATGCCTATCCATGCCCGTGGCCTGGGGCAGCTTCTCTCTAAGCTCCTGAAGGGTGCCAGCTTTAGTCTCAGAGCCTGTCCTGTTCTCAGCGGCTCAGCTTTACTGAGGAGCCTGTCTGTCTCCGCAGACGCTGCCAGGAGCTACAGCTTCGTTCTTCACCATGTTTGTCACCAGCGGGGCCTGCACTGGGGGTGTGGAGGCCAAGCCGGGGCCAGGCAGAAAGCAAATATTTCAGTTGATGGGCCTGCCAAGCAGGAGCGCACTTTGGAGCCAAAGCCTTCCATGCCAGTCCTGTGCTAGTCTGGGGCACATATGCCCTTTGGGGAAGCAAAAGGCTATGGCTGTCCTGTGGGAGGTGTGTGACCCAGAGAAGGTGGAGAGTCACCATCCTTGCTAAAGGCACTCCTGGTCCTGGTTGCCTAAAAGGTGTCACCTGCCCAGGGCACCTGGAGGTACATTTTTCAGGGAAGCCCACACACACCTGCTTCCTTCATGGTTGGCCTACTGGATCCTTTGTCTCTATTGAGGCCCCTGCAATGGTACAGAGTGAGGGGGCCTGGCCTCAGTTGAGGCGCGCACCATCTGTGGTGGACGGTGCCACCCACTGAGGTGAATGCGCTGACAACCATCAGTGCCCTGGGGCTCCTCCCCCAGCCTAGGAGCAGGGTTGTCAAGGAAGCCTTCCTGAAGGAGGTGACCAAACTCTGCTTAGAGAAGGAGGAGGTGTTATGAGGAAGGGGAGGCGTCTGTAGGCTGTGCTTGCTCCAGTGGGGGTGGACTTCGTACTGGGGGCATGGGGAGACAGGAGGACTCAGGAAAGAGCAGTGGCAGGGGCCAGATGAAGGCTTTGGAGAAGGGCTCTCTCCCTTGGCATCTACGTGCCCCCCACCCCCAGGATGAGGGACTCTCATTTTGAGAAGTGCTTTGGGGGATGCACAGGGGCATGGGGATCTATCTAGGATCCTGGCTTCTGTGTTCCCGAGAGATGGCAGCCCAGGCACAGGAATTTGGAGGCCAAAGGGCACGGAGCACCTGGGGCCCTGAGCTAGATGAACCCTCCCACTGCTCAGGAGGGCTGAAGGCAGGGGCCACTCACAGGCCAGGCTGAGGGCATCTGGATCGCCTGGCCAGTGAGTGGCCCAGGCCCTTGGGGATGGCAGCTAGCATGCTGGCATGCTGCTGGCAGCACCTCCTGGCATGACCAGGGAGGGAGCAGAAGGGTCCAGTCCAGGGCCTGGATGGAGCCAAGGGGCAAAAGGCTGGGGCCCAGTCATTAGGGGAAGCGAAGCCCTGGGCCATGCATAGGGGTTGCCTTGCACGCAGGCCGGCCTGTGGTGGGAGGCCCCGGGGACCACAGCTGTTTGCAAGGGAGCTGGAGAGGCCTCTTCCCCCAGACCTTGAAATTAGACTTGAGGAACTGCTCCAGATTGTCCGTAACAAGCAGAACAGCATGCACCCAGCAAGACTTCCTGTCCTGAAGAGGCACGATGCGGGCTCGGCCCAACTAGGAGGGGCGAGGAAGGAGGGTGCTGGGGTAGTCAGGCTGCACTGGCGGGGGTTGTGGGGGATGTGTGTGCGTGTGCATGGGGGTACATAGCAGAAGTGGGCAGATTTCAGAAGGGAAACTTAGAGGTGTTTCCTAGAACTGAGAACCTAGAAGTGGCGCGTCCTGGAGCTGCAGAGGTGAACCTGCCTGTATCTCACCCGTGATACGTGGGGCCCAGGAGGACAGGGTTGGTCCAGCCAGGGCCATGTAGCCATCAGACTTGGGGCCCCAGCTGCTGTGCCAGAAAGACCTGGGGCCGGGCAGACCCTGAGAAGGGATGTGAGTGTGCACCTGCAGGGTGCCTGCCTGGGGTGCCGCGCTCTGGGCTTCATGAGCAGCCTCAGCTCGGGTGGAGGGGAGCTTGGCTCCTCAAACCCTCTCCCTGCACGTACAAGCATGCATGCACATACATACATGTACAGTGTCCACACACACATATGTATCCACACACGTCCTTGTGCACACATAGATCCATGCACACACGTGAACACGCCAAGGCATATGTGTGTGCACGCACACATCTATGTGCATGCAAGCATGAACACCCATACATACACATTTCCACACATGCATGCAAGCATGCAACCTATTCATGCACATATGCATGCACACATCCACGTACACACTGTCTACATATACCATATGGATTCTGCAGTGCATCCATGCATACAGAATATGCACACATACATGTTCACAAGCATGCCTACGTGTGCACACACATGTCCATGTACTATTCACATGCAGGTGCATATGCACTAACATACACGTGCTCTTTGCACATGTATCTCTACACATGCATATACATGACACTGGCATATGTAGAAATGTTATGTACCCATGCTGTGCACATACCTGTGCATACCGCATGCATGCACACCCTTACCTATGCAGATAACACGAATCCATGCACATTGCACACACGTTTTTATGCCTGTGCTGCACACATCTGTCCCTATGCATGACCCCAGTCATGCATGTGCACACATGGGTTCGCACATATGGATGTGTATGCACATATGTGGCACCTGTGGCCTTGCCCACCCTCCTAGGCTGAGGAGAAGATATATTTCTGGGTTTCTGCTGCAGCCAGCTCTTCCAGGGCTGCAGCTGTTTTCTGCATCGCCTCCCTTGTCTGCACAGCTCCACCTGGCTCTTGCAGTCAGCCCTCCTCTCCAGACTGTGAGGACATTTCTCACTGCCTCCTGTGGACCCTGGGCCTGGCCATGTGCTGTCCACAGGCCTGGATGCCCTCTGCCCCACCTTTCCTGGGGCTCTCTTTCTTCAAGCCTTGTCCCATGATGTTCCTCCTTCAGGAAGCCTCCCTGACCTCCCAGGCTGGATCTGGGCCCCTTTTGCTGGCCTCCTGCATGCCCCGTGGGGTGTGGCCATCATCAGTAACCATGTGTCTCAACTGTGTCCCATCCCCACTGCCTGGTCCAGGGCCGGGCTCTCAGCTCACAGAAGGAGCTGGATGAAAGCCTGGTGGCGGGATGGGTGCCGTGAAGGGCAAATGGGCTTGTGGGCCTGGCCCCAGCCTCCTTAGCCACACTGATGCTTGCTGGGTGCTGAGTGCAGGGGGTGCCTTCACCTGGTGGCTGCTTGTGCCAGACCCAGTGACCCTGGCCAACAGGACCTTTTCTCGGTTCCGTGGTGTTTGGGGTCATCAGATGTGGCTGCTCATTCCCTTACTTATTGTCTGGCAGTGGGGGAGCCTTCTGGCTTCCCGGGCCTCAGTTTCCCCTGTCTGTAAAATGGGAGCATTGGACCAGAGCATTCTGAGGCCCACGCCAGCCCTGAGCCACCCCCTCCCCCAACTTGGCTGTGAGCTCCTGGGGGTGGGGGTGGCGCCTGCCCATCTCTGCCCTTGGTTGGTGTCTGCAGGGGAAAGGGAAGAGTCTGGAGTCTGGGAGAGACTGCTCTCCACTCAGCCCTGGTGGGTGTGGGAACTGAGGGAAGCCAGCCCTATCTTCTTGTCTCAAGACCAAGACCAAGAGGACATGTTTTCTCCCTGGAGCTGAGCTGAGCTGAGCTTTCTTTCCCTATGTTTATTTGAAATTTCATTTTTAAAGACGAGTCAGGGAAAAATGAGACTTGCTTCTCTCCCTGCCCCTCCCTGAAGAATTCCAGAAACTGATTTGTCTTGTCAGGATGTGGCAGGGAGCCGTGGCCTGGGCTGGCTCTCTGAGCTGTTGCATATTGATCAGCATTGATGGGTTTGGCACAGTCGAGTTCTTACAGAGCTGGCGGAAGTCCCTCTGGAGAAAGTACTGCTTCGGGGACTGGCTTTGATTTGCAATGAGTGTAATAGATTAAAGCAGTGGGTCAGCATGTCTTATTGAGCACCAGCTGTGTACCTCAGCCCTGGCCCTGCTGGGGTCCAAGCTCAGATCCCTGCCACCCCCCACCCTCTCAGCTGCCACACGGCTTCCTGCGAGCCCCACCTCTTTCCGCCCGCTGCACCTGCTTCAGTCTCCACCTAGCTTCTCCTGCTAGGGGCTCTCTGCTGCCCTCAGTGGCTGCCCCCAGCTGCCTGAGCCTGACATTCAGAGCCCTCCAGTGCCCAGCCTCAACCGACAGCCCTTCACTGGTTCAGTTGTCATGCAGTCCGCAGACACCAGGGAGCATCCTCTGCGTGCAGCCCTGGAGATGCAGAGGTGACAAGGGCAGGGCGGCCTGGAAGACCTCACCTCCTGCTCCACCATCCTGGGCCTGGGCCTAGCAGGGAGGCTGGCAGTGGGCCTGCTGCCTGGATTCTGGGTTTGAGCTGGCTGGGTTTTCCTCTGTGACCTTTCCCAGCCTTAGTGGCCACTGTGCATACTCCCCAGAATGACATCTGCAGAGGTCTCAGCCCAGAGCCATCTGGGCCCTGCCCGTTGCAGGGTGGCTGCAGGAGAGAGGCCACTTGACCCTGTCCCAGCCAATGAAACCTGCCTGAGGACAAGGGCGAAATGTGCCAGAAGGCCCACAGCCTGCCTTCCTGCTTGGTAGGGCACATGTGAGGATGTGATGCCCGGAGCAGCTGCAGCTGTCATGTGACCAGGAGGAGCTAAGGATAAGGATGAAAACCATGGAAGGAAAGAGGGTGTGTCCCCAGTGCCATTGTTCTTGAGCCTCCAAGAACCCACCCAGGACCCCCGCTTTGGCCAGACTTTCCTCCTGCCGAGGGAGGTACTAAGTAGACTTACTGTTTTACCCTTTTAGGGAGAAAGGTTCTGTAACTTGCAGCTGAACATGTCCAAGCCATGAGTTGTCCCCCAAGCTCGTGAGTTGTCCCCAGCTCAATTCTGCCTCCTTTGGAGAGTGATGTCCCACAGACCCATGCGACCCTGCATACCAAAAGGACTTTGCAGACGTGACTGAGGACCTTGCATTTGGGAGGTGATCCCCATGACACCTGTGGACCCAGTGGCATCAGGGTCCTCGTAAGTGAAAGAGGTGGGAGGATCCCGGAAGAGGAGGTGTGATGACAGAAGCGGAGGTCAGAGCGATGTGCAGACGGGACCAGTGGCTGCAGGACTCCGTGCTTCTGGGAACTGGAGAGGCAAAGAGACAGACTCTGGCCTGGAGCCTCCGGAAGGCACCGGCCCTGCAGACCACTTCAGACTTCTGACCTCCAGCACTGGGAGAGGAGGCTTAGTGTGGTTCTAAGTGGTGGCATTTGTGATCATTTCTCACCGCAGCCACAGGAGATGGATGCAATGCCCGCGGGTGTTTGAGGGATGGATGAGTGGAAACGTGTGTGGTGGAGGCCACTGCACCGTCAAATTCCAGACAGTCCCGAGGAATGCCCGCTGGCAGCCCTGCCTCGGCCGTTGAGTCATTATGTGATCTTGGGCAAGTCTGAGCCTCTGCTTCACCACCTGTGAATCGAGGGACAGGACTCAGTGGTCTTTCTGGGTCTTTCCAGGCCCCCAAGTCCTAGAGGGCACTGTGGGAGTGTGAGGTGGAACCCGGGAGTCCCGTGGATGGGTATCAAAATGCCAGCCCTGCTAGATCCAGGCGTGATGGAGTCTGGTGTGTGGGCACAGGGCCTTGCACAGGCCTGGGCTGGGCAGACTTGCCCAGGAGCCTCGGGCCACTGCGGGAGGAGGACGCATGGCCAGCAGGTGCCACCAGGAGAGGAGAGGAGGGTCAGGCTGAGCTGCATCTCAGGACTCCAAGGAGAGCTTGGAGAGGCAACTGAAACTCTGTGCCACCCCCAACGTCTACCCAGCTGTGGGTCCTTGGGCAAATTGCCTCGTCTCTCTGAGTCTCTAATACTCAACTTTCAGTACTAACTGGGGTACTGTGTACCAAGTGCCTCTGCCAACCCATCTGTACTGGGCAGCTCTGGGTACTTGGCTTGGGGGAGGGGTGGGCCTGGGGGGGGGGACCGATGCCACATTTCTCTTTATCTGTCCCTGTATTGTTTAATTTGTTCCAAGTGCTTGAGTTACTTTGGCAAATAAAAACAATTCTAATAAAGAGAACTAAGACCTTAGGATCCCTGGCATGTAGCAAACTCTCGGTAAATTACAGTTGACCCTCCTCTTCCTCCTCCTCCTCATCATCATCTTCATCGCCGTTATCATCATCACTGTTGGATCTGCTCCCAGCTGACATTTGAGTCTGCCTGGTGATGTGCCTCAGGCCGTTCCCAGTCTCTGCTTGCACACCCCAGGCAATGGGGAGCTCACTGCTTTCTGAGCAGCCTGCTTCCGTCTTAGGACAGCTCTGATTATTTTCAACACAGTACACAGTTCTGGTGCTCCGCTGTATCAGGTTTCGTGCTGTGCTTGAGGTCACAGATAAATCAGCCTTGGGCAGTGCCTGGCCACAGGAGCTGAGGGTGCCTGTGCTGGCTTGGGGCAGTAGGAAGGGCTTCCTGTGGAGGGGGCTTGTGCCCTGGCCTTGACAGCACAGGGAAGGCTTCCTGGGCCATTTCCCCACTGCTATATGGGCCACCCCTCCCCACCTCAGACGGGCTGCCGGAGTCCAGGACCCTGTGGCCAGTGCATCCTCCATTGACCCACTGAGCCTCACCCCAGACCTCCCTAACATGGGTAGCTGTCCTTTGGAGACCTCCAATGATTTCTCAGGGTGTTCAACAGAATTTGAAAGCCTTTTGTTTTATTTCACCTTGATATCACCCCTGAGGGTTGAGTGCTATGGTTTCGCCACTTTGCAGATGAGAAAGCGGAGGCCGTGGGAGCAGATGCGGCTCCCCAGGTCTCCAAGGAGTGGCCGGTAGATTGGGGCTTGGGCTCAGGCCTTACCCTATCCAGTCTCTACCCACAGTGACCACCTCTGTGGTAGCCACCCACCCCGACAAAGACCACAGAGGGGCCCCTGGCAGGACGCTGGGGCTTCTTTCCCTAAGGTGGTCGCCTCCCTGGGGACCCCCGTCACCCACACTTTCCCGCTGTCGGGGGCTGCTGTTTCCCATGTAGCCTGTTTGGGGTGCGCACCCCAGTGCTAATCAACCTTTCACCCCAGCACCCAGCATGACGAATGAATGAAGGAACCCCTCTCTTCATGAGGCAGGCGGTTTTCCTTCGGTTGAGACACTGAGACCCAGCAAGCATCCGTGCCCAGCTCTCACCCGAGCCACTCCGCCCTGCATTGCTGCTTCTCATTTGCTGAGCCCTGAATATGTGCATGGCTCCAAAGGGCCACAGAGTGACACAGCTTCTGTCCCCAGCTGTGGCCAGAGGTTATGGAAACCACAGACACCACACACCACCTGCTCTCGTGCGCGCGTGGAAAGTGTGGGCAGGACCATAGGTGGCGGGTGCCCACGTGTGAGGTGTGATGTGCTCCCTAAGGCCACCCTTGCCATCCTCAGGTTTGATACCTTGTATTTCAGCTGCTTCCAGGTAGAATCCAGAGAATGTTCTGGGTAGGAATGGTTAATTCAACAAAAGTAATTTATGCCCACGATTTGTGAATCTGACCAGAACAGACAAGTGCTTCAGAGCTGGAGGGAGTTCAGAGATTTGTTTTGTTTTGTTTGGCTTTGAGGTTTTTTTAATAGGAAAATGAAGAAGAGTCCTTAACATGTTTGGGAAAATAAGCTAAGAATGCTCACATTTGCCCTGACCCTGGGAGCTTCCTCCAGCTTCCTGCGTCGATCCTGATTCCCAAGTATTTGTGGAAGGCAGGGATGCAGGCTGAGCCGTCCTCGCCACTGTCCACAGCCCTGGAATGTTTGTTTTGGAACCTGGACACCTTGGGCCCAAACTCAGCAAGATCTGCTATGTTTTCTTCTCGAGTTTTCTCCTCCCAGAAAGCTTCTGATTTAAACCAGAAATTTGTCATGGGAGGCTATGGACCTGGACTGAGATTTATAACTGTGAGTAAGTCAAGGTACAGGTGATGCTGCTGTAACAAGAAGACCACAAAGCACAGCAGCTTGAGCAAGATAAAAGATCCTTTCTGTCCCACATGGAAGTCTGGGCAGGACTTCCTGGCCCCTTCTGCCTTTTCCCTGCCATCCCCAGTGGGCAGCCCCAGTTTTAGGCCCCTTCTGCCTTTTCCCTGCCATCCCCAGTGGGCAGCTTGGGCCCTGGCACCACGTCCATGGCCTCACAATGGTGGGATGGGAGCCCATGGCCCTTCCATCATGGACCAGCCTTACCTGGAGGTTGTGTTCCTCCCTTACGCTGATGCCCTATTGGCCAGAACTTGGTCACATGCCCACCCCTAATGTAGGGGAAGCTGGGAAATGTAGTCTTTACATGGCAGCCATATTCCCAGATCAATATCCTATCACTGTAGAACAGGGTTTCTCCACCTGTGCATTACTGATGTTTTGGGCTGCACTTGTCTTTGTCACGGGGGCTGCCCTGTGCATTGTAGGAAGTTTGGCAGCTTCCCTGGCCTCCACCCACTAGATACTAGGAGCACTCCTCAGTTGCGACAACCGAATATGTCTTCAGATATTGCCAGATAACCCCTGGGGGGCAAAATCACCCCCAGTTGCAAACCACTGGGCAGATCAAGGGCCTGCAACTCCAGGGCTGCAGCGCCCAGGCCAGAGGAGGGCTGGGAGGGTGGTCCGTGGCACATATCCTATCAGAAGGAAACAGCTACCTTGCAAGTCCACCCTGCCAGTTCTCATGCAGGAAGAGGGACAGAGATCTGGATCTTCATGGGAAAGATACTAATTGTTTTCTGATAGCATGTAATTAACAAAAAAGAGAGAAAGAAAACTGTCATTATGGAATGAATTGCGTCCCTCCAGAAAGCTATGTCCATGTCCTAACCCCCCGCACGTGTGAACGTGATCTTATTGGATTTGGGCCCACCCTAATCCAGTATGACTGGTGTCCTCATTAGAAGAGGAGACACACAGGGAGGGAGGGGGAGATTGGAGAGATGGGGTCACAGCCAAAGAACTCCTGGAACCAGGGAAGGATCCCCCCATGGAGCCTTCGGGGGGAGCACAGTGCTGCCAACACCTTGACCTCAGACTTCTGGCCTCCATTGCTTTGATAATAAATTTCTATTGCTTTAAGCCACAAATCGAATTTGCTGGAGACAGAACGAGGCTCCACACACACGTGCTGATAGGCGAGTATGCACGCCCAGCCGCTACTGACGGACATGCTCACTCTCCATCCAACAAATGTTTATGAAGTGCTCACTCTGTGTTGGACACTGTCTGAGACCTAGGGATATATCAGTGAACAAAGTGGACTCCTAGAGCCTAAAAGGTTGTCAACTGAAGAATGACAAGGTTCCTAAGTTTGGAAAGGAGAGCCTTATTCCTCATAAAGGGATGCAGCCTGCAGGGCAGCCATTCTGATGGCTGGGAAGCGTAGCTTCAGGAAAGAAGCTGGAAACAGACGTGTTGAGGGAGAGGCAAAGGGAACAGGAAGGTTCCCTTTGCTGAGCAGGGGAGCCTAATGTACATATTCAACAAGCTATCGGAGGAATCATGAATATCCATGAAAGGAGACACACGTGCGTGCACTTGAGCTTCCTGCCTCTCCATAGGACCCACATTCAAGACATGGCAATGGCAACATGACCTGAGGGTGGAGTTTTCCGCCCTCTGATGTGAAAAGGTGAAGCAGAAGAGACGGAAACCCTTTCTACACATCCCCCGCAGACTGGCCAGAAGCTCTCTGTGGCCCGTGGTCTCCTACCAGGAAGAAATGCTGGCTGGTTGCTGTGTCAAACTGGCACCAGGGAGGGGCAGGTCAGGCGTTGGTTGAAACCAGGGCAGAGTCTTTTGGAAGAGCCAGTTTCTCTGCAGCCCTGAGGGAGGAAGCCCAGGGATGGTTAGCAAGGGAGGGAGGGGGTACAACGAGGTGGGTCCCACCTCCCTCACATCATGGTGGGAACTCAGCTTCCAAGTTTCTCTGGGGTCCCCTTGGCCAAAGGGTGGTCTGTTCAGTCTGTTGGGGATCTTAGGATTTCATTTTTATTTCTCACGATGAAGGACGTGAGAGCGCTCTGCAAAGGATGAAGTCCTTCAGGGATGTATTTGCCTTTTCTCTGGTTGGAAGGTGGTTGGAGTTGGGGTCAGGGCTAGGGTTGGGATGTTGATGGGGTTAGGTTACGGTTGGAGTAGGGTTGGGTGCTGATGGGGTTAGGTAGGGTGAGGATTAGGGTCAGGGTTGGGGTGCTGATGGCATCAAAGCACAGTGGGATTGGAACGCAGACTATCACCTGTTCCTCCTTCTGTTGCCAGCCTCCCGTGTCCCTTTTCTTACTTCTCTCTGCCCAGCCCCTGACCTCCTGGCTCTTACCTTGGTCTGGTGCTCTATGACCTTTTGATGCGCTGAGGGACTCACCCCAGGACTCAGTTTGTCTCGCTGACAAATGAGTAGGTTGGCTCTGATTTCTCGAAAGGCTCTCCCACTTCTAAAAAGTCTAATTTGGTAAGATCTTCTTCAAGTGAGCAGGAACTATCAGCTCTTGTTATGCAGGAACACGGGAGTACAAAGGTACTTTCGAAATGGAGCCAGAACAAAAGATGAGGTAGACTGCATCAGGCTCGGTATTATACTTAGAGAAACTATTTAAAAACCCAAGTACTGTTTAGTGCAGTGTTCATTGGAATTGCCCTGGGAAACCGTGTTTGACTTTAACAAAAGCTTTGTATCGACAGGACGTGTTACCGCTCAATTTCTAGGAAAGAGCGGTAATTAGATGCCTCACACCAGATATTGTTTCAATTACAGAAAAAAAAAAAATACAAATCCTGCGAGGAGGCACATTCCCCCTTTTCATGACCAAGGAGGCACACTTCCCGGTGCCAGGTCACAGGACCCTCGCCTGGCTGCCATCTTGGAGTTCCGCCCCTGCCCCTCGTAGCTGGGAGGGAAGGGAGAAGATGAAGTGCAGGTATCTTTGGGAAAGTTACAGCACCAGCTGCAAGGCCCACCGGTGCCCAGGAGGGGCATTCCACCGCCCCCACACCCCCACCCCCCACCAGCCAGCCCTAAGCACCAGGCCCTGGGGGGCAGAGGGACCACAACTGCGTGCCTCAGGTGCCATTCTGCCTCTGCCCCCTGCCCTCCTCCAGTGTGTCAGGGGGCTGGCCGCGGGGCATTCGGCCTCAGGGGAGCTGCCTGAGCCCAGGCCAGATGGGCCTCGCCAGGAGGGACCTTCCAGAGATCTCCCGTGCTGTTCGGGCAGGAGTGAAGCCCAGCCAGGAGCCCCCAGGGATGGCTGGGAGCCTGTGCCCCTCCTCACGCCTCCTGCCCCACAGGTGCCACTCCAGGAGACCAGGCTCTGCTCTGTCCCCGTGCTCCCAATGCCCTCCCGCAAGGATGCCTCAGCACAGAATGCCCATCCCACCCTGGCCATCTTGGCCTGCTCTTCTTTAGCCCCCAAGAACAGCCCAGCTGTCTCCTCCAGGAAGCCCTCCTGCACCCCTGGAAGGGTTGGGTAACCCCTGGGCTCCTCAGGACGCCTGAGGGCTGCCAAGGCCCCAGCATGGCATGGGGATGAGGGGACATGAGCTCATTCTTTGGGTGCCTCTTGTGCCTTCCGGGACGACTCAGGGCAGAGACCTGGGACCAGTTGGGATCCTCAGGAATGGCTGGCAGGTGGGTGTGGAGGTGGGGAGAGTGAGCATCCTCAGTCCTGCGGGCTCTCGGGCAGGTTCTGGGCTGGGAATGGCCAGGCCAACCCCCTCCCATCTCGGCTGGCAGATTCAGCCAAAGGCGACCTGCAAGAGTTCCCCAGGTCAAACTGCAGGGTGTGCTGAGCCTCGGCGTTCTAGGGGACAGCGGTGGAAGGGGCCCTGGGCTGGGACATGAGGTGACCGGCCTGGTGGGAGGGGACAGGGACACAGACAGCGTAGCCTGGCTCGCCTTGCTCCTGGTCTCTACGTGGGCCTCCTTTTCCCGGCTGTTCCCCCAGCTGAGATTTGAGGTGTGGGGCAGAGGTGGGGTGTGGCCTCCCTGGTGCCTTCCCTGCCAGGCTGGGCTCAGGCAGGGCTGCCACCCTCTTGGGAGGCCTCTAGCACTGCTGGCTTCCCGCAGCCCCCGGCGTGGTGCTGGCCCTCACCGTTGCTGACTTCCCTATGGGGTCGCTTGTCCCTTGCTCCACACAACCCACCACCTTCTCCCAGGACCCCGCAGAATCCACCCCGAGTGGAGAGTGGTGCAGGCCCCTCGAAGGGTTCTTGGAGACACCAGGCACCTGGCTGCGTTCCTGCTGCACACCCTTACTTTGGGAACTGAGCCAGCCTGCCGTCCAACTCCAGTCCTCAGCAGGCATGCTCTGCAGGTTCAAGCGGGGCCAGTCCCCGGAAAGGAGGGAAGCCCCAGCTGCCCAACCCCAGCTCATGCTGGTGTGGTGGCATTCAGTCGTTGCTTCAATTTCATTATCAGTCCTGCCAGGGAGCACTCTCTGGTGGAGGACTCTTCCCAAGTAACCATCCTGCTCCCAGGGCGGGAACCCCATGCTGTTGAAGTATAAAAGAGTGGAGTGTGCATGAGGAAGGCCAGCACTCTGGGCTGCCTGTGGGGAGGCCAAGGTCACGGGTGCTATCTCCCCACATCTGTGCCCGACTTAGTGGAGCATTTCCATTGACCGTCCCGCCTTGGTGACTGCCCTAGCAACTGGCTGCCTGCAGGCCTGCCCACGGCTATGCTGTGCTCCCTGGTCAGGCATCCCACGAGCTGTTGGGGTTCCTGAGAAAGCTGCAAAGGGACAGGATCGTTTCTGAACGAACATGTGTGGCAGGACCCTCCTGCTCCCACCTCCGTGTCCAGAGTGGCTGCCCAAGGACTTATGTCTGCAGGTGCAGGACCGCCCTGGGCCATGGTCAAATGGACCATGGACCCCGGGCGACATTGCTTCTTGCTGGATTCTGCCAACCAGGAGCACTCAGGTGGGACTCAGGAAGTTTGGAAGCTGAGGGTGTGGTCCTGTGACTGCTTCTTCATCAGAGGGGGGCAGACACATGGGCATGTCCCACCGGCTGTGGCCCCCTGAGATCTACTCTTGCTGGTGACGAAGGTGGCGGTCAGGGCCCACCTTTCCCGCAGCCCCTGACCCTGGCCATCATTGCTGGCCTCCCCCGGACAGTCCCTGATCATCAGGTCCATGGGGCACATTCTGGTGTCAGCTGGGATGGGGACAGAAAGTCGGAGACCGGTGAGGAAGAGGAGAAAGGACAGGTAAAATAGAAAGGCAGGACAGGGCTAGACAGTGCATGGCCCTGACCCCTTTCAACAGTGCCCAGTGGGCAGGGCGGGGCAGGTGTCTCTCTCACACACACACACGTGACATGACTCTGCAGGGCTCAGGGCCGTGGCAGCAGGGGCCAGGGCTCTGGACTCATGTTTGCTACAGGTGACACTCTTGGCATGTAGTGAAACCAACCAACAGGTGGAAGGGAGGGAGCGCGGCATGCGGGGCGATGCAGGGCACAGGCCCTCTGACTCCGCTGGCCTCGGCCTGGGGTTTCACAGACCTTGCCCATCCACACATGGTGACGGCTGACGGCTGTTTGCTGAATCCTCACTCCTGGACCACAGCCCACTCTGTCTCTGATGTTTCCAGAGGGAGCTGAGCAGGGCCCGCCCCATGGGATGGAGGCACTGCCCATCGGGACCAGCATTCATGCGGGTTTTGGAAAATCTGGGCCCTTGTCTCATTAAGCTATTAGGAGTGGGTAGCCATGGAAACCATGGCACTCGGGTATTCAACACAAATGAATATTTATTCAATTAGCAGGGCTGGGGTGCTAGGCAGACCTGGCTCCAGCTGTGACTGGATGGTGGGGGCTCCCAGGAGCAAGAGCCACCTTTTAGAGGGTCCACCACAGCCGGGAACTTCACCTACATGATCTGATTAATCTCTGCAGTGACCCCTTGAGTCAGTCACTGCTGCCTCGTGGTGTGGAAGAGAAGGCTCGGAAGAGCCAAGCAGGACATAAGCCCCGAGGGTCTGCCCAGGAGACACGGCAAATGGCCCTTCCACCTCTGGGGTCCCTGGGCTGGCAGCTGACACTCTGTGTCTTGGTTCCCCTGCTTGATGGCCATGGGTCCTCGAGCGGCTGATTTGAACTCCCTGTGCCCTCGTGCTGTTTTTGAACGCCTGCTCAGGTTGCTGGTGGAGCTGGAGGGGCCTGTGTGTCCTGTGCCTGGCCCAGGGCCTGGCACACAGTAGGAGCTCGGCCAGTGCCAGCTCCAGTTGGAAAGAACAAGGAGAGCCCAGGGCACCCAGGAGCCTGGAAATGTCCCTGGAAGCTCTTCCCAGTGGCACACGGTGGTGGGGGAGTCGGGGGAGCCTCTGGTCTGAGTCTGCACTGCCCAACTGGTGCTTCTGGAAGCCTTGGGGACTCATTCACATGCCCTGCATGTAAGGGCGTGTGTGAGTGTGCACCCACGTCTATATTTGTTGCTCAAGGCCAGGGGCCACCTTTCTCATGAGACACGGATGGCTTTGCAGATCTTAGTTTTTCCGTTCTGTCCCTGCTGCTGGAGCTGGCAGCAATGCACAGCCTGTGTCTGTTGTTTGCATCTCCCTGCCTCCTGCAAGCACGCAGGGCCACAGCCTTTGGGGGTCAGACCCTCTGGGTCCTCTGCCTGGTCCTGGTGCATCTCCCACCCACAAGCCGCTAGAACTGCTGGGCCCGCCACTTAGTTTTGTAAATAAAAGTTTTATTGGGAAGCAGCTGCACACGTTTGTTCAGGAACAATGCTGTCCCTGGTTGCTTTCCCACTGCAAGGGCAGAGCTCAGTGGCCGCAGGGGAGACATAGCCGTACAGCTGAAAGTACCGAGTGTCCGGCTCCTTCCAGGTTTTAGCAGTGCAACCTGGTGACCACGGAGGATTTCATGAAATTCTACATCAAGTCACTGATGTCCTTTCAGTGCAAAATGAAATCCTATCTCACACCCATTAGGAAGGTGACTAGAACAAAGGAACAGAAAGTGACAAGTGTTGGCCAGGACATGGGGAAGTCGGAGCCCTGGGCAGTTGGGAATGTCAGATGCTGCAGCCGCTGTGGAAAGCAGTGTGGGGCATCCACAAAATATTAGCCGTGGAATTACCATATGGTCCACCATCCTGCTTCTAGGTATATAACCAAATAATTGAAATCAAGGTCTTGAGGAGATGCTCTTTATACACACGTTCATAGCAGCATTATTGTAATCGCTGAAAGGCGGAAGCCACCCAGATGTCCATCATCAGGTGATGGATAAACACAGTGAGGTCCATCCATACCGCAGAATATTATTCAGCCTTGAAGAGGAAGGACATTCTGACACAGACTACAACACGGACGGCCCTTGAGGACAGCATGCTCAGTGAAATCAGCCTGTCACAGAAGGACAAACACTATCCAATTGCACTTACATGGGATTCCTAGAGCAGTCAAATTCGTAGAGACAGAGAATAGAAGGCTGGGTGCCAGGGAAGCCCGAGAGTTGTTTAATGGGGACAGCTTCTGTTTTACTGAAAACGTCCTGGAGAGGTTTGGTGGTGGTGGCTGCGGGACACAGTGTGGATGTACTGAACACTCCTGAACTGGTTTAGATGGTAAATGTTATGTTCTGTGTATTTTACCGCAATTCAATTGTTTTTAATTTTGAAAAAGGAAGGCCTTCTGCGTCTCAGGTGGCAACTGGGTGCTGGCTCAAATGCACTCCCTCTGAGCGAGCTTCTGGGGGCTCGCTGATAGCACAGCCACCCCGCCCAGCTCGGCCTGGAATGCCAGGGCCCTGGAGCACTTGTTAGGAATGGCCTGCAGCCAGGCTCCACCAGGCGGGCATCCAGGGGATATGAGGGGCCACAGCCTGCCCACTCCACTCACCCACTGGAGAAAGTCTGCGAAGGATCAGTGTGGGCAGCTCCCCTCATCCAGGGCGGTGCTCAGTTTGAGGGGCCATGCTCCCCGGGCAGTGCTCTGAGCTCTGGACCCAGCCACCCAGGGCACCAGGCACCAGGGCCGGGCTCCTGCCTCTGCCTGCCCTTTCTGCGGCTGCACTCTGGGCTGGCTTCTCTGGGGGAGCTACAAGGGAGGGTCCCAGGCTCTCCGGGGCTTTGGGGACAGCCTCCAGGAATCTGCACGGCAACAAGCTCCCTGGGGGACTGCCATCCAGGTGGGCCGAGAGACCACCGTTTGAGAAGCTGCTTCAGAATTCCCAAAGCTTTGTCATTTTCTGATTTCACTTCATCCTCACCACAGCCTGGCAAAATAGGTATCAAGATTCCCTTTAAAAACTTGACAACTTTATTAAGGCATAATTTATAGAGCACACATTTCACTTGACTGCCATGAAGATCTAATGGAGTCTGGTAAATGCTTTGTAAACTGTTAAGTGCAGTGCACACACAGGGGTTTGTTATTATAGCAGATTATTACTGTTATTACTGTACAAGCTTTATTATGATGATGGTGGGGTGTTCTTGCATCATTTATCTCAAGGGTTCCTAGAGGGGTAACTAGGTAGGGGGCATGAGTTGGCTGCTTTGCAAGATTTTTGCAAACAGCAGCGATTTGCTTGCATACGATATCTGTGTGCCTCACTTAGATGCTTTGGCGGAGAGCGAGGATTTCATTGCTGTTGTTTTTTCAGCATTTTGTTTGGACATAATTTCAAACAACAGAAGAACCACAAAAATAAAAATAGTACAAGAACACCAAGACCTTTCACCTGGACGCAATGACCATGCCCAGCCTGCCCTGTTTATTTTCTCATTGGCTTGCTCGCCGGTGCGCTGCGGGTGACTTTTCTGAACCATTCGGTATTAAGTTGCACGCATGTATCACACTTCCTTGCCCTTAAAGATACCCTAGAGACAGACAGCTCTTTCCTCATCATGGCGAGCTTGCCATCACAGCCGCATCCTAACGCAGTCCCCTCTCGCAGCCCTGTTCCCGTCTTGCCGGCTGACCCCAGAATGTCCTTCGCGGCACTTGTCTTCCAGCATAGGGCCACTGTGGGGTCAGGTATTGCACTGATGTGTCTTGTCTCCGTGGTTCTCTTCCGTCTGGAGTGTTTCCACGGTTTTGGTCATGTACGCTGCTGACATTTTGGAAGAACACGGGGCTTGTTTTTTAATAGATGGGTCCAGGTTTGGCGTTGTCTGGTAGTTCCCGGGATTGGATGGAGCGTGCGCATCTTCGGCGTCAGCGCCACAGGAGTGTGTGTCTCTCTCAGGCGCAGGATGTCCATCCGCCTCTCGCTGCGCGTGTTGTTTCTGATGCGTTGATGGAGGAGCTGTGGAGTGATCTGCTGGACATCCGCTCAGTGTTTCCTCCCAGCTCAGGGGCACTCTCGGGAGCTGCGGGGGTGGGGACGCTTTCCCACCCTGGACACGGTCTGCTCCTCGCCAGAGCTGCCCCTGACTAAGTGTCCGTGAATGACGCCAGCCAGAATGTCAGCTTTTGAACCCGGCACTTCCCCCACATTCACCAGTTAGCAACTGGTCTTCTGAAACAACAGCCTTCCGTCTCACCTATCATCCATCCGTCACCTACCGTATCTATCTATCCATCTATTTCTCAGTCTCTCGTCTATCAATCATCTATCTGTGTAATCCATCTACCTACCTATCTACCTACCTGTCACATACCTATCTATCATCTGTCTATCTACCTATCACGTACCTACCTATCTTGTACGCATCATCTACAAATCATCTACCTATCAATCATCTGTCTCTCTGGCCATCAATCACCCGTCATCTACTATAGTATGTTTTTGTGGATCCCCATTTTTTTTCAAGGATTTGTGATTCATTGCTGTACTTCCATATTTTGGTGCTCAAATGGTTCCAAATTTGGTCAGAAGGCGCCCCTCTGTGCTGGCTCTGGAGTCTGTGACATGCCACCTTTGTTTGTGTGTGTGTGTGCCTCGTTACTTTCTGGCGTAACAAGATGTTCCAGGCTATTTTTGTACTTTTCTTGCACCAGCCCTAAAATCAGCCACTTCTCCGAGGAGCCCTGGTAATTTAATGGGTAATATATTAGCAACCAAGGTCTGGGTACCAGTGTCAAAGATACAAAGGTTTTAGGTCTTTCAGCAGACAGACCTAAGAGATACACTCAGGCACACCACCCAGACACACACACACATCATAAAGACAGGCACACAAGGACACACGTCTGCACATGCTCACGCACGCATGCGTGTTCCTGAAATCATGACTCATACTGAAGTGCAGTCCCTGCCTGAGGGGTTCTTCCTGGCCCTCCACATCTCTTCTTCCAGCGACGTGGATGTGTGCCCTGGTGTGCACGGCTGTGCCGGCGCCTGTGATGCCTTCAGCGTGGCCATGTTCATTCCACTACAAGAGTAAAACGCGTGCACCCGGGAAGCTGCCCTGGGCTGGCTTGCACTCCCCGCTTACCTTCTGACCTTGCCTGAGGCGGAGCCTGCAGGACAGACGCTGTGTTCACAGCTTCTTGGATTAGTTCTTCATTTCTTTTTGGTTTTCACTGTGATTATATTCTTCATTTGAGATGTCATTTGCCCATTTTTCCCGTTTTCTGTCCATTTTATTTTTCCCTTTCTCATGCTTCCTGATTTAATATGTAGAACACGAACATGCTTCTAAAAGTCAGACGTGCACAAAAGGTGTGCTGGGTGGGCTCCCTGGAGAATCCCTCCCCCGCCCCTCCCCCCTCCCTGCAGGAAGCTAATCTAATTGTTGTCTTGTTTATTCTTCCTGTGCTGCTTCTTGTAAAGACAGGCAGTCATAGCTACACTCTGTGCAACAGGCAGCGTGCTACCGTGTTGTTTGGCCTGGTGCTTTCTTTTACTTACCAGTATCTTCTAGAAATCTTATAGAAAAAAGTCAGCAAACTGCATGAACACACAGTTCCCAAGCAGGGATGTAAAAAGGGCCCTCAGGCCGGGCACAGTGGCTCACGCCTGTAATCCCAGCACTTTGGGAGGCCGAGGCAGGCAGATCACGAGGTCAGGAGATCGAGACCATCCTGGCTAACACGGTGAAACCCCGTCTCTACTAAAAATACAAAAAAAAAAATTAGCCGGGCGTGGTGGCAGGCACCTGTAGTCCCAGCTACTCAGAAGGCTGAGGCAGGAGAATGGCGTGGACCCGGGAGGCGGAGCTTGCAGTGAGCCGAGATTGTACCACTGCACTCCAGCCTGGGCGACAGAGCAAGACTGTTTCAAAAAAACAAACAAACAAAACAAAACAAAAAAAAACAAAAAACGGCCCTTAGATGCATGAAAAGGTGTTCAGCTTCCTCATAGAAGAGAAATGCAAATTGAAGCCACACCAAGGAAACACTTCTCTGCCATCACATTGGCAAAATTCAGACGTCTGAGGACACACCTTGCCGGCGACGCTGTGGGGAAGGAAGACACTCGGGCTTGTGGGATTAGAGCAGAGCAGCTCTTACACTTCGCATTTGTGCTTCTTAACTTTGAAAAGTTCCTTGTGTAGTAGAGGGATGAGCCTTTTCTCTATGAAGTGAGTTCCAAATATTTTCTCCTGGTTCATTTGTCGTTTCGCTTTGCTTATTTTTTTCCTTGTATAAGCTGCTTTCATTGGCAATTGTATGAATATTTTCTTGGATTACACCTGGATTTTTAGTCACAGAAAGCCCTTCTTCATTGCTCTTATAGAGGAATTCATGAATGTTTGCTTCTAGCATTTGTATATTTAAGTTTCTGCGTTTAGGTCTCCCATCTACTTGGAGTTTATTCTTGGGCACGGTGTGAGAAATGGATCTCATTTTATCTTTTTTCCAAATGGTTTTCCACTTGTCCCAGTACCATTTTATGTGAAATACCAAGACCGTTCTAGTGACTGGAGCGCCTCCTCCTCGCACACAGCCTCAGCGGGGGGCCTGTCTCTGTCCCTGCTCTCCCACGGCCCTGTGTATTTTTGTGTCATTAGGCGCTGTTCTCATTCAAGAGGCCCCACTGCGTGTTTTAGCGTCTGGTAGGACTGGCCCCGTTCACCCCGCCCCACGGCACTTTCTTTTCAGCTTTTCTTTGGCAAGGCTTGTTTATTTTTCCATGTGAACGTCAGTATCAGTTCTAGCTTTTTTTGAAAGAGAAGCTCACGGGGTTGTTATCGGGATCGTTTTAAATTTATACCCTAAATTAGGGAGAGCTGACATCTCGGTGATGCTGGAACATCCTAACTGTTCTATTTCGGGTCTTCTTCGTGTCTTCGGGAATGTTTTATGATTGCCTTCGTATAGGTTGTGAACACTTGCTGTTGAGTTTCTCTCGAAGGGTTGGAGAGCACAGGTTTGGCTGTGTGCTGGTTATTCTCTGTGTCCCCCCAGACACCCCCATCCAGCCATACCCTTGTCCCATATGGCCGTGTCAAGGGGCACCCCTGTCCATCAGCTACTCATCGTGTGTGGCTAAGAGGAAGCTCACAGAAAATAATGGGGTGGGGCAAAAGAGATCGGGGTTTTATCCCCGGACCCCTTCCCCCCGGGCCCGGGCAGGAGCGCCTGTGTCTCCCTGCCACAGGCTGCTGGGCAGCCCGGGCCCTCCTCTGGGGTCTGCCTGCGTCCCTCCTGTCCCCAGGCATGAGTCAGCCCTGGGGTCCCCGGCTGACTTCCCCAGGTTCTGCCCTGTCCTTTCCTACTTCCTCTGACTCTACCCACACCGTAGAGACGGCCCCTTCTTTAAACCCTCTGGGCTCACTCTGCTGCTGTGCGCCCTCTGCTCCTGCCTGGACTCGACTTGCTCTGCTGGTGTGTGCCCTCTGCTCCTGCCTGGATTCTGCCCCAGGCACCCGCCTGGTACCCTCACCTTTTTGGAGAGAGCCCCTTGGGAGCCCACCCTTTTCCCACTCACTGTCCCTGGCCTTGCAAGGAACAGATCCCTCCCAGCTCTTAAGGAAGCCGGGTCGGGAGCGGCACTCACAGCAGACCATCCCCTAGGTCAGAGGGGGTCTAGGGTTGGTGCACGGCCCCAGGCAATTCAGGGAGCTTCCATGTGGGGTTTTATCCAGAACTCCCGAAAAGAAGGCATTTCTCCTCACCCTAGAGGGCAGGAGCTGGGCTATTCTCACCACCGGGAAACACAAGCCTCCCTCAGACTAAAGCAGAGCTGCAAGAAGAGGAGACTGCGTCCCGAGAACAGGGTTCGGCTCCTGGATTCCACCAAGCCCAGAGCCTGGGATTAACCTCCAGGCTTTTCCATCACATAAGCCAATAAAGTCGCTTTTTTGTTTCAGCCAGTTTGGTTTTGTTTCTGTCACTTGCAGCCAGGGTCCCCTGACCTGCACAGGCTTCCAGAGGAGTTTTGCACCCTCCGAGCCAGGGTGATGATGAGGAGCTCAAACACAAGAAGGGGCAAACTGAAACTCCTCAGAGAGAGTCCCCACACCACAGCTCAGGCCACAGCAGGACCTGTTTCTGGCCCCAAACAAGAGGCGACCTGAGCATCACACCATTCTTGGTTCAAGAGCCCCTCCAGTGTTGCAGGGGCAGGCCCACCACCTGCTGCCCACCTGTATCCTGCCCCTGGGGGCTCAAGTCAAGATTCTGCAGGCCCAGGGCAAACTGACCAGAGGAGCAGCCCCTAGAACCTGCCAGAATGAGGTTGTGCCTTTGGGGCAGGCTGTGCACTGCACATGGTCACCCTCCCATCACTTATCTGCACATGGTCCTGGGAGGCACATCATATCAGCACCTCGATTTTGACAAAACCAAGCCTCAGAGAGGCTGATTGATTTGCCCACGGTCACCCAAGGAAGGGTCCAGTCTGCCTTGCAGGATGGGCTGGCCAGCAGAAGGGGCACGAGGCTTTTGCCTGTGGCCAGGGCAGTGCTGCAGGGAGTAGCTTGCACGTGGTCTAGCATAGCCATGAGATGTCACCTTGGTGGAGAGTTGGATGGGGAAAGGTGGCAGTAGAGTGGAGCCAGGCTTGGATGGCCTCAAACACCAGGCAGCTGAAGACTAATTCTATCACTGCCACAACTTGTTAGACTCTGCAACTTGTAAGGCTCTGCCTTCTTGGCTACTGGGCTGGGTGGGTCTAGGGCTTGAGGAGCACAGTGGATCACAAAAATGGCCTCAGCCCTTCACTCTTGAATGAGCTAAACAAATGGTTGTTGTAAACTGCTAAATTGGAGCTGTTTGTTACACAGCAGTAGCTAACTGACATGGGGTAACTGAAGGGGGAAAATAAATGAATATGGTGACTACAGGGCCTGCATGGCTGGTCATCTGTGGAACATGATGGTGCAGAGTCCTCACCAATGGGGACTGGCAGCATCCTGTGCCACAGCCTGGTGTGGAGCACATCCACACAGTGCTCTGTGACCCAGCGTCTCCTGCCTGAGGTCTCACCACAGAGACTGAGTCCCTCCAAGCCTGCCTTTGATGTCTGATAGAAGGTAGTCCCACCAGGGCCTCATTTTCTGCTGTTGACATCTTGGTGGGATGAGGGGCCCCAGAGCAGGTTTAGATGCACTGGAGGAGTTGACAGCTCTGGAGGTGTGAAGGGGGAGGAAGGAGATAAAGCTCTCCAAGGGCAAATGTGGCAGCTAGATTGGGCCCCCCAAATTTATCCATACCCTAGTACCTGTGAATGTCACATTGCATATAATGTAATTTTGCAAGAAGGATTTTGTAGATGTAATTACAGTTACTAATCAGAGGTGTTAAGACAGGGAGATTGTCCTGGATTATCTGGGAGGGCCTGGTCTAAGCACAGAAGGCATTAGAAACAGGGAACTCTGTCAAGCTGGAGTCAGGGCAGTGTAGGAGGAGAAGTCAGAGAGATCCAAAGAGTGGGAAGGACTCCACCTGCCACTGCTGGTTGGAAGATGGAAGGGCAGTGTGACAGGGGATTCAGGGGGCCTTGCAGGGCTAGGGACAGCCCCCACTGGCCATCAGCAAGGGACAGGGACCTCAGTCCTAGGATGGTGTATCACTCAGGATTCCCCAGAGAAACCCAACCCAGAGGTCTTTCGTGTGTGTGTGTGTGTGTGTGTGTGTGTGTGTGTGTGTGTGTGGTTGCAGGGGCTGGCAAGTCCAAAATTCGCAGGGCAGGCTGGCAGGCTGGGAAGAGTTGATGCTGAAGCTCCAGCCCAAGGCGTCTGCTGCTGGAATCCTCTCTTCCTCCATAGGGAGTGTGGCCTTTTCTCTGAAAAGTCTTCACCTGATCAGACGAAGCCCACCCACATCCAATCAGGTGAAGCAGATAGAGGGCCATCTGCTTTACTCAGAGTCTAGTGATTTAAATCTTAATTTTTAAAGAAAAAAATTACCTTCACAGCAACATTTAGAATAGCGTTTGACCAAATAAATATCCGAGTACCATAGCCCAGCCACACTAGAGCGTAAAATTCACCATTCAAACTCAAGCGTTGGGATTCTGCCACACCCTGCACCAGCCCAGAAGCAGGTTCTCCCCAAAAGCCTCCAAAGCACAGCCAGGCCCTGGCATCTTGATTCTGGCCTGGTTAAACCTGGAGCAGAGGGACTGGCTGAGCCCGTAGGATTCGTGACCTATGCAGCTGTGGGAGAAGAAAGGTGCTGCTCAACACCATGGAGCATGTGGCCACTGGTTACAGCAGCGTGGGCAGCCCACAGGGTAAGCCCTTGATGGCAGCAGACCTGCTGGGGTGGGAGGGCTCTCAAGTGGGTGGGATCGAGATGCCACACGGCTGAATCTGGGCATTGACTCGGGCCTTTTGCCAAGTCCCAAGGTGGGCTGGAGTGAAATCTCTTCGCCAGCAGGGCAGGGAGATCTCTGCGACATATTGGCGGAGGGAGACCCACGGGCCTCATATCAGGGGTGTGCTGGCTGTTTCTCAAAGCCTTCAATGAATAAGCCACAGTCCACCCCTCCACGCTGTCACATGGGACAGCACCTGTTAAGCCACGGTCAGATTTACCCTGATTGCCCTGGGGCCATTAGCGGCCTGCCACCCCTCACCTGCCCTCCTCACTCTCGGTTCTTCCCACTCCAGCCCGTCCTCCAAGTGGCTGGGAGCCCAGGTGTGCGGTGCTCCTGGGACCTCCAGCCACAGAGCAGGAGCTGTTCCCTTCTCCCCTGCTTCATCCCTCAGGACCCTGCAAAGGACTTTGCTCTAAAACCAGCTTCTGCTCAAGTCATTGATCACCTCAATTTCCTGAGTGAGGTGACATGGCCCTGGGGGGGTGGATGACCACCCCGGACACAGGGTCGATGGCAGAGACTCTGACCTCCTGATGCCCAAACCCAGCTCTTCCTCCATTGCATGGGGTGCCGCAGACGATGCTGGCATCCCATGTGGTGGTGGCACATTGATCATTTTGAGGGACAAAAATCTTCAGTGACAGGTCATGAAGTTACGACCAGCATGGTTAATCGACAGTGGAACTGGCCTCTCTCCTGTCACTAGCGGCAGAATGCGGTGAGTGACCTGTCGTGCTCTTTGATGAGCGTGTACACCTGTGGCTTGTGTGACCTCTGATTCTCAGGGAGAGGGCCCTGGCCTGTGCGGCCCTTCGCAGTCTGGCTGTGCTGGGTTTCTGGAGGTGGAGGTTGCTCCCACGCCCAGCCACACCTTTTTCCAGCAAGCAGGGCAGGGGTGCTGTGGGCAGGGTGCGCTTGTTGGCAGACTGCTGTCACATTCACCCAGATAGTTGTGTTCTCCTCCTCTCCCTATGGGGGGCTGGCCACTCCCCCAGGTCCTGGAGGGCCCAAAGACCAGGCTGAGGGAGGGAGGTCTCTTTGCTGAAGCTTGAGGGAGCCCACCTGTGCCCAGGTCTGGGGTCCAGGGGCATCCCAGAGGGGAATCCTCAGCTGACAGGAAACTGACAAGCTGGCAGTGACTAGAGGGTCACAGAGGTTCGTGGGAGCTGCAGGGGTGCCTCACCCCACCCAGGGAATCCCAAAGACTCCCTGGAGGAGGCCAGGCAGCTGGGCCACCACAGTTGGTCTGTGACTGTGGTTTCAGAGGGAACATGGTGAGAGCTGCCCACGCACCTCAGCCCGGTGGGATGGTGCTGAGGCCTTGCGCACCAGACGAGGGCATCTCAGCTCTGAGCTGAGCATCCACGCAGCCTGTGCAGAGGCCTCCGCCAGCTGCAGGCCACGCCCTTGCCTCATGTCCCCAGGACCTCACATCCCAGCCCCAGGATAGCTGTGCCTGCCACAAGCCAGGTCAGGACTGGCCTCGTTCCTCCGACCCTCGGCATCAGGCCCCCAGGGTGAGAGCATGAGGCTGTGCTGGATCCAGAACCGCAGCTGCTGGTGGGACCTGGTGGAGAGAGGGAGCCCCGTGCAGCCGAGCCTCCTCGCTGCACCCCGAATGTATGAGATCCCCAGGACTCCCGTAAAGAGTGCCACAGGCTGGGGCGTAAACAACAGAAACAGAAAAGTCTCCTCTCCCAGCTCTGGAGGCCAGGAGTCTGGGTCAGGTGTGGGCAGGGCTGGCTCCCCATGAGGCTGCAAGGGAGAACGGTCCCATCCTCTCCCCAGCTCCTGGTGGCGCCAGCAGCCACGGCCATTCCTTGGCTTGAGGAAGCGCCACCTCATCCCCTGCCTTCTTCCTCCCACAGGACTCTCCCTCCGTGCCTGCGTCCAAATCTCCCCCTTTGTAAGGACACCAGCCAGATCGAATTAGAGGCTTCCCTATTCCAGTATGACCTCATCTTAACTCATGACGTCTCCAACGACCTTATTTCCAAACAAGGGCACACTCCGAGGTCCTGGGGTTGGGACTTCAACATGAATTTTGGGAGAACACAATTCCCCCATAACCCCATACACATCAGCATGGGCCCAATTTGCCCACTGCACGGGGCAGAACTAAAGCCCCACGCCACCGCGCCCACCCTCTTTGCAGGGGGTCAAGGCCACGCAGAGCTCCCTGAGCCTCCCCCAGGGAAGACCTGACTTCCGGGCCAAGCAACTCACCCAGGTCCCTCTCTGACCCCAGCCGGAGCTTTCTTTGATAAACACAGAGGTCGCATCTTATCATCTCATGGTCTCTCCAGCCCTGTGGGGGCCACCTGTAGGCTGGTCCCGGGAAGCTGTCCAGTTTAAACCTGGGGCAGCCGTCTCTCCAGGGTAAGCAACAGTGAACCAAATCAGCAGACAGGCAAATCCAGGGATGAGCAGGGCCCACTCCTCCGTGGGTGGCGAGGGAGCAGCCCACCTCACCTCCCCAGCTCTCTGCTGCAGCAGCCACTGGGGGTCTACAGGAGTGCCACCCCCACGCCACCAGGAATGCCCCATCTTCCTGTCTCCTTTCTGCTCACTGTCCTCACAACCTGTCCTATGCCCAGCCTTGCCTCAGTGGAGATGAATAAGCCATAGTCCACCCCTCCACTCTGTCACGTGGGACAGCCCTCTGAAGCCACGGTCACTGCCCTGGGGCCGGTGCCCTGGGGCCGGTGGCGACCTCACTGCCCTGGGGCTGGTGGTGACCTCCTTCCTGCCCTCCTTACTGCGAGTGCCTCCCCTATCCAGCCCATCCTCCAAGTGGCCTCCAAGGGCCCCCCTAAAATGCCTGTCTCATCGTACCCCTTCCTGGTTTATTCAAATCACAGTGGACTTACCAGGCTCTGTGCCCATCTCCCACCCCTCCTGAGACTCCACAGAAGCACAAGTGAGAACTGGTTCATGCCAGGAAGGAGCTTGGGAGGGACACAGGCTGCCAAGTAGTGAGAGATGTCAACCAGTTTCTGGACCATGGAAAGGAATGGGAGTGGGCTCTCGGTGAACAGAAGAGAAACCCACAGCCTGGCATTTCCACGAATGGCCACAGGAGTGAGGCGGGCCGGGCTCCAGACTCAGAGCCCAGGGACGGCCAAAGGCAGGTGTGAGGGGGGACTGGAGGGGACAACTGCCCCTCACCCCCAATTCCTTACTTAGAGTGAAGACAGGAAGCTTATACCCCAGGAAGTAAATTGGATTATTCTCCAAACAACTCAGATGAACTGCCTGTGGACACCGGCCAGCCTCCCGAAAGCCTTTCTCCTTCCAGTTCCTGGGACACCAAGCGGGAGAGCTGGCCACTTTGCCATTCCCCCAAAGCTGAGCTTCCAGGGGACACCTCGTCCTACCCCAGGGGAAAGCAGAGCCTCTCAGATAAGAACAGAGGACGCTCACACCTGCCCCTGCCCAGCGCTCCCTCCAACAGCCTGAAAGGGCAGCACGGACCTCGGGGGAAGCAGGGGCTCTTGAAACAAGTCCAAGCACATTAAGCTTAAAAACAAGAACTTCTAATGAAAGTGCTTGGAGGACTCATGAAAATATCACAATCGTAGGAAGACACAAATAGAAACAATGAGAGAACAGGAAAGAGCACTGGGAGGTTGAAATACAATTGCCAAAATACAAACGTCAGCAGAGAATATGGAAAATAAAGTCGAGACCGCAACCAAAATTTAGATTAAAACAAAAGTAAAGGACCTAATATCGGACAGACAGAGTCCCAGTAAGAAACACAGGAAACAGAGGGGGACGATGACCAGGGAATTCACAGAGCAGACGGTACAGCACTGATGTTACAATTTCTTCCAGCTCCTGCGGCCTTCCCTGGATGGTGGGCGGAAAATAACCCATAGCCAGAGGCACCATTGCTGAATTTCCAGTCTCCAAGGATGGCTTCCAAATTTCCAGGAAAAGAAAACAGGTGAGCCACAAAGGGAGCAGAATCAGAAGGACATTTTTTTTGAGACAGAGTCTTGCTCTGTCGCCAGGCTGGAGTGCAGTGGCTCGATCTCACTTCACTGCACCCTCTGCCTCCCAGGTTCAAGCCATCTTCCTGCCTCAGCCTCCAGAGTAGCTGGGACTACAGGCATGGGCCACTGCACCCAGCAAATTGACTTTCCAGATCTCACTGGCAACACTGGAGTCTGGGGAGAAGACGCTTTCTCAGTTTTGAGGCAAGTAATGTTCACCCTGGCATTCTATACCCAGCCAAACTGTTTATCAAGTGAGAGGACAGAATAAAAATGTTTTCACAAATGCCAGAGCACAGGCATTTGTTTTTCATACCCCTGTTGCTAGGAAGTTACTTGAGGATGTGCTCCAGCAGGAGCAGGGGGCGAAACCAAGAGAGGGAGATGCAGGCACTATGAGTCTGTAGATCCAGCTCTGTGTGGAGTGAAAGGAAGGTCAGGAATAGAGGAGCAGGCCTGGGGTCAACCGATCCACACTGCAACAGCCACCAGGGGATGCAGGGAGGCGTCTGGATGTTATGATGGAGAAACAACCATTTTGAGGGAGAAAATGATGATTAAATAAAGGCACACATCTAAAAACATGGGTCATTAAATCTTCACGAAAACAAGAAAATGATACAGGAGGCTTGGGACAAGATTGAAATGTGATATGATCTGGAACAAAGAGTGGAGAATGAGTAAAGAACCCATTTGGCTGGGGGCGGTGGCTCACGCCTGGAATCCCAACACTTTGAGAAGCAGAGGTGGGCAGATCTTTTGAGCCCAGGAGTTCAAGACCAGCCTGGGTAACATGGCGAACCCCTGGACCATGCCTGTGGTCCTAGCTACTCAGGAGGCTGAGGCAGGAGGATTGCTTGAGCCCAGGAGCTTAAGGCTGCAGTGAGCCAAGATGATGACACTGCACTCCAGCCTGGATGTCAGAGCGAGACCTTGTTTCAAACAAACAAAAAAATAACCCACTTGCTCTGGAGTTACCCTCAAATTCCCAGGGATTGTGGGAGAAGACGTCATGGCAGGCCTGGCCCCGCCCTGAGTGATACTTACACAGTCATCACCAGCCACACATTCCTCGCTGATTTTCGAATGTCAGGGCATCTCAGGGCCAGGCGTGGTCCCAGGACTAAGGACACCCTAGCCTGGACGCTGTGGAGGGAGGTGGGAGGCGGAGCTGGGTCTGTGGTTGGACCCACAGCTCTTTGGGATTCTGTTCATTTGTCCACCGGCTCCTCTGGCTTCCATCGCTCTCCTGCACTAGAACGTAAGCTTCATGGGGCTGAGCCCGAGGCCGTCTTGTCCCCTCCTGCTGGGGCCTCCTCACACGGAACCTGGGGTCAAGTGTGCACTGGGCCACATTCACAGACAACCCAGCCCCTGGGAAGAGCCAGCTGCCACGGTCACAACCTCATCCCCAGGTCACAGCCGCTGCTGGGCCCTCACGCTCTTCCAGAATCCCTGGCCGTCCCTGTGCCACGTCTCCTGACCACCTTGTCTCTGCCCCGCCTGCCCCATGTGATGGGCCTTCTCCCCTAGAGCCCAGAGGCCTAGCTGTGTCCTCCAGGGTGCGAGGGCACTGCCTGGCACATAGGGTGCTCAAGGCCACCTCAATACTGTCTATAAAACTGGGTTTGCCCCACTAAGCACCATGGTGATGTCGTCTTTCCAAGCCACAGCCGTTGCCTCCATCGAGGGGATGGGAATTAGGGCCAAGTGGTTAAGCCAAGTTTTATGAAAATGACTGGGTGAAACCTCCATACTGCAATGTCTGCTACACAGTCCCCCGCACCTCACCCCACGCGCCTTCACACACACACGGGGACTGAGCGTCTCTGGTCTCCAGAGTGGCTGATGGGACCTCAGGGGTGCCTTCCTTGGGGCTGTCCCACTTTATGCCCTTCCCTCCTTTCTGGCAACAGACCTCTGCTTCTGCTGTCATCCGAGTGTGCCTGATCCCACGGCCCAGTCCACCCAGATCTCTGGGTGGGCACCTGACCTACATGACCCCCCAGTCTGAGCCCACTCCTCAGTCCTGGGGATTGCCCTGGAGGAGCCCATCAGAATCTTCCCTGGGACACATTTCTAGGGCCAAAGGGCTGGGCACTTTCCTCTCCCCTGGACTGTTGAGCTGGGCAGACATGGCGACCGTCAGCCGTGTCTGGCAGCAGCCTCCAGCCTGGACTTGGACAGAGATACGGGCCCCTGTGCATGTTGTTGGGTCCTGCTGTGCCTGGGCCCATCCTGGTCCCCAGACCCCATTACAAAATCTCGACTGGCTTGAGTCAGGCTGTGTGTGGTCCCTGCTGCCAAGAAGGCTATGTCTTCTGTGGCTGCCCCTTTCCTGCGGGGAACCCCCCGTGTCCTCCTCCTTGCACGGGATCCCCCTTTTGCCTGTGATCACCCAGCTCTTTGGGTCCCTGCTTCCTGTCCCCGCCAGCAGGGCCTCATACATGGTGGGCTGGTTGCCTGTCCAGTGGAGATCTCAGAATGTGAAGATGAACGAGGAGTGTGACCTCCCTGGTGTGGGGACCTACTCTGTGGCAGGCAGGTTAGCTACATCGTCCTTCACGCCACTTCGCCTTACAGGCTCCAAGAGTAACTCACGTGGGTGCAGCACCGGGCTTTGAACCCAGGCCGCCGGGACTCTGGGCCTGTGCCGCTTCACCTTCCCCAGGAACCAGCGCCTGTAGCCTTGGGCTTGTTTCTAGAGCTCAAGGCTACAAGGCCGAGGACAGGGTTGACTTTTACCTGCATATTGAGTGACAAGACTCGAGAGGCGTCTTTCAGAGCCGCTTGGCTTTGGAGAGGCAGTTCTGGGCACCTGGGCTCACATCTGCCTGCCACAGGCAGCGCCTCCGAGCACCAGGAACGCGGGCCCGGTGTCTCAGTTTCCCCCAGAGGCCACTCATGGCCAGCACTGCCCGGCGGCTCCAGGCTCCTGACAGCATTTGGTTATTTGGAGAGATCCCCCAGAGGCAGACGAAATGCTTGAGCTGCAAAATTTTCCCCAGAAAGAAAGAAAAAATAGATTATTTTGAAGCTTTGAGAAAAAGCAAATATTTTACTTTACGAAACGCGATCTTCTCTACATTCTTCGAGGGAAGGGTGTGCAGAGACGTCAGGGGAGGGAAAAGCTCTTCTCCCAGGGCTCAGGGCTCCGCTGTGGAGAGGCGCCCAGGAGGTGCAGACACTTGTCAATCACGGTCCCAGAGCGATTCAGAGAGAGGAGGCAGGTGGAGGGCAGGCTGCAGGTGGCCCGTAGCTCACCTCCCCCTCTATCTTTGGGGCAAGCCTCTACCCGGCTCTGGACGGCATTGTTTCTGAAGCTTCTCGCTGATTCTGAGCACACCTGTGTCCACACCTGGAGTTCCATCACCCAGGCAGGACGGTGGGGCCTCAGGGGTCAGCTGCCGGGGCCTGGCTCCAGTGTCTCCCCCCTTCCCCAGGACAGCAGCCACCAGCAGCCATGCTCCCTCAAGTTCCACTGCAGACCCGACAGGAGCCCACCCGCCAGCCCCAGGATTGAAGCAGTATCTCTGCCCAGAAGCCCTGTGGAGGCACCTTCCCAGGAGGGCGGGTGTCCTCTGGGGTGAGCAGGTGTCCCACCATACTAAACATATTCACTGCGTGCCCACTGCTCACTGTACACACAGGTATGTTCCTTGTGAATGTCACCGCGTCTGTCCCTCTCACAGATGGCGAATATCTCACTGGGCATGGCTAATGTCCGCTGAGCATTTTACCCTGGCGGTGTGTGTATCGGGCTGGGGAGGCTGTTGTTTGCATTCATTAACTCATTTGGCCTTCAAACCAGCCCTCTCAGGGAGAGATTATGATCATCCCAATTTTACTGAGAAGCAGCAGAGGCCCAGGGAGGTTCAGAAACTTGCCTGAGGACACACAGCCAGGAAGCATCAGAGCCCACACTGAGGCAGACAGCCCACCTCCCGCGCCTACTCTGTCTCATGCTGTGCTATCTCCTGAAAGCTCCTTGCTGATTAGTGGGGATGAGGCTGCTCCCATTGTAATTGGGGAGCGTCAGTGCCGGAGGCCATTCTTTTTATCTCACTGTTCCCCGTGCTGCCTGGAGAAATGAGGAGTTCCTCCCATTTCACAGATCGGGTCCTCAGGGGTGAGTGGGGAGCCACACGTTCAGCCCCGGGCTGTGCTGCCCTTTGGTGAGGACACCAGCTCTGGTGGGGTCTGAGCTTTCGAGCTCTCCTGGACAGGGTGTGACCCCATCACCTGTGCGGCATCTGCAGCCCCGCCTGCCTCTGGGCCTTGGACCCACACGTGGGCATCATGGTGAGTTGTTGCCACAGGCCTGGGCGTGGCCACTCCTGGGGTGAGCATTCCCTTGGGTGGCAGCAACAGGCCTGGCCCCCACAGGGGCACTCCCAGCTCTCTTTTCTGTTTCTGCCTCTCCATCCTCTCTAAGCCCAGGGAAAAGAGGCTTCCTCCTCGTGCAGCGGGGATGATGAAAAACAGCCCAGCCGGTTGGTGTCTGGAAAAGTACAGGCGAAGTTTCCTTGGAAACGACACCTGCTTTTCTCCGGCGTGGAGACGCACCTCCTCGCCAGGCTCCCCCGAGCCCCAGTGCACACAGGGCTCCTGTCGGGGCCCGGCCCCAGCCCCAGGTTGTTGGCGAGTGTTTATCTAAGCCCCCGTCTGAAACTGGCAGCCACAGCTCAGCGAGAAATGAGGGCATGTCCTCATTACTGCCAAATACAGCTTGAAGAAGCTCATGGCTTTCCCTTATTTGATAAAACAAGAGATCGATCATAAGCACTGCTCTCAGAAAATAATGTGGGCCCTGGGAATGGGGTCCAGGGGAGCAAGGCTTGGTCCCTTCCCCTGGGGAGCCTGCAGTCCAGCAGGGCATCCCAGCAAAGCAGACGCTGGAGGCCGAATCTCAGAATGCAAGAGAATGGACTTCCTCCACCCCAGCCTGCACTCTGGAATCATGGAATCTGAGCACCTGAGGCCAGGGCACCCTGGAACCATGGGCTGTTAGTCTCAGAATCTGAGGATACTGGAGGCTCAAACCCCACAAACTCCTGAGTGTGTTTATCTCAGAAGACTAGAAAAGCCTGCTCAACAGCAGGGCCAAGAGCCAGCAGTCAGGCACTGGGCTTAGCAAGCATCCTCCCCCACCTCCAGCTTGCCTCTGGACTTCACAGGGGGCCCCTGGATTCCTGCGGAGCCTACCTCTGTCTCTGTCAGGCCAGGCAGAGGTCACAGGCCAGCCTAGGCCCAGCAGCTACACTTTGAATGACGTGGCCGGGAGCCATGGGGGCTGTGAGAGCCATTCCGCCTGAGTCTGACTCTCCACGGCCACTGGCTCTCCAGTCAAAGTGGAAGGAGACAGCACTGGCCATGAGAACTTGCAGCTTGATAATATTTATGCCTAGCGTTCCATTACTGGAACGCTAAGCCTGTGGGAGTTATTTACATCCTACTGCTCAAGGTCATCACCAAGGTCTAATTTTTTACTAATGCAAACATTAAAAAAAATTGCAACCTCAGGCATAAATGGGTTAAACCCAGAAGGGGCTTGGGGTGGTGAGATGGGCCCTTGTGAGCTTCCAGACCTGGGCGGCATGGGCAGAAGAGCTGGCCTGGAGATCCCGGCGGACATGGCCATGGTGGCCCTGAACCAACAGCTTCCTTAAGAGTGAGGGGGCTGATGGACCCCCTACTCCAGGGCCAGGGCCTGGCCCCAGGGAACTCCAGGCCCCCAGCTCCCCTTTGCCAGCTCATCCTGCCACCTCCCACCTCAGGGCAGGCTCAGGAGGTTCTGTGGCAGGTGGTCTGTGCACCAAAGTCTATGGTACCCTGCCCAACTGTTGGCTGTCATGGGAAAAGAACAATGTCACAGGGAACATGGGTGACAACTCAGGGTGCTGCAGGGCCGTGGACTGAGGGCAGGACTGCCCTGATATATATATATGCACAAATACATAGTTATTTACTTGAAAATGTCTTTAGACCAGTTTTAAGTTCATAGGAAAATTGAGCAGAGGGTTCAGAGAGTTCCCAGACCCCTTGTGCCTCCAGCGTCCACCAGCACCCGCCCTGCGCCCCCAGCCCCCACAGGCCCCTGCCCTGCACCCCCAGCCCTCACCAGCCCCCACCCTGCGCCCCCAGCCCCAATGGCCCCTGCCCTGCGCCCCCAGCCCCTACCAGCACCTGCCCTGTGCCCCCCTAGCCCTCACTGGCACCCTAAATACCCTGCATGTCCATGGCACCCAGCATCCGTGGAATGTAAAACCGACCAGCTGTGCCCTGAATTCCTGGGAGCCAAGGGAAGGGCCTCCTTGCAGGACACACTGGGGGTTTCTTGGGTTTGAGGTGGTGCAGGGGAGCATGAGAGGGGGTCTAGGTGGAAGATGAGTGGGGCAGCACGCCCTTGGTCCCCACCCTCGTGAATAGAGGGACAAGGAGATGTGCCCCCAGGAACCGACACCACGCTGGAGTCAGGGTTGGAGGGCGGGGCCGGACTGGAAACTCACCAGAGCTAGGGCCACTCCACTCCTCCCCATTTGTCTCTGGATAGGGGGAGGGTCTGGGTGTGTGTTGATCTTCCAGGACCACACCTTGGGGTGGGGCCTTGCCATCTCCCCTTGAGGTCAGGGGAGGAACCCCAACTTTCAAACAGGTGATGACAGTTTGAAAGAAGGTAGGAAAAAACCCCAGTTCCTGGGCTGGCAGCAGGTCCCCTCGGGGCTGAGGGGAGGCCCCCAAGGCCACCCAATCTGAGCCCCTCTGGGGCCCTCCACCACCCTCTGAGCTTCCTGGGGGTCAGGTCCAGTGGGGGCTGAATCTGGGGCATCAGTAATTGAGCTTTTTGCTGTACAAGGAGGAACAGGGCAAGAAGCATGTCAGCTGAACCCTCTGGGAATGAGAGACTAAGCACACAGGAATCCCAGAGCCCCGAATATTCATCTGCTGCCAGGTCTCCCGACATCCAGCCCTGCAGTGGCTGTTCGCCTGGGATTTATGTGAAACCTGGAGTCGTGCAAGGACGGAAATTCAGCCTAAACAGTCGTTAGCATCTCTACCCCTGAGATCACACTGAGACTGGATGGTCAATTTTTCAGTGCCTTTAATGGAATATTATTTCCTTCTCCTTCAAAATCAATTTCACCAAGGCCAAAGCTCTAGTTAGGTTAAATAGCTATTGAAATGCAGGAGACAGAATCAACCAACAAGCTTTCTCAGAACTGAAGTGGGAGAACAGAGCAGATATAAAGAACTGGGGAGCCATGGATGTTTCTATGGTCTCAGGAGAGAGCAGGCCCCATGATGTATTCATCAATCCCTGACAGGAGGGTGGTGAGAAAATGCTAGTAATTGCCTGTGCTCTCGTGTGAGTGAGCGGATGGATGAACGACTGGGTGTGCAGGAAGTGAGCTTATTCACCCAATCCTGGGTGTGGCAGTGACCATGACAGTGACAGCACTTGCTTGCCTGCCTCAGAGACACAAACGGAGGAGGAAGTGACGCCAGAGTTCCCCAGCTCAGCCCCCACGGCCCTCTGGGTCACCATCAGGGGTTCTGAACCCCATTTGGTGTTGTTTCCCATGCTGGCCCAGGGACCGCCCCGAGTGGTGTTGGATCCTGGGGCCACATCTGCTCACCCTTCTATTCTGGAGGGCGGAGTCTGGGGGACGTGCTGCCCCACTCATCTTCCACGCAGACCCCCTCTCACGCTCCCCTGCACCACCTCAAACCCAAGAAACCCCCGGGAGACTGACAGGATGCAATGGCCAAGATGGCGAGTCAGGCAGAGCCCAGCATCGGGTCCTGCCCCTGTCCTGGGGAAGCTCAGCCCTGGGGGTGCCCGTGTGCCCAGAGGGCCCCGTGCAGGGCAAGCGGCAGTGACGCCCACAGGAGGGGAGCAGGCCCAGTGCCCTGAGAGGGTCCCAGGGGAAAGCGGCTGCCCGGGCGATTTTTTTTCAGGCATCAGGAAACTCTTCCGGGGCTTTCCTGATCCTCACCCCCTCCCTGGGGTAGGGATGACAGCCGAGGCCCGACCAGGTGCCCCGGGCTGGGTTTCCAAAGCAGGGCCAGAGGTGGAACCAGGTGAGGGAGCTCCTTCGAGGTGGTCAGGACCCAGCCTTGGTGTCTGACCAGCGTGGATTCTGATGCCACCACTCGTTGGAAGGCCCTGGGAAAGCCGCCGCCCGCCGTGAGCTGCAGGGCCCCCTCTGAGGAGTGAGGGGGTGGCCCCACCTCTGGGACTCCAAGGAGGACAGTGGAGACAGAGGGTGAGAGAGGCTTGGCACCATGCCCGGGGGAGTCCAGCAGCGGGATCCGGGGTGACCGGCTGTGGGAGGGGCCTGGACTCTCTCCTGCTGTGTCCCAGGAGGCTGGCTGGGCTCCAAGGCTCCACGCAGGGGGCCTCGCTCAGCCTGGGGGCATTGCGGAGGAAGGGATACTTGGACAGCCGGACTTGGGGGTAAACCTGTGGGAACCCCACCCCCACTGGCCTTCTTGTGGGGGTGGCAGGATTCAGGTCCCTCCTCCAGGCCTGCAGGTGGTCACAGCTGGTAGCCAGTGCTGAAGTAGGAGCGGTAGACCCCCACGGTGGGGAAGGGCTGGGCCCTGAGACCTGGGGAGCCCCAGTCCTGTGCAGGGAGAGGCTGGGGGACGCGGGGCTCCCCGCTGGGCTGTGCGGGGACATCTGCAGGGAGAACGCTTCGTGCTGCTTCTTGCTTTTCTGATGACAGAACTTGACCGTTTCCACCATGGACATTTGGGAGAATGTAAGAAAAGGCAAAGCAGATAAAAATCGCTTGCTGCTGATCACCCCACCCCCGCTGAGTAATTTCAGGGACGCAACAGAGGCCAGGGGTCTCAGGGGCCCGGGACCTGAACTGCAGGGGTCATGGTGCTTTCCGTCAGCGCCGTTCATAGAACACGGAAATTGAAGGTCCCCGCGCTGTTCAGGTGGTCAGGTGGCCTTTAGGTCAGGCGGTCAGGCACACAAATGTCAAAGTGGTGTGTCCCAGAAACCGACCCCCAGACTCATGCAAAGGTGGGGGGCTCCAAGATGGGCCACAACCATCCTGGGGGATGACGAGGACGGCCTGAGACCACCCAGCCAAGCATCTCCCAGCGCAGGGTGGGAGGAGCACACGGCCCGCCGAGGGCCAGCGCTGACCCTGCCGCTCCCCAGGGCACCTCCCTGTGAGTATAGGGGCAAGCAGAGGTGGCCTGTGTGGGGCCACCCACCAGCATCCTGGGCCCTGGCTGTGGGCTGAGGCTCCAGGGAGATCTGAGTGCAGTCTGTCTCTGCCTGAGACCCTCCCCTCAGTTGTGGGGAGATATGGGGGCAGAGGCTCAGAGGGGGACAGCCCTGCCTGATGCACTTGGCAACCTGCTAGCTGGAGGTGGCCCCCAAGAGCTGCTCAGCGCCCCCACCCCTCCACACCAGCTGCACCCTACTGGCTCCGCTCAGTGGGGCCCTGCCACAGCGTCCCCACGCTGAAGGGCTCACGGTGGACGGGGAGGAAGAACCACTGGAGTCACATGGCTGTGGGGAAGGCTGTGGGGTTTTCCATTCCCTGGGAAAAGCCATGAGAAGCAAAGCAGCTGGGTTAGGGCTCAGGGTGGTGGGCCGGGGAGGGGGTGGTGGGGGGCATGTTTTGAGGAGTTTGCCGAGGTCAACACAGCCCCCTGAGGCAGGAGTTGACGTCCCTGAACTGTGCTCTCAAGTGTCTGAGCCTGGGACACCTAATTCAAAACCTTGAGCCTGGAAGAATTCAGCCCTCCCTCCCTCCCTCTCTCCCTCCCTCCCTCCCTCTCTCCCTCCCTCCCTCCTTCTCTCCCTTCTTCTCTTCCTCCCTCTCCCTCCCTCTCTTCCTCTCTCCCTCCCTCTCTCCCTCCCTCCCTCTCTTCCTCTCTCCCTCCCTCTCTCCCTCCCTCCCTCCCTCTCCCTCCCTTCCTCTCTCCCTCCCTCCCCCTCCCTCCCTCTCTCCTTCCCTCCCTCTCTCCCTCACTCCCTCTCTCCCTCCCTCTCTCCCTCCCTCCCTCTCTCCCTCCCTCTCTCTCCCTCCCTCCCTCCTTCTGTAGCAGGATGAGCCGCAGACAAAACTCCTCAGACACTGGATTAAAGAAGGAAGAGGTTTTTTATTCGGCCGGGAGCATCGGCAGACTCGCGTCTTAAGAGCCGAGCTCCCTGAGAAAGAAATTCTTGGCCATTTTAAAGGCTTACGACTTTAAGGGGTCCATGTGAAAGGGTCATGATAAATCAAACAAGCGTGGGAAACATGCCCTGGGGCTACAGGCATCAGCTAACAGAACAGAAAGTTTTACAATGCTTTTTTCATACAGTGTCTGGAGTTTACAGATAACACAAGGAGTTTAGGTCAGGGGTTGATGTTATTATTATTACTTTGTTTAACTCCTAGGGCTGGGTGGTGGTGCCGAGGTTGTCTGGCTATTTATCTTACTTTTGTTTCTTTCTGTCTTTCCTCCTGTCTTGTGAACTAGGCAAGGTTTGGCGGGGTGGGGGGAGGACAGCAGGAGGAGTAGTGGTCTCCTTCCTTACTTCTCCTTGCCTCCTCTCTCTCTCCTTCTCTCCCTCTCTCTCTCTCTCCTTCTCTCCCTCTCTCTCTCCTTCTCTCCCTCTCTCTCTCCTTCTCTCCCTCTCTCTCTCCTTCTCTCCCTCTCTCTCTCCTCTTTCTCCTTCTCTCCTTTCTCATCTTCATTATATCCTGGGGTCAAGTTGCTAAGGAAAGGGACATTTTTTATTTCTCAGGTCCGTAAGGAGCCAGCTCAGGGAAGGGCAGCTGGGGGCCAGCCAAGATGCTCAGAGATGGCCTGAGACCTGACTCTCACCACAGCACAACAGCCAGGGGAGGGCTGGGAGCTGGCTCCCAGGGACCCCACTGACATCATGTTCATCAAGGCAGGACGGCTTCAGGGTTAGGACTGCGTCCCTTGACCCTAGCGGCTGAACCATGAAGCTTTGCCGCCTACCATGGGTTAGATGCCCTTCATGGAAAGTTGCTGAACTTCCTGTGCCTCAGTTTCCCGCTCTGTAAAATAGGGATGAGAATGACGCTTGTTTCGTGGGATGGAACATGAAGCACCCTGGAGAGCCAGCACAAGGGCACATCATCCCCCCATATCCTGGCCCCTGTTGCACACATCGGCCACCTCTTCCTTGCTGCAGTCGCAGCTGGGCGAGCCTTTGGTTTGGTGGAGAGAGACTTGGGTTAGAGACAAGGCGAGGACTTGGGTGCTGAGTTCAGCCTCTCAGAGGCAGCTTGGTCCTGCCCGCAGGGAGCCAGCCCCGGAATGTGCCCATTAAGGTAGCAGCGTGTGGGAAAGAGTGGAAGTGGCCCCAGCCCCGGCGCCTGGCCCTGCCCGCTGCCACCATGGCCTGCCAGGCACGTCAGCCCTGTCTTCCAGTTCCCGGGCAGGGACCACCAGCCAGGGCACGTTAACGTCAGTGAGGGTTTTTCTGGGGGGTGCGGTTTGATAAGCCCCCCCGGGGAGCGTGCCTCGGGCTGCTCTGCCTCGGGCTGGGGGGCACAGGCTGGTCCATGGTCCTGGGTACCGGAAAAGGCTGTGCTGAGCCAGGACATCCTGCTCCCATTAAGTCCCCAAGCAAATACCTCAAGCTCTCCCTACCTCAGTTCCCTCCACTAAAAACGGGACCCTAGACAGGGCGGCGCCTCCTCGATGCCTGGAAAGTGTCCCTTCCCCACGGACCCCGAGTACCACCCTCCACAGGAAGAGGTCCAGGCAGCCCTCCAACAAGGCCGGCAGGTACCAGCCCTCACGCGCACGCTGATTTTGCCATGCTTAAAATAACTTTGAAAACATTTTCCTCCTCTACTAATTGTGTTCATTGCTCATCCCCTCCTACCGTCTTCATACATCTCATGTAATTGTTTTTGGGTGATTCTTTAGAAACCTGTTGTCACCTCGGCTCCTCGAAGTGTCTGCCACCGCCAGCGAGGGGCGGGCACAGCGTGCGGAGGGGGGGCACTCCTCGGTGGCTTGGGCAGGTGGGTATTTGGTTTTTGTCTTGGCTTTGGTGCTTTGATGGCACCTCAACAGATGCTAAAAGTTCCTCTAGAAGCTGGAAGCTGGTGTCCCAACCTCATCCCAGAACCAGAGATGAACTGCCCGGTAACAACAGCTGCAGCCGTCTCCAGAGGATTAATTCATTGTGAGCTCCTGTGTTAGGCATTTTACCTCATTTTACCTGCATTATCTGAGTTAATCCTCGCAAGAACCTGATGAGGAAGCCTCGTTCCCCATCTAATCACTCAGGAAATCAGGGCTCAGAAAAGTGCCTGTCACTGAGAAAATCGCTTTTTCTCCCTCCCGGCTCTCCTCGGCTGGAGCTGCAGGAGGGGGACCCTGGCTCTCCTCACTGTGGCAGCGAGGGAGCTGTCTCCTGGCAATGGGGGCTTCCATCTCCTGGGCAGGGCTGGCTGCATCACCGGAGCCCCTTCCTGAGACCCCCTTCTTGGGGCACAGCTGCACCAACCGTGGGGGGGACGAAGGCCTCTGGGCGCCACTCAGAGCCCCAACCTCGGGGGCCGTGGGTGGAATTTTAAACTCAAGAATATTCTTAAAAAGCATCCATGCAGTTAGTTAAACCTCCTAAAATAATTGCAGTCAAGCAATTACCTCTTTGAAGGGCTTTCAGCGGTGCTAGGATCCAGGCTCATATATTTCATGATCAAAGCAAGTCATTCTGTGCCACGCCCAGGGTGGAATTGCTTTGGGGGCTGATCCTCTCTGTTCAACAGGTGCTCCCGGATTCAGATTCGAGATGCGGGGCAGTGCAGGGCAGCCTTTTGTGATGACGCCCCTCCTCCTGCCAGCCTGCACACCTCCAGGCCAGGGCGGGAAGCCTGAGGAGGAGTGGGGAAAGCCAGGAAGGGGAAGCGTTAGCGCTTTCAGATTCCCAGCAGAAGAAAGAGCAAGTCTGTACAACAAGGCATTTTGGAGAAGTGGCTGCCTCCCAAAGCAAGGCCTGGCTGGCAGGGCCCGCTCCTGCCCCCTTGACCGCCTCGGCCGTCCTCTGTGGGGAGGGACAGAGCAGCTGAGAGGTGCAGGTCCTAGGGGCCTCTGTCTCACCTTCACCCTCCCTCCCTTCCTTGATTCCTCGTGAAGCACCGTCCTGTGCCAACATCATAGGGCAGCAGTGGGTCCAGGCAGCCCCGACCTCGGGGAGCCTCCAGTCCTGAATTGGGCAGAGAGCAGGGACCACAGCCCAGGGTAGGATTACAGGGGACGGGCACAGGACTCGAAGTGGGTGCCTGCACGGTCCGGGGAACCAGGGGTGCTTCGTAAAGCAAGGAGGTGGAACGTAAGATGGCCACTCAGCAAAGGTCACCACCGGCCCCCACAGCACCACTGCGAAGCTGTCTTGGCAGTGGGGTCGGAGGGTTGCCAGCGGGAGTATTCTGGGCCCAAGCCCCAGGCAGCTCTTGCCTCTGCCAGTCCCTCTACAAGTGCCCAGCCTCCACCATGGAAAGGGCATGACTGACTGGTCCCCTGCTCCTGGGAGCAGGGATGAAGCACATTGCAGAGGAGAACCCTCCACCTGGAGCCCTGCCTAGCCCCTGCCAGCTCACAGACTCACGGGCAAGAAAGAAACACTTTCTGTTGCAAGCCATTGTGCTGGAGAGTTTGTTATGCAGCTTCCCTGTAGATAGAACTGACCCATGCAAGGTGACTCTAATTCTGGAACTTTCAACCAGTGGGCCTGGGCTTTGGGGGATGGGCAGCCTGAACAAAGGGAAGGGTGACCCAGGGAGGGGTACTGGGCCTGGAACCAGGACTCTGAGCCCATCCCCGGCTCTGCCCACCCTGCACACTCCTCCCCACCCAGCCAGGCCCCGAAGGACGCCCTTTGCAGCTGGAATCCAGAGGCCCAGGGACGAGTTTATCTGTGGGCCCAAGGGGCAGGGTCCTCTGCAGCGTCAGCTAAGCCAGACTGGAGTTGCAGCAAGACCAGGGAGACCCTCCCACGGGCCCTTCACCACGGACTCCTCACCACAGGCTCTGCTGTGCCCATGCCCCAGAGCCCATCTCTCACCTGCACCTTCCTTTCAGGAACCCTCTTCTCCCCTAGTCCCTGCAAGAGAAGCCAGTTATGCCAATGGACTAACCCCAGGCTTCACCTGCCCCCACTTAATGGTCCACACCCCCCACCCTCCACCCAGCCCCCACCTGACCCTCCACCCAGCCCCCTCCTGACCCTCCACCCAGCCCCTGCCTGACCCTCCACCCAGCCCCCACTTCTGGACCTGAGCCCCTGGTCTTTCCTCTGCCTAGGAGAGTGCTCTCTGCCCATGATTCCCCCCTGCCCTCCTCCGTGGCCATGCCCTATCCTCAGGACCACGGTGGGCAGCACTCCACCTGCATCTGATGGTTCTGGGCACTTTCTGCATGCGGCAGCTTGGTATCGGTTCATGTATCTGTCCATGGCAGTGAGCACTGAAGCCACAGGGGCCCTCAGACAGGTAAGCACCTGGACTCTGGCAGTTGCTAGGATGCAGATTCCCAGGCCATGCCTCCAGCGAATCAGCTGCATTTGACTCAGAGGTGGGGCCCTGGAATCTGTATTCCTGGGATTACCCCTGCCAGTCACGGGGCCTGGGTCTGACCCACCGCCCTGCCCCCCTCCTCCCAGGTGTGGAGACCAGGCATGTGTCCCAGGAAGCTGGTCTCCTGCACCGCCAGAGCTCTGTGCCCAGAGGACATTCCAAGCTGTCAGCCTTGGAGATGAAGAAAAATGGCCTGGTTCCCCCTCTGGAAGAAACACTCCATTTTGGCTTCCTCATTTGGAGAACGGGCTCCACGATCTTGGACCCCCGCCTGGGACCCAGGTGAGTAGAGACCACAGCCCCCTCCCTGCAGCTCCTGCAACTCTGGCAGACGGTGGTCAGCCCATCTCTTCCCAGCACCACACGCCACCCTACTCCGGCCCTGGGGCACTGGCATTCCTTCAGGAGGCTGGACCCAGAGGCTTCAGGGCCCCTCCACTTTGACCAACCCTAAAGGAGACCTCTCCCAGTTCCCTCCCACCCCCAGCCCCCAGGTCCCAGCCCCACGGGAATGACAGACAGCAGGCATCGTCCTTCCCCTCCACAGCTGTCCTTCCCTCAGGCAAGGTACCTCCTCTTAGCTCCTCAGACTCTAAGCTATCACAAGAGTGCTGGGTGGCCTCAGGACCCCCTGGTCCTGAGGTCTCCTGGGGTAATCACCGAACATGTAATCACTGAATGTGAGCTTCCTGTCTCTTCCCCAGGCCCCCACTCCCACCAGAACTTGGGCTGGACCATGGGGCACAGGCAGAGGAACCCCCCAAGACCGAGGCACAGGGCCCACCCCGAGACTACACGGCCCCTGAACGCACTCTTCCTTGGAGCCGGGTAGGAGCGGGGTTCAGGCAGGAATGGGGTTCATGGCTGCAAACAGGGTCATTTCCTTCTCCCAGCTTTTCAACGCAGAGGGAGGAGATACAGATAACACTGAAGAACAAAACTTGGTACCTCAAAATCAAATCCGGTTCTGAATAGCATTTGTTATTCAGCCGTCCCACAGCTCTCAACACTGTGAGTGGAAATTTCATGTCTTGGAAGTGAGACCTTTTACTCCCAGGGCTCAGGCAGAAGAGGCCTGAATCATCTAAAACAAATTAACTCCCAATCAGCCAGAGCATCTCAAAACAGCCAAGAAAGAACGCTCAGTGGATTGCCTCCACCTATTTAAACACTGCTTTCAGCAATGGCGGGGAGATGTTTACCCAAATACACATTACAATCCGAGAGGGCTGAACAATTAGTGTCTACTTTCCAAGGCAACCATGTACTGCCTTGTTAAGGAAGGCACCAGTTTCTCAGATAAATAAACCATGTTTAAGGTGGCTGTAAACTGATTTCTATGTTTACTTAAACGGACCATGATGATTCCAGTACCTGCTTATTCCACCTCTTACACAGAAAAGAAGCACAAATTTGACCTCACATATTGATTTTCCCGTTCCCACCTTCACAGGTGCCCTTCCCTCTGTTCACTCCTCCTGGGAGACCCAGCATATGTCTCCCGTGGATCTGCAGCCACGTGCGGCCCTGGGGACAGACGCTCGGAACCCGTCACTTGTCTCCTGTCTAAATGTATTGGCCTGTTTCAACCCCATCGAAAAGACCAGAAAAATGGAAACCGTGGCAATGCTCGCAGCTCTGGAAAGCCTGACTTTGGGGGACCCCGGATCACGTAGCACCTCCGAGATGGAGCTGGGGAGGGCCTGGGGCAGGGTAGGCCGCCAGCCACCAGAGCCTCAATGTGGCAGGGCGAGGGAGGAAGTCCACAGTACTGCAGAGGCCCAGGGCACAACCTCACGGTGACTTTGGGGACAGTTGTGCACAGCATGAGGGCGGGCAGCCTGGGAGCTCAGGAAGGCCGAGGGGTTTTGTAACCCACCACGGTGTGTTTTTGTGAGCTGGGGGCGGCAGGTAGTGTGGAGCCGGCATGGGTTTTTAAGCAGTGAGGAGACTTTTGAGAGAACAATTTTTTAAAAATCCAAGATGAAAATGGCTTTATAAAGCCAATATCTGTTTCTAGTTTAAAAAAAAAAAAAAAAAGATACTATAGAAAGCTATAAAGAAGAGAATATAAATCACCCCAAGGCTCCCACCCAGACATCACAGTCACAGGTCAAGTTTTGATGAAGACGCTTCCAAACACCAGCATCTGAACACGCACCTCCATCCCTTCTCGCAGCTGGGCCTGCTCCACGCTCTGTGACTCGCTTTTGCTGCTGGGTAATAGATCTCGAATGGCTTTTTCTGGCAACGGACTTAGACCTGGCCCATCACTTTCAGTTGGATGGAATTCCTGGTCAGGATGGACCCAAACGCATGAGATGGGTCCCCTATTGAAGCACATTTAGGCTGGTCCAGCGTTTCAACATCATAAACACCACTGCAAAGCACATTCACCCCGTGCACAGAGCCCTGAGGGTGGGAGGAGGCCACAGTCGGTCCACACACAGCCTGCTTGGTGCCAGGCCCCGCTGGGTGGGTTCAGGGTTGGGGGCAGCTCAGAGCCAGATCATCAGGCAAGTGTGTCACGGAGCTTTTCTCTTACATACAGTAGAACCACAGATCACCAACGTTAGAGAAGACCACTGACATGAAAGACACTGACATCCAAATGAGAGAGGAACTGGGAGCAAAGAGAGAGAGAGACTCCCTTACCCAAGAAAAAAAGAGAACCTCAAAGACCTGAGAGAAGACCATGCATTCAGAAAATAAGACACAACAGATCCCCATAGAAAATGAACATTCAGCCCCAATGCCTGCATATTACTAAATGACTGTAGAGAGCAGAGCAGGGAAAGTGAGAACACACTGCGGGACAGCGAGAGAACTGAGAGACAAGTGTGGAGATGGACGGGGGAGGCGTGGGAATTGGAGGACGACCCCAGAAGAGCCAGCAGTGAACAAAAGCATTTCTGAAGGAGAGGATGGTGACTGTGGAAGGAGGAGTGTTCACAGGGATAACTAACACCTATCCCAGAACAAAGACCACAAGGACCTCCAGCATCCAGTACGAGGCACAAATACAGAGGCACGAAGGTGCATTCATGTGCAATTGTATAGCACCAAGAATACAGTTTTCAGGGGTAAAGTGGAAACAGGTCACAAACAGGATGGAGTCAGAATGGATTCCAGCTTCTCAGTGGCCACCCTCCGTAGCTGGGAGAGAGAGGAGCTGAGAAGGTTCACGCCCACCCCCTCCTAGAATTCTATACCCAGCCCTGCTATCCACACGGCACCAGCTATGAACAAAGATTCTCCATTTACTCAGAGTTTATTGCCCACACCCCTGGGTCAGGACCTCCTCCATGTTGCTCCTGTGATGTGCACCACCGCACAAAGAAACAAAACAATATAAAGGAAGACACAAGACCTAGAAAGTGGGGTTCATCATAGGGAAGAGACAGGACGTTCTCCCAGGGTGACAGTGGAGCAGCTTAGAGCAGGAGAAAGAAGAGATGTCCAAGACAGGGGCTCCCAGAGAGAGAAGCAGGCAGAATGAGCCACGTGCTGTGGGACTAGCCACCTGCTGTACCTGACATGAAAGAGAATAAGGTCACTGCTTTGTTGAGAAGTTCAGGGCTAGAATTAGTAAGGGGAACACAGAGAACTGAGCGAGGAGAAGTGCAGGGGCACAGTGAGAGGACACACATGGAAAGGAGCACCAGGGGTAGGGACTGTGGTCGGCCATGGGGAGGGGATGAAAAATGTGACGGGTCACAGCAAGGGTTTAAGTAACGAATTGCTTTGTTGCTTAAACCGAATTTAAAAGATTTAATCAACACGCTGATGTATTGATTAATATTTGAACAGTAATTAGATCCCAAACCTGGTTTTCCTGGATGGGGAGGTGGGGAGGAAGCGGGGATGAGGCTCTGGGAGAAGTCAGTGCTGTCTGTCATAGTCGGAAGTCAAGAGGTGGTATCTAAAATCTGAAATCAACAGCAGATTAAACATGCCACTTGGAAATCTAGAGAAAAATACTAGTGGAAGCAAACAAAAACAGAAACGATGAAAAGTTGAAAGGAGTGGTTCCCAGGGGAGTGAGCTCATGGTGGGAGAGGAGGAGGGTGAGAGACGGAAGCCTTTTAGGATAAACCTGGGAGAATGAGTTGGCTTTTTAAATTATGTACTTAACGTAATGTTTCCATGAAATAAAAAACTATATAAACAGGAACCTGCTGATTTGGAAATTGGTCATGTGGTTTCCGTCTGGAAAGAGCAAAGCATTTAGGGCAGGGCCTCCCCAGAGCCCCCACCGCCCTGCACTCAGGCCCCGACCCACCACTGGAGGTCGATGCTGGGACCCCACTCCAGTTGATGCGGGGCCAGACCTGCTCGGAGGGGGTAGAGGAGGAAGTTATCAGAGCCCTGCCTGGCCTGGTGGAGGGAGCCCGGGTCAGTCTAGCCAGATGGGGCAGAGCTGCTGTCTGGGCAGACAGTAGAGCCAGCCTGGGCCCGGGGGTGGGAGGATGGCCAGGACAGTGCTGGTGGGACATCTGAGGCTGGAAGCCCAGAAGGATGGGGTCCGGGATGACAACTCATTTGTTTAATGGACTCTGTCTGGTGTGAGATTCTGCGGGGCCCTCTCCCACTCCTGTGAATCCTCCTAGATTCGGGATTGGAAAGAAATTGCACAAATTGCTTTAAAAATGGGATTTTCCAAAACACCTTGAGGTCTCTGTCCCCGTGGAGGGAGGAACGCTGACTCAGCATTTCTGAGTCAGAGGGCAGAGGCCACTTACTTAGGATGCTGAAAGCAGAAATAGGCACTTCCCCAAACCCCTCAGCCAACATCTGCTTGGCAAGCCCTGATGCCCACCTGGGGTTCACCTGTTGTCTGAGCTCCTGCCAAGGCCCAGGCCTGGCAGGCACGGCACACAGTGCCTTGTTTCATACTCCAGCCCTGCACAGCAGAACACCTCTGTTAACCAATAGCCAGAGCGTTTGGAGACGCGGCTGCCAGAAACACTTTCTCAGCACAGGGCTGCTCCTGGGGGCAGAGGCCCGGCATCCCTGATGTCCATCTTCCTCCCAAGGGCCCTAGCATCCCACTGCCCGGGTCCATAAGTCACCATGGAGCATCCTGAGAATGTCCAGCCCTAACCCCTACCCTGCCCATTCTACGGACGGGAGCCTACAGTCCTGAGAGAGAAGGGGACACACTGGGTCTCCCCAGGCTGCGGCCAGCCCCTGGACCCTCTCTCCACCTGGCTGGCTGCATCCCCATGCCTTAGGAGGTGTCCTCTGGAGAAGGTGGAGCTGTTACCAAGGCTGGGGAGCTGACCCCTGGGGACGGCCTGGCAGGTCCCCATTCAGAGTCTGAGAAGGTTTTGGGGTGGCTGGGCAGGGTTCTTGATGTGCAGGGTGGGTATTTCAGAAATCCACCTGTTCCGGGGCCTGCAACTCCTGGGACATTTTCCCTAAGCAGCTAGAGCTGGGCCCCGAGCTCCCGTTTCCAGGAGCAACTGAAGATGGGGATTCTGAGACAACACTGTACTTATCCCACGTCTTGCCAGGGGCCCTGGCACATGCCTGGGGTCATAGAACACCGGGCAGGGCAGGTCCTCTCTGGTGACAGAGGAGCCCACTCCATTGGCTTTGGGGGCTCCGTGTGAGACTCGAAGGGAAAGAGCCACCACCCCCAGCACACAGCCCTACCTCGATGTGCAACGAGAAGCCCCCGCCGGACAGTTGCCGAGTGGTGAGCACAGCTGGGGCCGGCTCCCCATGGGCTCAGACGACACCCCAACCAGGTCACAAAGGAACGTCAGAGGGGGCACCTGGCAGAGTCAGAATTCCAGGTTCAGGGGTGAGGGTGGCCACCTGTGACATGTGGAGTTATGGGTGCTAGCTTTGGTGAGAACCTGCAGGGCATACCTGCCACAATGCAGATTCCCAGGCCCCTGCTCCAGCAGTGCTTATCCAGGGGGCCCGGAGTGGGCCCAGGGGTCTGTGTGTTCCTATGTCTGTGTTCAATATTATTATGGCCATTATTAGTCTGGGTTCTTCTGAGAAGCAGAACCAAAGGGAGACAGACAGCTACGGAGAGGGAGAGAGAGAGAGCTCACAGGGATTGGGTCACATGATGATGGAGGGAGAGAAGTCCCGCGCTCTGCCGTCTGCAAGCTGGAGGCCCAGGGGTGCCGGTGAAGTCCCTGTTGGAAGGCAGGAGACCGATGTCCCAGCCGATAGCCAGGCAGAGACCGCAGATTGCTCCCTCCTCCAGCTTTTGTCCAAGGGGCTGGACGCGCTTTACTCAGTCCACCAACCCGCAACAGACACTCCCAGAAACCAGGGTTCACCGAATGTCTGGGCACCCAGTGACCCAGTCAAGTTGACCCCTAACATCACCCATCACAATGACACAGGTGGGGTCCCGGGAGGGCCAGGAAGTCCTCTAAGGCACTGTTCATGCTGTTTTCTCGCCTGTAACACCTTCCTCCCCCTTCATACAGAAAATTTCCACTTCAACTTCAAGACCGAGTTCCAGCATCACCTTGGGAAGGCCTTTTCTGACCCCGTGGCTGGACCAGGTGCCCCTACATGTTACTGGTCTTGGGCACCCCTCATTCAGAGCAGTGGCCTCATGGTGTCCCCACTCATCCCGCCGGGGTCCCCAGGACACAGGATGCTCCTGACAGCTATTTGCAGAACAAGCCTTGCTTCTGGCTCACAAACGCTCCCCAGCAGATGTGGGCAGCAGGGCGGCTGCTGCAACTACCTTCAGCGTCAGAGCCCAAGCCCCAGGGCCAAGGTCCCCCAGCAGGACACACATCTGTTTGGAGACACGCTCCTGGCACGCTCCCTCCCTCGCTTCCGTCTCCCCCAGTCCGTGACTGCAACTCACAGAGCCTGGCCCAGTGGAGGCGGCTGAGCTTGGCTGGGAGACAGAGAACAGTAGGCCGGGCTCAGCCCCAGATGCCCCTGGAGGGCCCCCACCCACTGCTCCCCTAAACAGACCTACCCAGGACAGGAACCAAACCCCGGGGGGGACCTGGAACCCCCTCGTCTCCAGGGCCAGCCACTAGGCCCTGGTCAGGAATGGAAGGAAAGGTGAACACGTCTGACAGCCTGAAGGAGGGCCCGACAGGGGCAATGGCCGCTCCTGGGAACGAAGCCCTGTTTGGGGCAATCCCAGACCAAAGAAAGCCACACATGACAGAGACCCACAAACTGGGGGGGGGGGGCTCGAAACAGCAGCAATTCCCTCCCGCACGGCCTTGGGGACTACAAGTTTGGATTTGGGGTGTCTCCAGGGAGGATCTTTTCTGCCTGGGTTCCCAGCCGCACCACTCCATCTCTGCCTCTGTGGTCCCAGGGCCTCCCTGTCTGCATCTGTGCCATCCGTGCCACTGTGCCACCTCTTCTTCTTCTAAGGATACCTGTCACGGGGCAAGGGCTGGTCCTCATCCAGTACAACCTCAATGCTGCAAAGACCCTATTTCCAAATAAGGTCATCCTGTGGGGTTCTGGGTTAGTGCAAGGTCAGTTCCAGGACAGCCAGGCCAGGGAGGCTGAGTTGAAATTAGCCTGTTGGGGAAAACCGTGTCTCGTGAACCCCCAGCCACTCTGCTGCATCCTTGCTTCTAACACTGCTGAGCAGGAAACTGTGGCCTCTTGGCCTAGGGCTGACCCATCTCCCGCCCCAGAATCTCCAGATCCTTCCTCTACTACCAGATTCTGTCTAAGGGCCGGGCCACCGGGCACAGGAGTGCATTTCCCAGCATCTACCAGAGGGGCTGGTGATGCAGCCTGGCATCAACTCCCCAGGAAGAGAGCCGCGTGGGCAATGGGAGCTGGAGGGCGTCCTCCCTGTCCTCCTGAGGGGCTGTGCTGGGCATGGCACGTCCTCATCCCATGGGCTCTGGCTGCTCCAGGGACCACGCCTCGCCCAGCAGTCACCTGTGTCATTTCCGCCTTTCCCTGACTCCCCTCCCTTTTCCTCCCTCTTGCTGCCCTGAAATTGTACCCTTCCCTCCCCAAACAAATCCTCAGCACTTAATCCACGCCTCAGGCTCTGTTTTCTAGAGCTCTCAGCAAAGACGTGGCAAGGGGGCCGGGCGCGGTGGCTCAAGCCTGTAATCCCAGCACTTTGGGAGGCCGAGACGGGCGGATCACGAGGTCAGGAGATCGAGACCATCCTGGCTAACACGGTGAAACCCCGTCTCTACTAAAAAATACAAAAAAACTAGCCAGGCGAGGTGGCGGGCGCCTGTAGTCCCAGCTACTCGGGAGGCTGAGGCAGGAGAATGGCGTGAACCCGGGAGGCGGAGCTTGCAGTGAGCCGAGATCGGGCCACTGCACTCCAGTATGGGCAAGAGTGCCAGACTCCGCCTCAAAAAAAAAAAAAAAAAAAAAAAAGACGTGGCAAGGGTAGGGAAGAGCCATTCAGTCAGAGGGAACAGGCTGTGCGTCCAGTGGGGAGATGCCCTCATGAGATATGGGAGCAGGCCCAGGCCTGGGATCAACCATCCTAGCCAAATCCTGGCTTTGCCATTTCCGAGCTCACCGTGACAGGCTCCCAAGTCTCCCGAGCCCCAGCCCCCTCTGTACAGGAGTGGGGGCGATGCAGTGTCACCACCGTATGGGGTTGCTGGGCTGCCGGAGTGGATGGAATTGTCAGCAACATGGCTCGTGGGGAGGCCTGGCTCCTGGGCCCTGCCCCCATTGGCCCCCAGACCCAGGAACGACGGCTCAGAGATGCCCCTCACTGACTCCAGGAAGGGCAGCCTCCAAGGTGAGAAGCCCCAGCCCACCCAGCTTTCCTGATACTTCCTCCAGCTTCTGTTTTAAAGCCCATGTGTAACTCGAGAGCCTCGTGCAGCATTCGTTTCTGATTGGCACCGGCCACGGCCTTTCCTCGTTCTTTCCAGTTGTTTGTTAGCTTGTTGTTGATCAAAGTCAGGAAACTACTTAAAAAAAAAAAAAAAAAAAAACAAGGCTATTGAACTGGAAAATGTGGAGTTCAAGTTTGGGTCAAAATCTCCAACTCTGAATTCAAGGTAAGCTTATGGCTCCAAGCAAGTCGTTCCAACCTGATCACAGCTGTGTGCATTCACACACTGACACACAGAGACACACACATGTGCACACACACACCCTCCATAGACACAAGACACACACAGAGACACACACACATCACACGTGCACACACACACCCTCCACAGACATGTCATACACTCACAAGCACACATGCACACACACAGAGAGACACGCACATTCAGACATTACACGCTCACACACACACCCTCCACAGACATGACATATACTCACACACATGCACACACACACACAGACACAGAGACACACATTCACACATCACACAGTCACACACACACCCTCACAGACATGACATACACTCACAAGCACACATGCACACACACACAGAGACACACACATTCAGACATTACACGCTCACACACACACCCTCCACAGACATGACATATACTCACACACATGCACACACACACAAACACATACAGAGATACACACAGAGACCTACACACATCCACTTATCACACATGCACACACATACCCTCCACAGACATGACACACACTCACACACATGCACACACACACAGAGACACGTGCAGAAGTAGAGATACACACACCCACACATCACACACATGCACACATACATACCCTCCACAGACATGACACACACGAACATGCATGCACACACACACATGCAGATACACACAGAGACACACAGACACCCATGCATCACACACATGCACACACACACACCCTCCACAGACATGGCATGCACTCACAAACACACATGCACACACAGAGACTCACACACATGTCCACACGTCGCATACATGCACACACACATACCCTCCACAGACATGGCACACACAAACACGCATGTACACACACACATACACCCCACAGACACGATACACATCAAGACTGCTGGACATGCCCAGGCGGCACAGAACAGGGAAGGCGCTGGGCAGAGCCCGGGGTAGTGCCGTGGCAGTCCGAGCCAGGTCTGTGTCCGTGGCTTGCTGTGACCCCGCCTCAGCTCTCACTGCTGGAGCAGTCATTCCTGCCGTTTGCTGATCCCAGGGGTGCAGGGGCCTGTGTTGGAGTCACGCAGTGTGCCCTTCACTGTGTGGCCAGGGAAACTAAGGCAACACTGCAGCGTGAGGCCCACAGTGGTGGTGGCGGCTTTCAATTTGGGTTTGTGAATGTGGTGGTTAATTTTACATGTCAACTTGATTGGGCCACAAGGTGTCCAGATATTTGGTCCAACATGACTCTGGCGGTATCTATGAGGTGCCCCTGGATAGGAGTCACATTGGAATGAGTAAACTGAGTCAGGCAGATGGCCCTCCCCAGTGTGGGAGAGCAGACTGGCCTCAGTCAATCAGTTGAAGGCCCAAACAGAGCAGAAAGGCTGAGTAAGGGGAGCTCCTGCTGCCTGACTGCCGAGCCAATTTTTCGCTGACCTTCCAGCCTGCACTGAACCATTAGCCGCTCCTGGGTTTTCGTCTCCGGCCTGCCAGCTTCCAGGCTAGAACTGCACCGTCGGCTCTCCCGGGTCTCCAGCTCGCCAACTGCAGATCTCAGGGCTTGTCCACCTCCAGGGTCCAGTGAGCCCATTGCTGACACTCAATCTCTTGCTGTCTCTCTATACATATCCGTCCTATTGGTTCTGTCTCCTGAGAGCCCTGAATACAGGGAGTGAGGGGCATGTGGGCTTTGAATCCGGCTCAGTGGGACTTTGCACAGTGATCATTGCAGCCCTGATATTCCTGGGACGCACACACCACACACCAGCCACAGTTCCGGCCACTTGGCTTGCAGCCCCTGTGAGTCATCTGTAGTTGACAGGGGAACACAGAGGACTGAGGCAACACACTGAGGCAACACCATCTGTAGTTTACAGGGGCACATAGAGGACTGAGGCAACATGCCGGAAGCCATGCAGAAAGCAAGTGACCACGCCGGGGTTTGAACCTGGGCGGGGGCCAGCTCCAAGGCCTGTACTCTCGACCCCTGCCCCAAGTCATGCGGCCCCCGTGACCAGGCAACTCTGGCCCTGTGGGCCTGCCCTGCTCTAACCGCCTCAGGGTTGGCCTGGCCCCACGGTGGCTATGCTGCTCAGAGGCAGTAGTGGGCAGTGCTGCTGGGACTGTCTTGGAGCTCTGCTTGGGGACGGGGACTCGGGGGTGGGAAGAGGAGGAAGAGCGGGAGACTGGACAGGATGATGGGAGCGAGGCGAGGGTCACAGGGGCCACAACTGCGAGAGGTCCTGGCTGATGTGCCAGTCAGCATTCTCTGCTGAGAAACAGAGCCGACAGGAGAGAGGTCCGTGTTCAGACACGGATTTTAGGGAAACAGCTCAGCAGTTGTGGAGGCTGGCAAGATCTCCCTGCAGAGCAGGCTGCAGACCCAGGCAAGGTTTCTACACCACAGTCTCCAGGCAGAATTCCTGCTTCCTCCACGTAGCCGCAGAGTTTGCTCTGAAGGCCCCAATGGATTGGATGAGGCTGCCTCAGGCTATGCAAGGCCGTCTCCTTTCCTTAAAGTCAGCTGACTGCCGATGTATGCCACATCGCAAAACACTGGCACAGCAACCTGTAGACGTGTGTTGGGATCATGGGAGACCACGGCCTGGCCAGGCTGGCACATACAACCAAGCAGCGTGGTCGGGAAGGGACCACAGCAGGCTTGGAATTAGGGCCCCAAATTCCAGCACCAGCTGCCAGGGTTTAAGCAACTTGGAGATTATTGCTGTAGGTGTGGCCTCAGTTTCCCCATCCGTAAAAGGGGGGATCCTGTCCCTCAGTATATCTCATCCTCCCCGTGCTAGAGAGAGCAGGGGAGAGAAGACCTAGTCCTTACCCTGAGTCGGGGGCGGGGGCCTGCTGGATTTTGATGTCTGTGTAGGAGTTTGCTGGGCACACCAGGGCAAGGATGTGCACCAGGTGGCTGGGCCATGGGGAGAAGCAGAGGGTGTTGGGGAGGTGAAGGCAGGGTGGGCTGGCTCTGTCCTTCTCCCTGCCACAGGCTCTGGTTTGGGGTGAGGAGGAAGAAACTTGTCCACAAATATGACCCCGTCATTTCCCAGCTCTGGGACTGCCCTGTACAGACAACATCCGAAGACCCCAGCATGACTTCTGGGCTGTGTTGGTGAGGGCACTGGCCTAAGGCAAGCTGGGATGAGGACCCACAGGGTAGGGACAGGGGTAAACAGCGCCAGCCCTGGACAGCCCCAGCCCTGGTGGCCCCAGGATGACCACAGTGGGATGCTCAAGTTCTGGGGTGTCCCTTAAAGGAGCAGCCTCGGTGTTGCCGTCATAGCTCAAAGTAGGTTTGGGGCAACTTTGTGATACTCCTCATCGTACCTCATTTCCACCACTGGTGTCCTCAAGGGCCACGTGGTGACGTCAAGGGCCAGGTAATGACGCCCTGTCCAAGGGCTGTGAGAGGGAATGGTCTGAAAGCACCAACACCAGGGGCTGGCACAAGGTCTCACTCATTCATTCCTACATTCATTCATTGAACAAACAGGTCAGAACTCCTGCTGTGGGCCAGGCCCGGCCTGGCTCTGGGGAAACCGGCACAAACAGCCAGCCTCACAGATCCCTGCCCGCCATGTGGCAGACCTTGGGCGGGGAAACAGGCAGCCTCTGAAAAGTCAATTCATGGCCAAGAAGCTCCACAGGGGGCGAGGACGGCTGCACTGGGGACGGGGCGTCTGTGCGGGTCTCCTTCACCTCTGCCCAAGGGGTTTGCTCCCACCTTCTTTCTCACCCAGCAAAGCACGCCCGGACCTTGATGGGCTCAAGCCTGCTCTTGACCAGACGGGACGGAGCAGCTCCACACCAGCCAGTCAAACGCTGCAGACAGCACAGGCTTTGCTGGTGGGAGACGGAGCAGCAGGCGTCACCACCGAGTACGTTTCTGATGCTCATTTTCTCAGTCTTTTTTCCCAAAATGTCAAACTGTTCTGCTGCGGGCTCCTGAGAGAGGCATGACAGGGCTGTGGGAAAAGCATGGTGGGGGTGCTAAGAAGCCAGGGAGCTCGCTGAAGACCCCAACGGAACTCCTAGGGGATGCAGATCTGGAAGCTTCCTGGCCACTCCAGGAGCTGCAGCTGAGGAGCTGGCACGTGGGGTTGGGGACGCCACCAGTGACACAGAGCGGGAGCAGGAACAGGCCAGGCTGGCCTCACGTGACCCTGGACACAGGCCCCCTGCAAGCCAGGCCCCACACCTGCAAAATCGGGGTGGGCGGCCATCGCCAGCAACACGGCAAACCCGCAGCAGGACCCCCTTCATTCCGGGGTCCCCACTGCCACTCTGCATCTGAAGCCCCCCGGCAAGGAGGACCGGAACCTTCCGTGTACCTCCCCATACACCCTGAGTTAGAATTCCACTGGAATGCAGAGCGCGGTCAGACGTGACCTCCCTCCACACCTCCTGACAGGAGGCACAGCCTTCTCCACCCCCCACCGCGGTGTGCTGGACTCGAAAATTCCAGAGCAGAGAGGCTGTGGCCATGGAAACCTGGCAGAGCTCAGATTCCCCTGGACGGGGCAGAAGCAGAGCCGGGAAGGGCCCGGCAAGGCCACTGTGGGGGATGGGCAGGCACGATTGTCAGAGGAGGGCCACTGAGGCAGAAGCCCTGGAAGATCAGCCGCTTCCAGGGTTTGGACGAGCCACCTTCCCGGCCGGTGCTTCCCGGCTCTCTGCTCCCTGGATGAGTATTCCAGGTGGGGCTCCTAGAAGCAGGGCTGGGTGCGTTCTAATCCCTGTGGGAGTCCCAAGTGCTGGATGCGTGGTTACAGGGCAGCGATATGGGGCCGCTCAGCTCTCCCTCCAGAGACAGCAGGTGCACAGCCGCCAGCCCCCAGTCCCCAGCAGCACTGCTTACAAGATTTGCTTCAGCTCTTGAGCCAAGGCCACACACCTCCCTGGCAGCTGTGGGCAGTGTCAGAGCAGACAGGGGTAAAAGGGCTCATCCTCTCCAACCCACACTGGACCCATCTATGGCAGCCTTTACTTTGGAGCAACCGCCACTGGCTGAGACTTCCCCCAGCTGCACAAGGATCTGAGCTCCCCTCATCCTCTCCGTCCTCCCCATCCTGCCTGTCCTCCTCGGCCTCCCCCTCCTTTCCCAGGTGCCAGGCCCGTCTCACCATCTGAAAGGGCGGCTCCCCCCCTTCACCATCTGAAAGGGCATGCTCCCTCTCCCTCACCATCTGAAAGGGCGTGCTCACTCCTCCCTTGCCATCTGAAAGGGCTTCTCCCTACCCCCTCATCATCTGAAAGGGCGGCTCCCCCCTCACCATCTGAAAGGGCATGCTCCCTCCCCCCTCACCATCTGAAAGGGTGTGCTCCCTCCCCCCCACCATCTGAAAGGGCGTGCTCCCTCCCCCCACCATCTGAAAGGGCGTGCTCCCTCCCCCCTCACCATCTGAAAGGTGGCTCCCTCCCCCTCACTATCTGAAAGGGCGGCTCCCTACCCCCTCACCATCTGAAAGGGTGTGCTCCCTCCCCCATCACCATCTGAAAAGGTGTGCTCCCTCCCCCCTCACCATCTGAAAGGGTGTGCTCCCTCCCCCTCACCATCTGAAAGGGTGTGCTCCCTCCCACCTCACCATCTGAAAGGGTGTGCTCCCTCCCCCCTCATCATCTGAAAGGGTGTGCTCCCTCCCCCATCACCATCTGAAAGGGTGTGCTCCCTCCCCCCTCACCATCTGAAAAGGTGTGCTCCCTCCCCCCCACCATCTGAAAGGGTGTGCTCCCTCCCCCATCATCATCTGAAAGGGTGTGCTCCCTCCCCCATCACCATCTGAAAGGGTGTGCTCCCTCCCCCTCACCATCTGAAAGGGTGTGCTCCCTCCCACCTCACCGTCTGAAAGGGTGTGCTCCCTCCCCCCTCATCATCTGAAAGGGTGTGCTCCCTCCCCCATCACCATCTGAAAGGGTGTGCTCCCTCCCCCCTCACCATCTGAAAAGGTGTGCTCCCTCCCCCCCACCATCTGAAAGGGTGTGCTCCCTCCCCCATCATCATCTGAAAGGGTGTGCTCCCTCCCCCATCACCATCTGAAAGGGCGGCTCCCTCCCCCATCACCATCTGAAAGGGCGTGCTCCCTCCCCCCTCACCATCTGAAAAGGTGTGCTCCTTCCCCCTCACCATCTGAAAGGGTGTGCTCCCTCCCCCCCACCATCTGAAAGGGTGTGCTCCCTCCCCCCTCACCATCTGAAAGGGTGTGCTCCCTCCCCCATCACCATCTGAGAGGGTGTGCTCCCTCCTCCTTCACCATCTGAAAGGGCGGCTCTCTCCCCCCTCACCATCTGAAAGGACGTGCTTCCTCCCCTCTCATCATCTGAAAGGGCGTGCTCCCTCCCCCCTCACCATCTGAAAGGGTGTGCTCCCTCCCCCTCAACATCTGAAAGGGCGTGCTCCCTCCCCCTCACCTGCCACCCTTCCCTTTGTCTCCCACAAGCGTCTCCCCCAGGATGCCTCCCCGTCTCAGCATCTACCTCCCAGAACACCCAAACCATCGTCATTTGGATGAATAAATGAAAGAACACGTGAACAAACATACCTCAGTCAGTGTTGGCCAACTCGTCAAATCGTGTTTTCCTAACATCTTCAGATCTCAGGGGACAAATTTCAGTAGAAGGAACCCCCGGCCTTGGGGGAGCAAGAAAACCAGCAGGGAGGCCATGGGAACGCAGAGGAATCCAGCTGCCGAGAAATCAGAGCCTGGCACAAAGATTAAGGTACTGATACTCAGTAGGAGAAGCACAGCCTGGGAGAGCAAGGGGAAAGGGGAAGGGAGCAGGACCAGGAAAGAGGCGAGGTGATGCGTGTGACCTGCACTGGCACCACGAGATGTGAGTGGGAGACACAGCAGAGGTGCTTGCTCAGCAAGGGTTGGGGAAGCTTCTCTGGGGCCTGTGTGGAGGGCACAGGTATGGTGGTGCCCACCAAGAGAAAGAGGGGGGCACTCAAGGGGCTGAGAAGGTGCACAAAGACTGGATCCCAATATCCTGTCCTGGAGACAGGAGGGGCTCGGCCGCATTGAAGCTGGGTGCCCTGGGGCGAGTCACCCTGCCTCTCTGAGCCCCATCTGCAATGTGGCTGCATAGAGCCTTCCCAAGGGGTGGATCAGTTTCCCAAGGCTGCTGCAGCCAATTTCACACACGGAGAAGGTGCACACAGCCCCACAGGTGTGATAACTCCATGGTTTCTCTGGGTAAAAGACTGGGGCTGAGACCTGCGTCCACCAGGACTGTGTTGTGGACCAGCAGGGATGGCAGCTCAAGGAAACCAGGCCCAGGCTGGTGCTTTCAGGGTTGGTCCATCCCCCAGGATCCCAAGGGAGTGTGTGTCACCGGCAACAGTGGCCATGGATGTGTGGCCCTGCCATCCTCAGATGCCGGCTCTGGCGCGTGGCCTGGATGCTGTGCCTGGTGACCGTTTTCATGGCAGTCACTCATCATCTCCCCTGCTGTCTGCTCCCCGCACGTGAAGGGTGGATGCCCAACAGGGCTGGGCAGAAGACAGCTCGTGGGGACCTCCTTCTGGCTTACGTACCTGGACACGAGCACAGGAGGACAGACACCGACTGAGGCTTGGGAACGGTGGCTCCATCCTGCTGGCCCAGTGGGACTCCCCGGTCTCATGACACCCTCCATGACCATCAGCCTCGCCCTCCAAGCTCCAGGCTCCTTATCTGCAAAATGGGGCTCATCTTGGTCCCACGGGGTGCGGCTCAGATGAACTGAAGAATGCAAAGGTTTCTGGCACAGCGTCCAGCACATGGTGGGCCCCATGGGAGAGCTGGCCGTTGTTATCATGAACACTTTGGGATCCCTTCCAGTGTCCTGCAGGAGCGTGGCCTGCGTGGCATCTGGGGTGGCTTGGCAGCCAGTGTCGGGGGTCACAGAACAGCAAGCCCGTCCAAGGAGGGGCAGTCTGCCCTGGGAACGCCTGGGACCTCTGAGGAAGGCCTTGGGCTCCAGCAGACAGGGGAGAGGCCCAGAGGGAGCTGGGGCAGACGGGGCCAGCGGGCTGAGGGCGGCCCCTACAGTTCAGCAGGAGGAGTGGGTGAGGGGCTGCAGTGACCAGGCAGTGGGGCCACTACAGGCTGTGATGAGCCACCCAGCACCAAGTGCACCCAGACATGCCCAGAGGCCCACGAGGACCCACAGCCAGGCCCATCCCTATCCACGCCAGCAGCGCTCCTCACCCGACACCTCATTCTTCTTGTGTCCTGCGGCCGCTGCCACACAGGGCTTCCTGGCGCTGAGGCTTACTCTGTAAATAGGAAGGTAAATCATGGAGCTGCCATTTAACACACTCAGTGAAGCAGGCTGGGAGGGCAGCTCACTCCCCTCGCCTATTCCTCTTCCCCGAGATTTCAGAACTCATCTCTGGAATTATCCTAATTATGTTAGCCAAGACTTAAGGCTTCAGACAACAATGAGTCCAAGCCTGCCCCAGTCTGTCAGCGTTCTGGGGGAGCTGGACCTGCACACTCCCATCTGGGGGACAGGGGAGGAGGGGGGCTGCAGGAGGGGGACGGGGAGGAGGGGGGCTGCAGGAGGGGGACGGGGAGGAGGGGGGCTGCAGGAGGGGGAAAGGGGAGGAGAGGGAGGAGACCCCTCCTCCCAGCCTGGGCTGGCCATGAACACATGTTCCCTTGTCGAATGTGCATGCACCCTGTGGGGTGGGTGCTATTATTGTCCCACTGTAGAGTTGAGGACAGGTGGCTCAGAGAGACGAAGCCACGTCCCCAAGGTCACACGGCTTGGACTCAGTGCAGCAGAGATCGAAGTCCTGGTCCTTCTGACTTCCAAGCAGCAGACAGCCCTGAGGCATCCCAGAAATTAGCTCAAAGTTCTGCAACTGGGTTAGGAAATCATCACCATGCAAACCGTGGAGTGGGGAGCTTGGTTGAATAAAATTCAGGTCAGGACGGCTGGAGGCCTCTGGGCCTCCTCCCCTGGATGAGCACACTGGTGCTCCGGACGAGGCTGAGTCCGCAAGCCTTCGGTAGAGGATTCTGACTGCTTCTGGGTGTCTGGGGTGTGTAGTCCTGACCATGACCTGCAGGAAGCTTGTCCCCCTGCCAGGAGGGCTCCATTGGCCCTGGCCCAGGTCCTCGATGGGTTTTCACAGTACCTGCAACTCCCCTCACCTACTCCAGGACAGCCAGAACAACCCCAAACAGAGACCGCTTATTAATTTGAGCCCTTCTCACCTCCTGCTCCCCCCAAAATGCATCCAGACCTGGGAAGGTTGTGGGAAGAGGCCTCCGTTTCACAGTCCTCCAGGTACCTCTTAGCACAAAACAGCATTTTTGGGTGCAGCCTTGCTCCTAGACCGTGGTGTGGACAATCGGCCAAGAGTACAGCACCCCTCCCTAAACAAGCCCCATGATGGAGGTAGTCCTGAACATGTTGCTCCTGTTGAATCATCACCCCTAGCCCAGCACCAGGCACTGCAGGCCTCAGCACTTCCTCACTGAATAAATATCATGGAAGGAAACCCTAAGACCTGAGTGGAAACCGCTTGTATATGTCAGAGCAGGCATTTCTAGGATCCCTCCATTTCCATCCTACAATTCAATGACTGCCACAACCCCCCATCCCCCATAGCTGATTCTAGCAGCGAAACCCTTGGAATCCTTGTCCCAGTGGGAGTCCCATGCCACACATTCACAGAGGGCTCCCACGGCCAAAGTCTGGATATGAATTAGGATCCAAGAGCGTGATGTGATGAGCAGTTCTGAGGCCCGGATCTTTGTTTTCACCTTTGAGCATGTGAATCATGTAAGTCCGGGCAGCCTGGAGACATGCTGGCATGCCTGGGACCTGAGCTGGTCTGAGGTGGAGCAGGTGGGTGTCTGATAAATCCTATATGCCTGAATGTATGAGTGGATGGGTGAGGGGATGTACAGGTGGGTGGGTGGGTATGTAGCCTGGGGAATGATTGTGCAAGGCTGGGAGAGTTGATGGTGGTTGAATAATTGGATGGAGGGCTGGATGGATGGATGGATGGATAGGTGGGTAGATGGACAGATAGATAGATAGATGGGTGGATGGGTGAATAGGTGGGTGGATGGAAAGCTGGATGGGTGGGTGGAAAGTTGGGTAGGTGGGTGGATAGATGGGTAGGTGGGTGGATGGATGAGTGGATGGGTGAATGGATGGATAGATGGATAGATGAATGAGTGGATGGATGGATAAGTGGGTAGATGGATGAATGGATGGAAGGATAGATGGATAGATAGATGGGTGGATGGGTGTATAGACAGGTGGATGGAAAGGTAGTGGGTGGGTGGATGGATGGGTGGGTGGGTGAATGGATGGATAGATGAATGGGTGGATGAATGGATGAATGCATGGAAGGATGGATGGTGGATGCTGGATGGGTGGATGATTGGATGGGTGAATGGATAGATGGACAGTGGATAGGTGGATGATTGGATAGGTAGGTGGCTGAGTAGGTAAGTACATAGAATGGTATATCGGTTGTGGATGGTGGGTGGAGGGGGAATGTCAATAGCTTACATAAGCTTTTCTTTTTTTTTTTAGAGATGGGGTCTTGCTGTGTTGCCCAGGCTGGAGTGCAGTGGCTCAATCATAGCTCACCGCAGCCTCAAACTCCTGGACTCAGGCAATCCTCCAGCTTCAGCTTTCCAAGTAGCTAGGACCACTGCATGCCACAATACCTGACTTTTTTTTTTTTTTTAGAGGTTGCGGTTTTGCTGTGTTTCCCACCCTGGTCTTGAACTCTTGGCCTCAAATGATCCTCCTGTCTCAGCCTCCCAGAGTGCTGGAATTACAGGCATGAGACACATGCCCAATCTGCACACGATTTTCATATTCTTAAAACAACAGAAGGCTAGGCTCTGTGGCTCACGCCTGTAATTCCAGCACTTTGGGAGGCCGAGGAAGGTGGATCACGAGGTCAGGAGATCGAGACCATCCTAGCTAACATGATGAAACCCTGTCTCTACTACAAATACAAAAAATTAGCCGGGCGTGATGGTGGGCGCCTGTAGTCCCACCTACTCAGGAGGCTGAGGCAGGAGAATGGCGTGAACCTGGGAGACAGAGGTTGCAGTGAGCCGAGATCGCGCCACTGCACTCCAGCCTGGGTGACAGAGTGAGACTCCGTCTCAAACAACAAGAACAAAATCTAGGGAGTAACTTGAGGGAAGGGGTTGTAGCATCAAAATGGTGGTGGTGGAGGCTTGAACAGCCTGGGCTTCATGAGTAATGGAGAGCACAGTGGCAGTGCAGTGACCCAAGCAACCACTGGCACATGGACCCAAGAAGGGGCTGAGAGGCCTGCGGCCCAGCCAGCTGCCACCAGCCCTGGATGAGGTCCTTGGAGGGTGCAGTCCCGGCACGAGGGTTGGGCATGGCTCCCCTGACTGCCTGGTGTCCTGCTGGGGCACACAGGGATGCTGGAGGCTCCATCCCAAGTTTGAGATCACGGGGTCAGAGGCTCCAGGCAGCACCTGTGACATCCTGCACTGAGTCTTGCAGAATGGGCTGAGATGCAGGTGGTGAGGGGAAACTGGTGGGCCGGGTGCTCGAGAGTGAAGGTGGGCTGGGCCTGTTGGTCCCTCCCTGGTGTGAACCCCTGCGGACCTCCATCCCTTCGGTGCTGGTGGTTTCATTCACTTGCTCTGCAGTGAAGCCAGTACGGACAGGGAGATGTCATCTTCCCCTTTAAAGAAGAGGAACCAAGTCCCAGGAGGACAGAAAGGCTTCTGGGGGCCCTCCCACCCTGCAGAGGCCAGAGGCAGCCCCGGCCCCCTGGCCACCTCCCCGCTCTGTCTCCACGATGGTTTCAGGAGGAAGTGGGCGTCCGCAGAGGCAGCCAGATGGCCCTTGGCTTGGCTGTCCCCATCTCCAGCCCCCGGTCCCCTGGGGCCAGACTCTATTTCGGGAGTGAGAAAGGAGAGAGGCGGGGGAACCACAGGCTCCCCAAGGGCCTGCTGCCTCGCAGGAGTCATCCAAAATATTCCTGCCATGCAGCCCAGAGCAGATGGAGCCAGTGTGCAGCCAGCAGAGCCCCCAGCACAGTGGCTGGAGGAGGGAGGGTGCGTGGTGGGGGGGTCTTGTGGGGAGAGCCTGGACTGGGAGCCAGAGGCCTGGGTACAAAGCCCCCAGCTTCAGTGTGCTCTGAGAGAATAGGCAGAAGTACCTCCCGTAGGCTTCGCTCTTAGCTCCTAAATTGGCTCACGCTGGCCACAGCTCACACTTGAGGCCCCACAGCAGGCACTCGACTGCAGGCCACCCCTGTGTGCAGGAACTACCGTCGGCCAGGACCTGAGTTGTGTGGATCTGATCACCCCATCTCCAGACACGCTGCACTCGCAGCCTCAGCTCTCTGCCCTCTGCTCTTCTGCCCGGAATGACCAGAACCGCCCTGGACACACCCCTCCTCCACTGGCACTTACTGCTCCCAGACCCTCCAGCCTCCTCCAGAACCCCCTCCACAGATATTCCAGATGTCGCGGTCCTGGAGCCTTGGACCCCCTCGGCCTGACACACTGTTGAGTGAGGAAGAGGGTTGGGTGGGTGGGGACTTGGCTGAGCTTCCAGGTCCTGCAGCCTCTGGGGAATGTCCAGGGTGTGGATGGGCCTGAAACTCCAGGCTGTAGCCAGCGCTGGGACGGAGGGAGGCAGGCGCACAGGGAGCAGAGGCTGGGGACACAGCTGACCAACCCTGTAAGTATGGACAGAGGAAGAGGTGCTGGAAACAGATTGAGAAGGAAGGGAGGGAGCGGCCAGGGAGGGACTCTGCAGCAGCAACTCAGTGTCCTGCATCTTCATGGCGGCAGAGGCCCCATGCCCAGAGGAACAGCGGCCGAGGCCCCCATGCCCAGAGGAGCAGCGGCCGAGGCCCCATGCCCAGAGGAGCAGCAGCAGAGGAAGCTGGGTATGGCTTGGGGGGTGCAGTCCCCCCGATCACTGGGGCCATTTGTGCTGAGACCAGTGCACTGCCACGGCCCCTGAGTCCAGCACATCCTCGCACCATGTGTCCCCGGACCATGGTCCATCCCAGCCACCAGCACCCAAGCTCTCCTAACCGGGCAGGAGATAAGGATGTGCCAGATGAGGAAACTGAGGCCAGGGCAGGTGGTGCCGACCTCACTCCAGAGTAGGCATGGACATGGGACCCAGAGTGCCCTCAGGCACCATGTTGGGAGCTGGATGGGCATTGAGGGTGAGGCGGGACCCCTTTCTGAAGGAGGGACCTGGTGTCTGCTCCTGTACCCTGTGGTGGGTGCCCACCATCTCCCCAGCCCACACTTTCCTTGGACGGCCCCTCAGTGACCCACTTTCTCCCCAAAATGGGCTGGATCTGCCTCTAGGTGTTTTCTGTCTCGGGCCCAGGCTTTCCTGACACCGGCTGGTGCCATCCAAGCCTCCTGCAGGGTCAGCAGATTTGCAAACCACAGGTTTCTCCAATTTCTGTGGAGAAAAAACAAAAAAGGAAAAAAGAAATAAGGAAATAATTTTCCAAAGTATTATGTTTCTTCCCAATCGATCAAGGCCACCAGGCCTGGCAATGGCCCCAGACTTGTCGAGCAACAGAGCTTGGTGGCACCCCGGGATGGGCTGGGGAGGTTTGGGTGTCCAGCATGGGGAGTAGTTCCTACCCGGGGCCACTGCCAGTACGGGAGCATCTCCAGAAGCTGCCAGGAGGGATCTGGCCCAGTGAGGTGGGCGGGGAAGCTCGTGTCTACCCCTGCACAGAGGGCAGGGCCCCTGTCTTCACAGGGTGGGGAGGGATCACTGCTTTTCAGATATGAAGCCGGGGTCTGGAGGCCTCTCTAAACCAGCTCGGTGGCCACCGTCAAAGTTCCTTCCCTTTGACCAGAGTTTCCGGAGCCTGTTAGGGGACCAGCCCCAGCAACCCTGCCCACCCTGACTCCTCACAGGCCCAGGTCCTGCACCACCAGTGTCAGGGATGGGCAGTCAGGGCCCACAGCTTTTCAGGAAGGGAAAGACACGTGAGGAACCTGGTGTCCATGAGGCCCCTTGGTTTGGGGCAGGGCCATGAGGCTCCCAGCCCGGCATGGGGCCCACCTGTGCTGAGGACCTGACAGAAGGTCGCTGGCCATCCTTCAGGGACACGGTGGAGTACACAGTCATGACAGCATGGCTGTCAAACCCTATCTGCCTGACTCACCACGGGCTGTTCGGCCGGAATCCCAGCGGGCAGGCGGGGCAGGGCTGCACCTGAGAGCCCTCCCTCGTGCGGTCTCTGAGCACACCCACCTGCCCCTCGGTGCCCACTGAGCTCTGGCTTTCTTTGGTCCTGTTCTGGTTCAGCCAGGAACAGGACCTCCGCCCCATGAGTCATCCCCATTACAGAAGCCTCGCCACCCCTCCGTGTCCCGCTCCTTCCTCTGGGCACTCATCTGTCCCTACCCTGTCCCCCAATGTGGGGAGAGGCACCTGCCCACATGGCCCTGGGAGGACAGTAGTGCCAGCAGCTGGTGAGGTCACATCTCCACGGCCCGTGACTGCTGCTCTCACTGACCTGGCATCGGCCGCTGCCAGCAGCCACTCTTGGGCTCCACCCAGGACCCCTCTGATACTGGGGACTACGGGGCTGGAGTGCCCAGGGTCCTGGACCTGCTCCCCTCAGCAGGTGGGCTCTGCACCTCCACATCTCAGCATCACTGGACAGACTCTGAGGGGTCCTGTGGGACCCTGTGGGCACCTCCCTCTGCATCGTGGTCAAGGAGCCTCACCTCGCCTGCCGCAGCCCACAGGGCACAGGGAGGTGCCAGGCAGTACGGGAGCCCACCACTGCTCCTCACACTCCCCAGGCCATGCACCATCACCTGGCCCTTCCCTAGGGCCTGATGGGCAGAGAAGGCCCATTGCTTCTTCAGAAGCATCCCAAAGTGGGAACTCCAATCTGGTGACCCTTCCGTAGAGGAAGCAGGGAGGGAGGCTGGGCCCTCTGCTGCCCCAGGCAGCCTCCCTGGGCTCCCGCCTGTCTTTGTTTCTAAGGCTCTTGTATGCTTCCCAGTGGACATTTAGGTTCCTCCAGAGACAGACAGACTAGAATCGGGCTCCCCCTGGATTTAACCTTGCAGAATCCAATCACTGTGAGTGGTGGGAGTCACTGTAAGCTCTCCTCACCGGGGTTCCTGCAGCTCCTACCCACCAATGGACACACAGGGGCAGAGAGGCAGTCCTTGGTCATAGCTTAAAGCTCTGTGTCCTGTGGAGGTGGTTTCAACTGTCACCATCTTCATTGCTATACCTATTATCCCACAGACACAAACTCTTAGTAAATGCATGGCTACCTGCAGCATTTGGCCTGTGCCCACCTGTGGGAAGATGATCTCAACTCACCTTGGTTCCCAAGCACCAGATATGTCACAGAATTAAGGAAGGAAGCACAGATCTTCCAGTGCTTATGATCAGGCCCCAACCTGACAACTGAGGTTTGGACCTGAGGGCAGAAGAGGGTGGGGTTGTCAAAGGCTGTGATCTCCCGGGAGATGCCCCAGCTAGGGCTGAAATAGACATTTCACAGCCACCTGGCTTCTTGCACCCCAAGGACTTTCTCTCTGAGCTCCCTGCGCTGACCAGCAATGATGCAACTGTGCCACTGGGCCAGGATGTATGTGCTTGTATATGCATGGGTATGCAATGTATATGCACCCTACACCTTGACGTGTTCCCTAAAAGGTGGAAGAATGGCCAAAAGTAAAAGAGAGAGAAGGAGAGGAGAGGAGAGGAGAGGAAAAGAGAGGAAAGGAAAGGAAAGGAAAGGAAAGGAAAGGAAAGGAAAGGAAAGGAAAGGAAAGGAAAGGAAAGGAAAGGGAAAGAAAGGAAAGGGAAAGGAAAGGTTGTATACAGATCTCTCTATATATATTTTATATTTATCTACACACACTGAGAAAGAGCCAGAGATTTACAGATATTTATTTCTACTGTCTCTATCTATATCTTATTTACATGTACTTATATCTTTAGACAGATGGTAGGTAGCTAGATAGATGATTGATTGATAGATAGATAGACAGATAGATAGATAGATAGATAGATAACAGATAGATAGATGGTAGAGATAGATTGACTGATATTAGATAGGTAGAAAGATAGAAGATACACAGCTAGAGATAGTAGATAGATAATAGCTAGATAGATAATAGAAGATAGTTAGATCATAGATAATAGATAGATGATGATAGATAATGATGATAGAAGATAGATTGATGATAGATAATATACATTGATAGATAGATAATGATGAGAGATAATATAGATAGGTAGATAGATAATTTAAATGGGTAGATAGATAATATAGATAGATAATAGATAGATAATATAGATAGATGATAGATAGATGATAGATGATTGATAGATAGATGATAGATAGATAGATGACTGATAGATAGATAGATGATAGATAGATAGATGACTGATAGATAGATAGATGATAGATTAACAAGGTGTGTCCACACCCTGACCCCTGAGCTGGTGAACGTGCCCTCACATGGCCGAGGCTGTGAGGAGGCTCACATCTCACGCTGGACACGGGACCGCTTTGCTACCCTCGGAGCTGCTCTAGTTCACAGCAGCCCACCAGACAGAGGGAAGCTGCCGCACCTGGGGCCTCTAAACTAGTGGAGAGGGCAGGTCGAGACAAGAGGGACACGTGGAGAAAAGAGGGCATTGTGTAGACACTTCTCTGTGCTATGGAGGAAAATGAAACAGGAAGGGGCTGAGAGGTGTGGCGTGGGGGCCGTCGCTTACAAAAGGTGCTCAAAAGAGGTCACATTAGAGGGGGGTGTGGGAAAGGGGTTGGCCGCACTTTTCTGGGGACCGCCTTCCCAGCAGGGGGAAGCAAGAGCGTGGATGTGGCGCGTCAGGTGGGAGCTGCTTCCAGGCCCCACCTCGAGTCCAGGCCCCGTGGTGGCGAGACTGGAAGGACCCAAGCCCTGTCCCAGCCATCCCATTGTCAGCCACACAGCCTGAGGCTTGACGTGGAGCCTGCTGGCTGCCCATGAGCCAAGACCAGCTGGAGGGTCCCCCCCAGAGGCTGTTTCAATAACCCAGTGGAAAGGCGCCGGGCTGGGACCCACACGGCCGGCCATGGAGGCAGCGAGAAGCTGCAGGGAGCAGGGTGGTTGGGAGCTCAGGGGTGGATGTGAGGAGTCTCAGGGCTTGTCCCACATGCCATAGAGCTGCCAGGCAGGCAGATTTGAGATTCCAGCTTTCAGGGGAGCTCCAGGTGGAAACTAGAAACTGGAGCTTACAGAAAAGAGCTCTTACTTTAAGCCGTGAGACTGGGCAGAGAGCTGAGGGAAGGAGGGGTGGAGGAGGAGGACAGGTGAGGCTGGCCTCCTGGGTCCCTCCAATACCGAGTGTTCCAGACGAGATGCCCGCGAAGGTGACCTGGAGGAGCAGCTGGGAGAAGGAGAACTTGGAGGGCGAAGTCAGGCACACAGAAGAAGGGCTTGGACCTGCTGAGGCTCAGGCCCGACGGGGACCGGGTTTAGCCGGGCGTGGAGATGGGAGGTCCTCGGGTCAGGACCAGGGTGGTCAGCTGCAGGCGAGGGAGGAGCGCCCGGGGAACGGAGCCCAGCGAAACAGCTGCCTTGAAAGAGCTGTGCTCAAGAGCCACGGACGGGAGGGCTGCTGACAAAGGCACCGGGTGACCACAGTGGCTCCCATTTGGTTTTGTCTTTTGACTGAGGGGAAATTCCCCTCAATGTAATACGAACAATGTAAAATTCCCCATAATGCACTATGAACAATTTTCTAGTGTACAAGTCGGTGGCATTTAGTGCATTCGAGGGGTGGGCAACTCCCACCTCTATTCTGTTCTGAAGCATTTTCTTCTCCCCAGAAGGAGACCCCATCCCCACCAAGCAGTCACGCCCCATCTCCCCGCAGCCTCCGGCAACCACCAATCTGCTTTCTGACTGTGGATTCCCCTGTTCTGGACCTTTCATGGAGGTGGAATCTGTGATATGCGGCCTTTTGTGACGGCTCCTCTCACTCAGTGCAGGGCCTCAGGCTCCCTCCCTGCCTCAGGGGGAAGGGGTTGAATTTCCTTCCTGGAGGTGACTGCCACCCCTCCCTGCTGTCCCTGCTGCAGCGGGCAGATTTCCTTCCTGGAGGTGACCACCGTCCCTCCCTGCTGTCCCTGCTGCAGCGGGCGGATTTCTACCTAGAGGTGGCCGCCACCCCTCCCTGCTGTCCCTGCTGCAGCGGGCGGATTTCCTTCCTGGTGGTGGCCGCCGTCCCTCCCTGCTGTCCCTGCTGCAGCGGGCGGATTTCCTTCCTGGTGGTGGCCGCCGTCCCGCCGCACAGATAGGCAATGTTTCTCAGTCTGCTCACCTGCTGAGAGCCACGAATCATTTCTCTCCTGTGGTTACTGTGAGTGGTGCTGCTGTGAATTGCGTGGACGAACACCTGCTTGGGTCCCTGCCTTGCACTCCCTGGGGTGTCTGCCATGCAGTGCGGTGGCCAGGTGGGACAGGGTTTCGGAGATGAAAGCACCGACAGCTTGTCTGGGGAGGAGAAAGGTCTGGGAGAGAGGAAAGTCCAAGGGTGCAGCAGAGAGAGGCAAGCCCAGCGGGTGGGGGACCAGGGTCGGGGCACAGTGCAGAGGGCTGCAGCAGAGGCAGAAGTGTGGTGGTGTGGTGGGGAGGATGGTTAGGAGGGCTGAATGCCTTCCCCAGCCTTCCCCATCCCACTCTGACCCAGCTGCTCCCTTGCCCACACCTGTGGCTGGATCTGGAGAAGGGAGGCCCCCACAAGTGGAATGGGTCGGGGTCCTTCCAGTGCCCTCCCAGCGTCCGGCAGCTCCTCCCATAAGCAGCGCTTCCTCCAGGACCCTCCTTCCTGCCCCCTCCCCTTTTCCTCCCACCTGACTGCTCCCTTTCCGCCAGCAGCCCGGGGCACTGGGGCTTCATCCCTGGGGCTCCCTGCTCTGCCCACAGCTTTGTGAATACCCTGTTCGACGCTCTTCTCACATTCAAGCGACCCACTCTGAATGTGCCCTCCCACCAGGTCCAGCGGAGGTGGTGAGACTGGGAGAGAGGGAGAGGCGTCGGGGTGTTCATGCTGCACACAGAGTAAATGGACCAGGAAATGAGGCTGGAGGCCCAAGGCGTGAGGGAGCAGGGGCAGAGGATGGGTGGTTTTGCCAGGTTTGGAGTTCAGCTGGCTCAGCAAAGTGAGAGGGGTGAGGGAGAGGCCAGTGAGTGCAGGGAGAGGCAACTGACTGGGACTCTGAGCCGAGGAGGAGACAGTGAGAAGCTGGGGGGTTGGGGGCATTCACCTTGAAGTGGGGGACCAGGATGTGCTGTAGAGCTGGGAGGTGGGGACTCAGCAGTGCTCCCCGAAACATAGGCTGAGAACCCCAACAGTTACAGTGGTGTCCTGGGAGTCAGTGAGATACTGACTTAGGGTGGAGGACACATCTCTGGATGAGGGATGGTCAAGGAATGCCAGGAGGACTGTCCTGTGGACATCACAGTCACCGACACTGGGGCTGCAGCCCGCCGGCTGCTAAACACCGTGGAGAGACAGGGCAGCCCCGGAGAGCTGGTTGGACATTTATAGCAGAGGGACCACGTGTTTCATCCCCTAGTTGGCACCTGCCAACTTGGAGCTTTAGGTTGGAGAAAGGGGGCTTCCCCACCAAGAAGGTCATGTGATTGGACATCTTCGCACCTGGGGCAGAGATCATAACCCCAGGGCAATTCGACTCATTTACGGGAGAAAAGTCTCCCTCCCTCACCTCAGGAGGCTCCCACTCCACCCACGCAGAATAGCAATTAAGAGTCCAGCCAGGAAAAAGAGAAATAATTAATATTTTCTCCAAAGCAGAGTTCCTTGTTTGAAGAGCTAAATAATACAGAGACAGCTTAACTGCTACCCAGCAAAATAAATTCTCTCTGGTTCTAATCTGCTCATGTCTGTTTCTTTAATCAGCACTATTAGGAGACATTTCTGAGAGCTTCAATGTGGGGTTGTGCTGGGTTTTTGATCTGCCAGAAATGATGATCAAGATGATTATACACCCACATGAGAGGCGCCGGAGCGGAGGGGCATCCTGGCTTCACAGTCCGCAGGGCTGGAGGCAGCGCCGGCCGTGGGCACTGACTGGCCTGGTCCTCCCAGCAAGTTCCTTCGTGTCTCTGTGCCTCGTCTGTAAAATGCAGATTCCACTAATAATCTTTCTCTAAGTGGTTATGGGAAGTAAGTGGCTTTTGACACGCAGAGGTGACAGAAATAGCGATCTTTACTGCTGTCTGTTCGTAGCAAGCGCTGGGTCTAAGCACCTTACATTCACTTGTTAGCTGAACCCCTGCAAAACCCCTACCGCTGGATTTCACCATGATGCCCACTTTACAGATGGGAAAACCAAAGCAGAAGGTGTAACTCACTTGCTGTCCAGCAGACTAGCAGCTGGGGACACTGGGGGCTCAGAGGGTCATTGGTTGAGTGTGTGGTGCTCGGGGGACACCCAGCGTGGACCTTGGGGAAGGGAGTCCATGTGGACATCCCCAGGAAAGAGGTTGAGGTGAGGCCCTGGAATTGCAGGGAAGGGAGGTGGAAAGAGTGCCAGTCACATGAGGCTGGTGTGCTTGTGGTGGGGGTGCCCGGAGAAGGCGGACACAGGGTGTGGGGTCCCAGGCAGCTGTCCTGGGAAGCCCAGACCCCCTCAGGAGCCTGTGCGTAGGGGGCCACCCTCCCCATTCGCCTGGGACTAGGGGAGTTTCCTGGGACATGGGACTTCCTGTGCTAAAACCAGGACAGTCCTGGGTAAGCCACGACAATAGGTCACTCTGTGAGTTGCTTACAAACCACAGAGGGTATGAAGAAGCCCAGGAAGCCGCGAGCCATGGCTTCCCACCACCTGCTGCCTGGCCTCCCACAGCTCCGCATCCCGCCTTCTGGGAGGCTGTCTCCTTGCAGGAGTTTATTTTCACCCACCGACAGGATAATTACAGGGAAGAGGGGAAAAAAATGAAGTTGACAGAATCACAGATTAGAGAAAAATTCAGCCCACTTCCTCTGAGTTCCTCGCTGCATTTACAGAAACCTGAAATCATCAGTGCCTTTGTCCCTGCACACCGCGCCCACCGGTAACGGCTCTGGCAGCGGCTCCTGTCCTTAGCTGGTCCCAGGGAGGCAGGAGAGTCCTGGGAGATTCCGAAGGATGGGGCCCAGCCTGTGGCCTGTCTTCCCGTGGAGTTGGCGTGGCGGCCCTCCTCTCCAGTCTCAGGTGGCAGTTTGATTCTTGGTGGGGACGTGCCTGGTACTGAGAGAACCCAGCCAGGCCCCAACATCCCTTACAGTGACTTACAGTGACGGGGAGCTCTCCCTGAAGCCCCCACCCTAGGCCTCACCCCCATTAGCTGAAGAAAGCCCCCCACACCGACAGGCGGAACTCCCAACTTCCCCTCCCCACCCTCTCTTCTTCCCATGGTGCCAGATGGGGCCTCTGGAGGCCTGAGGGGTCCGGAGCCCTGGGCTGAATGTTCCAGAAGGCTTCTGCCCCCACCCTGCCCCCATCTCTGCTGCTACCATGCCATTCTGTGCTTCTCTCTGGGACAAGCTGCAAATGGCCTTGGGATGGGGACAGGTTCCAGGGTCAGCCACCCTCCTCCAGAGCCACCCGCACCCTCACTGCTGTCCTGCCACTCACCCTCCCTCCCTCCCTCCCTCTCTCTCAATTAATGGACTTCAGCGTTTAGAGCAGTTTTAGGTCACAGCGAAACTGGGCCTGAAGCACAGCACGGAGCTCCGCACACCTCCTGCCCCCACAGGCTCTGCGGGTGCCGCGTGTGCTGGCGCGGTGGGGGCGTCTGCTGCACTGAGGGGCCATATGGATGCGTCGCCATTAGCTGAAGCCCACGGCCGGCACGAGGGCTCCCCGTCTGTGTGGCACCTTCTATGGTTGTGACAATTGTCCCACCCCCACCGTGACGGCATCACGTGCTCCTCCTGCCCACCCCTCCTCCCTCTCCTTGGAGCCCCCCTTGCCAAGCACGGGGTGGGGGGCTGGAGTCGGAACTCAGGGACTCCAAGGGAAGGCACAGACCTGAGAGCCAGCGTGGGGTGGGGCCTCTCTGCGTGGCCCAGGCCTGCCGCACAGGGACAGCTGGGCCCCTGATCTTGGCCAGCACCGAGGGCTGCTCCCCTGACCTGGGCCAGGCCCTGCACTGAAGCCCCTGTGGAGGCCTCGGCTCTGCCCTCCCCACCCCTTCCCCAGCAGCCCCTGCCCCTGGAGTCAGCGCTGAGCTCCCCCCAGGAGGCTGGACCAACGATGCTGCTGGCCTTAGCGGAAGGAGGGTCACCCCACAGGGAGAGATGGGAGCAGAAGCAGATGCAGGAGGGGGGAAAAGGAAGAGTGCTGGGCACCCAAACGGGGGGTTCCCGGGAGGGACCTGGGCATTGTAACGGGTGCCATCCCGTCCTATGGGCAACCTCTTATTTTTTGGCTGGAGAAACTGAGGCCCAGCTTGGGAGAGGTTCACCCAGAGTGACACAGCCAGTCTGGGCTGTGGGACGGGGTCACAGAGCAGGAGCATCTCCTGCAGCCCAAACACCAAGCACTTCAGAGCCCCTGAGGCCTGGGGAGACAGGCCAGCCTGGAGGTCCGCTCTGGAGCAGCGCTGCCTGCTTTCAGGAGTTATGCAGCTGAGCAGGTGGCTCTCCGTCTCCAGGCCCGTTCTGTCATCTGCAAGTGGGCCTACTAATCATGCAAATACCAGCAGGTGGTCTGAGTTGAAGGGAGCTGAGAGTGCCCCACAGGTGCTGATTTGTGTTACTTGTTACCTCCCTTCCCCCAGGGAACCTACCAAGAACTCCAGCAGGCACAAAGGCAGTGGTGCGGGAGGAACCAGGGTTGCTGAGGCTGCTACATCAGAGCTTGCCTGTTTCTATAGCAACCTGGAGCTGCGACTCGCTTCTGGAGGGGACGGTGGGGCTCCAGGTTGACCTGGGACAGGGGCGCACACTAAGGCAAAAAGAGGGCCAGGACCCAGCCTCCCCCACACAGCCCCTTGCAGTGGAGCCCCGATCCTCCCATTCCTGAAAAGACCCCACGATCAAAGCAGCTGCTGCTGCCTGGAGATGAAGCCTCCTGGGCCCTCCGTGGGAGGGGCTGGGGCAGGAGGCTCATAGAGGGCAGGAAGGGGTGACCCCAGCAACAGCAGGGATGGCTCTTGTTTCCCAGGTGCTCACCCCGCCTGCCTGGCTCCTTCTTCTCAGGCCCCCGGGAGGACCACACCAGCATCCTCCAGCCTTGTTTTCCAAGGAGGACGTGGGCTGGATGTGGAGCCAGGTGACAGCTTCCTGGGCCCAGCCAGGTGAGACAGCCAGGACCCCGCCCTCTGTGGCTGCCAAGGCCCAGGGCACCAGCCGGGAGGGAGCAGGGCAGAGCTGGCATCTCCTGAGCCCCCGCAGCCTGCCCCCGGTGGAGCCCCGTCACGTGCAGGAGCTGTCCAGGGTAAGGACGGGCTCCACACCAGTCTCGGAGCTGAACTACAGCCAGTGCAGGGCAGTGGCAGGCAGCCGGTCTGGGCTCTGAGAAGCAGTGAGCTCCCTCCCCATCTGTGAGGGATTCATGCACCTGCTGGCTGTGGGGAGCACCCACAGCACAGAGGGTGGACTTGGCGACCGCCTTCAGAGGCTCCCCTAGGAGGATCCACCCTCTTAAAGGATTCGCTGAGAGAACCTGGCCCTGGGTAAACAGCAGCTCATAGACCAGGGGCAGAAGGGAGAGAAGCTATGGTTTGCCTCCAAAATGCAGAGGCCCTGGTACTCATCCCTCAGAAGAAGGGGTTCCTAGCCCCTGCTGGCATGCAGACAGGCACGCCTGCTCACAAGTGCCTCTTCCACATGGAGGCACAACCCCCGACACACCCCGCACAGCCCCACACATCCGCATGCAGGCACACAGACCCTACACCTACCACGGCCACATGTCAGGGCCTTGCCACTTCCACGGCTCACTGAAGGTGGGGCGGGAGGGTGCCAGCGAGGGACAGAGGTGCGGCTGGCAGCAAACCCCACTAGCACAACAACTGCCCCCAGGGCCATCGCATCAGGAAGGGTGAGTCCCACACAGCTGAGGGTCACTAAGGGCTGGAACGTTCTTAGATTCCAAACTCAACTCTGAGGCTCCCATTTCAGCAAATCCATCCCGCCTGGCTCAGGCCAGCTCACCTCAAATTTAATTTAGTTCAGTTTATTTCATTTCAATTCAGTCCAGATCCAGCTCAATACAGATCCAAATTTATTTCCATTCATTTTAACTCAACCCAATCAAAATGCAGCTCACCCCAACCCATCTGCCCAGTCTGCAAGGAGCAGCGCCTCCCATGAGGGACCTTCCAGAAATTTCCCCCCAAACCTAGTACAGACTGCCCACCTGTCACCTGCCTATCCATCCGCCTGTCGGCCTGCCCATCTGCCCTCCTGGGTGGGGCATGGACCCAGGAAACCTGGCCCAGCCCCAGCACCCTGTTCATCAGTGCTACCATCCTCTCCTGCTCTCCCTCCTCCTTCCTCTCCCCCTTCTCCTCCCCCTCCCTTCTTCCCCCTCCACTCTTTCCCCTCCTCCTTCCCCTCCCCACTCCTCCCCCTTTTCCTCTCCCACCTCCCCCTCCCCCTCCCCCTCCACTCCTCCTCCCAGCATCATCATCACTCTTATCCTCTTTTCAGCAGCAGCAGCAGCATTTTCAGCTTCATCGTCGTCGCCTTCACCACCATCTTCATCTTCACTGAGTCCTCCCTCTGCACTGGGGTTGCCCGGCCCATCCCAAGTACAGCAGCTTCTATCCTCGCAGGAGCTGCAGGAGACAGGCTCCATCAACCCAGTCACAGTGGGGGAAAGCAGGGGTGCCCAGAGGCACAGGAAGTGGCCACCACAGCCAGGAGCAGGCTGCAGGCTGGGCCCACCCCAGGCCCCACACCTCGCCTTCCAGGGCTCCTGCCTGGCACCAAGGGCATCAGTACTTAGGAGTGTTGGCACTCACTGCCCGGTGCTCCCCAGGCCCCCAGCCCTCTCCCCTCTGCCCCTCAGTGCTTCCAGCGCCCTGAGCAGCCCTTCACCTCCCGCGGGTCCCTGCAGTAGCTCTGCTGCCTTCTGCCTGGCACCCGGGCCCTTCTGCCTCCCCCAGGGAGAGGAGCTCAGTGGGTCACATTTGCTGTGCCCATGGCTCCGTGTCTGCCTCCATCTCCTTCCCAGCCTGGCGAGCCCTCCCGGGCCCTCTCATTACTCTCCCACCAGGCCTGTTGGAGGTTCCTGGGTTGGTTTTTATCAAAACCATTAATAATTTCAAATATCCTAAAGAGGGCCATCTTCTCCAGCCTCCACTACAGCCACTTGGATCCACTGTGGCTCACTGAGATTTGGCAGAGACTTCTGTTGTCATGACGTGGGTGTGGCCGGCCCCCCTGCTGGGATGGTGCACCCGGTCAGGGCAAGTGTAGCACCCAGGAGGGGTCTGTCTGGTGAATGATACAGAAATGGATGAGCAGAGAGGCAGTTTGAATTTTTTAAAAACAAAATTATTTGACGAGTGTACAAACACTCTATGTCCAATATGAGAATTTTGCAAAAATACAGAAAAGTGAACAGAAGAAAACCACAGGCCCCCAAACTGCCTAGAGAAAACTGCCATGCACGTTTTGGGGTTATTTCTTCCACACAGGCTTCCATAGTATGCACAGCTTTGTATATTACCTTTTGCACTTAACATTTTCCAGTCGATTAAATGTCCGTTAAAAGCACGAAAATCCAAGTTATTACGGAATTTTTCCAGGTGCCTACCCCACTTCGACAATCATCAACATGCTGCCAACCTTACGCTGTCTATCGTCACTCCTATTTTTATTTCTGCTTTTGGTGGAATACCCTCATGGGTTGAATTGTGTTCCCCAAAAACATATGTTGACCTGCTGACCCCTCCCTCACAGACCTCAGGATGTGACCTGATTTGGAAACAGGGTTGCTGTGGATGCCACTAGTTCAGTTGGTGATGGTCATGCTGGAGTGAGGTAGCCCCTAACCCAATATACCTGGTATCCTTGTCAGAGGGAAGATTCAGAAAGAGAGACAGAGGGAGAAAGTCACACACACACACACACACACACACAACTTTAATCCTATGACGGCCACAGGAAGGTGGAAGCAGGGGTTGGAGTGACAGAGCTGCAAGCCAAGGAGCACGGAGGATGGACGAGGTCACCACCATGGAAGGATTCTACTCGGAGTCCTGGGGGGAGCTCCACTGACACCTTCATTTCAGCCTCCAGGACTGTGAGACTTTAAATTGCTGTTGTTTTAGCCACGCGGTTTGTGGTACCTTGTTACAGCAGGCAGATTTCTCCCTGATGGGATGAAACAGATACAAACACTAAAGCATGGCTGTGTAGTGTTTCATCAGATAGCAGTGCCATGCAACAAGATCATGAGTGGAGGAAAATTGTTGAAAAATGACGTACCAAGCCTACCATGAAAACGGACACCAATAGAAGACAGGAAGGAAACACATCAAAAAGTTCTTAATTATTGTTACTGAGGGATTCAAATATTTTGAGTCCTTTTCTTTGTTTAGTTTTTTTGTTTGTTTGTTTAGTTTTTTTGGGTTTTTGTGGGGAGGCGAGGTCTCACTATACTGACCCAGCCAGAGTGCAGTGGGATGGTCACAGCTCACTGCAGCTTCAACCCCCTGGGCTCAAGCAATCCTCTCACCTCAGCCCCCTCAGTAGCTGTGACTACAGGCACATACCAACACACATGGCTAATTATTATTATTATTTGTAGAGACAGGGTCTCACTGTGTTGCCCAGGCTGGTGTTAAACTTCTGGGCTTAAGCAATCCTCTCACTTCAGCCTCCCAAAGTGCTAGGATTACAGGTGTGAGCCACTGTGCCTGGCCTATTTTGAGTCCTTACTCTGTGCCAGGCACCACACAAGGTATTGTACCTCATTTAATATGTCCAAGAACCCTATGAGGTGGGCATTTTGATCCTAATTTACAAATAAAGAAGCTGAAACTCAGATAAATTAAAAAACTTGCCTGAGGTCACTCTCCTGGTAAATGGCCAAGTTAAGGTCCAAACCACATGAGACCCAGCCCTTTCTCCATCCCCACCAGGGTTTGGATGGTCACATGTGTCCTGTGTATCTCTGTGGATGGTGCCCAGAGCAGACATTCTAGCTCAGCACCAGCTGAACCACTGATTCCTAGACCTTCTCTTCTCCTCTGATACAGCCATTCACCCCTTCAGTATCTCATCACCTGGAAAATCCCTTAGATTTTCTCGTTGCCATTAAAGGCACACCCTACAGATTCTTATTTTCAAGACTTGCAGCCTCACTTCTTTCCATCTCATCCCAGCAAGTACCCACCCCAGCAACATGACTGTCCTGGGACTCACAATTCTTTATGCCCATCACCCCTTTACTGGCCCTCACCCCCTTCACACCCTCATTTCCCTCATGCACCATTACTGGCCATCACCCCCTTCATGCCCTCATTCCCTCACACAAACACACATACGTACACCTTCAATCATCTTACCCCTCTCTCATTTTAGCACACTCACTTATAACACCCCAACCCTGGTGACATTCAACTCTCCACCTAATCTGTATTTGCACTCAATCTAGAATCAAAGAGAGGATACTAATTGTCAATATCATGAATGAAAGAGGGGACATTACTATAGACCCTACAGACAAGAAGCACATAAGAAGGAAATATAATGAACAACTTCATGTCAATGAGTTGAGCAGCTTTGATGAAATACAAAAGTTGAAAGATAGTTTATCAAAATGGACTAAGCATGGATACAGGAATTGCACAATTTGGTAATAGATAACAGAGAGTGGGAGCCAGATTTCTCTCTGATGGGGTAAGAGGTTACAGATAAGCAAGGGGAGGAGGCTAGAATGATCCATGTGATAATTGCTTAGGAACAGACATCAATGTGAACTCATGTCCAGCTTCGTATAGATACATGGGGTTACATATAGAAATATGTATAAATATGTGTATATACACAGGTTCCTACACATGTATATTTCCTTGCTCTGTCAGCTGAGAGGGCTGAGAAGCAAGGACTCCTCAGTGACAGCAGGTCCCGTTCTTGGTTTCTAATACTGCTCTCCAATGGAAAGAACCAGGGTTCCTCAGGGAAATGGGTGATTCTAGGCCTGTGAAAAGAATGATACAAGATGACTTTGGAGCAGCTTGTAGTGCTAAAAACTGAGACAGTGCTCAGAAAAGGACCGCATGCACACACACACACACACACACACACACACACAACTGAGGCTGTGTCAAAGGAACACAGGAGCCAAGTGAAAGAGCTTCCAATGGTCCACACTAGAAAAATTTCAACAACAAAATAAGGCACTACCCAGTAGCCATGAGTTTACACTGATAGGAATAAATGATCAGATTCTGGGAGAGAAGAGCAAATCCCCAGGCAGGATTCCAAATAAGTTGTGGAGCTATTCTGCCCTCAGGAGGGGAGCATGACTCTCCGCTCCTTAACTGTGATATGCACGGGGACTTCCTGCCAGAGAGCAGGGTATGGAAGCAGGAGGGGCAATTTTTTGGTGACTGAGGTCAACGTCAGCAGTGATGAGCTCTGATGACACTGTGAACCCTTGAACCACGGATGAGAAGAGCATCTCACAACTGTGGTATTCCTCCCCAAACCCATAGACACTGTTTAGCCATAAGAAAAACATCAAATATATCCCAATTAAGGGACATTTTACAGAATGTTTCATCAGCACTCCTTAAACTCATCAAGATCATCAAAACAAAGAAAGTTTAAGAAATTGTCACAAGAGCATAACATGACAACTAAAAATAATATGGGATTCTGAATGGGATTCTAGCAAAAAACAAAAGGCTTTAGGTAAAAACTAAGAAAATCTGAATAAAATACAGACTTTAATAGCATATAAATATTGGTTCATTAATTTCGACATACATCATATACTAATATAAGATGCTAATAATAGGGGAAGCTGATTGTGGGGTTTATGAAAACTTCTTATACTATCTTTGCAATTTTTCTGTTATCTAAAACTATTATAAAATAAAACTTACTTTAAATAGTACATATTAATTAAAGAAGTTGAATTTAATTAAACATGTGTCCACAAAGAAAACTCCCTTGAGAATACTGACAAACACTTTAAAAGAAATAATAACAACCCTGCACAAACTCCTTCAGAAAAAGAGAGGTAGGGAAAACACTTCCCAACTCATTTTATGATACCTGGCACCAAAACCAGGCAAAGATATTATAAGAAAAGAAAACTACAGACTGGTATCCTTCATGAACGCAAGTACAAAACTTCTTAACAGAATATTACCGAATGGAATCCAGTATAAGTGATGAGGTATGTATGATAAAACTTCATGATTAAGTGGATTTCTTCAAGAATGCAAGGTTAGCTCAACATTGAAAATCATTCTACATAACTCACGATATCAACAGACTTAAAAAAGAAATAAGATCATTTCAATAGATGCGTGAAAACAAATGCATATGACAAACATCAACAGCCATTCATTAAAAATGCTCTCATTAAACTAGGAATGCATAGCATCTGCTTCACCTGATAAGAGGCATCTGGGAAAAACAAACCTGCAGATCGTATCATACCTCATGGTGAAAGAAGAAATCGCTTCTCCAAAGCAAGGATTCACCACTGAAGGTCCTAGCCAGTGCAATAAAGAAAATACATGAATAAAACATCTAGAACCAGCACATGAGTTTAGCCTAGTCACAGGATATGAAAGGTGTATTGTCGTCCTATACACTAGCAACTTAAAATTAGAGACTGAAGTTTTAAAATATCATTCACAACGGAATAAAAATACTTTCAAAAGTATTAGAAAGTGAAAAAGTAAAATGCTTAAGGATACATCTAATAAAATATGCACAAGATTTGTAGGTTGAAAACTACAAAGCGTTTCTGAGGTAAATTAAAGACCAAAATAAATGGAGAGATATATTGAGTTTATGGGTGAGAAGATTCATTGTTATGAAGATGTCCTCAAAACTAATCTATCGATTTAATGTAATCCCAGGAAGCTTTTTAAAAATAGAAGTGGACAAGTTGATAATAAAAATTATGTGGAAGTGCAAAAAAACATCAAATGGTTAAAGTCATGCTGATGAAGAACATATTTGAAAGATAATTCAACCTGATTTCAATACATCATAAAGTTACAGTAAGCCAGATGGGATGGTATTGGTGTGATGATAAACATGTAGTTCAATAAAACAGCATACAGTCCAGAGGTATATCCACAAATGTATGGTCCATTGATTTTCAAGAAACATACCAAGGTAATTCAATAGGGAAAAAATAGAGTCTTCTTAAAAAGTGCTGAAACGCATTTAACATCTATATGGAAAAGAAAGAAGCGAACCTTAATCTTTACACCATATACAAAATTAACATTAAATAGATCATCAGAACAAAATTAACATGAAATAGATCATTAGACTTAAGTTTAAGACTTAAACCTATAAAACTTCTAGGAGATTACACAGGAGAAAAGCTTTGTGACATCCTGGTTAAGCAAAGATTTATGAGATCAAACACGTAAAACACGAACCATAAAAGACAAAGTTAATTGGGCTTCAGTAAAATAATAAAATTTCTGATCTTTGAAAAATCCCACTAAGAAAGTGAAAAGACAAGCTAGAGACTATGAAAAATACATTTGCAATACATATGTCTGACAAAGGACTTGCTTTCGGAATGTGTGAAGAAATTCAACCCAATAATACACACAACTCAATCATTAGAAAGCAAAAAAACTTTAAAATAAGCAAGAGATCGGAACAGAAACTTCACGAAAGAGAAGACGCAAATGAGTAATAAACACGTGGAAGGAGGCTCAACAGCATGGGTGATCCAGGAATATGAATGAGGACCGCATTGAGACACGTCTGCACATCCTCTGGATGGCTAAGGCTAAACAGACCGACGACGCCCAGCGTGGGGCAGCACGTGGGACACCTAGAACTCTCCAGCATTGACTGCAGGAACGTGAAACAGGACAATCTCCTTGGGAAACAGGCTCACGGTTTCTTACAACATTACTATATGACGTGGTTTGGCTCTGTATCCCCACCCAAATCTCATCTTGAATTGTAATCCCCAATGTCGGGGGAGGGACCTGGTGGGAGGCGATTGAATCATGGGGGTGGATTTCCCCCTTGTTGTTCTGGTGCTAGTGAGTTTGCAAGAGATCTGGTTGTTTAGAAGTGTGTAGCACTCCCCCCTTCTCTCTGTTTCTCTCCTATTGCCACGTGAAGACATGCCAGTTTCCACTTTGCCCTTTCACTGTGATTGTAAGCTTCCCGAGGCCTCCTCAGCCATGCCTCCTATACAGCCTGTAGAACTGTGAGTCAATTAAACCTCCTTTCTTCATAAACTACCCAGTCTCAGGCAGTTCTTTACAGCAGCGTGAGAATGGACTAATATACTACGTAATCCAGAACGTGTCTATGCAAAGACTTGTGCACAAATGCTTTTTATTCACAATAGTCCCAAACTGGGCACAGCCCAAATGTCTAACAACAGGTGAATAACCAAAGCAACGTGGTCTCTCCATACAACGGAGTCCTAGTCGGCAGTGGAAACGGGGAACTCCCTGTACACAGACCCAGATGGATCCTAAAATCTTGCTGGTCAAAGGAGCCAGGCACCAAAGCGTGCATACTGCATGGGTCTGTGTAGAGAAAATCCCAGAAGGATAATTCTAACCTGGGTGACCCAGAGCATGTGCCTGAGGCTAGGGGAGGACGGACAGGGAAGGGATGCAGAGGCTTCTGGGGTGACGGAAATGCTGCATATCTTGACTGCGGGGTGGCTCTGCAGGTGCATAAACTTAACCAAACTCACCAAATGGTAGACTTAAAAGCAGTGCATTTTATTGTATGTAAATCATAAAATTTTAAAACATGAAATTATATATAATTGTACAAAAATTATAAAATTTAAAAATTGTTAACTTCCCACCCCTCTCCCCATCTCCAATATGGGCCGGGCATGGCGGCTCACGCCTGTAATCCCAGCACTTTGGGAGGCCGAGGCAGGCGGATCACGAGGTCAGGAGATCGAGACCATCCTGGCTAACACGGTGAAACCCATCTCTACTAAAAATACAAAAAAAATTAGCCAGGCATGGTGCGGGTGCCTGTAGTCCCAGCTACTTGGGAGGCAGAGGCAGGAGAATAGCGTGAACCTGCGAGGCGGAGCTTGTAGTGAGCCGAGATCGCACCACTGCACTCCAGCCTGGGTGACAGAGTAAGACTATGTCAAAAAAAAAAAAAAAAAAAAAAAGAGCGTTCTCAAGAAATTAACAGTAACACAGTAGAAAAGCCCAGAAAGACAGAAACAGGGTTGCACAGAAGAAGAAATACAAATGACAGCTAAACACTCACCCATTGTTACCTCAACCCTTATGGAAACTAAGAATTGCAAATTAATACCACAGTGAGGTATCCTGGGGGGCCTGCCGGGTAGCCAAAGGTAAGATATCTAACAACAGCAAGGGCCGTGAGGTAGGGATCTGCAGGGACTCTTCCGCTCAGCCAGAGGCATATAAATGACACAGCGCTGGTCTGGGCAGATGAACATCCCACTCCCATAGCCCCGCAGCTGATCGCAGGTGAGCCTAAGCCTTCGAATGGCATTTGCCAAGTGGCTGTGGCATGCTGGATACTCTCAGCATAATTCACTCAACCATCAAAGCATTTTATAAGATGGGGAGCATCATTTTAGGAGGCCATGCAGAAACAAAGTGACCTCACCCACTATGCCAAACCCTGGGATGTGGCTGTGGGCGCCCAAGAATCCCCTCTCCTGGGGTGATGCTGACATGGGCAGGGCTCAGCGCCCTGGAGATAAGGCAGGCAGGTTCCTTACATGGGAGGCAGCATGGAAATATTCATGTCATTCAGCTATTCAAATTATTTTTCCAGTGGGTCGGAAACACCTGTTTCTTTGTTATCGTGAGGCATAATCGGCCTAGTGCAAGCCATTCTGCAGGAAAGAAGCCTGCGACCCATACGGCAGGGACTGGCTCATCTCCTTGTCTTTGGAAGCTCCGTTTTCCCCACAATGGAGTTGGAAGTTTCCTTATGATTATTTAACAGTCGACGCTGAAGCATGGACCCCTGCCACGGGCCCTGGGCATCCGAAGAAGAAAGACACAGCCAAGGCCTCCAAGCCTGACCTGCAGGAAACTGGGTGCAGCCAGTGAGCAGGAGTCTCGGGCCGCTGCAGCTGCGAGGCTGCGTGGCGGTGGGCCTGGAATTCACTGCCGCCCAGTGCCTCCCAGTTCCAGGTCAGCCTTCAGCTGGGCGGCCCGCCTGGAAGACACCGCAGCTCCCCATGGCAGGGCCCTGGGGCCACCTCCCTCTTCACTAGTCTTGGGCCACGTGTGGAGTGGTCGTGTGTAAGGTCCCTGGAGCCAGATCCTGGAGGCTGGGAAGTCAAGGTGGAGGCAGCCTCTGGAGGGGGCTTTGCTGCGTCCTCCTGTGGCAAGGGTGAAAGAGCCCAAACAACTTTGGGAGGCCGAGGCAGGCGGATCACGAGGTCAGGGGATCGACACCATCCTGGCTAACACGGTGAAACCCCGCCTCTACTAAAAATACAAAAAATTAGCCGGGCGTGGCGGCGGGCGCCTGTAGTCCCAGCTACTTGGGAGGCTGAGGCAGGAGAATGGCGTGAACCTGGGAGGCGGAGCTTGCAATGAACCGAGATCACGCCACTGCACTCCAGCCTGGGCAACTGAGTGAGACTCCATCTCAAAAAAAGAAAAAAGAAAAAAAGAGCCCAAACAAAAGGGGCGGAACTCACCTTCCTAACGAGCCCCCCACGATCGCCACCATGATGCACCCGTGGCATCAGAGCCTCTGGGGACGCTCTCAGGCCACTGCGGGCATGTAGGCGTGTCTCGTGTTCTTCTACCAATAATAGAAGCTTCTGATGCTCCTGTTTCTTGTGTGATTCTTTTTTTTTAAATTGTTGGGATCGGACTATCAGGATCATTTTTCACAATTTTCAATATTCCTTAAAGCAGTGCTTGCCACCTAGGTGGCCTCGATTCCTGTTCTTTGGGTGCAATTTGACAAACGTGGGCGGCTCCTCACTGTGGGGTGTGAGGGCTGGTGGTGAGTGATCCCTGGTCACACAGCCAGAAGGGGCAGCGCATGGACAAGGGCCTTCAGGGAGGTCTGACTGTGGCCACAGAGCCTGGGCCGGGGGTGGGCATCTGGTCATCTCAGGATGGCTGCACCCACCTGCACCAGCTTCCTCTCTCACCCCACTAGACCCCCATTACCCCCACTGCCACTGCTTGTCCCCTAGCCACTCCTGCTCACTGTAAGGTATTACACTTGCCCCACCTCCTCATGGCGCCTGCTCTGGGCTCAGAGGGCGGCTCACACACACCTCCATGGGGTGCTCCCCGACCGGTGCATGCTCCCTGTCACCTGCACCTCCTCCCTCAGGGGACTAGGGACCCAGGTGGAGCTGGTCACATCTGCCTCCCCTCTCCCATTGCCCACCACAGCCACTCACACCCAAGAGAGAGTCGGCCTCCAGTCCTCTACAGACCCACATCCCCAGGGCCCATCCCAGGACTGCCCTGACCCCCTGCCGAGTCCTGGAGTGTGCGGCAGGGGGCACAGCACGTAAAGCCGAACTGTAAACGGCACCCCATGCAGTCAGTTATGTGAGCACCAGACATTTCTGTCACTCAAGACATGCAGAAGAGAAATCGGGGCGCGCTCTGTATGACTCACACGAATGCCGCTGGACAGCCAATCTCGAGACCAAGCAGAGAGGTGAGCTCACCGCGCCCGAACGGTGCGGAACCCCGCAACGTGAGCCTATCCTGTGTTCTCTCCAACTCCCGGAAAGGGTTAAGTTTAAACTTCACTTCGTCAACATTTAAAAACTAGGGCATTTTACCAACCAGCCAAATGTCTGGCCTCTCCTAAAAAATCCAGAGCTCAGCCCACCCAGGACCTACACCTGCTCAGCACAGTCGGCTGGAAGCAGCAGCCCCCCAAACCCCCCTCTCCGCCTCAACACCTCCCCCAACTCCTGCCAGACTCCCACCCACCCCGCCCCACCTCCAGATGGGCTTCGGCGTCCAGTCCCCCTAGAACTTCTGGCCTCTCGGCTCATGCCACCACCTGCCTGGCCCTGCGGGCGCTGGGTCCTCAACAGCCCTGCCAGGCACGCTTTGCAGTCACAGAACAAAACCAGATGTGGCCCTGGAATGCACTGAGGACTCATGCTCTGCATCTCCCGCGCGTGGCTTGGCTGCATGTGGAAGATCACAGACTAGGCCTGCTACGGCCCCCTGGGAAAGAGTCCAGTCTCCATCCAGCTCCCACGCTGGTGCTTCTAGACCACTCCTCCGTCTTTCACGTGGCTCCTCTATTAAGTGGTGCTTCGGGCTTGATTCATCTTTTAGGCTGTTTGCTATTAAGGCCTGAGAACCTGCACCTGCCCAGCATCCGTGGAGTCCCATCCTGCCATCTCCATGTGCTCAGTACTTCCAGAACATTTTGTTGTAGTTGAACCATTTCAGCTTTCTTTTCCTTTCTTTTCTTCTTTTTTTTTTTTTTCTTTGAGCCAGAGTCTTGCTCTGTCGCCCAGGCTGGAGTGCAGTGGTGTGATCTCGGCTCACTGCAAGCTCCACTTCCCAGGTTCACACTATTCTCCTGCCTCAGCCTCCTGAGTAGCTGGGACTACAGGCGCCCGCCACCATACCCAGCTAATTTTTTGCATTTTTAGTAGAGACGGGGTTTTGCCATGTTAGCCAGGATGGTCTCGATCTCCTGACCTCGTGATCCGCCTACCTCGGCCTCCCAAAGTGCTGGGATTACAGGCGTGAGCCACCGCGCCTAGCCTGTTTCAGCTTTCTTGGTGCATAGCTGTATGGAGTAAGGAATGGATAATATTCCTCTCTCTAACTCCCATACCTTGCATTTGGGTTTCATGTCAGATTACCCTGACCAGTCCAAAAGCATGTGGAATAATCACTGTGACATCAGCTCCACCCTGTTACTGACCTTAGTAGAGACATATGCAGTGCTTCAGGCTCACATTTTATTTGGCAACTGTTTTAGACACATGTTCTTTGTCAGATTAAGGAGATAGCCTTCTCTTTCTAGCATGCAAAAATTTGTTTTTAAATTAAAGAAGTTGGATTTAATTAATTAATGTTATCTTAATCTTTCAGCATCTAGCAGTATCTGGCATTTAATAAGTGCTCGATAAATATTTAGGAATAAATGTATAAATGTATGAATCTAATAAAGCTGTAATTTATTTTCCTTATCCTACTCTTTTATGTGATTTGTTGTTTTTCTGAGTGTACAACCTTTGAGTTTCTAGAATAAGCTTTCCTTGGTTACAGAAGATTAATCTTTTCCCCTGACTTGATGCTGGATTTTATCTGCTAGTATTTTGATCGGCTTCCGCGCCTATATTCGTGAGGTGCTAGTTCTATAGTCTGTGTGTCTGCGTATGCCATGTTTTACTGATTTTGACATGAACCTAGCTTCACAAAAATTAATTAGGGAGTATTCCATCTTTTTCTCTCCCCCGGAAAAAAAAAATTTATAGAGCTCTAGTATCAGCAGTTCTTCTGATGTTTAAAAGAAGTCACTAGAAAAACCAACAGACCCTAAAGCTGCGGGAAGAAGCTGTGGTGAGAACTCTTCAAAATCTTCCTTACATATTCAGGTTTTCTTCTTCCAGTCTTGACATGATCTTGATCATTCTCATTTTCCAAGAAAATATCCTTTTAATCAGAATGCGTAGATTAATTACTTAGAACCTCTTCAGGTCTATTTTTGTGTTCCCTTTCTGTTTGCTGGTTTAGAATTCATTTTTTCTTGTTTAAATGGGCTGGAGGTTTGTTTCTGTTGGAGAGTATGTGTGTGCACACCTGTGCCTATGTGTGTGCCTGTGTGTGTGCACATATGTGTATGTGTGTGCATATGTGTGTGTGCATATGTGGGCACACGTGTGTGTGTGTGTGTGTGTTGTAGGGTAAAGCTCATAGACCCATGTATCAATTCCGCCATTAATTAAACCTGCTGCTGACGCCATTGATCTCTGCTCTGATCTTTTTTATCTGCTTTGACTTTCAGTGCCTCAGATAAAAATACCAGCAGGTAAAATCCAGAGGGCACTGGTGGCTGAGGACGAGACCTGGGGTCTCTCTCTCTGTGCAGGGTGCAAAGTGGCAACTTCAGCTTCATTGCAATCTTCTCAAGTCTTTCCCGCTAAGGTTAAGGCACCTGTTATCTCTTAGGAAGGGAAGATGTCCCGGGATCCAGGTCACATGAACCCAAGGACGTGCAACTATAATGACTGTTCCAGAACTTGAAAAGAGTGAGTTTCAAGGGAAGTCTGGGAAGAGGTGTGTGGCTGGACCCCCAGGAGTGGGGGTCTCGGTGATGAGCTGAACGAGATGCCCTCTCATGTGGATATCTTCCAGCCTCACTCTGCAGCCGCCTTAGTGCATACGAGAGCACACGTCTGAACGGTCATGTATGAAGGGTCAGGGCAATAGTGTGGGGCCCAACAGCACGGACACCCCCTCACCAAGGCCAGCCTAGCTGCCCGCACTCTTGTATGTCCAACCTGTCGACAGCGCAGGCCAATGCTGATCTCCCATGAGGCACTGTCCCAGGCTGCCCTATTGGCAGGTGGATTCCGGCAGCCCCCTCTCGTGACGGAGGGGCCAGTGGAAAGGCTGCGAGGAAGCTGGGGTTGTCACTCCCTCCGCACGCGCACAGAGAGGCTGGACTCTTGTCCTCAGCCACAGATGCCCTTGTGGGAGGAGATACATGTTTGAGATGTGAATTGCCTTCCCCAAATCCCATTCAGTTGTCAGCACCGCTCTGTGTTCCTGCAAACGCCTATTCACTCCCGAGGTATCCCATCCATCACTATTTCTGACCAAGAAACTCAATTTACTCTGAAAGAAGTATAGCTCTGGGCTTCTGTCCCTGGGTTTCGTGGGCCTAACCCACACCCCATTCCTGGGCACGGCTGGCCTGATGGAGGAATAGAAGGGCCTGCGGGAGACCAGCTCTGGAGCTGGATTCTACTGGGGGAGGGGGCACAGGCTTTAAGTGAATGGCTAATGCCTGGCGCCATTCCCAGTACACTCCACTGGGAGCCACAGGCAGGAGGTGAGAGCAGCCCCCGAACTGTTACTCAAATGACCCATTAAAGAGTGTTCGACCACCCTCCGCGGCTCTGGGCCGGGCGACCTGGAGCGTCCGGTTTTGGTGGGAGGAGTGCTGTCTTCAGAAAACAGCTGTGGTCCCTGCAGGTTAGGAACTGAGATTGCTCTCAGGCCTCTGGTGGGCTTTACCTCCCAGCCAGCAGACAGGAAACGGCTTGCCCTGGGTGCTGAGCAAATCGTCAGAGACACGAGGGCCAGGAGGATGCTGTGAGTCTCGGGTGCCTGCCAGCACTCCCATGCTCAGTAACACAGGACCAAGAAAACGACCAGCACAGACAGCCCCCGGAGGCCTCAGATCCACAGCAATGGAGATGGGCCCCCTGGCCACCTAGCCGTGGTGAGGTGCAGGGTAGGGGAAGTCTGGGATGCAGTGGGCCCCTGAAGTGGGTGTCTGCCTGCACTGAGGTTAGCCTAGGGTGAGGATCTATGTGGCTTCAATCCCCTGGGGAGCACGAGCCGGACTGGGAAGGGAGGGAGCTCCAGGAGGGGGGATGCCAGCCAGTCCCCAGGGGAGTTCTGGGGCAGTGCAGGTCGGACATCGGAGTGTCCCCACTGATGAGGGCAGCCAGGGCGTTCACACTCCTGCTCCCCTCCACCACTGGCCCAGAGCAGGGGTGCCTCTGGCCCTCCAGCGGGCAGGTGAAGCACGTTCCCCACAAAGGCACGGATGGCTGTGGGGGAGGCGCACCGACGAGGTCTATGCGCGGCGGCACCGGGCCCTGGAGAACACAGGTGGAGGACTGACAGCCGCCGAAACCGTGGGTGAGAAGGAAACCCCGAATGAACCCGATGCTGTGAGAGGTCTGAGGACAAGCATCTGAGGGCGCAACACTGTCCCATCTTGAGACAGCAAGGAAAGGGGCGTGAGTGGGTCTCGGGGGGAGGAGCGGTTGGGCCCCAAACATCAAGTTCTAGAGGCTTCCTCGGCGTCCAAGCAGGGTGTCAGGCATGTAGGTGCACGGTTCACCTGGAGCTCTAGGCCCCACTCAGGCTGTCGGGGAGACGGTTGCAGGGGCCTTTGAAAACAGTATGCTGAGAATAGATAGGGCTCAAGGACAGTATCTCCAATTGAACTTTTAATGAACTCCCGTGGGCGCCAAGAAGGCGGGCAGATAAGGAAGAGCATAGAAACAAAGAACTGAGTAGAAGGTACATCTGGGAAAAGAAAGTTTGTTTTGCATTGCATTCTTTCTGCTGACGTGGGGTTTATGGAGTATAAATAAAGTGAGGCGGAGGCCCTGAGCGCGGCCGCCATGTTCTCTGTGTGTCTTTGTCTTTTGTGTGTTCTTTCATTCTCCACCACCCCCGGCACGGACCCCAACAAGTGGCGCAGCGAGCAGGGTCAGCACGGGTGAGTAGGGGAGAACAAGAAGGGGAACCCCCTAGGGGCGGGTAAGGCCCAGATATTGTTAAGGGGAACCTTCTTAAGCTTTCATTATGGGGAATTCCATCTCTCTGGCCTCAGAATATTTACGGCTGTTTCAAGGACTATTGCTGTCTATAGGAGTGGAAGTGAAAGAAAAAGACTTTGAAGTGATTGTTTGCCCATGTTGAACAACATTGTTACTGGTTTCAGTATCAGACTAAAGTGCAGCTGAATCGCAGAGAATGGTTACAGGTAGTAAAAACTCTGCTTAGAGCTCTCCAGTTAGGGGATATTATGCCTCTAAAATTGTGGACCTTGTGTGACTCTATCACTCAGACATTAGAGTTACTTGAGACTGATTCAGAGTGTGGTAATGTAGCCACAGGAGGAAAGGTATCTGAGGATTTGAAAAAATAAATAAATAAATAAATAAATCTGAAATGGAGCCCATTTGTGCCAGGATAACAGAGGATGGTGGGGGTAGCAAAAGGGGGAGAAGAGAAAAAGCCAGCTCTTCCTTTTTCTAAGGGAAATTCTGACATGCAGTGTATTATGGAAATGCTTCAACAAATATTACAGATATATTCTTCTAATTCACCTTTGCGAGCTTTCCCTGTTTCTTTTCCTTCTGCCCTGTTAAAAGAGGATTTTCCAGAGCCTCCAACCCCCCGGCTTCCTTATCTTTACCTTTGTTTGGCAAAGTTGAAGCCCTGTTCACATCAGACATACTTTAAATTTATACTAAACACCTGTTTAATATATCAAAACCAGTGTATATGTATATCTTATTGTTTGTTAAAATATTATGAGTATTTCAATAGTCAATAAGCACATTAATATTAACTATTAATATTAATATAGTATTAATAACCCCAGCTAGGAAATTGTTATGTTATAGGGGTGCATAGGTTCCACCAATTTACACTCCAAACAGAAGTTGAGTATTCGAGCTGCTTAACACATTAACTACCTCTTGATATTTTCTGTGTTTTTAAATTTTAACCATTGTATTGTGTATGTAATGATTCTCAATTTGGTATTAATATACATATTTCCCAGTGAGTAATGATGTTAGACATATAGGTTTATTGTCATTTCTTTGTTCTGCTACTTTTGGTTGGGTTATTTACCTTTTCCTATTAATATGTTGGGATTCTTTATATGTGGGGATATGAGTATTATTATATATTATATATACTTTTAATTAAAAAAAAAATTTAAGGAGCTGGATCTGTTTCCAATTATTTGTGCTTCTTTTGCTCCTAATGCTCAGTTTTCAAATGGTGGCAATAATGTCCAATTTAATGCCTTACAAATTAAATTTTTAAAAAGAAATGAAAGCTGCCATTTCTAACTATGGATCTCAATCTCCTTTTATCCTTGGTCTTCTTGATATTTTTCATCAGAAAATTTGATAATTCCTATAGACTGGAAGACTTTGGGGAAGGCTTTTCTTGATCGTTCTCAGTGGTTACAATTGCACAGCTGGTAAATGAACAAGGCACATGTACAGGCTAGGAAAAATGTTATGTGTGATCCCCCTGGACCCACTGAGGAACAACTCACAGGCACGGGCCAATATGCTACTCTTAATGCTCAGGCTGGTTTAGATGATGTTGCCCTTACTCAAATCAAGACTTTGTTTTTAAGGGCCTGAAATAAGGTAGAGATAACAGGAAAATGTTCCCTTTCCTCTGTGAAGATTTTACAGGGCACAAATGAACTATATCCAGATTTCGTAGCCCGTCTTCAGGATGCTGTCTTCAAAATTGTGGGTGCTGGCCTTGCTTCAAAAATTTTGTTACAAACATTGTCTTTTAAAAATGCTTATGCTGACTGTTAAAAATTGTTAAAATCGTTAAAGGCCAATGGGGCCAATTTAGATAAATATATTAAAACTTGTGTTAGTGTTGGAGGGGCTATTTATAATGCTCAATTATTTGCTGGAGCTTTGTCTAAAGCCTTAAAAGGAAATAACAAACAAGGTGTTTGCTTTCAGTGTGGTAAACCTAGACATTTCAAAAAAGAATGTTATAAAAATTGAACACTTTTATCCCTCAAGGCAGAAAGCTGCCTTCAGAGGTGTACAAATATTGTGGTAAAGGTCGACATTGGACAAATAAATGTCGTTCCAAAACTGATAAAAGTGGAAATTTACTGTCTCCTCTCCTGGGAAACGGGAGCCGGGGCCCACAGGCTTGGGGCCCCAACAATTACAATACAAGTCTACTACAATATTCAGTGAGCAATGGCCTACAACATTAAGGAATAAATTCAAGTCCTCCTTAAGGATCCCACACCTTACCCCAGTTTCTCAGCTTTATGCGGCAACTAAGCAGAGCGCCGCTGCTGACTTAGCTATTACTCAGCCTTATACTTTGTCTCCTAATAGAGGAGTATATAAATTAGCTATTCGAGTGTGTGGCCCTTTGCCAAAAGGACATGATGTTACTAATAAAATTCTTATTATGGTACAAGTTTCACAATTTATACGCCTAGAGGCAGGGGAACGTATTCTCAATAGGGAGGATTTGGTAGCACAGAAAAAACTGTTTTTTGGGAAACTTTAGTTTCTAATCAAAAGCCCTTATGTTCATTGTATATTAATGGAATAGTTTTTAAAGGGTTAATTGATACGAGGGTGAATATGTCTATTATTTGTTTAAATTAGTGGCCTATACAATGGGAAAAAAAGACAAGTTTCAGTTATACTCACTAGCTTGGGTGCTGCTTCTGTGGTTTATCAAGACATAGAACCTTTAACCTGTGTCGGTCCTAAAGGTCAAGTGTTTTTTTTATTTTTATATTGTTCCTATCAATATTAATTTTTGGGAACAAGATCTTTCACAACAATTTGCTGCTTTTTTAAACATTCCTCATATTTCCTCAGCTACCAAAAATAAGATGTTCAAAATGGGCTACAATCCTTTAAACTCATAGCCACCACTCCTATTTAGGTGAAACAGTGACCATTATTTAAAGAAATACTTAGGACTCTAAAAGAGTAAGTCAAAAAACAAATGGCCGAGAGGAATATAAAGCCACGTATTTCTGCATGGAATTCCCATCTTTGTCTTGTCTTAAAACTATAAATGTTTACATTAAACCTAGGGAAAGTTTACAGCCTGGTCTTCCTAATCCTGCCCTTATCCCACAAAGTTAAAACCAGAGAAAAGCAGCAAGATGCTTTTGTATCATTACAAACTCAGCTTTCTTTCTACTCACTTAATATTGCCACAGAAAAAAATTTAACTGGATTTTCTTATTCAATATTTAGGTTATACCTTGGGGGCACAAAATATTCAACCCCAAAAAATTCAAATTCGACGTGATCATTTAAAAACATTACATGATTTTCAAAAGCTTCTAGGAGACATTAATTGGATGCGTCCTGTTTTAAGAATACCAACATATCAGTTATAACATCTTTTTTCTATTCTAGAAGGAGACAGTCACTTGGACAGCTCACGCCATTTAACTCCTTTGGCTTTACAGGAACTCCAGCTTGTTGAAGAGCAACTTCAAAAGGCCCTTCCTTTTGTTTATTTCATACTTTACCTTCTCCCACAGGAATGATTCATCAAACTAGTCGACCACTAAAATGGATCTTTTTGTCCAATAAAATATCTAAACGCTTGGCTACTTGTATCGATCGTTTAGCTGAACTGATCATCAAAGGACGGCATCACTGTCGACAACTTTGGGGAGGAGATCCTTCCTTAATTATCTCTCAATTCACTCATAGTCAGATCACTTATCTTCTTGCAACTTCTGATTCTTGGCAAGAAGCTTCATCAATCTTGAGTTACAGTTTATCCTTATCCCTTGGTGCAACAGGGAGAATTGTTTGCTGTTCTGATGATCTTACTTGATTTCCCTACTACTGGTTGTAACATTGTTAGTGATTCTCAATACGCCATTTATGTTACTTCTTATATTTCTCAGGCCACTTTACCTCTTTGTGCTACTTCTTCTCTTCAGAAATTCTTTTCTTTGTTATCCTTTACTTTGAGCCAACGTCGAGCTCCTTTATTCATCACTCATCTTCGTTCTCATTCTCAACTTTCTGGACCATTAGTTCATGGTAATACTCAGATTGATTTGCTTTTAATTGGCCACCTACATGCTGCAGAACAAAAATATACTCTACATCACACTAATAGTTCTGGCCTTCAACGATGGTTTCATTTAACTCATGAAAAAGCTCGTTCTCTTATTCGAGCTTGTCCTTCCTGTGCTCCTTTGAGCATGCCATCCTTCCATCCTGGGGTTAATCCACGAGGTGTCCCTTCTTTTGGACGATTAAAATGTTCATCATACCATTGATACCTTTTCTCATTTCTGTTATTACTCATCTCTTAGCTTGTTTTGCCATCATGGGCATTCCTCTTATACTTAAAACTGATAATGCCCCTGCTTATGTCTCTCATAAATTACAAGTTTTCTTACAGCAATACAATATTCAACATATCACCGGTATTCCGGGCAACAGTCAAGGTCAAGCCATCATTGAGCGCGCAAATTTAACTTTAAAAACTTAACTATTAAAACAAAACAAAAAGGGGGAAATGAGCCCCCCAGAAACCAGATTTTGAAACCAGATTTTGAAGGTTCTTTTTACCTTAATTTTTTTGAATCAATGGAGACAATTGCAAGATTCCGCTGTCGTAACCCATCTTTCCTCACCTCCCTCGGTGATAGTCCCCGCTGACAGTTTAAAGGTTTGGTATCCTAATGAAGAAGGTAAGTATGTTCAAGGGCAAGTTCTAAAACAGGGACGGGGCTATGCTCTTGTCCTTACAGGGAGCGGACCTGAGTGGTTTCCCACAAGATGATTGAAACCCTGTTGAAAAGAAAACTGGATTCAGCATGCATTTCTTCCTTTGTTGGATGTGCCTTGGTGGGGGACTTATTTCTCTTAGTGAGGCTTTGTATGAATATTGGACTTATATTCCCTTTCCGCCCTTGTATCAGGGAGTCGCCTGGGGAGAGGCGGAAATTAAGGTTTTCACCAATGACACTACTTGGATGCCATCCCCCTATATGGACAAGGACAACATAGAACAGGAAACGGGAATTATAAACAACACATATCAATTTGGAGTGGAAGGAGTTCCAATATGTATGGGAAATAGTTCTCATTGTCTCCGAAGATTGCATGAAGCCTGGGCTGTTCATTATAATCATAGTCATGTGGCTGCTAATACTGTTATTATTGTATCTAGAAGTTTTTAATATAATCATACTGCATATAGTAATGAAACTATTCCTAGTTCTTTACTTTTTTGTCCTATTCTAGAGGTTTCTCCTAATATTGAGGTGCTGGAGTGACAACAATGTCGGGGAACTAAACCCCGGATTTTATTAGAATACAATGGAATGTAAATAACTGATTGGAGTGTGCATGGTGATTTTCAAACAAAATTTAGTCACATACCTTTGAAATGACACTGGGTAAATAAAAGTATTGCTGCTAACAGTAATGAAACCTTGGTATGGCGTGAAGGAGGCCTGAAGTACAGAGTTATTTTTGGAAGTTGTTAGCTGCAGGCAATGCCATTAGCACTTTTGTGGGGAATATGCCCCTTAATCTTTCTAACCCGAATAACTCCTTTCATATTCAGTTATATCGAAATACCTCCTGATATATTATTGCTTGTGTCCGTAAGCCCTACCTATTATTAGCAGGGAATCTGACATGGGATAATGATACGGGGATTGTTAATTGTACAGATACGTGTACATTTTTGTCTTGCCTCAATCATTCCTGGTGGCACAACTTTACTGAGGATATTTATATCCTCAGGGGTCATAAGGAAATTTGGCTACCTGTTAAGCTTACGCGACCATGGGGGGCATCACCTCTTGAGACTTATATTTGGACTTCTCTCCAGTGAACCCTCCGTGCCCTTGGACTTATAATTGCCTCGGTGATGAGCCTTGTCACCATCGTCTCCACTGCGGCCATAGCAGGGCTCGCTCTTCATCAAAGCATACAAAATGCTGAATTTGTGCAGCAATGGCACGAACAATCTCACCGGTTATGGCTTCAACAGCGAAACATTGATTCTCAACTTGCTGAAAGATTGGACAACATGGAACAAGCCTTGACATGGCTTGGAGATCAGCTCACTGTCCTCAGTACTCGGATAACATTACAATGTGATTGGAACTCCACTCAATTTTGTGTAACGCCTGTGCTTTTTAACATCTCTCAAAATTGGACCGTAATCCAAAAATTATTAATAGGCCATAAAAATATTAGTTTGGACATCCAAGAGCTCACTCAGAACATTTCCGAAGCATTTCGACAACAATTACATGTGTTGTCCGGAACTGTAACCCTTCAGGAGCTGGGTCAGCACCTTGCTGCCTTTAACCCATGGACCCAGATGAAGACATGAATTTCTACAATCTCTGGAAGTATATTGCTTTGGGCACTTGGATTGGGTTTACTTCTTTTGGTGATTCGATGCTCCCTCCATCGCCTCCAAAAACAAAAGAAAACACAAGAACAAATATGGGCTACCTTTTTAGGATTGAGGCAAAACAAAAACAAAAAGGGGGAAATGCAGGGGCCTTTGAAAACAGTATGCTGAGAATAGATAGGGCTCAAGGACAGTATCTCCAATTGAACTTTTAATGAACTCCCGTAGGCGCCAAGAAGGCGGGCAGATAAGGAAGAGCATAGAAACAAAGAACTGAGTAGAAGGTACATCTGGGAAAAGAAAGTTTGTTTTGCATTGCATTCTTTCTGCTGACGTGGGGTTTATGGAGTATAAATAAAGTGAGGCGGAGGCTCTGAGCGCGGCCGCCATGTTCTCTGTGTGTCTTTGTCTTTTGTGTGTTCTTTCATTCTCCACCACCCCCGGCACGGACCCCAACAAACGGTGGCCAGGGCAGGTGGAGGAAGTGGGGCGGCAAGGAGATGGAGGAGTGAGGGCAGCGGAGAGAGGATGAGAAGCACAGGCATGGCCAACACAAAGATCAGGGGCACGTGGAAACCTACAGACAGACTGAGGAAAAGGGCAATCCCACCTCCGCGGCTGGGAGAGCCACCAGCCAACCTCCAGGCCCAGCGTGGGGCCCGTGGCCTTCGCCGTCCAGCAGAGCTGCAGGGAGGAGACCTGACTGGGGGTCCCAGGGAGAGTGGGAGGTGGGGAGTGTAGGACCTGTTTACAAAAGGAACAGAGTTTGCAGGAAGGGGAGCAGGGAAGTGGGAAGTCACGGGACCACAGTGTTCTACACCCCGAGTCCAGGCCACGCCCCCAGCACAAGCCCCTGTCCCCCAATATCCCCTCCTTCCCTGTCCCCAACATCACACTTTCCCTGTGGTGTCTGGGTGTCTGTCTCCTCAGGAGGCTCCAAGCTGCAGCAGGACAAGGGTTGGGCCTTGTGCAGTAATCCTGCAGCTGGCTGGGTTCAGAGGTGCTGGTGGAGAATCACCACGTAAGCAGAGTGTGCACAGGGGCTGGGCATCCCACCCAGGACACACACCTGTGGCCTCAGGAACCCTCTCCCTTCACAGATCCTCAGCAGCATCCTCTGAGGTTGGTTCTCACTTTGCAGCTGCGGAAACTCAGGCACAGAAGTCCCATCATCTGGTCACCTCTCGGGTGACTGCCCAGTAGAGCAGATTCAAACCTGACCTCTCAGCTCCAGAGTCTGGCTTCCACCCGCTGTGCTGCTGGCAACAACGGGTCTCCTGCACCAGAGTCATTTCCAGTAACAAAATAACCAAATGTTCCCTCCATTACGATCCCACTCGCCTCAGCCTGAAATCCGTGCCTGGGTGTGCTTTGGGAGACCCTAAAACCAGGGCTCACCCAGGAGAGGCACAGGCGTCTTTGTGGACCCATTGTGACCAGCGGAGGGTCTTTACCACGAGTCGCCCGGGTTCTTGGTGTTTTGAACAAAGAACTGGATAAAATGTAGAAATGAAGCAACGAAAGAGTGAAGCAAGGAAAGCACAGATTTACTGAAACGAAACTGCGCTCCACAGAGCGGGAGCCAGCTGCAGCAAGCGGCTGAAGAGCATGGCCGCAGAACTCTCTGCAGTCCACATACCCTCCGGAGGTTTCCCGTTGGTTACTTGGCCACACCCCACGCAGACGACGGACTGGCCCATGACCAGTCCTGGCGGCCGGAGGGGACCCATCAGAGGTCCCCTCCACCGTTCACCTGTGACGCCTGCGAAGGGAGCAGCCCCAATCCCTCCTGCCCGCCCTGCCATCATCCTGGGTGTGGAGAGATGGGGGCCTCCCCGCCACACTGAGTCCCTGGAAGCCAGCATGAACCAGCCCCGGGCTCCCTCTGCCTCCAGACCCCAGTCTCCTGCCTCACAGTGGCTTGTTTTGGAATCTTACCTGTTGGTTTTAAGTATTTAAGTTTCTTTTTTTCTTTTCCAATTCTGCCTGTATTTGTGAGCCTGAGGCTGACTTTGGTGTTCTGGAAATTTAGGTTAGAACGTGAGGGCGTGCAGATGTGTGTCCAGGTGGGATTTCTGGGGAAAGGCTGGCATGGTGGCTGTGGCTCAGGCTCAGCAGGGGCACAGAGGGCAGAGAGCCCCAGCACTGGTCACAGGCGAGCCCCGGCCAGCCGCTGCTCCCCAGGAAGAGGGGCTACCAGCCCTGTGGGCCAGGCTGATGAGATAGCTCTCCTGTAACCAACTCGGGGGCTTAAAACACCAGACGTTCATTCTGCCATGACTCGTGGCAACCTCCTGTTCTCTGAAAACATTGTTCAAAAGGCTGATTTTCGTCTTTGGAGGCCCAAAGACCAAAATGAAGATGCTGGCAGGGCCGTGCTCCTTCCAAAGCTCTAGAGGAGGCTCCATCCTGCCTCTTCCAGCTCCCGGTGGCCACGGTCCTTCCTCAGCTGGGGCGTGTCACCCAGTCTCTGCCTCCGCCTGCACCCACCGCCTCCCCTCGGGGCTGCTTCTCCTCTGTCTGTCTCAAATTCCCTTCCTATTTTCTCTTATTTAAAAATTTCCCCTGATGTGTCACCAGATACAGGTCCCACCCGGATAATTCAGGGTTGCCTCCTCGTCTCAAGATCCTTAATTACAGCTGCAGAAACCGTTTCTCCAAATAAGGCCCCTGCACAACTCCAGGCACCGGGGCGCCTTTGGGTGGCCACCATTTAACCTACTATGACATTGCTGGCCAAGCCTGTGAGCAAAATGGGACATGTGATTCAACCTTTCTTCGAAGTCCACCCTCAGAGAGAGGGCGCATAACTCCTCACTCCCTACGTGCAGAAGAGAAGACAGTGAGGCAGGAGGGGAGAGAGCACCGTCCGGAGGAGAGAGGGGAGTGGAAATGCACCAAGGCGTGGGGTCCCGGCGGGATCCTGCACCCAAGGAAGGCACTGAGTGAGGATGGAGGAGATTGGAATCCAGCTGGGCTTGCGTTCACAATGATGCATCCATATCGGGTTGGTAGCTGTGACACACGCACCATGCGAAGGGCACAGGCTAATAACGGGGAAACTGGGTAGGGTGGGGCACAGGCAAATTCGCTAGACTCTCCTCTGCATTTTGATGTAACCTGAAACCGTTCCAAAAAAATAGTCTACGAAGACTGAAAAATTGAGCTAGGCGCAGTGGCTCACACCTGTAATCCCAGCACTTTGGGAGGCCAAGGCAGGTGGGTCACTTGAAGTCAGGAGGTCAAGATCAGCCTGGTCAATATGATGACAACCTGTCTCTACTAAAAACACAAAAGTTAGCCGGGTGTGGCGGCACACGCCTGTAGCCTCAGCTACTTGGGCGGCTAGAGAATCAACTAAACGCAAGAGGTGGAGGCTGCGGGAGCCGAGACTGAGCCACTGTACTCCAGCCTGGGCGACAGAATGAGACACCCTCCCCCACCCGCCAAAAAAAAAAAAAAAAAAAAGACTAAGAAACAGGAAAAAGGAAGGCATGCATAGGTCAGAAGTGGAGAGAGAAGCCACAGGCACCTACATCCCCGACCCCTGACAACACTCAGGCCCCCAGCCCCCACCTCCAGCCCAGCGAACCCAGGCCTTGGGCCCTGCACCCCACCCTGTGCTCTGGGCACCCCCAGCTGTCCTCCCGGAGGCACGGGGCCCGGGCGCGGTCACAGGTGTGAACATCCACCTCCAGCCCACCTCCAAGCAGGGAGCATGGAATCACTGCTCCCAAATGCCAGAATGAGGGGTTCTGCTGCAGGGCAGGACCAGGACCCCCAAACCTCAAGCCAACTGCATATAAGTCTACTGAGCAAGCGGCCCGCCGGGACCTGCAGGAGACGCTTGCTGATAAGGAGAAGGCGGAGATGACTTACCCTCAGTCGCTGCAGCCACTGGGGCTGGGCGGGGCCGGAGCAGCTGTCTCCCCTCATGAATGATGCATCCGCCCGGAATCCAACGGCTCGTGGCAACCTCCTGTTCTCGGAAAACACTGTTCAAAGGGCTGATTTTGATAAAAGGGGCTCAGGGCAGCCACTGTGAAAGAGATGTGTGTTTGTCAAAATTATTTAGAGTGAGGGAAGCGGGCTCGGGGGGCAGGAGGCGATGAAGTTCCTTCTGAATCTCATTTCAGTCAGCCAGGCTTGGAGCCGGTCGGCTGCTCCCGCAGGAAAGCTTGTGGCTGCAGGCAGAAGGCTCCTCAACAAGGTCACCAGAGGTCCCCAGGGACCCCAGGACACCCCTGGTAGAGCAGGGCCCCCCAGAGCAACTCCCAAGGCTGTGGGAGGAGGAGGCCGAGCTGAGGGTTCGCAGGGCTGGGGTCGGGGGAGCTGGATCAGGTCTGAGCCTGGCCTCACCTCTCCAATGCCCCGAGATGAGGAAGTGGCCAAGAAATCCAGTCCAGAGCCTTTCTTCTTAAACAGCAGATGTTTGGCAGGGTGGGGAGGTGGGGGCGGGGGGTAGGGGTGGCGGCTGGTGAAATCAATGAATCTGTGGATTCCTAACAAAGGTAATGGGCGACTCAAGAGGCTGTCTGGAGGAGAATGGGTCCCAAAACCCCTGCCCAGGCTGCCCTGAGTCCACGCCCCCTCCAACATCTCTGAACCCCACATCTCCATCCCCTCCATCATGGCCGTTTCTGCTCCATGCCCCGCACCCCAGGACTCCAGACCCCTCTGGCAGCCCACAGTGGACACCAGGCAAGGCCCGGCTAGGCCAGCAGGGATCCTGGGGCTCATCAGAACCTGTCTGGCACCCACGTATCCGCCCTGCCTGGGGAAAGGCCTTTCAGGGCACCAGGTGACCTAGGCTCAGACTGTAGGGCAAAGTCCATGGGGCCTGGGATTCGGAGGCCACAAAGCTCAGGTCCTGCCATCCCAGCCCCAGGCCAGGGGCAGAATTGGGAAGGGATTGGGGTCCCTCTGCTGTGCAGGCAGCTGGAGGGTTTCAGGGGGAAGAGCCAAGGCGAGGATCAGATACCGGGATCCCACAGAAATGGATGCTGAGGGAGCCCTTGCCAGGTGCCTCACTCCTCATCCCTCACCCCTATATCCTCACTCCTCCGCTTCTCACTCCTCACCTCCTCACTCCTGACCTCCTCACTGCATCTCATCACTCCTCACCTCCTCACTCATCACCTCCTCACTCATCATTCCTCACTCCTCACCTCCTCACTCCTCACCTCCTCACTCCACACCTCATCACTCCTCACCTCCTCACTCTGCACCTCATCACTCCTCACCTCCTTATTCATCACCTCCTCACTCATCACTCCTCACCTCCTCACCCCTCAGCTTCTCACCTCCTCACTCACCTCCTCACACCTCACTTTCTCACCTCCTCACTCCTTACCTCCTCACCTCCTAACTCCTCACTTCCTCACTCCTCACTCCCTCACTCCTCACTCCCTCACTCCTCACTCCTCACCTCCTCGCCTCCTCACCTGCTCACTCCTCACCTTCTCACTCCTCACCTCCTCACTCCTCACTCCTCACCTCCTCACCTCCTCACTCCTCACCTCCTCACTCACCTCCTCACCCACCTCCTCACCTCCTCACTCCTCACCTCCTCACTCCTCACCTCCTCACCTCCTCACCTCCTCACTCCTCACCTCCTCACTCCTCACTCCTCACCTCCTCACTCCTCACCTCCTCACTCCTCACCTCCTCACTCACCTCCTCACCCACCTCCTCACTCCTCACTCTTCACCTCCTCACTCCTCACCTCCTCACTCCTCATTCCTCACCTCCTCACCTCCTCACTCCTCAACTCCTCACTCCTCACCTCCTCACTCCTCACCTCCTCACCTCCTCACTCCTCACCTCCTCACCTCCTCACCTCCTCACTCCTCACTCCTCACCTCCTCACTCCTCACTCCTCACCTCCTCACTCCTCACCTCCTCACCTCCTCACTCCTCACCTCCTCACCTCCTCACTCCTCACCTCCTCACTCCTCACCTCCTCACCTCCTCACTCCTCACTCCTCACCTCCTCACCTCCTCACTCCTCACCTCCTCACTCCTCACCTCCTCACTCCTCACCTCCTCACCTCCTCACCTCCTCACTCCTCACTCCTCACCTCCTCACCTCCTCACTCCTCACCTCCTCACCTCCTCACTCCTCACTCCTCACCTCCTCACCTCCTCACTCCTCACCTCCTCACTCCTCACCTCCTCACCTCCTCACTCCTCACTCCTCACCTCCTCACCTCCTCACTCCTCACCTCCTCACTCCTCACCTCCTCACTCCTCACTCCTCACCTCCTCACCTCCTCACTCCTCACCTCCTCACCTCCTCACTCCTCACCTCCTCACTCACCTCCTCACCTCCTCACTCCTCACCTCCTCACTTCTTCACCTCCTCACCTCCTCACTTCTCACCTCCTCCCTCCTCACCTCCTCACCTCCTCACCTCACTCCTCACCTCCTCACTCCTCACCTCCTCACTTCTTCACCTCCTCACCTCCTCACTCCTCACCTCCTCACCTCCTCACCTCCTCACTCCTCACCTCCTCACCTCCTCACCTCCTCACTCCTCACCTCCTCACCTCCTCACCTCCTCACTCCTCACCTCCTCACCTCCTCACTCCTCACCTCCTCACCTCCTCACTCCTCACCTCCTCACATCCTCACCTCCTCACTCCTCACCTCCTCACTCTTCACTCCTCACCTCCTCACTCCTCACCTCCTCACTCCTCACTTCCTCACCTTCCTCAGCCTCCTCTCCTCCTCACCCTCAGCTGCTATTTTCTGCAGAGCCTGGGCTTCACTCTGCTGCTCCTAGCTTGCCTTTTCTTAGTCAATAGTGAACCACAGGCCAGCTGCAGCATCCTCATATTGTGATGTAACTTGGGGAAGGGCTGGACACAGAGCTTGTACCATGTCTTCTATCACTGAGAGTAAAACAGAGCTGTGGGGGTCTCGGCTTCCCCCACTGCACAGCAGCTCCCAAGCTGCAGGGAGAGTGGGAGTGCACGGGCACCAAACTGCACCTCTCAGGGGTGTTGCAGCGGATTTTTTAATAAATGTTTTCCACTTCTTTATTCTAGGTCCCAGAAGAACTGGCCCCTCACCCTCCATCTCTGGCTCTGTCTGCTCCCCCTACTCCCCAGGCCTTGCTGTCAGCACCTGCAGCAGAGCTGTCCCTGCTGTGGTCCGGGGAAAGTTCCAGCTGGGCCCTCCGTTGCACATCCATCCCTGGGTTGGGCATCCAGGGCATCAAATCTACAAGAAATGCATCCATTTCATCTCCAAGTCAGCTCTGTGCACACCAAGCTGTGTACAGGACAGGCCACCTTAGAAAGTCAGGGTACCCACGCAGCCTTCCACAGAGCCCCACCTACATGGCTGCTTTAGGTTCTCATCATCCTGTGCTCACCAGGAAGGCTGGCAGATCCACACCGGAAACCATGGGCCGGGGAGAAGTGGGCCGGGGAGAAGTAGGGCCTTGGTGCTAGAGAGATCTGCCCAAGCATCCTTCTGCAAGCCCTGTGACAGAGGAGTGAGCAGCCTCAGGGCGAGACAGGTGCTCGGGAAAGAGCCGGACGCGTGCAGAACCTGGAGAGAGCCAGAGGAGGGATCGGCCACAGAGAAACCCATCACCTGCCAGCGCTGACGTGGATGTTGGGACAAGGTCAACCCCCAGCCCGGGGCTCCTCCCGCTGCCCTCAGCCTGGCCTGCTGTGCACCGTTCGCCTGGGCAGGGCTACAGATGTGCCCTGCGTGCTTGTGCAGAGGCGCTCCCTGGAGCCACCTCACCAGCCCTGGCTCCCAGTGCTCACTGGGTCCCCACTGCAGCAATGGAGCAGCGAGGAGACCAGTTTGGGGCCATCTAGACCCACCCCACCCTGCAGCATCTCAGTTGCTGAATTGGGCACGTTCTGCAAACTCTATGAGCCTCAGTTTCCTCGCCTGTACAATGGGGATAGCAGGATTCCTGGGGACAGCCCAAGGCACAGCTGTCCTTCAGTAAATGCTGGTAAACCGTGTAAAATAGAGCTGGGAAAGATTAAAAAAACAGAGCCAGCATCCAGAGCAGGGCCTGCCCATCGTTGGTGTTTATGTCACCGTAGCAACCAGGCAGCTGACTTGCTCCGGGGGCAGGCCCCCATCGAATGACCTCCCAGGATGAAGTGCAGATCCCACCCCTTGGTCCCCAGAACTCCTCACCTCGCAGCCCACTCCTCGCACCAGGTCCTCTTCCCTGCAGGTTCCTGCTGGTGGCCCAGCCCTCCAGATTCCTCACTCCCACGCCTCGGCCCGAGAATCCTTCTGGAAACACAAGGTGAGCACCTGTGACATGCAGATTCCGCAGCGTCTTTTCCACATCAGCCCCATGCCCGATGCTGTTGTTTGCCTCTCTACAGGTGGGAAATGGAGACCCAGAGTGGTCAGGAGGCAGCTCCAGGGAGGCGGAACTCCAGGCCACACTTGTGCCTGTCTGTCTCCAAAACCCAGGTGGCCTTTCCAGGGGGAGGGTGCCCGAGTGTCCCTGAGGCCCAGCAGGTGACTGTGTCAGAAGATCTGAGCAGCCCTGGCCCTGGTGTAAAGAAAGCCATTTGATGACAGGGACTCTGTCATCAGAACCTAAGGGGTAGATTGTTGGCAGAGGCAGGGGCAGGCACAGCGCACAAAGGTGGCCCAGAGGCACCTGACACTTAGGAGCGTAGATGCTAACTCTGCTGGGGGCTTTGTCCCTGAGTGAAAGTCACTAAGCCATTGTCGTGTCCTAAAGCATACATCTCAGAATCTCGGGGTTTGGAGAAGACTTTGGGGACCTCAGTCCCTGCCCTCCCATGCTTCCTCCCCAGCTGGAGTCCCACCTCCGCACCTCCCCACCTCCCCCATTGTCCTCGGAGTCTTTGGCTGGCCTCTCTCAGCCCCCTGGGAAGCTCACAACATTTGCAGCCCCATATCCCAGAACAAGCAGCTGGGCCTGTCCCTGGGGCAGTGGGACCTATGCTGGCTCCACAGCTACAGGACAAGGTCTGGGTTTCCAGGTGTCCGCCTTTCTCTGAAGAATATATACCCATCATGGTAAAACCATAAAATCCTCACCATATGACAACTCTGATGGCAGCTGTGGGCCACCGAGCCCTTTCTCGATTCCCTGTGCCCACAGTTGGTCCAGAGCATCACACCTAATCCTTCCCATAGTGTGTGCTGTTAGTACGAGCCCCATGTCGTGGATAAGAGGCACAGAGGCAGAGTGCTGGTGGCCTGTGCCCTGGTCGCAGCCCGGGGTTCCCTGGTCATCCTGATGCCAAAGCTTACCACCTTCCCCGTGCTGTCCCCTCTCAGAAAGCCGCCTGCAATGAGCTTGTGTGTGTTGTGGGGGGCGGCGCACATGTGCCTGGGAGACGTGCCTGTGTCACTGTGGAGGACATCGGGACCCAGCCCCTCCTGCAGGAGGCAGCCTGGGGCTTCTGGCTCATCTCTATTCTGGCAGGCAGGAGCCAGCCCTTGTCAAGGCTATCTTGGCTGCTAGAGCTGGGCTTCAGGTGTGAGCCTGTGCCTGGGACATGGGCGAATCCACAGCACAGCCAGTGCATGCCGGGCCTGAGAGCCTCCTGTGTGATGCAAGTCCTTACCAGCTCTGAGAGTGGCGCGGCTCTCGGGAGGGGTCACCTCCGCCTTAGGCTCAGTTCAGCCAGACAGGTTAGCCTCTTACACTGCACACAGTAGGTGCTCAACAGGGAGTTTTTGGTTAATAAATTAATGATGGAAGGAGGAAGAGAAAGGAAGACAGGGAGGAAGGAAGGGAGGGAGGGAAAGAGGGAGGGAGAAAAAGAGGAATGGAGGGAGGGAGGGAGAAAGAAGGGAGGGAGGAAGGGAGGGAGGAAGGGAAGGAGGAAGGGAGGGAGGAAGTAAGGAAGGGAGGGAGGGAGAGAGGGAAGGAGAAAGGAAGGAAGGAAGGGAGGGAGAGAGGGAGAGAGGAAGGAAGAGAGGGAGGGAAGGGGAAAGAGGGGAGGGAGGGAGGGAGGGAGAAAGGGAGGAAATGCTCTTTGTCCCAGCAGCCTTCTCTGAGCAAGGCCCTGGAAGACACAGGTCTCTGCTCTGTGGCTCTGGGCATGGCTGGGTCCATGGAGGTCCACAAGGGCTCAAGCAGGGTGTCCTGGAACCACAAGAGCAGGAAGGGGGCTGTGACCAGGGCAGAGGCCCCTTGGACAGTGACCCTGAGGCAGCTCTCCAGGGACACAGGGTCAGGACAGGGGTCAGGATGAAGGAGGCAGTGCAGACAGGAAAGCTGGCCTGGACCCAGCCCCCTGCACATCAGTGCAGCTGCAACCCCCAGCCTCCACCTCCCCACAGCCCTCCTGTGCCGCAGGCTCCGAGATCACAGCCTTCTCCAGGTCCATGTGAGAGGGCCCTAGTACTGGGGAAAAGAGCGGCAGCAGCGTTACATGTGCAATTGGCAAAATTATGAAAATTTTTGATATTTATAAAAAGACCATTTTTTTCCCAATCCTGTCTCTATGAAAAGCCACGGGTCCCTTTTTCCTGTGCCTAGAGTCTCCTCTGCAATGGAAGATGGCAAGGATCCTTGGAGGGCCACCAACTCCATATCCTAGGGAGGAAATATCCAGAAACACCTAGAACACCCTGTTTTGCCAGAAAGCAAGGATGCTTTCCAGTCACCAGGGGTTGTTCCAGAAGGACAAAGCATCCTGCTTGAAGGCTCTCCCTCCTGCCAAGTTATAATAATCTGAGCACAAAAACAATAATAATTACAACACTGATTAATTAAATCAGTTGAGTTTCAGAAGAGCTCTGGGTCCATAAGGCTCCTCACAGGAGGGAAGTTAACACACAGGGTGCCACCCCTCATGGTGCGGGCTGCAGACTTCCTCCCTAGGGAGGGAACCAGGCCAGGGCTGCCCTGCCGGACCCACCCCAGGCCCAGCCGGAAAGGTGCTCCAAGAGGCTGTTCCGGCCTCTGCCACATCCAGGCTTGGATGGGGCTGGAGATACTGGCCTTGCATCCTTCTCACTCCTCTCCACTCCATGTAGGCTGGACCTGCACCTGCCAGGTGGCCATGGCCTCATTGTGGGAGCAACATGGGGAGACCTAGGTCCCTGAGTGGCCATGACCATTGACCTAGAACAGTAAGCTCAGGACTGTTATGTGGGAGCAGCAATCGTCCAGCTCCTTCAAACTGCTGCCTCCAAGGGTCTCGTCATTCCATTATGGATACAGCCTCGGGAAATGGTGACGGCAAAGGGGCTCATACCACATGGCCCATTTTTATTAATTTTAATAAACAGGAAATTGAATACACATGGGTCGTTCATTTGTTGAACCAAGCTTCTATCTGCTTATAAAGATTGGATATACGTTTGCTTTTCTGTCTAAGAGGAGAAGAGTGTTTGTTTGCAGGAAACTGAGACAGCAGTGTCTGTGTTAAGAGTAGGAAGGCAGGGCCTGCTCCAAAACCTGCTCCCACATCCCAGGGTGGCCCACCCGAGCCCACATCCCGAAAGGCAGAGCTTGTTCTCAGGTTCCGTCTTTCAGCACCCAAGACAGGACACCTGCCAGTGCTAATGACCAGTCCACATATAACAGTCTGGGCCAGGGAACCCCAGGGAGGAGAACCACAAGGAACTGCCACAGACTGAAGGTTTGCATCCCCCGCAGATCCCCTGTGGGATGGTGTATTGATCTGTTATCACACTGCCAATGAAGACATACCTGAGACTGGGTAAGTTATTTAAAAAAAAAAAAAGGTTTAATTGACTCATACTTCCACATGGCTGGGGAGGCCTCAGGAAACTTACAATCATGGCAGAAGGGGAAGCAGACATGTCCTTCTTCACATGACAGCAGCAAGGAGAAGTGTGGAGCAAAAGAGGGGACAGCCCCTTATAAAACCATCAGATCTCCTGAGAGCTCAGTCACTACCACGAGAACAGCAGCATGGAGGTAACTGCCCCCATGAGTCAGTTACCTCCCACCGGGTCTCTCCCACAACACATGGGGATTATGGGAACTATAATTCAAGATGAGATTTAGGTGGGGACACAGCCAAACCATATCACATGTATTGAGAGGTGAGGACTTTGGGAGGTGATTAGGGTCAGATGAGGTCCTGAGGGTGGGACCCCACAGTGGTCCCTTATGAGAAGAGACTCCAGGGAGATGGCCTGTCTCCACCATGTGAGGACACAGCAAGAAGATGCCATCTGAAAATCAAGAAGGGAGCCCTTAGCAGACACCAAATCTGCCAGCCCCTTGCTCTTGGACTTCCCAGCCTCCGGAACTGTGAGAAATAAAGAGCTCTTATTTAAGGTCCCTGTCTGTGGTATTCTTACAGCAGCCCAAATTGACTCAGACAGACACACATCCTAAAGAAAACACCAGGGTGCAAAACATTGAAAGATGGGAGCCCAAAGAGTCTATCAGCAGAAACCATGAACTTGAACAATGAAAGGAAGCTCAGCTGCACAGGGGCTGCAGGTCTGGGAGACACTCCAGGTCCATGTCATGTTCGCCAGACTCCATGGACACCCTGCAGGACCAGAGGAGGTGTCAGTGAAGGCAGGTGTTACTGTAACACCAAAATGTCATCCAGGAGTGGTGGCTCTGGGAGACAGGAGGACAGGGAGGCAGAGGGGGAGGTGGGCAGGAGAAGGGGAAGGAGGTAACAAAACTGATACGACAATGAAATGAATACTAACAGGCCACTATGTCACCGGATTTTTAGTCCTGAAATCCAAACCGCGTGTTCTGCTTTTTGAAGTGTTGAAAGCCATAAGGAGATAGATAGATTACTTCCATGATTTTAATTGAAGGTTTAGAAGAGTTTGATTATAATCAATGTTTAAATATCTGGGGAAATGTAATCTGCTGAATTCCTGTTTTGATGTATTAGTCATGTAAGCCCTGTGTAAATATTTAGAGGAATGTTGGCTGTTTGATGTCTTCAAGGAGTATTCGTCATTTATAGATTCAGAGAAGTGAGGCAGAGGAAAGGCCCCTCCTGGACGCCCAGGTCCCTTGGCTTGAAGATTCCCCAACTGCGTGAACCCACACCACCCACACCACCCACCCCATCCCGCTGTTCTCCCGCTTGCAGCACCCCCAGAAAGCTCTTCCTTGACACTGGCCCCCACTCAGCCAGGTGGAGACCCTGCCGGAGCCTTGACGCCTGGACTCACCCTCACTGCCTCCAGCTCCCCACGTGGGGCTGGGCTCCTTGAGGGCAGTGACAGTGCTGGGCACTGAAGCCCCACAGTGAAAACGAAGGTGTGAGTGGATGAATGAGTGATTGATGGAACAGTAGAAGGAGGACTTCCTAAAGCAAAGAAGTAGCCTGGCGATGCCCCCAAGCTGGTCTACACCTTCCACACCATCCCCATCAGAATCCCAGCTGACTTTGTTGTAGAGTCAGCTGGGGACGGAGTGATTCTAGAACACATGTGGAAATGCACGGGCCCAGAAGAGCCAAGGGAATCTTGAGAAAGAGGAACTAAGCAGGACTCCAGCTTCCAAGCCGAGCACACAGCAACAGCAGCAAGGCGGCATGGAGTGGCGCAGGGAGAGACAGCCAGACCAGTGCAGCAGACCTGAGGGCCACAAACGGGCCCATTGTCTCTGTCCACTGACTTTCAACATGGTTGCCAAGGCCGGTCTGATGGGGAAAGAATCATCTCTTCCAGGAGGAGCCTGGACCAGGGTGCGTGGCTCGGCGGCTCACCAGAGACCTAACAAACATCAACCCAGACCAGTTCTATAGCCGCCCAGTGAGCCCCTGCCCTGGGCCGGGCACCGGAGGTAGAGGGTGGAACCAGACACCCCCCAGGAGGCCCCAGTCTAGCCTAGGGGCATCACTGGAATAGAGTGAAGCAATCCCAGCTGGTTTGAACAGCAGAGAGGGCACATCCGAGACACGCAGGAGGAAGGGGAGGCAGTGATATTCTCTGCAGGGGCACAGGAGCAGTGGGGGCTCCCCAGGCCTGCCGCTCCCTGGACGGGGCCCCTGCCACAGCAGACATGGAGGCAGGGATGGTCCAAGGATCCTGCTCACCGGAGCCCCCTGCCCATGAGAGTGGGAAATTGTTGGAGATGTGGGCTGGGCCAGTCCCTGCACACTCCGGACACACTGCCAAGGTGCTGGACCTCAGGTGGGCAGCGAGGAGCCTTTGGAAGGTGAGTAAGGGGGCCAGGGCTGTGCGTTCAAAGGTGGCCTGAGACATACAGCATGAGGAGGGGAAGTCCTGCCTGCCGCAAGCCCTCCTCACCTCCTCGCCTCTGCTTTCCTGCCCCCGCCTGCAAGAGCGCACCAGGGTCCTGGCCTCCCTGGACTTCACAGGGGATGCACAGCCTGGCAGTAACAGGCCCAGGCTCCGAAGAAGGCCGCCAGGCTGGGGCACAATAATGTCGCTTAATAAATGTGTGATGGGGCAAGCTTCTTCCTTGCCCGCTGTGGGGTCACAGCAGCCTCTGTCTTACAGGCTGACAGTGCCTGGTTGAAACTAAACACTCAATAAATGTCAATCATTTTCCTTACATAAAATCTGCGCTTTGAAGAGGCTGCTGAATAATTGGAAACTTTGGTTCCTGCTTCAGCTAAATTTGAATACTTAGATGGAAAACCAGGCCTTTTATTTTTACTGGGGAAGGGATTTAACTCAGTCTTTTGGAAGTACTTAAGAAAGCAGAGAATGTCTCTTTTCTCAGAGAATATTGTACCCTGAATCAAAACAGAGTGGCAAATTATCTTAATGGTTGTTATATAAAGTGATGCTTAGTCATTTTCTTAAATTATTTGTCTGAAATGGGGAATTTCTTTAAATCACATATAAGACTGAAACCAACTAAAATTCATTTTTCATTCCAACAAAATCAACAGTAAGTGTCCCGCAGCTGAGAGTCTTAAAATCACAGTAATTACAAGGACAATATTAATCACAGCACACGCGGCCCCACCCGCATGTCAATGCCCTCACCAACTGTCACGCTCAAGGTGTCACCATCTCCAGCAGGCAGGCCAGCTGTGGCAGGGATGGACACACCACATGGCCGGACGCCAGCCACACACTCACACCAGCTCAGCACCCAACCAGAATCTTCCCGAGCCAGCATCCCCGCCGGAGTGGGCCGCCTTCTTGGTTGCCGGCAACTCTGCTTTGAAGATGGAAAGTTTTGCCATGGGCCAGGGCTCTGCAGTTTGGCTTCTGAATTCAGTCCACAGGGACAGACAGGGTTCGCTAAGATGAAGCCACATCTCGATGATGCTATTTCGTGTGAGCTGCCCCAACTGCTGGTGGCGTGGCCCAGCCAGTGTTTGGACCAGCAGCATGAATAGCCCATTTTGGTCCCCACAGCTGTAGCAGCTGCCAGGAAGCTGGGCGATAAAGTGGCCCCCATTTTAAACGGATGGAGTTGCAGTCGGGGGCGGCCACGCAGGCAGCTGCAGAATCAACCGTGGGCCTCCCGGAGCGACGCTGCAGTTTAAGGATTCGAGTTCTTGACTCAGAGCATCTGGGGTCTTCCAAGCCCTGGCGCAGTGCTCTCTCCCTGGCTGCCCTTCACTTGTTCTGCAGGCACCATTCAAAGACCCCCGAGTGCCTCCCAAAGGGGCCTTGTCGAGGGCTCCCACTTGGCCGGGAGGTGCTCCACCCCAGGCCCCCTTATGCCGCTGGGCCTCCCCAAGCCTTGGTCCCTGTGGACCTCAGCCAGCAGTGATTCCTGCTGTGTGAGGTTGCTGTCAGGACAGAGCTGGTGACCCACAGGCGCCAGCCACTCCGCAGGGCCAGTGAGCAGACATGCTCTGCCGTCGGAAGCCACCACGTGCACACAGGCCAGCCACCAGGGCCTCACAGTCCCACCAGGGGTCAGGCAGGAAAGGATGAGGGCGCAGAGTGAGGGCTCCAGTGGACCTCCTGCAAGGCAAAGTGAGGCACAGAGAGAGGCTGAGGTCACCTCCATCTGGGCACCAGGTGAACAGACAATCCCCAAGGAGAAGGAGCCCCAGGGCTGAAGTCTGGAGAAGTCAGTTTTTGTCTGGTAGACTTTGGGGATATGGACATTCCAGGCTAAAAGCTCAATCTAAGCAAGGGCCGGAAGGCTTGAAATCCCCCGAGCCCCGTTTGGGGGCTGCAGCAGACTGTGTGCATGCAAGACTAGCAAGAAACAACTGGTGGGGGTGGGGGTGCAAGGGACAGAACGTGCAAGACTTTGCATGTCAGGTACCGGCTTTGGCCTGCACCCCAAGGGCAATAGGGAGCCATGGAAGAGGTTTGAGTAGGGGAGTGACCAGCCAGAAGGGTGCTTAGGGAGACTGTCCCAGGTGTATCTTCAGGTGCAGGGGCAGGGCAGCCTGGACCATGCCACCTAGAGCAGATAAAGGGGGCACAGATGAAAGCCAAAATAACAAGGCTTCTTAAAGGGCAGGTGATATTATTTTTTAGGTTATTGGAGTCATTATTGTTATCATTAAATAGCTCCCACCTTACAGGGATATTAGAACTTCCTGCTTTTCAAAGGATTTACACATATTTTGGCTCATTTGATTCTTCCAAGAGTCAGTGAGGTCGGGGTGCTTTTCATTAGTGTCATTCCTGTTTTCCATACATGCACGACTTAGCCTCTTACTTGAAGCCAGACACCTGTGTGGGTTGCATTAGAATGGATAGCAGACCCCCAATGCCTTGTCCTGGGACTCAGGGACCACAGACTCTTTAACTACCCATCCGAGGAACTGAATCTTAGCAGCATTTACTTTAGAAGGTTTTAGGTCCAAGTGTCGGAGTGCAGGCTGGAGACCCACGCTGCCCTCAGATCTTCATTGCGGGCTTAGGTTTGGGTCAGACCCAAAAAAGTGCAAATTTAGAGTATGTGTGTGTCATATGTGTGTGTGTGTATTTGTGTGTGAGGGTGTGTGTCGTGTGTGTGTTTGTGTGTGTGTGTGTGTGTGGTGTGTGTGTATGGTATGTGTATGTGCATGTGGTGTATGTGTGTGTGGTGTGTTTGTGTGTGGTGTGTTTTTGTGTGTGTGGTGTGTGTTTGTGGTGTGTGTGTGATGTGTTTGTGTGTGTGTGGTGTGTGTGGGTGAGTGTGTGTGGTGTGTGTTTGTGTGTAGTGTGTGTTCGTGTGTGGTGTGTGTGTGTGGTGTGTGTATTTGTGTGTGTGTTTGTGTGGTGTGTGGTGTATGTGTCTGCATGTGTGTTGTGTGTGTGTGTGGTGTGTTTGTGTGTGTGTGTGTTTGTGTGTGTGTGGTGTGTGTGGGTGAGTGTGTGTATGGCACATGTGTGTTTGTGTGTGGTGTGTGTGTGTTTGTGTGTGGTGGTGTGTGTGTGTTTGTATGTGGTGTGTGTGTTTAAACCGAGCACATGAGATCAACAGAAATCATCAGACGTCAGGAAAGTAAGGTCAAGAAAAACCATCATTTGTAGAAAGGGTTTTCTCCTCCTCTCCTCCCTGACTCTTCCATTCCCCTCCCTTCTCCTTTCTCTCTCACCAGGGAGACTCCTCCTGTCACCTTCAGCTCCTCCCAGCTCCATCATCTCCCTCCCTTTCTCACTCCCTACTTCCCTCCCTTCCTTCCTTCCTGTTATTATTGGTGGCCTGAGAATTCAGGCAGTGCCTTTAAAATTCCCGTTCTCTCTCAGTCAGCTATTGCTGTGTAACAAAGGCTTAAAACATCGACCATTCATTTTGCTCAGGATTCTGAGGATCAGCAATTCAGGCTGGGCTCAGCCGGGAGGTTCTTCACTGGGCCCCTCATGCGTCGGCCTGCAGAGGCAGGTTGAGAGAGTGGTTTTGCTGGTTCCGCTTGAGCTTCCTCATATCTCAGGGACTTCTGCAAGAAAGACAGGTGGCTCAGCTCTGCTCATGCTGCCCTGTCCCCAGCAGGCCAGCCCAGCTTGGCTCAGATGGTGGCAGCAGGTGTCCTGACAAGGACGAACAGCACGCAGGGCTTCTTGAGGCTGAGGTTTGGAGCTGCTGTGTCATTGTCACTTCCAGCCCATTCCACCAGCCAAGGCAAGACACGAGGCCAGCCAGGGTCCAGGGGTGTGGGATTAGACCCCAGCCCTTGATCAGAGGAGCTGCAAAGTCACACGGTGAGTGGTGTGATATCAACAGGAGTGCAGCCGTGAGGACCCTGCCTGCCCATCTCCCAATGTGACTTCCTGTCCTGTGCATTACTAGATGTTGCCATCGTGGGTTGGGGGACCCCTCAAGTCCCCTCCTCCCTGGACCTTTGGGCCCAGGAGCAAATCTGCAGGGCCTGAGCCCCCACCAGCCCAACCTGGGCCATGGAATTCCCTTTGGCCATGATCTCCTTTCCCTGTGGGCCAGAAAGACTTCAGGGAGGAGGCTTGCTGGGGCCAGGCAGGACCTTGAGTGCCACCCCAGGATGGGTGTGGGTTCATCTCCAGGAGGCCTCCTGCCAGCCCCCAGAACATCTCCTGTGTTCTCCCACTCAAGGAGCTCTCAGCAGGCTCCCCTGAGGACACCACAAACGTTTCTGTAAACAGCCTTGCATATGAGTCCTGTACATGCTGGAGCTGCAGGCTGTACTGCGTTTTCCCTGCAGGATGGACTCCCTGATGGTTGTGCAGTCAAATGCATTTTGCTTTATTCTGTCACAGGGCCAGGCAAACAATGGTCATTGGCCAAATCCAGCCCATGGCCTGTTTTTCTAAGTAAAGTTTTATTGGGACCCAGCCACGCCCAGTCATTCATGAATCCTCCACGGCTGCTTTTACTACAACAGCAGAGGTGAGTAGTTGCAATAGACTCACAAAACACACAAAATGGGTCACAAAACCAAAACTATTGATTCTCTGATTCTTTACAGAAAAGATCTGCCAACCCTTGTCCTGTATTACCAGATCCCTGGTGTGATCTTCTAAAACCACTCTGGCCACTCTGTGTTTAAACCCTTCAGAGGTTTAAACCCCGATGGGAGGAAGTCCCCACGCCCTTTCGCGGTGGCTCACACGGTTCTACTCAGAGGCTCTGTGCTCTGCCAGTTTGGCCTCTGACTCTTTCCAAGTTGTTGTCTGCTTGAGAAAAAGAGGCTGCTCAGGGCTCCCTGCACTCATCTACCCAGGGCAGGCCTCTGTAACTTTGCTCCTGGGGTTTTCCAGTTTTCTCTGTTGACAAGACCACCCTGCCCTGAACCTCCACCTCCTCCATCTCCTAGACTCAGCTGCAATTCCAGCAGGACTCAGCTTAGGCCCCACCCTCCCAAGAAGACTTCACTGCTAGATTAGTACCTCCTGTGCTCCTGCAGCTCCAGGGCTGCCCTGCCCTGTCGGAAATCACTCTTAGTCCCTCCCACAATGCGGCAAGCTCCTGGGAGCCAGCATGGGATCTGTCCCATCTCTGTGTGCCAAATGCCTAGCACAGGCTGCAGGCTGTGCATTTGGAAATGCGCACATAGGAAATGGCCCATGGATAGATGGGTGGCGAGGGAGGGAAGGAAGGGATTGAGTGGGTAAAAGGATGCATGGATGGATGGATGGATGAGTGTATGATGGGTGAATGGATGAGGATGTGGGTGGGTGGCTGGATGGATGAAGATGGATGAATGGATGGTTGGATGGATGAGTGGATGGGTGGGTGAATGAACGGGTGGGTGAGTGGGTGGATGGATGAATGGATGGATAGGTGAATGGATGAATGAGTGGATGGGTAGGTAAATGGATGAGTGGGTGGATGGATGGATGGATTGATGGATGGATGGATGGATGGATGGATGGGTGGATGGATAAATGACTGGATGGGTGGATGGATGGGTGGATGATGAATGGATGGGTAGGTGAATGGATGGGTGGGTGGTTGGACGGATGGATGGATAGGTGAATGAATGGATGAGTGGATGGGTAGGTAAATGGATGAGTGGGTGGATGGATGGATGGATGGATGGATAAGTGAATGGATGAATGAGTGGATGGGTAGGTAAATGGATGAGTGGGTGGATGGATAGATGGATGGATGGATGACTGGATGAGTGGATGGATGGGTGGATGACGAATGGATGGGTGGGTGGGTGGATGGATGAATGGATGAATGGATAAAGAGATGGATGAGTGGATGGGTGCGTGGATGGATGGATAGATAGATAGAGGGATGGATGAGTGGATGGGTAGGTGAATGGATGGGTGGGTGGGTGGATGGATGGATGGATGGACAGATAGAGGGATGGGTGAATGGATGGGTGGGAGGGTGGATGAATGGATGAATGGAAAGATGGATGAGTGGATGGGTGCATGGATGGATGGATGGATGGATAGATAGAGGGATGAGTGAGTGGATGGGTAGGTGAATGGATGGGTGGGTGGGTGGGTGGATGAATGGGTTGGCTGGATTAATGCATAAGTGCATGGTGAATGGAGAGTCGTGAATGGATGGATGGATAGATGTATATGTGGGGGACAGATGGGTGAGTGCACAAACTTTCTGCCTGGGAGTCTGGAGACCTAAGATTGTCTGGACCTGTAAGTTCCTCCACAGACTCAGCCCTGCCCCTAACGGCAATGCTGTTAAAATTAATCATGGATTTTTTTCTTGTTTTGTTCTAAATGTGCTGAGTAGCTGAGCCCGCTGGTGGTTTGCAGAGCGAGTTTCATCTGCTTTCAAAGCCAGTCCACATGAAGCCAAGTCTTGGTAGCTGTTTTTCCTCCTCTATCCTTTGAGCAGACACATTTGGCAGACAGGAGATTTTGTCATTTTTCTTCACTTGGGCTTTTATTCCTGAATAATAACTCATGCTCACGGGAAGGCTGGACTTCTCAGTAATGATATTGAAATTGGATCTCTGGGCACAGAGCATGCAGCAAGCTGGTGAGGCCCTAGCATGCCAATGAGGTGGGCCTGGTAGTGCCCAGGGCTGTCTGTCTGGAGAGGAGCTTCTCTTGTACAGCATCTCCCTGAGCCAGGGCCTGGGCTGGGCTCAGCAACTTCCCAACTGCCTCCAACTTGCGCAGCAGAACCACAGGAAAACCCCCAGTGAGTGTCTCCTACTGAAGGACCTAATGTGTCCTACCCAGGAGTGACCATGACCCAGGGACAGCTCTGAAAACAGACATCTGTGGTGAGAATAGGACATGCCTGAGAGTCAGGCCCTTGTCACTCTGAGTCCAGTTCAGAAAGTCCCTGGGCCTACATTCAGCTGTGAATGCAGAAGACACAAATCGGATCACACCTTTGTAAGACCCAGCAAAAAATGCAAAGGCATGATCCTCACCTAAAAGTATTAACAATATCAGGATGGCAACAACAGAGAATTAAACCAAGCACCAAGTCCCCTTGAGCATTGAGTCCTCCTGAGCATGGGGTCCTCCTGAGCACCGAGTCCTTCTGAGTACTGAGTCCTCCTGAGCACAGAGTCTCCCTGAGCATGGGGTCCTCCTAAGCATGGAGTCCTCCTGAGCACCGAGTCCTCCTTTAGCACGGAGACCTCCTGAGCACGAGTCCTTCTAAGCACTGAGTCTCCCTAAGCACAGGGTCCTCCTGAGCACAGAATCCTCCTGAGCACCAAGCCCTCCTGAGCACGAGTTCTCCTGAGCACCGAGTCCTCCAGAGCACAGGGTCCTCCTGAGCACCAAGTCCTCCAGAGCACAGGGTCCTCCTGAGCACCGAGTCCTCCAGAGCACAGGGTTCTCCTGAGCACCAAGTCCTCCTGAGCACAGAGTCCTCCTGAGCACCAAGTCCTCCAGAGCACAGGGTCCTCCTGAGCACCGAGTCCTCCAGAGCACAGGGTCCTCCTGAGCACCGAGTCCTCCAGAGCACAGGGTCCTCCTGAGCACCGAGTCCTCCAGAGCACAGGGTTCTCCTGAGCACCGAGTCCTCCTGAGCACAGAGTCCTCCTGAGCACCGAGTCCTCCAGAGCACAGGGTCCTCCTGAGCACTGAGTCTCCCTAAGCATGGGGTCCTCCTGAGCACCGAGTCCTCCTGAGCACCGAGTCCTCCAGAGCACAGGGTTCTCCTGAGCACCGAGTCCTCCTGAGCACAGGGTTCTCCTGAGCACCGAGTCCTCCTGAGCACAGGGTTCTCCTGAGCACCGAGTCCTCCAGAGCACAGGGTCCTCCTGAGCACTGAGTCTCCCTAAGCATGGGGTCCTCCTGAGCACCGAGTCCTCCAGAGCACAGGGTCCTCCTGAGCACTAAGTCCTCCTGAGCACAGGGTCCTCCTGAGCACTAAGTCCTCCTGAGCACCGAGTCCTCCTGAGCACAGGGTCCTCCTGAGCACTAAGTCCTCCTGAGCACAGGGTCCTCCTGAGCACCAAGTCCTCCTGAGTGCTGAGTCCTCCAGAGCCCGGGACCTTCCCAAGAAGGGTTCTGTGTGTCTGCTGGGGACACAGCCTGTGAAGCTGGCCAGGGACCCAGCTTTGGCTCTGAGCTCCCTGAGGCTCTGCTCTCTGCATGCCTGGGTTGAGCAATTTTGCTCGCAGCCCAGCTGCAGGTTATCTGCTAGGGCCATGCAAGTAGGTGCCACTAAGGACAGGCTTGCAGGTGGCCGTTATTCAGATGGCAGGCACTTCCTCCTCACTCCACCTCAATCACTGTTGCCCATCTTCTCCCCAGTGGCCGGCCTGAGCATGCTGAGGACCTTGGTGGACGGGCCTCAGGCTTCTGTTGTTGCTGCTGTGGTTCCATTTGAAAAGCTCCCCGTGCGGCCGGGGATACGGGCTCTGCCTGGAAGGGCTGTCCCTGGCTTCCCCCCTGGCCTGTCCTCTCCCCTCCTGGTTGAGTTACTGTTCTACAGTCTCCATTGCAACCTCACTTTTTCTGAGGTCACCCATGGGCTGGCACACACTGTTGGCCGTGCACCCTCTGCCGCGTCTCCAGAGGATGGCAAGGAAGAAGATGAGGTGAAACAAAGTCGCTTGGCCACCACCACGCGCCGAGCCGGTCCCTCCTGTGCCGTCGCTGGCTCCGTGCTCTCCTCTCTTGATGGTGTTTTCAAGAAGATTGTTCATTTTACAAAATGTTTTGAAAGCACCAGCTCTGGGCTCTAATCACCACTTCCTTGGTCTTTTATTTTTGAACTTGTTAACTTTGATTTGGATCCAAATTGTTTCCTTCCTCTGCTTCCAGAGCCTGTGGGCGATTGGGTCTCACCACGGCACCCTGTGGAGCTGGGGGTTCCCCGACCTCTGCCCACCCTCAGAAGAAGGCCCTGCATCTATTCTCTAAAACCTCAGAGCTTAGGCACCCCCACAGTAATTGCCACCTTTGTTAGTTTTACATCCTACCTTTTATCTTTTTTATTTTTAAAATTTTACTTTAAGTTCTGGAATACGTGTGCTGAACGTGCAGGTTTGTTGCACAGCTGTACATGCGCCATGGTGGTTTGCTGCATCTTGCCTTTTCTCAGGTCCCTGCTCTCAGGTTTCCATTCTGCTCTGCAATCCGTGGAACACATGGTCTTGCTCTTGATGTGCCCGGCGTGTGTTTCTACCCAGCCACCTCCTGGGCTCTGGAACCCACTCGGTTTCCACCTTGCCGGAAGGCCACTGGGAAATCCTGAATTCCTCGCACCTGACAGGAAAGCACGCCCCGTGTCCTCTGCAGACCCTGGGTCTAGCTGGGTGCAGGATTGTGGGTGAGGATCTTCATTCTCAGTTTGTGAGGGGTCTGCATCTTCCAGGCTTGTTTGTATTTGTGAGTGACCCATTCCCCTCCCTGAGGCTTAGCTGCCTCTCCTGCCAGCCAGATGTGAGGATTTTCTCTGCTGGGTCTGGAACCCCAGAAGCCCTTCCCACGACAGCCTCGGGTCCCTCCCAGGCTCCTATGGATGCTGCAGGGCCCATGTGATGACGGCTTGGCTTCCATTTGCACTGGTCTCCCTGAGACACCCCCATCTCGGGCCTCATCCAGACTCACGAGAACCCATCTGCCTGTTTTCTGCAGCATGAGTCCAGCTCTGCACCCCTTAAATGCTGACCCTCACTTGCAGTGGGGGTGGTGAGTGCCTTCCAACCTCAGCCACGCACTGCCTTCAGCCTCCGCCTATGATGACCAGGACCAGCCTCCCCACTGTGGGCACTTCCTGCTCTCCCAGTCTGAGAGTAAAGGAACTGCCCTCTGCCGGAGGAAGGGGACAGAGGTGCGGGCAGGGTGAGGGGATGGTGCCAGGACCTGGGCTTAAATACCTGCTGTGCTCTCTTGCTCTCTCCCTCTCTCTATCTCTCTCTCTCTGTGTTTGTCCCTCTGTCTCTCCCTCTCCCTCTCTCTTTCTCTCTCTCTCTCACACACACATACACACACACACACACACACACACACACACACACTCCTCTTGTTCTCCCTGCAGGTCAGCCTCAGCCCCACCCCGATGACCACAACCTCCATCTGACCCAGGAGCAAGGGGAGCCGCCCCCACTATGCTGTGAGAAAGCTCCAGCAAGGACTGCACCTGAGCCTCTCTGGACCAGTTCCTGAGCCATTCTGGGGGGGCTCAGGCACCCTCCCCCATGTGGGCAGAGCTGAGGGAGTGGGCTCTGGATACGTGATTTCCAAGGGTATGGGTCCCGCCTCAGAGAGGAAGGAGCTCCACCCACCTCCCCGTCCCGAGGACACCCAGGCCACACCCCAAGTTGCTGCCCGACGTCGGGTGCACCCCCCACCTGCTCCTCGCATTTCTCTGTGGCTACTGCGGCTTCCACCTCTGTTGGTGTTTTCGTGCGTATGCCAGAGTCCCTCAATGACGACCCCTGGTGCCCATGTGCACACACGGACGTACTCTCACACACAGCCTTCATGTCTCCTGTGTGACCAGAGGGGCAGCCCCAGCCCAGACGTGAATGAAAAGGAGACACTGGCTCTCGGATCACAACAGCAACATAAAGGATTTTCCAGGGTGGCCCCATCTCCACACAACTTTGACGTTAGGATCACCAGCTTCGGTGCCTCGTGTCTCCCAGGATGACCTCCAGGGTGTTTTGAAAGGCAGAAGACAGCAGCCACGAGGCATCGGAGCAGGTGGGACCGGCTCTGCCCCCGCAGCCTGGAAGAAGGCCGGGGTTCTCCCACTGAGTCGCACTGCTTCCAAAGCCGGGCGACCCCACCTGCCTCTTCTGCTGTGAAAGGAGCCTCCTCACCCGGGACGCAGTGCAGGGGCTGCTGCCATTTCAGGAGAGTCCCCTGGAGGCCAAGGACCCCAGCCTCCCGAGCGGGTTGCAAGACACGCATTTGGGTGGGACTCTATCCCCAGAGTCAAGCGGCAGCTGTGGAAACGGAAACAAGCTTACTTTCTCTTCCACCGAACAGGTTCACCTCTGGGATGCAATGAAGTGCAACTTCTTCAAACGGATAAACAGGTAACGAGCATAGACTTGGGAGAGTGATTTTTCAGAGTAAACTGTAGGACAGCAAAATCGCGACAGACTCCTCTGCCGTGCCCAGATGGGACTTTCCAGGAACAAGTGTGGAGCTGCAGCTGTGAGTGTAGAAAGGGCTCTGCTGGACACCCAAGGGCCTTCTCTCATCCTCCCTCCACGCAGCATCCCTCCTGCCTGCGACCTCTTCTCCAGAGGTTAGCCAAGCCGTGTGGCCGGCAGGGGTCCTGGCCGTGCTCTCCCTTCTCAGTGTCTACCGTCTGTGCCATGTGACTTTGCCACTGCTCCCACCAGCCTTGACTCCGGTTCACTTGTGAGTTGTTTGATGGCAGAGGTGATGAAGCAGGGCCTTGGTGTGTGCCTGAGGGGTGACCAGAAGAGGAACGCACCCTAGGAGGGCCGCCCCTGCCGCCTGGGCTGTGGGATGACCACCGGCGGAGGGGACCTGTGTGGAAGCCACATCCATCAAGACCACCACGTGAAGCAGGGCGTCCGTCCTTGCCGTGAGCAGACCCCAGCCCACCCTCAAGCCCGAGAGGAACACGCACTCCCCTCCTCAGGCTGAGGTGGGCACCGGCGGCTGTTCTGCAGCACCCACAGCACGTTTCCCCCACAGACGCTGCGGGAGACTCCGTACGGCTCCAATCACTCCGGTGAGCTTCTAGAATTCTGACCTTTTTGTTGTTGCAAGGTCTGCAAAATCCTTTTGGAGTCTTTGGATGCTTATAGAATCTTCCTGAAGGTCCAGGTTCTATGCCTGAGGACAAGGCTGGTGGTGGGCAGGGCATGTTAGATAAGTGGCCGGGCCCTGGTGAATATTTTCATTTTGGAAGGCACTAGCTCTGAGAATGGTGCACACATGCAGGGGTGCCCTGGGCACCTGCCCCTGCTGGGCACAGGTTGTGGGAATCTATTGGGAACCCTAGACTAGGTATCAGAGCCCAGTGGTCTAGACTCCCTCATGCTGTTTCCTCACTCCGTGAGATCCTGGGACAGGCCCTCTTCACTGTGGGCCTCACGTGCCCCATCTGTCCAAGGGGACAAACAGACTGGCTCCGGGGCCTTCTGGGGCCAGCTCGGCTCTGGTCTTCGGCCCCGTCCACAGCCCGCCCTCCACTCCCTGGCTACTCTAAATTCTTGTCACTTTGGCTTGGCTGGCAGGGAGGGCACCCCCGACCTGCTTCCAGCCTGCAGACCCCACTGCCACCTACTGTGGAAGACTGGGCAGGAGAACAGCCACCACCCAGGTGTCCCTGTCAGAGTTCTAACTCTGCGGCTGCTTCTGACACATCCAAGGGTGTTTTATTCCACCTCTGCCTCCCTGAGACAGCATTTCCCTGGCGAGCTCTGGGCACTGCCTGACTCTACCACCCCTTCCTTTCACCCCAGGGCCCCCAGATGCCTCAGGGCCCTCTCGCCTCCTGCCACAATAACAAAGTTAGGGTCAGGGTCAGGGTCACCACACACACAAACACACACACCACACAGATGCACCACACACACATACATACCACACATCACACACACACAGCACACACAACACACACTACACAGCACATACACACCACACAGCACACACACACACAGCACACACAACACACACTACACAGCACATACACACCACACAGCACACTACACACTATACAACACACACACGCCACATACATCACACACAAATCCTGCCCATGAGGGGCTGACTGTTAGAGCTGCTGTTTAGCCTCCTGGCTGTCGACGGAGAACAGTTGCCTCCCTGCACGTCTGCCCTGCAGCTGGCTTCCCGGCTGGGTGCCGAGGCCAGGCTTGGTTCCCTGGGCCGGCAGCTGCCGGTGTGGTCTGAGCTCTGCCTTTCAGGATGGCTGGGCAGCTGTCTGCTTGTGTGTTCAGACACTCACAGCACAGCTGTCTGCACCTCATGCCTGTCTAACGGGGGATCCTGACCTACCCCCTGGGAAGACCGTAGGGGATTACGTGAATGACAAGGCAGACACCAGCCCCTGATACAAGCAACCCCACAGGCCCGCTGAACCATGACCAGGATTCCCGTCTTCAGGGCGGTGATTTTGGACCCCACGCCACCCCTCTGCACAGGCAGGTGGCATTCAAGTTCCTTCTGTGACCCGCAAGAGGTCCCGAGGCTCCAGGGCATCCCCAGGTCCCCAGCCCCCACCCCTGGTCGGTCAGAGATGATGGGGGATTCCACAGAGCCCCTCCAGGCTCCGCCCAAAGCTTGCCTGTCTCTCATCTGGGATAAAGCTGCCTCGTGTGGGTTACAGCCCAGAGGAATGTCACCCACGACCGCTGGACACGGGGAGCCCCAAAGAAATCAGAGTTGAACCAAGGGCCAAAAATGAAGGAAAAATGTGCAGGGTGAGACTGCGTATGGGGCCAGCACTACGTACCCATGGGGAACAACCAGACCTGATATGCCCGGGGACAGGTGTGTGCCCAGCTGCTGGTGACACCAGGCTCTGCACTGCCGGGAGAGGCCAGGCAGAGCCCTCTCGGTGAGAAAGCGCCGGATAGCCCTCCCCAGAGAAGCGCCGCCTCCCCTCGTTGGTCAGGGGAGCCACTGGGGGTCAAGGAGTTTTTGGAAGGGCCTGTGGGGGATCAAAGGGAGGAGGTGAGCCCGGAAAGCTGGCTGCAGACTCCAAGGGAGTGGCCACGTGTCCCAGCAGGGAGGTCCATGCTATCCAGTCAGATGGGTGGGCATGTGCCTGTTGGTGTAGAGGCAGATAGCAGGGGCTGGAACCCAGGAGAGGGGCGGCCCCTGCAGCAAGTCTGTGGTGGGGGGCATTCAGAGGGAGCAGGGAGAGGTGTGGAACTCCTGCTCACCAGGTCCCTGGTTTAATAAAACGTGACCCAAATGACTCCATCTTGAAGTGTGTAACTAGGCACTTGCAAGGCACCGCTAAGGTAATGCTTGTGTTCTGAAAATAGCCACATCCTAAGCTGACCACCAATGATAATTGCAGAATATTTATGGCCACACAGGGCGTCTCCTGGCAAGCCTGCGGGACGCACAGATGTCCTGAGAGTGCAGGCCACTGTACTCAGAGGTAAGGACAGTGAGTGCCTGAGGCTGGAGGATGCATGGTCACGGCAGCCCTCCGTTTAGTGAGAGCATCTGCACATTCCAGGCTCAGTTAGAGCTCCTTGCGGTTTCTTACGAAATGACAGCACCAGCGGAAGACGGTGCCTCCATCCTCCCGCTTTTGGAGGATGCTCTACTCTGTAACGAAGTCGTTTCCAATCAACTTGCCTCTTTGAGCTCTGCCACTCGCTTGAATTCTTTCTTGAGTGAGATCCGAGAACCTGTGCTTGGGGTCTGGATTGGGACCCGCTTTTCCGGCAGCAGCATGGCCTTCAGAGCCCTTTTCTGCTGGAGACACAGGGAGTTTGTGGGCCGGGGCGGAGAGACAAGGGAGAAGAGGGAAGGCTGGGGACATGGATGGAAGGTCCAGGGGAGACTTGGGGGCCATTGGCAGAAAGAGGGCCCAGCAGGAAGGACCACGTCCCTGAGGCTGGAGGCCAGGCATGTGGGGAGATGTCGGGTCTGCAGACACCATGTGTCTAGCGGCCCCCATGTCGTCTGTGTGAAAGTGTGTGGCTCCGCTGGAGCCTGGAGCAGGGAAGGATAGAACAGAACGGCCTTTAGGGGAAGGGAAGGGGACCGGGAGTTGGAGACCAGGGTTCCTCATGCTGTGTGAGGCTGGGCAGACGCCAGGAGAGAGCCCCGGCCTGGCAGGCAGCCTGAGGCTTCCTGGGGCTGCTGAGAGCTGGCCAGGGTGCCAGCGGGTTGGATTGTGGGGTTTGTATCCTCCTTGTTTTGAAACAGGGGTGAGCAGCCTGCTCAAAGCAAACACAACTGCAAGGTGAAATAAAACGCTAAAGAAGCTCCCAAAGAAATCAGAGCCCAGGGAGAGGAAAGATGGCTGAGAGAGACTATAGCAAGGCTGGCACCCACAGTGAAGGCCCCGGGCACCGTGACCCTGGGAGGGGATGCCAGGCACAGGGGAGGGAAGGCACCAGGAGGGTCAGAGAGGAAACACACAGGGGAGGGGGGACCAGAGACAGGGCTCCCGGGGCCCTTCTGCCAGGCCCAGCCGGGCAGAGACAGGCTGTGCCAGGAGAGGCCTGAGCCAGGGTTCCAGGACACCCAGCCAGCTCCTCAGTGGAGGAAGGCGTGGCTCAGAGCTCAGCGCTCCAGGCCATGGTGTGAAACTGAGTGGGTGCTGTGTATGTGTGCGGGCGTGGGGGTGCTCCTGGCGTGGGGGTGCTCCTGGCGTGGGGCATTGCAAGGGTGCAGCACCCTAGAGGTGTCGTGGGGTTGTTTTCTGGTGCAGTGTTGGCACCCTCCTGTGGGGCCAGACCGCTGCCTGTTCTGAGCTCTGACACCTCCTCACCACTCGGGAATTCATGACGCACTCCCCGAGAGGGCCAGGGCACACATACTTGGTAGTTAAATTGAATTAAGAGAATGTTATTTTTAAGTATTTTGGAAAAACACTGGAAGCAGCCCAGGACAAGTCCCCACAGCCATGTCAGAGATCCTGGTTTAGGACCCACTTCTCTCCCTCTTCCAGCCTCACATCCTCCATCAGTGAGAGGGAGGGTCGGCGACATTTTCCTCTAGACGTCTCCTCTTAGGAAGAAAAACAAGCCTATTCTCACCAAAGTGTCAGGGGCTCTGTCTATCATCAGCATGGTGTGTATTCACGTTTGAAAAACCAGAGAAAGGGAGTCGGTGGGTAGGCGACAGGGGTGGCCTGGATGTGGACCTGCAGGCAGAGGGTGAACCGCAACGCCAGGCAGCCCCCATGAGAGGTGGGAGAGGGAGCTGGACCCCTCCTCACTCAGACCACAGCCAGTGCCTGGGCTTGGAGATGGCGTGTTGCTTCCTGGCTGTGCTTCTGCCCCTTGGGCTCTCATTTTGCTCATCTGTAAAATGGTGCGAGAAGAGTTGCATGCATCCTCGTGGGGTTGCTGAGGGGACTGATGGAGAACATGCAAAGTCCTTAGCACCTTAGCACAGGGCCTCCACTTAGGTGCTCAGTAAATATTACTGTTTACTGAGTAAATTATTACTCAGATATTACTGTTAGGCACCTGTGCAGAGAGGAGGAGTGGGAAAGGGAAGAGGGGGACCAGCGGAGGGAGGGAGTCCACACCCCCAGGCACAGGCCGACCTGACGTCCTTATTTGCATGAAAGAAGAGTGCTCTGGCTTTGGGGTGTCATAAACCTCCTGTTTCAAGTACACACAACCCATTTATTTTTATGAAGCACTGAGGCCTTAGACTGTCTGGAAGCTAATTGGCCGCACTTGGTGCCATTTCTCTTCCAACCTGCAGGCTTTCCTGCCTTTTGTTTTGTGTCTTGTTTCCTCTGGGCAGCGTGGGGAGTGGATTCCATGGCTTCACATTTTTTCCCTTTTTTTTGCAATGAATGAAGAGGAAACAGATCCATAGTCACAAAGGTGTGGCCTGGCCGGCCCTGAGCATCTGAAGTTTGAGATCATCATTCTAGGGGGCTCTGGGGCTCAGGCCTGGTCCAAGAGCCAGGCCCTCCCTGTAGGGTGTCACAGTGCACACATGCACCTGCCACACGCCGGACACACAGAAGGGATGAGGGAAGCCCTGGGGGTCCCACCAACAATGCTGAGTACACAAGACTGTGGTTTCATCTTATTGTTGTCACAACCCCAGATCCTGGAGCGGGACACAGCACACATGTGCCCCATAAATATCGCGGTGTGAATGAATAAGTGATGGGAAAGCATGGATGGGCAATTTTAAAGAATGGGGAACTGTGGGCAGGACACCTGCTGCCCCAGGGCTCACGGTCTCAGCAGCGATGTGGTTATGGTAGCCCCTACATCGAGTGAGGACTTCTGTGATAATGACCATTGTCAATCACAAGAAAGAAACCGAGGCACAATTAACAGAGAGAGTTTATTTGGGTTCAGGTTGAGGATGGTGGCTGGAACATTGGGGGTGCTGCCTCGGCCTTTGTTACAAGCAGGTTTTAAAGGCAAAGCAGGCAAGGAGTGGGCGGATACAAAGTCCTCTGACAGGAGTTCTCATTGGTTTAAGAGACAGCGTGGGTCAGTGATTGGCCGTCACCACTGACTCTAGAGTATGAATTACAGAGTCCAGTGGGAGGTACTTTATGGCTACCCGGTGTCAGCCTAGAGCCCACACAGCTCGCAGATTCAAGAGGTCATAATCCAGCTCGAGGGGGAGTGGGACGTGGCCGCTGTCACATTTTAATGCCTCTCCGGGCCTGATAATTTAACGCGGCTCACATTCCTCAGATTAAAAGTTTCTTTTCTCACCATAAAACGCTGGCACGGGGTCAGGAGCATGGGTGCTCTGTGGTAACAAATAATCATAAATGTGTTACATTCAGCTTAGCAGAAAGCTGCCTCCTTCTGTATTTTAAGTTCGGCCTAAAGGTTTCCAGGTCTGTAGTGAACTGCACCTAACTGCAGGTGTACAGATGTGACCCACTCCTGCAGCAACCAACCGGCTGTTTCTGGACCTCACCTCCATCTCCATGGGCAAATGCTATCCAACCGCGGGGCCACTCTGGAGTCTCTCAGTACCCATTCTGCCCCCAGGGGCTGCCCAGCTGAGAATCGTTCCCTCCTCAATCAGCTCTAATTTGCCTGAAGTTTTTCTTCGAACAAATGCAACAATGATTAGCACGACTTACTGAGCCCAAGCCATGTGCAGGCCCAAGTCACACATGCTCACATTCTCTGCCCAGACACAAGATTTTATCCCCATGTACGGAAGCGGTGGAGCCTGGGGATTTGGGCAGGAGCTGGGGTGTGGGGAGTACCAGCCTTCCTGGGAGCCAGAAGAGATTGTCATACAAGGAGTTTCCAAGAGACACAGGAGAACGCTAGCCGCATAGTGCCCCGCACTGGAACAAACAGAGATGCCTTCTCACCAAGATTCCAAGGGTGGAGGGAGCAACCCCAGGTCAGTGAGGACCCAAGCAAAGACCAGTAAGAGCCACTCATAGGGTATTGAATATGTTAGAAAACGGTGTTCGGAATTGACGCTGTCCCCAAATGCCCCCCTGAAAACAGCCACCACAGGAAAGAAAAGCACCAGCATTTTCGACCCATCCAAATCCCAAATCCTGCAGCACAGCTGCCCAGTGCTGGCCGGGGTGCTGACAGTTCACACGTGCCTACGCCCCACGTCCCCACCCGAGCAGGAAGCAGAGCCGGCGGGAAGGAGGTTCAGAAAGGTACACTAAGGGCTAGGTGTGGTGGCTCATGCCTGTAACCCCAACACTTTGGGAGGCCGAGTCAGGCAAAACAACTGAGGTCAGGAGTTCGAGACCAGCCTGACCAACATGGTGAAACCCCATCGCTACTAAAAATACAAAAATTAGCCGGGCGTGGTGGTGCATGCCTGTAGTCCCAGCTGCTTGGGAGGCTGAGGCAGGAGAATCGCTTGAGCCAGGGAGTCAGAGGTTGCAGTGAGCCGAGATTATACCACTGCACTCTAGCCTGGGGGATAGAGCGAGACTCGTCTCAAAAAAAAAAAAAAGTACACTGGTACAGGGAGGGCAGAACCACACATAATAGGCAGAAAATGAGCCTATGTTGGGAGAGGGATTTCTGAGATGGGAGGATGTCAGCCACATAGGCTCCCTCGTTTGGAAGAAACTGGACAGATGGTCACTCTTCAAGGGAGGGCTCATGGAGAAGACCGGGCATGTAGACCACAGCCGGTGAACGCAGAGGAAGGAGGCTGGGGAAGGAAGGGACGCTGAAAGCATTTCAGAGCTGATGCCACACCGGAAGCTGCAGAGCATGAAAAGGCAAGAGAGCCGCCCAAGGGGTGGGCTGGCCGGGCAGCCTGGGAGGCCTTGGTCCAGGGCCACCTGTGCAAATCCTCAGAGCCACTGGCCGCCACGGGGCACATGTGGCATCCCATGTGCACGCAGCCGGTGCTTCGGAAGAAAGAATAGAAAATGATCACCAGAGACATGTTCCCAAGTGTCACCAAAGAAGACTTCTGAATGGATAGACATGAAATTACAGGATGCAAGGCAGAGTGTCCGACTTCAGATGGCAAAGGTGGTAACTTCTGGATGGGATCTGGGTGGCTTTATTTCTCTTTCACAGTTTTCTTAATTGCTTGAGTTTTTATAACGAGTAAGTCCCAATTTTACAAAATGAAAAGGAAAGGAAAGAGACAGAACTGGTGAACTGGTGGGTCCCAGGACGTTTCTCCCAACACCCTGTGGTCACCCCCAAGGCAGCCACACAACTGTGGGAAGCTGGGACTCCCAGGCCAGCCTTGGTGCAGTGCCAAGACCAGCTAGGTCAGGGAGACCCTAACCCAGTGGTGCTAGAGGAGTTAAAGACACACACACAGAAATACAGAGGTGTGGAGTGGGAAATCAGGGGTCTCACAGCCTTCAGAGCTGAGAGCTTCCAACAGAGATTTACCCACGTATTTATTAACAGTAAGCCAGTCATTAGCATTGTTTCTATAGATTACAGATTAACTAAAAGTATTCCTTATGGGAAACAAAGGGACAGGTGAAAATAAAGGGATGGGTTGGGCTAGTTAACTGCAGCAGGAGCATGTCCTTAAGGCACAGATCGCTCCTGCTATTGTTTGTGGTTTAAGAATGCCTTTAAGCGGTTTTCCACCCTGAGCAGTCCAGGTGTTCCCTGCCCTCATTCCGGTAAACCCACAACCTTCCAGCGTGGGCGTCATGGCCATCATGAACATGTCACAGTGCTGCAGAGATTTTGTTTATGGCCAGTTTTGGGGCCAGTTAATGGCCAGAGTTTGGGGGGCCTGTTCCCAACAGTGCAAGTTCTGTGTCGTGCCCACCCAGCTGGGACCGAGCTCTGCATCTCAGAGGCAGCCGGGGATGATCCCACCCACAGCTGTGCACAGGCCACCTCCTTGCTCAGCTGAGCCTCCTCGGACGCATGCTTCTGCAGAGAGCAGGCTCTCACAATCCTGCAGCAGCAAAACTGTCACCCAGAGAGCAGTGCAAGCAGGACTGGGCCTGAGCATGCCCTGGAGGCAGCAGGGGCGGGGTTGGGGAGCGAACTCCCCACTCCTCCGGGCCCTCGGGTGCTCACGTGTTCTACTTTGGGTCACTTTAGAGGAGCCTTGATTTGCTGTTCTGTGATAGGGTTCTCTAGTGATCCTGCATCCGGCCCACCACCTGTTTTTATAAATAAAGTTTTATTGAAATGAAACCACACCTATTCATTTCTGTTATCTACGACTGTTTTTCCACTGCTGTGATGGAGCTGAGTCATTACAGAGACCAGCTGATCTACAATGCCTAAAGTATTTACTATCCATCCCTTTGCAGAAAAAGCTTGCAGACCCCTGGGATAGAGACACCGAGTGCCTTCCACACAGGTGACAGGGAGCAGGTGGTGTGAACAAGGGACCCAGCAATGACCCCTACAACTCTGACTACTGAAATGCCCCCAAAAAGATGCTCCTCTTGGGGCAAGCACAGCCCTGCCCAAGGCTCTTTGAATGCTTCCAGCCTCCCCCAGACCTCAGGGCTTCATATGAGACCTTTGCAGAGTGCACACTGTTGTAGGCAAAGCATGACAGGGCACGGCACCTGCGGGAGGCGGAAGCGCCCAAGCTGCCCCCATGCCCTGCCTCGGTCAAACGGGTAGGTGGTTCATTTAGCCTCTGCCTGAGCTTCTTCTGTAAGGGCTGGCCTGGACTGAGGACAGGCACCGTTCCTCTCTATGCAGATGTCTTGGGATCTCACGGATACGGGTGAAAACAGAAAAGACACGTTTGTTTCTTGAATGGCTGACCGACGATAAAACTCATCTGGGCACGTGAATGTCTCTCCCGCTGGATCGCAAGCTCATGTCTCCCCGGACAAATGCTCTGCCTGGGCTCCTGGCCTGTCCTGCTGCCTCCAGCCTCTTCCCAGAACACCTGCCACTGACCCATTTAGACCTGGTCATTTAGACCCATTAGGCCAGCTCACATCTCTGCTCTAAATCCCCGTCACACACTAGATCACACCTCCCTGAGAGCAAAGCCAGACCCTTTAGCACTCCATGGACAGTCCCCACCCTGCTGGCCCATCGCCTGGTGCCCCCTGTCCTGCCTGCCTTCCCCACACAGCTCGGAGGCTCGCCTTCCTCCCTGTCCTCCTGCCACCCAGAACGCTCCCCTCTCGCAGTCTTTCCCACACATCAGTTTCTCCAGGAAGCCATCCCTGCCCACCTGACTGAAAGCCATAGCTGCCCCCGGTAGTCACTGTCGCTCTCCCCTGTTTATACAGCACATACCACCATTTAACAAAAACCACACCCACCTTGTTAACTGTTCATCACCCCCACTGATGAGGAAGGGTTTAAGTCAAGCTCGTTCCCCATGGAAATCCCAGCTCCTAAGATAGGGCCTGGTATGTAGCAGGGACACATATAGCAGTGATTGATTGATTGATTGATTGATTGACTGATTGATTGAGAAGCATCTCCAGCCTACACTGGACAGAACCCAGCTGCATCCTCTGGCCCACCTTTACCAAGCACCCCCGGCTTGGGGGATACCAGGATCCTGCTGCCTCCATTAAGCTGCCATTTGGTACCTGGATCTGCTCTCTACTGATGAGAACCTTGTAGGACGTGGGGACATCTGTCTCCCCAAACTTCCAACAGCTCTGCACTTGCACAACTCTGAGAATGTGCACCTCCTTCAATTTTGTGTCCTGGGCACTTCTCTTGCAGTACCCTAGCCCCAGCCCTGCTTACACACTAGTACAAGCCCTGTAGTAGGCTTATGGTAGGTGCTGATGAAGTGTTTACTCATTGGATTGACAGAGAGATGCATGGAAAGATAAGTGGATGGATGGATGGATGGATGGATGGATGGATGGATGGATGGACAGTTGAATGGATGGATGGGTGAGTGGGTGGGTAAGTGATGGATGGATGAATGGATGGATAAGTGGATGGATGGATAATTGAATGGATGGATGAGTGGTTGGATAAATGGATGGATAGATGGGTGGATGAATGGATGGATATGTGGATTGGATGGATGGATGGATGAGTGGATGGATGATGGACAGATAAATGAATAGATGGATGGATGGGGAAGGATACAGAAAACAGAACTGAGACTAGGGCAGGGAAAGAGAAGCACCAAGAGCACAAAATTTAAGGAGGTACCCACTGTCAGGGTCTTGCGAGTGTGGTGTTGGTTCTTCTTTACATTTGAACCCTGGATGCCTCTCTTGCCTCACCAAAGCACAAGCCCTGATAGAAAGGGAAGCTTTGCCTGCAAATACAAACTTTATTGGCCACAGAGCCTCCCCCAGGTTCCGAGGCCAGGGCACACCCATGGGCTGGGGTCAATGAGGTGAGCACTAAGACCCCGCAGCCACAGGCAGGCCCTCCCCAAATGTGCCCTGCAGAGGCTGAAACCAGTGAGTCTGTCTGCTGTGAATATGTTTCTTCCTTCCTTTCCCTCACTGCATACACAGTAAATGGTACAAACTCAGTGTACCTGAAATCAAGCAATATAAATAAGAAATACAACTGGGAGGTGATGGACAAGAGGCAGATGCTGCCTGACCCAGATGCCTCCAATTACCTCGGGGCTGGGATGAGTCTCTCAGCTTGTCCCAGAGTTTCAGAAGCGGCTTTCTCAGCTCTCAGCAGGGCTTTCAGCCTGCAGGACCCTGAGAGGAGACAGTGGTGCAGTGCTCCGGAGAGCGCTACCTCTGTGGAGGGAAGGTGGTGGGCCACCTCTTCATTACTGCACCAGGCAGCCGTGCCATCCCAAAGGCTGCTCTGCACTCACCAGCAGGAATCTGCTGTTTCTTCCTTGTCCAGTGTGCACTTTCCCAAGGAGACGTCTGGCCCAAGCTTAGAACTGCAGAGTTCAGTCCAGGGTCCAGCTGTCCCCTCAGGACAGGAATCCCCACAGGTGGCCAGGGACCCCCTGCCAGCCAAGGGAGCTCGTGGCCCTGGAGCCCGCCTCACCGTCACAGGTGGGATCTACCTGCTCTTGGACTCCACCATCTGCCCAACTCCATTCTGTATCCATCTCAGAACTGCCAGGGCCGTGCTAGAGCCACCCGAGAGAGCCTGAGTCCTGGCTGCGGCTACTAGGGAGCCCCAAAGCCCCCGTTAGTGTATCAGGCCCCAGTCAGCCTTCACAAATGCCCTGCCCGGTGGCACTTATGGAGTGGGATCCCCCCAGGGCAGGACCCAACCCAAGTCCCTGCCACCCCACGCCCTCTATGCTCAGCCCGGCATTGGACTGTCCCTGCCTCCACCCTCCTCCATAACCACCATCAGCAGCCCTCACTTACGGTGCCATCTTGGCCCTTTATGGAGCCCCAAGGAACTTCGGTCTTTCAGAGCAACAGGCTCAATAGGTCGGCATCGGCATGGGTCAGATGGTCCCGGAGGAGGTGGAGGGAAGGTCCATGTCCGGCCACCACCTGCTCTCTGTGTCAACGGCAGGGGAGCATCAGGGGAGCCTCCCAGGGAGGTAGCCAGGCTTGCCCTTAGAGACCTGATCCCTCACTGCCTGGGGATGGGACACCATAGAAGGCCACAGATGTAACGGTGGATTATGAGGCCCACACTTTACCGGCAGCTGGTCCTACCAATGCTCACACCGGCTGAGAACCTTGGGGCAGCAGCCCCAAAGGAGGGAGGATCAGCCCCTGGTGGTGGGGGGACAGCCCCAGGGGAGAGAGGGTCAGCCACTGGTGAGGAGGGGGACAGCCCAGAGGAAGGGAAGATTAGCCCCGGGGGAGGGAGGAGGACAGCCCCAGGAAAGCGAGGATCAGCCCCGGGGAAGGGAGGATCAGCTCCAGGTGATTGAAGACCCATGGCCTCCTTCAGGTGCTGCCCAGAACCAGGGCTCCTTATCCAGCTTGGGGGAGGGCTCCATTTGGACCCTTCTGTCTTCAGGAGGTAGTGGGCACAGACTCGGTGACAGGGTGGACAGGTGAGGGTGCAGGGAGGACAAGAGGAGTCCCAGCAACCACAGGGCAGCCAGACCCTGAGGGCCCACAAGTCCAGTTGCCCCAGGCACCAGCTGCCATGGCACATTGTGAAACGCTGAGTGTCTCCGGCTCAGAGAAGCTGGTCATGAAGACACCAGAGCCAGCAAAAGGGATCATGTGCCACCCGGCATCTCTGCAGAACGGATCACTCGGGCCCTGGCCCCGGGTGCCCATCACAGAGAAGGAAGCAGGGCAGCTACTGGTGGACAAGTGTCCCCAGGTAGATGGAGTCACCCTGCCCCCACCATCCTGGAAAGGAAGGGTCACCAGACTTGGATTTGAAGAAGACCATGCCACCTGTGCCACACATGTCAGAGGGGCCAAAGTGAAAGTGAGACTCAGGTGAATGGGGGGTCAGTGGTGGGGTCACAGAGAGGAAGGGGTGGGGCAGCCCTGTACCCTCACAGACCCCTCCTGGGGTGTGGCATTACCCTGCTCCACAGACCTCAAGACCCAGGGCCAGAAGCAATGAGCGACCACCCACGGTCACCACCGAATACAAATCGCGGGGCAGGCTTCACACTCAGCACCTGTGGACCACACTCCACACTCTTCTCATGGGCTGGAGTCAGGGTCTCCAAGAGCAAAGGTCTTGGGGAGCAATGGGTTCCTGAGCCTAGTGGTGCACCTGCCTTCATGCTGCCTTCCCAGACCCTGTGGCCACACGCGAGGGCCCTCCTCCTGGGACCTGGCCTGGGGAGGGGACTGAGCTTTCAGGATCCCATCTGTTTATGGATACCTTAGCCAGGGAAGAGCTCTCGGGCACCAGAGAACTGCCCAGAGCTGCAGAAATGACCAGATGGGGAGCAGATGTTCCAGAATCGCAGAGGACAAAGAACTGGCCCTGCCAGGTTCTGCACAGGTGGGCAGTCAGGACCGGCATGTGGACAAAGGAGCCTCAGTCAAGGAGGGACTACAGAACCTGCTAGAACCTGCCAGGACATGCTGGAACCTTCGTTCTCCCTGGAGACTGGGTCTGGCCAGGTCCACTCCTCCCACTGGCCTGGAATTGCCCGTGGCCAACCTGCTCACCAGTATGGGCAGCAAAGAGCTGGAGCCGCCAGAGGTGGCAGAAGACAGATGCCATGCCAGGGGCCTCGGTTTCCTCCTGGGAAAATGGGAGTAATAACCCCTGCTCCCACGCTGCGGGAGGATGTGAGGTCGCGCTGGTGGGAGACGCAGGCAGGGCCACTCAACTTCCCTCCTCCTCCTCCCTGCTCAGGGCCTCAGTTTCGCCACCTGCAACTGAGGAGCCTGGACTAGACCATTTTAGAAGGAACTCCTCTCTGGGACTTATTTATTCAACCACATATTCCATTCTTTCGAGAATTTATTAAGACAGTTTTGCTCCCAGACCCCACAGCCAGCCAGGGCAGGGCTCCCTGGTCTCCAGCAGAAGACAGGTGAGCAAGTTAGCAGCTCAGGAGCCGCAGCGGACAAAGTGGCTGTGCTGGGAGGGCAGGCAGGCCGAGGAGGGGTGGAGATTTAGTGGGTGGTGTGCTTGGAGGTCACTGGAGAGGTGCCTCTGCAGAGGGCAATAGGAGGTGAGGAATCGCGAAGGGGACGGCAGGCGCAAAGGTCCTGGGCAGAGCATCAGGCCAGGCACATTCCCTGGACTCACAGATGCTCCGTTCCCTGGTGACGGCTGGAACCCCTGGCCAGGCCAGGGTCAGGGAGACCCGAGGAGGCACAGTACCCAGGTGGAGTTTTATCCAGAGCACGAGGGGGCGGCCCCTATGAGTATCAGCTGCGGGTGGCGGCGGATGGTGTCTCCCTCCACTCTCAAAGGCCTCTCTGGCTGTCTTCAGGACCACAAGCAGAGTGGGAGTCCCAGGCCAGGGCCAGGCCAAGGAACAGCCTGGGGAGCAGCCAGGGTAACTTGTGCCAAGCTGACAGCCAAGGAGGTGAGACTCAGGTGCCTTCGAGAGCAAAGTCCGCCTGCAGATCCGGAGGCATCAAAGCAGATTCCGGGGTTCTGGGCTGAGCCCCTGGACAGGTGGCAGGGCCAGACCTGAGATGAGGCAGAGAGCAGAAGAAACCAGTGTCCATCTACACACGCTCAGGTTGTGGTGCCTGTCAGATGCCCACTGGAGGAAACAAGCGCTTCTGCACAGAATTCTTCAGGGATTCTTACCAACAAGCAGGAGACAGACGGGCCCTGGGACCCAGGCCAGCACTCTGCAAACTGTTCTACAGACCTGGAGAGCCCACGGGAGAGGGCAGTGCTCAGGGCTGAGGCCCAGGGCCTCTGTGCACAGAGAGGACACTGAGGCTCAGAGAGGAGGAGCTGTTGGCTAAAGGTCACAGAGCTGGCCCTGGAGCCCAGACTCCCCCTTCTAGGTCTGTCCCCATGACCTGCAGTGAGTGCACACACACACAGGCACAAGCACACACATGCACACATGCACAAGCACACACATGCACACATGCACACACGTACAAGCACACACACGCACACGCGTGCACACACATGCACAAGCACACACATGTACACACACACGCACACACCACGCAGCCTTGTTCCCGGCAGCCCATGGCCCCCACCCCCTGGCGTACCTCGTTTGTTTCCTCCTGCAGGCCTCACCCGCCCATCGGTGCCTCTTCAATGCTGGGAGATGCCAATCTCTGCCTTGAGAGGACTTGGAGCATTTCATTTCCCTTTGCCTTCTCCCTCTGTCCCACCAGCCGCTTGCCTTTACTGGTGCACCCAAGAACCCTGGGCATAGCAGCAGCCCCAGGTGTAGCAGTGCAGGAGGTGAATTCGGACAGGCCCCTCCCTCCCTCCAGCCACCGGGTCAAGCCCCAGGGAGGAGAGGGCCCTTCCTGGGGCCATGGAGGGGAAGGACAGCAGAAGGAACTGAATGGAAACCCAAGGCTCCACCCCCACCCTCACCTCAGTAACCCTGGCCCTTTGGGCGAGCAGCATACCCTGGTATTTATAATGGATTTTCCACATCCTTTGATGTCTTGCAAAACACAATAACATGCAGAGTCATTTTTCAAAAGCAATTAGGCTGAAGTTCGCTGAGAGGATTCTGTCACCAATTTACTCAAAAGCAAGCCTTTCTTTTCCCAAGCCACCCTCTCAAGGGGCGCCAGTGCAAAAGCGCAAGGGGCAAGGTGGGCCAGCACCTGTAGACAGGAGAGCTGCTCAGGCCCAGGAGCTGGCTCCAGGGCTCAACCCAGCAGCCATGACAAACTCTGCATTTAACCACGGATGAAAATGAGCACCTTCAGGACGCTCCTGAATCCCCGGGATTCCCCAGGGAGGGTGCTGCCTCTAGAGCCCCCAACCCCGTGGGGAAGGGCAGGGGAAGCACTGTGCCCTGGGGGTCCTGCCCCCGCCCACTACCAGGAAGCAGGCCCAGCTGGGCGCTGCGGAGTGTCAGGCAGAGCCACCCTGCTCAAGCCCTCCGCTTCCCACTGTGAACTCCCTGAGCCCTGGCGGGAGGCTCAACATCCGCACGGGTAAACGGAGTGAAGGCAGTGGTGAGGGCTGAAGAGACAACACTCGCTTTTACTTTAGTGAGCACCAGCGAACAGCAAAAGAGAGGAGGATACTGTAATTGTTCAGTAATTGATTAACCCGTGTAAGGCAAACAGGCGAAGTGACTTAGGGCATTGGTTTAAAAGAGCAAAGACACGCTACTGTATTAACTTTTGAGTTTGTTGGTTTGTAGGGGAACGAGAAAGATGAAAACCTCTAGCCTCACTGAGCTCCGGGCGCTGGGCAGTGCCCAGCGATGGGAGCAGCCGTGACCACAGAGCTGGTGCACACAGGCTGGCACTGTGGGGCGGCCCCTCTGCCTGCCCTGCCCACGCACTGCCATTCCACAGTGTACAGATGGGGAAACTGAGGCATGGGACAGGGACATGGTTCCCCCCCTTCATGGAGCCAGGACCCATTTCTTTCTCCACCTGGAAAGGTGGGCAGCAGGAAAACCCCACACATCTCTGCTTTTAGATAAAGAGGTAAAGCTGCTGGCTGCTGGCAGTGCCAGAATAGGCAGCCCCAGCACTCCAGGCCGCTCCACAACGTGCTGGGCGGCTCCCCACGGAGGGCCACCGAGTAGAGTTCCTTCAGAGCATTTGGGTTGGGTGGACTGGCAGAGAGGACAGGTCAAAATGCAAGGCCAGGCCCAGCCATGTCTTCCATCCACCTTGGAGGCAGAAAGAGGCCACTTCCAGAGCTCCCGGGGTCTGAGGCCACGTGAGAGACGCGGGTCATAGAGCAGCAGATGCCAGGCCTCTCCCGTCTGCATGCAGGGATGCCAGAGTGCAGAGCCAGGAGCAGCTCTGTACAAATAAATGACAGTCTAGGTATCAGACCTGCCCCGTAAGGAAGTGGCCACCCCCGGTGGAAGTGAGTTCCCTGTCCCTGGAAGGCTCCAAACAGAAAACAAGGGACCCCATCTCAGAGGAGCTATGTGCAACCATTTGCTTTATGTGAAATATGTTTGTTACAGTATCCAACCTTAAACTGGAAGGAACGGCCTGCGCACTGTGACAGGGAGCACCTTGACGGCGGTGTGCTCAGTGGAATAAGCTGGTCACAGAAGGACAAATCCTGCAGGAGTCTGTCGTATGAGGTCCCTAGAGACAGAGACAGAGACAGAGACAGAGAGAAGGGCGGGTGTCAGGGGCTGTGGGAAGGGGAGCGGTTGGTGTTTAAAGGGGACAAGGCTTCAGTCTGAGAAGATGAAGAGCTCCATGGGTGGAAGGTAGTGAGGGCTTCACAGCAATGCAAATGTGCTTAGTGACACCAAACTGTGCATGTAAAACGGTTAAAATGTTACGTTTTATGTCATGTTATCAATTAAATTTTTAAGAATGCATCCGTCACCACCCACCTGTGCTGTGAATGAGAGATGCTGTCCCTGCTTTCCAGACTTATGGTCTGAGGGGAGAGGCAGCCTCGAAAGTGTCCATTAGGATGCCCAGAGGGAAGAGGGAGCAGCAAGGAGTGAGGGTGTCCTGGGAAGGCAGAGAAGAGGAACCAAGAGCAGGACGGGATCCCAGGAAGAAGTGAGTGCCAGTCCCAGGTCGGCATAAGGGGCCACTCTGGCAAAAACCACATCGAAAAGGCCAGAGGAGACAGAAGCTACACATTTGGGGAACTTAAACCAAACCTGGAGGGCCAGTGTCATAGGCAGAATGGGCAGAGTGGGAGGAGGCCCCGTCCTAGAGCATCCACGCCGTGGACAGGAGGTGCCCCTGGCCCCAGGGGGCTGGGAACCAGGCAAGTCCATGCTGCCTTCCCGCCTAACATGGGAAGAAAATGAACAAACTCCAGTTCCCGAGGGGCCAGGCCCTGGGCACTCAATTCCCCAGCATCACCTGACTCAGTCCTCGAGATCCCCCAAAAACCCCATACCAGTGGGTATAGTACACCCATTTTGCAGATGAGGAAACTGCGGCTTGATGGAGGTGAGCTCCGCCTTGACGCAGGAACTGTTTTATGACAGCGTGGTGGAATTTTAAAACATAAGAACACGCGATCAGGCGTGCACTGTGCCACCCACACTGACCGAGATGCATCGACTTCTCAAAGCACAGATTCCTCTGCCGACTCTAAACCCAGGATCTTCTGAGCCCTCAACCCTAAACTAGAACAGCCACTCTGGGCTGAGTGTCTCCTCTGCATCCGGCACGATTTCAGACTTGACGGGGGTGCAGAGAAAATGTGAGGCGTCACCTCCGCCCCTCAAAAACTGACATTTTAAATGAGAGGTGCAGTCTCCCATGTGGGAAAAATTGGAACAATAGTGGGACTGTTGGTTTACAACAGCCCCTGGTCCAAGGTTCCCCATGTCTGGGCTCATAAGAGAACAAGGTTCACAGAGCAATGGAAGCTAGGACAGGTGGGAGCGTATGTCCCCTACAAAGTGATTCCAAATGCAGCAAAGGCCTCCCAGGCAGAAACAGAGCCAGCCTGCCAGGATGAACATAGGGAAGGAGGTGCTTCGTCTCCTCTCTCTCTTCCCAAAATAGAAAAAGGCTTTTCCCCACAGAAGACGGGGTCTGCCTCCTATGCACCGACATTGCCTTCTCCTACCGCTCATCAGTCTTCAAAACCCACCAGGAGTGGGGACAGCTGAGCTGGAGGTGAGCCCTGCATTCAGAAGGCAGCATCCTACCCTGGGCCAGGGTCCTGTTAACACTGGGTACAGAGCAGGCGTTTTGTCTGACACTTCATCCATTCAGCGGGTCGGGAAACGGGGCTCCCGGACAGAGACAAACCAGAAATGTGTGTCCCGGGAGCCATGCATGCCAGGCCACCCCTGCGGAGTCTGAGGAAGGGGTTAGACTGCCAGCCCGGGGCCCGGCCACTTGGGCTGAGGGCCATCCACACACCCCAAGTGTGGGTGAAACCTGAGTGGGTGGACCCTTTCTCACCCGAGGATGAGGAAGAGGAAACACAACAACCGGGGCCTTGGAAAGATGCGGCAGGACAAGTCAAACACAACCGAATCTCAAAGCCTGGGAGGGAGGGTGCCCCATGAAAATGACTTCTCCAGCCGCCCCCCGAAGGGTATTTTTAGCAACTGTCACATGCCCGCCATGGGCAAGTCAGGCTGATGAGAAAGACAGCGGGAGCTGGAGAATGGGATGATGGCAATGAAATAAAACCACCCGTGGATCGAAACTGCCTGGGAACAGAAACATACAGAACTGACGCTGAAGAAGACAAAATCTGTGACGTGGAGAATGAAGCGGGAAAGGACGGAGCCCGGGTGTGGCGGGAAGGGGCGGGGAGCCGGGCAGCAGGTGCTCCCCAGAGGAAAGAGGCTGGGAGGGGAGCAGGTGAGGAAGAGGAGGAAGTGCTGCACGTTCCTGAACGTGAGGAGAGGGAGGGGGTGGGATTGGGGACAAACCAACAAGTTCCCAGGAACTTAAAGGAGTGCATTTCAGAGGGCCGGGCCTCACGCAGGTCCGGCGGACTTTGTGAGCCCGGTGATGCAGCAGCATCCTGGCCTCCATGCCCGGAAGGAACATGTTGGTGCCAGGCCACCTTTCCTGTTCCCGAAGGTCGCAGAAGGGCCTTCTCAAATCGATGGGCAGACAACGCTATCCTCGGGAACAACTTTGAAAAGCTGACTTGAACATGAGTCCCAAACCCTGAGGGATGAATCGAAGCTAAGAATTCAAGACTAGGGAAGTTACTGGGACCCCAGACTCAAGAATCAGGCTGTGGCCGGTGCAGGGTGGGGGCAGGGAGGATGCGGAGTGGTGGTGAGTTCTGCCCCCAGGGCTTCCCCACCCTGCTTTTCTTGGGCTTGGTTCCTTCCTTGGTTCTACAAAATGTGCCTTGGACCAATCAGTGAAACCATATGAAATTGTCCGTTTTGTAGGTTAAAATGCTACAGGATTCAACCTCATACCCGGCCTTGCGGTTCAGAGCAACTCTCTCTCTCCGCGTCTGATTCTTCAGCATTGTACCTGGCACCAGAGCCTTCCACACGCCAAGCTGTTGCAGGCTGGGCCCCCATCCAGGAGCAATTACTGAACAAAACGTTTCTTTTTCCCCTTAAAAAGAAAAAGACTCACGCGAAGCCACACCACGCCACTGTTATTGCCAAGGTGTTTGAGCAATGGTTTTCCATGCTTGTGGCTGTAACTTACATTTAATGATGTGAGTCTCAGGCTTGTTTCTGCACCAAGAAACCAATAAGCCTCCTGGTGATGGACAGGGTCTGTCATCCCATTTATCAAACTCTACCTCATGTTATTTCATGATATTGCCAGTGATGCCTTAGAGTCGCCATATGCAGAAGGGCCTCCGCAGCATGCAGTTGGGTACGAAACCTACGGAGAGAGTAAAAGACTGTGCTAATGTCTGCCAGAGTCAACGATTCCTAAGTGGAGGGTCCGTGCCATTTTGCTTTTCTTCCTTTCTTATAACTTTCTGCAGATTCTTCATTTTCTACAGGGCATGTCTCACTCCGTTCAGCTTTCTATAACAAAATACCATAGCCTGGGAGGCTTACAAACAACAGGAACCTGTTTCTCTCAGTTCTGGAGGCTGCAAGGCCAAGATTAAGGTGCCTGCAGATGTGGTGTCTGGTGAAGCCACCTTTTCGTGGACAGCCGTCTTTTCACTGTGCGGCACTTGGCAGAGGGGGTGAGGGGTCTCTCCCTGCCCTCTTTCATAAGGGAACTAATCCCATTCATGACCTAATCACCTCCCTCCTCCGAGCATCATCAGCCTGGGGATGAGGATTTCAACATGACCTTGGGGAACAGAGACAGCCCACAGTGATGCATGTGCATTTTTATCATGGAAAACGCGTTTTTCAAATTTGAATCAGCATTTTGTCTAGATTATGGCATAGACACCGGGGGTCCCCTCCTGGTCCCCAGCACTGGCGGCTGCATCGTCACCAGGTTCTGGGAGTAAGGGCTGACAGCCTGCAGCCACCCCGTTCCCCAGAGAGGTGAGTCTGACCACAGGAGCTGCTGCTCCCGGGAGGCGTCCTCCCGCCAGTGAAGGCCTCGCCAGTGACTGACCACGTGGAGGCACAGAAGGTGGCCCCTGGCCTCAGGGCAGTGCACCCCAGGGTGCAGCTCCCACTCCGGAGTGCCTGTGGGGGACCAGACCATGGTGCAACTCGAGCTGAAGCCACCTCCTGGCTCAGCCCCTTCACCTACCCGGTCCTGCTCCCCACCCTCTGTCCTGAGGAAGCCCCAATCAGTCACCCGATGTGATGAGAATTATGCCGCTGCCATAGGACTATTGTGAGAACCATGAAGTAAAGGGGCTGGCACCTCGTACACTGAGGGGCTCACCAAACCCAAGTGTCCTGGCACCGTGGGGCTCCAGCCAGCCAGGCATCTGACAGGCAACGCCTTGGCATTCCGGAAGGGCAGCTGTGAACGTGGGCTTCAGAGCCTGCACACTGGCAGAGGTGTCAGCACCCCCGACCGAGCCAGGTGCCGGGGCAGAGCACGAGCAGCCTTCCCTCCCTCCAAGACTGATTCCCCTTTCCGTGTCAGTGGGAACCCGGGTCTCAGGCTCTCAGCGGAGCCCCATCCTCAATTGGCTGCAAAATACCTTAGTCGGCGCCCTGTTCCTCTCAGGCCCAGGCTCCGGGGACAGCAGGGGTGGGAGAGGGCGCTGGGTGCTGGCCAGGGCAGTGCACACAGTTGTGTGTCCTGGCTGTAGGGCAGTGACCCTGTCCCCGCCACAGGCGGCCCTGGCAGGCAGGCAGACCCCCTGGAGACCCCAGGCCCTGCGCCTGATGTCTGCTCTGGAAGTCGGTCTGCATTTAGTTTTGGGTTTAACAAATATTTATTTTTAACCCCATCGTTTTCAACGAGTGTAAGATTCACAAAGAGTTGGAAGTTCTATTAAAAAGAGGCTTAAAATTACTACAGAAACTAAAGGACAGGGTTTTAAAAATAGCAACTGGTGAGAAAAATGACAAATGCCGCACATTTGATGGGGTGAGTCATCTCCCAGCGGCACCATCCTCAGCCACGCCCCAGTGAGGGGCTGCGCCTGCCACTGTCCTCGGGGACCAGCTGGATGGAGATGTGGGGACGCACTTCTCTATATGCGGGGAGAGGCGGGCGTGGGCGGCTGGCGCTGGCTCCCGGACGGCAAACCAAGGAGCTTAAAGGCCAGGCAGGGACAAGGGCCTGCTGAGGAAACTTCCGGGGCTTCTCAGGTCCAGGCTGACCAGGTTTACACACCAGAAAGTGAGGGCCCCGCGCAGGGCAGGGGCCCTCGGCCAGGGCAAGGTAAGCAGGGCAAGGCTGCCCCATGTGAACATTCATTCATTCCTACCCACGCCCGCCACACATTCATTCATTCATTTCCACCTGCACCCATCACATATCCATTCCTTCCCACCCGCGCCCACCACATTCCTCCCTTCCCCCCGAGCCTGCCACACATTCATTCGTTCATTCCCACCAGCGCCCATCACACATTCGGTCCTTCCCGCCCACAGCTGCCACACATTCGTTCATTCACTCCCACAGGTGCCCACTTTCATTCACTCCCACCTGCACCCACCACACATTCATTCATTCCCTACCACACCTGCCACATATTCGTTCATTCCCACCAGCACCCATCACACATTCCTTCCTTCCCACCCGTGCCTGCCACACATTCATTCATCCCACCACACCCGCCACACATTCATTCATTCATTCCCACTGGCACCCACCATTCACTCCCAGCCACGCCCGCCACACATTCATTCACCCTACTCACCCCCGCCACTGCCTAGGACTCCCGGGGAAGGACGCACCCTCAGAGAATGCGGGCAAGGAGTTCCCAGAAGCCCCCCTTTCTGTGGGGAGAAAAGCTCTGGCTCACAGTCCAAAGGGTGTGACCCATCTCCTGCTCAGTGGAGGCACCTCAGAAACTTCTGGAAAGTGACTGCCCTAGAAAGCTCACCTTTTTTGCCTCTCTGAGGCTTCAGGAAATGCTGCTGCCCTGACCCTTCAAGACCTCACTCTGAACCAAGGAAGGGTTCTGACCTGAGGAGCCTGCACCCTCCTTCCCCCTCCACCCCAGCACCCCCCGGGGCCCAGCTTGAGCGCGGCAGCAACAGACGCAGCTTCGGCAAGGACCCTCCGGAGGGTGGGAGAGAGCAGCTGGGAAATTAGCCCCGGAGGAGCCTCCGGAATAGTGCAGAGAGACACGTGGTCAGACTCCACGGGGCACAGGATGCCCACCAGCTTGGCCTGGCCCAGCCCAGGGCATCCCACCCAGCCCGGGCTGACCTGCAATCCCAGTCCTGGAGCTGTCTTAACAAAGACCCACAAACTGGGAACTCAAACAACAGGAATGTTTTCTCTCCCAGTTCTGGAGGCTGAAGTCCCAGATCAGGGCATCAGCCTGAGGGTGCTGCCTCTGGCGGCTCCGCAGGAGACTCCTTCCTGCCTCTTCCAGCTGCACCCTTCCAGGCTCTGTCACTGTCTCCACACGGCCTCTGCCCGTGTCTGCGTCTCCTCTCGTTTCTGATAAGGAACGTGTCCCTGGATTTCAGGCTCATCCACGATGGCCTTACCTCAAGATCCTTCACCTTATAGCAGCAGCAGAGATGGCTTTTCCAAATAAGGTCACATTCGCAGGATCTGGGGCTGGGGTGTGCACATATCTTTGGGGCCACCATTCAACCCCTTCCCAGCCCCTAGGTCTCCTAGGGCGGCCGAGCTTCCCCAGCACCTGCCACCTGGAGCGTCTTCCCAGAAACTGTCAGAGTCTCTCCCCTGAGGGACTCCCCGATCCCACCTGCCCAGGGTCCATCCAATCCCACTTACGGCCAGAGGTTGAACTTTGTCTGGGAGTGGCCTCTCGCTCTGGTGGGGCAGGATGTGCCCCCGCCCCAGCCCAAGGTGTGCCAAGGCCTCACCTCCCCATGACAAATGCCCAGCAAAGAGGCAGTGAGTGTGGCATAGGGGTGCACCTGTGTGCCACCCAGCTCTGCTCCTGCCCAACTGTGCAACCTTAAGCAAGTGCCTGCACCTCTCTGAGCCTCGGTCTGTCCCTCTGTGGAATGGCATGTCCAGAGCAGTCCACCCACCTCCGAGATGTCAGTCTGTCTGTGAGGGTCAAACAAGCCCAGAGTGCCTGGCAGCCGGGCACCTCACTCAGTCCACAGCTGTTGTGATTGACCTCTGCTGCCTCCGGGGGACAGGCCTCCCAGGGCAGCGGGGAAACCCACACCCCATACACAAATCAGCCCCACGCCCTGGCACCAGAGCAGGTCGCAGGGAGGGGGAGGGGCTGGGCAGGCCGCCTCAGGACCCCCACATCTTTGCTGAGCCTGGAGGAGGAGGAGGGCATTTCCTGTGGGAGCGTAGGGGAGGCGGAGGCGGGGAGAAGCCTCCAGGCAGAGAAAGGTCACCGGGCTGAGCATCCAGGGACCATGTGCCCTGGGCCTCCTCCGGCTTGTGGGGAATTTCAGCCCTCACTCTCAGGGCAGCGGAGAGCCAGGACAGCTGGTGGGCTTCCAGCTGCTGGAGAGGTGCAGAGGAACCGCCCTGCACGTGTCCCAGCAGGAGACCACCCGTCCTGAAGGAGGGGCTGCCAGGCCTGGCTGTGTCATTTGGAGAAACCAGGCCTGGAATGCTCCAGCCCCCTCCAGCAGGCAGGGGTGAGTGAAGACCGTACCTGTCCCGCCTGCCTGCGTGGGGTGGCTTTTATCCGGAGAAAGCACTTGGCCCCATGCAGACACACGCAGTACCCCCGGCCCCCACACTGATGTCCTTCCCTTAACGCGGGCCTGGAACCCGCAGAGGGTCCAGCCAGCTCTGGAACTAAACTAATATGGAGAAACCGCCCAACCCAAAGGACAGAGACCAAATCAACCTTCGGAGGAGGGTGGAAGAGGGAGGAAATGGCGCTTCTGTGGGGCAGCCTGGAAAGTAATCCTGTCTCCCGGGCACACGGCATCCTGACCGTGGGACAAGAAGGAGATGCCTGGAGAAGAGCACAGAGCACGTGAGAGCCCCGGAAACTCGCACAGAGCACGTGGGAGTCCCGGAAACCAACACACGCAGAATACGTGAGAATCCCGGAAACCAACCAAAGCGGAACATGCGAGAGCCCCGGAAACCGACCACTGCGGAGCACGCGAGAGCCCCGGAAACAGGCCTGCGCAGAGCACGTGAGAGTCCCGGAAACTCGCACAGAGCACATGGGAGTCCCGGAAACCGACACGTGAGAGCCCCGGAAACCGACCAACTCGGAACACGCGAGAGCCCTGGAAACAGGCCCGTGCAGAGCACGGAGCTCTTGGGAGCCACCACTTCATTCCACGCACCACCCACTTGCTGGACGTTTTCAGAGTTCAAAAACCCAAGAAAGAAACAGGTTGGAAGAGGAGGTGAAGATGTCCCAGAAAGTGGAATAAGAAGGTACCGAGATAAAGCGCGGAGACAAAGGTAAGACCCGAGCGCTACCTGTGAGGCCCGGCCGCCAGGAAGAGGAGTTGTAGAAAGTTCCAGAGAGTGGGAGAAAATGGAAGGGAAAATGGAAGGTGCCCAAGCAGGATTTGCGAGAACACTTCCCAAAGCTCACGCCAAGCAAGTCCCTCTGGATGCCTTGGAGTCCCTCGCCCTGGGCAGGGGGCCCACGTTTAGCCACCTCCTGCTGCTGTTTTCATAAACGAGGCTCGGCCGCTTCCCGGCCGCAGAGCAAAGCCCGCGCACCACAAAGGACAGAAGCATAATGGCATAGATTTTCTCCTGTTTATGACTTTCTTTTCTCTTTCTGGCTCTTTTGGTTGTTTTATTTTGTTTTGTTTTGTTTGTGACGAGGTATCACTCTGTCACCCAGGCTGGACTGCAGTGGTGCAATCTCGGCTCACTGCAACCTTTGCCTCCCAGGCTCAAACGATCCTCCCACCTCAGCCTCCTCAATAGCTGGGACTGCAGGCACATGCCACCACAACCAGCTAATTTTTGTATTTTTAGTAGAGATAGTATTTCACCACATTGCCCCGACAGGTCTCGAACTCCTGAGCTCAAGCCATCCACCTGCCTCAGCCTCCCAAAGTGCTGGGATTACAGGCGTGAGCCACTGTGACTGGCCTTTGTGATTTTGTTAACATTTTATCTTCTCCAGCTTACTTTATTGTAAGAGCACAGAATATAATACACGTAACAGACAAAATATATGTTCATCAACTGTGCACATTCACGGTGAGGCTTCCAGTCTACTGGAGGCTATTAGTGGTTATGTCTGGAGGGAGTCCAAAGTTACATGCAGACTTTTTACTGCTTAGAAGGTGGGCCCCGCTAACACATACACACATGGAGACACACACACCTGGTTTTGTTTCACTGGAGAACCTGACATACATAGAAAATAAGCAAATGAGAGATGGGCAATTCACTCCAAGGAAAACAAAATCAGGAAAGAAAGGGATTGAGAGTCACACAGTGGAACAGCTGAGTCTTCTCTGAGCCAGGCAGGTCTAAGCAGCCCATGCTCCTTGGGGGGCCCTTGGCCAGCCTCCTCGTCCCTACGGACGGCTTTGTCCCCGGAGGAGCCATGTGCGGGTGACTCAGGAACAGCTGCTGAGTCACCGTCACGGTCCCAGGCCGCCCCCTCTCTGCCCCTCTCTGCTGTTTCCAGGGACTCTTCCCTCCCCTTCCTCCACATGACGTTCTTAGCGTTGGCCGCCCTGGCATCTGCCTCAGGCTAACTGATTTGACCCCATGGCTTTGTGACTCCTCGCCCCGCCCTGGTCTGCCCTCTTCCCATCTTGTCTCTCTCCTGTGCCTTCTCTCTGTCTGCCCTCCTTCCGGAGCTGAATCTCCCGGGGCTCCTCCACCTAGAGCCCCCTGCCCACAAACCTCAGCTTTCCTGATCCCACCTGAGGCCCTCTTTCCTCCCAGGCCCTCTTGCTCCTCCACGGCCTGCTCTCCTGGGGCCTGGCCTCCTGGGGCCTGGCCTCCTCCTCCTCCCTCCCGTCCCTCCCACTCAAGTTCCGAGCAACATCTTGCCAGCGCCTCCCTCCTCCTACCCCACGCCATCAGTCACAAGCCCCCAGGTGCCCCTCTCCCGCTATTTTCCAGCCTCTTCTCTGAGCACCAGCACCCTGTGGAAGGAGCTGAGCTCCTGCTTCTGGCCCCTCCTGCACCCCTTACCCCCCACAGTCCTAAGCTTTGAGTCCCCCACATCATCATCTGCTCTCGAACCTTCCTGAGCTCCCCACGACCCGCCAAACACCACCCAGAGGCCTGCATTCCAGGCCTCCCACGATAAACTCCATTTGCAATCAAAGCCTACACCTGCCTCTGCACTTAGCAAAGCTGCATCACCTATGGAAAACGTCCTGAAAATGCCCCAGATGTTCTTATCTCTGACTCGATCACTCACCTTCCCTGGCTCACCTATGCCATCCATCCTAATCCAAAGCGAGGCCTCCTGTGGGCTTCCTGGGGAACCCTAGATCCCCCTGGACTAACCGCACAGCCAGCACAAGCCGGAGCGGTGCTCCTGGTCAGACAGACCTGGCTGGAATCCTGGGTCCACTGCTTTCTGGCTGCATGTCAAAGTGCAAGTCACTGTGCCTGTCTGGACCTGTTTCTTCATCTTTAAAGTCAGGGAAAAAATTCACAGCACCTTGAGGTAGTTGCGAAAATTTGATAAAATAATGTATGCCCCCCACCTATTGCAGAGGTTGGGATGGGGCCAGTGTTTGTATCCCAGCCTCACAATTTGGCACTGAACATGGACATCCCAGGCAGCTGGGCCCCGTGTGAACATCCTGACTCCCCAGGCAGGCTGCAGACTCAGAGCAAGCAATGTACCTTCCTTTGATCTGCTCACCCCTTGGGGCTTCATACAGCCTGACGCCCAGCAGAACCATCGGAGACTTAGTAAGTGAACAGTTGGGAAGTGTTTGTTCCTCTTTAATTTTCTGGAAGAGTATCTCTGGAATTGGCATTCTTTCTTCCTTTGATGTTTGTATGATGCACCATTGCAGCCCTCTGGACCCAGAGGTTGTCTTATGGAAAGGTGTTTAGCTAAGAATGTAATGTCTCTAATATCAGCATGGCTATTCAGAGCCTCTGTTTCTTCCAAAGTGAGCCTTGGTAGTCTGTGTCTTTCAGGGAATTTGTCCATTTCATCTAAGCTGTCAAATTTCCTGGCCTAAGGTTATTGACAGTATTCCGTTATTATGAGGGAAGCCCCTTTGGAGTCTGTAGTGTTATCACCTCTCTTGTTCCTAGTAGTGGACCTTTGCATCTTCTTTCTTTTTTTCCTGACCACTGTAACTAGAGGTTTATGAATTTTATTGATAATTCCAAAGAACTATCTTTGGGTTTCATTCATTTTTTCTATTGTTTTTCCATTCCATTTCACTGATTTCCACTCTTCTCTTTGTTATTCCATTTCTTCTGGTTATATTGGGTTCAGCTTGCCCTTCTTTCTTCCGGTTTTGTGAGGTGGGAGTTGAGTTCATCGATGTGAGACCTGCCTTCTTTCCTAATACAAGCATTTGAATGCTATGCAACTCCCACCAAATACCGCTGCAGCTGCATCCCATAAACGTTGATATATTGTTCAGTTCGAAACACATTCTAATTTTCCCTTTGATTTCGTCTTTGACTCAAGAGTTCTGTGGAAACGTGTTAGTTGTTTTCCAAATATCTGGGGATTTTCCAGATGTCTTTCCGCTGCTGCTATTGATCCATAAGTTAGTTCCACTGTGGTCAGAGAAGACACTTCAAATGATTCAAGTCCTTTTAAATTATTAAGTCTTGTTTTATGACTCAGAATATGACCTCTCATGGCAAATGTTCTGTGTGTGCTTGAAACTAAGTGTTCCGCCAACGTCAGGGTAGGGTTTCTATAAACGTCACTTAGGTCAAGATGGTAGATGGTGTTCAGGTCTTCTATATCCTTGCCAGTTTTATGTCTACTTGTGTCAGTTTTTGAAAGATCAGTGTTGAAGTCTCCAATTATAATTGTAAATTTCCGTTTTGCTTTGGAATTGTTTCGATTTGGAAGGTCTGCTAGAAGGTGCATAAACTTTGAGGCTGCTGTGTCCTCTCGATGAACTGACCTCCGTGGCATCACGAAGTGACCCCATCATCCCTGCTGCCACTCTCACTCTGAAACCTACCTAGGGAGTAACATCTCCACTCCGGTTTTCTTTTGATGAGTGATTGCATGCACGTCTTTTCCCGTTCTTTCAGGTTTATCCTATTTTGCCTGCATATTTAAAGTTTTTTATACCTATCGTATTTTGGTTCTTGCTTTTTCTTTATCGGACAAACTCTGCCTTTAAATTGAAGTGTTTAGAACATTTATATTTAATTCTTAATGATTGCATTTAAAACTATCGTCTTGCCATTTTTCCCCCTTTTTTGGATTCCTGTTTCCTCTTTTTCCACCTTCGTCTGGATTCATTGGGAATGTGTTACAGGTCCGTTTCTTGTCCTTTGCTGGCCTGGCCATGGCGTCCTGCGTTGAAGCCTGGACCTTCTCTGCAGGCAGTGAGCTGGGGAGGTGCTGGCTCGCAGAACTGGTTTTCTGTCTCTCAGCGATTGCATTCCTTGGCTGAACTGCAGCCGATGTCATGAACGCCATGTTTCATGTGTTCTCTCTGGAGCTTTGGCTGTTTTTTTATTGTTCCCTGTTATACCGTTTTGGCTGGAATTGGAAATCTCTGAAAATCTCTTGAAAATTGAATCCGTTGGATCCAGCGTCTCTTTGCTTGCAACCAAAGACTTGGAACTGAGCCTCCCCCCGCCACCCCCGTCCTGTCTGCCCCGCCACAGCCTGGCATCTCTGCCTCTCCTTCAGGTCCCCCTTCAGACACCAGCTCCTCCAGAGCCTCCTGAACCCGACGCCTGCCTTAGATGCCTCACCCATCCGGCCCCTCCCCACCGTGCCTCCATTGTCTGCCTCCTGCTGGTCTCCCCCACCAGACCCGGGGTTCCTTGAGCATAGGGACTGTTGTTCCATTGCCTCGCACTGTGCCTGGCACATAGTGAGTGCCCAGTGACTTGTGTTCACCAAACAATCAGTGATTTTCCCTTCTCCTACCCATGAGATCCCAAACCTTTCCTGTCTGGAGAGAACAAGGCACTCTGGGGAGAACTTGCCTGCTGAACCCTGGCCCCCACCTCACCAGCTGCAGAGGCAGGAGTGCAGAGTGGGTAGGACCCGAGGCCAGGGTCAGCGCCTGGGTTTGAAGCCTGCCCTGAACCGGTCTCAGCCGTGTGGCCCGGGGTGAGGTCCTCGCCTCTCATCTGATGTTCCTCCATGACTGGTAACAGTGGCCACCGCCCTGGCCCTCTGGAAGAGCAACCGGTGCCTGCCCAGGGTTGGCAAGTGCTGGACGGATCCACGCTGTCACTGCTGTTCTTCCATCCCTGCCCCACGATGCAGGGCACTGTGCCAGGCACACCAGGGAGGAACACAGACAAAAGTCTCTGCCCCATGGAGATAACCCACACACAGACAACCAGGCAAGTGAGTCACACGGCACATCAGGAGGTGGTCATGCTATGCGGGGAGGTATCGACATGGAGCAGGGGGCAGGGGCAACATTGAGCCCAGTGGGTGGCGTGGGCCTCCTCTGAGATGGGACTTGGAGCACAAACTCCAAGGAGGTGACCATTATCAGACTTGCATTTCAGAGCAGTTGCCCGGCTGCTCGTGGAGAAGGTGCTGAGGTGGACGGGGTTGGGGGACTGTCCCAGCTGAGATGCAGATCGGGGGTGGTACTGACTACATCGGCAGGACAGAGGCGCCATTGGGAGGACTGTGAGGCTCTGTAGTATATACGCGGCCTTGTCCCTGTTTCCCAGCACACAGCTCCTAAAGCCCTTGACTCTCTGGAGTGGTGACAGTGTCTTCTGTGTGCTCATGAGCTGGCTGGGGCTGGGCTCTCCTACACAGCTTCAGGATGGGCTGGTCACCCAGAAAGACCAGGCGTGATTAGAGGATCAGGACCTCCAGCCCCACCCCTCGACCTCTAGGAAGGGAAGATGGGAGGGGCTGAAGATTGAGTTGATTGCCAGTGACCAATGATGCAATCAATCAGGCTGAGTAATGAAGCCTCCATAAAACCCAAAGGACAGGCTCAGGGAGCCCCTGGAAAGCTGAGCACACAGAGGTGCCTGGAGGGGGTGCCCAGGAGGGCGTGGAAGCTCCATGCCCCTCTCCGACACTTCACCCTATGCATCTCTTCATCTCTATCCTTCACAGTGTTCTTTACAACATGAACCAGTAAACACGTATAAAGTGTTTCCCTGAGTTCTATGAGCTGTTCTAGCAAATTAAACCCAAGGCGGGGGTCGTGGGAACCCAGACTTAGAGCCAGCTGGTCAGAAGCACAGGCCACGCCGGGACTTGCCATCAGGATCTAAAGTGGGGGCCGTCTTGCGGGACTCAGCCCTCACTGTGGGCTCTCACGTCACTCCAGGTGGGACCAGCATCCGAAGGAGGGGGAGGGCATCTGTCAGAACTGAGCCCTCACTGTGGGCTGTGAGGCTCACCCCGGGTGGACAGCATCAGGTTGGAGTTGAAGAGAGGGCCCCCGGCTGCTGTCCACTGCAGGACCGCTTGCTGGTGGGGAGAAACCCGTATGCTTTGGTAACCAGTCAGCTGTGTTGACTGAGGACGGGAGGAACTGTTTGGTTTGTCCCTGCCTTTTACAAGGGCTGATGTCCCTGCACTGACAGACAGACGGGCCTAGAGTGGTGATTGGAGAGGCCCGGTGGTCTCCCGCTGCCCCCGCCCTTCACCCTGCCTCCCTCCCTCCCTGCTTCTCAGCACTCCCCACCTCCATGATGCTTTTGAGGCCCTGGGCCTCAAGTTTGTTTCACTTCAGCCCAAGGTAAACATGCCTATTTAATTTATGGAGAAACATCTGCAGAGTCCAGTTTTATGGCTTGTTCTTTGAAATGATCACTCCGGACACATAAAAAATGAGGTCAGTAACACTGAGTCCCAAAGCAGAGAGCTGGCCTTTCCAGGCTCACCACGTAGCTTCCTCCCCAGCCCTGCTCGTGGCCCTGCCTGCAGACTCCTCTGCCTGGAGGCCTCTCACCCACCTTTAGGGCAGGCTCCTGGCAGGGCGGGGTGGCCTGAGGGGCCCTGGGAAATCCTTAGGAAGGATTTAGGGGGGAACACCCAGGACCCCAGGTCCATGAGCTCCTTGGAGCCTAGAGAAGGCGGCTTCATCCCTCAGTTCAGTCACAGGGACCAGCCAGGCCCAGTCTCGCAGGTGAGGAGTCCTGGGGGTCCTAGGCCTGGGAGGGGTGGTCCTGATTCTACAGGGGTTCCCCTGGAGAGTCCGGTGAGTGCTCTCAAAGTACTCTCGCAGCCCCTGAGGGAAGCCCCTCAGCCACACCGCTCCCTGGTCAGCTCGGGTCCTCAGGAAGCAGACGCTGAGCAGACATGGGGCACACGACGGGTGACAGCAATGCCCAGAAGAGATGGGAGGTCACGAGTCACCCGACCGGCCTGAGGATCTGACGGCATTTCCAGCGCCACAGTGAGCTCCGGGGCCAGGGCTGCCTGCTGCAGGGACCTTGGGTTGAGTGGCAACATCCAGGCCCCAGTCACTTGCATCTCAGCCACTGGGAAGGTGGAGGCCTCTAGGGGGGCTACCCTGCTTACAGCTCTTTCCAGGGGAGACCCCGAGATGGCCTCCCTGGAGCCGCATCCTGAGTGGCCAGAGCCGCATCCCCCATCACCCACTCTGAGGAGCCGGCAGACAGCTCCAGGCGGAGCTCAAAGTGTCCTCAGACTCCAGCAGGAAGTGCTGCACCGGATGTCGGTGGGGGCCTTTGAGACCCCGATTCTGCAACCTCAGCCCCCCGGGGCCTTCCATGCCCACAGTCCTGCTGACTGAAATGTCAGCAGTGGTGGCCACTGCACCTCTGCTCAAGAGTTTGCAGGAAAGTCCATGCAGGAGATCCAGTGAGAGTGGCCGGGGCCTCCAGCAATGACCAGCAGGCAAAACCCGGTATCCAGGCATCACTGGGCCACTGGGCCATGGGCTCTGTGATGGACAGATGCTGGTTTTCTTCACTGGTACGGGAGAAAATGGGGATCCTGAGAGATTCCATGGAGAAGCTTCCAGCAACCTGGGCCTGGATCCCAGCCCGCCTCTGCTCAGATGTTAACACAGTTGTGGGCGCTGAGTATCTACAGCTCCTAGTCCGTCGGAGGGACCCATGTGCTCCAGGACGCAGCCTCGGAGCCAGGGAGGCGGTATCATGCACCGACGATGGCAAGGGCTCCTGGAAGCCCCTGGGGCAAAAGCTCTTAGCAGTGCTCATGGCTCCCACACCGGAAAGTGGACACAGTACAGTGCTTTGCCACCTCCAGGCCCGTGCAGAGCAGCGGGCAGCCCATATCACTCTCCTAAGCCATCTCTCTGCAGGGGGCAGCTACCATCCAAGTCCCCCATCCAGGAGTTCCCATATGGGGACAGCCTCTGGCAGCCCAGCTGAGCTGCTGTCCCTAGCAAACACTGCAGGCCTCCGCCTCAGAGAGCTTTCAGTGGCAGCAGCCCCGTGGGCAACTACTGGGAGACCCCAACCGAGAGCCCCCAGACACGCCCTCCGGACTCCTGGCCAGTGGGACGGTAAGTGAGGAGGCCTGAGAGCTGTCTCACGACTTGGTAACAGAGCAGAGCATGCCTGCTGCAGGCCGGGGTCCTCTCCAGACATAGACCGAGCGGGAGAGGGGAGGGGAGGGAGAGGGGGGGAACAGGGAGGATAATGAAAAGGACCTGGCGCTATTTGTAGAGATGCACTTCTGCCCGCTGAGAAGATCCTCGGCATTGATGTCCAGTTCTGCGGTATGGAACCCGGACGGAGAGAGCAGGACCCCAGCATGAAAGTAGCAATGGACGCCACAGCAAAGCATCCACGTTTCACAATCACGACTTCCAGGAGCAAACCGAGCCTCTCCAGCAGCAGGGTGAGAGGTGACAGGGCACAGTTGAGGAGTCCTGGGGCTGCCGTGATAGGGGTGCCCACACAGGTCTTCAACAACGGCCGTCCACTCCCTCGCAGTCTGGAGTCACAGATGGACATGTGGCAGGGCCGCGCTGCCTCTGAAGGTTCTGCAGGAGGACCCTTCCTGTGTCTTCCACTCCCGGTGGCTCCAGGTGTCCCTGGCTTGTGGCCGCATCACCCCACTGTCTGCTCTGTCGTCTCAGCCTCCTCCTCCTCTCTGTGTCTGTGTCTGGATTTCGGTCTTCCTGTGAGGACACCCGTCACCAGGTTCGGGGCCCACCCTGCCCCCATATCTCATCTGAACTAATTCCACCTGCAAAGAGCCTATTTCCAAATAAGGTCACATTCTGAGGTTCTGGATGGACGTGAATTTGTGGGGGACACTGTCTAACCCTGAACATACGGTGTCGGAAGCCGGCACTGCAGGAACTGAGATGAATCTGTTTCCATCTCTGCGTTTGCTGGACGCCCCAGACAGCCTTAGAGCCGCGGGGAGGCCGCAGTGCCGCCAGCCAGGCTGGAGACCTCTAAGCAGGTGTCCAGGCAGGTCCCATGGCAGGAGGGCAGTGGGCACAGAGGAGGGAGGCCAGGCTGTTCCCTGCTTCTCCTCCCCGTTCTCCTCCACTGGAAAGTTCCAGGGAAGAGTCATTTGGAGGAGAGCGAGGACTCATTAGGGCTATTGCCCTGGAGAGGAGGCGGCCGAGGAAGGAGAGCCCGGCGTGGCTCTCGGAGGGTTCACAGGGAGTGGGAGTCGAATGCCCGGGAGGAACGAGGGCCCTCTCCAGGAAGAGAATGTCTCCAAACCCTCAGAACCCTCCGCGGACCTCACTGCCAAACAAATAAAAATGTTTTCTCAAGTTCCATCCGCAGCTTCAAGACGACCCTGCGTGGGGGAGCTGTTTGTTTGACCCGTCTGGGCCTGCGTGAACCTGAAGACGTGGGCCCCAGCCGGAGAGGAGGGGCCTGTGGTCACAGCCCGGTCACCAGCCCGGTCTCGGGTTCTTGGCCCCATGACAGGCGCTAAAGCAAGGCAAGGGGGCTGGGGTCGCTGTGTGCTGTGCCACGTGGGAGGACGCGTGTTAGAGGCACACAGCCAGTGTCGGTCCCTCCCTTTGTCACTGGCCAGTGGTGTTCTGCCCCCAGTCAGCTGTTTCCCTTCCACAGGCCTCAGTTCCCCTCTGAAAACCCCAGCATCACCAGCCAGTGGTAAAAATTAAACAAGCTCTTCATCTTGCCAGGCTCTGTCCTGGATACACGGTGACCGTCACCAGCATGAGTCAAAGTCAGGTCATGAAGCAGGCTTGTGTGGCTTCAGGGCAAATGGACTCCACCCACACCCCTTTCAGTGGGGTGATCCCTTCCCGCTTTATCCTGCTCCCCAGTAGCCACCCTCCTGCCTTGGGGTGCCGACTCTCCCCAGCCGCACAGCAGCCCTCACAGACCCCTGGCCTGTGTCCAGTCTCCCCATACCCCCCAGACAGCCAGGCTTTGGAGACAGGGCAGGGGACCAGCATCTGCTGAGGCCCCAGACACGGCTCCTCAGGCCCCGCCTTTGACCCCCACACACCCCCACCCTCTGAGGGGGATCCTCACGGGGCAGCACTGATGCCGCACGTAGTGTCCTGGAGGGTGGGGCGGGGTAAGCGCGGGTGCAGGCAGCGTGAGGCCACACAAGGCAGGCTCCCCACCTCCAGCTCATCAAACACCTGCTGCCCCAGGGCCCGCCCAGAGAAAAGTGGGGTCAAGGGCCACGGCAGCCCCTGCCTCCCGCTCTGCTGGGGTCCCCCAGGTGGTGAAGCCTCTGCTGGTCCACTGCAGACCTAAACACTGCAGCTGAGACACCCGGGCTGCCAGCTCCAGACTTACAGGGGCATTGCCACCCTTTTCATGCCTAAACACACCCCCCGACCCCTCTTCCTCCCACACTGGGACCCTCCCAGGGCCCTGGCCCACCCGGCCCCAAGGTCCCCAGGGGCCATAAGACCCCCTCCCTCCCCACCCATGAGGAACGCTCCCCGGAGCTCGCTGAGGCAGCGTCCAGCCTCTAAGCCCAGGAGCTGCCTGTGCTGGAAATCACGTCCCATTTCCAGATGAAGCCTGGGCCGGGAGACCGTTCCTGCCCCACACTCTGCACCCTGCCCCAGCTTCTCCCCCTGCCTGCTGTGTGCCTCAGCCCCCAGGAGCCCCAGTCCCCACCCACAGCCTGCAGCAAAGCCCCATTCACACCTCCTATGACATGGTCCTGCTGCCCTCCAGGACCCTATCCGCCTAGTGCAGGACGGGTGACCAGCACGCAGGGCAGAGCAGCTGGGAGCAGCTCCTTGGAGCCCTGCGAGCCCCGCCCTGGCTGATGCCTCTTGGGCCATGTCTGACAGGTCCTCAGAAGCCCATTTCTCAGATGCGGTATCATCAGCCTTTGGGAAGGATTTGGGACACTTGAGCAGGGCCTTGAAGCATGTGTAGGAGTTTCTTCTATCCTGACTTTCAGGCCACCTGTGGTCAGGGGACTCCCTGTGCTGCCCGAGGTCCCGCCATGCCCGCTACACGAGCTGGAGTGCCCTCCCTTTCAACCGTCCTCAAAGAAGTCTCACCACGCTAGGAAATTTTAAAACCCAGCTTCAGTCTGCATGGTCCCCGCCTCCCCCGCTGAGGCGCCCCTCACTGTCTTGTCCCCCTTCTGTGGGTGCTCCCTGACCCTCCTCTTCCCACACCAGGCTGGCCCCAGGCCCTTGCTCTCTTCCCACAGCCCTGGCCTCCCCACATTGCCACCACTCATGTCTGGGTCTGTCTGTCTCTCCCACCAGAATGGGGGCTTCTTTAGGGGTAGGGGTCTTGTCCAGCTTCTCCCTGAACCCTGGAAGGCACAGGGAAGGAGCCGCTCTGTGGCTCCAATTCCAAGACTGCCTCTGAGCTGCATAACTGCCTCTCTGTCTGCCACTGAGGGCTCATGCATTTTCAAACTTTCTCTGGAGGAATAATTCACTCTTTGCCATGACCCAATTATCTTCCCAGTTTCTGGGCGGAGTGGCTGAGCGACGTTCTGAGGGTAGCTGGGTGGGCAGGCTGGCAGCAGGAGAAGGGTCTCACCTGCAGGCTGCCCAGGGGCTCTTCTTCCCACCCTCCCAGGCCCAAGGCCCCTTCCCACACCCCTGAGCTCCACAGCACTGAAGCGGAGCTGTGGGATGAGCCAGCGACTCGAGCCATCACCACAGCCGGGCTCTGGAGCAGAGGGTCCTGCCTCTGTGTGCGCTGCCTCTGCATCCTCAGTTCAGGCTCAGGCACAGCTCAGCCTCAGTTTCCCCAGCAGTAAATGGGCTGGTTTGGGGATTCCACGAACTGATGCCTGTGGTCAGCACCACACTGGGCACCAAGCGAAGAGCCCAGAAATGGACTGTGGACTCAGAGGGAGCTGGGCCAAGCCTGCTTCTCCCGCTGCCTGCTGTTCTGTCTTGGGGTCTGCCTCCTGCTCTGTCACGTCCCCTTGCTGAGCCTCCATTTCCCCAAATGTAAATGTAATTGAGGTTTTTCGTACCTTCCTTATTGGTAGCTGGGAGGACCAAGTGAGAAAACACCTCTGAAATAATCTAATCAAGTAGACATGCTCGCCAGCTGAGCTCACCGGCTGCGGTGGAGACAGCGTTCCTGCACTCGACAGGCACTCCAGGCCCGCCCCAAGGAGCCCGTCCGATGGGAGAGGCACGCACATGTGTCACAGGACCAGCAGATGTGTATGCCACAGCGCCGTAACACACCCCTGACATGGAGACAGCAGGGTTTGCAGCAGAGAAAGGGCTTATTGATCACAGGGCAGCAAGGGAGGAGGTGGGAGGGAGCCTCAAATCCCTGTCCCTGAAGAGTTCTGGGCTGGGTTTTTAAGGGGATCATGGAGGGTAAGAGGTTGGAGAATTGGGTTGGCTGATTGGCCAGGGTAAGGGGCTGAAATCATCAAGATGTGGGGACTTGATGATTCTTCGGCAGCTCAGCGCCTCCAGGGTCCTACGGGCCAGCTGGCGTCAGGAGCTTCCTCGGCACACGGGGCCTGAAAGGGGATCTCAGAGGAAAACGCACGTTCCCAGCGCTCATCAGCAGAGCAGTCGAGAAGGCAATGGACTTGTGGCCGGGCCTGTGTGACTCTGGGGCCACAAGCAGCAGACAGGCAGAGGCAGCCCATCAGAGCGCAACCTCCCAGGGATGAGTGTGAGGGCGCCTGGCTGGGTTCATTTCCATTTCTCCACCTCCCTTCTTCCCTGGTTACTTTTATGAAGTTTATGGGGACGATTTCACACACACACGTGCACGCACACTCCTGCCCACTCCATACGACTCCCAGGCAGTCACAAGGTAAAGGTTGCCCTTCTGACAAGGGGCTGGTGCTCTGCCAGCTGGAAGGGACACAGGGAAGGGACCCCCACCAAGTCCATTGGCCTCCAACATCCTCCCAGGAGGCAGGAGGTGCTCAGCCCCAGACACCCCCACCCCAGCCAGCCCACGCAGCTCAGGCAGGGATGGGAGTGGAGCAGCTCCTGCCAGAACACAGCCACATTGCCACCCCAGGTAAAGTGGGGACAGCACCGTGGGAGGGAGGGAGGGGCACAGTGACAGCTGCACGTGGAGACGCAGCGAGACGAGTCTCAGAACCTTCCAAATAGAGCTGGTCAGAATCTCATCACTTAAGGCTAACATCAGTGTTGGGAGGCAACTTTCAGCCCCGCTTAGAGCGGTGCAACTACATCACCCCAGTTTTTGCTGTTGGATTCTCCAGGCAGCACTGGTTTCCGGCTCCCTGACTTTTGAACAGGAACCAGCGTCCTTTTTCTGCCTGGCCAGCATCTCCTGCAGGTGGCCCTGACTGCAGCTCAGATGCCGAGAGAGTCGGTTCACGCCGGGACATGCCGAGTCGATCCCTCGGTCTCATCAGGACTCCCACGGGGGGAGCCCCAGCTCCAGAGTTTCCCATCAGCTGCTGGGGTCTGAGTGGCTGCTCCCAGTCCCCCTCCCATGAAACTCCCCAGCAGGAGCTCTGGCCTCTCACAGGCGGGGTTCAGCTCCGGAAAACTCCCGCTGAGGATCTGTGCTGGCCTGGGGCTTCCTGAGAAGAAGGAGGATCCCAAAGAGTCCTGTAGACCCTCAGCCACGAGTGTCCTTGGAGGACGGGAAGGAGCTGGGAGGCAGAGTGCTTCAGCTTTGGCAGGGCTGGATCCTGTGAGCAGGTGCAGGGCGGGTTACAAGATGGACTGAAGGATGGGCCCACCCACTGCTCAGTCCAGCCAGCCAGTCATGCGGCCACTCGTCCAGCTGCCAGCACAGCCCCCTCACCATCCATCTACACACGGCCATTCATCCTCCATTAGTCCATCCCCACACCAGCACCTGCCAGTGCCACCCCCTCGCCATCCATCTACATACACACCGGTCAACGCCCAGCATCCTCCAGTGCCACCCACCATCTCCCTTCCACAAGCCCAACCTAACAGTCATCCCAACCATCAGCCATTCATTGCCATCAAACCATCCACCTACCTGCGTACCCATTCTCCATGCACACCCAGCCAGCTACTCACCCACCCACCTGTCAACCCACCACCCATGCACCCTTCATTTGCCCAACACACACCTAGCGACTAGTTATCCAGTTGCCACATCAAATCCAACTAGCAATCAGTACCTCCATCCAACCAGCAAACGATTCATTGATCAACCCCTTCACTCAACCAGGAATCCATTCACCCATCCACCCTAACCCAAACCACCTCTTCAGTAATACAACCACATATCAACTAATCCACAAGTCATCTATCAGTCTGGCTAATCCTCCTATTCACACAACACCAAACCAACTATCACCCAACCATTTAACCAACCATCTACCTATCTGTCCATCAATCTATCAGCTATCCACCTGCCAAACCATTCCTCCACCTACCCCATTATCCACCCATCCATCCAACACCCCAGGCAAGCATGCATAGTGACTGCTCCCCATCCATCAACCCATCTCTTCACCTGTCATCCGTCCACTCCTTCCAACTATCCAGGCCACTTCCTGAACCCTCCTTCCATCTGTTCCCCACATATCCAGGCACCGACAAATTCATTCAGCAAACATGCATTCACTAGCAAACACTTACCAAGCACTCACCGACACCAGGTGTTGATCGAGGTGCTAGGTACACCACAGGGAACACATTAGACAGAGGAGCACGCATTCTAGCCGGGTGAGACGAACAGGAAACACATCAGCAAAGAGATGACGCATGTCAGGGGATAGGTGCTACACATAAGGCAGAACAGGGTCCTGGAGGGAGAAGCGGGCTTCTCTTCTGGGTGAGGCAGTGGGGAAGGCCTCTCTGAGAAGGCAGCATCCGAGGAGATGAGGAAGACATGAAGCATTCCAGGCGGAGGGCACAGCAAGCATGGTGGCTCTCAGGCCGAAGCATGCTCTGGAGGTTTGAGGGCACTGAGTGGCCGTCGACCATCCAGAACGGAGGTCATGAGAAGCAGCAGATGCCAGCCCCTGTGTGGGTGAATAGGAGGCAGGGCTGGCCTGGACAGGTACGATCAGCCTCGAATCCCAAGCCCGGGCCACCTGCCGTAGCCCCTGGAAACAGGTTCATCCTCCACCTGAGTGGCATTCAGACTTGAGAAAGGGTGAGAGTGGCTGGAACACAGGCTGGGAGGTCAGCGGGGCCTGCCCACCAGCAGTGGGCTCAGAGGTGCGGAGGCACTGACTCTGGGCAGGAGCTTTGCCCTGCCTCCTGCAGCCTCCAGCTGCCTGCCTTTCCCTCAGAGGCTCCAGGTGTGGTTGTTCCTCAGTCCCACAGCTTCTCGGGACCTGCATCAGGCCTCACTGAGCCCTCACCTGTGACGTCAGACTAGGCCCCAGCTGGGTGGGCCCCTGAGGCTCCGGACTCTCAGAGGCCATGCATGACCGCCACTTTGACGTGTGTTGCTTTCCACCATGAGGACCATGTCTGCCGCCAGCTCCCTTTGGGCTGCTCAGGGCCATGCCCTCTGCAGACCACTCACCCTCAGCAGCCAAGCAGGGGTCCTGAGACGAGGCTGGAAGGGCCCGGGGTTCCTGCCCAGCCCCCGTTCCTGTGCAGGTGGCCTTGGATGAGTCACTTTCTCTCTCTGCTCCTAAGCTGCACTGTTCCTAAAACGGGATCTCGAACCTGGACCCTGAAGAGCTGTGGTGACAGTTATGTGTAACGGCCGATGTGAAAACAAGTTCTAAGTGTTTTCTGCACCGACACCAAACTTCCTGGACCCAGCACGGGCTCACACGTGCCCCACCCTCTGCGTTCCTGAAAACGGCTTCCTGAAAGGAACCACTTCCCCATGGGACTCAGGCAAGACTCACAACACCCCGGGTTTACCAGGGGCAAGGCCAGCCCCAGATCCCCCAGCCCCTCTGCCTGGTGAACAATCCGCGGGACTGCTCCTCCCACTGCGCCACCCCACAGCATGCCTGCGACCCAGGCTTGGGTTAACATGGTGCTGCCCGAGACCCAGGCTTGGGTTAACATGGCCCCGCCCTCCAGGCCTGGAGCGGAGACCCCGACCGGAGGCAGCAGACAGCCCCTCCGAGAGCAGGGTGGTCCCAGGAAGACCTCTGCTCCACTGTCCCACGGGCACCGTCATCCCATCTGCCAACACCCATGCCTCTAGCCTTGCTGACTCCTCTCTGCAGGATAAAACCCCTCTCTTAACCCACGAGACGCCTGCAGAGCTCATAGTCAGGCATCCTCCTCCCTGCAGCCGTCCCCTCCCCTAAGACTGCGCGTGTCTTTCTCTGGCATTGGCTCTCAGTGGTTCTTACGATGGGGACAATGGTCTCCTCTCTTCTGACCGCACCTGCCCAGGGAAGACACAGGCATTCCCAGCTCTGTGTCCAGCTGTGGCCCCGAGCTCCATGAGGACCCAGGAACTGTGGCACACAGCGTCCCTCTGCTCGGTGGCTGATGGTCCAGCTGTGGCCCCGAGCTCCATGAGGACCCAGGAACTGTGGCACACAGCGTCCCTCTGCTCGGTGGCTGATGGTCCAGCTGTGGCCCCGAGCTCCATGAGGACCCAGGAACTGTGGCACACAGTGTCCCTCTGCTCGGTGGCTGATAACCGTCCAGCTGTGGCCCAGAGCTCCATGAAGACCCAGGAACTGTGGCACACAGGGTCCCTCTGCTCGGTGGCTGATGGTCCAGCTGTGGCCCCGAGCTCCATGAGGACCCAGGAAGTGTGACACACAGGGCCCCTCTGCTCGGTGGCTGATGTGGTAAGGAGGGACAGACCCACTGCGAGGCCCCACACAGGCACCATGCAAATGACCCTTCTCACAATGGCACAGGCTCTCTGGGGGCCCACATATGTGACAGCTATGGGGGTGGGGGAGCGGGAGGCTGTGGGCTAAGCCAAGCCCCAGGTCCCACCCACAGGTCTAGGAAGGGACAGGATGACAGGCAGGACAGGCCAGGGTGAGAGAAGTCTTGACTCTGGTATTAACCCAAAATATCTGAGACGGGTGTCAGTCAATTTAGGAAGTTTATTTTGCCGAAGTTAAGGACGTGCACCCGTGACACAGCCTCAGAAGGTCCTGATGCCCAAAGTGGTCAGGGTACAGCTTGTTTTATACATTTTAGGGAGGCATGTGGCATCAATCAATATGTGTAAGATGTACATTGGTTTCGTCCAGAAAGGCAGGACCACTGGAAGGAGAGAGGGGGCTTCCCGATCATAGGCAGGTAAAGAACAAACTTGCATTCTTTTGAGTTTCTGATTAGCCTTTTCAAAGAAGGCGATCGGATACACATTTATCTCAGTGAGCAGAGGGATGACTTTGAATAGCGAGGCAGGTTTGCCCACAGCAGTTCCCAGCTTGATTTTTCCTTTTAGTGTAGTGATGTTGGGGTCCCAAGATGTATTTCCCTTTCACACTGCCTTCAGCCCTCAGGTCACCCAGAGGACAGGCTCGGCTCTGGGAGGCTCCGGCGATGGGCTCTTTGAGTCCCACTGAGCACAAGCTCCTGTTTAACCTGTGTCGTGGGCATCACCGCGAGTCCCTGGTGGACCAGGCTGCAGGGATAAGGGACCAAGGCCACAGGCGAGGAGGCCGGCAGGCCAGTGTGGTCCACATCTGGTGACACACACCTCGTTGACACCCAGCTCTGGGTGTTAGTAAGAGTGACCCCTGGCCAGCACCCTGTTCTGGGTGTTACTAAGCAAGGGTGACCCCTCGCTGTCCCTCCCTTGGCTCCCAGCCCTTCCCTGAGCTGAGAAAGAGACTCTGAAGGCCGCGGGGCATTCGGGCAGCCCCTGTGGGCCGTTTTGCTTCCGCATCTCATATTTCCCTTGCGTCTTTTCACAAAATATATGAAGCTGTGAACACAAAACTGTCAACTGAGCTAGCTGCCTCCCTCTAACAAGATCAGTCCCAATTATGCCAGCTGCCAGGAGGCTGCTGAGAGCTGCACTCGTTTGAGATCCTGTCTCCTGCGGTGACACGGTGACGGCACAGGGCAGGCCCACGGAGTGAGTTCAGGAGGCCCCTGTGGCTGCTTCCAGGGCACCATCAGAAAGACTCAGAGGTACCCAACCTGAGCAACATGGCAACACCCCTTCTCTCCAAAAATAAAAATAATAAATAAATAAATAAATAAATACAAAACTTAGCCGGGCATGGTGGTGCATGCCTATGGTCCCAGCTACTCGGGAGGCTGAAGAGGGAGGATCGTTTGAACCCAGTGAGCTGAGATCTTGCCACTGCACTCCAGCCTAGGTGAGTGAGAACTTGTCTTTAAAAACAAAAACAAAAAGAGAGAGGAAAAAAAATCACAAGGAAGAGAAAATAAATTTGCTGAGCTGGCACAGCAGGAGAGAGAGTTCTCCTCGTGGCGGATCCTGGATTGGGGGCATGGGGGCAGAGCTTTCCCTTGGACATGTTAGCACTGTCCCCACAAGAGCAAAAATGCCAAGGATGGCAACCCCGGGGTAGGGGTGGACCCTCCGAGGCAAGCTGAGCCCTTCCTCATTTCACATATGCTCATGTCGGCCATGGGGAGGCCAGTTGTGGCCAGTCACACTCGAGTATACACAAGTTGTCCCCCTGTGCCCGGCCCAGGGGAGGAGGAGGCTGGTCCTACCAGGGGCAGAAGGATGAAGAGAAAGGAGACCAGAGCCAGCGGTGAGGCTCTGAGAGTTCTGGCCGGGCAAGCAGGGGCGAGCAGCATCTGCAAAGAGGCTGTGGTGTAATTCTAGCAACAGCTTGATGGGGATCTAAGTTGGGGGAGGCTGGAGAGGTGGCTGTGAGTGGCCAATGAACTCTACTAAATAGGAATTCAATCCAGGGCCTGGCACTGTAACCCGAATATTTCCACAGGTCCAGATGGCCCAGTCCATGCACAGAATTGCCTTCAAAGGATGCCAGATCAGAGCCGAGGGCCTTGAGGAATTGTAGCTCTTCAGTGTCAATTTCCTCGCTAAACCTCCCTGCGGTTTAGCAGGAACACTATGAAGAAATCCAACCCAAACATCTTTCCTTCCCAGACCCCATGCTCAGCCCCTCCCTCTCACACTGCCCCTCCCTAGTCCTTCCCAGACCCCAACCTCAGTTTTTCCCCATCCCACACTGCTTCTCCTTGTCCTTTCCAGACCCTATGCTCAGCTTCTCCCCCCTCACACTGCTCCTTCCTAGTCCTTTCCAGACCCCACGCTCAGCTTATCCCTCCCACGCTGCTCCTTCCTAGTCCTTCCCAGATGCCACATTCAGCTTCTCCCCCACCGATGTTGCTCCTCCCACCCCTCCCAGACCCCACACTCAGCTTCTCCCCTCCCACACTGCTCCTCCCTAGTCCTTCCCATACCCCACACTCAGCCTCTCCCTCCCAGCTGCTCTTCCCCAGTCCTTCCCAGACCCTACACTCAGCTTCTCCCTCCCACACTGCTCCCCCAGTCCTTCCCACACCCCACGCTCAGCTTCTCCCTCCCACCTGCTCCTCCCCTGTCCTTCCCAGAACCCACGTTCAGTTTATCCCCCTCCCAGGCTGCTCCTCCCCATCCCTCCCAGACCCCACGTTCAGCCTCCCCCATCCCATGCTGCTCCTCCCCTCTCCTTCCCAGACCCCACACTCAGCCTCCCACTTCCATGCTGCTCCTCCCTGTTCTACCCAGACCCCACACTCAGCCTCTCCCTCCCACACTGCTCCTCCCCTCTCCTTCCCAGACCCCACACTCAGCCTCCCACTCCCACGCTGCTCCTCCCTGTTCTACCCAGACCCCACACTCAGCCTCTCCCTCCCACACTGCGCCTCCCCTGTCCTTCCCAGACCCCACACTCAGTCTCCTCCTCCCACACCGCTCCTCCCCTGTCCTTCTCAGGCCCCACTCTCAGCTTCTCCCCCTCTCATGCTGCTCCTCCCCTGTCCCTCTCAGACCCCATGCTCAGCTTCCCCCTGCCACATTGCTGCTCCCCGTCTTCCCTAGACCCCACATTCAGCTTCTCCCTCCCACACTCCTCCTCCTTAATCCTTCCCATACCCGATGCTCAGCTTCTCCCTCCCACCTGCTCTTTCCCTCTCCTTTCCAGACCTCACACTCAGCTTCTCACCCACTACATTGCTGCTCCCCGTCTTCCCCAGACCCCACACTCAGCTTCTCCCTCCCACACTGCTCCTCCTTAGTCCTTCCCATACCCCACACTCAGCTTCTCCCTTCCACACTGCTCCTCCTTAGTCCTTCCCATACCCCACACTCAGCTTCTCCCTCCCACCTGCTCCTTCCCTCTCCTTCCCAGACCCCACACTCAGCTTCTCCCCCACTACATTGCTCCTCCTCATCTTCCCCAGACCCCACACTCAGTTTCTCCCTCCCACATTGCTCCTCCCTAGTCCTTCCCATACCCCACGCTCAGCTTCTCCCTCCCACCCTGCTCCCTCCCAGACCCTACACTAAGCTTCTTCCCTCCCACACTGCTCCTCCCTAGTCCTTCCCAGACCCCAACCTTGGTTTCTCCCCATCCCACACTGCTTCTCCTTGTCCTTCCCAGACAAGGAGCATAGGGTCTGGGAGGGACAGGGAAGGAGCAGCATGGGAGGGGAAGAAGCTGAGTGTGGGGTCTAGGAAGGATGAAGAGGAGCAGCATGAGAGAGGGAGAAACTCCCTTGTCCTTCCCAGAACCCACGTTCAGCTTCTCCCCATCCCAGGCTGCTCCCCCCATCCCTCCCAGATCCCACTCTCAGCCTCCCCCTGCCAGGCTGCTCCTCCCCTGTCCTTCCCAGACCCCACATTCAGCTTCTCCCTCCCACACTGTTGCTCCCTAGTCCTTCCCATACCCCATGCTCAGCTTATCTCTCACACCTGCTCCTCCTGTCCTTCCCAGACCCCACACTCAATTCTCCCCCTCCCATGCTGCTCCCCCCTTGTCTTGCTGCTCCCTGCTCCTTTCTCCTTCCTCCTGGGCCTCCACCCACCCATCTTGCCTGCTGATCACAGTCACTATGCTAACGCCCTCCCCCACACAGCCCACAGGGCCCACCCCCCAGGCTTGCTCTAACTGCTTTCCATGACAGGGCTGTGCGTGGGCAGCTCTGGTGACACACGCTGGCGTGTCACCCTGGGCGGGTCGTGGAGAGCTGCTGGGGAAACCCTGCACTGGAGCAAGGGACCAGCAAGAAGAAGGGCAGCCTGAGCCAGAGCTGGGAGGGGAGCGGGAAGGTTGCGGGGCACAGGAAGGCAGCCGGGCAGGAGCGGCGGAGCCCTGCAGCAGAGGTGGAAGCTGCTCCTGCCCACATCTGCTCCCTCAGGAAAATGCCAGAAGACCCTTCCCCCAACTTTGCCTTTAGTTTCTGGTTTCCAAGGAAATCTGAGAGCCTGGACACCCTTTAATGAGCCCTGGAGGTGACACCTCCTGGTGGGTCCCTCTTGAAAGGCTGTGGACTCTGCTCTAGGCTCTCCCTTTGAGCCATCTTGGGGCACCTGCCTGGGATGCACATCCCCAAGGAGACACCATCCCATCAGGCACAAAGCCTGCACTAAGCGTGCTGCAGTCACCTGCTCTGTCATTCTGGAAGGGGGCTCAGCCCACCCTCACTGGGGCAGAAGGCAGAATCAGACCACCTGTGTACGAGGGGCAGTGATATTCAGAAAAAAACCACCACTGAGGTTATGAAAACACCAGTGGCACAAGCAGAAGAGCAAGGGACCAAGGGCTCAGAGGAAAATCCTTTCTCACAAATAGATGTGCTTCACGTAATAGAAGAATATATATATATATATTTTACAAGATTTACTGTGCTGTCAATAAGGCACAAGGACTGCAGCTTCTAAAAATCAAAATCCAGCTCACAGGGGCCAGGACACTCTGATCCGCAGGAGGAAGATTCTAAGAGGCAATGGCTATGGAGTGATTGCCCACCACGTGCCAGAAAACGGAGTGTCCCTCACACATATGGACTCAGCACTTCCCAGCAGAGTGCCCTGGCATGCAGGAATAACCTCGCATGCAGGCGAGTCACAGGTGTGTCTAGACGGCGTGTCTGGTCCTGTATCCTCCAGGTGTTGCATGGAAATTGTCATTATCTGTGTCTGCCCCCATGAGCATAAAGCTGAGAACTGCTGTGTGCACTTCATCCACATTCTGAGCTCCAGAGGTCACTACAAGTATCCTCATTTTAAAGACAGTACGACCACATGAAGTAATTCTACCAAAGTTATGCATTTCAAAGTGAAGGAACCAAGATTTGAAGCCAGGCAGTTTAGCTCCAGGCACTGTACTTCCAACCACTAAACTACAAAATCACTAACATTTACTAAACACTTTCCATGTGCCAAGCACAACAGCTGCATCATCTCATTTAATTCTCCCAGCGACTCTGTAAGATAGGAATTTCTGTCTCTATGTTAAAGATGGTACAATGAGATGAACCAAGGCTAGGTTACACAGCTGGGATATGATGGAGTTCTAACAAAATGGTTCAAGGTTTTGAAACTAAAATCAGGGGAAAGTGTATCTGAGACCACCTGATCCACCAGGGAGAACCAAACAAGTAGATCACCCTTGAAAACAATAATAAGAAATTAAGACAGGGTGGCATTGGTATAAGGATAGGCAGATTGACGGGCAGAACCTAAGAGAGAGTCCAGAAGTCACTGCCATCTATGCGGTCACCTGATCTATATCAAAGAAAAGGCTGAGGTGTGGGGCTGGGGGGAGGGGTGCAGTCTTTTCCATTGCTGAGTTGACTGGATATCCAAATAGAAAAAAGAAAGCAGCCTTACCCCTGCCTCACACCACATACAAAAATAAATTTCAGATGGCCTGGAGATCTAAATGTGAAAGGGAACACAATAATGCTTTTAGAGGAAAACACAAAAAAAATCTTCATGACCTCAGCTTAAGCAAAGATTTCTTAAACAAAACACAAATCATTAATCCTGCATTTGTGGGAGGCCAAGGTGGGAAGATCACTTGAGCCCAGGAGTTTGAGACCAGACAGGGCAACATGCCAAAACCCTGTCTCTACAAAAATTACAACAATTATCCAGGTATGGTGGTGCACACCTGTAGTTCCAGATACTCAGGAGCCTGAGGCATGAGGATTGCTGAAGCCTGGGAGGTCAAGTTTGCAGTGAGCCAAGATCGCAGCACTGTACTCCAGCCTGGGTGATGGAGCGAGACCCTGTCTCACCAAATGAGACAAAACAACAACAAAAAAAAACTTCACATCATCAAAAGACACCGTTATGAGAACTGCAATTCATATATCTGAAAAAGGACTCTTAACCAAAACATATGAAGAACTCATATAAACCAACAAAAATAAGATTGATGTCCCATAGAAAAGGGGAAGAATACTTGCACAGATGCTTCACAGAAGTAATTCAAATGGCCAAGAAATATACAAAAAAAAGTGTTTGACACCCTTAATCATCAGGAAAATGCAAATTAAAACTACAATGTAATCCACTTACACACCCGCCAAAGTGACTAAAATAAAGAGACAGAATATAATAAGTGTCAGCAAGGATATGGAACAACTAGAACTCTCTTGCAGCTGCTGGTGAGAGTCAATGGGGCAGTCACCTGAGGCAGAAATTTCACCCAGCCCCAATACTACCTCATCTTAACTGATGACATCTGCAACAACTCTATATACTAATAAGCTTGCATTCTGGAATTACTGGGGGTTAAGGCTTCAACATATCTTTTTTATTAATTAATTTATTTATTTGAGACAGAGTCTTGCTCTGTCACCCAGGCTGGAAGGCAATGGTGCAATCATGGCTCACTTCAGCCTTGGCCTCCTAGGCTCAAGAGATCCTCCCATCTCAGTTTCCTGAGCAGCTGGGACTACAGGTGCATGTCACCATGCCTGGCTAATTTATTTTATTTTTATTTTTAGATATGGGGGTCTTACTATGTTGCCCAGGCTGGTCTCAAGCTCCTAGCCACAAGCAATCCTCCCACCTTGGCCTCCCAAACTGTTGGGATTACAGGTGTAAGCCACTGTGCCCAGCCTCCTACAACATATCTTTTGGGGGGGACACTATTCCACTCATAACAGTGTGTGTGTCTATAACACACCTTATACTCCAATAAAAATGTGTTTGAGTTCACAATAAAAATAGCTGATGTGCATTAAACATTGGCAACGACCTGGCCTCTGCTCCATGCACTGTACATGCATTGCCTCCCCCTCACCCAAAGTACTCTGGATACTTGGAAAGGAGGCCTAGATGTGGGTGCAGTGGAGAGAAAGGGAGAGGGGCCTGCAGCCTATCCAAGGCAGGCTGTCCTCATGTCCTGGGCATTTGCCTGAGGAGAATGTAATGTCTGTGACCCACCCCCTGCCCTTAGGCTCCTGCCCAGGAGAAGGTCAAAGGCTGGTGAGGTCTTAGGGCATGACCCTAACAAAAGACTCGCTCAGCAGCACTGAGGCAAGAAAATAGGGTCTGGAGGCAGGGAACCTGAGGCCAATTCCCGCTGACTTCCTAGAGCTAAATCAAAAGGAAAACCTCAACTTTCGATATCTAAGTAACAAAAGGACCAGGGGCTATTCCCTTTGTAAACCCCTCCTCCTTTTCTGCTTGGCAGATGGAAAATTGAAACGATCTCTGATTAGTAACTTTCTGCAACCAATCAGATATTTGCACAGGAGTGTAACTTTGTAACTTTAGCCTCTGGTTGCTTTCACAACCAATCAGATGCTTGCATAGGGTGTCACCTTTGTCACGTCACTTTAGCCTCTGATTGGTGGCTTCTCAATCAGACTGATTGCAAGTCGCTACCTCATTTACATAGGGTGTACACCAAGTTACCAATGGGAAATATCTAGAGGGTATTTAAATGCCAGAAAATTCTGTAATGGGCTCTTGAGACCTGTGCTCAGCCGGCTCCCACCTTGTGGAGTGTACTTTCATTTTCAATAAATCTCTGCTTCTTTCCTTGCTTGGTTTGTGCATTTTGTCCAATTCCTTGTTCAAAACACCAAGAAACTGAACACCCTCCACCAATAACAGTGCCTGGGGCTCAGGTGCCTGTGACCTGCTCCTCTCTGTTTCTTCTTCCCTGAGGAGCATCTTGCTCAGCTCCTGTTAGGAACCAAATGTTTGGGTCCCCCTAAAATGTATATATTGAACTCCTATCCCTTAGTGTGGCTATAGTTGGAGCTGGTGCCTCTAAGGAAGTAATTAAGGTTAAATGAGATTGTGAGGGTGGAGTACAATCCAACGGGATGAGTGTCTTTAGAAGAAGAGACATCAGGAAGCTCTCTCTCCCCCAACTCACGCGCACTCAGAGGACAGGCCTTGTGAGGACACAGCAAGAAGGCAGCCGCCTGCAGCCCAGGAAAGAGCCCTCCCCAGATGTCAGCCCTACTGGCCTATGGATCCTGCCCTGCCGCTCTCAGCTCTGCTGGCCCCCAGATCCTGCATTCCTCGGCTCCCGAACTGTGAAGGATAAATGTCTGCTGTTGGAGCTGCCCAGTCTGTGGCATCTCCTTATGGCAAAGAGAGCCAACTAAAACAACTCCTGACACTCATTAAGGAAAATGGAAGAGCTGGTAACTCTGCTGCTTTATCCTTCACAGAGGCAGGAAGTTGAATTTCATCAGGATTTAAAACTGTCTGTCGCTGGAGGCTGGGTAATGCTGACCAGGACAAAATCATTATCTGTGGAAGCCCTTTCATCATACTCGCAAGGCTGAAACTTGATTTCTCCCTCAGAGCTCAAGGCAAGACCAATACTCTCCTCTGTGAACAAGAAACACAACAGCCACTGTAAAATCTTCGGTGTAAATGGCAGACTTGCAGCTGCAGAAAAGCAAAGTCGTGGTACAACAGAAAAATTTCAGAAATACTTCCAAATTGCAAGTGAAATTAAAAGATAAAAGTGAAAAATCAACAACAGAGGCAGGTAGGATGTGAAGGTCTTACAGAACCAAACCACACACAGCAGATGCTCCTGAGAAGAAAATGAAGAAGGGAGTGGATGTAGCATCCAAAAACATAATAGAAGAAAACTTTCCAGGTGGAGAAATTGAAAATGCTGGGCAAAAAAATAATGCAGAAAGAGCAATAATGCCAGAGGGTGTTGTGCTACACTGAAGTTTGCACTTTGGGAAAAACAGGGCATCAGAAAAGCTCCCAAGAGGAAAAAAGTAAACAGATTATCTTCAAATAAGCTAAAATTAAGTTGTCTTCAAATGTCCCTACTGAAATAAAGGATGCCCCCAGACCATGTGATATGGTTCTGCTGTGTCCCCACCCAAATCTCATCTTGAATTGTAGCTCCCATAATCCCCACGTGTTGTGGGAGGGGCCTAGAAGGAAGTAATTGAATCATGACAGCGGTTACCTTCACGCTCTTCTCATGATAGAGAGTGAGTTCTCACACAATGTGATGGTTTTATAATGGGCTTTTCCCTCTTTGCTCAGTACTTCTTCCTGCCATCAGGGGAAGAAGGACATGTTTTCTTCCCCTTTCACCATGATTGTAAGTTTCCCTAGGCCTCCCCAGCCATGAAGAACTGTGAATTAATTAAATCTCTTTCCTTTATAAATCACCCAGTCTCAGGCAGTTCTTTATAGCAGTGTGAGAACGGACTAATACACCATGGGATAACTGATACTGGCATATCTGTGTGGGAGATCCCAGGACCTGAGAACTTTCTGGCCATTTCTAAAAGCTCCAGAAGGCTGCACCTGTCACCTCTTCTGTAAAAGCTGCTTGAATGGGATCCTCCAAAATACCAAACAGGACAGCAGGGACGTCACCCTAGAAAGCACTGGGCTGGAATGATGGAACAGCTAAAAATAAGAGAATCAAAGCATTCACAACTCTTGGGAGAAAGGTTGCTGCTGACACAAATTTAAAATACAGTTATATCGATGCCAACAAAGTGGAACACATTGGAAACCTTTAAGGGGTTTAAAATTTCAAGTAAGAAGTATGAGGTTTGTAAGTTCAGAGGAAATTAATGCACTTAGGAAAGGGATGACGATAACAAGGAGGAGCAGCATTAAGTTCTCTGTTTTCCATAAAAGGGAGTCAAAAGTCATTGTTTAATCTTTGATTGTTAGACAAACATAAGTTTAAGACTGTTTCAAAAACATGATGTTTGCCTTCTAAATCATTGCAGATATTTTAAAAGGAGAAATATGTGGACAGAAAAAATGTGGCTGAAACACCAGGGGTTTGATGTTGGTCTTGTTGCTCACTGCACAGAAAGCCAAACACTGAGACAATGAATACTGCAAGGAAGAAGGAAGGCTTCATGCGGGTGCACAGTTGAGGAGGTAGGAGCTCAGTCTCAAATCCATCTCCTCAACTGGCTAAATTTAGGGGTTTACAGAGCAAGGAAGAAAAGTAACCACATGTAGAAAAACAAGAATTGGAGGGCACGAAGAAGAGGAGGTGGTCAACAGGAAGCAGGTGGTCCCTTAGACAGTCATGATGGGTGCAGGTCAGCCGTCTCATTGTTCAGATGCAGTGACCTGGTGAGTTTCAGCTCCTTGATACTATCTGGGGGGCCTGATGGTTAGTTTCCTGAGAAAAGAATTTAGATCAGACAAATGTAACTTTCTCAAGTTTTAAGACTGAAAGGGTCAGTTTCTAGGTTTACTCAAGAGAAACCATAAGCATCAGTTGTTTATGGTTGCTTATCAGATGCTTTCCATCAGCTGTTTATGGACTCCTTTCCAAGACACAAAATAGAGCAAAACCCAGCAAGGAAAGATGCAGGGAAGAAGAGAGGGAGGGAGGGGAAGAGAGGAAGGGGAGAGAAAGGGATGGAGGGGAAGGAAGAAGGGAGGAAGGGAAGGGAGACAAAGAGAGGGATAGGAGGGAGGGGAGAGGAAGGGAGGGATGGGAGGGAAGAAGGGAGGGAGGGAGGGATATGAGGGAAAAAGGGAGGGAGGAAGGAGAAGGATAAAGAAAGAGAGGTATGGGAAGGAAGGGAAGAGGGAGAGGAGGAAAGAAGGAAGGGAGGGATGGAAGGGAGGAGGAGAAAGGGAGGGATGGGACGGAAGAAGGGAGGGAGGGGAGGGGAAGGAATTGTTAAGAAGGAAGAAGAAAAGGAGGAGAAGGGAAGGATAGGAGGGAAGGTAGAGGAAGGGAGGGATGGGAGGGAAGAAGGGAGGGAAGGAGGGAGGGGAGGGATGAAGAAAGAGAGGAATGGGAAGGAGGGAAGGGGAGGGAGGGAGGGGAGGGAAGAAGGAAGGGAGGAGAAGGGAAGGAGGGGAGGGGAAGGGGGAGAGGGGAAGGGAGGAATGGGAAGGAAAAAGGAAGGGAGGGAGCGGAGGGAAGGATGGGAGGGAAGAAAGAAGGGAGGGGAAGGAAGAAGGAAGGGAGGGATGGGAGGGAGAAGGAAAGGAGGAGGGGAGAGAAGAAGGAAGGGAGGGGAAGGAAGGGAGGGGCAAGAAGGAAGAAGGCAGGGACTATAAGGAAGAAGGAAGGGAGAAGGAAGGAGAAGGGAAGGAGGGAAGAGGAAGGGAGGGATGGGAGGGAAGAAGGAAGGGAGGGATGGGAGGAGAAGGGAGGGAGGGGAGAGGAGGGAAAGGGAGGAATGGGAGGGAAAAGAAAGGAAGGGAGGGGAGGGGAATGGAGGGACAGGAGGGAAGAAGGGAGGGAAGGGAGGGAAGAAGGAAGGGAGGGATGGGAGGGAGGGGAAGGAAGAGAGGGAGGGGAGGGGGGAGGGAAGAAGGGAAGGAGGGGAGGGAAGAAGAAAGGGAGGTATGGGAGGGAGGGGAAGTGAGGGATGGGAGGGAGGAGAAGGGAGAGATGGGAGGGAAGAAGGAAGGGAGGGAGGGGATGAGAAGGAAGAAGGGAGGGAGGGGAGGGGAAGAGAGGGATGGGAGGGGAAGAAAGGAACGGGAGGGAAGAAGGAAGGGAGGCTGGAAGGTGAAGGGAGGGATGGGAGGGAAGACGGGAGGGAAGGAGTGAGTGTGGGGAAGGGAGGCAGGGGAGGGGAAGGGAGGGACAGGAAGGAAGAAGGGAGGACAGGAGGGGGGAAGCAGGGAAGGGAGGGACGAGAGGTCAATATGACATGCTCATTCCAAATACCAGGTAAAATTATTTAAATATAAAGGATTTCTGGTTACAAAAAAAAAAAAAAAAGACCAGTGTAATGTCTTACCACCTATAAGAGACTTCATAAAGCAAAATAACACAGAAAGGTTTAAAATGAAAAGATGAGAAGAAGCACAGACTACAGAAAAGTCAAGAAAGCTGGGGCTGACACATTAATATTGCAAAATTGAATTTACGACAGGAAGTATTCACTGTTACATCAGGGATCGTTTTATAATCTTCACATATGCAAATAAAGATGGAGCGCTCACAGTAAGCAGCATTTGTCAGCTCACCAAGACAGCAGCAAAAACCCTGAAAAACAGGGAAATCTTTATAAATACGGGGGAAGGGATTAGGTCCGCTCTGAAGGCCGAAATAAATGAGTCCAGCGAGGGGTGGGATGACAAGATGAGCAGGGCTCTGGCGTGGCAGGAGCGCCTCGCACAGGGAGGCCTACTGCCACCATTTAGATGCAAAGTAAATCTAAGTAAATATTTAAAATGCAAAATGTACACCACTCTTGCTTTCTCGTAATGCAATGAAGCTACAAATCATAACAGTTTAAACAAAGAAGCCAACCGCTTAGAAATATAAAAGTAATGGGGCAAAGAGGACATACGATGATGTGTTGTTTGTAATAAAATAAATATAAGCATACTACATAGCAAACAAGAGACAGAGCCCAAACTGTCATTGGGCATCAATCTGTAGCTCCAACCATGAATGCCATTTCTTAAAGTAAGACAAAAGAAACATCTGGGACATTCACCCAGGAGTTTAGGAAAACACTTCTGGTTTAAAGAGGCATGTCAAGTGGCCTCACACAGACCCCGCCAACCTACCACCAGAATCCCTGCAATCCACAGACCACAGCTCACACCGCCGCCTCTCCCACTGGTGGACAGGCAAGCTAGGCTGGGCAAACGGGGTGAAGGCACCACTCAGTGGCCCCTTAGGTCACCTGCCCCCACAGGGGACCCTGTGCCTGAGGTCCACCCACCATGGGGCTTGGGGTCCTGGAGGGCCGTCATACTAACCCTCCCTGCCACCTCTCCCCATCTGCAGCTTTCAGTGACCCGGGGACTTTGTGCTCAGCCGTCTGGGGCAATTCTGTCCGCCTCCAATCCAACTGTCAAAGCCCTCAGTCCCAGGACTTCAGAATGTGACCATGTTTGGAGACAGGGCCTCGAAAGCGGAGATTAATACAAAGTGAGGTCACATGGGTGACCCTAATCCAATCTGACGGGTGTCCTTACAGGAAGAGGAGATGAAGACACAGACAGGCACGGAGGGGCGGCCCTGTGAGGACACGCGGAGAAGACGGCACGTGCGAGCCGGGGAGGCAGAAACCAACCCTGACAACCCGTGATCTCAGACTTCCAGCCTCCAGAGCTGGGGGAAGGTACGTCTCTGCTGGTGAAGCCGCCAGTCTGTGGTGCTGGGTTACACGCCGGTACCCACGTGCCAGCCGAGACAGCAACAGCGAGACACTCCAGACAGGTGAAGGGCATGCCGGCTTCCCACCGCCCACCTGAAAACCCTGCCTAAGGATGAGCCCAGTCCACGAAGCCTGCGTGAAACGACACGTTCAACAGCAGGAAAGACCTGGGTGGCACAAAAAGAAAAAGAGGCAGGAGGCTCAACCCGGAGAAACCCTGAGCTGGGTGCAGAGGCTTCCTGCACATGTGGTTACATGATAGCCACGAAGACGGGGGAGCAAACACAGCCTTGAAAGAAATACTCCAGAGCAAAAATGGACAGCAGTGATCAAATCATCCAAAAACACACATCGCAGAGATCGTTCAGGCACTACCCCTCCCCGGGTCCGATCTGCTCTCCATACCCTCCCTAGTGAGACCTCGGGTGCCTCCAGGGACAGAGCTCTCCAGTGCTGCGCAGGAGGCCGGCCTGACCAAGGGGAGGCAAAGGTGAGCGCCCCTTCTGCTCCCTCCCGCCCCAGCTCACTGCACGGGAACCTGGCCACCCTTGCCCTTGGCAGAGCAGGCAGTGCTGAGGCAGGACCTCCTGGGTACAGGCCCTCAGGCCCTACCCAGGCAGGAAGAGCTAAGCCAGTGCAACTCCACACTCTCAGCCCCAGCTGTCCCCACCCCTGAGCAGAGTCGCTCCAGCCAGCCCCACTGCAGAAGACCAGGCAATGAATGAGGAACTGAGGGGAGCGTGCCTGCGTGGCTCCCATAGCTGGGACGGACGCCGCAGGCGGCCCCCACAGCGGGAATCACAGCTCACAGTGCTGCGGACTGGGAGGGGCAAGATCACAGCCTCTTTGGAGGGCTGCTCTCTGCTCCCAAGATGGCACCGGAGAGCCCCTCCCCACATGGCGGAAGGGCTGAAAGGGGAGCTTGCGCCCTCAAGCCCTTTCATAAAGGCACGGATGCCATCCGTGAGGGCACCACCTCCAAGCCCTGTGCCCATGGGGGCCGAGCTGCAGCCGTGACGTTTGGGGGCCGCGTACGTCGGAACCACAGCACGCTGGAGCGCAGCGCAGCACAGCACGGCAGCGTTGCAAAGAAACTGATTCTAGGGGACGATCTGCCCATGTCCTCTGCAATCCCATTTTCCAGCCTGGATGCTCTGTGTGTACAGCTGTCCATGCCCAGCCTCTCCCAGAGCCTTCCTGGCCCCACTCTACCATCCTCAGCACCTCCGTGGCACTCAGCGCTCATTCAGCCATTAGGCATCTCCTGTTTAAGGGAATTCCCTGGTCCATCTCAGCTGGAGCCTCAGGTGTGACCCAGAGGAGGTCATGTATGGAAGGCAGAAGGCAGGAAATGGCTTCACACACCTGCTGACCCACCAGACACGTACTGCACACCAGCTCTGGGTGGTCCTCAGGAGTCAGAATCAACCAACAGACAGTAACCCCCCACCTTCATGGAATGGCACTCCCCTGGAGACGTAGAAACAACACGTGTAATACATCTATCTGATGAGACGTAGAAACAGCACGTGTAATACATCTATCTGATTGTTAGCAGAGCCAAGTACCGTGGAAGACCCAGGGCCCATGCCACATCCCAGCGAAGCGCCAGGGCTGCAGGAGGTCAGAGGGCACCCGGGAGGCTTCCTGGAGGACGAGACGCTTGAGCTGAGTCTTGAAGGCCAAGTAGGAAGGGCCAGGAATGAGGCCTGTGTGACTGTGCCTTGGTGGGCAGCGTGGGGCTCCTGGAGAGGGTGAGATGAGAGTGAGGACTGGAAGCAGATGGGGGCGTGGGCCGTGCGTCTGTCTCAGGAACCCTCATTCCAGGCAGAAGGAAAAGCGAGTGCCAGTCACATGAGGCAACAGGAAAACCGGGGGGAGCACAGTTCCAGGAGAGCAGCCGACACCCCAATTCCTCCACCCTCAGGCTGTGGCTGTGAAAGGGGGAGGCCACCCCAGCACCCCAATTCCTTCACCGTGCCCCACCTGCCACCTCTGCAGGTCTCCAGGCTGTGACTGTGAAAGGGGGAGGCCGCCCCAGCACCCCCATTCCTTCACCGTGCCCCACCTGCCACCTCTGCAGGCCTCCAGGCTGTGGCTGTGAAAGGGGGAGGCCGCCCCAGCACCTCAGCTCCTTCACCTTGCCCCACCTGCCACCTCTGCAGGCCTCCAGGCTGTGGCTGTGAAAGGGGGTGGCCGCCCCAGGGCCACAGATCTGCACCCAATGATATCTCTGCACCCCATGCTGCTGATGAGGGGGGTGCCAGCCACCCAGGTGCTGACTTGCTCCTCGTCTTGGTTTCCAGTGTCTCACTGTGGTGCTCCCCTGGGGATCCTTAGATTTAGATTGTTGTGTGGATGTCACGGTGCCTCCCGACTCTGCAGGTGATGTGCGTCCTTGGTTCCACCACACCCTCAGCCAGCGCCACCTCGGCGGCCGCTGCTCCATTCTCTCTCTCCTTTTCCTCTTTTTTTTTTCTGGCGGAGTCTTGCTCTTGTCACCCAGGCTGGAGCGCAGTAGTGCAATCTTGGCTCACTGCAACCTCCACCTCCTCGGCTCAAGTGATTCTCCTGCCTCAGCCTCCCTGGTAGCTGGAACTACAGGCGCCCACCACCACACCTGGCTAATTTTTGTATTTTTAGTAGAGACGGGGTTTCACCATGTTGGCCAGGCTGGTCTCCAACTCCTGACCTCAAGTTATCTACCTGCCTCGGCCTCCCAAAGTGCTGGGATTACAGGCGTGAGCCACCGCGCCCGGCCCTCCCTCTCCTTTTCTTTAGAGTCCAACTACGTGCAGATGAGGCCATTTCACCGCCCCCACCATCTCTCCTGTCTGCTTCCCGTCTTTTGGCCGCCTGCATTTTGAGGCCTGGCTGTCTAGCCGCCGCCCCAGCCCCCACCTGGCAGTGCCCACTGTGCTGCCATCCTCACCTGGCTCTGCTCGTTCTTGCCAAGAGGCAGAGATCCAGTCTCATTTCACACCAAGGCCCCGACCCAGAGACCAGACAGAATTAAAACAAAGCACAAAGCTGCAGAGACAATGGGCCAGGCAATAGGGTCGCAGTTAGCTGAGTCCCCAGAGGTACCCGGCCCACGTTGCCTGTGAGACCCTTCTCACAGAAGCCTGAAACTGGACTGGGCCCTGTTTACAGAGACACAGACCCACACCTGCCCGGCCCTAGAGGCCCCTGTCCCTCCAAGCAGGCAGCTTCCAGGACGATGAAGAGTCAGAGGCCGGCGGGTGCCAGAGCTGTCTGCAGGGGACAGAAGACACTCTAGGGTCTCGAGGTGACGGGGGTAAGGTGGGTGGGATGAGGAACGTCCAAGGCACAGACCCTGCCATGGAGGGCCCTGGTGTGGGTGTGTAAACCATCATATGTAAGATGTGCATGTAAGCTATCGTATGTAAGGTGCACATGTAAGCTATCACATGTAAGGTGCATGTGTAAGCTATATGTAAGGTGTGCACATAAGCTATCATATGTAGGGTGTGTGGATAAGCTATAGTATGTGAGGTGCATATATAAGCTATATGTGAGGTGTGTGTTACAGTGCCAGGGAGCGATGCAGTCACTCGAGGTGGCCGTTTGGGGGGATGTTTCCAGCAGGAAGAGGAGCAGCAAGGAGGCTGGGACAGCAGAGGAGAGCAATGGGGAGAGGGACCAGGATGGGCAAGGTGGCCAGGAGCTGTGTGTGCCACCACAACTGACGGATGGGAGGATGGACCAATGAAGAGACCCAGAGAAACAGGGCCCAGCCCCTGCCCCCAGGAGGGCCCAGCCTAATAAGAGGGCAACTGAGCACAAGTCCCGGGACAAGGATGGTCCAGAAATGTGCTGGTCCCCACAAGGACCAGACTCACGGCCTCCCCAGCCAGGAGCTCCATCCCAACCCCAGCCTCTCTGTCCGGCTGTGAGCTTGTTGCTGTCCCCCTCTGCCCTTCAGTCTCTCCACCTGGAAACTGGGAGGTTGGAGTGTGTCTTGTCTAAGTCCACTCTGGACACTGATGTTCTGCCTGGGGACGGCCAGCTATAAGCCACTCTAGTCTGCATAAAGGACAGAGGGCAAGGGCACGCACATGCCCAGGGCCACACAAACACCCCAACCCATCCCCTGATGTGGCCCTGAGCGTCCTTCTGTGAGAGGCTTTGATTACCACGATGAGCTCATGCTTGCAGACCGAGGTGAGAAAATCTACAGCCCGGTCCCCATCCTCATGATCCAGGGCTCCCAGGGACCACAGAGATAAAGGGCATCTTCCCTGTGGACTCGCAGCTGGGGACCCAGGCTGGATCCAGCACGTCCCAGGCCTTCAGGTGAGGGCACCACCCCTACATCTGGCCAGCAATGACTCTGCCCTTGGCAATGACTCCAAAGCAGCGGTCATTCACAGGTCAGTACAGAAAACCTGTGTCAGAGGAAACTCCTGAGCACCATGGCATGAAGAGAAAAGCACCAGCATTGCCGCAGGAGCTCCTAGGTGCCCAGGACTGTGCAACATTGGGACCTTTCTTCTCTGATTGACGCAGGCATCCCCACTGCCAGGTGAGAAACTCGGGAGCAGGTGTGACGCCAGCCCTTTGGGCCCTGGGAGTTCTGCTCAGAGCCGCGGCTGCAGCCACCAAAGCCCTCCCATTTGGGGATTGTTCTTGATAGAGGAAGAAGGCGGCCCCAGAGCCCACCAACCCAGGCTGGGATGCAGCCTGTGAACTCCTCATTGACTCTTACAGCCCGCCCTGGAAACGCTCTGCCTTCTGGAGAGCAATTCTCCCGTTCTCCTCTTGACTTATTGCATTAAATTCCTAAGACCAAGTCAGGCGAGGGGAGAATGAGACTGTAAATGGTTTGCCTGTGTCCCCACACAAATCTCATCTTTAACTGCAGCTCCCATAATTCCCACGTGTTGTGGGAGGGACCCGGTGGGAGATAATTGAATCATGGGGTGGCCGTTTTGCCCATACTGTTCTCATGGTAGTGAATGGTTTTAAAAGGGGAAACCCCTCTCACTTGACCCTCATTCTCTCCTGTCTGCCGCCATGTAAGACATGCCTTTCACCTTTCACCATGATTGTGAGGCCTCCCCAGCCACGTGGAACTGTGAGTCCGTTAAACCTCTTTTTCTTCATAAATTACCCCGTCTTGGGTATGTCTTTACCCGCAGCGTGAAAACAGAATAATACAAAGCTCTTCAGAGGACACTGAGCCCAGCACCTCCCCAAAGCCTGAGGAACTGGAGCAACGTGAGGGCTTGGTTCAATGTTCCTGACAGTTGAGTTCTGACCCCACCTCCCCAGGGGACAGGGAGATGTGGAGTGAGGGGGTATTCACTAAACGTTTCTGGACAAGTGGAGGCCACAGTGGGGCACTTGGGCAGACAAGAGTCTGTGACATACAGGCCGCCCAGGAGGCTGAAGCTGGGTGCAGAGCCCCGTAGCAGTCAGCCCCTGCAGCTAACAAGCACCTGTGAAATCTCGACGGCACGCAATGCTATAATTTATCTGGGCTCCGCCAGGAGGCTGGCTGGCTGGAGTCATTGGGTCTGGGTTATCCCCATGTTGCTTGTCCTTCGTGGACTGGAGGCTGGTAGGAACGAACTGCTTCCCTCGGCAATGGCAAAGGTGCTGGGGAGAGTAGAAAACCCTCCAGCTCTGGAGGCCCAGGCCCTGGGCCTGCACACTCTCTCCTCCGCCCACGTGCCCCAGGGTGAGTCCAGTTCAGGACCAGGACACGCATTCCTGCTTCTGCAGGAGGAACGGTCTCCCGGCAGAGGGCCTGGATGCAGGGCGGAGTGAAAAATTGTAGCCAATTATGCCATCTGCCACAGCGGCCTAAGAAACTTGGATTGCATCCCAGGGCAGCAGGGGCCATCAGCAAGTGACAGGGAGCCAGGCTGCAGAGGAGGCAGGAGGCCAAGAGACCTGTCGGAGGCCACTGTAGTTCATCGTCCAGGAGAGAGATGGCAGAGGCCCCGATCCGGGGGTGGGAGAGAGGGCAAAAGGCCACAGAGAGAGGTGTTTAGGAGGCAGAACCTTGGGCCTGGACCTTGGCTGGCTGTCAGCTGGTGGTTTAGGATAAGTTCCAGGTGACTGGCTGGAGAAGCTTAGGATGGGAGGGGCAGAGCCCAGGGACAGAGTCGCTGGGTAGGGGAGCCCTCCTCCAACCCAGACTCTGGCCTGTGAGGCTGAGACTCCGTCTGTGTTGTGTAGTGTGTGTGTGTGTGTGTGTGTGTGTGTGTTTATAGCAGTATGCATGTGTGTGGTGTGTGGTGTGTGGTGTATGTCGTACGTTTGCATGTCTGATGCATGTGCCATGTGTGCTGTGTGTGGTGTGTTTGCATGTATGATGCATGTGCTGTGTGGTGTATGTGGTGTGTTGCTTGTATGCTGCATGTGCTGTGTGTGGTGTATGTGATGTGTGTGGTGTGTTGCTTGTATGGTGTGTGTGTTGTGTGTGTCATGTGATGTGTGTGGTGTGTTGCATGTCTGATGCATGTGCCATGTGTGGTGTGCATGGTGTGTGTGGTGTGTTTGCATGTATGCTGCATGTGCTGTGTGTGTTGTGTGTATCATGTGATGTGTGTGGTGTGTTTCATGTCTGATGCATGTGCCATGTGTGGTGTGCATGGTGTGTGTGGTGTGTTTGCATGTATGCTGCATGTGCTGTATGTGGTGTGCATGGTGTGTGTGTGTGTGTTTGCATGTATGATGCATGTGCTGTGTGTGAGGTGTGTGGTGTGTTGCTTGTATGATGCATGTGGTGTGTATGGTGTGTTGCATGTATGCTGCATGTGCTGTGTGTGGTGTGCATGGTGTGTGTGGTGTGTTTGCATGTATGCTGCATATGCTGTGTGTGGTGTATGTGCTGTGTGTGGTGTATGTGACGTGTGTGGTGTGTTGCATGTCTGATGCATGTGCCATGTGTGGTGTGCATGGTGTGTGTGGTGTGTTTGCATGTCTGATGCATGTGCCATGTGTGGTGTGCATGGTGTGTGTGGTGTGTTTGCATGTCTGCTGCATGTGCTGTATGATGTCTGCATGGTTGTGTGGCATGTGTGTTGTTCTCCATCAGAGCATCCCCTTCCTCAGGGACTGGGGCATTTGCACCCCTAGAATAGACCCCCCCATCCCACCCTTCTCCCCCAGATCTCTGAGACCCCTGGACTGAGCTACGGGGAGCCTTCTTGCAGCTCCCTCCCGACCCTCCACTGGACCAGCCCCTCCCTAGAACCTAGAACCTGTTCCCCTGCCTGGGATCAGGTCTTAGGGCCTGGAGGGTCAACACAGAGGCCCTCTGCTGTCTCCCAGCTTGGAGTCTTATGGGAAAGAAGCAGCTGGTTGCTGTGGCAACCTGCAGATGGGCCAGCCCTTCCTCCCCACTAGCTAAGCCTCCGGGGTCTGCCCGCACCTCTCCCAGGTGGACAGGGAGAGGAGCCTGAAATCTCTGAGGCACTGAGACCTGCAGCTTCACTGCCAGGAGGCCAGGGTCTCTGAAATGAACAATCCCAGAGGGCAGGCAGAGTCCTCCTGCCCCAGTGGCCTGGGACAGTGGTACGGCACTCCCTGCCCTCGGTCCATCACACGCACAGGGATGCCTGCCCTGAACCCCTCAGGGACCCCCACCCCTAGACCTGTCCTCCAAAATCCTCTCAAACCCCAACAGTCACTGCCTCCTCCTGCCCCACACCCTTTAAGTAAACTCAAACAGCACCAAGAGCTATTTAAGGCAAAGTGACTCCCTGACTCCAGAGCTCCGTGGGACCCAGGAACACCCCACACACAGAATGGGCTTGGGGAGCAGGGTCTGCTCTCAAGCCGAGAGACAGTCTGGGAGGCCGTCTCCCACATGTGGGCCCGAGTCCCTGAGCAGAACCCACAGGCATCCTCAGCTCTGTCTCCACACCCCAGGTGGTCAGAAAGACACAGTCCACGCCCCCGGCCTTCCCAGACCACACAGCCCTCGACTCCGTGAGGAATGACGAGGGCCTTTCCCTCCTGTAACCTGCCGCTGGGCCCCCAGGGCGAGGCGCCCTGCGAGGGTGTCTCTGCCCAGCCTCGCTTTCCGTGTTCCACACACCAGCCTGCCTCTCAGTCCCTCAGGCTGGTGCCCAAGGCCCCTCCCATGAGAAACCTCCCCCAAAAAATAAAGGAAGTCTCTGCCCTTCTTCTCTCCTTGGTCTTCACAACCTGGGAAACTTGCAGCCTGGGTGCTGCTGGACGCGAGGACGCCAACCACCCTGCCCCACCAACCCGGTACACAGCAGAGCCCGCGTGCAGCTCCAGGCTGCGCTCCGAGCTAACAGCCAGGCCAGAAAGTGTGAAGGGCCTCTCTCAGCTCCCGCTCAGCTGGGAGCTTCCCCAGGCAGCAGGGTCAGGAAACGGGGCACCCTGCTGACCCCCCACTCTCGCTCAGGGGCCCTCACTGTGTGGGGGCTCCAGGACAAGGCCCTGCCCCTGTGCAGAGATAGTGAGGGCAGGAGGCCGGGGCAAGGTGTCAGAAACCATCCCCACCTGTACAGAGGAGAAATCCGCCTCCTACAGAGAGCAGGGGCTGAGTAAGAGAGGGGAGTGGCAAGACAGTGTGAAGGGAGGGCAAACATCCCTGCCCGGGTGTGGGTGCTCCTGGGAGCCTCTGCCCAGGAGCACGCACACACAACACACCACACACACACAACACAGAAACCATTCGCACAAACCACATAACACAAAGTCTGAGGTGAGCACAGTCTTCCTGAGACCCCCAGCATGGCCCCAGGAAAGGGAGTTCCTGCAATGAAAGATTGATGGTTTGACAAGGGCAAGAGAGGGGGGAGGAAATACCTGTTTAGACAGATGAATGGATGGGTGACAGATGATGGGTGGATGATGGATGGATGAATGGATGATGGATGGGTGAATGGATGATGGATGGGTGAATGAGTGATGGATGGGTAGGTGGATGGGTGGATGGGTGGGTGGATGGGTAGATGGATGGATGCACGGGTTGATGGATGTTCAAGTGGGTGGATGGATGGGTGGATGATAGGTGGTAGCATGGGTGTATCATGGATAATGGATGGACGGATGGATGGATGGATGGATGGATGGATGGATGGATGGATGATGAGTGGATGGATGGATGGATGGATGGATGGATGGATGAGTGGATGATGGATAGATGGATGGATGGGTAGATGGGCAGATGGATGATGGATGGGTGAATGGATGATGGATGGGTGGTGGGTGGATGGGTAGATAGATGGATTCATGGGTGGATGTTAAGGTGGGTGGATGGATGGGTGGATGATGGATGGATGGGTGATTGAATGGGTGGATGGATAATGGATGGATGGATGATAGATGGGTGGAGGATAGATCGATGGATGGATGTTTGGATGGATGGATGGATGGATGGATGGATGGATGGATTGGTAGATGGATGAATGGATGGATGGGTGGATGGATGTTCAGGTGAGTGGATGGATGGGCGGATGGTGGATATATCACGGAAGATGGATAATGGATGAGTGGAGGGGTGGATGGATGGGTGTATAATGGATGAGTGGATGGGTAGATGGGTGGGTGGATGATGGATGAGTGGATGGAGGATGGATGGATGCATGTATGAGTAGATGGATGATGGATGATGGATGGATGGATGGATGGATGGATGGTTATATCATGAATGATGCAGGGATGAATGGTACATAGGTGGTTGGATAGATGGATGGATGTTCAGGTGGGTGGATGAATGAGTGAGCAAATATTTGGGTTATAAATGAAAAGTGTGTGATAAGTGAAGGAACAATGAGTCAAAGGTCCAAAGTGGTGCCATATCCTAGCAGAGTGTGGCCAATGAACAGAGGCCAGATCAAGCAGTCCCCAGGGTAGGGCTGGGCAGCTGTCAGAAACACACCCTGTACAAGCCCAAGCCAGGGGACAGGTGGCAGCAAGACAAGGTGGCGCAGCCTTCCTGGCTGAGCCTCACCTGCCTGTGTGTGTGCATCTGTGTGTGTGGCTGTGTGTACACATGGAGTTGTGTGTCTGAGAGTTCAAGTGTGAGTTTCTAACTGTATGCAAACCTGTTTGTGCTCTCATGTGTGAATATATGTGTGCATGTGTCTGTGTGTTGGGGCATAGCCTGTGGTGTGTGGGTGTGTGCATGTGTCTGCCTGCCTGTCTGAAGTCTCTGTGTTTTTGGGTGTTGGATGTATCTGCATGTAAGCGTATCTGTATGTACGTGATGTGCTGGGCATCCTCTCCATACCTTCTGCCTGGGACCCCTCTCTGTTTTGAGCTCTCCCCGGTCCATGTCAGTGCCGTGCTGGTAAAGATGTAACAACTGGCTCTGCATCAGGACTTGGGAGAGCCCTGACATTAGCATTTGCTGATATCCGTGATGTAAACCCAACCATGGCTGACTTCGAGCCCCCAAGGCACTGAAAGCAGTGTTGGGAGGAGACACAGGAGCACATTCAGCTCTCCGGAGCCTGTGTCACTAGCTCCAGATGCTTTGACCTGGCTCTGACTCCTCATGCATCAAAGCCCTCATCACGTGGTTCTACCTTGGACCATGGGCTCAAGCACCTCCACGGTGGCCTGGGGCCTCTGCTCTCTCTGCGCAGTCAGGGGCCAGCCTGAATTGTCCAGGTGTGCTGGGTCCCAGAACTCTACCCAGGGGTTCCAGGGGCAGGAGAGGTCAGGGCTCTGCAGAGGAGGGGACCAGCAGCTCCCCAGGGTCAGCACCTGCACGCCACAGCCCTGGAGCTAACCCTGCCCTGAGAGAGTGGCCACCCCATGGTCCCTCCCTGCCCCACCACCTCCAGGAAGCCCTCCCTGCCCCACCACCTCCAGGAAGCCCTCCCTGCCCCACCACCTCCAGGAAGCCCTCCCTGCCCCACCACCTCCGGGAAGCCCTCCCTGCCCCACCACTTCCAGGAAGCCCTCCCTGCCCCACCAGCCACCTGTCATCTTATAGACAGCAGTGCATTCACCGTGGAACCCTCGAGTCTCTCCTTGAATGCGTGCCACGCTGACTCGAACCCAGGGTGGGGCTGTGAGACACCACTGCTGATCCATTCTACAGAAAGTCTACTCCCCCCCACTCTGTTCCAAGCATCATGCTAGATGCTGAGAGTACAGAGACAAATAAGGCCTATCCCCACTCTCATGGAGCCCCCCACAATGAACCCCACTACCACAAATCTGCACTCCTTCAAGCTCAGCCTGGCCCCTCGCCAAGCTAGATCGGGACCTGACAGGTGCATGTTAATAAGCCCCACCCCTGTCGTGGCCACAGAGCACACTGAGCAGCCCCACCTGGCCGGTGGGCGCACCACCCTGCAGGCTGCCTAGACAAGGGACAGCCCTGCTCACCCCGCAGGCCCCCATCTCTCACACACACGGTCATGGGGGCAGCACAGAGTTCAGCTCCCTCTGCCCAGGGCTGCCTGCCAGGTCAGAAAGCAGTGTCCCCACCTCAGTGGAGAGGGAGGAAGGGTGTGTGCCCTCGACAGACGGTGCCCAGGGCGGGGGCGGGCCCTGGAGTCTGCACAGATGGAGGAGGCCTCTTTACTCTTCTGCGTCCAGCGAGGTCAGATGGCCTCTGGTGCAATCTCCCTGCCTGTGAGTATCTCACCATCTGTGCATGCCCTTGGCCGCCATGTCTGCCCTGGGCCTGTCCCCAGCCTGGCCCTCCTCCTCCTCCACCTGTCATTAACCTTCACCGAGGAGGGTTTTTCCAGCATGGCTCTGCCTCCAGCCCTCTGCAGGCTCTGTGGCTTCCCACTGCCCTCGGGACAAAGCTGGGACTCCTATGCAGCTAGCATAGATCGTCTCCTCTGTCCCGGGCCGAACCTGGCTCTGCTCTCCACATAGACCGTCTCCTCTGTACCAGGCCTGGCCTGGCCCTGCCCTCCGCCCAGGCTCTGGACACACCCTTCCTCTCCCCTGGACACTCAATGTGCGTCCTCAGCCCTGCCCTGGGTTCACAACTCCACACGCCTCTGCATAGCGCATTTTGAACTTCTTGTAAGCATTCCTTCTTTCCACATGCACTCCGAGTGCCCAGTCCATGCCAGGAAAACCACAGGGAGCAGGAGCAAGGGTGCACGAGAGACAAAACCCACAAAACAGGGGGGTCACCTGCAGGGGAGACCTCGCTGGGGGGGCCAGGGAGAGACACGGGGGCCTGGGAGGGAGCCACGTGGACACAGGGAATGATGCCCCAGGCAGCAAGTGCAAAGCTCTGAGGCATCCGCTGCCGGCAGGCTGAGGAAGAGCCTGAGGGCAGGGCAGCCGCGTGGGGTGAGGGCCGCGGAAGATGTGCTTGGGACAGGACAGGACCGCCGGACTGCGGGGTGGGCAAGCCAGGTGCGTGAATTCCATAGGATGGGCTTCTGGGAGCAGCCCAGAGTGCCTGGCCCAGTGATGCTGATACCTAATCGTGCTTCCCATGTGCAGGCCTCGCCCTACACACGTTCATGCACCACAGTTATGCGATCCTCACAGCTCCCCAACTAGGCCCATTTTGCAGATAAATAAGCAGAAGCAGAGAGGTGAAGTCGCTGGCCCAGGGCCAAGCAGCAGGCAAGGGCAGAGATGGAAAGCAAACACAGGCACGCGACTCTGCATTCCCCCACATGCCCTACCCCACTGTGGCTTGGTCTCCAGGAACAGGGATGCGTCCTCCTCCTCCCTGAGCCTGGCACCGGACCGGTGAGGCCCCATCTGGGTGGGTCATGAGGTGACAGCTTAGCACCCCACAGCATCCAGAGACCTCCCAGGAACTCGCTGAACTGGAGGGGCCTAATGCACCTTGGTCCTCCAGGGTCTATGGGCTCTGAACTCACTAATTCATTTCTTCATTCCCTCACTCATTCACTCACCTACTAACTCATTCACTAACTCACTCATTCACTCACTCATTCACTCATTCATTCATTCACTCACTCATTCCCACACTCATTCACTCACCTACTAACTCATTCACTCACCTACTAACTCATTCACTCACTCATTCATTTGCTCACTCACTCATTCATTCACTCACTCATTCGCTCACTCAGTCAGTCACTCAGTCACTCCTTCACTCACTCATTCACTCACTCACTCACTCACTCATTCACTCACTCATTCATTCGCTAACTCACTCATTCACTCACTCACTCACTCATTCACTCACTCATTCATTTGCTAACTCACTCATTCACTCACTCACTTATTTATTCACTCATTCATTTGCTCACTCATTCACTCATTCATTCACTCACTCACTCATTCACTCACTCATTTACTCACTCACTCATTCATCCACTCACTCATTCATCATTCACTCATTCACCACTCACTCATTCACTCATTCATTCACTCGCTCACTCATTCACTTGTTCACTTATTTACTCACTCACCTGCTCATGTGTTCATTCACCCATTCACTCACTCATTCAGTTGTTCACTCACTCACTCATTCACTCTTTCACTCACTCATTCACTCACTCATCTATTTGACAAATCTGGCCTAGCCCTACCTATTCCCTGGGCCAAGCTAAAAGTACTGAAATGCATCATTGCTGTCCCACCATGGGGACATCTCAGACTGGTGCTCATGGACACAGACAGAGACAATGAGGGAAGCCCAGGGGTGTCTGAGCTCTAAGGAGACCTCTCTGCTGGGCAGAGTCAAAGGGCACTCCCCTGCTACGTGGGATAGTGACCCTCTCCACCCTGTAGGGCCACAGTGTCCATTCCTGTCCCAGGTGTCTCAGGGACACAGAGACCCTGTGGTTTCCGACCTGGCCCCACATCCTGCTCTATGTCCCTGCCTGAGAAAAGAGGAGTCGCCTGACAGTGGCTACAGTGATGGCACGCAGCGTGCCTGCCATTCCAGCCAGCATCAGAGACGGCTGAGCTCAAGGGGCCGGCAGACGGACTACGGCAGGGGCCGGCTGTGCCTGGCAGACCCTCGGGCAGACGGAGGTGGGCAGGGGCTGGTCAGGCCAGACCTCAGTCAGGGACCTGGAGCCAGGGTCTCTGGAGCCAAGATGGACTGGGAAAGAGAGAGGGTTACCTGTCCTTGCCTCAGCCCACGGGGGAGAAGGGGGGTTGAGAGGGGCTGGAGATGTGGTCAGCAAGGGGTCCCAGACACCAGAGAAGACAGAAGCCTAAAGCAGAGGGAGCCCCACCCCACAGAGGACAGCCCAGGGAGGCTGCAGACATCAGGGCTGGGGTCCTGCCTGGCTCATCGCTCCTGCCTGCAGAGGCTTGGGGTAATGGTGGCAGCCAGTCCATCTGGAGCAGTCACTGAGCGCCAAGTCCACACCTGGCTTCACCATCATTGACTCATTCAAGCCTCGTAACAACCGATGAGGTCTCCATGGCTCCCACACAGTTAACTAAAGCTCAGAGAGGCCAACGGTCTCCTACAAAGGGGGCTATGAGCCCACCACAGGTGGGGAGCTAAGAGCCCCTGCTCCCTGCCCCTCCAATCCCTTACCAAGGAAAGGGGACACGTAAACAGTCCCTACGGACATTCCCTAAGGAGGCCCAGAACCTGCCGCTTCACCAGTGGGATCCTGGGCCCCAGACCCTGCGGGACGGCCAGGCCAGCCCCAGGAGTGCTCCCTGCAAAGCTTGAAGTGCCCTGACCCACGTGCCCAAGGAGGCCAGCCTAGGGAGTGACAAGGGCTCCAGGCATGCCCAGCCTGCCTTTCCCTGGCCCATGGCCTCAGGCAGCTTAGCTTACCCTCAACCCACTGGCTGCCTGACCACCATAGGTCCCGGTCCTCATCCCCACACAGCTCTCACAGCCCTGCTGGAGGCCCCCGGCTGCCCTGCCTCCAGCCCTCAGACATCCTGGCAAGCTCCTCCTGAGCCCCTCCCTATGCAGGAGTCCTAGGGACCTGGAAGGCAGGTGGGGCAGTGGGATGTCCCACGAGAGGCTTCTAACACGAATAGCCTGGTCCTGGGTTCAGATCTGCCCACATCCCACGAAGGCCAGCCTGGTGCGGCCAATGGGCTCTGCCTCAGAACCAGCAGGGAGGTGATAAATGCAAGTCCCTCGCCTCATTCTGACTTTCTGAGTCCAAATCTCCAAGCGGAGCCTGGAAACTGGATTTTACAGGTGCCAGGGCCTTCTAAGCGGGAGCCTGGTGAGCTGAGAATGCTGGTCCCGGAGGCCTGGCAAGCCCCAGCTCATGAGCCCCCGCCCGCAGAGCAGCAGCTCCCGAAGCAGAGCCCGAGGCCACTGCGCCCTGTGCCCTTGGTGCCCAGCACAGTGTGGGCGGAGTAAGGAGCCAGGAGGATGGGTGAATTAGTGAATGAATGGGTGAATGAATGAATGTGTGAATGAATTCAAACACCCTTCCAGTTCTGCCAATGCCACTGCCCCCAAGAGGCCTGGTGCTAATCCACAATAACTTGGAAGAATGTTGACCCCTGGCCCAAGACCCTAGACCCCTCAATGCACAGGGCTTCCTCATGCCCCCTCCCACCCTAGGGTCCCCACTCCCCTGACCAGAGACATCAGAGACCAAAGTAGCCAAGACGGAACAACTCAAGGTTAATTTCCTTGTTCTTTGTGCTGTGTGCCCCTGGGCCAGTAACTCAACCTCTCTGAGCAGCCGTTTCCCACTTCTGAAAGTCCCGTTTACTTCCCAGGGGTGTTTGGGGCCCAGTGAAATAACCGATAGTCTGGCCAAATGGGGAAGCACATCCCACTGGAAGGCGCTGACCAGACAGGGCTGGTATGGCAGAAATACCCTCACTCCATGCTCCACACACACAGCCTTGAAGCTGCTGGGTCTCCCCTGCCTAGGGTTAGCACACATACACATAGACCCAGACAGGTGAGCAGGTTGCCTGAGGTCCCAGCTCCTCCAGGTGTGGGGCAGGATTTGAACTCGGGGCTCCCTGGCCTATGAGCACTGCTCTGAACCCTTCTGCCAGCACGGGTACCCCATACACACCACACTGGCTACTCCACAGCATTCCCGCTGCTTGGAATGCCTTTCAAAGTTCAACACAGACCAGCCACCTCCTCCAGGAAGCCTTCCCTGATGTCCCAGCCCCACAAGCTACTGGTGTACATGCCCCCTCTCTGGCAGAAGCTATTCTAAAGACACACGCCCTGTTGTTGGTTCATTCAGCATACTCTGTGCAGACACCATGTGCCTCTCGGAGGTCTTCTCTCCGTTCCCTGGCATGCAGTAGGTCTGGTACTTTGCTGGCGCCCTGCTCCACGGGTCCCCCTCTGAATCATTTCCACCCTTGGGCAGCTATGAGTAAACGCCAGGACCTCCAGCCAAGATCTTTTCATTGGCTCTTTGTTTGGGCTGTTTTTGCCCTTTTAAAGTAAAAATAGTTTATTTTTAACATATTGTTGCTGTTGTTTTCTTTTTAAGAAGATGCAAAAAAAAAAAAAAAAAAAAAAAAGCCAGGCTGCTTTCTCCTCTTGGCCAGTATGTCTGTGGCAGCCCTTATCAGACACCCGGAAGCTCTGTCAAGGACCCCCAGGCACCCAGGGTTCCCAGAGAGAGAGTGCAGGGGCTCGGGATTGGGGGCGCTGCCACCAGAGGTAAAGGAGGCATGGCCTGTTCTCTTGTGGACAAACCAAAGATGCAGGGGAGGGCCCAGGAGGACCCCCTCCCCCTGGAACAAGGGCCTCTGTGGGTGGAACCAAGAGCGTGAGAGCTGCCTGGGCCATCTGGAAGACGAACGGCAGTCCCCTCTGCAAATGCCTCTGGGCAGCGCCTCCCTAAACCAGCTCTGCCCTTGGGAAGCTCACAGGACAGAAGGGGAGGCAAGGGGAGTGGAGGGCTGAGGCCAAGTAAGGAAAGGGGAATAGGGACACAAAGAGGAGCCCAGGAAGGCCTCTTGGGAAAGGCGGCTCCTGAACTGAGCCCTGAAGGATGACAAGAGTTACGCAGACGAGGCCGGGCGCGGTGGCTCAAGCCTGTAATCCCAGCACTTTGGGAGGCCGAGACGGGCGGATCACAAGGTCAGGAGATCGAGACCATCCTGGCTAACACGGCGAAACCCCGTCTCTACTAAAAACACAAAAAATTAGCCGGGCGAGGTGGCGGCGCCTGTGGTCCCAGCTACTCGGGAGGCTGAGGCAGGAGAATGGCGGGAACCCGGGAGGCGGAGCTTGCAGTGAGCTGAGATCTGGCCACTGCACTCCAGCCTGGGCGACAGAGCGAGACTGTCTCAAAAAAAAAAAAAAAAAAAAAAAAAAAAGAGTTACGCAGACGAATGAGGACCAGAAAGGACACTGCAAGGAGCTGCTCCCCCTGAGACGGGCACCGTATCCCCCACCTGGAGCCTCAGTCTCCTACGCTGTCAAATGGGACAGTCCTAGTGGGGCTGACCAGGTAGGGTTCTCACAAGGACCCAGCAGTCTCACTACCCATTTGTTCATTGCTTTCATGATCAATCGTCGCCTGTCTTCCTTGACCCCATCCCGTGCCAGGGCCCGGAGAGGCCAAGAAGGACCAGATAAGGCCCTGGAAGGTTCTGGCTACTCCCAGGCCAGAAAGGAAGATGGATGAGAAGGGATGATGATCGTCTGCATTCCAGCGGGCCTCCAGAAGGGGAGGGTCTGAGTCTTTCAGGGACATTCATGTCCACGTTGCTACTTGACGAAGGATGAGGAGGTGGGTAGCTCTGGCAGGCCAACAGGGGGATGTACTGAACGAGGAAAAGTCCCCAGGCAGGGCCCCCAAAGGAGAAAGCCGAGCCGGGAGCTCAGAGTCCCACCCTGGCTCAAATGTGTCACAGAGACAGCAATGGCTCCACTGAAAAGGCAGTGGGACCAAGTGCAGCCACCCACAGTTCTGCCCACACTGCTGTGGCCCACAATTGCCCAGTGATCCCCGCAGGGACTTGCTGAGGCCTGGGGTGGGACCCACTCCCCAGGGCAACCAATCAGAGACAGCTGTGGCACATGGACATGAGGCCGAGGGCCAGAGCAGCTCCTGTCTGGGTTTCAGCTCCCTCCTCGTCTCCCCCGTGATAACATAAAGACAAAGTGAGGCTTCCAGGAACTCAGCGCTGCAGAGGTGGCTGTCGCAATGGCACTCTGCCCTGAGCCAGCAGGACCCAGTTCCTGATGGGGAGTTGGGAGGGGGAGAAAGAAGAGAGAAGCAGGTGCAGTCGGTCCCCTGCCAAGGTGGCTGGGCCCAGCGCTGGATGCAGGGGATCCCCGCAGCACACCGTTTGCCCTACACGTAAAGACTTTCTGACCACTGCCTCGATGTGGTTCTCCGGGCTGGGAGCGGCCTTCTTCCTGCCCTACAGACCATTCCCCAGCAGCAGCCAGAGGGGTCTTTCAAACCCCAGAGTCACCCCCAGGCTCAAAACCCTAGGAGCCTGTTATCTTCAGAACACGTTTCACAGTCCTTGGCCTGGGAGGCAGCCTGGCTGGGAGTTTCAGGCCTGGGCCTAAATCCGGCCTCTCAGAGCACCAGCCATGCAGGTGGTCAGCGCTCCTGCAGCCAGGCCCAGAGCCTCGCTCACACACAGAGGAGGGCCCATGGCGTCGGAAAAACAAAGAAAGAGTATATATGGGCCAAGCTTGCTCTCAGGCACACACAGCCCTCAAGGACAGAGTGGACGAAGGCACAAGCCTCAGCCCTGGACCCAGGCTTCCCCTGCACACGGAATCCCTCAGGCTTCCTGCCCTCAATGAGGTGAGTCTCGGCACACGAGGCCCTTGCTCCCTGTCCACCGTGCTGTGGGAGGGCCACCTGGGTCACCCCAGAGGTCCAGCAGCTCCTGGAAATCAGTGCCCACCAGATATGGGAAGCGCCTCTGCCCTTGCTCCTCCAGGCCCAAGACAGGGAAGGGTAATTGTCTAGAAAATGTCCAGGCAAGGCTGCTCCTCCGGGTGCTCCCAGGTAAACTCCAGGAGACGGGCTTTCCCAGCCCCTGCTGGCTTCCCTAACCACCCCCGTCACCCCAAACATCCTTCGTCAGCCCCACAATTGCCCACTGGAGATTCTGTGGCTCCTTCACGCCAGGCCCCTAATTCATGGAGAGTAACTTGAAGGGAGACAAACTAGAAAGTAGAAGTCTCAGCCAGGCGCGGTGGCTCGTGCCTGGACTCCCAGCACTATGGGAGGCCGAGGCAGACAAATTACTTGAGGTCAGGAGTTCAAGACCAGCCTGGCCAACATGGTGAAACTCCATCTCTACCAAAAATACAAAAATTAGCTGGGCATTGTGGTGCATGCCTGTAATCGCAGCTACTCAGGAAGCTGAGGTATGAGAATTGCTTGAACCCGGGAGGCAGAGTTTGCAGTGAGCTGAGATCGCACCACTGCACTCCAACCTGGGTGACAGAGGGAGACTTTGTCTCAAAAACAAAACATAGAAGTCCCATAGCCTCAGTCCCGGGAGGCTGTGGGGGACGGCCCGGTCCCCACCCTCACTCCCTGCCTGGCCCAGGGAGCAAAGCCCCCACAAAAAGCAAGTGCAAAGCAATGTATGGGCAGAGGTGCAGGAGGGGAACTAGGCTGGCAAATGCGAATTTAAACAAGCCATTCATTGCCAAGCAGTGCGTCATGGCACTCAGAGACATATAAAGGGACTCTTGACATGAAAAGGACCCCCTTAGCTCCAGGCCCACCTCCTGTTCTTATTCTGCCCAATCCTTTACCTGCGGGCATGCAGCTGGGGTGGGTGTCCCTCCTCTTCCTATGATTTATCCTGCAAAAAGCATCCAGGGTAGCATTTACAGACCACCTGCGGCATACATAGCCCTGGGCTAAAAAAAAATAAGGAATGTCAACTGCTGTGTCTGGGAAGCCTCGCTGGTGCTGGTGGCCAGGGCGGGACGCTGGGTGGACACAAACTAGTGGAGGGGCGGGGCTTGGAGTCACCACCTCCAGCGGCCTCCCACCTCTGAAAAGGTCCCTGTCCTCGGGCTAGGCCCACCAGCCCGCATGGCTTAAATTAATCTTCCTGCCTCCCCAGCCTATGGAGAGGGGAGGAAGCTCTGAGGGCCTCCTGCCTGGGACTCCTACTAACGACTGTATCTGGGAGAGCAATGCCCCCCACACACACACAGATGCACACAGACACGTGTACACCTGCCCCCCACACACAGACACGTGCACACCTGACCCCCACACACACAGACTCATGTGCACACCTGCCCACACACACGTGCACACCTGCTCACACAGACACGTGCACACCTGCTTATACATGTGTGCACACCTGCCTTCACATAAGACACATGTGCACACCTGCCACACACACATGCACACCTGCTCACACACAGATGCACATGCACACCTGCTCACACACATAAGACACATGTGCACACCTGCCACACACACATGCACACCTGCTCACACACAGATGGACATGCACACCTGCTCACACACATACTCATGGGCACCCCTGCCCACACATATACACATGTGCACACCTGCCTTCACATACACATGTGCACACCTGCCCACACACACATGCACACCTGCTCACACACAGACGCACATGCACACCTGCTCACACACATAATCATGTGCACACCTGCCTTCACATACACATGTGCATCTGCCCACACACTCACACGTGCTCACACAGACACATGTGCACACTTGCTCACACCCATACACATATGCACACCTGCTCACACGTGCACATCTGTTCACATGCACACATACACATGTGCACACTTGCTCACACACAGACACAAGTGCACCCCTGCTGATATGCATACACATGTGTACCCCTGCTGCCATGCACACATACTCATGTTCACACCTGCTCACACACATACACACATGCACATCTGCTCACACACACAGGCATGTGCACACCTGCTCACACATACACATGTGCACAGCTGCTCACACGCATACACATATGTTCATGTGTGCACACCCCCAGCAGGTGCATGTGCTCTGTGGTTCCCTGACTTCCACACCACAGGCTTCTGGAAGTGATGGGCACTAATGTTGCCGGCTGCATCTCTGGGCAGGTTTCCTTGGCAACCTCTCTCTCCTACTCTCTGTTTGGGTCCCAGTGTCTCCACGAAAGCATCAGAGCCATCAGGAGCAGAGTTCTGCAACCTCTTAAAAAGAAGATGTGGCAGGGTTGACAAACACATCTTGGCACAGCACCCAATCATAGAGCTCTGCATTTGGGGTGCTGTCCTCATGAGGGAAATCTGCTTGGACCCCAAAATGCTGTGCAGCCTTCTGGGAGACTCGGCCTCTCTGAACCCCAGTTTCTCCTGGGGCTGGGGCCATGGGAGCAGTGCTGCTGCCTCATGGGCTGGGTCCAGCACACGTGGCTGGGAAGGGCAGCCGGTCATCCCAGGAGCTGCACCTGGGACGTGCTCTCCCTTACAGACCCAGGAGGGAACCATCCCTGCTCACACCTTGACCTCAGACTTCTGACCTCCAGAACTGGGAGACGATTCATTTCCGTGGCGAGGGCCCCTTGTCTGTGGTATGTTTTCCTGGCCACCTTGCACTATGTCCTAACGCAGAGGGGCAGCCATCAGCCTGGCTCCCACCTGCCCACCAGCTCTGTTGCAGGAGCCTCAGGTCCCCGGGCCTGTGTCAACTAACCCAGGGATCAGTCAGGAAGGTTTTGAGAGCGGCTGATCTGAGCCGCAAGAGGCCATCCAATTGGATCCGTCAGACCTGACCCTGCCTTCCGATACATCGGACACATTCCAGCTGCAGGATAGAGAGTGACCTCGGGTGTAGGGCCAGCTGCACATGGATGACACCTTTGGAAAAGCTTGTCCTGAGACCGGATCCCCGGGGCCCGCCCCCTCAGCCTGGATCCTGTCCTGCCAGGCCCGGGTGCCCCTCCCCTGCCTGACTCAGCTCCCCTGACCCCACCCTGAACTCTGCTTCCCCAGCCTCACCCCATAGCCTAGGCCTTCCTGACCCTGTTGGGCCCCTGCACCGGGCCCTTGAGTCTAGCGGAGGCTTCCCGCCCCTCCCTTCTGCTCCAGCATCCACAGCTTGACCCTTAGCTTGGCTCTCGAGGTCTCTCCAGCTTGCCCCTCACAGGGTGACCCCCCACTGCCAGCCTTCTCCACCCCACAGGCCCCTCCTGGACCTGCCGCCTTCCTCTTGTCCAGATGGCCCCACCGCCCCCAGGAGCTCTGCCTCTGAGGACCCTCCAGCCCCTCGAAGACTGTGCAGGAAGGACAAAGCCCCTGCCACAGTGCCACCCCACAAGCGCTGGGCTGTGGGTCTGCAAGGGACCTGTCACCAGGGCACCTGCAAAAGGTCTGGAACCCGCCTAGTAACCACCACCACCATCCAATGCATGGCGCTTGCTACAGCCAAGCCTGTTCCAGAACTTTCCATGGAGCATCCCCTTTCTCCTCACAACAGCCCCACTGAACTGTGGTATCATAGCCCCATTTCACAGATGAAGAGACGGAGGCCCAGGAAGCCAAAGGACTCAGCTAAGCCCTCCCAGCAGTGAGGGTCAGCAGCAAGACTTGGACCACCATGTGGGATTACTGAGCCCAGGAGCTCGAGGCTGCAGTGAGCTGTGATCGTGTCACTGCCCTCCAGCGTGGAAGAAAGCCAGGTCAGGGGAGTGGCTGGAAACAGACCCAAAGAGATGGAAGCTTACCCAGGAAAAGGTGCGCATCTCAGGTCACTGGGGATTCAACAAAATTTTCAGTAAACGGTGCTGGAACCAGTGAATAAAAGACAAATCCAGGCTGGGCACAGTGGCTGACGCCTGTAATCCCAACACTTTGGGAGGTCGAGTCAGGCCGATCACTTGAGGTCAGGAGTTCGAGACCAGCCTGGTCAACACGGTAATACCCCGTCTCTACTAAAAATGCAAAAATTAGTTGGGCATGATGGCACGTGCCTGGAATCCCAACTACTCGGGAGGCTGAGGCAGGAGAATCACTTGAACCCAGGAGGTGGAGGCTGCAATGAGCCAACATCATCACTGTACTCCAGCGTGAGTGACAGAGCAAGACCCTGTCTCAAAACAAAACAAAGCAAACAAACAAACAACAACAACAAAAAAAAAACAAATCTAGACTTCAAAGGAGAGACTCTATAATAAGGGATTGTTTGAAGGGTGGAGGGAATGCCGTGGTCAGGGAGGAGACCAGTGCTACTGGGAGGATACCTGACCATGAGCTCTGCAGGCATCTCGAGGGCTGGGACGGGTTTTCTCTTACGGAGAGGGGTCGGCAAGGCTAGAGGCATGGGTGTTGGCAGATGGGATGACGGTGCCCATGGGACGGTGAGCAGAGGTCTTCCCGGGACCACCCTGCTCTGGGAGGGGCTGTCTGCTGCCTCCGGTCGGGGTCTCCGCTCAGGGCCTGGAGGGGGCGTCATGTTAACCCAAGCCTGGGTCGCAGGCATGCTGTGGGGCGGCGCAGTGGGAGGAGCGGTGCCGGGGATCGTTCACCAGGCAGAGGGGCTGGGGGTCTGGGGCTGGCCTTGTCCCTGGTAAACCAGGGGGCGTCGTGAGTCTTGCCTGAGTCCCACGAGGAAGGGGCTCCTTTCAGGAGGCCTTTTTCCAGAACACATAGGGTGGGGTACAATGGAGCCTGTGCTGGGCCCAGGTGAAACTCAGCATTATAAGAAAAACTGGATAAACACTTAGAAAAGGTAGAATGGGATCTGACTTTATGGCATATCCCAGAGTAAACTCCAAGTGGATCAGAGATTAAAACGTAAAAAATGAAACCACAGGGCCTGGCACAGCGGCTCATGCCTCCCAGCACTTTGTGAGGCTGAGGTGGGAGGATCACTTAAGCCCAGGAGTCCAAGACCAGTCTGGGCAACATAGGGAGTCCTCGTCTCTATTTCAAAAAAAGAAAAAAAGGAAAGAAAAGAAAAGAAGAAATGAAACTACAAATGAACCTAAGGAATTCACAGCGTGTGAATTTCTTTATAACCTAAGAGCCGCAGAATAACTGCGGCTCCAAAGTCAGAAGCAATCGTGGAAGATACTGATGATACTGATGCGTAAATGTTATAATTCCATATGAAAAATTGAGACCATGCCGAAAAGCAAAATATAAACAAAGTTAAAACACACATGATCAACACAGAGGCGAAAAATCCACTGTTTATGTCAAGGTCAAAGGGCTGATTTCCCTAACATAGAAAGAGCTCTGATAGAAACAAGGAGGGAAAAAGACCAAAACCTGATCAGAACAAAAGGGACATAAAAGATGTCAACAGGCAAGTCGGAGAGACACGCAGACATGCAGACCACCCTCAAACAGAGGCCATCAGAGGGACCTCACTTAGCAAGAGTGGCTGGGAGCTGCCTGGAGACGCCGCTTCTTCCCCATCAGTGGGTGCTGCCCTGGGGCTTGACCATGCGCTCTGCTCTGCAAGCAGCTGTGCGGAAAAGTGGGCCCTGCCTCCCACTGCTTGGAGCATACACAACGGTACCATTCCCGTGGGGTGCAAAGTGCCGCAGTGCCCAGGGAAGATCCAGCAATCTATGAGCAAAGTACAGGAGCAATCGTCTGACATAGCCGTCTCCAATGTAGGAGATCACATATGCCCAAGGGCATGTGTCATGGCGTTGTCAGCAGTATCAAAACAACGGAGACATCCCAGCTGTCCTTCAGCAAGGGCCTGGTCAGATGAACCAGGGTGTGGCCATGCGGTGGGCACCAGGCAGCCGTGAGGAGGAAGCAGTCCGCTCTCCGTGCTCTCCCGCGGCCTGCTCGCCAGGACGCGGCCTTCAGGGACAATGGAGAGGAACAAGGAGTGCAGAATGCCACCTTCTGTGCAGTGGAAAACATGCACTTGACCTTCTGTTTCTGCTTCTGCTTCTGCCATGACAAACGAACGTGCACAGGACAAGCATTCTTACCATAGACGGCTGTCAAGCTACGCAAAATCCATGAAGCGGCTGTTTGCAGACACTGGGCCACAGGCTGTGCCACTGTGCTCCGTGCTCTCCCTGACGTCTGCCTGGAGGCACGTTCTGGACACAGGACGGGCAGGTGGAGCCCAAGCAGAGCACGGGGGCCTCACTGAGCTCTGTTAGTCTGGGGAGACTGAGGCAGCTGGGATTTGAAGGGCAGAGGATCAGAGAGGAGGGAACGGCACAGGGAAGAGATTCAGAAACGCATGGAAGGTCCTCTAAGGGCTTCTGGATACCGAGCTGCCCATGTGAAAGGCAAGATGAAGCCTGACAGAGGGTAGCTTTGAATGAAGGGACCAGAGCCGAGGACAGCCTGGAGGCGACACACTGCTGGGAACCATTCATGTCCCAGCCAGCCAGAGCGGGAGGCCTGGGTGCCCAGCCAGAAGGCCAGTCATTGTGAGTCAGCTTCCTGGCCCTAGAGTAAAGGCTGCACCAGACTCACCCTAGCAAAGTTGAAAAGTAGCCTCAGCAGGACCATCTGACCAAGGAAAATGCACACCGGCCAGGATGCACCGCCACAAGTCCAGACACAACAGCGGAGCATCTTTAATGTCCAGCCTACATTTAAAAAAAAAAAAAAAAAAAAAAAGCTACACATGGAGATTCCGGAAAATCTGACGCACAGCCAGGGAAAAGGACTAACGGTAAAGAGAAATACACCCAGAGACGCTGGAGTTCGCAGACAAGCACTTAGAAACGGCTATTACAAATATGTTCCAGAGCTCAGAAGAACAGACGGTGACGATAAGCGAGCAGATGGAGACTCTCAGCAGAAATGGAACGCCCAAAAACAACACGGAAATTCTGACGCTGGAAACTACACTCTCTGGAACAAAAACAACCCTGGGCGAGCTTCACAGACAGATTGGAGACTGTGAAAGAAAGAATCGGTGAACTGAAAGACAGAGCAACAGAAATTATTTAGTCTGAAGGAAAGCAAGAGAAAAAGCACTCAGAAAATAGAGAAATTCAGTGAGACGATGTCTAACATAAGTGTCAGTATCTATTGAATCCATTCCTGGAGCCCCAGAAAGAGAGGAGAAACAGACTGCAGCAGGGATTAAAAATGTATTTGAAGAAATAATGGCCAAAATGTTTCAAAATATCATGAAAAATGCCGAGCATGGTGGCTCACGCCTGTCATCCCAACACTTTGGGAGGCCGAGGTGGGTGGATCACCTGAGGTCAGGAGTTTGAGACCAGCCTGGCCAACCTAGTGAAACCCCATCTCTACTAAAAATACAAAAATTAGCTGAGTGTGGTGACGCACGCCTGTAGTCCTAGCTACTTAGGAGGCTGAGGCAGAAGAATATCTTGAACCTGGGAGGCGGAGGTTGCAGTGAGCCAAGATCATGCCACTGCACTCCAGCCTGGGTGACAGAGTGAGACTCCATCTCAAAAAAATAAAATAAAATAATGAAAAACATCAACCCACAGAAGTAGTAACAAACCCTAAGCATAACGTGCATGCATGCATGCACACAGACACACACACACAAACACAGACACACACAGAGACACATACACAGAAACACACACACTGTACACACAGACACATGCACACCACACACACAGAGACACACACACACACCATGCATAGAGACAAACACATGAACACACACAAACACATATACACAAACACATACAGAGACACACCACACACACACAGACACACACACACAAACACACACACCACACACACAAACACACGCACCACACAAATATGTGCATGCACACACCCCTCACACAGAGAGACACACACCATACACATACACAAACACACCAAGGCACTTTATAACAAATACTGAAAACCAAAAATAAAAATACAATCTGAAAAGCAGCCAGAGAAAATTTAAATGTGACACGTAGGAGGGGAAGAAAAGAAATACCTCCAGTTTCTCATTAGAAACAATGCAGGCAGGAAACAATGGATGACATCTCTGCAGACTGAAAATATCGTCAGCCTAGAATCCTGCATCCCACAAAGACACCTTTCAAAAGCAGATTTCCAGTTTCAGCTTGAAGAGAGCAGAAAGAGCCTTGCTTCAGCCCTTACAATAGGAAGAAAAGCTGAGAAACTGCAAGTTAATGATTTTTCATCAGGCCTTCAGAGAAATGGAGCCACAGAGGAAACAAGCAAGCCAAAATCTGGAGAAAAACAGGCTTCCAGGAAGAAACAGGACCTGAGCATGTTCTCACCTGGGGCAGATGCCACCGAATCTATTACAAGCTGGTAGATATAGATCTATATTGGGTAGAAATGTTTAAGAATTTACTAAAGGCCAAGCATGGATAAGCATGGGAGTGTGACACCCCTGGGACCACAGACATAAGGGAGGTTCTTACCCTCTAGAAGCTTTTCTTCCAAGGATCCCACCAACGGCTCCCAGGGAAGACACAAGGAAAATCCTAGGGAAGCTTTACCTGGGGTACTAGTGGAAGGAAACACATTTACCCCCAAAACTCTGCCCAGACCCATCCCCACTCTCTACCCAACAAAGTCTGCAAAGAAAAACAACACCACCACAAAAATCCGAGCCTCTGTCACTGGTAGGAATTCCTGGAAGCTTGGAGAAGAAAACAGAAAAAAATAAAAGCTCTACCCTGGAAAAGGGTCAGACACACAGGCTAACCGTGGCACTACCCCGGAAGAGGGCAGGTGCATGTGGGAAGAGCCTGGAACAACATTGGACGGCCTAACATACATGTAGTGGAGTTCCAGAAGGACAAGACACAGAGAAGAGGCTGGAAGAGGTATTTGAAGACCTAATGACTAAAAATTCTCCAATATGGGCCAGGCGCGGTGGCTCAAGCCCATAATCCCAGCACTTTGGGAGGCAGAGGCAGGCAGATCAAGAGGTCAGGAGATCAAGACCATCCTGGCTAACACAGTGAAACCCCATCTCTACTAAAAATACAAAAAATTAGCCGGGTGGGGTGGCGGGCACCTGTAGTCCCAGCTACTCAGGAGGCCGAGGCAGGAGAATGGCATAAACCCGGGAGGCAGAGTTTGCAGTGAGCAGAGATGGCGCCACTGCACTCCAGCCTGGGCAGCAGAGTGAGACTCCATTTCAAAAAAAAAAAAAATCTCCAATATGAGTGACAGACTCCAGATCACAGATTCAGGAAGCCCAGAGAACACCAAGAAGGATAAACATCAGGAAAATTCACACCCGGACACATCGTCAAACCACCACAAAGGACAAAGACAATCTTGAAGCCCGATGAGGAAAAAGATACATGATCTGCATTATCTACTGAGAAACAACGATAAAAATTTCCACAGATTTCTCATCAGAAACCATGCAAGCAAAAAGACAATGGAGAGATTTCTTTTTTTTTTTTTTTTAAGAACTGAGTGAAAAATGAAGACTTCCAAAAAAAAAAAAAAAAAAAGCTGAAAATTCATTACCAGAAAACCCACTCTACACAAAAACTGTGAAAGTTCTCCAAGTGGAAGGACTATCATATAGACAGAAACTTGAATCTAGAAAAAGAAATGAAGATAGTGGAAATTGAAGACAAAATAAAATCATTTTTAAATTTAATTTCTCTAAAAGATGATTGTTTAAAAGGAAGATTATAATAATTTCTTGTATGCTTGTGGCATATGTCAAAGTGAAGTGTGTGATAAAAACGACAAAGAAACAGGCGGGAGGAATTCCACATATACTGGTCCTTACACTACACTTGAAGAAGTACAATATTATTTTAAGGTATGTTCAGACTGTTTAAAAATACATATTGTGGGCCTGGCACAATGACTCACACCTGTAATCCCAGCACTTTGGGAGGCCAAAGTGCGTGGATCACAAGGTCAGGAGATCGAGACCGTCCTGGGTAATGGTGAAACCTCATCTCTACCAAAAACACAAAAAATTAGCTGGGCATGGTGGCGGGTGCCTGCAGTCCCAGGAGAATGGTGTGAACCCGGGAGGCGGAGCTTGCAGTAAACCGAGATCACATCACTACACTCCAGCCTGGGCAATACAGCGATACTTCGTCTCAAAAAAAAAAAATTATATATTTATATGCATATATAAATTTATATATGCATATATATACACATATATATAGTGAACCATAAGAAAACCTCTCAAAAGGTTTTTAAAGAGGCATCAGTAAGTCAATAGAGGAGATATAATGGGATAATTAAAATGCTCAATTATGATCAGAAGATGGAGGAAAAGATGGGAAATGTGACGAAAAACAAATGTAATAACCTGTCACATGGTCCTGAAGCGCAGCAGCATAAAGCATAGCAGTACAAAGAACATAGCTTACTTATGGAGCATTAAGTGAGTCCTTATGAAGGATTTGTACCTAAATTTCAATTTACAGAAAAGACAGGGAGACAGAGGAAAAAGCTGAGCCTGTCATGAGGAAACAGAAGGACACAAGCTGTGGGCACGATTCAAGACATAGATCTTCGAGAGGAAAAGTCAAGGAAAAAACATCAACAAACTATACTTTTAATCTAAAACTTTCAATCTAGAAGGAACAGGAACTTTTCTAGTTTGAGAGACAGGTGAGGCAGTGCATGAAACTTGGTTAAGTCTTGGTTCAAACTCATAGCTATAAGAGAGATGTAGGGAGCATTGAGCACTTTTAATCTGGACAGGATATTAGATAATATTTGAGAACCGATTTCTAATTTCCTTACATGTGATCATGGTATTGTGGTTCTGTAGAAGATGCCCTTGTTTATAACAAATATGCACGTGAAAGGATTGGGGGCAAAGTGTCATAGAGCCTCGAACTCATTGTGAAATGCTCAGCGAAACTTTAGAGGAAGGAAAGAGAGACACATACATGGCAATATGCTAGTAATTGTTGAACCTAAGTGGGAGAGATACAGGTTTTCATATGCTATTCTTCATTTATTCTTCCATAATGAACATTTTCATAATTTAAAAAATCCTCCAATTATCTGCAGACCCGATTTTCAGAAAGTGCTGCCATCTGGTTCACAGGCATATGCCCAAAAGTAAGCTAGGAGCACTGAGCAGCCAGTGTGGCAGTCATCAAGCCCTCCAGGATGCGACTCCCAAGGTGGGTGTTCATTGATTGAGCTCAACGTCTGCTCCCCCTTCCCATCTGCTCTGACTTCCGTTTGGAGATCCATGTGGTTTAGCAGAAGCTGGCTCCACCCCAATCTGAATATTCTATCCCCTGACTACAGAGAGTCAGGGACACACATGTGATCTAAGGCAGTCCAGTCCTCCCACAGGGGGTAGGAGTTGCCCACAACCAGCTCAAGAATGTAGGGGAACCAGCCCTAAGACAAAGCCAATCCTGCAGAAGCAGTGCCCAGAGGTTAAAGGAGCTTGGGGACATCATGGAGAGCCCCTGGAGCATCTCTCACCCGAAACCACCACTTCCACCGGATTGGTCTGTCGAAGAAGCCAATAGATTCGCTTAGGCTGCGATGCTGCTGCTTGCAACCAAAAAGATGCCGAGTCATACAATTCCATAGAAGGATCCCTCAGGCCCTCACTTCCAGCTGTAAATCAGTAAACAAGGTTCAGGTGCAGTGCTGAAATCGGTACCTTGTTTCCCGGAAGTCAGGAGTGGAGACCCTGCAGACTAACAGAGGCAAGGGCTGTGCAGGCAGGCACGCCACCCGCACCCACAGTGAGCACTGACAGCCTGCAAGCTGGCAGGCTCTTCGTAGGAGAGGAAGCCCGGCACTCAGCCTCTGCATAATTAGAGAAATGGAAATTAAAACCACAACAAGATACACTTCACACCCACCAGGTTGGCAAAATCTCAAAGCCGCTATAATATCCAGTGCTGGCAAGGATGTGTGACACCTCAAATACCCAAATGCTGCTGGTAAGGGTGTAAATTGATGGAATTCACGTTGGATAGCAATTGACAGACATCTACATGTATTATATGCACGTGTATATACATGTATATATGTATGTATGCGTATGCTTATGTATGGATGTGTGTGTGTGTGTATTTCCATATACAGTCATGTGCCACCTACATGTACTATATGCATGTGTATATACATGTATATATGTATGTATGCATATGCTTATGTATGGATGTGTGTGTGTATTTCCATATACAGTCATGTGCCACCTACATGTATTATATGCACGTGTATATACATGTATATATGTATGTATGCATATGCTTATGTATGGATGTGTGTGTGTGTGTGTATTTCCATATACAGTCATGTGCCACCTACATGTATTATATGCACGTGTATATACATGTATATATGTATGTATGCGTATGCTTATGTATGGATGTGTGTGTGTGTGTATTTCCATATACAGTCATGTGCCACCTACATGTATTATATGCACGTGTATATACATGTATATATGTATGTATGCATATGCTTATGTATGGGTGTGTGTGTGTGTGTGTATTTCCATATACAGTCATGTGCCACATAACAGCACTTCTGTCAGGAAAAGAGAGCACATACAATGGTGGCCCCATAAGATTAGAACAGAGCAGACCTTGTACAGGTGTACTGTATTTCATCTTTCATATCGTATTTTTACTACACTCTTTCTATGTTTAGGTATGATTAGATGCACAAATACTTACCGCGTGTTACAATGGCCTGCAGCATTCAGTGCAGTACCACCCTGCCTGAGTTTGTAGCCCAGAAGCAGGAGGTCCTGCCATGCAGCCCAGGCGTGTGGGAGGCGATGCGTCTGTGCCATCTGGGTTTGAGTAAGTTCACACTATGATGCTCACACAGCGACGAAATCGCCTAACAGCGCCTTGCTCAGAACCATCCCTGCAATCGGGTGATGCGTGACTGTATGTGTATATGTGTATACACAGACATGTACGTGTATACATACAACGCAAAATATTGACAGTTGGTGAATCTAACTGAGGGCATGCAAGTGGTCCTTGTCTATTCTTTCAACATGCCTGTTTGCTTGAAAATCCTCAAGGAAAGCTGGGGAAAATCATCTAAAAGAAGGCAAGAAAGGAAAGAAGTTATACACAGAATCTGCAAACAAATAGTATGCACAAAATAAAGCAGCAGCTCCAAACTTAAGTGTATCAGTAATTGCATTAAATATAAACAGACTAAGAGCTCTACTTGTGAGCCAACATTGTCGACTCTGTGTGTGTGTCTGTGCATGTGTGTGTGATGGATTTGTCTATATGTGTTTTCTGTTTTTAAAAAGTCAACATTGGCAGAGCAAATGCAGTTACCTGGAGCTGTCCAGCAAAGGTGGCCTAGTACCCAGCATCCTCTGCATGTGGCATGTTTGGGGAGCGTTTTCTCTAAAATAACTAAGAAAACAAAACAACACATTCACCCATGGGGGATGTCTCTAGCTGTCACGCCATGGACTTAGGGGCTGAGGCTTGGCTGACGCCCCCACCGCAGGTGGCACTGCTTGGCGCCCTCCCCAGCGAGGGTCTCCTAGCCTGGCGCACTGAGAAACCCCACCACAAAGGAGAGGGGTTCACTGAACTGCGCTCACACACACCCCAGAGACCCAGGGGCCAGCCAGACGCCCTGTATAAGGTGACTTGAGGGATGGGCCATCTGGCAGCCCCAGACCTTCCTGTCACTGTGCCAGGGCTCTCCTCCCTGGGGACAAGTCCAGTGGGAAGGCAGAACCACAGGACAGCTTAGGAGCCGGAGCCAGGCCAGGAGAGGGAGCAGCATCAGCCGGGTGCTCACCTCCAAACAGGGGCGGCGGGGCAGTAGGGGCGGGGGAGAGGAGACCCTCCACACTGCTGCCCCTCCACATATTCTAGGCTTCCTGGCTGTGTTGGGACTGGGATACCTTTGGTCAGGTGGCTTTGTCCTCCCCCTCCATGTCAAATGTCTGCATGTCCCTCCTCTGCACCTGCCACTACCATGTCTGTCCACCCTACCCAATCCTTACAGACCCTGGAAAAGCCTACCTCCCAAGACAGCACTCAAGGTCCAAGGTCAAAAAAGCCAGACACCTGTGGAATGCAGCCTAGGTCTCTTCTGCCTGGAAATTCACCTGAGAGTCTGTGCCTGGAGGCGCAGGTGCACCAGGAAGTTCCACCTAGAAGTGCAGGTGCTCAAGGGATTCTCACCAGGAAGTTCACCCATAAATGCAGATGCAGCAGAATGTCTTACCTAGAAGTGTAGGTGCATCAGGAAGTGCAGATGTGCAAGGGATTCTCACCAGGAAGTGCAGATGAACCAAGAAGTCTGCACCAGGAAGTGCAGGTGCACCAGGAAGTCTGCATCTGGGAGTGCAGGTGCACCAGGAAGTCTGCATCTGGGAGTGCAGGTGCACCCGGAAGTCTGCATCTGGGAGTGCAGGTGCACCCGGAAGTCTGCATCTGGGAGTGCAGGTGCACCAGGAAGTCTGCATCTGGGAGTGCAGGTGCACCCGGAAGGCTCATCTGGGAGGGAAGGCTCATCTGGGAGTGCAGTTGTACCAGAAAGTCCCATCTGGAAGTGCAGGTGCACCAGGAAGTCTCACCTGGAAGTACAGGTGCACCAGGAAGGCTCACCTGGGAGTGCAGTTGTACCAGAAAGTCCCATCTGGAAGTGCAGGTGCACTGGAAAATCTCACCTGGGAGTGCAGGTGCACCAGGAAGTCTCATCTGGGAGTACAGGTGCACCAGGAAATCTACATGTTCCACATGAGGTGACTCCTGGGCCTGTTTTCTGATTCCGTTTCCAACTCTGCTGACATTAATCCACCACCCCAGTGTCTCTCAGCTCTAAATCCATGATTCCCTCACACTCCACCCTTCTGGCCTGGCCTGTGCCTCTTTGCCCCTGTGACAGGGAAGGGTGGCAGAGCAAGTGCTGCCCATAGGAGTCCCGGACTGGCTGGTCATGGCCACCTTGGGCCCAGGCCTCCTCCTCTTGTGAGGAGGTAGGCAGGCAGCCAGTGATGCCTGGGCCCCCTCCTGACACTGGGCCCTCCAGGGAGGCCAGCAGGGCCAGGCCTGGGAGTGGAGTATGGAAGCCTCAGAAGTTGCCTGTTCCAAGAGCATGGCAGTGGGCCAGGCTTTCTCCCCAGCCGGGAGGACCCAAGGACCCCTTGTTTCTGAGGGGCCCTTGTTTCTGAGGGGCCCTTGTTTCCAAGAGGCCCTGCACTTTCTGAGGAACTTCCTTGGATTCAGGCCTCTGCCACGTCTCAAATTCTCTCCCTGCTTCTGCTACAAACAGCCATGAGGTGGGGCCCACCTAGCAGCTCCCAGCTCCATGAGAGTGAGGCCATGGCCATCTCCAAAGACCACAGTGGCCTGACCAGGTGGATGTGACATCTTTACTGCCCACTGCTGAGACCTTTCTGCCTCTTGTTTCCATGCTGGGGTGTTCAGGGAAGTCCTGCCAGGCCCTGGGCCTTGGGGCAGAAGCTCCATTTTCACCAGAAGCTGAGAATGAGAGGAACGTTCAGGTAGGTGCAGAGGTGAGAACCCTGCAGGGGCTGAGCCGGCCCAGCCCAGCCAAATCCCAGCCTGGGGACCAGGAGCAAACTGTTAAACCTCGGTGTCCACAGTTATAAAGCAGCAGTGATGGCAGCTCCAGGCTCCCACACACTTAGACAGGAACATGGTGGCCTAAGTGAGGGCAGGCCGCCTGCCCAGGGCCCCCACTGCTGCGGCTGTGTTCCTTGTTGTTGCTGTTGGCAGTGTCCTATGAGAACCACCTGGGCACACACCATGGCAGGAAAGCCGGAAGTCTCATCTGGGACTCTCATGTGTGGTTCCCACCTTGGCAGAGCCATCTGGGCTATTCTGAGCACAGTTCACCCACCACCTAAGGAATGGGAAACTCCTCACATTCGACGCCTCCTTTTAAACAAGGTCCACGGCTTCCATTTTCCTATGCTATGGCAGGCCATGACCTTTACTCATGCCTCCCACACAACAAAATCAAATAAAATAAATCCTGGGTAAGATATGAACATTTCTTTAAAGTATTGATAAACTGACAAAGAAGCTTTATTCCAAGAGTCAGGTTAGAGTTCAGTAGGGACTGACAGGGCCTCCAGGAACATGACAGAAGTAAACACGGATCCCTTCTGTACCACAGGACCCCAAGCACTTTGGGAGGCTGAAGCTGGCAGATCACCTGAGATCAGGAATTGGAGACAAGCCTGACCAATGTGGTTAAACCCAGTCTCTACTAAAAATACAAAAGTCAGCCGGGCATGTAGCATGCACCTGTAGTCCCAGCAACTTGGGAGGCTGAGGCAGGAGAATTGCTTGAACCTGGGAGGCAGAGGTTGCAGTGAGCCAAGATCGCCCCATTGCACTCCAGCCTGGGTGACAGAGCGAGACTGACTCAAGAAAAAAGGAATTCAGATAATCAGATAATGGCCTTATCACACACAGAGGACGAGAAATTAAAGGACCAAAAACATGCAAAAAATAACTACGCCCACCCTGAGAAGATCTCCTAGAATGAAAATACATAACTGAAATTCAAAGGCAATGAATGCATTTAACTGCAGAGCAGACACAGCAGAGGAGAGGACGGATGAGCCTGGAGGAAGCGGAAGCTGTCCTCTATGCAGCACCGGAAGTCAGACAGAAAGTGCGGAGGAGAAGATGGGAGGAGGGGAAGCTGGCAGAAAGGGTCTGGCACACATCCACGTTGACTCCCAGAAGGAGAGAGAGGAAAATTCAGAGTAAAGTCTAGAAAGAGGGTGGCTGACCACAGGTCTGTCTGATTCTGTCAAGAATAATTCAGAAGGAGCTGCAAATAAAGTGTTTGGGTTAATAAGTTTGGCAGGTTTGCAGGATACAAACCAAAATGCAAACATCTGTTGTATTGGCATATATGAGCAACAAAAAAAAAAAATAGAAAATATAACTTTTTAAACAATGCTGTATTAGGGTTGGGCATGGTGGCTCATACCTGTAATCCCAGCACTTTGGGAGGCCCCGGTAGACAAATCACTTGAGGTCAAGAGTTCAAGACCAGCCTGGCCAGCAAAGTGAAACTCCATCTCTACTAAAAATACAAAATTAGCTGGATGTGGTGGCACACGCCTGTAGTCCTAGCTATTTGGGAGGCTGAGGCACAAGAATCACTTGAACCTAGGAGGCAGAGGTTGCAGTGAGCCGAGATCGTGCCACTGCACTCCAGCCTGGGTGACACAGTGAGACCCTGTCTCAAAAAAAACAAAAACAAAAAAGATACTGCGTTAGTTAGGATTCTCTAGAGAAACAGAACCAACAAGATGTGTGTGTATGTGCATGCCTGCATGTGCCTGTGTGTGTACGCATGTGCACGTGTGTGTGTGTGCATGTGTTTGTGTACACAGAGAGAGTACTGATTTTTTTTTTTTTTTTTAGACGGAGTTTCACTCTTTCACCCAGGCAGGAGTGCAGTGGTGCAACTTCAGCTCACTGCAACCTCCACCTCCCAGTTTCAAGCAATTCTCCTGCCTCAGCCTCCCAAGTAGCTAGAATTACAGGCGCCCGCCACCACACCTAGCTAATTTTTGTATTTTTAATAGAGATGGGGTTGCACCATGTTGGCCAGGCTGGTCTCGAACTCCTGACCTCGTGATCCACCCGCCTTGGCCTCCCAAAGTGCTGGGATTACAGATGTGAGCCACCACACCCGGCCTCGATTATTGATTTTTTTAAGGAATTGGCCCACACAATTGTGGAGGCGTAGTGGGTCCAGAGTCTGCAGGGCAGGCCGACAGTCTGGAGACTCAGGGAGCAGTTGGAGTTTGAGTCCAAAGGCCACTTGCTGGCAGAATTCCCTCTTCCCTTGGGGAGGTCGGCCTGTGTTCTAGTCAGGCCTTCACCTGATTGGACGAAACCCACCCACATTATGGGGAGCCTTCTGCCCCACTGAAGGTCAGCTGATTTCAGTGTGAATCTTATCTGAAAAGCAGCCTCACAGCAACATCCTGACCAAGTACTTGGGCACTGTGGCCCAGCCAAGTTGGCATAAAATTAACCATCACAGAGACTATTACAGCAGGACAGATGGCAAGAAGCATCGAGGAATAAACCTAACAAAATACATGCAAGATACACAGAGAAAAAATACGAAATTTTACTGCACGTCATTAACGAAGATCTAAATAAAAGGAGAAATAAAACATATTTGTTTTCAAAAAATAAACACATACATGGATTGGAAAACTCAATAATATTACAGAGATACCAGTTTTTCCCCAAAATGATTTGTAGAGCCACTACAATGCCAATCACAATCCCAAGTGGTGTGTGCATGTGTGTGTGCACGTGCATGTGCATATGCATGTGTGTGCGCATGTGTGCATGTATGTGCATGTGTGTGCATGTGTGTGCATGCATGTGTGCATGTGTGCATGCAGTGCATGTGTGTGCGTGTGTGTGCATGCATGTGTGTGCATGTGTGTGTGCATGCGTGTGTGCGTGCATGTGCATGTGTGTGCATGTGTGTGTGCGTGCATGTGTGCGTGTGTGCGTGTGCGTGTATGTGCGTGTGTGTGCACACGTGTGTGCATACGTGTGCGTGTGTGTGTTAGTAGACTTTAACAAGATGATTTTAAATGTACATGGAATTAGAGCAGGCATCGCTGTGAATCTATTCTGATTCTGGTGTCCAATAAAGATCTTTTTTAACTTTTTAAAAAAGAGCCAGGAATAGCCAAAATATTCTTAATGAAGAACAAAAAGTGGGAAGGTTGGTCTTTCTGTTCCCTAAGATTTCCCTTAAAGCCTTAGCAAAGCAGACAGTTAGGTTTCGGTGCACAGGTAAGGCATACCAGATGGACACAGGGCAAGCCTGGCCGCTGGAGGAGAGAGGCAGATCGATGCGGACAAGACAGTCCCATTTAAAATCAGTTTGGAGAACTGATTATCCATAGAGGGAAAAATATTACTTACACTCCTGCTCTGCACTGTCCACAAAAGTCAATGCTGAGAAAAAATAATTATAAATCAAAAATCAATACCAGGTGGATTAAATATGAAAGACGAACCCACAGATCTTTTGGAAAGGCATAAAGGAGAAAATCTTCTGACTTCAGAGTAAGGAGACATTCCTTAAGCAAGACACAAAGGGCACAAGCCATAAAGCAAAAGAGGAATTAATTGGACTTCATTGAAATGTACTACTTTCTGTTCATCAGACACCACATTGAAATGGAAAGATAAGACACACTGGGAGAAGATGTCTGCAGGACGGATAATTGGCAAAGAGTCACTTAGGAAATATATGAAGAACGCTCGTAACTATTCACCAAAAAACAAAAAATATTTAACAGACAAAAGACTTGAACAGGTGCTTCACATAAAAGGAAATCCAGATGGCAAATACACACAAGCAAAGATGCAGAACCTCATTCCCTCCCAAGGAAATGCAAATCATCAAAATGGTAAAATCTCAGGAAGCTTGGAGAATTGCTTGAGCCCAGGAGTTCCAGGCCAGCCTGGGTGACATAGCAAGACTCCATCTCTAATAAGGAAAAAAAAAAAGTTTAAAAATGTTCAATTCAGACAAAACCCAGTGTTGACAAGGATGTGGAGCAGCAGTACCTTTTATAGGTAGCTGCTGGGTGTGCACTTTAGAAAATCATTCAGCAGTATCTAGTAAAGTTGAAGTTGTCCAGACTGCTATTTCTGGCTATTTTCTGTAAATACCTGCTTGGAAAAGATGGTTCCAATGTTTACAGTGGTCACAGCAGCATTTCTTCAGTGGTGCAGGCGTACCATGGAATACTACACAGCCAGGAAAATGAACAGCGACAGCTACACACAACTGCAAAGAGGAATCGTCAAGCCTAGGCTGAACAATAGAAGCAAGTCATGGAAGCATTCCCAGGATGCGATCCCATCAGGTAGCATTCAAACACAGACAAAAACTAAACACCTGTTTAGGGGTGCCTACATGAGTGGGAAAATTGGAACTAAAAGGCAGAAAATGATTACCCCAAAAGTCAGGTGAGTGGTTCCCAAGGGGAGAGGGAAGGAACCCAGGAAGTTTCTGGGGCAGTGGCAATAGCATGTCCCTCCAGGGGCTCACATTACCATTCGTGTGTGCCATTTGCTTTATGGCAATAAAATCATATTGTTTATAAGGATGCCCTGCTCTGCCCAGTGGTCGGGGAGGGTCTGTCTGGCCCTGTGCAGAGACAGTCTAGGTGCAGAAGTGCAGAGGGACCAGGGGTGAGCCCAGTTCTGGGACCAGGCTGCTGGGAGACCAGAAACGTGGGGGCCAGGGCCCTCTCTGAAGCCATCTAATTTGGCTGAGTCACACATGGGGCTGCACCTGTGACAGCCACAGAGGCCCTGCGGCTGTGCCTGGCAGACACCTCCCTGCACCGGAAGGGCTCCCACCATCTCTGACCAGTCCCCGCACTGTACCTCCTCTTACAGGAGCCCAGGAAGGAGCCCAGGGAGGCACCCCCTCTCCTCCAAGACGTGGCACAGCCCTGGTCACAGAAATGGGAGAAACTGCTTTGATCACCCTACAGTGTGACCCTGTCCCCACTGACTCAGACTCCAGCTCCCCTCACCCCAGCCCCCTTTGGGGACATATTGGTCCCCTTCCTTTACAGAAGAATCTCAGACTGGCTGGCTCTGCATTTGCCCAAGCCCCACGGCAGGAAATAGGCTTTGCCTGGTGCCTGCACCACGCTCCCCCTTCTCCACCCCCACCACCAGCAGCCTGTGCCTGGCCCTGTTCTAGAACATAATGTGGGACCAGCCCTGCCCACTGTGAGAGCCTGTAGGAGGCAGCTGGGTGGGGCAGGGGCAGGCTCTGAGGATCCAGGGATCATCCAGGGGACCATCCCCACCAGGCTGCCCAGAGGGCAGGCAGAGTGACCAGCAGGCTCCTGACACCAGAGGGGCCATGGGCTTGGCAGATGGAGGTGGATGGGGACAGTGGGAGCTCCCCACACCACAGGGCAGCAGACTTCAGGACAGGCAGGCAGAGGGTCTCAGGCGAACCTGGAGCTGAAAGCATTTAACGTGACCACAGGGGCCATGGGGCCGCAGGACCAGGGCAGCCCCACAGAACGCAGGGAAGACGACTGGTTCTCAAGCCCCATCTGGAGCCAGGGCTGGGGCCCTACCTCAGGGACCCACGTTGGGGACACAAACAGCCTCTCCCCAGGTCTCTCTGCGCCCTGTGCTCCCAGGGAGGAGCTATGGGGATGGGCTGTCTACTGTGCCTTCCAAGGCCAGCTCATTTATTCCTGGTCAGTCCCTGCAGCCCAGACCTGGCCCTGTCGGGCCCTGAGGGCAGTGCAGGGAGAGCTTAGAGGAAAGCCCCCAGGGAGACTGGATTCCCTTTGGTGAGGCAGAGGCTGTTCACCATGGAAAGCCACTCCCTTCTCTTCATTTCCCAGAGCAACACATTCAGCTCCACTTAGCTCTCTTCACAGCTGCAGTAGGACATTGGTCTGTGTCCAGAACCCCCAGAGGCTACCCCGCCTTAATGCACACACATGTCGGGATGAGCCAGCATCTAGCAGGATGCCTGGCTGCAGCTCATCACAGGCAGTGTTGGCAGGGGCAGGCCACAGTCCAGGCTCTGCTCCCACACACACCCACACTCACACTCACTGACCCATGGCCCTTACCAGGAGCCTAAGAGGTCAGTGCTCCTTTGTCTCCATGGACCAATGTCATCCAGCGAGAAAGTGGTTGGGGTGGGATTTGAACCCAGGCCATTGGTACCATAGCCCACACACTAACCACTGTGCTCATGATCACCAGATCACTGTAGGGGACAAGATGGCAAAGTCAAAGAAAAATGACAGAGCATAGGGACAGGGCCAGTCTCTTCAACAATGAGAAGTCAGAAAAGTCTGTGGGTCCAGAAGCAGCTCCCCTTTAGGTGTAGGTACTTTTTTTCTAGTGTCTGCTGCCTACTAGGTCCTTTAATAAATATTTCCTAGGTAGATAGGTTGATGGATGAATGGACAAGTAGATAAATGGATGGATGGATGGATGGATGGATGGATGGATGGATGGATGGAGGGATGGATGGATGATAGGAGGATGGAAATGGGTGGATGAATGACGAATGGATGGGTAGGTGGGTGGGTGATGGATGGACGGACGGCTGGATGGACGGACAGATGGATGGATGGATGGCTGGATGAATAAATGGGTGGGTAGGTGGGAATGTTAAAGGACAGGTAGATAGCAGGATAGAAAGAAGGGAGAGTAAACGGTAAATAAGTGAGTGGATGGATGGATGGATGGATGGATGGATGGATGGATGGAAGAATAAGTTGGCATGGTGCTAATGTGATATTTATTTTATGTCCCCAAAGGCATTTTTTGCGCATATGATAGATTATTCAGAAATTACTTTGGGTTTTAAAAAATTAAAATTTGCATGTACTAATGATACAAAATCAGAAACGTATGTTTTTCTCCCTTAAACTATTGAGCTGAATCTACAAATATTATCATTATAAGTTTAAGAAATCTCAAAATTCTTTCTAAAAGTTCTCTCATTAGCAGCAGGTCCTACTACTTAATAAAACACCATCAAAAACTTAATCACATTAACAAACTTAATATATTAGATCTTGCCTGACAAATCTTTCCAAATTAAGTAGTTCTTTCAAATTTAAAAACATAACTTCTTAATATGATGAAACTTAGATTCTCTTAAATGTCCCAACATTCTACATAAACTTTATGATTTCAACTGATAGTCATAAGTCTAATTCAAGTAATTAAGTATATATTTCAAATTTTAATTAAAAGGCTGAACTGTCCTTCTAATAACCCAAAATCTCTTAAACATCACAAATGCTTATAATACCAAACATACCCAGATTCCTTCACACAAAACTATGAATACCGAAAGTTGATACCATAAAACATTTCTGCACCTAATTCTAAATATTCCCTTGGGTTTAAACATGTTTTTTCACTAAGGAACCAACCAAGAGATTTGGGAAGCATTATCTAGGTAATTGGAGGTTAGAAAATACTAGCATTATCAGTCAGTGTGCTGATGGTATTTTCATCTACCACACAGACGGGACTTGAAGAAACCTATTTATGTTTTGTTATAGGGACTCCAGATCTTAGAGTTTGGTTTTGAGCCCTTGACCCCATATAGAACTTGATCCCGTTCCTTTCATGCACATCTATAAACCCCACCCAGGGGGTTCAAATGGATTTGCATTTATCAAACTTCTCCATGATTGGCATAGTGTTCCTGGTGAGACCTGGAGGGTGGCTCCCAGGTTCCCAAACTTGGCTGGAGCCCTGAAGCAGGCACAGCTAATCTGGTTGATCTACTCCTTTGCACTCATGGAGCAGATGGAAAACAGCCCAGAGGGGCAGCACAGGAAGCAAATTTGGATGATCCAAATCTCAAAGCTGAGTGGGAATCTGTGGACAAAGCTTCTAAGGTCATACCAGTGATGTGTGGTGTTTGGATGAATGGATGGATGGATGCATGCATGCATGGATGGATGGGTGGATAGAGGATGGATGGTGGGTGGGTAGATGGATAGATGGGTGGATGGGTGGGTGGACCACAGTCTGATGGGTAGATGGGTTGATAGGTCGTTGTTTGAGTAGGTGGATAGAATGGATGGACAGAAGTTTTATGACTGTATGGGTGAATGGGGAGTAGTGGATAAGTAGGTGAAGAAGTCAATGGGTAAGTGAGTGAATGTGCAGGAGGATCATGCATGAATGGGTGAGTGGATGTCATGGGTATATGGGTACAGGAGAGGTAGATAAGTATGTGTACAGAAATTTGGATAAACGGATGGATGTGGGTGTGTTATGGGGTGGTTGGGTAGGTTGACAGATGGATGGGTGGATAAGTATTGTGTTACATGGGAGGAAAGAAGTTTAGTTAGGTTGGTGGGTGAATGGCTGAGTGAGTAGTTGGATGTAGACATGGAAGCTGGCTGGGTGGATGGATGATGGGTGAGTGAATGAATGGGTGGGTGGGTGGGTGATGAAAAAAAGGGAGGATGGATGGGTGGATAGATGGGTGAGTGAATGAATGAATAGGTGGGTGAATACAATAGGTGGATGGATGGATGGATGGATGGATGGATGGATGGATGGATGCATGGAAAAATGGATGGATGGATGGATGGTTGGATGGATGATGAAAGAAAGAAAGGGTGAATGGATAGGTGGGTGAATAGAATAGGTGGATGGATGGATGAATAAATGAATTGGTGGATGAACAGGGGGATGGATGGATGGATGGATGGGTGGATGAATGGATAGATAAGTGAATAAATGAATGGGTGGATGAATATGTGGATGAATGGATGGATGGGTGGATGGATGGATGATGAAAGAAAGAGAGGATGAATGGATGAGTGGATGGGTGAGTGAGTAAATAAACAAATGGGTGGATGAATGGGTAGATGGATGAATGGGGGGATGAATGGGTAGATGGATGGATGGGTGGATGGATGGTTGGATGAATGGGTAGATGGATGGATGGGTGGATGGATGGTTGGATAAATGGGTAGATGGATGGATGGGTGGATGGATGGGTAGATGAATGGGTAGATGGATGGATGGGTGGATGAATGGGTAGATGGATGGATGGGTGGATGAATGGGTAGATGGATGGATGGGTGGATGAACGGGTAGATGGATGGATGGGTGGATGGATGAATGAATGACTGAGAGGATGGGTGGGCGATGAAAGAAAGGAAGGATGAATGGGTGGACGGGTGGGTGGATGGATGTATGAAAGGATGGAAGCTGGCTGGATGCGGGGATGGATGAGTTGAATGGACAGATGGGTAAGTGGGTGAGTAAGTGGGTGGGTGGATAGTGAAGGAATTAATAATAAGTTATTATTATAAACATTACCATTATTATATAAATAAGTTTCCAGTTTAGAAGACTAGTATCCTTCTGAGAGCTCTCTCAGAGGGTCAGGCTCTACAAATTCGCTTCCTGGGCTGCCCATCTCTGGGTTGTTACCCCATTTGCTCCATGAGTGTGAAGGAGTAGATTGGCCAGATTAGCTGCGCCTGCTCCAGGGGCCCAACCCAGGCCCGGGTGCCTGGGAGTCACACTCCAGGACACTCGACCCCTGCCCTCTGGGGCCAGGGTCAGCAGCCTCTGGCCAGACTCCTCCTCTTAAAACAAGCTCAGGCAGGGAGAGAACACTGCCCTTCTCTGGTTGCCATGGAAAATCCTTCATCCCTTGTTTTTCTCTTCGACTGATTAAGGAAAGGGAGTCATAAAATGACAGGGCGTCACTGGGCCTTGCCGCTGGCCAGCTTTGACTTATCCCCTGACATTTCCCAGGAGCCAGCTAACCTTTTCTGCCATAAATAGACTGAAGTAGGTCCCTCGAGGCGGTCTAGCCTGAACAGAGTCCGTCTCAGGGGAGGCGGGGACCCGGGACACAGCAACAGGAGCCGGGTCATTTGAATAACCAGGAAAGAGAGCAGACGGTGCTGGGACTGAGAGCACAGCGAGGACCCTGAGGAAGCCACCAAAAAACAGCCTTTGCAGCAGTCAGGACTGCTGCCAGGACCAGCAGGCAGAGCCCAGGGAGCAAACACCCGCTGTCCATCCCTGGGGTCCCTGCTGTGTTCCCAGGCGTGACACTCGCCTCCCAGGGCAGCAGCCTGGCCTCTGCTCCTCTCCAGGCAGAAACAACCCGGGGATGCTCCCGGGTCAATGTGCTGGGGTCCTAGGGGCTTTGGCAACTCCCAGGCGGGTTCCACCACAGATCCTGCTGCCTCAATCCAGAGGGCTTTCGGAAGGCGCCCCGCTGTGGCGTCGCAGAGGGAGGAGACCTGGGATGTGGTCAAGCAGGGTTGTGTATACAGCAGGATACCTTCGTCTGCCCTTCCAGCTATAAATCAAGACTCAGCCACGGAGAGGGAGGAGAAAGTCCACAGGGGCTGAGCCTCCTTCCCGGCCCTGGTCTCAGTCTCAGGATTGAAGACTTTAACCCCAGAAGGCCCTCAGGAGGCCGCTCAAGCTGGCACCCTCGAACTTGTGCTGCGATGGCGGGTGACAGGGCGAGGACAGAGCCTGGGGTCACAGGCCGGGAAACTGAGTTGCCTCAGCTCACCCATGGTCCCAGGGCCAGGACAGGGCAGAGACCGAGACCGAAGTCAGGTCCCACCCAGAGCCTCAAGCCCAGTCCCCACCGTGCTGCCCGAATCTGGGTCCTGATGGCGTCCCCGCAAGGCCGCCCTCATGAAGGGACTCGGGAGGTTCACTGGGTGAATGAATGAGCACAGTGAATGAAGGCCGAGCTCATGGCTGGGAGCTGCCATCCCCAGCTTCCTCCAAACACAGACAGCCTGATGCGCAGGTCTCAGACCTGGGAGGGGGCCTGGGCTACCTGACCCCGCCTCTTCATTTACTGATGGGGAAACTGAGGGCCAGTCTGCCACAGCAATGCCGGGGGTGCCTGAGTCTCCCCCTCCTCCTCCTCCTCCTACTTCGCCTCCCCTTTCCTCTTCTCCCCCTTTCCTCCTTCTCTTCCTCTTCCTCCCTCCCTCCCACCCATCTCCCTCTCCTGAGCCCAGCCCTCCTCCGCAACCAGGCTTGTCCCTCTTTGGATCCAAAAGAGCAGGAACTGCCCTGGGGCCAGTCAGCACGAAAAGGGATGACTGTCTCTTCCTCCAGAGGACAGGGACTCTGTGCCCCGGGCACTCTGAGGTCAAACCTGGTTCCCACTCAGACCATGAAGATACCATCCACTAGGTCAGAGTCATGAAGCCACGGGTCCCAGGGGACAGCTCAGGTGGCCGCAGGGCCAGACTCTAGCAGGCTGCCCTCTGCCTCCTCTGTTAGCACAAACGCCCCCTCCCCTCAGGCCTGAACTCTGATATGGGCCACTGGGCACCGGGCCCTGTCAGGAACAGGAGGAGGCCACAGCCATCCTCAGGAGAGAACAAAGGACACACAAGCCTCCGGGGAGAGCACTGGGTGGCAGTGACAGGAGGGGCTACTCGGGATTCACGAGCAAGGGCCAGGCAGCTTGGCCACCTTGGAGAAGCCGCTGCACCCCTCCAAGTCCAGGTTTCCCTCCTGCAGGCAGCACCGGCATCTCCTCCTGGGGGCGCCGAGTGGGTCAGCCTAGGCCGGGGAGGTCGAAGGGTTCCGTGTGCTGTGAAGTGCCGGCACCTGCGGGGCGGGGGCATTCGTCCTGCAGTCAGGCTGCCCTGGAGGGTGGAACACATCTGCACTGTTCCAGCGGGAGGGGTATGCCGTCCAGTGAGGCCCAGCTCCCCGAGCCTTTCCTGATGGCACTGGAAGAGAGGCAGCGTGCCAGAAGCATATAAAAGGCCCGGGGACTGGTGCTGGGGGCACGTGGCCAGGGCGACGCTGGGTCGGGCTGTGTCCCCCCAGAGCACTTGCAGCAGACACAGCAGGGGCGCGAGCTCCAGGGTCCTGGGGTCCATCTCCCTCCCTGCATCAAACCCTCTCTGCTGGAAATCTATGGAGTGGTTCCTCCATCCTGCTCCGAACCTCCTTGACTGATCCCGCTGACCGGTGCCCTGCGCAGCTGCCTGGAGACCAGAAGATTCCATATGGCTCCCTTCACCTGCCCAGCACCCCCATGGCCAGGAGGCCGCCCTCCCTAATTCCGGCTTTTCTCCGTGTTTTCCCAAGTACGGGGCACTGGAAGAATGTGTGCACGAGACATTCTTGCAAGCCAGAGCCCGCCGGAGGCATCCAGGAGAGCAAAGCCTCCCCTCTGGGTCTACAGATTTGCCCGCATTCCCCGGAAATAAACCTGCGGCCCCTCCTCTCCCCGCAGAAGTTGGCTGATCTTCCAGGGCAAAAGGATACGTCTTCCCTGTGGCAAAGACAGGGCAGGATGGCCAGCAGTCCCCTTAGAAGATCGAGGGTTTCCTCGGCTGACACACACCTGCTCTGTTTGCCCCCCTGAGATGTGGGGGACAAGGCAGAGAGAGAAGGACATGCTGTACCCTGAGTAATAATGGTCAGGACCCTCCAGGTTTGTTGGTTCCTTACTGGTCACGTTTTCCGAAGTGCAGTGCAAACATGGCCGCTACTTGGCCACTTGACTGCGAGTTCCTGTGCCTCTCGGGTCACCGGCGTTTATCCCTGGCTGTGCCCACACCTCACCTGGCCTCCCAGGCCCTGTCTCCCCGAACTTCTCACAGCACGCTCCCCTGCAGTCTGTCCAGCCTCCCCGGCCGCCTTCCACGTCTTGAACCAGCGGTGTGAGTTCCTACCGCGGGCCCGGCGCAGGCTCCTTTGGCCCTGCTGAACCCATTCTCATCCTTCAGGGAGTCTCACATAGTTTTTGTTTGTTGTTTATTTTTTTTTCCTTCCAGCTTTTATTTGAGGTTCTAGGGACATACACGTGCAGGTCTGTTACACGGGTAAGCTGCATGTCACGGGGGCTCGGTGTACAGATTATTTCACAACCCAGGTACTGTGCATAGTACGACTGGTGGGTGTTTTTTGTTTGATTGGTATTTTTTGTTTTTGTTTTTTGTTTTTTTTCTGAGATGGAGTCTTGCTGTGTCGCCCAGGCTGGAGTGCAGTGGCACGATCTCAGCTCACTGCAACCTCTGCCTCCTGGGTTCAAACAATTCTCTGCCTCAGCCTCCCAAGTAGCTTGGATTACAGGCGCCTGCCACCACACCTGGCTAAATTTTTCTGTGTATTTTTAGTAGACGTGGGGTTTCACCATTTTGGCCAGGCTGGTCTTGAACTCCTGACCTCGTGTTCCACCCGCCTCGGCCTCCCAAAGTGCTGGAATTACAGACGTGAGCCACCGTGCCCGGCCAACAGGTGGTTTTTCTATGCTGACCCTCCTCCCGCCTCCACCCACAAATGGGCCGGTGTCTGTGCGTCCATCTGTACTCAATGTTTAGCTCCCACTTATGAGCAAGAACATGTGGTATTTGGTTTTCTGTTCCCGTGTTCATTCACTTGGACAGGAGTCTCAGAATAAACACAGCCTCCTCAAGAGAGGCCTTCCCTGGTCACTCTCCCAAAACTAGTCACTCCCTCTCCCTGTCCCCGTCACTCTTTGGCATTTTCATCCATTCATTCACTCATTCACTCATTCACTCACAGAGCATTCACTGTGCCCCGCACTTCCAGGCTTCATCTGGGCTCACAGGATACAGCTGTGAACAGGACACACGCCCTGCAGTCATGCAGTTCAATCCCAGAGGCAGACAGAAGAGAAATCCAACACGGAAATGGCCACTGGACTCTCTGCTGCTCTGCGCTGAGGTTAGAAAGGGAGGCCAGGGCAGAAGCCGCCCAGGTGTGGGGTGAGCTGAGCGAGGGGACGCAGCACACACTTTTCCCGCCCACCCCACACCCCTTTCCCGCCCACCTCATACCCACACCCCTCTCCCGCCCGCCTCACACCCCTCTCCCACCAGTGTCACATCCTTCTCCCACCCGCCTCACACCCTTCTCCCACCCGCCTCACACCCCTCTCCCACCAGTGTCACATCCTTCTCCCGCCCGCCTCACACCCTTCTCCCGCCCGCCTCACACCCCTCTCCCACCCGCCTCACACCCCTCTCCCACCAATGTCACACCCCTCTCCCACCAGTGTCACATCCTTCTCCCGCCCGCCTCACACCCCTCTCCCACCCGCCTCACACCCCTCTCCCACCAGTGTCACATCCTTCTCCCGCCCGCCTCACACCCTTCTCCCACCCGCCTCACACCCCTCTCCCACCAGTGTCACATCCTTCTCCCGCCCGCCTCACACCCCTCTCCCGCCCGCCTCACACCCCTCTCCCACCTGCCTCACACCCCTCTCCCACCAATGTCACACCCCTCTCCCACCAGTGTCACATCCTTCTCCCGCCCGCCTCACACCCCTCTCCCACCAGTGTCACATCCTTCTCCCGCCCGCCTCACACCCCTCTCCCACCCACATAGCCCTTCTCACTCTCGTTTTCATGCCGTCTTATTCCAGGTCCTCTGCAGAGCAGACACCAAGCAGGATTAAACGTGCAAGGAGACTTTTTAATGGAGGGAAGCACCACCCTGAGTGGAGGCCAGGAAGGCTGATGAGCACGACACCTCGACGAACACGGGGAGGCCGGGTGGAGGCCCCCGGGAGGCTGAGGAAGGTCTGCAAGGCCATCTGGATGACCATCAGCAGGGGCCCAGCATCCCAGACACGGGCCTGCCTTGGTGTCCCGGCCACGCAGGGAACACCTGTGACGCTGGATCTCAGCCTGGTCCTCTGCAGCTGGAGGTACACGAGACAAGTCCTGTGAGCCGTGGACAGATGCTCTCCACACTGAAATGTCCCCCGTCCCAGGCACTGCCCAGCCCAGAGCCCAGAGCTGCACCAACGTGCAGCAGATGCTTCACTGATGAGTGAGTGGGGTGTGTGCTAAGGGACAAAAACAGCTGTAAGCCCTCTACCCCACATGCTGTGTGCACACCCCTTTACATCTTTCCGTATGACTCAGGGACTCCATCGGGGAGTAGACCGTCTTTCTCCACCCCCTGACAGGAGCCTGGCCATGTGACCTGCAGGGCCACAGAGGCTGGAGAAGCAGGCAGAGGGGATCACCCCCCACCAGGCCATGCTGGCGGGTAACACACAGTGGGACTCACGGAGCGCGGGCACCGGAGAGAGGCCTCTCTTCCTCATACGCTCCCGTGAAGCAGAAGTGTAGGGCATCCTGGCAGTGTTCTCGCAACTGCGTTCTCTTCTGTTCGCGCTCCGTGAGCCCCTCTGCAAGTGTCCCCGCCATCACGGGCTGCTGGGGCATGATCCTGTCTGCCTGCTGTTCACGTGACCAGGATGATTCCTGGAGCGCCAGCTGGAGGCGGGCAGCAGACAGGGGGCAGCATGGACATGGACAAGGCTACGCACGGGCCTGGAGAGGCCCACAGGCAGGGACCTGCTTTGCGCAAAGCTTCAGGCACTGCTGTGCTTCTTAAGGCATCACCTCTGACCGTGTCCTGGGGCTGGCTCCCCCTTGTTTGCAGGAAGCCTGTGACTCCTCCACGGGACCGTGCTGGGGCTCTGGAAGGTGACACTAACCCTGTCATCCCCATCTCTCCAGCTGACATCAAGCCCAGCACCAAACAAGGGAGGGAGACCTTCCAGAACTTCCAAGCCACCGGCTGACCACAGAGACTGCCACCAGCTGAGACCCAGGAAGCCATCACCTGATCCAGCAAGCATCAGCTAAATAAGGTAGCTGGTGTTTTAAGCCACCCAGGTGCAAGGAGTTTTATGCAGCCAAAGCTGGGGAGCCCAGACCGCTCTTCCTTGGGTCCCTACGTGCACTGGAGGCCGAGGCTGAATGCAAGAGCCCGGTCCCTGCGGAGCTGCAGATGCAGCACCCCCCACGCCTCCAGGATGGGGCTCGGGCTCCAGGTTCTGCTGCTGTCTGCCTCCATCAAGTATACACATGAGGAACTCCACAGGACAACACAGACCTGCTTCCATTCATCTCCCAGCTAGCTCTCCAAACTGGAAAAAGATGATGCTGTGAGTTTTTATTCCCTACTTCCCAACAAAAGTGAAGGAGAAGGCCGGGCAAGGTGGCTCACGCCTGTAATCCCAGCACTTTGGAAGGCAGAGGCGGAAGGATCACTTGAGGCCAGGAGTTTGAGAACAGCCTGGGCAACATGGCGAAACCCCATCTCTATAAAAATTTTTAAAAAAATTAGCCAGGCGTGGTGGCACGCACCTGTAATCCCAGCTACTCGGGAGGCCAAGGGGGTGGATCGCTCGAGCCCAGGTGGTCAAAGCTGCAGCGAGCTGAGACGGCGCCACTGCACTCCAGCCTGGGCGACAGAGCAAGGCCCAGAAGCGAAGAAGAATCATCCTGGTCGTGGGAACAGCAGGCGGAGAGGATCCCCAGGCCACGCTGGCGGGGGACTCGCAAAGGGGCTCGCGGGGCACGCACAGAAGAGAGGCAGTCAGAACACGGCTGCAAGAAGAGCGCCAGGACACCCTGCATTCCTGCTTCCTGCCTCACCCCACAGCCGTGGGGCAGACACGGACACAGACACACACATCTCTAGCATTGCTAAATCATAACTCAGTGTTAACACCGACACTTTAATGAAGCCCAGTGCGCAGCAAATACTCAAAATGTCCCAATTCTCCAAAATTGTCCTTTCCAGCCACATACACATATACAGGATCCAGAAGTCCCAGAGAAACACACGTTGCAGAGGCCTTGACAGGGCTCTCCAGAGCCAGATGAGCTCTTTTCCTTTAGTGACACCACCGGCCTCCAGGGTCCGGCCAGCTGTCCGGTAGGATGCAGCACAACCCGGACTGGCCCAGCGTGAAATCTGGGTGTGGCGTTCTGGGCTGCAGCACTCACAGGAGACACTGTCCTCTGCCCGTCACAGCAGGGGACATGTCAACTGTCCCTCCCAGGTGATGCTACATCCAGTCGCGGGGGAAGGACTGTCGCCAGCTGCTCCTGCGTAAGCCCCCTCCCCTTTGTAACTGGTGGTCCTGGGAGCGTGAGTATCCTGTTCTCCAACAGCCCTTAACTCAGTGACTTTGGCACCTGAGTTAGTTGCCTGTGGCTGCTGTAACAGATTACCACAAACAACACAAGTGTGTCCTCTCCCAGCTCTGTAGACTGGAAGTCTAAAATGGGTCACACCGGGCCAAGGTTGGTGTCGGCAGGGCTGCGTTCCTTCTGCCTGCGTTCCTGGGCATGTGTGTGGTCCTTTCCTCGGTTTCCAAAGCCCGTCCCTCCAAGCTCCGCGTCCATCACTGCATCCCCTCCTCAGGCTCTGACCCTCCTGCCTCCCTCTTAAAAGGACCCTGAAGATCACCAGGGCCCACCTGGATAATCCCGGATGGCCTCCCCATCTCCAGGTCCCTCACTTAGCCACGTTTGCAAAGCCCCGCTTGCCGTACAAGGTGACCTGTGATTACAGGTTCTGGGGCTTACAGGGCAACCACCTTGGGATGCTACTCAGACGACTTCAACATCCGCTGTTGATCTTCACCTGAATACGTTGATTCCAGGAGGACTACACAAATGGGACTTTCAAATCCATTGCCTCTCCCACACTGGCTGGATTGTTCTAGGAGGAAGTGCTCCCTCCTTCTAGGGCCGCCGTGGACCCACCGATACCATTCATCCAATGTTCTTCTTCCTATGTCCCAAATTTGGCACCAGAGCCCCTTCTGCCCGGCCTTTGTGTCCTCTTGAAGCGTCCCCATCTGTCCTCAAGTGCATCCGCCCGTCTGGTGCAACACGATCCACACTCCCGCTCATCCTGTGCCCACCTCGACCCAGATCTGAACTCAGGCCTTCTCGGGAGCCCTGGACCCACAGCTTCGGAAACCACCCATGTGACCCCATCTGCTGGGTTAACACTGGGTTAACTGTCTCACCTTTCAGTGGTGAGAGGCAGAAAATGGATTTTTTGGAATTGTGAATTATTGCTGCCGCTTCCGATCCAAGCACAAGCACCCAGGAACCTTCTTTGTCTCCCATTCCACATCTGTATCTCCCGCCTCCCAGCGAGAGAAAGAGTCCTGGTTCCGAGGAAGATCACCATGCTGCCGGAGGCGACCAACCCTCCACCCACAGACAATGGTTTCAGACGACCACAGCAGCGCCACCATCCCGACAAAGCCCACCTGCGACTCGGAGCTGCAGGTCCCCACAGCCAGAGGCCCCTTCGAAAGCTGCTTCCCTTCTTTTCTCCATCTGCTGTTGCTGTCAATTGTTTTAGGCTCACTGATTTCTGTTTGGATTCAATGTTCAATTTTTTTGTGCTTGTTGATTTAATTCCATTTCTGAACATGAAAACGTTTACGTGTTTCAAAAGTCAAAAAATATGTAAAGGATTCTCCGACTTCTCACTGCACCCAGTCCTCCCAGCTGGTGGTAAACTGGTTCTGGGTTTTCCTTCCCGGGTTTCTCTATGCAAAATCAGTCTCTCTCTTCCCCTTTCTCTCTCCCCCTCCGCCTCATACTTACATCTGTGTGTACAGTTTCTGTGTGTGTAGCTTGTGTGCATCATTTATGTGTGTGTGTAGTTTCTGTGTGTAGTTTCTGTATGTAGTTTATATGTGTGGGTAGCTGGTGTGTGTGGTTTATATTGTGTGTACAGGTTGTGTGTGTGGTTTATGTGCCTGTGTATAGTTGCCTGTGTAGTTTATATGTGTGTACTTTGCGTGTGTAGTTTATGTGTGTGCATAGTTTGCATGTGTAGTTTATATGTGTGTAGTTTGTGTGTGTAGTTTATGTGTGTATACTTTGTGTGCATGGTTTATCTGTGTGTGTAGTTTGTGTGTGTATCATTTATATGAATATGTAGTTTATGTGTGAAGTTTATGTGTGTGTAGTTTGTGTGTGTGGTTTATATGTGTGTGTATAATTTGTGTGTATAGATTATGTGTGTGTAGTTTGTGTGTGGTTTATATGTATGTGTATAGTTTGTGTGTATAGATTATGTGCGTGTAGCTTGTGTGTGTGGTTTATATGTGTGTGTATAGTTTGTGTGTATAGATTATGTGTGTGTAGTTTGTGTGTGGTTTTTATGTGTGTGTAGTTTATGTGTGTGTACTTTGTGTGTTTTTTATATGTGTGTATAGTTTGTGTGTAGTTTATGTTTGTGTACTTTGTGTGTGTGGTTTTTACATGTGTGTAGTTTATGTATGTGTGTAGTTCACATGTGCATGTGTAGTATATGCAGTGTGTGTGCATGTGGGTGATTTGTGTGTGTATTGTTTAGTGTGTAGTTTATGTGTGCATGTATAGTGCGTGTGCGATTTGTGTGTATAGGTTGTGTGTGTAGTTTATGTGTGTGTGTAATTTACATGTGCACGTGTAGTGTATCTGCCTATGTGATTTCTGTGTGTAGTTTATATGTGCATGTGTAGCGAGGGAATGTGTGATTTATGTGTGCGTAGTTGACATGTGTGTGGTGTGTGGGGGTGTGTGTGGTTTACATGTGCATGTGTGGGGTGTGCCGTGATTTGTGTGTGTGGTTTATGTGTATGTATGACGTGTGTGATTTGTTTGAGTGTGGTTTATGTGTGTGTGGTATGTGTGATTTGTGTGTGCGGTCTACATGTGCATGTGTGGTGTGTGTGGTGTGTGATTGTGTGTGGTTTACATGTGCATGTGTGGTGTTTCTGATGTGTGTGATGTGTGTGTGTGGTTTACATGTGTGTGGTGTGTGTGATTTGGGTGTGGTTTACGTGTGTGTATGGTGTACGTGGTGTGTGTGTGTGTGGTTTACATGTGCGTGCGTGGTGTGTCTGATGTGTGTGATTTGTGTGTAGTTTACCTGTGTGTGTGTCATTTGTGTGTGGTTTGCATTGCATGTGTGGTGTGTCTGAGTCTCCCCTTACACTCCCTTTTCACCCACCTGCAGATGCCCTCGGCACTGCTCCCACCCCACTGAGCAGCCTGTCTGTACTCCCGTGCTCCGGCTCCCTGAGGTCTCCCCCAGCCCCCCAGGCTCCCCAGGCTCCCCAAAGCCACATGATGCCCCGCGCCTGTGGCCGTTCCCGTTTGCACAGCCCCGCCCGGTGAATGAGCGCTCAGGTTGTTCCCAGGGTCTCGCTGCGACCAATGAGGCCGTGCTGCATCCCTCAAGCATGCACTGTTCCCTATTTGCAGAGGTGTCGCCTCGGGGGAAATTCCTAGAAATGGAATCACTGGGTCAAGGGGCAAAGCCCGTGTAATTTTGTTAGCTACCGCCACCTTCCGCTCCCTCTGGGGAAGGACGGTTTCCCTCCCAGTGTCTGAGGGAGCCGGTTTCCCATGGCCTCCTCCCCCAGGCGCAGTCATGCTTTTGAGTCGCTGCCAGTCTGATACATGAGAAATTGCATCTCAGCGTTAGCTTGTATTTGCATTTCTTTACTATGAGCCTCTTTCCCTATATTTCAGAGCCATTTGTTATCCTGTTCCACACAGTCTGTTCATGGATTTTACCCACTTCTCTGTGGAGTTTCTGGGTTTCTTTCATTGGCTTAAGTGAACCACGCACACAGGGAGCCGGAGGCCAAAGGGACGTGAGAGCTGCCCACAGGAGGACCAAGGAGGCGACTGCTCCACAGACGACCTGGGGAAGCCCACCCGGGGGGAGATGGTGGGCATGTCGCCTTGGCTCTAGAAGCAGTGGGAAAAGCACAAAAAGGTCACCCCAGGAAATTCCAGTCACAAGCCCACCTCAGGAGCAGTGTGGCCAGAGCTCTCGCTCACTGGACGCCCGGAAAAGCCCCAGGCCAAAAATTTAGTTTGAGGGAGTCCTGGCAACCCAGGCTTCTGGCAGAAGCAAAGGCGAAACCTTTCCAGAGAAAGGCATTGGAAACCTGGACCTCAAAGAATCCTCCCAGACAGGGGTCCGGGGAACGCAGCCTTGCCACCTTACAAGCCACCCACACACAGGAGAAAAGCTGCCCTCCCCACTACAGGAGCTCACTGCAACGGCGCCTGGGAAACGTCAGGACCACTCAGCCGGCCACGAGGCCCCTGGAAGGAGAATGGCCTGGGTGCAGAGCGGCTGACCCCTCGCCCGTGCCCCTGGGCCTCCTGAGGAGAGAAAGCCCCAGGTCCCCAGAGTGCCTGGGCAGCCCCTCATCTCCCTTCACGACAGCCCCTTTGGCTATGACCGGGGGGGAAAGAAATTGAATCCCATCATTTGGGATTTTCACTTAAAACTCAAAGTTTTGAGCTTTGGCTTTTAAATGGTGAGGGCAAGAAAATGCCTTTTCACTCTAAAGTCTAGGAACTAATTTGCAAGGGCCTTTGACCTACAGACTTCTTCTGTCAAGTAATGCAGGAGTGGAAGAGCCCCCCACGTTTGGGCCGCTGTGTGTCACAGCCTTGCCGTCGCCACAGCAGAGCTGCCATGTCACGTGACCGGGCAGCTGGTCACCGCGTGGATGGCGGGTGGGAGGTGTGAGTTCCAGCTTTGGCACAAAGGAGCTTTGGGTCGGTTTCATTAATCCTGGTGTAACTGCCCAGTGTGTTCACCTCACCAGCTGCCTAGACACAGCCGATTTGTCAAGACAGGGGAATTGCAAAGGAGAAAGAGTAACTCACGCAGAGCCAGCTGTGCAGGAGACCAGAGTTTTATTATTACTCAAATCAGTCTCCCTGAGCATTCAGGGATCGGAGTTTTTAAAGATAATTTGGCAGGTAGGGGCTCAGGAAGTGGGGAATGCTGGTTGGTCAGTTTGGAGATGGACTCATAGGGGGTTGAAGTGAGTTTTTCTTGCTGTCTTCTGTTTCTGGGTGGGACGGTGGAACTGGTTGAGCCAGATGACTGGTCTGGGTGGTGTCAGCTGATCCACGAGTGCGGGGTCTGCAAAATATCTCCAGCATTGATCTTAGGTTTTACAATAGTGGTGTTTTCTCCAGAAGCAATTTGGGTAGGTTCAGACTCTTGCAGCCAGAGGCTGCAAGACCCCTAAACCATAATTTCTAATCTTGTAGCTAATTTGTTAGTCCTACAAAGGCAGACTGGTCCTCAGGCAAGAAGGGGGTCTATTCAGGAAAGGGCTGTTGTCAATTTTGTTTCAGAGTCAAACCATGAACTGAATCCCTTCCCAAAGTTAGTACAGCCAGGAATGAATAAAGACAGCTTAAAAGTTAGAAGCAAGATGGAGTCAGTTAGGTCTGATCTCTTTCGCTGTTATCGTTTCCTCAGTTATAATTTTTGCAAAGGCAGTTTCACAAGGGTAAACCCAAACCCTGCAGTCCTGGGAGTGGCTTCATGAAGGGGAGCCCGACGGTTCTCCTCTCCCTAGGGGAGGTCTCCCAGCTGACCACAAGTGTGACCACGAGGCCCTTGGGTAGGGCAACAAAAGGCCGGGGAAGGTGGGGGCGTCCTCCCTCCCGAGCCTCCTTCCACGTGGAGAAAACCGACTTCTCCGACCCCTGCCTCTCTCCCACCGTTTGTCACCCACCCCCACACAGGGAGGGGTTGGCAAATCCAGGCGGGGTCTGCAGGGCAGGCTGAGCTTACTCTCTGCTGCCACCTAGAGGGCGGCCTGCTCTGCTGAATGGGGGAGGCTCCCTGGAGGCCGGCATGCGCTGCACCTTTGGGCTGGCAGTCCCTCCACTCTGGGGTTCAGGGAAGGCCCCCTTGGCCTTCACTCTGAGTGGATGGATGGGTGGATGGATGTATGAATGGTTGCATGCACGCATGCATGGATGGGTGGATGGGTGAATAGGTGAGTGGGTGGGTGGATGGATGAGTGGGTAGATGGGTGGATGGGTTGATGAGTGGGTAGATGGGTGGGCAGGCAGGTGGGTGAATGGATGGATGGATGAGTGGGTGGGTGAGTGGATGGATGGGTGGTTGGGCGGGTATGTGGATAGATGGAAGTATTGGTAGATGGATGGATGGATGGATGGATGGATGGATCAATAGGTGGATGGGTAGGTGGATGGATGGGTGGGTGGATGGATGGATGGATGAGTAAATGGATGGATGGATGGATGGATGGATGGATGGATGGATGGATGGATGAGTAGATGGATGCATGAATGGATGGATGGATGGTGGATGGATGGATGAGTAAGTGGATGGACAGATGGGGAATGGATGATGGATGAACAAATAATTGATGGATGGGTGAGTATGTGGATGGATGGGTGGGTGGATGGGTGGATGGGTGGATGGGTGGATGGGTGGATGGATAGATGGACGGGTGGATGGGTGGATGGATGGATGGATGGATGCATGTGTAGATGGGTGGATGGATAAGTGGATGGATGGGTGAGTAGGTGAATAAGTAGATGAATGGGTGGGTGGGTGGCGAGTGGATGAGTGGGTGGGTGGAGAAATACATGAGTGGGTGGATGAATAGGTTACACAATAAAGTGCCACTGCCAGAGCAGTGCAACACCATGCTTTGCACTCACCTCTGCCATGGAAAAAGTGGTTCCTTCCCAGGCTCTCACCAGGCTCACACGGGCTCTAGACCTCTGCACCCCCAACAAGACTAGGGACACAGGGACTGTCTGCTCAGCTCTGCATCCAAGCACCTGGCCAACACCGAGTGAGTCACAGAGAACCAGGTGGCCTGAGAGAAGGACCGATGACGGATGGGCTCACCCATGTCGCTAGGAGGCTTGGGTCCTGGTTCTGTGGCCCCACCAGCCAAGAGCTTGTGGATATTCAGAATCAGGCTTTCTGGTTTAAGCCTGGGCATGCAGCACCAACACTGCCTGCCCATGGGCTCTCTGGGTCAGGCCCTGCCTCACCAGTGCCAGGCCAGGCACAGACAGGCTCAGTGGGGTGGGCTAAGTAGTGCTAGAGACCCAAACCAGGCATCAGAGGAATTGAAATGCCCCCAGGCTGACTCCCACTCAAGCAGGTCCCCCCCCCCGACCCATGAGGCCATCCCCTCTGTCCACCTGCTGCCACTCTGACAGCTACAACCCACCCAGGCTTGGGGCTGCCTGGACTCTGCCTACAACTTCACAGGCTCACTCCCGTGCTGTCCTTCACACCTGGAGAAGTGCCAAGGTCACCAATGCCACAGAACAAAAAACTGCATGCACTCTGCACCCTGCTCAGCCATTGAGACAGCAGATTCTGTAGATTTGGGCAGTTCCCACATCCTTCCAGTCCTGATCTTTCCCCTGGAAGCCAAGGAGCATTCAGTGCCTTCTCTACATGCTCTTGGCCGCTGTCCACAGGTACATTGTTGTGGAACTATGAGCGAACCCAGAGTTCTCCCCAGGGACCCCAGCATAAAACGAACTCTCAACACATATGAGTGAATAAAATTGTCCCAGAAAGCTGGAGACTTTACACAGTGGCTACAATGTCCCTAGTACACGGCCGCAGTCCAGAAGGGAGAGAAGGAGCTGTGCACCCCAGGAAGCCAGAGCCCACATGCACCTGCCCAGGGGCTGTGCACGGAGCCCAGGTAGGTCCAATATCTTGGCTTTCAGAATAATGATGTAAATGCAGGGACAAAGACGGAGCAGGTGCCACTAAATGTGCAAACCCTCCACCTTCTTCCAGTGAGGCCAGCAGGGCCTGGGTAGGAGCAGCAGCCCCTACCTCCGACCACCTCCCTCCCTGCAGTGGGAAGAGCAGCCCAACCCCCAGGCTGCAGGGGTCCACAAGGTGTGCTAGTGTGGCTCTAACCCCAGCACGCCCTGGTGTGAAGCTGTACCCAGGGAGATGTTATTTGCACCCCAGGCTGCCTGTGGTGCTGCAGAGTGGTGCAGAGGAGGGAGCAGGGCACATCTGGAGTCTATATCCCTGCCTTCCCTAGGGAGTCTTGGGCCCTCTCCATATTCAAGGTGAGGGGAGCAGAGGATCTCCACACAGGTCCCCTGAGTACCTCCCTTCTCTTTTTGCTGATAGAGAGCTCAAGGCTTAAGGGTTTTGGAACCAGGACGTGGTCACTGATGTTAGAGGAATGGCTCGCTCTCCCTCCTGGCATCCCCACCTGGTAAGAAGGGCGATTGACCCTTTCCAAAGCACCCTGGCTGCTGTAGGAAGAAGAATGGAGCCCTCAAGCTGAGCCCACTGGCCCCGTTCAGCCCTTGGGCTCTGCTCTGCAGACAGCCTTCCTCAGCAGCTGCACAGCTCAGGGCTGCTCTTCCCTGGCTGCCGGTAAGCCCAGGTAAGCCTCTGGCTGCCCAGCAATTCCAATACCCAGAGAGAAGAGCCAGCGGGCAGGCCACGCTCTCACCAAGCCATCTGCAGAGGGGTCGGGACCCCCTGAGTCCTCCCTTCTCAGTAACAAGCTGCCGCTGTGTTTTCCATTGTTTTTCCACAGCTGATTTCTCAGTCGGTGCAATCACAGCGAGGACAGACACTGATGCCCCTCCTGAGACCTCTCTGCCAGCCGACGGTGTGGACCCTGACTCCACAGCAGGTGTGTACAGGCCCTCCAGCTGGCCCTCAGTGGCCTGGAGTGGCTCGTCCTGGACAGACTCGCTGCTATGACGCAGGGGGAACCGCCAGGAGTCCCCAAGCAAGGTGATCTCAGAAACGCCGTGGCGTTGTTCTAAGCCAGCAGCCTGGCTTACCCATAACCTCTCCGCTGTGTGACCTTGAGCAAGTGCCTTAACCTCTCTGAGCCTCAGCTCGCCCCTCTCTTAAAGAATGGTCATATATGACACACAGCAAGGTTATGCGGAATATCAGCAACAAGGAATCCACTGCAGTCAGCGGTACAGGTGCAACTGGTTGGAGCTGGTGTCACAGGTGGTAAAAGAATTTACCGAGACAGTCGTGGGTAAAGAAAGTCCAAAGACACCTTGCAAGAGAACAGCGGGCAGCAGACAGAAGGCCCCTCCCAGGGGCAGGAGCCGGGGGGAAGCGTCACGCTGGAGAGGCCACACGCAGACGGGGTCACGCTGGAGAGGCCACACGCAGACGGGGTCACGCTGGAGAGGCCACACGCAGACGGGGTCACGCTGGAGAGGTGACATGCAGACAGGGTCACACTGGAGAGACGACAGGCAGACGGGGTCACGCTGGGGAGGTGACATGCAGACAGGGTCACGCTGGAGAGGCCACACGCAGACGGGGTCATGCTGGGGAGGTGACATGCAGACGGGGTCACGCTGGAGAGACGACAGGCAGACGGGGTCACGCTGGAGAGGCCACACGCAGACGGGGTCACGCTGGAGAGGTGACATGCAGACGGGGTCACGCTGGAGAGGCCACACGCAGACGGGGTCACGCTGGAGAGGCCACACGCAGACGGGGTCACGCTGGAGAGGCCACACGCAGACGGGGTCACGCTGGAGAGGTGACATGCAGACAGGGTCACGCTGGAGAGGCCACACGCAGACGGGGTCACGCTGGAGAGGTGACATGCAGACAGGGTCACACTGGAGAGACGACAGCCAGACGGGGTCACGCTGGGGAGGTGACATGCAGACGGGGTCACGCTGGAGAGGCCACACGCAGACGGGGTCATGCTGGGGAGGTGACATGCAGACGGGGTCACGCTGGAGAGGTGACATGCAGACGGGGTCACGCTGGAGAGGCCACACGCAGACGGGGTCACGCTGGAGAGGCCACACGCAGACGGGGTCACGCTGGAGAGGCGACACGCAGACGGGGTCACGCTGGAGAGGCCACACGCAGACGGGGTCACGCTGGAGAGGCCACACGCAGACAGGGTCACGCTGGAGAGGCCACACGCAGACGGGGTCACGCTGGAGAGGCCACACGCAGACGGGGTCACGCTGGAGAGGCCACACGCAGACGGGGTCACGCTGGAGAGGTGACATGCAGACAGGGTCACGCTGGAGAGGTGACATGCAGACAGGGTCATGCTGCTGGAGCTACATGCGGAGCGAGGTATTCGGTAACAGGAGGTTGTGCAAGTGGGCTGCTTGTGGTTAGCCATTTCTTAGAACAATGGCTCTCCCCTACCCTAGTTCCTGTTCTTGCCAGCTAGGGCCTGTGTGCCATGGAGCAGTGCAGGGGAGGGAACCCCTTCCTCATTTCTATCAGCCAATCAGAACTCCACATTTTGGTTTCGCTGCATATAACAGAGCAATTCCGACAAAAGAAGCACAAACAAGAAAGAAGCTTATTTCTTTCTGAAGTGAGAATCTGGGGATGACTGATTTGGGGTGAGATGGCAGCTCCACAATGTCCTCGGGGACCCAGATCCCGGCTGTCCTGCTCCTCATCCTCCACACATGGTGTCTAGCCTCAAAGCCACTCCATGGTCCAAGGTGGCTGCTGGAGCTCCAGCCATCAAGACCAGGACAGATGGAAGAAAGCTGGGAAAGTACAGGGCAGAAAAGGGCCCCTCCCAGAAGTCCCAGCTGAGTCAGCTCTTTTTTGAGCATCTTCCTGGAAGTCTCCCGCAGCACTTCTGCCTTTAACCCACTGGCCATGACTTAGCGGCTCGGCTCCACTTAGCATCAGGAAGGAAGCGGGGAGATGCAGGCTTTCATTCTAGCCAGCTACATGCCCCACCACACATCAGGGCTCTGCTTCCGCGGAGGAAGGGAAGAGCACCGTGTCTGCACAAGAGGATCTAGACCCGCCGTAAACGCGAGCCACGCTAATGTCAGCATCCCCGGAACAGTCTGGAACAACACGGCCTCGTGCCACACCCAACCTCCCGCCAGCCTCCGACCTGGGCAGTGTCCTCACTGCACCGCAGCCTAGAGAGGGAGCCAGGGTGCAAAAGGGACAGAAAGGGAGAGAACCGGAGGCCAGGCTGACCCAAGCAGCCAGGGAAGGAGGACAGACCCAGGAGGCAGATGAGAGTTCAGGGCAAGGAAAGTCTTGGGGGCTGCCTGGGGCGGGGGGAGGGAGGTGCGGGGGGGCAGAGGTAGGGGTGAGCTGCGTCTGGGAGGGAACACGCACCCCCTTCCTAAGGAGACCTTGGAAGGCTTAGGGGAGGCGGTAGCATGCGACAGCACCCGCTGCTCCCCGCTGCAGGAGGCTGACTCCACGGAGGACCACGCTCTGGCAGAGGAACCCAAACACCGTTTCTCCCACACCTCAGCCTCTCCTGGCCCCAAGGCAGGTGCAGGCTCAGAGCTGGGGAATCGGCTGGAGATTTTCCTCTTTTTGTTGACTCTGCCCTCTCATGTTCTGAGATATTGGGGTCAGGACTTCAACATATGAATGTGGGGGGTCACAGTTCAACCCAGCATGCTTTACAGATCTCAAGGGTATCACTCAGGGAGTTGACAAAGGCAGACTCCACCAAGATAAGAACCTGACCTCCCCGAGACATGTGCTTGCCAGTCCCCATCGCACCCCCTCCAGAGGTGACTTTTCATTGCACATCAGTGTGGCCTGTTCTAGAACTTCCTACAGGCAGAGTCAGGCTCACTGGCCCGCCCCAGCCCTCGGGGGCCTGCCGTCACCCACCTCGAGGTGGGTCGGCTCAGCTGCCAACAGGAGCGAGTGGTGCTGAGGTATCCAGCAGGGCAGCACATGGTCCTCACCGGAGCCGTGGTCCAGCACTGCCTGGCCGGAGCAGCCATCCTATTCAAATAAGCGAGTAATAAAAATGGGCACACTCTCCGCTTCTAAAAGCAATGCTGGCCAGGCGCAGTGGCTCACGCCTGAAATCCCAATGCCAGAGTCGTTGGAACCAGAGGAACTCCATCTTGAACAGGAACTGGGTAAAATGAGGCTGAGACCTGAGGGGCCGCATTCCCAGGAGGCTAGGCATTCTTACTCACAGGATGAGATAGCAGGTCGGCACAAGATACGGGTCATAAAGACCTTGCTGATAAAGCAGGCTGTTGTAAAGAAGCCGGCCAAAACCCACCAAAACCAAGGTGGCCACCAGAGTGACCTCTGATTGTCCTCACGGCTCATTGTATGCTAATTAGAATGCATTAGCTACTAAAAGACATTCCCACCAGCACCATGACAGTTTACAGATGCCATGGCAACGTCTGGAAGTTACTGTATATGGTCTCAAAAGGGAGGGGAGGAGCCCTCAGTTCCTCTTCATCCCTTTACTTTCCTGATAATCTTGCTCTCACTTTACTCTAAAACTCTCTCCGAATTCTTTCTTACATGAAATCCAAGAGACCTATCTTGGGGTCTGGATCAGAGCCCCCTTTTCCAGTAACACCAGCACTTTGTGGGACAGAGGCGAGAGGATTGTGTGAGACCAGGAGTTAAAGATCAGCCTGGCCAACATAAGGAGACCTAAGTCTCTAACTTAAAAAATAAATAAAAGACCAGGCGTGGTGGCTCACGCCTATAGTCCCGATACTTTGGGAGACCAAGGTGGGCAGATCTCTTGAGCCCAGCAGTTCGAGACCAGCCTGGACAATATCGTGAAACCTTGTCTCTACAAAAAAAAAAAAAAAAAATACCAAAAAATTGCCGGGCACGATAGTGTGCACCTGTAGTCCCAGCTATTCAGGAGGCTGAAGTGGGAGCATCGCTCGAGCCCAGGAGGTAGAGGTTGCAGTGAGCTGAGATCGCGCCACTGCACTCCAGCCTGAGTGACAGAGGGAGACCCTCTCAAAAAAATAAAAAAAAGAAACATAGGCAGGCACAGTGGCGTGCCCCTGTAGTCCCCAGCTACTCCGGAGGCAGAGGCAGCAGAACTGCTCGAGTACAGGCTGCAGGTCAAGGCTGCAGTGAGTTATGATCGTACCACTGCACTCCAGCCTGGGTCACGGGGCAAGACGCAGTCTCAAAAAATAAAAACAAATAATAAATAAAAGCAGTGCCGTTTTCCTACAAAAGAAGAAATCTCATCAGACAAATACTGCCACAAACCAGATGAAAATCGTGATCTAATATTCCAACAAGAACTTCAGCTCTGAAGGGAGACCACAGCACAGAATAAGAACAGAGGAGAATAAGCACAGAATAAGAATGCAGGGAAGAAGTGGCCAAACAGCCACGGAGTCTGTGGTTGGAAATGACAGAATTCAGGAAGGAAACTGAAGAAAAAGACAGAACCATTTCAGAAATAAAGTTACAGGTGATACGAGAGCACAGACACCACGAAAATCACATAAGAAAGGAAAAAGTGAGCAAATGAAAAGAAAGAGGAAAGAGATTGAAAAGGATTAGAGAGTGACTATAAAAGACCAGTAAGGGGCAAGGTGCAGTGGCTGCCGCCTGTAATCCCAGCTCTTTGGGAGGCCGAGACAGGCGGATCACGAGGTCAGGAGTTCAAGACCAGCCTTGCCAAGATGGTGAAACCTCATCTCTACTAAAAATACAAAAATTCGCCGGGCATGGTGATGCGTGCCTGTAATCCCAGCTGCTCGGGAGGCTGAGGCAGGAGAATTGCTTGAACCCAGGAGGCAGAGGTTGCAGTGAGCTGAGATTGCGCCATTACACTCCAGCCTGGCAACAGAGCTGTAGCAGGACGAGCCACAGACAAAACTCCTCAGACACGGGATTAAAGAAGGAAGAGGTTTTTTATTTGGCCAGGAGTGTCGGCAGACTCGCGTCTTAAGAGCCGAGCTCCCTGAGAAAGAAATTCTTGGCCTTTTTAAAGTCTTACAACTTTAAGGGTCCACCTGAAAGGGTCGAAAGGGTCGTGATAAATCAAGCAAGCATGGGAAACGTGACTGGGGGCTACAGGCATCAGCTAACAGAACAGAAAGTTTTACAATGCTTTTTTCATACAGTGTCTGGAATTTACTGATAACACAAGCAGTTTAGGACAGGGGTTGATGTTATTATTATTACTTTTTTTTAACTCCTAAGGCTGGGTGGTGGTGCCAAAGTTGTCTGGCTATTTATCTTACTTTTGTTTCTTTCTAACATTTTGCTTTTTCTCTCCTCCTGTCTTGTGAACTACGGGGGGAGGAGGGCAGCAGGAGTAGTAGTGGTCTCCTTCCTTAGAGCGAGACTCTGTCTCCAAGAAAAACACAGTAAAGGGGCTCCAGCATACACATACGATAGGCAAAACTCTAACAGATCAGAACAAGCATTGACTGCTTGATTTATATGAGAGGGGATCTCATATAAACTGGCGTTGCCTAGGCTGGCCTTGAACTTCTGGCCTCTCGAGTAGCTGGGGCCACAGGTGTGCGCCAGAGCACCCTGCCAAACAAGAATTGAAACTACCTATTATTCAAGACCTCTTTATTGAAATGCAGGAAGACTTGTGCCTGCTTGTAAAAGTGCATGCTGTATACTTGGGTGTGTTGGCCCAGAACAGTCAACACAAAACATGCCTTCGTAAAATCACTGGACTTTAAAGATAAAGAAATAATCCTTTAGGCAGCCAGACAGAAAAACCAAGTATCTTATGAAGCAAAGAAAACCAACTTGGCATCAGACTTCTCCACAGTGACATTCGATGCCAGAAGAAAAAGAAGTAGTGCTTCCTTATCTAGAAAATACTTTTTGTGGGTGTAATTGTGTCCCCTAAAAAGATATGTTACACTTTAGGAAATTCAGGCAAGTGGATCACTTGAGGTCAGGAGTTCAAGACCAGCCTGGCCAACATGGTGAAATCCCAGCTCTAATAAAAATACGAAAATTAGCCGAGCATGGCGGGGTAGGGGGGCGCCTGTAATTCTAGCTACTCAGGAGGCTGAAGTAAGAGAATTTCTTGACCCCAGGAGGTGAAGGTTGCAGTGAACTAAGATCGTGCCACTGCACTCCAGCTTGCATGACAGAGTAAGACTCTGTCTCAAAAAAATAATAAAAATTTTAAAAGATAAGTTAAAGCCTCAACCCCTAGCACCTATGAATGCAACCTTTTTGGAAATAGGGCCTTTGCAGATACAGTCAAGTGAAGATGCAGTCACACCTGATTGGAGTGGGCCCTAATTCAATACAACTGACCTCCTTGTAAGAAGACAGAAAAGGCTGGGCATGGTGGCTCATGCCTGTAATCCCAGCACTTTGGGAGGCCAAGGCAGGCCCATCACTTGAGGCCAGGAGTTCAAGACCAGCCTGGCCAACATGGTGAAATTATGTCTCTACTAAAAATACAAAAATTAGTCAGTCATGGTGGCAGGCACTTGTAATCCCAGCTCTTTGGGAGGCTGAGGCAGGAGAATCACTTGAACCCGGGAGGCAGAGGCTACAGTGAGCCAAGATCATGCCACTGCCCTCCAGCCTGGGTGACAGAGCAAGACTCTGTCTTGAAAAAAAAAAAAAGAAAAAAGACACAGAAACAGGAGGAAGTCCACGTGACAACAGATGCAGAGACTGGAGCAAGGCAGCTACAACCAAGAAGCACCAGGGCTCACCGGCAGTCAGCAGAAGCTGACAGAAAGGCGAGAAATGGATTCTCCCTGGATCCGTCAGCAGGAGAGATGGCCCTCCAGTGCCTTGATTCCAGCCTTCTAGTCTCCAGAACCAGGAAGGAAATTTCTCATGTTTTACCCCCTAGTTTGTGGTACTTTGTTAGGGCTGCCCTCAAAAATTAGTAAAATACTCAAGGGAAGAAAGTGCAAGCTAGGGATGTCATTTGCACAGCCAGCTTCGCCGTCCTCAAGTGCAAAGGCCACATGACAGTTCTAAACCTGCAAGGATTCAGGAAGTGTGGTCACATGAGTGTTGCATGCAGTGTTTACTGGGAAGGCATCTTCCCCTCCAGAGTAAGACAGAGGCTGGGTGTGGCACAGTGGCTCACACCTATAATCCCAACAATTTGGGAGGCCGAGGCAGGAGGATGGCTTGAGTCCAGGAATTCGAGACCAGCCCTGGCAACATAGGGAAACCCAGTCTCTACAAATAATAAAAACATACAGGTGTGATGGTGCGCACCTGTGGTCCCAACTACTCAGGAGGTGGGAGGATTGATTGAGCCCAGGAGGTGGAGGCTGCAGTGAGCCATGATTGTGCCACTGTACTACAGCCTGGGCAACAGAGCAACCCCTGTCTCCACCCCCCAAATCAAAAGCATGTTGGAGAGAAGTTTGGCAAAGAATTGACAGACAGCATTAAATGTAATTAACTGCAAACAAAAGAAATTATCAGAATAGGAATGAAAACATAATAGAAATTGAATGCAAATATAACATGGTCCAACAATGTAGCAATCAATAATAAAAATATGGAAGAAAACAGGAGTTGGGGGAGATCAGGAGGAAAGCACAATTTGCTCCTGGCTGTCTCCTTTGTAATAGCCAGAAATCAAAGGATAACAAAACGGACGAATCAAGGAGCAGAGGATGGGCCTGTTTAGCAACACGGAGGGAAATACTAAGAAAGAGAATGTGCTGACCACAGTGGCTGAGGAGGTGGGAGGGACTCAGAAGATACAAGCTGGACCTTACCCCCGACACACACGCACACACACACACCTGCCCCAAGCACAGAGCGGGTGAACTTCAGGCCCTCCCCAACAACGCTCCTTAGGGAAAGTGATGACCATCCAGAGAATTAGCTGACCCAGCACGGCTGTGGGCATTTAACCTGCAATAGCCCATTCAAATCCAGTGTGAGATCCCAGCTCCAGCCGAGAGACCCCCCTTCCTATGTTAGCCCACTTTTTTCTGTAGCTATAACAGAATATCACAGGCCAGATCATTTTAACATAGAAGATATAGGCCGGGTGCGGTGGCTCACGCCTGTAATCCCAGCACTCTGGGAGGCCGAAGCGGGTGGATCACAAGGTCAGGAGATCGAGACCATCCTGGCTAACACAGTGAAACTCTGTCTCTACTAAAAATACAAAAGGAAATTAGCCTGGCATGGTGGCGTGTGCCTGTAGTCCCAGCTACTTGGGAGGCTGAGGCAGGAGAATGGCGTGAACCCGGGAGGCAGAACTTGCAGTGAGCCAAGATCATGCCACTGCACTCCAGCCTGGGCGACAGAGCAAGACTCCGCCTCAAAAACAAAAACAAAAAAAACATAGAAGATGATTCGGCTCATGATTCTGGAGGTTGGGAAGTCCAAGTTCAAGGGACTGCATCTGGTGAGGGCCTTCCTGCTTTGTCATCACATGACAGAAGGCATCACATGGCAAGAGAGTGTGAGAACACAGGCCCAGGCTCGAGGCCTTTTGTCACCTGCATGGATCACCCATGGATCGTCCTAAACACCTCCCCTTAGGCCCTACCTCCCAACACTGTTGCATTGAGGACTGACTTTCCAACATGCGTTTTTAGAGGGACACATTCAAATCACACATTCCCCCCTGCAACCCATTTTAATCCTGGGCTTTGCCTGGCTCCAATTCCTCTCTTATGCAAAGCAACAGCTCAGACACAGCCTTGGGGGACATATGAAAACTGTAGGGGTTGGGGCCTCTCTCACATAAAACCCCAAAACCCTCTCATGCCTCCAGGAACCCCCAGCAGGGAAGAACCCCACCAAACTCAGGGCCCAATCAGAGGCAGGGCCAAGGATTATCCCTGCCCTCAGACAGGTTTTCCCAGGCCAAGGTCTGATAGCCCCCAAACAGCCAGTTCTCCTTCCCGTGGGATGCGACTGGGCAGGGCCAGTGAAGGAACCCAGAGGCATGTTAGTCAAAGTGGGTTTCAGGCTCTGGGTGAGGGGTCCCACATGGTGAGAAGCTGGGCCCACCTCCTGCAGAGCCCACAGAACGACTCAAACTCAGACACCAACAAGAAGATGCCAAGGCTGGGGAGGGCAGGCCCAGCCCGCAGAGCTCCCGCAAGGACTCTTCCCTGGCTATGGTCAGAGCAGCTGCTCAGGAAATCCCTGGCAGGAGAGTGGGCACCCCCTCTGGGCACCAGGAGGAGAGGAGTGCAGGGGGGATTCCGGGTCAGCCCTTGGGATTTAAGACTCGCCTGGACACCCACATCCACTTCTCCCCCTCCAGGCATTTCTCCCATCAGGGAATAGGAATGCTCAGATGGGCCCAGAGGCCATGCAGAAAGGAGGCCTCATCTGGGACTGAGAAGGCAGTGATGGGAGGCCGGCCCCAGGCTTGGGGTGGGGGGTGGTTTCAATTGGAAAACTTTTATAACACAAAATTGGAAGAAAGAATGTAATTCCCTCTACAGAAATACACCCTCTTGATGCCACGTACCTGCCTACGCCCACCTGCCCCGACCCCAGGCGCCTCCTTCCATAGCCAGCCACTGCAAGGAGACACAGGGCTGGAGGGCATGGGGACCCAAGGTTCCAGGCTTGGGAAGGAAAACCACCCTCAGCGACCCCACAGTAAGGACAGCCTCTGATGGCAGCTCCTGCTGGCCAAACTACATCTCCCTGGGCAGAGTGCACTGGGCCTGCCTTCCCTCCCTGCTGGTTCCAACTCACAGCTGGGGTGAGGCCAGGTCCCCCCTCCACACAAGACCCTGACCCACCATTCACTCTTTTTTAAATATTTGATTTTTCAGAGACGGGGTCTCACTGTGTTTCCCAGGCTGCAATATAGCCACTGTTCCCAGGCATGATCGTAGCTCACTGCAGCCTGGAATTTCTGGCCTAAAGCAATCCTCCTGACTCAGCCTCCTGAGTAGCTACAGAGACAGAGGTCACCACGCCCGGCTCTCAGCATTCCCTCTTTTACTTTATTTTATTTATTTATTTATTTATTTATTTATTTACTTTGAGGCAGAGTTTCACTCTTGTCACCCAGGCTGGAGTGCAATGGCGCTATCTCAGCTCACTGCAGCCTCTGCCTCCCAGATTCAAGTGATTCTCCTGCCTCAGCCTCCCCAGTAGCTGGGATTACAGGCACCTGCCACCACGTCCACCTAATTTTTTTTTTTTTTTAAGTAGAGATGGGGTTTCCCCATTTAGGCCAGGCTGGTCTTGAACTCCTGACCTCAAGTGATCTGCCCACCTCAGCCTCCCAAGGTGCTGGGATTACAGGCATGAGCCACCATGCCTGGCTGGCTTTCCCTCTTGAGCACATGCATGCAGGCAGGAATCCCAGCCCCCTTTGCAGATGAGCAAACTGAGGCACAGAGAGGTTCAGCCACCTGCAAAGGTTGCACAGCCAGGATACACTGCCTTCTCACAGCATCCACCCTCTGCCCAGTGAGTGTCCAGTTCAGCAAGGCAGGTGACACCAATCCCAACTGGGCAGCCAGGTTTTATGAGGCCAGGACACAGAGCACTGATTTGAAGCCTTGTGGAGGGGTTCAAATCACAGGCCCAGCCACAGGCTGGCCTCAGGGTTCTGGGGGAGCTGTGGGCATGTTTCTGAGCTGTAGCTCCTCTATCCACCCAAGGGAGCTGGTAGCACTGGCCTTAGAGTGTGCTGTGAGCCCGGGGGGGTGCAGGTGGGCATTGAATGATTCCTCCCTCCCCACAAATACCACTCTGCCCTACCAACAGGGGCAGCCCCTCACGGCCTGCCTTGGCAGCCTGGAAGTTACACTCAATTGCATCACTCCTAGGAAGATGGAGAGAGGCCCCCAAGACCTCATGAGGTTGATTTTCTGCATAATGAGATACCTTGGATATTCCAAAGGTCCAAGCCTAGGCCTCTGTCAGCACGTCGGTGAATGGAGCCCTGCTGGACAACTCAGGAGGACTCCAGGATCCCCAGTGACAGATTCCACATCCATGCAGGCAGACCAGGGTCTGCAATTACAGATGGGAGGTCCCAAAGTCCAGGTGGTCGCTCCCGCCTGTTCCCTGGAAAGCACCAGGCGGGGGCGGGGGGTTTGGTGGGCAGCAGTTCTGGGCTTTGCTCCTCCCCAGGCCCCATTTCTTAATCTATAAAATGGGGAGAAAATATTTTCCCTTCCTGACTGCATTGGAACGACAAGATAAGCAGCCGACTAGGGAAGGTGGAACTTCCCACACCTGCAATATTGGGCAAAATAAGTGGGTTCAGAGCCTGAGCTGTGGTGCTGGCCCCAGTCACTGGTGTGGATGCAACACGTCGCAGGACTCAGCCCGTCGAACCCCTGCCTGCCGCTGCACTGACACCCCCTTCCCCCTCACAGAGCCCTGATCCCCAGCCATCCTGATGGCAGGAGCTCCTCTAGGCCTCCACGGCCCTGGTCCAAATGAACCCTGTGCTCCCTACCAGGGCTCCTCACCAATGGGGCACCCTGGGCTGCCCTTGGGGCTGGCACTCTGGGTGGTGGGGGCTGTCCCATGCCTGGTAGGATGCTAAGCTGCACCCCAGCCTCCACCCACTAGACGTTGGAACCACTCGTGACAACCAATTTATACCCAAACATTGTCAAAAGTGTCCCCAGTGGAGAACCAATGACGGGTAGTCTAGACTGTCCGTGTCACCTTCTCTTAGTCCTTCCCCAGACTATGACATCTCACAACCAAGTCCTCATCCCACCGCACTCTCTACATCCGGGCATCGGGCACCGGCCCCTGCCAAGGGCTTGGCCGATGTTTCCTGACTAAATGAGTGGCCCCTGGATGCAAGCATGGGTCACACCTCATGGTGATTGGGTGGGGGCTTCTCATGAGGAGAGGGGCCTCCTCATGCCAGGGCTGTGCTGAGCAGGGACGTGAGCGACTCCCTCTGTGAAGGCGGCCACTTGAGGCAGGATTCTAGGAGCCTCTGTCACACCCGGCAGTGCACAGGATGATTCAGAGAGAGGCCGTCCCAAGGCCTCCTGGCTCACAGTCTTCCCAGTCCTCCCGCCACCCTCCACACAGCACCACCGCCACCCATGTCCCTGCTAGGCAGGAGGGGGGTCAGACGGGCAGACACAGGGCAGTAGGCGAGTCTTGTGGGGCCTCCTTATAAAGAAAAGAATACAAACTTACAAAAACAAAATTAAGTATGACAGTGAATATTTCTTTAGGATGAGAGGAAAAAAAAAAGCAAACATACAAAATCCAGAAAACCAACATTGTGTTTCTATGAAAGGCCTGCTCCATCTCCATACGCTTCTTCCTGCATTTTTTGGCTGCAAACGTTTAAGCATCTCATTGTTTGAGAATATTACATCACCTATGAGAGAAGGAATAGAAACATAATTACTCTTCCTCCAGCACGGCTGATTGAAATTTGTTTTTTCTTATTTATAATTAGAACGCATAGAACAGATGACATAACGCATGTGCACACAGCTTTGCAGTACAGCTAAAGGTCTGTGCACGTTAAACAAGTTCTGATTAATTCTATTTATAAGATTCCTGTTTGAAAAAAGAAGCAGGCCAGGCATAGTGGCTCCCACCTGTAATGCCAGTACTTTGGGAGCCCAAGGTGGGCAGATCACTGGAGCCCAGGAGTTCAAGATCAGACTGGCCAACATGGTGAGATCCTGTCTCTACAAAACAACAACAACAACAAAAATTAGCTGGGTGTGTAGTCCCAGCTACTCAGGAGGCTGAGGCGGAAGGATTGCTTGAGCCTGGGAGGTTGAGGCTGCAGTGAGCTATGACTGCCCTACTGCACTGCAGCCTGGGTGACAGAGCAAGATCCTATATCAAAAAAAAAAGAGGAAGCAGCAACACCAGGTGCACATGTATAATGCTATACGATGAGAGCTGAATGCTCTGCGTACAATGGCACACGCCTGAGGACCATCAGAGGGTCCACCGGGCGCTTGGGCTCTGTGTGTTTCAGACCAGCCTGGCCAACATGGTGAAATCCGCATGCATGTGCAGTGCAGATCATTGCAGGGTGCGTTCTCCTCCCCATCATCTCTCCCAAGCACCTTCAGGTCGTGAGGCCAAAGAAACTATCTACACCCAGGTCTTAATCCATAAAAGTACCTAAGAGAGGCCAATGCTATTGAAAGGAAAGTCTAACATCGCTCTTGAAACATTCGCTAGAAATGAGAGATGTGGCAGGCCCTGCAGGGTGGCTGGGGGAAGCCCCAGACGGACCAGGAGGCAGAAAGGAGCGAGGGAACAGCCAAGCCACAGCCTCTGTGGGCTTCCCTGGGAAAGCTGGGCAGAGCAGGGGAGACAGCTTGGGACTGGCTGATTTGTCTGATTCTGGGCTCCGGGGCTAACCCTCGTGGTCTGGTTCCGGGCCTGGGTTGATACCCGGCAGGGGAAATATTGGCTGGAGGGAGAGAAGATGAAGGAAGTGGTTTGGAGCAAGGGCTCTGGACAGCAGGGGAGGTGCCAACAGCCCTGGCCAGGAGGTTGGCCCTGTCATCATGACCGCAAGTAGTCAAACGCAGGCTCTAAGGAGGCACAGATCAAGGACGAAGCCAGCAGGAAGGTCAGTGGGGATGAGCGGGACTTGGGGTCTTTCTTCCTCTGTCTCCTTCCCCTCCCCTCACCCGAGGGTAAATTGTGTTCTTCTGCGAAAGCCACAAGAGCTCTCAGACACCCAGAGAGAGTTCACACACAAACACAGGAAAAGACACAAGTCCTATGACCATCTCAACAGATGCGGCCGGCCGAGTGTTCAATGACACTCACTGTCTGTTACTAAGGAAAAGCTCAGCCCTCTGGGAAGAAAAGGCCCATTGTTAAGCTGGTAAAGGCCATCTATGGAAAAAGTCAGAGCAGCCAACAGAGCTAATAGGAAAATGTTGAAAGCTTTCTTTACGAGATCGGTAAGGGGACAAAGACACCTATTAGTACCACTGCTACTCAGTATCAGCCTGGATGTGGCACACTGCAGAGTGAGTTGGGTAAAATTTGCAAAGAAGAAAACAAAACTGTCTTTATTCACAGATGATATGGTTGTGTATGCAGAAGAGTCTACATAGTCCACAGGGAAATTCTGAGGATTCAGAGAAGTTTAGCAAAGTTGTTGGGTTCCAAATCCATAGGCAAGGTTCCATTTTCTTACTATATATTAACAACAAGGTTGGAAAAATAAAATTTATAAAATGACATAATAGCATAAAATATCAGAATAATGTACTAATAATATTAGAAGAATCTAAGAATAATGTACAAGATCACTATACAGAAATGTTATTAGTAGGCATTAAAGATGGTCTAAATAAATGGAGATACTATGTTCATGGATTAGAAAACTCAAAATGAATTCTTCCCAAATTAATTAATTTTTTCCAAATTGATTTGTAGAACTAAAGAAATTGCTATCCAAATCCTAACCAGGTTTTTGTGGAACTTAAACTACTTACTGTAAAATTTGTGTTGTTTATTTTATTTGTCTTATTCTTCTTATATTGAGACGGAGCCTCCCTATGTTTCCCAGGTTGGTCTCAAACTCCTGGGCTCAAGCCATCCGCTGGCCTCAGCCTCAAAATGCTTGGATTACAGGCATGAGCCACTTCATACAGCCTAAAATTTGTATGGAAATACAAATTGAATTTGACAAATATTTGTCTGGGCATGGTGGCTCATGTCTATAATCCCAGCACTTTGCGAGGCTGAGGCAGGCAGATCACTTGAGGTCAGGAGTTCGTGACCAGCCTGGCCAACATGGTGAAACGCTGTCTCTACCAAAAAATACAAAAATTAGCCAGAAATCACAAGAAGGCAAAGATTGTAGCTGAGATTGTGCCACTGTACTCCAGTCTGGGCAACAGAGTGAGACTGTCTCAAAAAGAAAAAATAATAAATAAAAAATATTTACTGAGCCCTAGTCCAGGGACTGCTTCTGGTACTCGGGACGCCTTTGAGAACCCCACCCACAAAGAATCTTCTTTGTAGACCTTAGCAGGACAGGCACCCAATAAAAAGTAAACATAATACACAAGCAAATTACCCAGTATGGCAGGAGGTCATAACTGTTTGGCAAAAAATCAAGATTACAGAGGGGAGGGTCACCTGGGACGTCTGGGGCAGAGATGGGGTGAAAATCCAACCTTCCACACAGGCCCTCTCTGTGACCCCAACGAGAGGCCCCTCGCCGGCCATCCCGTTCTAGCTTCTGATGTCATGATGTAGAAGCAGCCCTTCTGTAGCTCTGAGGTGAGAGGCCAAGCCCTCCATGACCCCAAAAGGCCAGGGCTCCCAAGTGTTATCCACAAACACCCCTGTGGGGACTGCAGGCTCCCACAAGGTGCCTTGCACAGGTCTCTTGCAGAGCTTCTCCACCCACTCTCTGGGCCCTGACTCAGTGGGAGGGCGCCTGTCTGTCCCCCAGCTGGATGTCCTACCACATTCCCGCCTGGGGACTTCTGGCCTGCAGGACAGGCTGGATGTGCTGGCTGCAGACAGGCTTGCCCCTATGCTGTTGCCCGTTTTGCCTTGAAGTTCGTGGTTCTTTAATTCTTGCTCCAAACTGTGAGTCAACCTTTAAAGGATACAATATTGAAGTTCTCCTTCAGCCTCAGGTCTTTCATTAGAGTTAAATCCAGAGATTTAACTAGCAGTAGATAAACCTACAGTAGAGAAAAGTGCTCCAAAGGTGGGCACGCCAGGCTCTCACTTGGAGCTGTTTATAAATGCTTTTACGTGGACCGCTCCTAGATGACCAGGGATGGCCTCAGAGCAACCCTGGGAAGGATGAGGAGGGGTCTGGGGACTCCAGACGAAATCACACAGCTGCCTACCATGTGAGTGGAAATCCACGCTGCTTCTGCCTGGCCTAGGATCCGCGTTCAGGGGAAGCCACGTCCCTGGGGTCATGAGACGTGATTGTTCAGATGAATGGATGAGGCTCAGCAGAATCATTTCAGTCCCCCTGCACTTGCCAAGGGCAGGGACTTTCCTGTTTGTCCCCTGCCCAATATGCAGTAAGGGCTCAGAACTACCTAAGAACAAATCAATGAACCTATGGCTTTATGGCAAATACCACAGAAACAACCTTAGAAATGGGCTGAGGAGGCTGTCTGGCCTCGAACAAATGACCTTATCTCTCTGAACCTTAATCTCCTCATCGGTAAAGCAGCAGTGCAGCCCCTCCCTCACAGGACGCTCCCTGGCAGAGTGCAGCAGCCAGTATGACCTCGTTCTCGTGATCAGGAGGGCCCTGCTGAACTGTCTCCATCCCGCAGGTGCCTACGAAGCCCGGGAAATGATGTGGCCTTCCGGAGCCATGCAATGGCTCTGTTGTCACCAGGAAAAGGGCCTGTGGCACCCACCTGGCCACTCACATCCTAAATGAGAAAGGCCCTTTTCCCCAGCTTCAGTAGCTCATTGAGATGAGGACTTGGGAATTTTGCTGCTTAACAGAGCAACGGAGCACCCAGGTGGCAGCCCCAGCAGGCCCTGGAGACGTTTCAGGAGACCTGGCGGGGACCCAAGTCTCTGCCACTGCACCAGGCCCTGGCCAGGGGACTGGACTCAGAGCCCTTTATTTTTTTATTTTTTAGAGACAGGCTATTTCCCTGTCTCCCAGGCTGGAGCGCAGCAGTGAAACCATACCTCACTGCAGCTTCGACCTCCCAGGCTCAAATGATTCTCCTGCCTCAGCCTCCAAGTAGCTGGGACCACAGGCATATGCCACCATGCCAGCCTTATTTTTAAATGTTTTGGGTAGATGCCATTTCCCTATGTTGCTCAGGCTGGTCTTGAACTCCTGGGCTCAAGCGTTCCTCACACCTCAGCCTCCTGAGTAGCTGAGACCACAAGTGTGTGCCGCCACACCTGGCCCCAGAGCCCCTTTTAAACTGCAACTCACAGTCTCCAAGTTAGACTCACACAGAGAAGACCTAAATATGTGTCTCCTTGAGGGAGGCTGAGGAGTGGAGGAGGATGAACTCTTACAAAACCTCAACCTTTTAAAAAATGTGTTTTCAGTAATTGCTGTTCTGCGCCAAGTTTTAGCCTAGTGGGAGTTTCATGTCGGAATTACTAAGTAGGAGTTCGTAACAGACAAGTTAATCGCCCTTGTGTAGGGGCGAGGCACTGAGCGATGATCTCTGTACCCAGGTAGGTGCTTCCTGGATCTGCAAGCACAGGAGATGGGAGGTGGGGAGTGGGTGGGGGGTTATGAAGGGCACCCGAGGAGGGGCAGGGGGCAGCGGGAAGCAGGATCTCTGATGGTAGAAGGGAGTGGTCACTATGTCCCCAACACACCCCCTGCATGTCCCCACTATAGCCACACACCACAGGGGAAAGCCTCCGGGCCAGCCCCCATCCCCTCAGGACCACGATGTTGGCATCTGCAGAAACAGGTGGGGGCTGTCTGGCCTGAGAGGCCTAGAGCTTGGAAGAGGTGGTTTAGAGCTGCCCTTCTCCTCCAACCTCAGCCCTAACCCCCTTCCATAGCAGCAGATCCCACCTGAGTTTCTCCTAGGCCTATTCTGAATCTGAAGCGGGTATGAGACATTCACCATCTATTCCTATGCCCCACCATCACCAGAGGCTTTGTGGTACCTTATTTTTGAGAAGAGGCAACATATTCTAGGACCAGGCTGGGAACAAGGGAGAAATTCATCATGTATCCCTCCACTTATCCATCCATCCATCCATCCATCCATCCTTCATTCTCCCACCTACCCACTCATTCCTCATCCATCCATTTGTCCATTCACCTATCCATCCATCCCCATCCATCCATCCATCAATCATTATCAATCCATCTATTCACCCATCCATCCAGCCACCTACCAATCCATTGATTATCCATTCATCCCTGTCCATTCATCCCTGTATCCACCTATCAATCCACTCATCCATCCATCCACCTACCAACCTATTCATTATCCATCCACCCCATCCATCCATTCACCTACCAATTCTTACATTATCCATCCATCACCATACATCCATCCACCCACTCATCCACCTATCAATTCATTCATCATCAATCCCTCCCCATCCATCTATCCACCCACCCGCTCATCCATTCATCATCCATCTATTCCCATCTACCCATCCACCTACCCATTCATCCATCCACCCATTCATCCATTCATCCACCCATCCATCCATCCACCCACCCATCCACCTATCAATACTTTCATTGTCAATCCATCGCCATCCATCTACCCATCCACCCACCCATCAATTCATCATCCATCCCCATCCATCCATCCACCCATCCACCTACCAATGCATTCATTATCCATCTATCCACCGACCCACCCATCCATTCATCATCCATCTATCCCCATCCATCCATCAACCTACCCACCTATTCAGCATCCATCTATCCCCATCCATGCATCCACCTACCCATCCATCCATCCCCATCCATGCATCCACCCACCCATCCATCCATCCACCCACCCATCCACCTACCAATTCATCCATCCATCCCCATCCATCTATCCACCCAATCATCCATCCATGCATTCATCATCCATCCATCTCCATCCATCCATCTATCTCCACCCGTCCACCCATCCACCTACCCATCTACCCACTCATCATCCATCTGCCTACCCATCCAGCCACCCATCCATTCTTCATCTGGATGGACAAATCTTCATTGAGCACCAATTCTGTGGTGGGCAACAGGAGACAGAGATGCAGGAAACACAATCTCTGCTCTCAGAGAACTTTCTTTCCAGGTACGAGAAGACATGGACATAAGCACCAGGTGAAGACGCCAGGACATGGCTGATCTGTGGTCCACATCCTGTTGGGGGAAACTGAGGGCCTGGGGATGTTGGTCTAATGAAGAGAAGACTGGGAGGAACTGGCATATGCTGCCGAGAATGTTTGGTGCCCGCCATAATACCTGGGAGGGAGGAGGGAGGACAGAGGGGTGAACACAGTGAAAATGTGGAGGGATCAGTGAAGTGGAGTGTAAGCCCAGCCATTGAAGGAATGTTTAGGTGAGGCACTAGAGAAGTCAGCTGGACACAATCAGGAGTGTAAGGGTTAAAGAAAGAGGAAAGAAACACAAAAAGCAGCCTCGGGGCTGACATATCTCTGGCCAGAGGGGAGGCACCTGTCTCAGGGCTGGCATGCCTCTGGCCTCTGGTCGGGGAGGGGTTTGGAATGTTTCTGGTCAGAGATGTTATTTGCGGTTTATGGTCATGCTGACCTTAGCCATTAGGCTGATGCCCTTTGGATATAGGCAGTTTTTGATCAAGGTGAACTTAAAATGACAGCAATTGTCCAAGATGGCAATACTCCTGCTCTGTCAAGGAGGCCACAGCTGCTGGTTGGTCACTTGGAATTGTGTTTGTGGAGACAGAAGACTTTAGGATTATGGGTCACAATATCTAGCGCGTGGCCATGGGAGAGGAGGGCAGGGGTAGGTTTGAGGTCAAAACCATCAAAGGAGAGCAGGCCAGGGTTTTGGAGGGATCACCCACTGGGAAATGGAAATCACCAAGAGTCATAAGAGGAGGAAGAGGGGTGCTGGAGAGCGATGCAGTCCTTGAGGGGTGAGGGGGTGTCCATTTCTAGTTACAGCAAAGTCAAGGGGATGCTCAAAGTGTCGACAAAAGAGTCAAACTCTGTAAAATATTTGAAGAGAGTTACTCTGAACCAAACCTGAGTGGTCATGGCCCAGGACACAGCCCTTGGGAGGTGCTGAGAGAGAACATGTGTCCAAGGTGGTCACGGGGTACAGCTTCATTTTATCCATTTTAGGGAGACATGAGACTTCAATCTAACACATTTAAGAAATAAAGTGGTTCAGAAGAGCAAGAGAACTAGAAGGCGGGGGGGTGGGTGGGGGGGTTCCAGGTTATAGGTAAAAATTTTCTGGGTGACAATTGATTGAGTTGATTTAAAGACCTGGGATCAATAGAAAGAAAATGTTTGGGTTAAGATAAAGGATTGTGGAAACCAAAGTTCTTATTTACAGAGGAAGCCTTCAGGTGGCAGGCTTCAGAGAGAATAGATTGTAAAATATTTCTTATCAGACTAAAGTCTGTGTTGATGTTAATGCTGGAACGATAATGATGCAAATCTGACGTCCACTTCCCATCATGGCCCGAACCAGTCTTTCAGGTTACATTCTAAGAGTGCCCTGGCAGAGGAGGAAGTCCATTCAGATGGTTGGGGGGGCCTCAGAATTTTATTTTTGGTTTACAAAAAGTTTAGGATACTGGACGTTGCTCATGGCTGGTCATGAGTTCGAGAGTGGGAGGGTTTTGGGGGAACTGGGGATGGGAGAATGTGTCTGAGAAGCTGATATACAGAGCTGTCTGGGGCAAGGGGTGGCCTGGGGGACTCGAACTCTCCATACAGAGGGAGAAGCAGCATAATGAGCTTCATCCTGGAGTCTACAGTGGCAGACGATTGGGGGAAGGAGTGACAGTCAGGGAGTAAGCCAGCAGAGGAGGCAGCTGAGGATGGTCTTACTCCGACCCTCCCTACGTGCTGGGAGCTGGAAAGGGGTTGGTTTTGCCCAAGCACGTGGGGTCTCACTTGTCTCCAGGGATAGTGGCTAGCTGAGGAGAGCGGAGGCTCATTGCCCTAGGCCAGGTGGGAAAACTGCCTCACTCAGGAGGTCACACCCTCCCCCACAACCCAGTGCCTGATTGATGCGGGGAGGGAGAGGAGGCACAAAATGGTCCTGGCCTCAAGGCAGGGACAGCCGTGAGGTGCAGTGCTCCTGAGCTCCCCTTCATCCAACCAGGCTGAAGCAGTCACAGCCCTGCTCAGCTCTCTGCACCGGCTCTCTACCCCCACTCTCCTTTCCTAGGAGCAACCCCTCCATAATCACCTCCATAGGAATTCCATCTCAGCTCTGCTTCCAGGAAACCTGACCCAAGACAGAGGTTGTTACAAGGGCAGAGGCCACAGGCATGCACACCAGCCTCTGTTCGTTCAGTCTCTGAGGGGCCCAACGCTCCCCATGCACTCCTCCTTAAAGCCTCCTCGACCCTGGGGTCTGCAGGCCAATTCCTCGCGGGTGCCTTCCCTTGTCCTGGCTGCCGCTCTGCTTCCTTTACAAGCTCCTTCTCGCACCCTCACGCTGGCTCCCTCCGGAGAGCTCCATCCCCTTCCCACTCTGCCTTTGTGGGTGGTCCCCAGATCTCTGTCTCCTCTCCCCTGGACCCCTCTGCCCTTGACTGCCAGATCTATGGAGCTCAATGCTGCTGGAGGGCTCCACATCCATCCCACAGGGACCTGGACTCGCATCTTCCTTCTGAGCGTGCTCTCCCCGGAGAGCTGGCATTGGAATTGGCCCTGCCACCTTCTGGTCTCCCCGAGTGGAAACCCGGGTGTCAGTCTGGACTCTTGTCACCAAATTCTGTCCCTTCCACCTTCACATGGCCTCTCCATCTTCACTGCCTCAGTGTCTCTATCTCGTCCCGATCACCGTCGCCTCTCCTCTGGCGGAGAGCACCCGTGTTCCCACTGGTCTCTGCTTTTCCTCGAATGCATCTCCGTGTAAATCTCCCCTCAGGATCACTCTGTGGTCTCCACTGCTCTGGGTGGAATCCTCTTTCCAGTGGCGTTTCAGCCCCTGGGGCTGCCTCTCTCCTCACCACCGCCTTGTGCTTCTGCACTGAGCTCCAGCCAGACCGCCTGCCTGCAGCCACCTGGTGCTACCTGTTCCCGTGTGCTTCCTGCCTTTGCCTGGAGAAAATAACCATCTATAGTCCAAACTCAAGGACAAAAACAAACTGCTCTTTGGCTGTCGTGGCAGGAAAGCCCCAATCAGTCAGTGACAATGCTGCATGCTTCCAAAACCCAGCCAGTCAGGGACAGCCCCATACTACAGAACAGGCCCAGGCAGCAAGAACCTTGTGCCCCTGAAGTCAGGCTGAACACTCTGGCTTCTGAAAGCCGGACAATCCTCTATGCCAGGCTTCTCAAGAGACTCAATCTGTTTTGCTCTGAGAGATGGTCCTATAGCACAGTTCCCCTTTGCTCTAGTAAGCAAGATACTCTGCTTCAGCGCTGGCCAGCCTCACAATCCATTCTCACCAAGGCCAGTGGGCCTCCCTCTGGGCTCCTGCAGGGCCATATCTGTCTCTGTTCACACACCTTCCCCTCACCACTTAGAGACATGGGCTGGCATGGGGGAGGAGCAGGGGTGAGAAATAAACTTTCAGCCCTAGAGGAGGAGCCCAAGAGAAGAGCAATGCCCTCACCTGGAGTCCCTGCTATGCGCCTGGCACCCATACTGATTGCATCAACCACTGTGATTTTTTAAAAGATGTACTAATTTGAAATGTATAATGCATACGGGGGAGTGTATGAAATATCTACAATTTAAAAGTAAGGAAAAATACACGCCTGTGTGCCCACCACCTAGTGAAGAAATACAACCTGGACACCACTTTGGAAGCCTGTCTGTGTCCACCCATTGCATCCTCCCTCCTCCTCCAGCCCAGGTATCATTCATCCCAACCTTTAGCTGTCCCCTGCGTTTTTTTAGTTTCACTGCCTGGGTGTGTAACCTCACATACAATATTGCTTAGTTATCTGGGAAACCGGGCTGTATAAGAAAACGGCTCCTAGGACCCCACACCACTGTAAGACGCAGGATCCCCAAAGACTCTGCTCCCAGTCCGGCTTCCATTTCCTGTGGGTTTATAAAGGGCCTTTCTGAAGACACTGGGACAGGATTCACAGAGCTGGAACATTTGCAGTGAGGACCACATTCCAGATGACCAACGGGGATATGCTTATGGGGGGATGGGCCAATTTGAACTGTCCCCTTCTAAGCCCACCAAGAGCTACCTCTAGCTCTCAGGAGTGGGATCAGGGCAAAACATGTATGTGGGGTAAAACGGGTGACCTCTGATTCTAGGCACCAGGAGATGGAGAGAAGAGCAGGAACGTGGGAACACATGGGGAAGGCAGGCACAGGTGAGAATCTAGGCCAGGCTCACCTGGCCATTCTGTCCTGAGGCTTAAAAACATGCAATGATGGCAATGACAGCATTTGATCTGTCTCTGGAGTCACTTTGCATGAGGTCATTCTCCCTCCACCACCCTCCTGGGGGATTCCTTTACCTCCTCTCCCCCATACATCCCATATTGGGAACTTGCGCTTCCAGCTAAGATGCAGTAACAGACTGACTTTACCCTTTTGCCTGAAACAACTCAACAGCTGGAAAAAAATAAATGAAACGATGGCTCTGAAAATACTGGAAAAGCAGCAAACGACAGCAGCAGATCACCTTGATTCCAGGCACCTGAAATCTTCTCTGGACCAACACAAGATACAATTTAAATGTAAATTAGGGTAGGCCCAGGGGCCCATGCCTGTAATCCCAGCACTTTGGGGGACCAAGACGGGAGGGTTGCTTGAGCCCGAGTTGGAGAACAGCCTGGACAACACAGGGAGACCTAACTTCTGCAACAAATTTCAAAAATTAGCTGGGCGTGGTGGCACGCACCTGTAGTCCCAGTTACATGGGAGGCTGAGGGGGGAGGATCGCTTTAGCCCGAGAGGTCGAGGCTGCAGTGAGCCATAATCGTGCCACTGCACTCCAGCCTAGATGACAGAGACCCTATCCCCCCCACCCCACGCAAAAAAAAGAAAAGGAAATGAACTAACATTAATTTCTTCCAAGATGCCCAGGCTCTCTTCACCCGCTTCGTCACTGTTCCTCCAGTTGGAAATTTCTCCCTCCCCAGGCAAAATCCCGCCCACCCTTGGAGGCCTTTTCAGATCATTCTTGCCAGATGAGCTCCCCTTGTCCCTTCTCTGAGTCCAAAGGGGCCCAGCTGCCGTCTGTCTCCCTCCTTCCCCTTGTTTCCGCGCTACCTCCAGGGCACTTCCCAACTCGCTGGCCAAAAGCCCCCAACAAGCGGACTATGCTAACTTTGGCTCTGGATTTCCTAGAGTGTAGTGAGTTGGAGAAAAGCGCGCGAAGCCCTGCCTTGCAGCAGGCGCGAGAGCAGGTGCTTGGGACGTGCGCTGGGGCAGGGGCTCCGGGACGTGGGGGGAAGCCTGCGCGGCCCTGCCTCCCCAGGACAACCTGGCCTGCGCTCACCCGCGCCCAGGCGCTCCGCGGGGGGCAGAAGCGGGCTGAGCCAGGCTCCTCAACGCCAGGCCGGGGCCGCAGTCCTAACCCCGCTACGGCACCGGGCACGCAAAAGTCGGCGTCAGTGCGCGTGAAGCCGGAGCATTATCAGGCTCAGCCAGACACGGCCCGGTTCCTAGGCCTTCCGCTGTTTTTGCGGGGCAGAGGGGGAAAAAGGCCTCAAGTAGTGCGGACTCCGGGCTCTGAGTGAGGCCTGGTATCTGCTGCCGCCCGGCCACCCTTATTCTCCAATCGTATCCACAGCCCGGGTCCGCAGCCTCTGGCCGCGGCGTGGTTGCCTGGGAAACGCATGCGCCTGCGCAGGGCTTCCTGGGCTCTGGAGTCCGCCGGCGGCCTCGCCGCGGCCGGCCGCGCATGGAGCAACTACAATTCCCAGGAGACCGCGCGGTGGGCGGGGCAGGGTAGTGGGCGAGGCATCGACTCGCTGGGTCTCTCCGCACAGCGCCAGTCGCAGAGGAAGATGGCGTCGCGGAGGCTGCGGTCGTTTCTGCGCGGGCTGCCGGCGCTGCTACTGCTGATGCTGTTCTTGCTTGGGCCCTGGCCCGCGGCGAGCCACGGCGGCAAGTACTCGCGGGAGAAGAACCAGCCCGAGCCGCCCCCGAAACGCGAGTCCGGGGAGGAGTTCCGCATGGAGAAGCTGAACCAGCTTTGGGAGAAGGCTCAGCGGGTGAGCGCGACCCGGGGGCGGCGGCCGTGGTTGGGGGCAGTGGAGCGGGGCCCGGGGGTCGGAGGCGGGGCGGGGGCGTCGCAGCCCGGGCACCTGTGCCCCACGCGCCCTGTCCTTGGCACAGCCTCCCCCAGGTGTCAAGTGGGGCGCCCGGACCCCTTCTGCAGCAGGAAAGGTACCCGTGCCGGCGGCGACGACGCGTGGAGCAGGTTGCGGCAGGCACCCCGAGGGTCAGTGTCGCCCTCCCCAGCCTGGGCGGCCTGCTGACGGGAGCGTAGGGGCAGAACCAGGCTAGATCACAGGCCTCCTGCCTCCCGAGCCTGCCGCTTCCCTCAACCTTATCTCCCTATGTGGGGAAACAAGAAAAATGTTGTTTCCCCACATAGGGAGATAATGTTGGGTAGACAGACGTGTCCAGGGAGAGAAGGAATCCCAGGAGCAAGCCAGTGCTTGTTCATTTGAGCGAGAAATGAGGAGGTGAGGAGATGGGATCGGTTTAGAGCACATAAAACGCGACCTTGGGAATGCTGAAAGTAAGTCTTAACAGGGCGCTTACCTGACCACCTTCATTTGAGAGATGAAGGTACGGAGGCGCGAGGGGAAAGGGCACCCTCAAGGTGGCTCAGCCAGTGGGGCCCCCCGGGACAACAGCTTCCTAACTGGTGCATGACCCTAGGCCTCTTCATGAAGATAGCCAGTGCTCTCTTCGTGAAGATACCGTTGCTTCATTTGTTAGGTGTTCCTGAAATGGGTGTGTTCGAACCATGCCCACCATGTGGGCCTCAGTATCTCATCTCAAATGCAGGAGTCAGATTAGATCTCTGTCTCAGTATTCCAGTTCTACGCATTCCTGAGTCTTTGAGAGAAAAAGTAAATGATTTGCAGAATAAGAAGGAACTTTTGGAACGAAAAGGGAGGAGAGAAACAGGTGGGGGAGGGACAGACGGTTATAAGACTGCTTGGGGATGGAGATTGACGCCTGGGCATCAGCTCCACAGGCCCTTCCTGAGCTGCTCCTGGGACCAGCAGTCAAGCCCCACGCGTAATGTTCAGCCTGCGGAGGTGGGAGAATGCTCTGGGCTGGAGCGGCAGAGCGGCTTCTTGGAGGAAGGGATTCTGGAGGAGCTGGGGACAGGGCTGGGTTTGGATGTGGTGACGGCCTCCCAGCAGCAGGGAACAGGTGTAACCAGGAGCAGCTGGGGTGCAGCGCTGCCTCCCCGTGCCCGCTGCACTGGGCATCTGTTGAGTGGGTGGAGTCCCCCCTCCCCGTGAGGAATGGGGAGCCCGAAAGAGACTCCCTGACCCCCTGACCGATTGGAGGTGGCGCTAAGGAAGTGCACTCGGGCCCAGGAACCCCAGCGGCTCCCTTTGCTTTTGGGTCCTGGCCCAAGTCTTCCACCTGCCCTGTAGGGCCGCCCTGGTGCGCTCCACCTTACCTGCAGCCACCTCCAGCTGGTCCTCTGTGTTTGTCAGCGCAGGGCCCCTGCAGTGATACACCTGCCCTGGGGCTGCCCATGCACCGTCCCTGTCCCCCTGTCCCCTGGTGCTGGGCGCTCGCCTGACCGGTTTCAGTTTTGGGTCGGGTCTTGTCTCCTGAACCTCCCCTGAGGTTCCCTGGGCACCATGGTAGGGCAAGCTGCTCACCTCCACTTTGGACTGAGCCTTGGACTAGATGGTCTTTCTGGTCCCTTTAAGTCCTGAAGTTCTAGTTGCGTGGACAAGTCTTTTTTGCTGAACAGAATGTGAAGTTCTTCGAGGGTGAGGGTGTTTTGGGGGGATTTTGTGTGTCTTCCCCCCTTCCAGAGAGCCTGGTCCTCTGGCAGGCAGGCCTGCAGAGCCCATTCGTCTTGATTTTCCTTCCAGATAATGGAAGCTTGGAGGGCGGCGGTGCTGCGAGGGTATTGTATCCCGGAGCCAAGCGTGCGGGCGTCAGACCCGTCCTGGTCTTTTTGAGGTTATCAGTGGCGGTGGCACATGGCGGGTGGTCTTCGTGCTGTGGCTCTTGCTGCCGAGCGTGCTAGGGCCTAGGGTGGTCAGGAGGCAGGAGGAGCCACAGTCAGTTCGAACGTAGGGGCAGAGAATTGTTTGTGCAGTCACTCCAGTTGGCTTCTTACCCCACCCGACTTGCCACTCTAGGTGGGTATCAGACGGAGTCGCCACCTGGAAGATAACTGAGGCGAGGGCTGCTTTTTCAGAGAAGCACGTCCCGCCCAGCTCTGCAGCCACTGCTCTCAGCCTCCTGTGACCTGCGCTCAGCAGCCAGCCCGGTCTTGTCCTTTCTTTGGTTTGCTTCGTGAAAACATCGCATCCCTGTTTTCTGCGTGTAAAGCCGTGTCCTGGCATATAGGATTGCTTCGTGTGTCAGTAGGCGTAGGGTGAAGGGAGCGTCTCAGGAAACCTTTGCCTTTGTTGGGCTTGGGCTGTGAGACCTGCCCTGAGGCACAGATAGGGGTGGGTGCCACCAAGAAGACGCCGAGACCCGCTTTCGTCCGGTGACACCCGGCCAGGGGGTTGCTGCTTCATCCTCTCCAGCGCCCGTGAACTCTCCCGGTTCCTCTTTCACAGGCGGGCTCCGCTGTGTTGCAAGACTCCTAAGCAGAGGCTGTCCCTGGAGCTTTGGCGGTCGGAGGCCGTGCAGAGCCCTTGTGCTTGCAGATGCCTTCGGGGGATTCTGCCTCTTCGGAGCTCTGTGTGTTGTGTTGATGCTGAGGAGAAAGCTCCAGGGTCCGCATGGTCCAGCTGCGGCGCGCTCAGGGACACACTCGTGTACCTCTTGGCCTGGGCTGCATGGTGCTGTGAGCTTGGAGTCCTTGGCTGTAGGTCATTAGTTGTTTTTTTGTTTGTTTTTTTGTTGTTGTTTTTTTGACAGAGTCTTGCTGTCGCCCAGGCTGGGGTGCAGTGGCGCAATCTCGGCTCACTACAACCTCCACCTCCCAGGTTCAAGCCATTCTCATGCCTCCGCCTCCTGAGTAGCTGGGATTACAGGCATGCGCCACCATGCCTGGCTGATTTTTCTATTTTTAGTAGAGATGGGGTTTCACCATGTTGGCCAGGCTGGTCTCGAACTCCTGGGCTCATGTGATCCTCCCGCCTCTGCCTCCCAAAGTGCTGGGATTACAGGCATAATCCCAGGAGGCACCGCACCCGGGCAGTCCTTAGTTCTGGCATGAATGGTGACTGCGATGAGAGTGTGTGAAGAATCTTGTTCCCAGAGGTCTGATGAGTGGAAACTGAGGTCTGCAGAGAGGAGTCCTCAGAGCCCCACCCCATCTCTCAAGCGTCCTCCCTGGCTTGAGAAGGGCCTCTGAGGATGGGCCAGCTGGCGGCCTCCATGGGCACCTAGGACTCGCCAGACCAATGCATGACCTCACAGCAGCTCAAGGCGGGTATGGTTGTCCACGGAGCTCAGGTGGAAGGAGCTGGGACACGATGGCAAGGCTGGGACAGTGCACTGCCACCTGCCGTGGTGAGACAGGTGCAGCATGCCAGGAAGCCTTGGTCCCCTGCTCCTCAGGGTGGACCTGCTCCTCAGGGTGGGTGCCTTGCACTCTGGTGTGGGCACTCAGGTGAACGCTGGGAGGATGCCATGTGCCCTCTGAAGAGGTGGTCCATTGATGGTCCTAGTTGCATTGGAACCTGCCCAGCCTGAACTGTGCTATATGTGCAGGTTAACACCAGTGGCTTAGCTGTGGACCCTGGCCTGGGTTTCCTGGGGCATGGAATAGCAGTAGCAGGTTGCTGGAAAGTTCCAGAATGCTCTGCTGGCACGCGGGTTGTGCTGTGTCGGGGAGGGCCGCTGCTGCGGTCCCGAGCAGTACTGGGCGCTTGGGTCTGGTCAGGAGGACCCGGTCGGTTCTGCTTGTGTCTGAGAACACAGGACCAGTGTCGTTTGTTCAGCTGAGCTGGCTTTCTTTCCTGCATGCGTTCCCTGGTTGTTGATGATTTGCCTCACTGCTTCATGTTTGACAGGTTCTTTTCTGCATTTGGTTTCCACAGGGTAGTTCTAACTTGATGCATTCACATTTAACTTGAGAGAGGTGAAAGAGTCCAGACGTGGGGTCTGGGGCCCTGCACACGACCTGCTGGTCTTCCTCTGCACAGAGCCGGGGCTGCTTTCTGTGGCGGCCACCAGGCTGGCCCCTTCCGCGCTGAGCGCTGGCAGTCGCATATCAAGGGAAAGGGAGCTGGCTTTTGGGAGACACGCGGTGTGAAATTTAGACCCCCTGTTGCCTGAGAGTTGGGAAATTAGAAGGAGAAAATGACTTTCCCTGTGGGTTGCAGATTTTACAGCCCACGGAGCACCTGCCCTTGACTTTCCTAGCATCCTGGGGAGGCAGACAGGAGTCCAGGGAGGACCGCAGGTTACAGGGATTGGCGCCTGGCTGTGGGCCTGCCAGGATGGGCCCAGGGCTTCAGCAGCCCGGGGTCTTCAGCTCCGCTTTCCAGCGGGCAGCCCACGGGCAGTCACGGGACACCTGCGTCCTCTCCCCTGCAGCCAAAGAGGGCAGACCCGGGGCCCCTCAGGGCCAGCACACACTCGAGAGCATGGGCCAGGATTGCCCGCCCCAGGGTGCTGCTTCTGGCTCGGCGCATCGCTGTGGGCCTCGCGTCTCGGGCCCTCCCGGGCAATGCAGCGCGGTAGATAAGATGCCTACGGGGTAGCAGCAGCCACGGGGAAGCAGAGATGAAGGCAGACCTGTTCCTCCAGAAGTTTGGGTCACAAACAAGATAGGCAGGTGTGGGCTCCCCCTCCTCCTGAGGTGCAGACTGCCCCTTCTGAGAGTTCAGCATCACTCAGGTGCCTCTTTGTCCCGGGTCCACCTGCTGGGGACGCTCAGATCAGACTTCACGCCTCCTAGGGCCTTCCAGTGGACGCTGCAGACGCATGTCCAGGGCACAGAGGGGCATGGGGTGGAGCTCTGGGGAGAAGGGGCTGGGTGAATGGGGCTGGCTGGGGAAGAGGCACGCAGGTAGGGGTGTGTCAGGCTGCCAGGGAAAGGGTTTTCAGGTCGGGACAATCCTGGAAAGCAGCCCCTGTAGAGATGGGGGCCAGAGCATCTACCAGGAGGGCCCAGATAAAAGACTGCCTGGGACCACCGACCAAGGGTTAGAGAACCTTCTAGAGAATTAGAAGCTTTCCTCTGCCCTAGGCCCTGCCATTCATTTTGTGCCTACTGTGTGCTCTCTTTTTACCGTTGGGGGACGTGGCTCAGTGATCTGGATTTGTCTCTAAGTAAATTTTAAACTCCTGGAGGCTGGGGCCTATGTGGCTAGGGCGGCCGCGGAGCCAGTTCGGGCTTCTGAGAGGACAGAGGGTGGAGCTGTCAGCCCCAGCACCCAGCTGGCGACAGGGCCTGTGGTCAGGGATCTGCTTCCTCCTAGGCCCAACACAGACTGAGCTGCAGGGAGCAGGATGGGCTCAGTCTAGATACGGGCAGAGCGAGGCGAGGAGGTTCCAGAGTGTGGGGTGTGCCAAACACCCAGAATTGGCTTCGTGCGAGTCTTGAAAGAAACGTGTGCCCCTGTGCAGTGCAGGCCTGAGGGCCGGGCCTCCTGAGGCCTCGGGCTGCAAGGTGGTGCGGGCTGCAAGGTGGTGTGGGCTGCAGGACACTGGGAAGGCAGCCGGCTCGCGACGCTTCCTGGGGATGTTCACTGTTTTATATAAACTTTATTGAACACACATACTTTGGATACTGGCTTGTGTCGTATTTATGTTAGAAAATAGCTAATGAGGTATAGATTAAAGGTTAATATTTCCAACCCCTGAGGGAAAACAGACTATTGAAACACGCATGATCAGAGACAGGTGTTGGGTGATGGGCCTCTGGAGCTCAGACGCCGGAGCTGGGGTTCCCTCCTAGAACCATGGGCAGCTCGTGGGGACCGCCCCAGGGGAATGTGAGAATGCAGGTGCCCAGGGAAGGGAACCCTCCTGAGAGCTGAGAGATTTGGGGATCTGCACCGCACAGTGCCGAGCACTTCCTTTGCTGCGGGACTCCACAGAGCCTTTCATGTGCTGGTGTCACGACAGGCATGCGGTGCAGCCTCCCCAGACAGCACCCTGGCTCCGTGAACCCTGATCCCACCTCATGACACGTTCTGGTTCACACAGCTGGGCTACGCTGCTCTGCATGGAGGAGGCTTTTCTTCCCTGAAGGGCTCGCCGGGCCAGCCCTGAGGCCAGAGTCGATGAGAGCTGGCCGGTGGGTTTCGTTCTGCTGCTTGCCTTGGCCACCTGGCATTCTGGCCCAGTCACTCTGACATGGGGACCCTCTTGGCCTAAATCCTGTCTTTACAACCAAAAAGCAGTGTGCCCAGCAGTCACCTTACTTCCTTCCTTCCCTCACCCAGGGTCCCAGAGCTGGGAGGGAGGGTGGGATGAAGAAAGTGTGGCCTGTCCTGTGGAGGGGTGTGAGGGTGGGGTGGGCAAGATCCTCAGCCCCAGTGCGGCAGCTCGTTCCAGGGCCCTGCCTGTGTGGTCTACACCAGCAGGTAAGTGAGAGGGTGACAGACTCCTGCTCCAGAAGGATCTGGGGCTGTGTAAGAACCATCACAGCAAGACAGTTCGCATCATGGAACACTTGAGAGGTGGCAACGAAGGGTCTTTGGGAAATGCAGATGGGGCCAATCTGAGATTACAGTGATTCTTTTAAAAGAGAACTTCTGGGTGTCTGTGTCCTTGCAGTGGTGTCTGCAGTGGAATGGTAACGCAATGGGTATTTTCTTCCTGCCCTGTTTATCCAAGTGCCCGATGACTGTCCCCAGGTGCTAGGGTGGGAAGGGTGGGGTGTCTTCCAGCCGGACAGGAATGGGCAGCCCCCGATGGACTTGGGGTTTCCAGATCACGTACACAGACGGGCCTGGAGACTGGTGTCCATGCCGCGTTCTTGTCGAAACCTGTGGGGTTTGAATCGTGCTGACAGTGACCCTGACTCCAGCTCCTCCTGGTCTCCCGGAACCTCCCGGTGGCCAGCCTCCTCCGAGGTCAGTTTCCAGCAGTGTCCTGGTCCATCCTGCTTGTGGCTCACAGTCCCCTCCCCTTCGTCCGCAGCTACATCTTCCTCCCGTGAGGCTGGCTGAGCTCCATGCTGATCTGAAGATACAGGAGAGGGATGAACTCGCCTGGAAGAAACTAAAGCTTGACGGCTTGGACAAAGATGGGGAGAAGGAAGCGAGACTCATACGCAACCTCAATGGTCCGTTTGTTTCTTTCCTAGTGCAGGTCGAGTATCCCTCTTCCTAAATGCTTGAGAGCAGCAGCGTTTTGGATGTCGGATTTTGTTTTTGGATTTGGGAATATTTGCATTGTGCTTAATCTGGATATCCAAAATGAGCCTTTCCCCTGAGCATCCCGAGTGCCCAGAAAGCTTAGGATTTGGATTGGGGAGCTCACCCTCGTGAGGGAGGTGGCCACTGGCCTCAGTGGTTGCGGGGAGGCTCACCCTCACAAGGATGGTGGCTGCTCGCCTCAGTGCTGTGGGCTACGCCTCTGATTCCTTGGCTCTTGGCCAAGGGTCCCATTGGGTGCAGCCTACGGGGAGCTCCTCCGAGCGCAGATGTGCCCATGGCCGTGGTCTCGGCTCCTTTGCTGTCACAAGTGCCATTGGCACGCTGGAGGGAGGACCAGGGCAGGGGCACTGGACGCAGGAAGGGGCCATAGGACAGCAGGAGGCTCTGTCTCCCAGTGGAGGAAGGAGGTCTGCCCTGGCATCTTGAAGTTTGGGGACATACTCCAGATGTTGTCAGAATAGCTTTCCAAGAGTCAGAACGGACACTTAGTTGTGATGCAGTTAGTGAGCCCCTTGTCCCTGTGGTGTTCAAGAAGCAGCAGGACAGTTGCCTGCTTGGTACCAGCGTACAGAAGACAGGTGTGTCCTCGGAGCCAGGAGGGTTTTAAATGACAGAGTTGCGACTGGTCCTTTTGGATCCCTCTCCTCCGCCATCCTCCCTCACCACAGGCCCGTTGGCAGGACACTGGCGGGCAGAGGACGCACACCAGGTGGGCCTGCGGGACTGGGCTTGGGGCTGCTCCAGGGAGTTGCGTGCTCGGCCACCTGCTGTCAGCTACGTGCAGCAGCCACAGGAGCTGTTGCGCCTCCACCCAACTGCTGCCCCTCCCTGACCCCAGGCACCCCTTTCCCAGTCCCCTGCCCGGCTGCTCCCTGTGTGACCTGGGCCCCCCACCTCCGTTTCCTCCTCCTGTCTCATGGGACAGTGGTTGTGAACCAAGTGGGACACCCCACTGAGGGTGGGTGGCTGCCATCACACTGAGGGTAGCCCCAGAGCCCTGGCCATGTCTGGAGCCTGCTGTAGCCCTGTTTTCCCACGCACTGGTGGCCCCAGGCATTGCAGCACCCGGGTTATCTCTAGTAAGGAGAGGAGGTGTCTATGGAGTTCCTTCATTAGGCCTGATGCTCTAACACCTACTCCTCAAAACTCTATCATCCCGTTTGACAGGCTCAGAGAGGGTAATTTGTCTGGAGTTGCAGAGCCGAGTAGTGCAGCAAAGATTTGGAGCCAGGGTTTTCTGACTCCTGAGCAGGTGGTCTGTTCCCAGCCACCCCTCTTCTCCCATCAGCAGACATCAGCATACGTGTCATGTGACTGTGCCTGGGTTAAAGGCAAAGGGCTGGCTTCATTTTTGCTGGTTTATGCCACCATGTTCAAGAGTCTGGGTGGGATATAAGCCAAGACATGGTGGCAGGGGCTGCCTGGGGGGCGGAGACGCGGTGGCAGGGGCCGTCTGGGGGGCGGAGACGCGGCGGCAGGGGATGCCTGGGGGGCGGAGACACGGCTGAAACAATTCTGGATGGTTGCGTCCCCACCAGCGTGTCTAGAGGGCCATTCCCAAGGGCCAGGAAAGAGCCTGTCCTGGAGGTGCCCCGCAGGGAGAAGGGACTGGCTCTGCAGCAGGGCAGCATTCAGGGCCTGGAGGAGACGGAGGAGCTTGCAGGGGGCACAGAAGTGGGCTGAGGACCCGCTCCTTCCTGCGGGCCAGCCGGTGTCCTTGCAGGGTGTCCAGGTCTGTGGCCCAAGTAGAGCTGTCTTGTTTTCTGCCATTGCCGAGTGACCTGGCAGAAGACTTAGTGGGACTCTAGGAGCCGGTGTCCCAGGAGCAGACCATGCCCACACTCAGGAGAGAGGTTCCTCCTGGCCAGCTGCCCGCCATCTTCTGGGTGTGGCCCCTGGACCCCCAAGGTCCCCCGTGCCATTGTCAAGACTGATACCGCACCTGGGGGACCAGCCATAGCCAGGTGCCTGGGCAGCACACCTTGTGGGCCTGCCCTTGGCACTGCCCATGCTGAGGTCCGCCCTGAGACAGGCCACGCTCTGCTCTGCTCTGGGGTTCGCGGCTGTCCTCACCCCCACCGTGCCCCCGGGGCCACTTCGCTCCCCAGGCAGGGAGTGTGGGGCGGCGTCTGTCCTCCACACGCAGGGCGTGTGGGGCCGTGTTCGTCCTCCCCAGGAGCTCTAAGGGCTGGATGCTCCTGAGGCCACCTCCAGCTTCAGTGCTCTGTGACTCCGTTCCATGCAGAACCCAGCACCTCCAGAATCCAGAACTTTCCATAGTCCCTGCTGCTGATCGCAGCCTTGGGCATTCTGGGCATTCTGCCTTTTGGTGGGGTCTGACCAGCCACTTTGGGCTCTGGCTGAGAGCTTTTGGCTCCAACTAGGAAGGCGCGGGCCAGGCTAGCCTCAGAGCCCCAGGACGTGGCCCACCCTCGTTGTCTTCCCCTCTCTTCCTCTCGGGCTCGGGATGCATAGCCCGGGGGTGTGACCTCAGCGCTGCTGAGCAGCGGCTGGACTCGGGGGGCTAGGCAGGACGGCCTTCACAGGCAGGCCCAGCACCAGCTTCTAAGGCCAGGAGACGTCCAGGCCACTTTTTAAAAAATTTTGTGTATTTATGTATGTATTTATTTCATTTATTTTCTCTTCCCCCACAGCTAGTATTATTTATTTAATTGTTTGTTTTAAAAGACGGGGTCTCACTTCGCTGCCCCGGCCAGTCTTGAACTCCTGGGTTCAGACGGCCCTCCTGCCTTGGTCCCCCAGAGTGCTGGGATCACAGGCATGAGCCACCGCGCCCGGCCTAAAACAGTTACTTCACGTATAAATTCCCTGCCGTGGAAGACAGGCCCAGCATGTTGAGCTTCGAAGCGTGCATCTGTAGGACCCGTGCCCAGCAGCAGCAGCTCTCGACTGCTGTCAGCAGACACGGCTTTCCTCGGGGACAAGACCACAGGCCGGACTTTCATGCTTAGAGGATGGAGCACAAGGAGCACGTGCTGTGCGTGGCCTTGAGACCCCCATGACCCAGGCTTCCGGACGGAATGAGACAGGAGGGATCTGAGGCCAGGGTGGTGTTGATGAGAAAGGAGGCCTGAGGCTTCCGGCGTGTCCCTGGGGCAGGGACACTCCCCAGGGCTGGCAGTGACAGAGGATGGGCCTTTGGGAGAGGTTTGGGGTGGGACCTGCTGAGCCTGGGGCATGCAGAGGCCCTGCTGGGAGTGATTCTGTCCAGTAGGGTCACGGGTGAAGGCCCAGAGGAGGCGCCGGGGTCCGGGAGTCACCACCTGGGTGAAGAGGTCCTCGGAGTGAGGGGAAGTGTGAGGCGAAGGGAGGCTCCACGCCCAGCGTCTTGGGAGAGGCCCACACGGGGCCCTCAGCCCGGAGGGGAAGGCAGGACCCCATTCTGTGGGAGGCGGGGGCCCTGGGATAATTCCCCGGTCCCCAGGAAAGGACGGGCAGGCAAGCCCACCACCAGCTAAGGAAGCAGGCAGGTTTGCATTGGCCCCAGATTCCAGGAGACCTAGTAGAGGGCCTGTCGCACAGCGCCACAGCGCAGGGAACTGGGGCCTCGGGAGAGCCGCTGCCTGTGGAGGCCGAGACCAGCCCCTGGGCTCTGCTCTCATGTCCCAAGTGCCAGACTTGTCCACAGCTGAGTCCTGTCAGCACCAGGGCCTGCTTTGAGCGCCTGCTTTCATATCGTGTTGGTGGCAGTGTGTGGTGACAGACACAGCCCACGGATGCTGAGTACCCCTTGGGGAAGTGGGGCTAGGGGAGCACCGCGTGGGCAGATCCTGGAGGGCTTCCCGAGTGACTGGGCCACAGCACACTGCAGACTAATTACTCTTCCTGGCTGCTACCGTGACTTTTTGTTAGAAGCTGCTGACACTGACGTTTCTCCTTTACAAACTGTTTTTCCTTCCAATAAAAACAAAATGTGGGCTGTTAGAAAGCCGCATCACCCTGCACACTCTGCAGGTGGCCTCTGCCCTGTGGTCCTTAGAGTTGTTGCCGTACGGCAACAGGTGAGGCTGCAAATTTTGTTTTTGAAAATCTGTGCAACTGGTTTGGAAAGATGGGCCAATCGGTTACCACTCTTACAGCCCAACCCACCAGCCGCTTCCGACAGCTGCATCTCAAGGGGACACAGCTTGATGGAGGACTGCAGCCAGCATGTCCCTGGTAGGAAAGAGGGAGGTCCTGGGGGCGTCCCGTGAGTCGCCGGAGCCATTTCTAAGCGCTGGGAGACCACAGCCCCCAGGCTTGTTTACATTCTTGTTCTTGCCATATCTCCAGTGGTCATCCAGGAAACTGGCGAAAGGAAACTGCTGGAAAATGAGAGGCAAACCTGTCTCGCCGACTGTGGCAACCCAGATATGTTGGCTGTTGACTGTTTTTCACAGGAAACCATATCAAATAGAACCTCCCCTCTCTCCTAGTCATCTTGGCCAAGTATGGTCTGGACGGGAAGAAGGACGCTCAGCAGGTGACCAGCAACTCCCTTAGTGGCACCCAGGAAGACGGGCTGGATGATCCCAGGCTGGAAAAGCTGTGGCACAAGGTACTCCTCGACTGTTTCCATACCGTGCAGAATTGGTGCCGTTGTGTTGAGTGTTACGGCGGGGGGCTGTGAGGGAGCAGTCTCTGCTCTGCGTGGGAGCTGGGGTTTGGGGAAGTCTCAGGAAGACAGTGGCTTCCTAAGGAAGCCATTCCACTGTCTTTCTGTGAATATTTTCAGCTTTCCTGTTTAGAAAATTCCTTGCTCTTTGAGTAAAGGAGCACTGTTTGGCCTGCAGCTGTCAGACCTTCAGCTCTGGTCATGTGAGGTTACGGGATCGTGACATAGCACAGGCTGAGTTCTTTACTCTGTGTCGGATTTTTAATTTAGTGAGTGGTGCTGTGAACGTGCTTCTGTGATTAGAAAAGTGCCCTCGTGTGTGGGGCTGGGCTTTCAGCCGGTGCCTGGGAAGGGTGTGGGGTGTTGGTGCGGGGCCAGGCACTGGGACCCAGCAGGGCTGGTGGGCTGTGACGGGGTGTTCACCTGGTTCAGCTCCCCCATTTCCAGCGGCTGCTGCTCCAGAACAGTTTCTCTGGATCACATTGATTTGGGGCCAGCTGGACTTCTTGTACCAGCCCAGTCGCAGCTGATTGTCCGTGGGCAGGAAAGATGGAGTCGGTAGAAGGGGGCAGAGAGGGAGAGAGGGTCCTGTGTGGCCTCCCTGGGTGTGCGTGATCCACGTCACCCCGTAGCCGGGAGGCAGGTAGGATGACAATGAACGGGCTGGCAGAGGTCCCCCTAGGAAGATGGCCTTGGTGTCCTTACCACCCGTAGCCAGGAGAGCCAGGCAAGTCTGGGGGCTGCTGGGATGCTGCCCTGTTCCCCTCCTTGGGATCTTCCACTCCCCACCCCAGCCAGCTCAGTAGCCGGCCCCCATTGAGCCTGGACACGTCCAGGAGAAGGGTGGTTGCCTGCCGGCAGCTCTTCTCCGGTTTGTTTTTTGTTTTCCTGCCCTACCCAGCCTAATAGAGGCTCAGGAGGGTCGTGAGGCCAAGAACCAGGCCCGACACTCACATAGGCAAGGGCCTGCCAGGCCGTGAGGAGTAGTCGGCTGAAGAGCGGCCCCAGCCACACGAGCCCACAGCGGGTTTCACTCCAGGCCTTGTTTCCCTCTTAGGCAAAGACCTCTGGGAAATTCTCCAGCGAAGAACTGGACAAGCTCTGGCGGGAGTTCCTGCATCACAAAGAGAAAGTTCACGAGTACAACGTCCTGCTGGAGACCCTGAGCAGGACCGAAGGTGCCCCTTGCCCCCACCCCATCCTGCCCCCTGCCCCTCTTGCCCCCACCCACTCCTGCCCCCCGCCCCTCTTGCACCTGGGGCTCACTGTGCTCAGTGGACAGCCTCGGCTCCCCCCAGGACACGGCAGGGGCGGGGAGGCGGCACCAGACGCCCTCTCCCAGGGTTCTACCGGACTTGTGAGTCGGGAGGTTGCTGTGCAGGCAGGGCTGGCTCTGAGAGTCACCCGCCTGCATTGGATGAACCGAGTCTCACTGGTGCCTGCCCCCACCACGGGCACAGCTGCCACCTTTGCCAGACCTGTGCTTCGCTGATGGGTCCTTCATTCTGGACTCGTGACCATCCCCAAATGGGTGCCTTTCCCACCCTACAAAGTCGGAGTAAAATGGAGGGTGACCCAGCTGACCAGTCCACCCTCTGGACCTGGTGCCCCAGCCGTCACCGCCAGGCTCTGCTTGGTGCATGTCCCGGTGTCTCACCTGTCCTACCTGGAAAGGAAGCTGTGCCAACGGCCGTTTCTGCGGCGCTGCAAGACCATGGAACGGGGACGTTTTCGGCCAGAAACGAGAGCGAGTTTGAGCTCCCCAGCAGTGGGCATTCCAGACAGTGCCCCGGGCGGGCAGGGCGCGGACTCCCAGCCTCATGGTGTCCTGCCTTCGGTTTTACAGAAATCCACGAGAACGTCATCAGCCCCTTGGACCTCAGTGACATCAAGGGCAACGTCCTGCACAGCAGACACACGGAGCTGAAGGAGAAGCTGCGCAGCATCAACCAGGGCCTGGAGCGCCTGCGCAGGGTCAGCCGCCAGGGCTACAGCACGGAGGCCGGTGAGTGCCCGCCTGGGACTGTCGGTTCCTGAGGGTCGGGCTGTCTCTGGTTGTGTTTTGGGGACAAGCAGGCAGGTGCTTAGAGCGATGGGCACCTGGGCCTATGGACGCAGCCAAGACCCTCGGCGCACTGTCTACCCAGGGGTGGTCACGGGCCCTGCTCCCAGGAGCTGCTCCGTGAAGGTCACTGGCCGTCCCCAGCCTTGTTCCTGGAGACTGGCAGAGAGCAGTGGCGGCGGCGGGCCTGGGAACAACCCCTCCCAGCATCTCCCCAGCCCCAGCAGCACAGCCCCTCCATTGCTGCTGCTGGTCAAGAACAGAGACCACTTGTCAAGCCCAGCTCTGTCTCCGTGTCATGCCACCCGCACTGTCTGTCAGTCCCTCTCAGCCTGGCAGGGGCAGGACGCCCGCTGAGGCCACAGAGCTTGTGGCTCCATCTCAGCGGCTCGGTCTTGGTCTCACTCCACTGCAGGCCCTTAGTGGTCAGGCTTGGCACTGCTGCTACTTGCCCAGGACCCAGGACAGAGCCTTGTGCAGGGTTTACCAGAAGCCTGCTGGCCTCACTCACAGTTTCCGATTCTGTACCTCATCCTCCACGTGCACACCGAGCGCCGGCTGTGTGCCAGGCCCTGCTGTAGGCTCGAGGAGGCAGCAGCCGCCAGGAGATGGCATCTGTGCCCTCATGGTGATAAGACAGCAGGGCCGGTCTCTGTCCCCGGTGCCAGGCAGAGCCGCCGCCTCCTCTCCAGGATGGGACCTACAAGGTCTGGCCTTAGGCAGCCTCCAGCACAGTAGTTGAATGTGTCCACGTGGGCCCAGGGCCCCTCGGTTGGCTCTGCGGCTGTCACCTGTGTGCCCTTGGGCAAGACCCCTCACCACCCACCCCCAAACCCAGGCTCCCTTAGCCCGACCTGGTGCTGGTGACTGTCAGCCGTAGGCGTTTGGCCGTAGTGGTGAGGGCTGGACGGCCTGAGCAGGAAGGGGTCAGCAGAGGAGGGAGCAGGAGCCGCTGTTGTGGGGCTCCCTGGGCAGGCGGCTCTGGACTGCTCGCTCCTGGATGGAGAGAGGTGACGGCCCCGGCGTCTCTCACCGCGTCCCTTCGTGAGCACCAGGGTCCGGGAGCTGACTCCGTTTGTCTGGCTCTTCCCAGGAGCCCGAAGGGAAACGGCCTGTGCCTGCCTCTGGACCTGGCTAAACTTGCACGCCCCACACCCGAGGTCCTGAGCAGCCTCTGCACACAGGCCACGTCCACCCTCCGCCACCTGCTTCAGAGGCAGCCAGGGTGGGCTGTGGCGCTTCCCAGGCTCTGATGGAGGCAGGTGTTTCTGGACACAAAGGAGAAGCAGTTGCTTGGCCGAGGGGACAGGGAAGCCACATTTCAGCGAGGTCGTGTGAGCTACCGAGCAGATGCCCTCTGTGCCCCATGAGATTTTCAGTGCACGCACGCGTGTTTCACACACATGCACGTCGCGCCTGCACACCCTCAGGCTCCATGCACACTCCGCGCGGTTCCCGCGGGGCTGGCCGCGTTGTGCACCCCAGGCGCCGCTGAGGCCGCTCTCGCTCCTCCCCTGCAGAGTTCGAGGAGCCCAGGGTGATTGACCTGTGGGACCTGGCGCAGTCTGCCAACCTCACCGACAAGGAGCTGGAGGCGCTCCGGGTAAGGAAACGCAGCCCTCTCTCCTTTCGCGCGCTCTCGTGTGGTGAAGATTCTCTTGCAGTTTGTTCCTTAACCACTCGGCCAACCTGCTTGCGTTTTCCTTCTCATCTGCGTGGGACCTCGTGTTTCAGGGGCGAGGCCAGGCTGTGGAGGGGCTTTGGTTCTTTTGTCAGTGTTCGCGTCTGAGGTGGCCTTGGTGCGGGTCCTGTGGATGGTCAGCAATTGGTCAGGAACCAGCCACAGTCTGGGGGAGGGGACCAAGGACTACTGGGATCATTTGGGGATGTCACCGCTTCCTGAGATGGAGGCCCAGGGAGGGAAGGAGACCACCTCAGGTGGCAGGGGGCTCCTAGGGCGTGTGACGTGCCAGATCATTCTGAGGGTGGAGAAATCAGCTCGGTGAGCCCCCAGCAAGGCTCTGAGGAGTGAGGAGTCCAGCAGGGGGTCCCTGGGTGGGCAGTCCCAGGCACGGTATCAGGCCGTGAGTTCACCCAAGGTCCCCAGCTGGTATCTGTCGTGAGTGAGGTGGGCGTGGTCCTGCCTTCATAGGGCTTGGGACTTTCCTGGCCCCAGGAAGGGCCCTTAGCACCTCCCCCAGAAAGGGGTCAGGAGCTTTCTTCCGGGGCTAGGGCACCTTAGCTGGACGCAGGCATATGCATGGGGCTTGGCAGGTGGGGCCACATGGAGGGCCCTGGGTCTGGAGTGTGGGATCAAGGCAGGGCAGGGCGCCTACAGGAGCAGGGACAGAGCTACAGTCCAGCAGAACTGGAGCCCAGGCAGGCTGGGGGCAGGGTGCAGAGGCAGCCACCACAGAAGCACAACCCCTGGACATGGAGTCTGGCCGGGAACAGGCTGGAGGCCCCCCAGATTCGGAAGGGGTGCCATTTGCAGAGACAGGGAAGGGGTCGGCTTAGGACTGCCGAGGAGGCGCAGGCTGGGACCTGCTGCTGATGTGATGGCCTCCCAGCTGCCACCTCATTGTCCATGTCCCACCCCGGGTACGGCGCTGTCCCTTGGCGTCCTTGCAGTTCACCCGGGACCACAAGATGGCGTGGCGAGCACAGAGAGGGAGCACTCACCTGTGGAAACCTTGTTCCAGGAGGAGCTCAAGCACTTCGAAGCCAAAATCGAGAAGCACAACCACTACCAGAAGCAGCTGGAGATCGCACACGAGAAGCTGAGGCACGCAGAGAGCGTGGGTGACGGCGAGCGTGTGAGCCGCAGCCGTGAGAAGCACGCCCTGCTGGAGGGGCGGACCAAGGAGCTGGGCTACACGGTGCACGCGGGTTTGGGGACTAGGGAGGCCACAGTTCCCCCACAGAAAAGATGGGGCCGCCCACGTGCAGCTCAGGGCCTCCCGTAGACCGGGTGTGGGCCCCACGCCGTTGTCTTCCCTGTCCGAGTTGAACCCTAGAGCCACAAGTGTGTGGGGCACTGCAGGCCACAGCAGCCGTGCTAGAAGAGCTCCGTGGGCTTCTAGTGCAGTCCCCCAACCCTCAGGTGTGAGCGCAGGCCCTGTCAGGCCACTGCCTCGTCCTCTCCTATGACCAGGATGGGGCATAACCTGGATGCCCACAGCCAGCCCACAAGTCAGGGCACTTTCCAGCCCTCGAGACAGGCGAGCCCCCTTCCCCACAGTCCCGGGATGTGAGGAGAGGAGGGGCAGATCCCAGGAGAAGCCGAAGCCAGCAGCACGGCCTTGCCCCAGAGGCACAGAAAATCCTGGAAGCTCATGCCAGTTCTTTCTGGAGGGAACTGGGATTCAGGAGCCCCATCTGTGCCTTTTAAACTTGGAGCTGCAGGCAGGTGTTACCGATTCAAAAACAGGAAAGGCCTAAAAAATAAACCAAGGCAGAAGTTCTGATAGGAGAGGGTGGTGTGGGTCTGCCCGGCAGAACCTGCAGGAGAGCAGCCTGCGGCCCCCGCCCGTGGGCAGGAGCTCAGGTCCAGGGTGAGCACCACCATGTGGGGGTTTGCAGGGCGCTCCCCCGAGATGCGGGGATGGAATGCTAGCGTGCGCCTAGTTTCACCTGACCGTGGCAAAGCTCGGTGTTGGTTAGGAAGCCGTGTGGCGCTGCCTGAGGCACCCACACCGTTGGGGCGGAGGTCAGAGGGCGGCTGAGAGGAGGGACCTTCGGCGAGTTATTCACCCTGAGCCACGGGCTCCTATGTGGAGAGGGAGGTGGTGCCCACGAGCAGGGTTTTGTGAGAATCGGGAGAGCTACAGTGACCCTGGCCCAGGCTGGGCCGACACGGCACCTGCTGCCACTGGGGTGGGATGTGGGGATGCTCTGGGCCATTGTGATGTGAGGAGCTGGAGGTCTCTCTTCTTCCCTCCGAGGTAGCTCTGAGGAGGAAGGCGTCTTTCCCACAGCCCTGTCCCAACCTCTCCGGTCATTGCTTTTAAAAACAACACCGTGGGGCTGGGCGGTGGCTCACGCCTGTAATCCTAGCACTTTGGGAGGCCAGGGTGGGTGGATCATCTGAGCTTAGGAGTTCAAGACCAGCCTGGGCAACATAGTGGAACCCCATCTTTACCAAAAACACAAAAAATTAGCCGGGCATGGTGGTGGGCATCTGTAGTCCTAACTACATGGGAGGTTGAGATGGGAGGATCACTTGAGCCTGGGAGGCAGAGATTTCAGCGACCTGAGATCATGCCACTGTACTCCAGCCTGGCTGACGGAGTGAGACCCTATCCATAAGTAAATAAATAACACTATGGGCTGATCCCAGAGACCCTGAGCTTTTGGCTCTTAGCATTCTTTGGTGGGATTTCCTAGTTAGCACTGAGCTGCTCTTGTGATTTGAGCATTTCTGGACGGGCATGGAATTGGAGATGCACAGGGTTTGTGCCTTTTCCTTTTGGATCACACGTCTCCTGACGTGAGGCTGAGCTCACAGAGCCGGCCTCGAGGTGCGCTCTCCCCAGCTGATGAGTTGTTTCTGTCCACAGGTGAAGAAGCATCTGCAGGACCTGTCCAGCAGGATCTCCAGAGCTCGGCACAACGAACTCTGAAGGCGTCGGGGAACCCGGCCCGGCAGGGAAGAGGCCAGCGTGAAGGACCTGGGCTCTTGGCCATGGCATTTCCGTGGACAGCCTGCCGTGAGGGTAGCTGGGGCCGGCACAGGTGTCGCAGCAGGAAGGATTGTTTCTGGTGACTGCAGCCGCTGCTGTCACGACATAGGACTTGGTGGTGGTCGCGTCTGGGTCTGAGATGGGCCCAGCTCTGACTCAGGGGGTTGTCTTCCACTCAGCGTCAGCGTGGCAGTCACCACCCCAGTGAGGACCTCGATGTCCAGCTGCTGTCGGGTCTGACAGTCTTCTTGTTAAACAACACGATTTACATAAAAAAATCTTACACATCTGCCCCTGGAAATACTATGTACAAAGTCCTTAAAAAATATTATCCCGGCCCGCGGGATCGTCAAGGCAGGACCTGGAGGAGGGGGTGGGAATTTGGGGAACAAGAGACACAAGAAATGGAGACAAGACAGTGCTCTGATCAAGTCTCGTTTAATGGCAGTAATGCAATGTCTTATATACATTTGGAGGGGAAGGGGTTGGGCTAAGGCGGAAATGACCTCATTGCGGAGGGCGTGGCTAGGTAGGTTTCGGTTTCTCCAGTCGGACGTCATGTTGCGCTTGCGCTACTAAGTAACAATTTTTCCTGGGCGTGAGAAAAGTGAGTGAAGAAGAAGCAGGAAGAACGCCATCTTTTAATGGCGGTATTAATATAGGGAAGAAGGTAAATCCAGGGAGGAGGTGTGAGGTGGAAATGAACACAGCTCAGGCGTTTTAATTCTCAATTACCATTCGCCATGGCCGGGGCATGCAGCTCCGGACAGGTCTCCCTTTTTATATTTTTATGACAAGAAAACCCCTCGGGAACTGCGCCTGTCTTAGGTTGGGTCAACTTATCCCCACCTTCTAGGCCCGTCATGGGATAAGGCAGCAGCAAAGGCGGCCCTCCTGTCTTAGGCTCCGATGGAGATAGTGTCCTCTTACCCGTCATTGACTGTCTAGTTCAGCACACAGGAGAGGTCTTATTAAGGCAAATAAGACTCACCATTTTTAGTCATCTCAAGGCGATGATAATGGACCTGTATAGGTTTGGCCTGGAAGGCCTTGATTTGTTGTCTGACGAATGCCATAAGTTTGTTAAAGATTATAGGCCCGAGAGTGAGAAAGAGTAGAAGAGTGAGTAAAGGACCAAGAAATGGCAGGAGATAGGTGAGAAGTTTATCGAGTCCAGTCTATAGTGGATTGGTGGCTAGGCTTTTTTTGCGCTTTTTTAGTTCTTCTTGCAAAGTTTTTATTTTATCTTTGACGATTCCGGATTTGTTGGCGTAAAAACAGCACTTTTTTTGTAAAGCCAAACATATCCCTCCCTGTTCTGCTGTTAACAAATCTAGACCTCTTTTATTCTGGAGAACTACTTTAGCTAACGAGTCTATTTGGTCTTGTAAATTTTGTATAGTATTGGATAAGGTCTGTACATCTGAAATTAATTGATTGGATAATTTAGTATATTGGGTTAGTGAGACTCCTAGGCCTGTGGCTCCTGTAGTAAAAGCAGTGGTGATTCCGAGTCTAGCCAGCAAGGGAATAAATTGTATGGCTCGTTTTGGTCTATAAATAAAATGTTCAACAGCGGGGATGGGGATAGGTTCATCTCCAGGGATGATATCAATGTCGGGGAGAAGAGTGGCCAGAACATAAAGCCCTGTCCAATTTGTAGGTAGATAAGTATATGCCATGTTGTTTTCACAAACGAAAACCGAGCCATTTACAGCACACAAAGGGTTGGTGGTATTGATTATGGAGGTATAGTTGGCAAACACAACATAGCCTAAATCAATTTCTTTAGTGTTATTATATGATGGTGAAAAGAGGCAAGAGAAATTAGAAAACGTCATTGGTTGAACTAAGAGGAGGGGGGTAATAGAACAGGAATTATTTACTAAGGATTTATTTGAGTAATTGACATAGGACAATGAAAGGTTAGGTATAGCTAGAGGAATAGGGGGGCCCATTTTAAGACAAAGCCAACAATCGTGGGCCAAGCTTGTATTGGACATTTGAAGTAAATTGTAAGTAGCATTGAGGATATCGAAGGTTTGAGCATCGAGCCTAAAATTATCTCTAACTTCAGGCAGGGCAAAAGGGTGATATCGAAGTTTAGGATATAGGGCTTTATGAATTTTTTCTAATTTTTTTTTAACAGTTTTAATTCTAGCAGTATCTAATGGACCCCCTCCATCAGAGATATGGACGGGGGCGGTAGTGCTCCAACAAACAGGCTTTCCTTTTTGGCCATTACAAGGAGATTGTACAAGTTTATTAGTGGATCCCAATACTTGTATGTCATTGGTACCTCCAGTTTGTTCTTTTAGTAATGTGGCCGTATAATATGTTCTATTGCCTGATTTGCATTGTTGATAGGAGGTATAACAGGAACTATGTACGGAAGATTGGAAAGAGCTACAAGGGCATTCTAGGAGCGGCCCGCTAGGGGAGGTGTCTTTTGGGGTCGACTTATATTTCTATAGCTGATTTGGCATTAAGTAAGCTGTCTTGCCCGAGCAAGTTACTTGGGAGATTCTATCTGACGGAGGTTCAGATACTTGTTTTCCACTGCAGTCACAAGGCTGGCCGTGTTGTTTTTGTATTAGTTCAATTGCTTTATGAGGGTCATCAAAACCTGCATAGACTGTCACTATGTTATATAGAGCGATTATTTTCTAAAGGAATTTCATGTTAGGCTTCATTTTCTGAAAAACAAGAAGGAAAGAACTTCTCAGGGAGATTTATCTTCCCTGGACTGACAATGGTTATGATTTATTTGTCTTACCAATCTTTCAGGCAGCCATCTGGCTGCATCATTTTTTTGTGAGAAGATGCATACTGAGCCTTTTCCCCAAATTAAAACTGGATCGGGGCCATGCCATGAATTATTAAGTGGATCTTTCCATTTTACCATTGCAAACTGTTTTTGAGATTCAGGATGCCAGAAACGGTCGGCAGCCGATTTTCCATGACTGTCCAAATTTAAAAAATTAAGGATAAACAGGGCATGATTGAGTGTGTTTCTGGGGGTACCCTTCACGGGGTACCAGCTCCCCCCTTTTAATTTTGTGATAACAGTTTTTAATGACAGATGAGCTCTTTTTACTATATTTTGTCCTTGGGGATTGTAGGGAATGTCTGTGGTATGTTTAATTTGTAGGGTATTACAAAATCGTAAGAAGGTTTTGGCTGTATAACCGGGGCCATGGTCTGTTTTGATTTGTTTGGGTATTCCTAGAATAGAAAAGCAGTGTAATAAATGAGCTATGACATGTTTGGTGGCCTCTTCTGTTTGGAGAGTTGCACTGATAAATTCACTATAGGTGTCTATGCATACATGGATATATTTTAATTGACTGAATTCTAAGTGGTGAGTAATGTCCATTTGTCAAATTTTGTTGGGGATGAGTCCTCGGGGGTTAACTTCTAGATGGGGAACAGGTAAATGTGTTATGTAGTTGGCGCATTGTTTAACTATTTGTCGAGCTTGTTTTCTGGTAAGTTTAAACATAAGTCTTAAGGTTTGGGCGTTTAAATGATGTAAGGCATGTGCTTTTCGCGCTTGTTGTAAATTGTTTGTAGTGACTATGGCTATGGTTTTTGTTGTCGTGTCGGCTGTTGCGTTATTTTGTGTTAAAGGTCCTGGTAATCCTGAATGTGCTCTAATATGCCCAAGAAAAAAGGGAGTAGTCCTTTTTTGAATAAGTTGTTGACATTGTAAAAATAGGTTAGCTGTGTCTGAAATATGTTTAATTTGAGGCACGGTCTCTAAGAGGGGTATTGAATGAGCCAGGTAGGCGCTGTTTGTATACATGTTAAGTGGCTGACAAGGAAAAGCTGATAGTGTTGTAATTATAGCTTGTAATTTGACTAGCTGAGCTGATGTATAAGTGGTCTGGAATTTAACAACTACATTATTGTAGGTGTAAATGGTAAGTCTTGTGGAAGATTCATCAGTGAAAATTAGTAATGCGTCATTGAGAGGTTTTTTACTGGTAATATGGGGAAATACAAACGCATGAAGTTTGCAAAATTGAATGAGTTTGTTAGGTGGGTAATGGTTGTCAATTGCGCCAGTGTAAGAAGCGTAAGCAATTGGCCAGGCTTTCGTATTTTGTAACAGCCAATGAATGTGTGATTGAGTGTAGGGCTGTACAATGGTAGAGGGTTTTATTCTAAAGTATTTTCTATTGTTTTCTCTTCTCAAGATAATTAGATTAGCTATGGCATTATAATAAGGCAACAAAACCTTTTTAGGGGAGGAGGGCAGGTGTACCCACATAATGGGATTGTTTTGCCAAAATAGGTCAGTAGGGGTTATTGTTGTGTTAAAAATAAGGAATATTAATGGCTGAGAATAATCAATATTGGTAATAAATTGTGTTGCAATGGCATGTTTTATCTGTTGGAGTGCCATTAATGCTTCTTTAGTAATGGACCTGGGAGATTTTGGATTAGAGTCTCCTTTTAATATATCGAAAAGAGGTTTTAACTCTCCTGTAGTGAGCTTTAAGTACGGCCGAAGCCAATTTATGTCTCTCAGTAATTTTTGGAAATCATTTAAAGTTTTTAAATGATCACAACGTATAACGGCCTTTTGATTAATGATTTTAGGTCCATTGATTTGGAAACTAAGATAGGTGTATGGATTTTGTAATTGTATTTTTTCTGGGGCTATTTGTAGTCTAGTTGTTGTTAACTCTTGTTTGAGTTGGGCGAAGCACTGTAAGACTTGTTCGCCAATTTTTCTTGCTATTAAAATATTATCCATATAATGTATAATATACATTTGTGCCCATGTTTTTCTGACTGGCTCTATAGCGGCAGCTACATATTTTTGACACAAGGTAGGACTATTGGTCATACCCTGAGGTAAGACTTTCTATTGATAGTGCTTCATTGGTTGTTTAAAATTTGTAGATGGAAGACTAAAGGCAAATCTTTTTTGGTCAGCAGGATGAAGGGGAATTGTAAAAAAGCAATCTTTAAGGTCAATAATGATTTTAAAATATTTTTGAGGAATCGCGACCGGTGAAGGCAATCTTGGTTGTAAGGCACCCATAAGGATCATAGTGATATTTACTGTTCTTAAATCTTGTAAGAGTCTTTATTTGCTAGACTTTTTCTTAATGACAAAAATAGGTGTATTCTAAGGGGAACTACTTTCCTCAATATGTTTTGTTGCTAGTTGTTCCTGCACTAACTGTTGGACAGCACTTAGTTTATCATTGAGTAAAGGCCACTGATTAACCTAAACGGGTTTATCTGACTTTCAAGTAATGGGGTCAGCGCACCTTTGGGGTGCAGGTATGTCAGTGGCCTGAGCTAAAAATTTCCAAACTCTTTTTTATCAAGTTGTCTTGAAACCAGTATAGGCTGTGGGATACCGTTTTCTCCTTTTTCAAGACCTTTACCAGGGGTGTATCTTTGAGTTAACATTTGTGCAGTAACTATATCATTTGGACTATATATTATAATTTTCATTTGAGAGAGCAGATTTCGCCCCCAAAGATTAACGGGTAGGTAAGGGATGACAAATGGCTTAATGAGGCCTGAATTGTTTTCTTTATTTGTCTATGTTAGATATTTAGAACTTTGTTTAGGATTATTGCTTTGTCTAATTTTTCTTAAGTGAGTTAAAGTTTCTGTAGTAGGCCAATGAGAGGGCCAATCTTCTTGTTTAATGATTGTTACATCAGCCCCTGTGTCTATTAGTCTAGTGAATGCCTTCCCGTCTAACTATAAGGTTAGAGAGGGTTTTTGATTTGTAATTGGTTGCACCCAATATATATCTGATGATCTGAAACCTTTTGTATTTCTATTAGAGTATTGGATATTATTATCTGTTTTAACTAAAGGTAACAGGATTAACTGAGCTATTCTAGCTCCTTGAGGGACAGTAATAATACTATCAATAGCTCTGGCCATAATTTTAATTTTTTCTTTATAATCATTATTGATAACTCCAGGGAGGACTTGTAAGCCTCTCATGGTGACACTACTTTTTCCTAAAAGTAGCCTAAAAGTGTTAGGTGGTAAGGGTCCATTTAAGGTTTGCGGTTTCATTTCAGGTGTTAGTATTGTGTGGGAGGTGGAACTGAGGTCCAATCCTGTACTTCCTGGGGTTGCTCTACTAAGTTTTGAAATGGATTGTTGCTGCTGGCTGGAACAAAGCTGACTGCCCCATATGCTTGTTTCAGGGCCTGAGGCTGGCCCCTTATTTTGTTTCTCTGCCTGGAGGGTAAAGGATTTCCTTGACTGTTAGTTTTAGATTTACATTCATTTGCCCAGTGCCTTTTTCTTTTACACCTTGGGCAAAGGCCTGGGATTTTTGTTTCTGGACTTTTATTTTGGTCTTCATGGCAATTTTTTGCAAAGTGTCCCCTTTTATCGTATCTAAAACATTTCTTTTTATCTTTATTTTTGTTAATGAGGAAGTCTCTTACTGTTTGGCCGCTAAAAGCGGCGGCCATTGCTAGGCCTTGTTGATATGAGGGCCCAATATCTGAACAAAGGCGAATGTATCCTGTTAAATCTGTTTTCTTTCGATAAGGTCTGATTGCCGCTTGGCAGGCAGGGTTAGCATTTTCATAAGCTAACTGTTTAACATAATTTACACCCGTTTTTGCATTTTCAAAGATTCTACCTGCCGTGGTCATAAGCCTATGCACAAAGTCTGAAAATGGCTCATCGGGTCCTTGTTTAACTGCAGTGAGCGAGGCCCCTGGATCTCCTTTAACGGGAAGTTTTCTCCAGGCCTTTGTAGTAGCAGCCTGGATTTGTGAGAACAGTCCAGGGTCATATTGCATTTGGGCCTGAGTGTCTGCATAATTACCTGAACTAGTTAACATATCAAAATCTCAACTATTTCCTGCCTGTTGATTTTTTTTAGCTGTATCTTTACAATTTTTAAAGAACTTTGACTTCTAAATTAAGTGGTCTCCCCTAGAAAGAACTGCTCTGACTAAGGTATTTCAGTCTGTAGGAGTGAGCCAATTCTCAGCTACAGATTCCACTATAGCAAGAGTATATGGAGCAGTAGCCCTATACTGAGAGGCAGCAGTCTTTAACTCTTTTATAATAGTAAAATCAAATCCAGTATGATGCCTCTAAGCTTGCCCCTGTTTATCTATGGTTTTAGTGACTGGAAAAACGTCTTTGGGGGAGGAGTCTTTTTTATGTTGGCTAGCAACTAACCTCCCTCTTGGAACATGTTGTCCAGGCCGCTGAAGTGGGCGCAAGGAACCTTCTATCGTGTCTGAGTTAGGTATTTTTTCATTTCTTGTTTTTAGCTTTTGGAGCCTAATTATCAAAGATTGATGTAGCTTTTCAAGTTTAATTTGTTTTTCTAGTTGAGCAATTTTTTGCTTTAATTCTTCTTTGGGATCTATTGCTGCCATAACAATGGGCGCAGAAGCCTCATTACGTGTCTTATTATATGGGGGTGGGTATGAAGTAAAGGGAGGCAAATCAGGGTTGTGATATTTAGCCGCCTCTTCCTCTAAATCATCCCAATTTATATCTGATTGATTAGGCTTATTAATTTCTTTTTCTTTTTGAAGCATCTGTAAAATTGGGTATTTTTTTGGTTTGCTTTTGTGTGGCATTTCTTTATCTGTTATAGAAGGAGACTTGATTTCTTCATGATCACCTTCGAGGGAAATGAGATCTTTCTCTGCATCTTGTGGAGGCTTTGTGAGGTTAGAGCGGGAGCTAACCTTTAAAATATGCTCTGTCTGAGTGACCGCAGCCATAACTTGCGGATCGGCCTCTTTCTTATCTATTAAATCTCTAATGAGGTTCTAATAAGAGAAGGCGGTCACAGGAATTTTTTCTGGCCCAAAGGTATTATAATAGTCCTGAAAACAATCCCCTACTTTACGCTATCTTTTAATATCAATAGTTCTTTCCTGTGGGAACCAAGGGCAAGTGTCTTTTACAAAATCAAAAAATTTAAACAAATCATTACCTTTAACCTTTACTCCTCGTATCTTTAAAGCCTCTTTTAATTGTCTTACATATATTTGATGTTGGCTTAATTCTTGTCCCATTTCGGACGCGTCACTTACCTTCGATTCTGACGCGGCAGGTTCCCGCGGTGATCGGAAGAGTTTGACTCCTTTTATCTTTGTTAACGGTCGACCGTCCTTTGGCGTCCTCTTCCTCACGGAGTCTCTCGTTTTCGAGCCCCACGTTGGGCGCCACGTATCCCGGCCCGCGGGATCGTCAAGGCAGGACCTGGAGGAGGGGGTGGGAATTTGGGGAACAAGAGACACAAGAAATGGAGACAAGACAGTGCTCTGATCAAGTCTCGTTTAATGGCGGTAATGCAATGCCTTATATACATTTGGAGGGGAAGGGGTTGGGCTAAGGCGGAAATGACCTCATTGTGGAGGGCGTGGCCAGGTAGGTTTCGGTTTCTCCAGTCGGACGTCATGTTGCGCTTGCGCTATTAAGTAACAATTTTTCCTGGGCGTGAGAAAAGTGAGTGAAGAAGAAGCAGGAAGAACGCCATCTTTTAATGGCGGTATTAATATAGGGAAGAAGGTAAATCCAGGGAGGAGGTGTGAGGTGGAAATGAACACAGCTCAGGCGTTTTAATCCTCAATTACCATTCGCCATGGCCAGGGCGTGCAGCTCCGGACAAAATATAGTGCAGTATTTAAACCACATGCTTGTCAGCTGGTCACTAAGTGTCCTGGTGGCTCAGGCCGGAGCCAGTGCTTGTGAAGGGATCGCGTCATAGCCAGCTTCCCCTCTGGGCCCCACGGGTCTTTGCAGCCAGACTCCTTTTCCCGTGAGACGGCCCGGCCTGATTGAAAGCCAAGAGCGCTGGAGTTGAGTTTGAGGGGAAGATGGCAGAGAGAGGAGCCTGTGGTTCCATGGACAGTCAGAGACTGTGGCCTGGGGGCAGCGTCTTTCAACTCTCACCTCTGCAGCTCAGGGGCCTGGAGAGACCCCAACGAACCTGCAGGGCCTCCGTGTCCCTAAGTGTGCTGTGTAAATGCCCCATCTCACGGGGGTAGGGACAGCCACAGAGGCCTTCCGCTGACCGTAGCTGATGGGCTGGCCATTGCTCCCGTCCGGGTCCGAGCACGGTTCCCACGTTTGAGCCTGGAAGAGGCTCCATCCGGCATATTGTGTTTTGGCTGCAGCTGGATCTTGGCTTGACTGTTGAGATCTGCCAAACACGAACATCCGCTTAGCGGTCATTTCTAAGAAAGGTCAAGGCTAGAGGCAGCATGTCGGGAGTTCGCGCATCAGGGTGGGAGGGGCCCCAGGGTGCAGCATGTGAGTGCCTGCTCCTACGTGGACTCCAGGGAGGGTGGCCTTCTGCCTGGCCCGGTGGCGCCGGCCCCAGCAGTGCCCGTGTCTCCCCTCAGCACAGGAGCCTCGCCAGGCCTCCCCACGATGTCCGCCACACTGTCCGTCTCAGGCAGGGCTGGGGTGACTGTCGACTCAGATGTGGCCTCAGGCCCAGAGAAGCACTGTCTGCCAGGATCTCCATGTTGGTCCCATCGGGGCTCCGAGCTCCAGGTCAGGAACCCGTGTGCAGAGCACAGCCCTGGGGCCTTCACAGTCTTGGAGGCGAGGGTGCAAGGTCTGGGGTGGGGCTGGGCCTAGGACGCAGCGAGTAGTGGAGGTCTGTGGCTCAGTTTGCCCTCTTTGGAGTCAGCAGCAGAAGGGACTCCCTCTGCAGGAGAGACAGGTGTGTCCTGAGCTCTGTTACTGCCACCCGCCGAGACAGCACCTGTGACTGTATTTTCTTCTAACTTCCAAATGGTCGTATAAAAAAACACGTGTTCATAAAAGCGTGTGAAACACACACACAGCTTGGTGAAGTGAGCAGTGTGGGGCCCACAGCCCAGTGAAGTAGACACTGTCAGGGCCCTGGCCGCCGCAGCGCACCCGGCTCGTCGTCCTCTTCCCTGGAGCGGAGCGCACTTCTTGACTTGGACACAGTTGGGTTGTGCTGTTTGAACTTCATAGAAATGAAATGACACTGTGTTTACTTGTGTGTGTGTGGCTGATGGGGGGGCGGGGATTCTGGTTCCTTTTTTTCCCATTATCCTGAGAGCCTTAAGGTATCTGGTTCTTGTATTCAGTGTGTTGGTGAGACTCAGCCCTGTCATCTAGCAGAAGTGTGTTCCTTTTCATTGCTGTATAGTATTCCATTGCATGACGGTCCTGTGCTCTGATTTTAATGCACTTTATTGTGGGGGATATTTGAGTTGCTTCCTTTCTGGGTAAGAACACCCACTTGGAAATAACTGTGGTGAACACTCGTGTGTGTGGGCGGGGGAGGAACGGCTCTGGGCATACCCAATGGATCTTAACGATGTGTGCTGTCCAAGTATAGAGATGATTCCAAAGTGGTTGGACTGTTTCTTTCTCCCGGCTGGGTGGAAGCAGAACACTGGTGGATTGCTGAGACTTGGTGCTCGGTCTTTTTAATTATGGACAGCCTGGCTGGCGTTTCGTGATGTCTAATTGCAGAGTAGCGTGTCTTATTGTATGATGGGCTCTTTTGTATGTGGGAGACCGTGGTGTTGGAGGGAGGCAGTTACACACACAAAAAGCCCAGATGCCCAGTGTTAGTTCCATGGGTGTGGCTGGTCATGGTGCGCACTCACGAAGGACGTAGGTGACGCCCTCCACTCCGCAGAGCTAGTCCCCACAGGGGTGCCCGTTCTGACTCCCACCGCCGCAGCTCCCTGCCTCCTGCCTGCCATGGGTTCCACGTGCGTGGTGTTGGGCAGTGTGCCTCTGTGCATGCGTCTGCTTACGTTCACTCAGCATCTGAGATTCACCCAGGCTTTTGCGTGGATCAGTGACTAACTCCTGATTGCTGCGTGGCGGCCTGTTGTGTGGGTGTGTGCAGTGTGTGTAGCCAGTCCCTACTCAGGAGCGTTTGCGTTTCCAGTGTGGGTGGCAGTCAGGATCCATTTCTCCCTTACCTTTCAGCATTATTTGCTGCATAGGCTTTTTTTTTTCCTAATTTGGTGCCTTTGTCAGAAATCAGCTGACCTACCGGTTTGGATCTGTTTCTGTTTGTCCTTATGCTATTGCCATTGCCACACTTCAGACAAGGTCTTGCTCTGGCATTCAGGCTGGAGTGCAGTAGCGCGATCTCAGCTCACTGTACCCTCGACCTCCCACGCTCAAGAAATCCTCCTGCCTCGGTCTCCTGAGTCGCTGGGACCACAAGCGAGCACCACCATGCCCGGCTGATTTTATTTGCTTAATTATTTTTTTTGGCAGAGATGGGGTTTCACTATGTTCCCCAGGCAGATCTTGATCTGGGCTCAAGTGAACCTCCCGTCTCAGCCTCCCAAACTGCAGGGATTACAGGTTGTGGGTGTGAGCCACGGTGCCCGGCCGCCACACTGTCCTGGCTACAGTTGGGTTTGTAATAAACCCTGAATCAAGGTGATGTGCATTTTCCAACTCCTCCTTTTAAAGATTCTCATGGCTGTTTATGTCCTTGGTGTTTCCGTATACATTTTACAATCAGCCTTTCCATTTCTACCAAAAAAGGCAGCCTGGAATTTCAATAGTGATTCCCTTGAAGGCGTTTTTGAAAAGCTTTTCTGAATGTCTTGAATACACGTGGGGAAGAATCGGCATCTTAACAGTCTCCAGTCTCCACGCGTTGACTGCCATGTATGACTCCAATCGGCATTTTAACAGTCTCCGGTGTCCACATGTTGACTGCCGTGTCTGACTCCAATTAGCATCTTAACCGTCTCCAGTCTCCACGCGTTGACTGCCCTGTGTGACTCCAGGCACTGAGTTCATCTTCAACTTCTCCCAACAATGGACCGGAGTCTTCTGTGCATGCATCTGACACGTTTTCCTTTAGATCTAGTCCTAGGTGTTCAATATGCTATTGAGGACTGCGTATTTTTATTTCATTTCTCACTTGTGTGTGGTGCTTTAATCCTGTGCCCTAAACTCCCGTCTTGGCCATGGCGTGTTTCTGTGGACTCGCGGGGTTTCCGTGTGCGTGCGTGGCTTTGCTTCCCCTTGGCACTCTGGGACTCGGCTTCTCACTGCACTGGCGAGGTGGGCTGGCACGTCCTTATCTTACTCCCCATCTCGGTAAACATGGGCTCAGTCTCTCCCAGTTCGGTGTGGCGTTTGCACTGGTGCACTTACAGGCGAAGAGCTTCCTCGTTTGCTGAGGGCTTTTCCTGAATCCGTGTTGAATGTGGTCAGCTGCCTTTGCTGCACCTAGTGAGAAACTCATGAGGTCGCTTCCTCACCGCATTACTGTGGCGAGTTACGCTGACTTTCATATGCCGAGACGACCTGGCATTTCCGGGTAAGTCCATGTGGCCATGGTACACTGGCCTTTTCTCTGCATGGCCGGATGATGGTACATTGGCCTTTTCTCTGCATGGCCGGATGAGATTTGCTCATACCGGGCTGAGGACCTCCTGTGTGTGAATGCTCATGAAGGACACTGGGCTCTGATGTTCATTGTCTTGTCATGTGATGTGTCTGTCATGGTTTGGTACTGCATTAAGTTGGCCTTCTGAAACAAGTTCTGCCGTAGTTTGTATAGGATTGACATTATTTGTTTCATGGAGATTTGATGGGTGAAGCCATCTATGCCTGCCATTTTCCTTTTGCTTAGGTTTTTCATTAAGAACTTGATTTTTTAAAATAGACATGAGGCCGGGCGTGGTGGCTCACACTTGTAATCCCAGCACTTTGGGAGGCCGAGGTGGATGGATCACTTGAGGTCAGGAGTTCGAGACCAACCTGGCCAACAATGGTGAAACCTCATCTCCATTAAAAATATAAAAATTAACTGGGCTTGGTGGCACGTGCCTGTAATCCCAGCTACTCTGGAGGCTGAGGCAGGAGAATCACTTGAACTCAGGAGGTGGAGGTTGCAGTGAGCTGAGATCACGCTACTGCAACAAAGTGAGGCTCTGTCTCAAAAAAAAAAAAAAAAAAAAAAGAGGGTTTTGGATTTTCTGTTTCTTTGTCTTTTTTTTTTTTTTTTTTTTTTTGAGACGGAGTCTCGCTCTGTCGCCGGGCTGGAGTGCAGTGGCCGGACCTCAGCTCACTGCAAGCTCCGCCTCCCGGGTTCCCGCCATTCTCCTGCCTCAGCCTCCCGAGTAGCTGGGACCACAGGCGCCCGCCACCTCACCCGGCTAGTTTTTTGTATTTTTAGTAGAGACGGGGTTTCACCGTATTAGCCAGGATGGTCTCGATCTCCTGACCTCGTGATCCGCCCGTCTCGGCCTCCCAAAGTGCTGGGATTACAGGCTTGAGCCACCGCGCCCGGCCTTTGTCATTTTTTTTAAAGATAGGTTTGTCGCAGAATTTCATCTAAGTTATCAAAACAATTTACATACATTGTTCACAGTATCCTCTGTATACTGTGCGGTGATGTTCATTTTCATTCCTGCTCTGGGCCATTTGTGTTTTCTTTTCCCCCGATCAGACTAGCTAAGAGTTGATCGTTTTTACAGATATTTTTCCCCAAAGAAACCTACTTTTGGATTCATTGATTTTTTTCTATTGTTTTCTTTTTCATTGACTTTTCCTCCTTTTAGTCTTATAAATTTCCTTTCTTCTACCTATTTTATGTTCCATTTGCTCTCCTTGTCTTAGGTTCATGTGGTAGAGGCTTAGATCATTGATGAAGAACATGAAAGAATAGGGTAGTGCAGTTAAAAACTTGGTCTACTTATGCCCGTTAGAGAAAACATTCTTAAGCACACATGGAGTCTTTTAGAAATTGACCATGTACTAGGACACGAAGCAAATGTAACTTGCAGAAGACAATGTATAAATATACGACACGTAGATAAATAATACAAATCACATTCGTTGGCCAGAGTGCAATTGAGGAGGAAATCAGTAACAAAAAGGCAATTAAACACATTTGATTGTTTTGTTTTTGTTTTGTAATAACTTGCACTTCCCTGATGCCTGAGGCCCAGCACCTTTTTGTGTGCTCTTGGCCATTTGGGTATCTTCTTTGGGAAGGGCCTACTTAATTCTTTTGCCTATTTAAAAAACTGGGTCTTAGAAGTCTCGTCGTTTTTTTGAGTCAGGATCTTTCTTGCACAGGCTGGAGGGCAGCGGTACGATCATAGCTCACTGCAGCCTCAAACTCCTCGGCTCAAGTGAGCCTCCCACCTCAGTCTCCTGGGTAGCTGGGACTATAGGCATGCATCACTATGCTCTGCTAATTAATTTTTTTTTTTTTTTTTGTAGAGACTGGGTCTTGCTGTGTTGCCCAGACTGATCTCAAAGTCCTGGTCTTAAGTGATTCACCTGCCTCCACCTCCCAGAGTGCCAGGATTCCAGGTGGCGTAAGCCCCCACACCCAGCCTGGTCTTGGAGTTCTTTCTAGGTCTAGGTGTGAGTCCTTTCTCAGATACGTGTTGTGAATAATTTCTGATTCTCTGGCTTGCTATTTTACTTGTTAGTGGTTATCTTTTGGAAAGCAAAGGTTTCTAATTTGATGAAATTTAATTTTTATTTATTTTTTCATTCTAGTTTTCTCATCAAATTGAGACTTTGGGGAAACTACACAGCAGCAAACCAGGACATATCCTCTTAAAAACAGCTCAAGCCAGCCAGGCGCAGTGGCTCATGCCTGGAATCCCAGCACTGTGGGAGGCCAAGATGGGTCTCACATGAGGTCAGGAGTTCGAGACCAGCCTGGCCAACATGGGGAAACTCCGTCTCTACTAAAAAAATACAAAACTTAGCCAGGCATGATGGCAGGCACCTGTAATCCTAGCTACTTAGGAAGCTGAGGCAGGAGAATCGCTTGAACCCAGGAGGCAGAGGTTGCAGTGCGCCAAGATCGCGCCATTGCACTCCAGCCCGGGGGGCAAGAGCAAGACTTCACCTTAAAAAAAAAAAAAAAAAAAACAGCTTGAGCCAAGCATGGGTGGCTCCTGCCTGGAATCCCAGCACTTTGAGGCAGGAGGATCACTTGAGGCCAGGAGTTCAAGACCAGCCTGGCCAACATCGCAAAATCCCATCTCTACTAGAAATACAAAAATTAATCAGGAGTGGTGGCAGCATCTGCCTATAATCCCGGCTACTCCGGAGGCTAAGACACAAGAATCACTTGAAGCTGGGAGATGGAGTTTGCAGTGAGCCAAAATCGTGCCACTGCTCTCCAACATGGATGGCAGAGCAAGACTCTGTGTCAAAAAAAAAAAAAAAAAAAAGCTTGAAAATTTAAAAATATCTCAATGATTATGAGAGGCAGTGATTTTTTTTTTTCTTCCCTAAGCTAGGTTTCGAGGTATCTCTAGGTTCAACTCCTCTGGGGCTGGATGTACATGAGGTTGGAGTCCAGGGTGCCTGAGACACGATGGCCCATGTGCTCCACCTCCTCACGTCTTCAACAGCTTTGCAGAGATGACCCTGTCGGGCTTTGGCTGCTGGTCACAACTCCAGGGGAAGGTCAGGCGTTTGTCCAGTCGCAGCTCTGGCCTTGCGTGGCTGTCCTGGGCTGAGGGCAGCTGCCCTGAGATCAGAGCGACCCCGCCTTGGCCAGCATCACCCCTTCCCACGGCCCCGCCACCACACAAGTGGGACCCTGGCCAGGGCACCACGGGCGCCGGGTACAGCGTGGGCCATCACAGCCTCCCCGGGCACTCTGCTAGAGGCCTGGGTGTACCTGGGCCCCATACTCCCACCCGTGGTGCCCTGGCCAGGTCTGACTCTGACCCCTGCTTCCTGGCTTCCCACAGCCGTGGGACCAGCCCCAGCCCCACATCCACACTCTTCATGCGGCCGTTTCCCCAGGACATGGCCTGGCCACTCCATTGTGCCAAAAGGGTGTGGCCCAAGGCACACCCAGACACACTGGGTCTGGGCTCCAAACCCTCCCCCGCAGCACCACGATCCCATCAGCAGCAGAGGGACTGACAGTTTCTCCCACTTTGTGAACAGGAAGCCCGAGCTCCAGCAGGCCAGGGTCATGGGGAGGGGTGGGGCTTTGCCACCCAGGTTGCGTGTCTGAGCTGGTGCATGCGGCCAGCCCTGGAGGTGGACATCTCAACTCTGCCACCCTAAGGGTCCGACACGGCTGCAACCCTGGACCAGGGTGCATGCCATGCCTTGCCCCAACGTGCAGCTGAAAGTCTTGTCCACGGATCCTCCAGGCTGAGAGCCCAGCCCTGCCCTGTCTGTCAGAACGCTCCCCAGGGCCTTTGCGTCTAAGCAGGGGATCTCTGTCCTGGCTCCAGCTGGCTCCGGGTTGACCCTGCATGCTGCCACCTTGACACCAAGCATCCTCAGCAGTCACATGCAGAGTGGGGGCGCCAGGAGGGCCAGTGCTCTGAGCCTGCCCACTGAGGGCCCCACTGAGCAGCAGTGGCAGCTGCCTGCCGTCCCCCGGGGCAGGCCAACCACAGACTCTCCAGGTCCTTGATGGGCTGCTAGGGGAGGGGAGGGGAGGGGAGGGGAGGGGAGGGGCGGGGGAAGGACAGGCAGGAATATGAAAGCAAGGGACAGATATGGGTGGAGACTTGCAGAGCAGAAAGCCCATCTCCGGGAGCAAGGCAGGGGCCGCCCGGTGCTTCCTCCTGCCACAGGAGTTGAGGGCACGCAGGACGCCCACCACCTACACACACAGCCCCATCAGTTCACCAACCCCCAAGCCACAGCACCGCACTGACGCAGGAGGAAGCCACCAAGGAAGGCAGCTCTGCTCGCCTCAACCCCAAGCATCCCCAGGTGAAGACATCAGATCCACGTCCAAGAGCAGAAACCAGGAGAGAGAAAGTAGGCATTGTCAGGAACAGAGCAGTCAGAATTTTAAGCTCTTTACATGACTGACTGCAATGTGTCCCAAGAAGTGCAGCAGTCAGGCGGCTGGAAGAGTCCAGGCTCCGTCCCCAGGCGCAGGGCTGCGGTGGCCCAGGCAGGACAGCCGGGAGATGGGGAGGGGACGCCGGAAGTGTCTGAGCCGCCAGTCTCAGGAGTGGGCGTGGTGCCGACAGTGTGAGCGGGCACTGGGTCCTGGCGCTGTGGGGCCACAACACCCAGGTGAAGCAATGAGCGTTTTGCCAGGACACGGCTGTCATCCGTGCAGTCACCCCCAGGGTGAGAGGGCGGTTTGCATCCCAGGCACCACAAACCATGCTCCCAAACACTCCTGGGCAGCAGCCTCTGCCTGAGACGCGCAACAGCAACCAGAGCTGCCTGATGCCTGGAAGCGGGGCCTCAGGTGGCCTGGGGTCCAGAGCGACTCATTCAGGCCAAAGGAAGTGTCAACCCCCAGCACTCGTGAGGCGGGAGGCCTGGCTGTGGGCCCTGGAGACGTCTTCCTGTTCGCACTGTGGCCCAGAGACCGGCCATGCCCTCTCCTGTGACTGGGGGCTCCCTGGGGATCAGGCCACGACCAATAGAAGGGGCCAGCCTGCTGGGGGCCACGAGGTGGCCCGGGGGCCAGGTTTGTGGTCAGCTCCTGGTGTTGCAGCTTCACTGCGGGGCTGCCTTCCTCTGCTCCAGCTCTGACAGCTGCTCCTCCCGGGCCCGTGCGTGCTGCGCTCCCACTCTGTGCGCCATCTCAGTGGCCGCGATGTCAATCTGGGCGTAGAGGGAGGCGCTGGCCCCTGAAAGAAGCCTGTGGTGAGCTGCAGCCTGCGCCCCCAAGCTGCCCAGCCCCGTGACCCTGCCCTCCACACCAGTCCCCCAGCCAGGCCCTCGGAAGTGCCTGAGTGGGGACACCCTCAGGGGATGTGGCCTGGCCGGGGATGGAGTTGGGGACGTTTGCCTCCTGGGGGGAGGCTGTAGGAAGAGCTCCCTGACTGAGGGCTGCTGGACTGGGCTGGTGGGGGGTAGGGCCTTGAGGCTGTGGTCCCAGTCCCCGACCGTCAGGGCCTCCACGAAGGGCAGGGACCCACCTCGGACCCCCTCGCTGGCCTCCTGGAGCTCCAGGCCCATGTAGTGCAGCTGCTTCCCGGAGGGGGGGCTGACGGGGATGTTCACGTAAGCAGGTGGCTCGCCGCATGGCCTCTCTGGCCCTGGGCTGTCCACAGCCACGGGTCCTGGGGATCCTGTGGGGGAAGCAGCTGTGAGGCCCCGGTGGGGGCGGCGAGCGGCACAGACCCCAAAGATGGTGCAGTAAAGAGCTGCCCACCCCTCCCAGCCCCTCCTCCCCGCGCCGCCTCTCCTGCGGAGGTTCCGGCTCCATTTTCCTGGACCATCCATCTTTGGCCCAGCGCTGCCCCATCCTGAGGCCACCCCCACACTGTCCACTCCTGGTCCAAGTACCCACAGAGCAGAAGGAAGCACTGCCCCCTCCACTGTGCCGCCTCTCCTGCAGGAATTGCTGACCCCCCATGAAGCCCCCAAGGCCCACTCTTCTGTCCCTGCGCCACTCACCCCGCACCTTCACGACTCTCTCCCCACCAACCACCGCTCCTTGGCTGTCCCGGCGCCTTCTCTGCCTCACCCGCCTGGGCCAGCACAGCCCTGCTTTGTCCTGGCCCCCAGCACCTGCCCCCCACTGTCCTCCTGGGTCGCCCCACCTGCTGCAGGTTCCAGGGACCCCTCCTCTCCTGCGCACAGGCCCACGCTCCCTCTGCTCCCCTCCAGGACACCCAGGTGCCCCACACCCTCTCTCCCCTCATAGGAGCTACTTCCTGTCCCCACCCCCTTCCTAATAGCTGATGGTGCCATCTGCAAACCCCATTGGTGCTGGGGAGGGCGGAGCAGGAGCGGGATAGGAGGGGACCCCACAGGCCTGGCTGGGTGGGACCTGAGGCAGGCTCCCACCTTAGGGGTCTGGATGCACACTGGCCTGACCCCTCTGCAGGCCTGAGGGCTCCGCACCGTGGGCACCGAGGTCCTACAGGAAGGACCCCATTCTCCAGTGCCTCCTCCCACTCCTGTCATCAGGACCTCATGGGGGATCGCACAGCCACGTGAAGCAGCGGAGGTGAGAGCAAGTCCCCCTCCCTCATTCCCTGAGCCAGTGACTGAGAGACACAGCCAAGCCCCATCTGGGATGACCTTCCTACCCCCAGCACACTCCTGAGCCAGTGACTGGAAGACACAGCCATGCCCCACGTGCTCCCTACCCCCAGCACACTCCAAGCCCTCAGAATTCTGCTGGGGGCTGGGATCCAGGGGGTGACAGCCCTACAGGTCGGCCTCCCTGAAACACCTGCCTGTCCACGGGAGGGGCCTGACTCAAGGCTGGGCCTCCCTGCCACAGGGATGCGTCCGCAGCAGACCCAGGTTCTCCTGTGGCCACCTGCTGCCTGGCACCTGCAGCAGACATCCACGCTGCCTGGCTCCTCTCATGCTTGTCCACGCCACTCCCTGCAGCAGGGCTGGGGTTGGGGAATTTCACTTGCTTGCTCCCAGTGGGGAGACTGAGGCCAGAGAGACCTGACTCGCTGATTCTGCAGGCAGCAGCCGGGACAGAGCAAGACAGAGCCCAGGTCGATGTGGGTTCGCTCACCTGATTCCATGAACTAAAGTAGCCAACACAGTTCTGCCCCAACCCTGCCAGGCCCCGAGGCCCTGGGGAGACCTCCGTCCTGCAAATGTGTGGTCCTAGAGGGCTGGTCTCCTCTCAGAATGCCAGGACCCCTTCAGCAAGATGAGCCACAGAGCACAGTGGCCAAGTTCTGGTGCCCAGGCAGGCACCTGGGCCAGCAGGGACAGGGGCACCAGGGCTAGCCGCCTGGAGGAGGGGACACGGCTGAGGAGCCGAGGCCAAGAAGGGGCGGTGGGAGAGGCAGGTGTGGTGAGGGCCTGGGGAGAGCTAGGGGAGAGCTTGGGGAGAGCTAGGGGAGAGCTTGGGGAGAGCTTGGGGAGAGCTAGGGGAGAGCTTGGGGAGAGCTAGGGGAGAGCTAGGGGAGAGCTAGGGGAGAGCTAGGGGAGAGCTAGGGGAGAGCTAGGGGAGAGCTAGGGGAGAGCTAGGGGAGAGCTAGGGGAGAGCTAGGGGAGAGCTAGGGGAGAGCTAGGGGAGAGCTAGGGGAGAGCTAGGGGAGCGCTGGGACCTGGAGTCTGGAAAGGGGGCATTGAAGTCAAGGGGTGGGGCCGGGGCTGGCCCACAGTGGGGCTGGACACCCCCCTGCGGCCTGGTACCTAGTTTTAAGATCGCATCCGTTCTTCCAAGGCTGTCCCCCAAGGGTGGGCAGTGAGGGGCAAGGGTGGAAGCAGGAAGGAGCGTGAGGCCTGACTGCAGGGAAAGGGGACAAAGGTTCCCAACACCACCTGGAGTCGCGCGGGGGCTGTAAGCAGCGCTGGGCCGGGGGCGTGTCCATAGCTGCATCTCCCCCACGGCCACTGGCTCCAGGGCCCTCAGAGCTCCTCCTCCCGTCCCCTCCTCGGGACTTGGATTTTCTTTGGCTTCTGTGAGCATGGCTTCCAGTACCTCAGACACTCTTTTGGTGAAGCAGCAACCGGGAATCGACTGGCACTTCTGCGCCCTCCTCCCGGACCCCGCCCTGGGCTGGCGGCCCAACACCACCACACGGGCCTGGCTCACCTCTGTCCCATAACAGACCCCGGACGCCCCTCCCGAGCCCTCGGCCTCTGTGGAAAAGGTTCACATCCTCTAGCAGATACTGGGCCTGTCCCCTCGACCCCCACACCTCTGTCCCAGGGCACCCGTGTCTGGGTAAAAGACATCTGAAGGGTATGGGTGGCCTTGGGGAGGCAACAGCAGGCTGCCCAGGTGGACCCTTGGGGCAGGGCTGGCCTCAGTACTCTGGACTGCAGGGATCAGTGTCCAGCCCAGGGCCAAGGCTGGCTGAAGGGGGCTTTCCCAAGCTGCCCCTGCCTGCCTGTGGCCCTGCCCCTATCCCCGGGTGTCCCCTCCAGGCCTGCCTGGGTCCCGCCCCCAACACTGGGTGTCCCCTCCAGTCTTGCTTGGACCCTGCCCCCAACACTGGGTGTCCCCTCCAGGTCTGCCTGGACCCTGCCCCCCGCTGTAGGTGCCACCTGCCTGGGAAGAAGAGATTGAGGAATCCAAGGTTCAGCCTGCAGTGGTTCCTACTCCACAGGGAAACTGAGGCACAGAACTGGCCCTGATGCCACCCGTCCACCCCAGGCCAACCGCCTCACCTCCAGCCTCTCTCAGCCTTGCCCAACCTTCAGCAGGGCTCTGTCCCTAGTGACTGCCAGGCTTCTCTAGGGAGACCCTGGGAACCGGCACCTTCCCACTGCCTCCCTGCCTGGCCCTCCCTCCCCACCTGGCCCCAAAACTGCACCTGCCAGGGCACCAATGCCCTGCCCCTCACTAAGTCGCTTACCACCAGCCCAGCCTCCACAGGTCCCCTCCGCTCTCTGAGGACACAGCCCTTCCTCCTGAGCTGGGGCTCCTGGACCCCAACCCTGACTGCCTTCCTGCCATGCCCCCTCCCAGAAACAGGTCCACACTCCGGGCCTGGGGACGCACGGACCCCAGTCTGTCTCTCCAAACCTTCAGTCCATCGTCCAGCTGCCCACTGGCCGCTCTCAGCAGGTGCTTCTGAGACAGACTACACTCGTCCAGGCCACACGGAGCCAGCAGCCTGCCCTCTACCCACTGCCCTGCTGTCCACACCTGGGATGGGACTCACCCCCACTGCCCACTGCCACCCAACACCCACTGCCAGCCAGCAACCACTGCCACCTATCACCCAACATCCACTGTTACCCAACACCCACTTTCACCCCATTGCCCACATTCCCGCTGGCTGTGGGCCCCCGCCATCCCCATCTAGCCAAACTCTGCCATCTGCGCCCACCCAGACTCCCACCTCCCTGTCCCGGAGCTCTGGGGGACCGGCTCCAGGTGCCTACCTGAATGTGCTGTCACGGGTCCCGGGGCTGAGGCGGCCACTCCCTAAACCAAAGAGAACCTGGTCAGTGCACCCTTTAGGCTTCCCCTCATCCTATGCCCAGGGCCCCTGAGAACAAGGACACTACCCCCAAGAGTGACACAGGCTGGGGGACCTGGGCCACCTACAGGGAGTCCAGCCCGCCATCCCTGATGCCTTCTCTCCAGGGCCCTTTGCCCCACAGCCCCCAGATCTCCAGGTCGCTCACCACCTTGACCACACAGCCTGGCGGTAGCCCCCATAACCACCCATGGGGGAGGTGGAGGCTTTGGCCTCTGGGGAGGGGGCGGTTCTGAGCCCCAAGGCCCAGTCCAGCCCCACTATTTTGCTACTACAGGTTTATTGGAGGAGGACCACGCCCATATGAGGTAGTATCTGGGCCTCAGAGCTGAGAGGCTCAGAGCTGAGAGGCTGCTCCAAGGGCTGCCATGATTTCCTTTCTCATCCTCCAGGGTGTGCGCCCTGCTCTCAGAAGCTGGCGGGGAGGGATCCGCAGGGGGGTGCCCCTGGAAAATGCCCCACTGGGAGGCCCCAGAGGAGATGAGCAAAGTTCCCGACACTGCAGGTCACCTCCTCCTGAGCCTCTGAAGTGGGCTGTGCCTAACAGGAGGTGCCCTGAGTCCCTGAAGGAGCCTGGGGTGGGGTCTGAAGGCCGCTTGCGGGAGGGACGGCGGCCCACGGCTGAGCATAGAGGCTTCCTGCCTTCCTCCAGCCCGGACAAGCGGAAGCGAGGCCAGCCCAAGAGAATGCCCCACACGGGCTCCGGCAGCCGGTGGCCAGAAAGAGGGCGCAGCACCCTCCTGTTCTGAGGGGCCTCGTGTGGGTGGGTGCTGGGAGGCTGGAAACTGAGGCTCAGAACCTATCTCTGGTCCAGGCCAGACTCAAGGGCAGACAGTCACAGGGCTGGGACCCCCAGATGAGGCCCCCTGAGCAAACTGGGCTGGTCTAGACTTTGAGAACCTTTGACAAAAGGCCGACACCCCCTGAGGTCATCACACACACAGGCCCCAAGGGGGCCCGTCCCCAGCTGCTCCCAGGGGGCCAGGCCGGCAGGTGCGGATGGTGCAGAGCCCAAACCAGCGAAGGTCCACCCTGTCCCCTGCCTGGCCAGGCCCAGGTGCTCCGGGGGCAGCAAGAAAACAGAACCAGTGTCTGACCCATCTGGTTGCCCCCGGCCTGAGGAGAAGCCTCCAGCCTGTTGGCCACCCACCTGGGAACTGGGTACCGAGGCTGGAGACCCTGGGCTGCTGTAGCAGGCAGTGGCCGGAACCTTCAGACACCCGGAGCGAGGCCACTCACAAGCATAGTGGGGAGCGGCAGATGGCCCGGCCGCACCCCCACAGGGAAAGGCTGTCCAGGGACCCAGCCCCGCCAGCAAGAGGCTCCACGACCCCACACCACCCCCAGGCCACCCTGGGGTGCCCCAGTCTGCTCTCGCCAGAGGGACCTTGCCCCCCCAGCCTTGGGCAGACGACGGTGGGAACACACAGGGCTGAGTGTGGATGACGGGGACTCTGCCGGGAGGGTCCGGGTTCCCAGCAGAGGAGCCACAGCCTCACTCGTCCTGCAACAAGACTGGCGCGGCCACCTCCGGAGGTGACAGCAGCGAGGGTGATGGTGATGGGCAGCTACTGAGTACCTGAAGAATGACCTCATCACACCCTCAGTGCAGCCCAGCGAGGCGAGGTCTGTCATCCCATTTACAAGAGGAAACTGAGGCTCAGAGACCAGGCACCGCTGCAGAAACCCCTCCAGGACTCCCCTGTCAGAGTCGGTCAGGGGCAGGCCAGGGGCAGGGTGGCAGGTCAGGGGCAGGGTGGCAGGTCAGGGGCAGGGTGGTAGGCCAGGGGCAGGGGGGCAGGCAGGCACCCCCACAGGATGTGCAGGGGTGACTGAGACAAGCCTGGAACTCGGTCCCATATCGGGGAGACAGGCAGGGCAGGGACCCCGGGCTCAGAGCCAGCCCCTCCTGGCCTGGGGTTGGAGGGTCCGCCCTCACCCAGACCTGAGGAGCCCCATGCCTGAGCCTGAGGGAGTACTGCAGACCCCACTGTGGTCTCCAGGACACACCCAGGAATGTGCCACATGTGCACACACACCACACATACCCCACACACCACACGTGCACATCCCAGCCCGAGGGCTGCCCAGAGCCGCCTCTCCACACACCACAGCGTTCAGGCCCAAGGCTGACAAGACGGATGAGGCCTCTCGCACTCTCTGAAACAAAGGCCAAGGAGGCCGGCCCGGGGACTTGGGATCCAGGCAGAGGCCCCGCGTGGAGGGCAGGTGAGGTGGCTGGGCAACGGACGAGGACAAGGTGGTAAGAAAAGAACATTTTATTTCCAGTCTAAGAATGTCTTACAAACAGTGTCCGGGTTTAGAAACGGCCGACAGCGAAGGGACAAAGCGAGGTGTTCACAGGGAGCTGCTGGACCGTGGTCAGGGCCGGCTCCAGGCTGTGCGAGAGGAAGCCACCCAGGGCGTGGACAATGGGCCAGACGCAGCCCCGCCTCCGACGCAGAGCTGCTGAGCACCAAGCGGGGCTGAGCCCTGGGCCTGGGGAAATACGGGCAGGGCCCGGAGCCTCCAGATGCCAAGGCAGCGTTTGGCCCCGCGAGGAGGTGCAGACGGGAGCCAGCGGGGCTCCCACCAGGGACCTGGGGCACGCGGCCCCCCCCGCGGGGTCAGCAGGCGAGGCTGCTCCGAGGACACTGCGGGCTGCCAGAGCCTTCCCACAAGGGCTTCATCGGGGAGCAGTGGGGCCCAGACCCCAGAGACCCCGCAAGTCACGCAGCCTCCTGAGCTTCAGTTTCTCCCATAGAAGCGGACGAGGGCCAGCGCGCACGGAGCCCGGGGAGCTGGGCTGGTGGAGCCCGGGTGTCCAGGGTCTCTGTGGTGGCTTGGTGCTTAGCAGGTGGTATGACTGCACCAGAGAGGTGACGGGGAGAACCGGCCACCCAGGAAGCTGGAGTGAGGCCCGAGGAGGACAAGGCCAGCAGCGGGGCCTCCAGCCCTTGGTGCCCCAGTGCGAGGCACCAGCCAGCAGAGATGCAGCACCCGCCTGATCCTCAGGGTTGGGGGACACAGAGTGAAGCAGCTGGGCCTTGGGGCTCTGGTGACCCCGACCTGCTGGACCCAGAGCCCCTGCGCCTCCCAGAACTCACCTCCCCGTCAGCCCCTTCCTCCACTGGCAGCCACAGGGCGCCCCCTCCAACTCCCCTCTCTGGGAGACCCCCCAGTCCCTCCCACAGAACACAGAGCAAGGAGGCCAGCGCCATCTCCTCTCCCGTCTGGGGGCACATTCAGCCCCTTTGCAGCCATGAGGCCAGATCTGTGGCCCTCAAGGAAGGGGGTTTACCTTGAGTCCTCCACAGACTGGACATGCCGAAAAGAAAGCCGGGGATGGCCCCGCGTGGGGGCTGCCTGCTTCCCAGGGCTCTCCGGGGGCCGGGCTGGGCAGTGTGGCCTCGCTGCCCTGGGGGGCCTCCATCACCAGGCCCCGCCGTCTCGTGCCCAGCCAGCCAGAGGGACACCCGGCGGACGTCTGGCCGCCTGAGTCCCCGGCCGCACTGTCGCCGGGGCTGCCCTGCGAGGCGGGGCTGTGGTCCCTGGGAACCAGGCGAAGGCTGCGTGGTGTGTCGTAGTGGGGCCTCAGGGAGGTGGGCACCTGGTACTCGACGGCCCCAGGCAGGCAGGCGCACAGGCTGGGCTCGGGCGCCCCGGCTGCTGGCAGGCTGAGCAGTGAGCCCAGTTCGTCCGTGGCCCGCCACACGTCCAGGCTGCTGCCCGCATAGGACGAGAGGCTGCCGGAGTAGGAGGAGTGGCTGCCAGTGGCGATGCCGCTGTCCGAGGAGCTCTGGCGGCCGACCTCCTGCAGCTGCCGTGGCCGCAGCGGCTTGGGAGGTGGCCTTGAGGCACCCAGCATGGCTTCCCCGGGGGCCTGGGCAGCTGCTGGTCTAGGCCCCTCCTGCGACGTGCTGGCCGACGACAAGGACTGCTCTGGCCATGCGGTGAGCCGGCTGCTGGCGCTGACGTCCAAGTGGCTGGCCTCCGAGGATGAGCTGGACAGGCTGCGGTCATCCCCTGAGACAGAGCAGGAAGCCAAGGCAGCTTGTGGGGGTGCAGGGGGCTGGGGAGGGCTCAGGGTGGGGCTGACGCCTGGTGGACCCCTACGGGCCAGCACTCTCTGGTCTCGCCCCACCCCTCCCAACCCCTGGGGGCTACAGCAGAAACCTGGCTTCACCAACGACAGCCCCTCTGCCCTTCGTCCACTCCTGTTTTTGTCTGTCCTTCTGCCACCTGCTCTACTAGGGCCTGGGCCCCTCCCTCTCAGCATCCCTGTCACTACCTTAGTCCCAGCCTTCTCCTCTCCCCCAGAGCTCCCCACCCTCCCTTCCTAAGAGACCTGGGCTCCATACCCAGCCATCCCCACTAACTTCCAGGGCCTCCTGGGGCAGCTGGCCCTCCGCACCGTCCCAGCCCCAAGGCTGGCCTGGACATCCCTTCCCGAGAACTTCCCAGGCCCTGCCAGCCTGGACGTGAGGTCCCAGCTGTGCCCACATACCTTGACTCACCACCTGCCCTCACCACGCTGGCATCCTTGCCTCACTCCCTGTCTCCCTCCCCACGGGGGATGAGAAGCACACCCAGGCTGCCTCCCGCCTGCCAGGCCGGGCCTCGCGCACATGTGGGAAAGCCGCTTTCATCTCTGCTGCCTCTCTAAGCTGCCTGCTCTGCCTTCCAGGGCTCCCAAGGGGAAAGCAGTTGTGAGTCACCCCCAGGAAGGCAAAAGCTCACTGCAAACCTGAGTCCCCTCCTCCTGGGGCAGGGCAGGAGGGGAGATGGCCACTGTCTGCTCGGTGCCCTCTGGGGAACAGGCAGTGATCCGAGAGCACTTGGCCCTGGGAACACAGGTCGCCCATGCAGCCACCCTTCTGGGAGCACAGCGGCCTCTCCTGCCCTGCCAGCCCCTTCCACCGCCTCCTCTCCCCACGATGGCAACAGAGCCAGAGCCACCGGCAGCTGAGGAGGCACCTCTGCTCCTGAGCAGCTAGCTCGCCTGCCTGAGAGCCTTTTGTCTGGGCACAGAAGGTAAAACCAACACGCAGGGCCTTGGTCTCCCCCGGCCACAAGCTGGTGGGCAGGAAAGGATTCAAAGGCTCTCAGGCCAGAACCACCCTTCCCATCAGCATCTCAGACCAGAGTGTAGTAAATGTGGAATTATAAGTGAAGGAAGGAATGAGCTGAGCAGGGGAAGAAGGAGGGAAGGAATGAATAGGTGGGAGACGGAAAGAAGGAATGAGCAGGAAGGAGAAAGAAAGAATGAATGAGCAAGAGGGAAATGAAGGAATGAATGAGCAGGGGGGAGAATGAAGGAATGAATGAGCAAGAGGGACATGAAGAAATGAATGAGTAGGCAGAGAATGAAGGAATGAATGAGCAGGAGGGAAATGAAGGAATGAAGAGCAGGGGGAGAAGGAAGGAATGAATGAGCAGGTGGAGAAGGAATTAATGAGCAGGGGGAGAAGGAATGAATGGATGAGCAGGCGGGGAAGGAATGAATGAATGAGCAGGAGGGAAATGAAGGAATGAATGAGCAGGAGGGAAATGAAGGAATGAATGAGCAGTGGGCGGGGGAAGGAAGGAATGAATGAGCAGGGGGAGAAGGAAGGAATGAATGAGCAGGGGGAGAAGGAAGGAAGGAATGAGCGGTGCGAGAAGGAAGGAAGGAATGAGCAGGGGGGGAAGGAAGGAAGGAATGAGCAGGGGGGGAAGGAAGGAAGGAATGAGCAGGCGGGGAAGGAAGGAAGAAAGGAGCAGGAGGAAGAAGGAAGGAAGGAGCAGGAGGAAGAAGGAAGGAAGGAGCAGGAGGAGAAGGAAGGAATGAATGGGGGGAAGGAAGGATGAATGGGGGGGAAGGAAGGATGAATGGGGGGGAAGGAAGGATGAATGGGGGGGAAGGAAGGATGAATGGGGGGGAAGGAAGGATGAATGGGGGGAAGGAAGGATGAATGTGGGGGAAGGAAGGATGACTGTGGGGGAAGGAAGGATGACTGTGGGGGAAGGAAGGATGACTGTGGGGGAAGGAAGGATGACTGTGGGGGAAGGAAGGATGACTGTGGGGGAAGGAAGGATGAATGTGGGGGAAGGAAGGATGACTGGGGGGGAAGGAAGGATGACTGGGGGGGAAGGAAGGATGAATGAGTGGGTGGGGGGGAAGGAAGGATGAATGAGTGGGTGGGGGGGAAGGAAGGATGAATGAGTGGGTGGGGGGGAAGGAAGGATGAATGAGTGGGTGGGGGGGAAGGAAGGATGAATGAGTGGGTGGGGGGGAAGGAAGGATGAATGAGTGGGTGGGGGGGAAGGAAGGAATGAATGAGCAGAGGGAGCCAGCAGCCCCCACACATGCATGGAAGCCTCCTGAGCTCTCCCACTGGAGACTTAGCTGAAGTCCCACAGCCCAGGCCAGCCCCTGGCCCCACCTCCACTGCCCGGCCGGCCTGCATGCGAGAGGAGGCTCAGCCGCTTCTCCAGCTGCAGGGTTTCCAAGGCTTCCTGGGCCACGCGCTCCTCCACAGTCGAGGGTCCCGGGGGACTTGGGTCTGCAGCAGAGAGAAGATTCAGTGGAGGAAGTGGCCCCCACCGCCCACCCTTGCCCGCAGGCACCAGGCCCAGCCTGACGCGGTGGTGGCCCCCTCCGTGGAGTGGCAATCCCCTGGGAGTCCCTGCTTCTCCCCATGCCTCAGCCCAGATGCTGGGCCTCAAATGCTGCACCCACACCACCCCTATCCAGGCCACCATCCGCCCTGCTGGGTCCCTGCACCCATGGATGGCCCTGCCACCTGTCCACTCACCAGGACCCCACGCCAGACCCCTCTTCCTCGCCACGGAGGTTTTCAATTTTTTGTTCCAAAAATGGCCAGCCCCTCCCCCATCCCCAGGGCCAGTCTCACTGCAAGAGGGGCTGCCTGCCCCTGATTCACAGTGCCCATTTCTCACAGGCTCCTCTCTGCCTGGGGAAATGCCCGCCCACCTTGTGGTGGTCCCATTCCCTGGGGCCTTGGATGGAGCCTCATACTGTGCCTGAGGCTCAGAGCACAGTGGTCTGCGGACCCTCGGCCCCACCCAGCCCCTCCCTCAGGGCTGCATCCAGGGAGCAGCAGCCCCACCCTCTCTGGTCATCGTCCCTGTGTCCTCTGGGTCCTCTGGGACTGAGTGGCAGGAAACCTCCCTTCTCACTGGCCCCTCGGCACCGCTGTCCCGAGCCTCAGCATCACCGCCCTGGTCCCCAAGCCCCCCGCCCGTGCTGGGATGTCCCGGGCACTAAGTGATGTGGGCACTAGGCTGAGTGGCTGCCGTGCTCCAAACAGCAGGGCTCAAGACCCCGCCCCTTCCACATCCATAGCACCCACGGCCACAGCCGCCCCAAAGAGGTTCCCTGGCAGGGAAGCCACAGCTACAAGCACAAGAGCAAACCGACCCCGTCCTGCTCCAGGTGGCCTCCTCTGGGCCTCCAGGACACACCTCCTGCCACCCACCTTGGGGGCACCTGCAGGACTGAGCCGAAACAGGCCCAAGGACCTGCTCTCCCCAAAATCCAGGAGCAGTGGCAGCATGGAAAGTTTACACCAAATCCTGCAGCACAGAGGACTGGAAGGTACAGTCCCCAGCCTGGGACACCTGGATCAGAGCCTCGGTGGACAGAACCGAGCCTGGCGGAGGTTGGAGCCGGACATCCTGACCCCGTAGTCAGGGTTCCGGAGAAACAAACAGAAAGCAATGGTGTCCCTGTCCGGGTTCACATCTAGGCTGAAGAGGCCCCATCCCTGATAAGACACTGTCCTCTGCTGACACCTTCAGGCGCCCAGCTGGGGCCCTTGAGCACAACAGGAGGCCCCATCAGGACCTCAGAACAGGGCTCTCCCCATGGGCAGGCGAGAGCTCACAGCACCCGGCCCAGGAACGCAAGAAGGACCTGGAGGAGCCTCCCCCAGCCTCCGGGTATGGCCGTCCCAAGGCACTGCCCGGGTCAGCCTGGGGCCCTGCCAGCCCATGACCCTGTGGCCCCATCTGTAGCATTGCCAGGGACAGGGATGGGGCCAGTACAAGCCTCTCTGCTGTCCCCTCCCTACCTGTGCCTGGGAGGGTGGAAGGCAATGGCAGCCAAGGCTGTGCCAGCTCAGGCCCCAGTCCCTCCCAACACAGGCTGCTGGTGGCCATGGAGCCCACAGGCCACTCGGCTTGGCAGCTCCTGGCGCTTTCACCGACACATTCTGCCGCGTGGGCAGGACAGCAGGCGCCAGTCTTGGCTCCTTGGTGTGCTGAGGGTCCAGGCTGAAGACAAGCACAGTGACAGGACAGCACCGCTGTCCCTCAGCCCTCGGGTGTTCCGACCAGGGCCCCCCACAAAGCCAGTGCCCTGCAGTTGGGATGAAGAGCGGCCCTCGGTGACACCAGGGTCAGGACACAGGACACAACCTCCCACCGTTTCCCATCCAGTAGCTGGTGGGCAAGACACAGATCGACTCCCAGCTCCACCATGCACCCCCTGAGCCTCTCAACCTCATCTGCAAAAGGGTGCAGCAACGGTGCACCCCCGTGGAGGCTGGGCCAAGAAGGTAACATGCACGCTGTGCTCGGAGCGTGGCGGACACCGGGCCTCTGAGCCCTTCCCTCCTGCTGCTGGCTGGTCTGGCTGCCTCTGGGCCTTGGTGTCCACGTGCAGAAGACCAAGGGGCTGGACCTCCTGCATCTCTCGGCCCCTCCGGTGGGTCACAGCAGACTCAGCACAGGAGGATGGCAAAAAGCCCAGAGCAGGCCGGGCGCGGTGGCTCAAGCCTGTAATCCCAGCACTTTGGGAGGCCGAGACGGGCGGATCATGAGGTCAGGAGATCGAGACCATCCTGGCTAATATGGTGAAACCCCGTCTCTACTAAAAATACAAAAAACTAGCCGGGCGAGGTGGCGGGCGCCTGTAGTCCCAGCTACTCGGGAGGCTGAGGCAGGAGAATGGCGTAAACCCGGGAGGCGGAGCTTGCAGTGAGCTGAGATCCGGCCACTGCACTCCAGCCTGGGTGACAAAGCGAGACTCCGTCTCAAACAAACAAACAAACAAAAAAAAAAAAAAAAAAAAAGCCCAGAGCATGAGGATGCTGCCCGCAGGGCTTTGTCGTGGGAGCCCTGTGATCACAGGGCGCCAGTGTTTTGCCAGCCTGGGCAGACGACCCCACCAGCCCAGACCTTCCCATGACTCCAGCCTGCAGGGGCTGGGCCCACGGCTCCTCCGGCGGGGTGCTGCCCAGCATAGTGTCCCAGCTCCACCAGCACCTCCAGGTGGCCTGAGGCCCCCACACACCTGCAGAGGCACAGCTGGGAGGCACAGCTGGGAGGCACAGCTGCAGGCCGAGGCCCTGACAGCAGAGCTTTCTGAGAGCTCCCAGCTGACTCTGACAAGGACATCCTGTGGAGTGGGGTCTGGGACTTCTGGTCAGCCCAACTCCCTCCAGCTGTCAGCAATGACCCTGCCTGGGGCTGGCCCGCTTGCTGCCGCGGTGGGGCCTATCCTGTCTAGTGGCTGTCCCAGGCCGACCCTCCCCAGCATCCTCTACCCAGTGCTGCTTCCCTGGCACGGCCTCTGTTCCCTGGGAACCGCCTGAGGGGAGCAGGAGAGAGCGGGGAGCAGGAGAGAGCGGGGAGCAGGAGAGAGCGGGGAGCAGGAGAGAGCGGGGAGCCCTCCTCAGCCTCCTGCCGCCTCTGCCTGTCCCTGTCCCCGCCCTGCACCCTGCACACCCTCGCCTTGCACAGTCGAACACGCCGACCATGTCATCCATGCCAACCACACCATCCATACCTGCTGGCAGCCATTAGGCAGGAAGACGCCTGCAGGGGTGCGGCCGCGCCATCCAGCATAGCAGGGCAGTGGGGAGGGCCCTGGCCACAGGTGCCACCTCCCTCCTCCCAGGGCCGCCCCCTATGTGACTGTGCTGGTGTGGGCAGCAGGCATTGGGGCTGTGGCCAGGGGAAGGGAGGCCCGGGTGCCCGCCCCATATGCCGCTCACCTCTGTCCTCCCAGTCACCCTTCCCCCGCCACACCCCGGCTGGGGTGCCAGTGCCAGGAGGCACCACATATGAGCTTGCTGCTCACCCACCACCAAGGCCTGGGCCTTGGCCTCACTTGGACATTGAGTCAAGCGCTGCCCGCGTGGAGCTAGAGGAGCGTTCGAGAGAACCCATGGAGGCACCCAGCCCAGCACCTGCCCCAACCTGGAGAGCCCCACTGTGCCCAGGCACCAGGGCCCCCGGTGGGTCCAGCAACATCCCTGGCCAAGGACTCCTGCAGAGAGTGCCACAGCCACAGCCAAGAAAATGCAGGTGAGACAAGACGAGACCCCCTCAGCCCAACGTGCCCTGAGACCCCACAGCCAGGTGACCTCCCGAGGTGGCCTTGGGCCTAAACACCGGGCTCAGGCAGAGCCAGTCCCGACCCCAGCTGCACTCAGATCAGCTGCTACTGGGCCGCCAAGCTCGGGCAAGGCATTCCCTGCTCCTGGGCGTGGAAGATGGTGGCGGTGAGTCAGAGGGTCTCTTACTGCACAGGGGCAGCTGTGGCTGACGGTCCCAGCCAGAAAGCTCTAGGCCCAAGCATCCCAACAGCTCAGACCCCCGAGAGAGCACCTGCAGGTGGGAGTCCAGCCCCGACTGCTCTGAAGCCCTCAGCAGGGCTTGCCGAAGCCCAGGCTGCAGTCTTGGCCTGGAAAGGCTCTGGTTCCTTAGCTGGGGGTGGGAAGGGTGGCCGCCTAACCAGGCAGACGAATCACCATGGCCCACCGCCCCAGGACATCGCACAGCCCGCCAAGCGTACCCTCCCTAGTCGGCCAGGCTCACACACCTGGGAGAACCGGCCGCAGCCCAAAGGGGCCCTTGGTGGGGGAGATGCCTCGGACGATGCAGTCGAACAGGAAGCTGATCTGCTCCCCCTCGGCCGAGGACAGGAAGAAGACACCAGCCCCTGCAGAGGAAGGACAGAGACCCGTGAAGCCGGGTGCCCAGAGCCCACACCCCATCCAGCCCCACGAATCCGGGTGCTCAGAGCTGACACCCTGCCTGGCCCCGCGAATCCGGGTCCCCAGAGCCTCTGCACTCCCCACGGATCCCACCGCGCCCTTCTAACTTGGCAGCATCTTGGAACAGCTTGGGCTGCTGGGCACCAGGGTGAGTGCTGCTCTGCCCATCCTAGGTCCCACAGCGGACAGGGCGTGGGGAGGAGGGAGGGGGTGCCCCGCCCACACACCTGCCTTCCGGGCCTGCTTTGGGGATGGGGGGTGTGGCTGCTCTGCCACCCGGCAGGTACTTGATCAGTCCCTCCTGTGCCCCAAGGGCCCAGCGACCCCGCCCCATCAGCCGTCTTGAGGGCAAATGAAGCAGCCAGATCCCAGAGACATCAAGTAGGGTCCCCTCAGGGCTCCATGGCCACAGGAGAAGGGAGCTGTGCCATCTGGAGCTGGGGTGACATCCTAGGACGGCTGCGGTGTGACCGCACTTCCTTCCCTGGGGCTGTCGTGAGGGCTGCGATCAGATGTTTGCAAAAGGCGTGGCACAACACCTGCCCACAGTCCGTCACTGCTGGCCAGCACCGTGTCCTCCCCACCTTAGGCGGCCTCCCCACCTTCTCAGTCATCTTTCATGGGGAAGCTGGAGCTCCCAGTGTGTGGGTGCCACCCTGAGGTCGTGTGCAGCATGCTGGGGCCAGCACCCACCCCTGCACCCCCACAGCAGCAGGAGGGCCCCTGGGGGCCACCTCAGCGTCGCTGGCAGAGCGACACAGGCCCCACCCATGGAGAAGCCCCAGCTGCGAGTCACGGGGGCGCTGCCCTCCCCGCCAGGGGTGAATGAAGCGCTGGTGGCTGCGTGAATGGACGACTGAGCTGGCTGCACCCGGCTGGCGTCACCTCACAGGAATCCCGCCCGCTCTGGGGCCTCTGCCCATTGCCCAAAGAAAGGCACGCAGGAGGGAAGGCGCCGGGGTGGGCAGGAGGGGTGGGGAAGGGAAATCTCAGCATTAGAACCCCCGCTGCCTGCCACCCAGTCACGCTCCGCCTTCACAGAATGCAGGCTGTAGATTCCAGGGACACGGAACTTGGGCCAGCCCCGACACGTGGCAATGCTGCCGGGCCCTTGGCGGCCACCCCGGGCACACGAGGGCGAGCAGTACCTGGTGCTGTGGATGCTTCCTTCCATGTAGTGTCCCCAGACCGGGTCATGGGAGAGCGCCATTCCTGCTTTAGCGACGAGGACACTGAGTCCCAGAGAGGGGATGCCACCTGTCCACCGTCACACAGCCACGAGGTGGACTCAAGTCCAAGTCCCCTGACAGCTGGGCACCTCCTGGCCCCATGGGGCTTCCAGTCCTGCTGTGGGTGAGGGGTGCTCCCGACCCGAAGCAGAGGTGGGGCATGGAGGGGAAGCCAATGCCCGCTGCGATGCCATCCAGGAGGGCGCCCCGAGAGGCTCAGGAGGGCGGTGATGGGGTGGGGCTCCCAAGCTGGGTAGGGTGGGCAGAAGAGAGCCTGCACCAAGCCCTGGGGGCAGGCGAGGAGAAGGCCGTCATGCTGTCTGCTGGCCAGCTCACTCACAGTGCCAGGCAGTCGCTCCCCGTCCCCGTGGTCTGGCCCTCCCCGTGAAGGGCTCAGCCGGCACCGGCCCCAGCTCTCACGAAAGGCCCGGCTCTCTAATCCTGAGCTTACAGACAGCTGGCAGCAGCCGCGGGACAGTGAGTCCCCCGACTATAAAAAACCGCATTACGGAAGGAGTGGAGCCGGCCCCACATTCCACGGGGCGTCTTGGAGCATCACTCACCCCGAAGACGCAGTTGGCTTGGCAAGGCCTGGAGCACAGCCCACCACCAGCCTCGGGCCCCCACGTGCCCACATGGCACCCTCGCCAGCCACCCCCATCCACGCCAGCATCAGTGGCCCTGACATCAGTGGCCCTGGAGGAAGACGCCCATCTCCAATGCTGGTCTGCCGAGTCGTCGGGCCATGGCCTCCCAGGACACTGCACGGCTGGGCTCTCGCTGATCCTCCCTGGGTTCATGCTCCACCCCTGCCCACAGGCTCCCTGCTCCTACCCAGCCCCCCACAGTCTTGGGAATGCTCAAAGCTACCTCTGCACACCTGGTGTGCCTACATCTCCACTCAGGAGGCTGCCGGCCCACACTTCACACCCCTACATCTCCACTCAGGAGGCTGCTATCCCCACCTTCCATACCCCTGGCCACCTAGAACACCCCTGACCTTTCCAAACTCAGGTTACATGACGACACCTTTCATGATGCTTTTCTTGGCCCCTGGCCCCCTTCAGTCCCCTGACTCCAACAGCCCCTCTGTGATGCTCTCACGGATGCCTCCTCTGGGGCAGAGCCCCGTCTGCTGCTGTCCCAGCCACCAGGCTGAGCACCTTGCTGGCAGGGAGCCTGAGCTGCCTGTGGTCTCAGTGTCCAGCCAAGCACCCATAACCAGGAGACCCCCCAGTGCTCAGCCTTGGGTGGAAGGAAATAGGTGAGAGGCTGCCGACCCCGCCCTGCCCTTCCCCAACACAGCGTGTGCATGTTCCCTGTTTGCCTGTTTGGGGAAAGGCGGGAAGAACAGGGCCTGCCCCATTTTGCTGTATCACACAGGTGTGGCCGCAGCAAAGCCAGCCACTCGCTTCCCCTACCCCTGCCCTCGGAGGCTGCCCCTTCTCAAGAGGCTGGTCCACCCCCTCCCTGGAATCAGGGCCAGCCAGTAATGGCTCTGGCATAAAGTGGCACGATGGATGCTCTCCCAGCCCTGCCCCAAGACCATCAGAGGCCTGGCAGCTTTTGCTTCTGCCCTCTTGGAACCTATTGAGAAGCCCAGGCTGTCCTATCAGAGGGTGAAGTTCCTGGAGGGAAACTGAGCAACCCAACCAACAGCCGACACAGCATTTTCCTGGGCCTTTGGGCCCCACCATAGCCAAATGCCACTGCCTGAGGGACCCCAGGCAGCACCCCATGGGTCAGAGATAAGCTGTCCCCACTGAGCCCCGTCCAGATCCCTGGCCCACAGAATCGCCAGCTAGGGAACAGCCGCCAGCTGCTAGGTGTGGGAGGGTTTGTCACACCGCAGGAAACAGCGTGGGAGACACAGAGAAGCAGGACAGAGTCAGCAGGATGCAAGCAGAAGGCCACGGCCTGCGGGGCTCAGGGCAGCTCCCACTCTGGACAGAGACTGGGGTTGCCGAGCTGCAGGCAAACCTCACCCACGTTACAGTCGCACCTGCTTCCTAAGAAACATGTCTCCAGTGAAAAAGCTGCCGCACTAACTCCAGGACTCACTGGCTTGAGAAAGAAAATGCTGTTTCACACAGACATTCAGTGAGTAAATTAGATCTAAGACGGTTTCTATTTGAATAATCTTGAGTGCCCTCGTGGTTTCCACGCAGACATTCAATGAGCCAATTAGATCTAAGACGGTTTCCATTTGAGTAATCTTGGCTGCCCTCGTGGTTTCCACACAGACGCTCAATGAGCCAATCAGATCTAAGACGGTTTCCGTTTGAATAGTCTTGACTGCCCTCGTGGTTTCCACGCAGACATTCAATGAGCCAATTAGATCTAAGACGGTTTCCATTTGAGTAATCTTGGCTGCCCTCGTGGTTTCCACACAGACGCTCAATGAGCCAATCAGATCTAAGACGGTTTCCGTTTGAATAGTCTTGACTGCCCTCGTGGTTTCCACGCAGACATTCAATGAGCCAATTAGATCTAAGACGGTTTCCATTTGAGTAATCTTGGCTGCCCTCGTGGTTTCCACACAGACGCTCAATGAGCCAATCAGATCTAAGACGGTTTCCGTTTGAATAGTCTTGACTGCCCTCGTGGTTTCCACACAGACGCTCAATTAGCCAATTAGATCTAAGACGGTTTCCGTTTGAATAGTCTTGACTGCCCTCACGGTTTCCACGCAGACACTCAATGAGCCATTTAGGTCTAAGACGGTTTCCGTTGGAATAATCTTGAGTGCCCTCGTGGCTGCCCCTTGATGTCAGAATCTTCAGTGCTCAGAATCCCAGCTCCTCAGATAACAAAGAGCAGGGTGACCAGGGTGCCCTGGACGGCTCATGCCAGGCAGGCGTAGGCAGGACTGAGAAGTCTTGATAACATGACCTCAGCACCCCCCACCCCCAAGGTGGCAGCTTCTTGTGCACGTGGGAGTGGCCCCACCTGGTGAGTCTCAGATGGAGGAAGGCCTGGAGGCTGGCAGTGGGTGTCAGCTCCCACCCCTCCTCTGCCCTCCTGAAGCAGCTCCAGTCCAGGGGCACAGCTCTAGAAGGTCCCCCTTCCCGGGCCGCCCCTCCTCCCCTTGTCCATCATCACCACCTTCTTCACATTCCTGGAATCCACAGGGCTCCCACCCCTCAACCAGACAGCTGCTGCCTGGGGCGGCCTCGCCCTCCATCATCTGGACCACAACCAGAACCTTCTCGGCCCCTGTCAGCCTCTTCCTCCACGCTCATCTGCACCGGGGGTCAACATTAGCATACGAAACACTTCCCCCTGCTCAAGCACCTTCAATGGCTCCCTGCTACTCTGAGACAATGGTGAAAATGCTCGCTAGTCCAGTTAGCCAACTCTCTACAACCCAGCCCTGTCTCCTCCTCCTCCTCTACCCTCACGACTCCTATCCCCACCTAACAGGGCTCCTACACAGCTCTTCGGGACGCCCACTCGTGCTCAGAAATGTCTGAAGTGCCCTTTCACCCCTCTCCATCCCTTACCCTCTGACAGCTGAGCTAACTCCTATTCACCCTGCAGAAGCTCACTTCTCCAGAGAGCTTCCCCCAATGCCCCAGCCTGGGGTCTGTGCCCCTCCCGGCTCCCCTCCCACCCTCTGAGGACTGGAAATGCCTCATTCAGTCTCATACAGGCTCTGAGGCCCGACCATCTGATCCCTAGACCCAGCGCCCGACCAGGAGAAGCCACTGACCCAGCGCCGGGGACAGAGGCCAGAGCTCCAGCCAGCTCGGTCCAGGCTGCCCGCCAGGCTGCAGTGGCCAAAGACGGCCAGCAGGGGGCTCTCCGGAGCTGGGCAGATGCAACGTTCACATAGCAAGAGCCTCCTAGTTGGGGTTTTCATTCTTTACTGTTTTTTATTTTATTTTTTTCTTTTTGAGACAGAGTCTGGCTCTGTTGCCCTGGCTGGAGTGCAATGGCAGGATCTTGGCTCACTGCAACCTCCAACTCCCGGGTTCAAGTGATTTTCCCACTTCAGTCCCTCGAGTAGCTGGGATTACAGGTGTGTGCCACTACACCTGCCCAATTTTTGTATTTTTAGTAGAGACGGGGTTTCACCATGTTGACCAGGCTGATCTCGAACTCCTGACCTCAGGTGATCCTCCCGCCTCAGCCTCCCAAAGTGCTGGGATTACAGGCATAAGCCGCCATACCTGGCCACATTCTTTACTCATTTTTAAAAGTCAAAATGAATTTCAAATGCTCCTGGTGGCCCCCAGAGGCTGGGTGAAGAGGCAGATGTGGTCCTTGGACTGGACCCAGCTGGAGAGAGCAGGTAAGGGGGGAAAAGGTGGCACCTCCAAAAGCTTCCATTCGCCCTCAAGGCCCAGCTCAAATGTCCCCCTGCCCCTCCAAAGCTCTCCCTTCCTGGACTCTGGGTGGGCTCACCCTCTCCAGGGCCCACCGCCCTCTGCTGCAAGCTGAGCCTGTCCCGGGGTGAGTGGCCCTCTCTGCATCACTCTCCACCACGCACATCTGTCCCTGCAGGCGGGGCCCAGTCACTTGCCCATGTGTGAGGCTGGAGCCCGCAGCCCTGAACTGTCCACAGACCGTCGCCTGCCATGTGCCAAGTGCGCTCAGGCCAAGCTCCGGGAGTCCACACTACAGGCCCGTGACCAACAGAGACAGGAAATTGGGCCACACTGGGGACCCAGAGTTGCTGTCACCAAACCACCTCCTGTCCCATTCTGAACAGGCAGCTGTCCACAGAGAGACCTCCGCCCCCAGGCACCAAGCCCAGCCAGGCCTGTCTCCACCCAACCCCCAGCAGGGCCTCCGTGATGCGCAGCCATGCCCAGCATCTCAGGATGAGTGAGGCGTCGCCTTGGGCCAGGGTCACCCTCTCTGCTGTCTGCGGAGCTGGCTGTGGTGGGGCCGAGTGAGGCCGTTCTGGGGATCGGGGGCCAGGCCTGGACCTGTCCTTGGGGAATGAGAGAATGTGGATTTCCTACACCCAAAACCTTCCAGGGCCTTCCCACGATGCCAGCCCAGTTGTGACCTCCAGACTGAATGTGATGACACCCACAGACTTACTGGGATCCAGATTCTGGATCCTTCTCTGTCCCAGTGGCCCTGGTTGTGGACCAAATGGTGGCCCATAAAATGTGTTCACATACCAGAACCTGTGAACAGGGGTCTCTGTGGATGGAACTGAGGATCTTGGGATGAGGTCATCCTGGGTCATCCAGGGGGGCCCTAAGTCCAGGGACTGCAGGAGACAGAAGAGGAGGCCCACACAGGAGCCAGCAGGCCCTGGGATCGGAGCAGCGCAGGGATCGGAGCAGCGCAGGGATCGGAGCAGCACAGCCACGAGCCGAGGCCACTGGGGCCACCAGCGGCTGGAAGGGGCAGGAAGGACCTTCCCATGGGTCCCCCACAAGAGTTTTTGGAAAAAGCCGACCCTGAGGACCCCCTGATTTGGGGCTTCTGGCCTCCAGGCTGCAGAAGGAACCCATTCTGGACACTTGGCCCTCTCTTGGGGGTCATCTGCTACAGAAGCCCCAGGAAGCTGATGCCGCTGCCCCTGGACCACCCGAGTTGCCGGCTCCCTCCCACAGGAGGCCCCGGGTTGCCCACACGTGCCGTAGACACCCTGTCCCTCCAGCCACACGGCCTGCACTCAGTGTTGCATTGTGAACACCATCACTTGGCCGAGTCTAAGACCCGGCCTAAACCACCCAGGGTGGCGGCCACACCCGTCTCCAGGAGGATAGAGCCCAGCAGGGCCTGCTGGGGACGGGGATGGGCGACTCAGCCAAGCCTTCCAGCCTGGCCTCCAGAACCCACCTGCCCTACAGGGTGTGCAGCCGTCGGTGACGGAATTCCCAGAGCCCTTCCTCTCTCAGGCCAGGGTCCCACCGGGGACGAGAACATTCAGCACTGAGCTGCAGAGGGGGGTTCTGTGGGGCCAGCCCCCATTTGTGGGTTCTGTGTGGCCAGCCCGGTCTGCAGGTTTGCGGGTGGGGCTGCTCTAACACCTTGCCCCGGGGAGGCAGCAGCAGGACAGACGGCCCCACAAGAGTTCACCCTGGCTTTTGAGCAGCCCAGGAAAACAGCACAGCAGCCTCGCCCTGGGGAGAAGCACAGCCCCAGGTGTGGGACTATTTACCGGCGGAAAAGGGGCCACCCACACCTCGGCAGGGATGTGAACCTCCACGGCCTCAGAGGAAAAACATCCAGTGGCCACATTCCATTATGGCCCAGACAAAATAAGCAGATCTCCAAGGACCCGGGTCCTCCTGCCGCGCCCCAGCTTAGAGGGTGAGCACACGGCGCCGACCCGGCCAGCTGCCTGCCCGTGCCAAGGAATTCCACAGACAGAAAGGAAGGCATGGGTCCCCCCTTCCAGGCACCCCCAAATCTAGCACACCACAGACGGGACAGGCTGCCCGTGCCAGGACAACTAGAGCCTGCAGCTCTGGCTTCCCACGCGACAGAGGACAGGGACGCTGGGTCCAGCCACTGTTCCCGGCCGCTGCCAACCCACTCCCCAGCGGCTCCGGAAGCCCCCGTGCTGAACCTCTGGCCTGCCGCAGGGGGCCTGGGGGCCCATCCAGCAGATGGGACCCCGACAGGTGTCCTAGCTCTCCCGGGAACCACCGCCACCCCCCACACCAGCCCACAGCTGGCGTGAGCAGAGACCCTGCCCATCCATACTGGCTGTCCAATCCTGGGGGGCCAAGGCCCTTTGGACTCTGGCTATGGTCCCTGCCAGCCCCAGGGCCGAGACTCCGGGCCAGCTGTGCCCCCTGCAGCTGGCTGTGTACGCCCCCTGCCTCTGTGGAGCCTGAGCCTTGCCTCCCTGTTCCCCTTTCAAGGGTCAGATGTTGTCTCCTCAAAGACCCCAGCAGGGCTGGCTCCTGCAGTGAGACCCACTGGGTTTGCTCCCAGCACCCAGTGCAGAAGGTGGCGTAACATGGCACCCAGATGGGCTTGCGCCCGTGCCCCAGCTGGCCTTTGCAGGATGAGGTCCCAAGCGGCCAGCATGGCCTGTGTCGTTGCTTGCATTTGCTCCGCCCAGACATCCAGGCTCCACCAGAGCCCCGGCCAGTGTGAGCCAAGTGCTGTCCCTCAGTCCTCTCAGCCCCACACCAGGCCCACAGGAGGCCCCTCTGCCCGCCACCAGCCCAGCCAATGAGCAGCTGCCCCTCCAGAGGGAAGAGAGGAGGCGTCACGCCCTCCGCGGGGATTGCAGGTCCACAGGGCAGCCTGGCGCATCTGCACCCAACATGGGAGAAAGTGGAGGGGGTTGCTGGGACAGCCCGCTCCTGCAGCAGCCCTCAGACTCTCTGGAGACTCTCTGGTGCCTTCCTGCTCCCATTTCCCTCACTCCCCTGGCTGAGGGCGGCTCTCAGGCCTTCACACGCCCAAAGGACTCAGGCCGTCCCCACCCACGGCCTGGCCACCTCACTGGGGACATTAGGGCAGCTCTGGGCGACCCACAGGCAGGGCGGCTGGCGTGTCCACCAGGAATTCTTGGTCCAGGAATGTGTCTCCGTGGTGCTCATGTGGGAGCTCAGGCTCCCCGCCGCTAAATGCATTTGTTCTTTGTTTTTTCCTTTTCATGAAATCTGGATATGAGCGGCTCTGAGGCTCTGTGGCCTCGGGCCCCTCCTCCCATCCCCATACTCTCTCCCTGCAGTGAGGAAGAGCAGAGGCAGCTGAGGCCCCATACTTGGCACTCCACACTGAGGTTCCTGCGGGCAGAGGACCTCGGACATCGAGCGTGGGGAGACGCCATCCACCTGCTGGTGCGTTCTGGAAATGCCAGCAGGCCGGCCTGCACGCGGGGTCAGTCGGCCCAAAGCCAGCAGTTCTCGGGGGGAAACGGGGGTGCTGCCGCTGCCCAGTGAGCCCATGCATCCGTACTTACAGTACCCACACCTGGTCCCGCCTTCAAAGATGAATCCGCTCGGCACGGCCCCGTAGCGCCGGAGGTCGGACAGCTTCCACTGCCCCATGACAGCCGGGGGGATGTCCCTGGCCAAGACGAGGATGTCATTGCAGAGGTGCAGGGTGGCCGGGCCGCTCTCCAACTTGGTGCCTGGAGCCACTGTCACATGGAACCTGTGCACTGTGGGCGGGCGGGGTGAGAGGGCATCACGGGTGGGAGGGGCGAGAGGGCATCGCGAGAGGAGGCAGCAGGGGCAGAGGCCAGGCTGGGCCGGGCAGGGGCAGCCACCCAGGTGTCAGCCGGGGAGGCAGCGGCGGCAGGATGAGCAAATGGCTCTCCCCACAGCCCCAAGCGGGCGGGGGGGCCAGGGGGCCGCACTTGTCTCCTCGCCATCCTCCCAGGAACTACCTTTGTTCAGGCGCAAGCAAGTCCCAGAGGGGCCTGACCGCGGACCTCCGCCTCCCTCCCCTCCCACCACAGAGCTGCTGGGGAGGACAGGGCTGGTGAGTGCCCTGGCTGGGCTCCCGCCCCCAGCACCTCCTCTCCAGAAAGCCTCCCTCCACAGCTGCGTGGCCCCGTCACAGAAGGGGAAACCGAGGCTCAGGGACCCCCAGCCTCCAGTTAGGGTGTGGAGAGTCTGGGGTCTGCATCGAAGCCCCAGCCTGGCCACAGGAGCCTCAGGACACCACAGGCCCTCTCTCCATCCAGGTGGCCGTTCACCCGAACCCTGAGCACTCCCATGGTCCTGTCCACTGACTCTGCCCAGGCCCCTGCCCCTGAAAGCCTCAGAGAGGAGAGTGGTCCTGAGTGCTGTCCCCACCTTCCCCCTCTTCCCAGGTCAGCACCCCAGGCAGACAGCAGCCTACCCACCAGGGGCCCCACCTGCTCCATCTCCAGCCCCCGGAGCCAAAGGGACCCCTGTTTCCATCCCACCTCCCACTCCTCTGCCTCCTCCACCTGCTCCAAGCTGTGGCCTTGGGTGCATCCTTGTCAGGCCATGTTCTATCAAGATTACGCTGCCTGGGCAGTGCCCAGTGGCCTCTGTGCTATGGCCCTGCCCCAGCGGATGAAGGAAGCAGAGCCATGCCGCTGAGCCAGGCTGGAGGGAACCCCCAACGGAAGAACTTTCTGGAAAGTTCTGGCAGTTCTTCTCTCCTAATGTCTCCTTCCCCTGTGCCCTCCTGCAGAGCTGACCACACCTCTTCCCACTAAGCCCCCAGCTTCTCTCCCCTTCAATGGAGCAGGAGAGGCTGCTGCCCTGGGGCCAAAACTGGGGGAGCAGGACACTCACCTCCAAGGCCAAAGAACTCAGCCATCAAGGGCCAGGATATTTTAATCAATATTTTAAAAAGTAAAGTTATGCAGAGTCCATGCTAATCAAAATAGCAAGTTTTTTGTGTTTTTATTTTTTAATTTTTAATTTTTTTTTTTTTTTTTTTTTTTTTTGAGGTGGAGTCTCGCTCTGTCGCCCAGGCTGGAGTGCAGTGGTGCTATCTTGGCTCACTGCAAGCTCCGCCTCCCAGGTTCACGCCATTCTCCTGCCTCAGCCTCCCGAGTAGCTGGGACTACAGGCGCCCACCACCACACCTGGCTAATTTTTTGTATTTTTTTTTTTAGTAGAGACAGGGTTTCAGTATGTTAGCCAGGATGGTCTTGATCTCCTGACCTCGTGATCCTCCCACCTTGACCTCCCAAAGTGCTGGGACCACAGGTGTGAGCCACCGCGCCCGGCCGTGTTTGTTTTTCTAAGACAGGGTCTCACTCTGTCACCCAGGCTGGAGGACAGTGGTGCAACCTCAGGTCACTGCAACCTCCACCTCCCGGCTCTTTTTTTCTTTTCTTTTTTTTTTTTTTTTTGAGATGAAGTCTCACTCTATTGCCCAGGCTGGAGTGCAATGGCACAATCTCAGCTCATTGCAACCTCCACCTCCCAGGTTCAAGCGCTTCTCCTGTCTCAGCCTCCTGAGTAGCTGGGATTACATGTGCCTGCCACCAGGCTAATTTTTGTATTTTTAGTAGAGACAGGGTTTCACTATGTTTGCCAGGCTGGTCTCAAACTCCTGACCTCAGGAGATCTGCCCACCTTAGCCTTCCAAAGCACAAGGGTTACAGGCATGAGCCACTACGCCTGGCCATCATTTTTGAATTATTAGTAGAGACGAGGTTTCACCACTTTGTCCAGGGTGGTCTCTACGTCCTGGGCTCAGGTGATCTGCCCACCTCGGCCTCCCAAAGTGCTGAAATTACAGGTGTGAGCCACCACACCCGGCCTAAAATAGCAAGTTTTTAAAGCGAGGGCAGCTAGGGCTGGTGGGATTATTGGGTGGGTGCCAGTGTAGGACCAGGACTCGACTCGGTTGACATTCTACTGTTTTGCTCGTTACGGGTTTTGTGGCACTGATTTGGTTTCCTAGGAGACGCAGGATTATGCTTGCTCTGCCGCTGAATGCCCAGGCCCCATCACCACCCACCTCTGCTCAGAGCCCCAGGGCAGCTCAGCCCACAGAGGCCCCTAAGCACCCATTCGAAGCCCCTGTAGGGCTGGGACTGAGGTTCTACCTCTTCTAGGGCCAGCTCTGCAGGGGAGCCCTCCCTTCCCCTCTCTCTCCCTCCCTCTGTTCCCTCCCCTCCACTCCCTCCCATCCTGTGTAGGGGAAGCTAGGGTGGGACCACCCAGCCTGGGGCTCTCCTTCCTACCCAGGCTCTGGGCTCCACTGTCCAGTGTGGGAAGCAAAGGGCGGGGCTTTGGGAGGCCACATGCCTCCAAAGGCCACCAGCTTGAGTTAAAGGCTCCAGTTGTAACTAATGGTCAGGCTAGGGAGCTCCAAAGACACCATAGCCCAGCAGACTCCGCCTCCCAAACCCTCTTGGGCACCCCCAGGCTGGAGCTCAGTCCACTCTAAGGCACCCATGAATGTCCCATCTTCCTGCACGGTTCCCTGGAGCTGCTCCCGCCTCTGCAGCCCACGTTGGTGAGGGGCCCTGGCACACCTGAGCAGGGAGCCCTCTGCCCGGACCCGGCCCCAGTCACTCACCCTCGCCTAGCGCATAGCGGATCCGGGCATCCCACGCACACATGGCCTCGTGGCTGTCGAAGCCCAGCATGACAGCCTGGGACAGGCAGACGATGGCCAGCGTGTGGGCCAGGCCTTCGTAGGGCAGGCCGGGCTCCAGCCCGCAGATGTCCTCTAGTGTCAGGCTGCTGCGCTCCCGCAGGCCCTTGGAGCGCTCCGACTTGTCCTTGTAGACCAGCATCAGCAGGCAGTCTGCAGGGAGCGCGGCTGTCAGGGACGCCAGCCAGCACCGCCCGCCCGCGCCCTTGGTGTCCCCAAGGAGGCCGTGACAGTGCAGAGACCCGGACTGGGGGCGTGACTTCAAGCCAGCCACTCAGCCATGCCAAGGCTCCGACTCCTGGCATACAAAATGGGGCGATCCCCTCCCACGGCAGGACCCACAGGCCGCAAGAGCAGAAACGAACCCAGAATATCCATGTCTGTGCCCGGCCCCCGACGCTGCCTCCCATGCCTGGGTTCTGGACCTTCGCCAGCGGATTCGCCCGGTCCCAGGCCCTGGAGCCCCCCGGGCCACACGGAGGCCTGCAGTATCTGTGGTCAGGGATTTGGGGGCCCAGCGTGGGGCCTGCCCGGTGGCTGTGGCCTCCTGCCCTGGTTCTGCCAGCCTGCCCCTGCCCTGCCGCCCTGCCAGCCACACCTGTGCCCGCTCCTGGTTCCTTTAGTTCCCAGGGTGTGGCTGAGCTTCAGCCCCAGGGAGTCGGGGAGGTCAGTGGGCCGTGGGTCCCACCCCATCCACCCGGCCACTGCCCAGCATAGCAAGTCCTGGTTTCTTCCTCAGCTGCTGGGGACCTGCCTGCGTTCTGCCTCCCGGAGCCTCCAGGGCAACGCGGGTCCCCGTCCCCACCCCACGTTCCCATTTTCCAACGTCACTGTCACCGCAAGCAACTAGCGGGTGCCGTCCACTCCGCCAGGTGTAGTTCAAACCCAGCACAGCACAGTCCCTGTGTGGCCTTGGGCGAACCACCTGGCCCGGGGACACTCCTGTGAATGGCAGGGGCAGCAGGTCTGCCCGAGAGAGCAGAGGACGGCGCAGGAAGACTCCCGGCCCTCCCGGCTCCGCCCCAGGCTTGACGACCAGGCCTCCTCCCACCTAGGCCCCGGCAGCTGGGCTCCAGGACACCTGGCTTCGGCGAGGTTGTAGGTTTTGGGGCCTCATGCAAACACCCCAAATCCCTGTGAGCATGCAGGAGGGGATGGGAGAGAATGTCCCCAAAGAGGATTGCAGAATGACGTGTCCTCTGAAGCTCTGAAGAGTGGGTGCTCACTCTTCACACAGGCCCCGCAAAGCCACGTGACAACCAAATCCCAAATGAATTCGACTCAGATGCTCATTTTTGCAATGGAATCCAGAGCAGACATGGTGCTCAGCTTCCCTCCCCAGCCGTGCCCACCTCCCCGGGCCACATGGCCGCAGCCCGCAGGGCCAGGGAAGCCTGTGTGACCACGGGGGCCAGCGGTCAGCAAGCTTCCTCTGCAAGGGGCCAGAGGGCAAGCATGCAGCTTTCAGGGCCACACGGGCTCTGCAGCCACTACTCAGCAGCGCCACCCTTGCTGGTGAAAGCAACCTCAGACCGTCTGTGGACCCACGGGCGCAGCTGCATGCCGGGAAACTCGATTCACAAAAGCAAGGCGCAGTGTGGGCGCAGCGACAGCACGTTCACTTCCCATTGGAGGATCTGTCCGCAGTGTCTGAAACATTTACAGCTAGAAAAAAGCTAGGCATTCCCGATTTGAGAAAGAAGCCCCATCATCCCTGCACCCACAGAACTCATCCCTGCACCCACAGAACTCCGCCTGCCCTTTCCAGACAATCTCCTGCCCCCCTGTGGAAACTCCAAGGCAGGAAGCAGGATGTCTGCCCCAGAGAGAGAAATCGAACATGGCGGCATAATTGGAATTTGCCATAACAGCAGTGTCCCCCAAATGCGTCACCAGAGCACCCAAGAAATGACGGCGTGTGGGAACAGCATGAACATGGGGGTGGCTCCGCGCAGGACGGGGGCCCCAGGGCTGCCTGAGCCTGAGGACAGCCCGCAGCCCCCGACTCTGTGACCGCACCACAGCCTCCACCCTCTGCAGTTGAAGTGTGTTGTGAGATGGCTGCAGGGGCCTGGGCCACCTCTACCTTGGGGGACCTTAAAAAGCTCAGCCACACCCATGTGGAGAGTGGCAGAAACTTCCACTGAGGATAATCACAGCCCACACAGAGCACCCCTTCACACCCTTCCCCTAAGGGGCGAGGCCCCTGGAAATCCCTGCTCTGATCTTCCAGCCTCATGGCCTTGGGCTCTTGGCCTCAGTTTTCTCATCTGTGACCTGGGGACAGTGGCAGCCCCACCTGCAGCAATGCCATAAGGACCATCTGCAGGAAGGTGTGGAAGTCCTGCATGCAGTAAGCGCTCAATACATGCTTGCATATTCAGGTACACGTCTGTCTGCATTACCAGCTGTAAGGCCAGGCCGGCTTCCCTGCAATCTGGCTGCCCATGCACTGAGGGACCAGGTGACCCATGGCTCACCCTCAGTACCCAGCAAGGGACACACACTGGCCAGCCATCCGCCACCTTCCACCTCGAGGGCCTCAGCCTCCTTGGAGCCTTGGTGGCCTGATGGCCCAGAAGCCAGGCAGAGACCTTTCCTCCCCTGTGGCTCTGCTCTGTGATGGTGGCACCTTGGCCACGCCCTGGCAGACAGCTCTGGCACCTGTTGACAACCAGTTCCTGCCATTGCCCCCAACCTGCACCTCCTTTGTTCAACAAGTTACATTCCCAATAATCCAGTCAGGACTGGGGTCAGGAGCTTGCCTGGAAAGAGCCCCACATCACCCTTTTGGCTTTACCGGGCTTAAAGTCTCCGTTACGATACTTAGCTGGAAAGCAGCCACAGATGATGCGTGTGGGAATGGCTGTGAGCCAATAAAACTTTATTTACAAAAACAGGTTCTGGCAGGATTTGGCCCAGAGACCACAGTGAGCCGACTCCTGGCCGAGAGTTGAATTTGCCACGATGGCTTTTCACACCTTCCACGAGCCAGCCGGCCCCACCCTAGACGCCTGCACCTGCCAGGTTGGTGGTGGCGAACGTGCTGAACCCATGCTCCACCCTCAGACCTTTTTCTGATTCACGGATGCCACCCCTCAGCCTGTCTGATTTTTCTGGACTCCGTCTACAAAAGCAGACTCACACCCTGTACCTTGGGAACGCCTGAGAATCTAGGAGCGCTTACGTGCAGGGGGCTAGGCGTGGCCCCCAGCAAGATGTGTCCACTCGCGACCCCGGAACCTGTATGTCCTTATTTGGGAACAGGGTCTCTGCATACGTAATCAAGTTCAGGATCCTAGATTATCTGAGTGCAGCAGCAAGCGTCCTTGTAAAAGGCAGAACAGGAGAAACAGACACAGGGAAGGTCACCTGAACGGGGACGGAGGCAGGGACTGGAGCGCTGAGGCCACAGCCAAGGGACGCCTGTGTCCAGCAGGAGCTGGGAGAGGCAGGAAGAAGCCCCTCTGGGAAGCTCAGAGGGAGTGTGGCCCTGCGGCCCCCTGGACTGCAGAGCTCTGACTCCCAGCACTGAGAGGGCGAATTCTCGTTGTTCGAAGGCCCAGCTGTGGTGCTTTATTCTGTTGGCCACAGGAAACTGATGACCACCCAAGTCACTGATTTCATTTTCAAACACGAACAGAAGCAGGGAGGTCAGAGCTGGGGGCCAACTCGCCCCTCCTGCCTGGCGGAAGCTTCTCCGGCAGCTGACGCCCACCCCCTCAGGCTCAGGCCGCCCCCTCCTCATCACGGACGATAAATCGATCCTGTTTTTAAAGCGCATCTCGAGATGAGTGCCGGGGGCAAAACGCTGCAGGAACTGGCACCAGAGAGATGGCAGCTCCAGGCCCAGGGCTGAGACCAAGCCAGGTCAGGGCCAGGACACCAGAGCCCCAGGACACAGCGGCCCTCCCTGGGACACAGCACGTGTGCTGGGGAGACACGGGGCTGAGGGACTCAGGAGCAGATGGCCACTGGCCAGCTCCCCAGGGGCCAGGCCCAGAGGGCCCCAGCCACACCCTCCCAGGAGGCCTGGGCACCCGGGGGTCTCTCATCCATCGGCTGAGGAACCACCGTCAGCCCCGCCCACCCACCCTCCAGCTGCTCCGCACTCTTGGGCATTGGCTGCAACCTGGCCAGGGAAGGCTTTTGCAGGACTTGGAGGGTTCCCGGGGCTCTGGCAGGCAGCACTGGGCTGGGTGGAGGGCACCGGGTCATGATGGTGAAAGAAGACAAAGAGGAGACACCAAGAGAGGCCAACCAAGGCACAGAGACCAACGTGGAGCAAGCAGGCACACATGCACACTCACACACACACACTGATACACACACACAGACACGCACACACACTCATACACGCACACTCATACACACAAGCACACACAGGCACACACACTCATACATGCACACTCATACACAGGCACACACATACATGCACACACACAGGCACAGTCATACACGTACACTCATGCACAGGCACTCAAACTCATACACAGACACGCACACACATACACTCCTACATGCACACTCAGACATGCACACACATACATGCACACACACAGAAATGCACACACTCATACACGCATATGCACAGGCACACACATACATGCACACACACAGAAATGCACACACTCATACACGCATATGCACAGGCACACACATACATGCACACATACACAGGCACATGTACACTCACATGCACACACACACGCACACACAGGCATGCACACACACTCATACACACACACTCATACACACAGGCAAACACACACTCATACATGCACACACAGGCAAATGCACACTCATACACGAACACACACAGGCACACACTCATACATGCACACAGGCTCACATACATGCACACAGGCACACTTATACACACACATACAGGCACACACACATACATACAGACAAGCACACACATACACAGGCACACTCACACTCATACATGAACACTCAGGCACACACATGCACACATAGGCACACTCATACATGCACACATGCACACACTCATACACGTCCATTCACACACAAGTGCACACACTGATGCACACCCATGCAGACACCTGCACACATTTGCACACACAGACAAATGCACACAGGCATTTGAGCTCACACACACTCGCACATACACACAGGTATTCACACACATGTGCACACGTGCACACATAGACACACTCCCACACACAGGTATTCACATGCACGTGCACACACACGTGGGCACAGACATGTACTTGCACTCATTCTTGTGCACAAACACACAAACGTGCACTCATGCACTCACTGCTGGGGTCTGAATCTGAAATTCCGGTGTTGAAATCTTCACCCCCAAGGCGATGGGTTAGGTGGTGGGGCCTTTGGGAGGTGATGAGGTACTCAGGGTGGAGCCTCAAGAATGGGACCAGTGCCTGATGAGCGGACCCCAGGGAGCTTCCTCCCCCTACACCATGTAAGGACAGAGAAAGCGCCATCTATGTAGCAGGACACGGTCCTCACCAGACACCCAGGACACGGTCCTCACCAGACACCTAGGCTGCCTTGATCTTGGGCCTCCAGCCCCCAGAACTGTGAGTAATGGCTGTCTGAGCCGCCTAGGCTGTGGCATTCGCTAAGAGCCGCCTGAGCTAAGACAGCCACACAAGCGCACACTCACACATACACTCTTACACGCCCAAATGCTCACACTTGCTCACAGGTGCACATGCTCCCATGGTGTGTACAGGTGCACATGTGCATCCTCTCACACACACACACACATGCACATGCACATACGCTCCTCCTGCATTCACCTCCACAGCCACAGGGGAATGAGACATCCAGGATGAGCCCAGGGACTTGGGTGGGGGAGGGATGCCTGGGGACCCTTCTGGGTGGGGGCTGGGTTTGGGGGTCTTTCCTGGACACGTGGGGCTGAGAAGCCCACCAGACGCCGGACGGCGATGCACACAGGCAGTTGGACGCAGGCGTCTGGAGATGTAAAAATAACCGTGGAGTCATGAGCACACGGAAGGCCTTGCAGCCAGGGCGGAGAGCCGGGGAGGGCGGGAGGGGAGAAGGAGGAGGGGGAGAAGCCACAGGGAAGATGGAGCGAGCAGGCGTGGTGGCCCAGGGAAGGCAGGGGCGCGTGCGGGCCAGGGACATAGTGTGGGAGTCCCCGCCCACACTGAACATGATGGGAGTCCGCAGAAGCGGCTGTGGGACAGCCCTTGGAGGTCACAGTGACCTTGAGGCCATGCCCTTAGCAATGCAGGTGGTAGCAGCCTGAGGGGACCTTGCTGGGGGTGCAGCAGCCTGGAGCCGTGCCCAGAAGCTGGGCAGGGGCGAGGGGGGCGGCCATCAACCAGGCCAGCCTGCTGGTGCCTCCTCAGACCAGGCTACAGCCAGGACACACGGGACCAAGATCCAGTGCCTAGCCCCGGCCCCATTCACAATCTGGTTCAGGAAGGAAACATGAGGGTGTCCCTGCCTGGCACAGGTGTTGGAGGTGTGGTGCAGGTGGGCCCCCCAGACATCACCAGGGGCAGCCCAGGACGAGGCTCCGGATGCCAGGCCCAGGCCCTTGCGCCCACCTCTCCATGGCCCTCAAGAGCCCTGTGAGTGGCCGAGGATGCAGGCAGGGAAGCAGCCGTCCCAAGTCACCGTTCCCACATGTGGAGCTGCGAGCTGAACCCCGGCTCTCTGATTCCCTGTCCTGAGGCGGGGGCTGCGGGAAACTCGCCCTGTTCTTGATGTTTCTACGGGGAGAGGATGACAGGCCACCACCCACGCCCAGTCTTCAGCCCGGAGCTGGGATGTCAGCCCCAGGCCCTTGGGGAAGGAGGCAGACGAGGCACAGGAAATCCACCGCCGGGAGGCTCCGCTCAGGAAGGGCCGACCCAGTTTCCACCCCCGGCCCCTCGTTAGCAGTGCTGCCCACTGTGGGTGGCAGGGCCCCAGCACAGCACAGCCGTGGGGCAGCTCTGGGGCCTATGGGGCACCTGCCAAGGGGCTCCTGGCTCCTGCGCTGTCTCCGTGGGGTCCCTCCTGCAGGACGGGCTCAGTCCCACCAGACTGCCTTTGAGGGCGACATGGAAAAGGGGACCCTGCCCTCCGAGAACTCAGCATTAGAACCAAGAGCAGTGATGGGGGAGACTAAGCAAGCACCCAGTGGTCAGCCTGGGGGCAGGTGCGGAACTTCCAGCCAGCTGCGGGGGACAAAGTTTGGGCTGTTTGGGGGGAACTGGGCTCTGCCTAGCAGTCCGTGTCTTGGGCCAGATTCCTCGGGTTTCTGCGCCTCAGCCTCCCTTCCATGGTGACTGCAAGACCCTGCCAGCCCCAGGACTCGGGCCCTCCCGGTAGCTTTTCTGAGCTGAATGAAGCCCCCAGGGGCAGCCCCTGTGGGAAGCGGGTCCCTCCAAGCGTCTGGCCTGGGGCCACACCCTCCACAGGATGCCAAGAACGCTTGCATTGCCACCCCCAGCCGCTGCGCCAGGGAGGAAGAAGAGAGGGGCTGGGCCAGGCGCTGGCGTGCCGGGTCACCAGCAGAGAGTCCTGGGCCACGACTGGACACAGACCACCCTCCTCCCCCGGGGCCCTGCCCAGAAGGGGATGCACACACGCATCCTGCAGTCAGGACGCGGTGGAGACCTCGAGGAACGCGGTCCCACTGCAGGGCACCCTACAGTCCCACACCGAGGCAGACGGCCCGACATCCACTGGCCGTGCCCGGCACTGCGGCTGAGCTGCCCTTTGATAAAAGGTGTTCCCCTTTCATTCGCTAACTAAACTTTGCCATAAGAGAAAGATGTGCTTGTGATTGAGAAAAACACGAGGAGGAGAAAGGTGCCCGTGGAAAAGGTGCACATCTGGGCCCTTCCCAGAAGGAAATCACCGCTGGTAACAAAAAGAACCCTGCCTGTCTTACAAGGAAGCAGACAGGACCCTTTCTCTCTGCCTCACACCAAGAGTGCTGTCTGCTCCTCCAGGGCTGGGGCCTGCTCCCGCCAGGCCAGGCCCATCCACAAGGGCGGTGGTCTCCCGCGCTGAGCGGGAAGGCAGCTGGGTGAAGGCAAGGGGGGCGGCACCCAGGGAGGCTCATGAGGGGCCAGGAGGAAGAGGCATCAGGGCCTCTGAGCAGAGAGGAGGTGCCAGGCTGGCCTGGTCAAGGTGGGGAGGTGGGCGTGAGAACTCCGCTCTGTCCCATCGCCTCATCTGACTGACCTCTGGGCCACCCCACAGGGTTTCCGTTTCAGTCCCAGGCTGCTGGAGTGACCAACACAGAAAGCAGGTGTCCAAAGCAATGGGTCCCAGGCCAGGGAGTCGGTGGGTGCTAGGGACACCTGGCCATGAGGCTCAGAATGAACATCCACCCAGAGGGGGCAGGGCACGTTCCACTACCCCACATCACCTCCCACGCCAGTCCCACGAGGCTGCAGATCTCAACTGCGTGGGATACGGGGTGACCCAGCAGACGCTCGGGAGCCACCACGTTCACCTACAGACTCACAGATTGTCCCACCTGGGGGACCCATTGCCAGCTCCCGTCACTCCACTCAGGCACTCACCAGGCCTGGGGAGCACACCCTCTTGAGGCTGGCAGGCCCTGCCTCCTGGGACTCTCTGATCCAGAAAGAAAAGTCTCCCAAGAGGGACCAAGACCTCTCCCGCAATGCTCCTCTTGGGCTGCTGTCCCGTGTGCCTTCCTGGGCTGTGGCCTCTCTGGAGGGTCTGCACCGGCTCCAGCCCAGCACCATCCACCCATCAAGCACCACCTGCCCCACCACAGCCCTGGCCCAGCCACAGCTGACCAAAGCCTGTCGTCCGCCCCAGCCTGGCAGGGCCTCTCTGCCCAGACCCCACCCCTTCCTATACCAGGTCCCCTGCAGCCCCGGAGGACAAAGACACCCGTCCAGGCTCTGATGGTGCCCCCACAGCTCCAGGCAGGAGGTCTGGGCACGGAGGGCTGAGTGAAGTGACTGGTGTGCAAGGGGAGGTGGAGGCAGGCAGGAAGTGCCTTCCTCCAGGACTACCTGAGGCCCTGCAGAGGGGACCCAGGAGGGAACCCTGCTCCACACCTTCCCTGGGAGCCACAGACTCCCATCCTGGATGACGCTCTGGCAGGCCTATGGCATACAGCCCCCCGGTGCACGCAGGCCGAGCATCCCACCCAGACCGGGGCCTGGCCGGCTCCACCGCACCTGTCCTCTGGAGCAGCTGCAGGCCCGGCTCAGCCCTCCCCACAGGCCCAGCGCTGCAGGCGGCCTGGGCTGCCAGACCTGGGGGCTCCGTGTTGACCCTCCCCAAGCTGGGGTACTGGCTTAGGGCGGGGACTGCGGGGGACCCCTGCCTCCTCCCAGAGGACTGTTCCCCCAGCAATATGGCAGTCACTCGGCCCCCTACCCCACCACAGCCCAGCCTCTCCTCTGCCTGGGAGGGGCCCAGGGTCAGCGCCCACCCACACAGCACCCCTGGAGGCTGGGTTCCGGGACCCTGCTCTGAGCGTTTCCACAAGCACAGCTCAACCCTCAGGCACGTGGGGTTTTGCTTCTGGGGCGCCCCTTGCTGCTCTGCTGGGGGGCTCAGGGCCTGCATCCCCTCCGCCTCCAGGGCCACCAGGCAGCCCCCGGGCCTCAGTCTGCCCTGCTGGAAAGAGGGTTCTTCCGTCCGGGCCCCCACTGCGTTCCCAGGGGCGCCGTGGGGTCCGGGTCCGCGCGGGGCTCTTCGGGTTCCCCGCGGGGTGAGAGCGGCGGCGATTTCGGGCGAGCGAGCATTACTGCCGGGGGCCTCGGTAACCCGGGTCACTAGACCCCCGCGCCCACCGTCCCCCGCCCGCCCCGCTCACCTGCCACGGGCGACGGCTTGCGCAGCACCAGCCACCTACTCTTCCACTGCGGGGACAGGGGGGAGCGTGAGCCGCCGCCCGCGCCCGCGCCCCCCCGCGCCCCCGACGCGCCCCGACCTTCTTGCCGTCCCGCAGCTTGACCTGGCCCTCCACCAGCGCCGCCTCGGTCATCTTCTGTCATGGTTCCGCGCCGCCGCGCTCGCCCCGGCGCCCCAGCCCAGGGTCACTTTCAAAATAGCTCCCAGGGCCCTGGGCTGGGCCAGGAGGGCGGGCCCGCGGGCAGGGCGGCGACACCGGCGACTCCAGGGCCGGCGCGGGCGGGGCCCCTTCTCCTGCGGGGGGTTCCCCCACCCCCACGGGCCCCTCTGGCCCCACCGTCCCGCGGCGGAGCGAGCGCACCATCTGGGCTCGGACGCCCAGACCAGCGCCTGCGGGGGTCGGGCGGGGGCCGGGCGGGGGCTTCTTTTTCAAAAAGCAGAGACAACCACCCAGCAGAAACTGGCCCCGCTCTGGACACTGCTCCCGACTTTAAAGTTGGTCTTCAACCAATCCCGCCTCCCAGACTGGGGTGGTGCCCCTCCCACCACCCCAGGGGTCCAGACACCCCCACAACAGACTGGGCACAGGCAGCCCAGGCCTAGGACACTCTCATGTCCCAGGCTTCCCCCACACTGAGGTGACCCCTCCCCAGGCAGACAGTAGGGGTCCGGGAGCCCTGGCAGCCTCCATCTCTTCCTACATTTCTGTTCCCATTAAAAGGATGCAGGGACCCCAGTGCAGGTGGGTGGGTTCAGGACCCACAGTGCCACCTCGATGCCCCCAGTCTCCACCTCTTCTGCCCCTGTCCCCAGAGAAGAGCAGGCCCTGGTTAGGCCAGCCTGGTCCGATGGGTAGGGGAGCTGCCCGCTCTGTAAAGGACCTGCCAGCAGCCCTCCCAGCTGGGTGGTTTGCGTTTCTGGACCCCCCTCCTTGACCCTCTGGCTCCAGTCCAGCTGTCCCCAAGCTCTGGCCTGGGCATTAGATGTTACATCCAGGTTCTTCTGCAGAGAGGTCATGTGCTTTGGGGGACCTGGCAGGTCCGCCCCTTGGGTGTCAGCCCCTTCCGAGAGACGGCCTCCACCACCCTGGGATCAGGGACACCCAGAAGATAGGGGAACAGCAGTGGGGAGGGGCGATGGTGCCCCGGAAAATAAGCACGTGGACAAGCATCGAAACTCCGTCCACATGCCCTACCCCAGACCCCATCCTCACGGGGCTGACGGTTCTCGGGGGAGAAGAGGGAAGGGGTAGACAGTGTCCTGTTAGGGAGGAGGCATCTTCATTTCATCCCATCCAGACCCTAGGCTGGGCTCTGTCTGCCTTGTACTGAAGAGGAAATGGAATCAGGGCAGCGTGAGGCCTTACAGCCAGGACTGAGCCACATGGACTGACCTGAGAGCAAGGCTCAGAGGCATCGGGAGCCCTGGGCACCCCTTCCCACTGCCCCTGTGATCCAAGAGGCAGGTCTCGGGTGGGCCACAAGGGTTGGTTTTGATGCTTCAGTGATGTCTTGTCAGGGCCTCACGAAAGGCAGGGGACGCCAGACCCAGGAAGCAGATCTTTGCATCCCCCACCCACCCCTGCAGTCACCTGTGCAGCCACCAGCCGCCTTCCGCAGAACAGTTGCTGGGCCACAGAGCCCCATTCATGCTCCCCACACATCCCAGGCCCCCAAGGGGCTGGCCCAGGACAGCCGGTGCAGAGGCGGGGGCGGCTGGGGCTGTAGCCACAGACACATCCGCTGCCCTGGGCGCCTGGCACTTGCTCATCCCTGCAGGGAGGGGCAGGCCCCGCTGCATTCCTGAGTGCTGGCCTGGGCCCAGGCTCCTGCCATGCCTGGCAGTTGCACCTGCTCCCACACAGCCTGGAACACACAGGATGCCGGAGGGCAGACAACTCCCTTCTCTGCTCCATGCGGCTCCAGGGCTGCGGAAAGGTGGGGAAAGCTTCCTGCAGGAGGAGGAGGTGGCCTGGCTGCCACTCCCAGACTGACCGAGAGCTCTGTGACCCTGGGCAAGCCCCTGCCCTGCTCTGTGCCTCAGAAGTTATAGCCAGAAGTCTCCCCAGAAGTTATAGTCAGGGTTGCTAGTTGCAGATGGAGAAATAGGCTGGCCACTGAGTAGGAAGGGGTTGATTGGAAGCAAATTAGGTCTCCAAGAACCAAGGGGAAGGCTGGAGAGCTGGTGGGCAGTGAAAGCAGAGTCACATCCTGAGACAGGAGGACACCGTAGCCTAGCCCCACAGCACAGCTGTGCTCCACACGAGGGGCAGGGCCACCACCTTCAAAGGAGCCTACAGTCTCAGGTCACAGCTGCACCCCTGACTGACCACAGACAGAGCCATGCTGCTGCTGGACACTGTGGCCAGGGAAACTGCCATCTCTGCCAGACCCCGTTGCCATGGTGCATTGCTGCCCACCAGTGGCTCTGCAGCCAAGGGACCTGTCCCTCACTAGCCACACCACCTTTAGCCACCATGTGATCTTACTGATCTCAGCTTCCTCTTCTACCTTGATACTGTGATGAGCCCCCAATGAGATGATGTCCATGAGCATCTTTCAAAATGATCCTGGGTTTTCCAAGGGGATGATGGGGACCAGGGGTGGGCTGCTTTCTCTTGCATCTCTAAGTGGCCTGGTGTGTGGGAGAGAAACAAGTCAGCTGAGCGTGGCAAACACTGTGCCCTGTGGTCACACCCGTTCGTGCATCCTTATTTCCCAGTACCACCCCCCTGATCAGGTAAGGCTATATGAGTGAGTTCTGGCCAGTAAGGCATGGGTGGAAGGGGTGACCAACACTTCTGGCCTGCCCACAGGATGCCTGATATGGTTTGGCCGTGTCCCCACCCAAATCTCATCTCAAATTGTATTAATATGAATAGCTCCCATAATCCCCATGTGTTGTGGGAGGGACCTGCTGGGAGGTAATTGAATCATGGGGGTGGGGTTTTCCTGTGCTGTTCTCATGATAGTCAATAAGTCTCACAAGATCTGATGTTTTTATGAAGGGCAGTTCCCTATGCACTCTCTTTGCCTGCCACCATGTAAGATGTGCCTTTGCTCCTCCTTTACCTTCCGCCATTTTCCTTTGCCTTCAGCAAGCACCTCAGCAGTTCATGTTTTATTTTCCTAGTGGAGTGACCCAAACCTTCATTCCTGAAGGGTCTGGTGATTTGTAGTCCTGCCTGGATTGGACTGTTGCAGTTTCCCATTGACCTTAATCACAGGGCATGATAATATTGACAGACGCCCTAATGGATCTTTTGTATTCTATGCATACTCTTCCTTACCTCTGTTGTGGAGTAGGGGACTGATTCCATCTCAATAGTCTTGGTCAATCACCCCAGCCAACACCGTAACTCCTTCTTAGCCCGTTGACTTAAAGTAGGAGGACCCCAAAGTGTCCAGGTGGCAATCTTAACTTCTAACTTAATGGAACCGTTGTGTCTCCTGGTGGCAGCGTTCCTCCCTCTGGAACTAAGACCTCTAGGCCAGCAGAACGTAATGTCGTGAGAAAAGGAAGCAAAAATGTTGCTACTTAATCACTAGGAGTGATGGTGAGTGGTGCCACTTCCACTTCCACCCCCTTGATTTCTGGACCCGTGGATCCTGGCTATGGGAGAAAGAGGACCATATATTGGACGCTGATGCAGCGCATACATGGCCTTCTGGAGAACTTTGCCCTAGCCCTGCAAAGTATTGTAGCCTAGTTGGCATTGTAATTGTGACTTCAAAAGGCCATTCCACCGTTCTATCAATCCAGCTGCTTCAGGACGATGGGGAACATGGTAAGACCGGTGAATTCCATGAGCATGAGCCCACTGCCATACTTCTTTAGCTGTAAAGTGAGTGCCTTTGTCAGAGGCAATGCTGTGTGGAATACCATGACGGTGGATAAGGCATTCCGTGAGTCCACAGATGGTAGTCTTGGCAGAAGCATTGCATGCAGGACAGGCAAACCCATATCAGGAATAAGTGTCTGTTCCAGTGAGGACAAACCTCTGCCCCTTCCATGATGGAAGAGGTCCAATATCATCAACCTGCCACCAGGTTGATCACTTCAAAGAATGGTGCCATATTGAGGGCTCAGTGTTAGTCTCTGCTGCTGGCAAATCGGGCACTCAGCAGTGGCTGTAGACAGGTCAGCCTTGGTGACTGGAGGTCCATGTTGCTGAATCTCCATGCGTAACCTCCATCCCGGCCACCAAGGCCGCTTTGTTCATGGGCCCATTGGGCAATGACAGGGGTGGCTGGGGAAAGAGGCTGAGTGGTGTCCACAGAACAGGTCATCCTATCCACCTGATTATTAAAATCCTCTGCTGAGGTCACCCATTGGTGAGCACTCACATGGGACACAAATGTCTTCACAATTTTTGACCACTCGGAGAGGTCCATCCACATACCTCTTCCCCAAATTTCTTTGTCACCAATTTTCCAATCATGCTTCTTCCAAGTCCCTGACCATCCAGCCAAACCACTGTCTACAGCCCATGAATCAGTACATAATCACACATCTGGCCATTTCTCCTTCCATGCCAAGTGCACAGCCAGGTGCACGGCTCAGAGTTCTGCCCACTGGGAAGATTTCCCTCCACCGCTGTCCTTCAGGGACATCCTAGAAAGGGGCTGTAGTGCGGCAGCTGTCCACTTTTGGGTGGCGCCTGCATATAGTGCAGAACCATCTGTGACCCAGGTCCTGGTCTTCTCTTCCTCTGTCAAATGGTTATTGCAGGCCCAAAAAGTGAGGGTCATGATCAACTCGGTATACCACTGGAGGCTAGATGAGTAAACAGCAAACTGGTCTCATAAAAGCAGGTTGTTGGCAAACTGACAAACTGCATACGCCGCCCAGAAGGAATGCTGAGGGCAGTCACGACCCAGGCACAAGTGTTCCTTGTGATTAGGCAAATCTGAAGCCTGTTAGCAATCATGTGAACCTGTTATCAATGAAGCAGCTGACCAATCGTTACCTCGTGCTCCCTGCTCTTTCTACTCAATAAATATGAAGGGCTACAGAAGTTCACCGTGGCTGCCCTTGCTCTCTAGAAGCTGCGTGTCCTCTTCTTCCCTGGCCCCTTCCTTTAAAATAGTTTATTTTGTTTCTTGTTTTCATTTCTATGTTCATCCTCCTTCGTTCAGTCCCATAGTAACTGTGGCAAACCATGGCAAATGATCATAGGGAACTCCTCATGAGGCCATTGGCGCAGGCTGGGGGAGAGGAGGCAGATGGCAGGAATGGAGACCATGGGCATTTGAGCTACTTCCTCATATAAAACTTACTTATGCCCTCAGGACCTGCTGGAGCCCGATCATGTATACACCACTTCCATGTGATGATGGAATGCCACTGTGCATGACCCATTTTATGGCTAGATGGGTCAGAAAGCACCCAGTCCATGATGGGCAGTTCAGGCCGCATGGTGACTTGATGACCCATAGTCAAACGTTCAGTTTCCACCAAAGCCCAGTAACAGGCCAAAAGCTGTCTCTCAAAAGGAGAATAGATATCTGCAGAAGATGGCAGGACTTTGCCCCCAAATCCTAGAGGCCTCTGCTGTGATTCACCTATGGGGGCCTGCCAGAGGCTCCAAACAGCATCCCTCTCTGCCACTGACACCTCAAGCATCATCGGATCTGCTGGGTCATATGGCCCGAGTGGCAGAGCGGCTTGCACAGCAGCCTGGACCTGTTGCAGAGCCTTCTCCTGTTCTGGACCGCACCCAAAACTGGCAGCCTTTCAGATCACTTGATAAATGTGTCATAGTAACACACCCAAATGAGGAATGTATTGCCTCCAAAATCCAAATAGGCCCACTAGGCATTATGCTTCTTTCTTGGTTGTAAGAGGGTCCAAATGCAGTAACTTATCCTTCACCTTAGGAATATCTTGACAGGCCCCAAACCACTAGACCCCTAGAAATTTCACTGAGGTATAAGGTCCCTGAATTTTAGTCGGATTTATTTCCCATCCTCTGACACACAAATGTCTCACCAGTAAGTCCAGTGTGTTTGCTACTTCTTGCTCACTTAATCCAGTCACCATAATGTCATCAACGTAAGGGACCAGTGTGATATTTTGTGGAAGCGAAAAGTGATCAAGGTCTCTCTGAATAAGATTATGACATAAAGCCGGAGAGCTGATATGCCCCTGAGGTAGGACATTAAAGGTATATTGTTGGCCTTGCCAGTTGAAGGCAAATTGCTCCTGGTGGGGCTTATGGACAGGAATGGAGAAAAAGGCATTTGCCAAGTCATTGGCTGCAAACCAGGTACCAGGAGATGAGTTAATTTGCTCAAGCAATGAAACCACATCTGGTACAGCAGCTGCAGTTGGAGTCACCACTTGCTTAAGCTTACAATAATCCACTGTCATTTTACAAGATCCATCTGTCTTCTGCACGGGCCGAATGGGAGAGTTGAATAGGAATGTGGTGGGAATCACCACCCCTGAGTCTTTCAAGTCCTTGATGGTGGCACTAATCTCCACAATCCCTCCAACGATGCAATATTGTTTTTGATTTACTATTTTTCTAGGTAGACACAGCTCTAATGGCTTCCATTTGGCCTTCTCCACTGTAATAGCCCTCATCCTACCAGTCAGAGAGCCAGTGTAGGGGTTCTGCCAGCTGCTAAGTATGTCTGTGCCAATTCTGCATTCTGGCACTGGGAAAATGACCACAGGATGAGTCCGGGGACCCATTGGACCCACCATAAGTCAGAACTGAGCTAAAACTCCATTAATTACCTGACCTCCATGAGGACCTACTTAACTGGAAGACCACAATGACATTTTGGGTCCCCTGGAATCAATGTCATCTTAGAGCCACTGTCCAGTAGTCCCCAAAATGTCTGATCATTTCTCTTTCCCCAATGCAGTTACCCTGGTATAAGGCTGGAGGTCTCCTTGGGGAAGGATGGGAGAAAGATTAACTGCATAGGCGGGTATGGTGGCTCACACCTGTAATCCCAGCACTTTGGGAGGCTGAGGTGGGCAGATCACGAGGTCAGGAGATCAAGACCATGCAGACTAACATGGTGAAAACCCGTCTCTACTAAAAATATTAAAAATTAGCCAGGAGTGGTGGCGGGTGCCTGTAGTCCCAGCTACTTGGGAGGTTGAGACAGGAGAATGGCATCAACCTGGGAGGCAGAGCTTGCAGTAAGCCCAGATTGCGCCACTGCACTCCAGCCTGGGGGACAGAGCAAGACTCAGTCTAAGAAAGAAAGAAAGAAAGAAAGAAAGAAAGAAAGAAAGAAAGAAAGAAAGAAAGAAAGAAAGATTGATTAACAGCATAAATTGCCGGTAGCATAGTGGAGTCCTTCCTCAAGGGGACCCAGCCTCCCCTTCATTCAAGGGGTTCTGGGTTTGTAAACTGTCTCAAGTCTGGAAATTGATTGAGGTGCTGTGATTCTCTGTTTTTATAATTCATATTAGTCTTTTGTCCATTCGGCCTAGAAGTTTTCTGCTTATATAAATTAAGTAGGATTGCAGTAGGCTTCCTATCAATTTCACTTTTTAGGAACACTGTGATTAATTAGCCAATGCCAGAGCTCTACACGAGTCAGACTATTCTGATTGCCACTTTGCCTCTGCTGTCCATTATGGTAGCTATGCCCACCTTGCCTTTGATGGTTGAGTGCTGCCACTTGGCCCCTGCCACCTCAGGATCCAGTTATTCCCATCGTATTTAAATTTTGTAGTTGAGTGACTGTGGTTCACACCCTTAGATCTGACATACAGAGAAGAGCAATTATAGGGCCCCTGAAAGATGCAGGTGCTGCCCTCAAAAATCTATTTCACAAGACATTGGTCAAGGGTATATCTTCTGGATGCTCCCAGCTGGGATAAGTAGGTCTAAAGTGACTAATCCACTCCACTGTCCCAATCTCCCTAAGCCTTTGGATTCCTTCCTCTACATTAAGCCAAGGGAGATCAGGCAGTTCGAGCTCGTTCACAGTGCGCCATCTTTTAATCCATATTTCAGCCAACCAAGCAAATAAACTATTAGAACCTTTTTAAACTCCTGAGCTGTGACATTAAATGCACAGTCCCTACTTAGTGGGCCCAAATCAATAAACCCAGCCTGATCCAACTCTATGTTCCTTCCAACATTATCCCACACCCTTAATATCCATTCCCATGCCGGTTCTCCAGATTTCTGTTTTTATCAGTTAGAGAACTCAAATGGTTCTTTTCAAGTGTAGCACACCTCCTCGTGGGTCACACTCTCAACCTCACCTCTAGAGGCCCGCCAGGACTTTAGTCTAGTTATAGGTCTAGAAGCAAACAGGGATGTTGGGGGTGGTTCCTCAGGAGAATCAACATTATCTTGCCTGGCAACTGCCTCAGGGGTGGCCATCACTGTTGCCTCAGGTAGCGCAGGATTTATCTCCTCAGACCCATGTGGAAAGGCTGATGGCAGCATGGCTCAGGGAGGGAATGTTGTCACTACTGGGGATGGGGAAGCTCTTTCTTCTAGTAAATAAAGGTTCATCAGTGTTTACAAATTCAGCATCCCCAGCTTCATCAGGATCCTCCCATATGTCCCCATTCCAAGTTGCAGGGTCCCATTCTTCTCCAATCAATGCACTCACTCTAACAGTGGATACCTGGCGAGGCTGTGCACATACCTTTCATTGCAGGTCAGTCACTCGCATGGTAAGAGCTTGTGTCTGTTTTTCCATGATTTCAGCTCTTTCTCTACAGGAGAAAAGACTCTCACTGAGGGCAATTTTAGAAGATTTGAGGCTCGGTCTCTGCTTCTGAAGCTGGGAGTTAGAATCCCTGAGTTCATCATTTTCTTTCATCACTTTGTCCCCTGAACTTTAGGAGCAACCAACCAGTTTCATTATCTTCCTTGGTTCTCCACATATGGTCAAAGGTATTATGTATAGAGTCACTAAACTCCTTGCCTCTCATGACTGATGAATCAGGACTGTCAAATGCATTTTTTTTTCATAATTCTCTAAACAGTTCATGCCAACGACTGTCAGCGTTCTCCATACCATTAGAAGTAGAGTCCTTAGCATCTTGGGGTCTAATCATATTAAGCAGGCAACTCCAGAAACCCCAAAACCAACAAAAGAACTCCATCCTTAATATTCTGTTCCTCTAGAACCACTCCTGGTACCAAAATCTGTATTAGGGTTCTCTAGAAGGACAGAACTAATTGGATAGATATACATATATAAAGGGGAATTTATTAAATATTAACTCACAGGACTACGAGGTCTCACAATAGGCTGTCTGCAAGCTGAGGAGCAAGGAGAGCCAGTCCAAGTCCCAAACTGAAGAACTTGGAGTCCAATGTTCAAGGGCAGGAAGCATCCAGCATGGGAGAAAGATGCAGGCTGGGAGGCTAGGCAAGTCTAGTCTTCTCATGTTTTGTGCCTGCTTATATTCTAGCCACGCTGGCAGCTGATTAGATGGTGTCCACCCAGATTAAGAGTGTGTCTGCTTTCCCCAGCCCACTGGCTCAAATGTTAATCTCTTTTGGCAGCATCCCCACAGACACAGCCAGGATCAATACTTTGCATCCTTCAATCCAATCGAGTTGACACTCAGTATTAAACATCACAGTGGACCTTCCTGAAAGTGCATCTTCCTCTCCCAGTCCACTGATTCAACTGTTAATCTCTTCTGGCAACACCCAGAAACACCCAGATACACTCAGAAACAATAATTTACATCCTTCAACCCAGTCAAGTTGACACTTAATATTAACCATCAAAACTAGGAACAACTTTATGTCAATGAATATAAAAAATTAGACAGATGAATTCTTTTCTTTTTCTATGAGACAGAGTCTCGCTCTGTTGCCCAGGCTGGAGTGCAGTGGCAGGGTCTCGGCTCACTGCAACCTTCACCTCCCAGGTTCAAGTGATTCTCCTGCCTCAGCCTCCCAGGTAGCTGGGATTACAGACACCTGCCACCATGCCCGGCTAATTTTTGTATTTTTAGTAGAGATGGGGTTTCACCATGTTGGCCAGGCTGGTCTCAAACTCCTGACCTCGTGATCCACCTGCCTCGGCCTCCCAAAGTGCTGGGATTACAGGCATGAGCCCCCACACCCGGCTGACAGATAAATTTATAAAAGCATAACCTCCTGTAACTGGCTCAAGAAGAAATAAAACTAGTCCCATAACTATTAAAGACATTGAATCAGTAGTGAAATATAATCCTGTAAAGAGAACACCAAGACAGGTAATTTTATGGGTGAATTCCATTTAGCTTTCAAAGGATAGATCCTTCCAACTGTATACAGAATTTTCCAGTGAATTTTGATAAAAGAAGAACTTATTTTATGAGGCTGGGATAGCCTTGATAACAGTCATTCAGAGAATATAGGAAAGGAAAATTACAGGCCAATCTCATAAACATACATGCAAAATCCTAAATAAAACATAAATTTTAAAAAGCTTTTAAAAACCAATACAGCACGTATCAGTCAGGGTACCAATAGGTGGGTATACATGGTGGAACAGTTCAAACAGGGTTTTTATATACAAAGCTGTGGTCAAAACGTGGACAATCACAGTCAGAAACTTGGGAGCCTGGGCTTGGTTCAGATGGAGGGGCCACACCAGTTCTAGAATCCTGGCAATGGCGGGAGTGGACCCCGGAGCCTCAGAGGGAGAAAGTCATTTACATCTTCGGAGCAGCGCTGACCTTCAGTCCCAGGATGCAGCCAACCTGAGGGCATTTGTTTGCTACGGGGACCATAATAAACTACCACAGATTGGGGGCCTTCGACAGGAGAAGCTTATCACCTCGCAGTTCTGGAAGCTAGAAGTCCAAAACCCAGGTGGCAGTAGGCTTGGCCCCCTTGGAGGCCGGAAGGGAACACCTGCTCCAAGCCTCTGGCCCTGGTTTATGGACGGCCATCTTTTCCCGGGGACTCTCCCATTGCCTGTGTACACGTCTGTATCCTGTAAAAAGAAGCCATTCAAAACCAAAGCTGTTGGAACTTTAAATTATTTTGCATTTTCAAGGAACATGATTATAGGACCTGAGTTGCATATGACAGACAGCTGTAGCTTAGACAGCTGTAACCTTTGTTCCTCTGATTTATAGATAAATCAGCCTTTTCTTTACCTACATTGTTTTGTAAAATGTTATAAATGACTACAGGACACCAGGGAAGACCCCTTCCCTCTTCATGTTGATCTTCACTGTTCACTGTAGATTTGCTCCCCTCTGACTTCTCTTCCACGGAGACCTCACTGGCCACCACCTGGTCTAAGACAGACCATTGAATATACTCTTTCACATTGGAAAAGGAAAAGAAGCTGTGATTATTCAAATTGCTGTGACTCATAAACCAGCCTTGCATGGGAAACACTGTAACCCTGTTACATTTGTTTCTTTTCTGCCTATATAAGCAAGACCTTAACTTTTTGGCTTTGGGGCACTGGCCGTAATCCTCTGGAGTCTGTGTGTCCCGAGTGGCTATTTTCAGCTTCGTGCCTGCATATGCTCTTTTAAACTGGATTCTGACCCTTTCGATTATTTTGGGTGGACAGTCCAAATTTCCTCCTCTTATTAGGACACCAGTCATGTTGAGTTAGTGCCCATCCTAATGACCTAATTTGAACTTGACTTCCTTTTTAAACATTCTATCTCCAAATACAGTCCCATGCTGGGCTACTAGGGGTTAGGACTTCAACATCTGAATTTATTTATTAAAACAGGATCCTGCTCTGTACCCAGGCTGGAGTGCAGTGGCGTGATCACGGCTCACAGCAACCTCCACCTCCTGTGCTCAGGTGATCCTTCCCCTTCAGCCTCCTGAGTAGCTGAGACTACAGGTGCGTGCCACCATGCCTGGCGAATTTTTTTGTAGAGACTGGGTTTTGTCATGTTGCCCAGGCTGGTCTTGAATTCCTACCTGGGCCTCCCAAAGTGCTGGGATGACAGGTGTGAGCCACTGTGCCCAACCATCAAATGAATTTTAGGACATAATTCCACCTGAAACACTGAGGTGACCCCAAAGAAAGGGAGCCAGGAAAATACATGCCTAGTCTCTCTCCCCTGCCCCGATCTCCTGCTGAAGCTCCCAATAGCCCAACAAGAAACAACAGAATGCACAGCCCACTGCAGACCACGGAGGTCAGCCTCCCCAGGCAGAGCACAAGGGGAACAAGCAGGGCACAAGTGGGAGGGGCAAAGGGAAGACCCCAGCTCTCACTCCAGCTCAATACCATTCACTCCAGGAATGCAAGGCCAACCTGAGTTAGAAAATCTATCATGTGCCGGGCGCAGTGGCTCACGCCTGTAATTACAGCACTTTGGGAGGCCGAGTCGGGTGGATCATTTGAAGTTAGGAGTTCAAGACCAGTCTGGGCAACATGGTGAAAACCCATCTCTACTAAAAATACAAAAATTAGCTGGACGTGGTAGCAGGTGCCTGTAATCCCAGCTACTCGGAAGGATGAGGCAGAAGAATTGCTTGAGCCTAGGAGGCAGAGATTGCTGTGAGCCGAGATCACGCCACTACACTCCAGGCTGGGTGACAGAGAGAGGCCCTGTCAAAAAAAACAAGAGGAAAGAAAGAAAGAAAGAGAGAGAGAAAGGAAAGAAGAAAGGAAAGAAAGAAAGAAAGAAAGAAAGAAAGAAAGAAAGAAAGAAAGAAAGAAAGAAAGAAAGAAAGAAAGAAAGAAAGAAAGAAAGAAAGAAAGAAAGAAGAAAGAAAAGAGGGAGGGAGGGAGGGAGGGAAGGAAGGAAGGAGTGGGGGAGGGAGGGAGGAAGGAAGGAGTGGGGGAGGGAGGGAGGAAGGAAGGAGTGGGGGAGGGAGGAAGGAAGGAAGGAAGGAAGGAAGGAAGGAGTGGGGGAGGGAGGGAGGAAGGAAGGAGTGGGGGAGGGAGGGAGGAAGGAAAGAGTGGGGGAGGGAGGAAGGAAGGAAGGAAGGAAGGAGTGGGGGAGGGAGGGAGGAAGGAAGGAGTGGGGGAGGGAGGGAGGAAGGAAGGAAGGAAGGAAGGAAGGAAGGAAGGAGTGGGGGAGGGAGGGAGGAAGGAAAGAGTGGGGGAGGGAGGAAGGAAGGAAGGAAGGAAGGAGTGGGGGAGGGAGGGAGGAAGGAAGGAGTGGGGGAGGGAGGGAGGAAGGAAGGAAGGAAGGAAGGAAGGAAGGAAGGAAGGAAGGAGTGGGGGAGGGAGGGAGGAAGGAAAGAGTGGGGGAGGGAGGAAGGAAGGAAGGAAGGAAGGAGTGGGGGAGGGAGGGAGGAAGGAAGGAGTGGGGGAGGGAGGAAGGAAGGAAGGAAGGAAGGAGTGGGGGAGGGAAGGAGGGAGGGAGGAAGGAAGGAAGGAAGAAAAGAAGGAAGGAAACCTATCACGGAAGCCATCATGTTAGTGGAGCCAAAGGGAAAATGTGGACATTTATCTCAACAGAGGCCGAAGAATCATGGGAAAACGCTCACCGCTCACAGGTGAAGGATCAGGGGCGGCTCACATCGGATGTGGGTGAGGTGGGGCTGAAGCCATGTGGTTCACAGCCTGAGAACCGGCTGCTGGAGGCCCCCACTCTCAGGATCCTGGGGCTCGGGCACCAGCCTCAGTCCCCCAGCCGCTGTCCAGGCCGCCACCAACACTGTGGCGGGGGCAGGGGTCTTCAGTGGCGGGTTCGCTCCGTGAGCTCGAAGGCTCTGAGGCCCACGCGTGGCAGCAGGGGCCGTGGGGAGAAGGGCCTGGCTGTGTCTCTCTTCCCTCTTTGCTCAGAACCTGGCTTTGCTTGGGGCAATAACTGTGTAGCCCGGATGCCCCGTTTGCTGCCCTCCCAGCCTCCTGTGCAGCCCAGGGCGGTGCCAATCTGCTGGGGAAGGGGTGCCTGACAAAAGGGAGCAGCTGTAACGCAAACCACAGCCTCCCTGAGACCAGGACTCCAGGAAGGAGGTGGGGTCCAGGAGAGAAGGTCCTGGGTGCTTCGGAGCAGGGAGGAGGCCTGCCCCCGACCCACCACACTCCCGCCCTCTCTGCCCTCTGGCCTCACCTCCTCCTGTCTCCTGTCCTCCCTGGCTGGAGGGAGGGTACGGCCTCTGCCAGCCCAGCGGTGACTCTAACTGGGCCCCTCCCTCCCTCAGGCCCCTCAGAGGCAGCCTGCAGCCTCCTCCCTCCCGGAAAGTGCTCAGAGGCTCGGCCAGGCGGGCGGCCGTCTGGAGGGCGGAAAGTGCTCAGAGGCTCGGCCAGGCGGGCGGCTGTCTGGAGGGCGGAAAGTGCTCAGAGGCTCGGCCAGGCGGGCGGCCGTCTGGAAGGCCAGTGGGGCCCGCGGGTGTTCCCGTGGGGCTTCTTCAGGTTTCAATGCTCCGTGCACCACGTGCCTCAGACCCCTCCACGGCCTGGGGGCCTGGACTTGGTTTCCGCTTCCTGCCCTGGGACAACCTGGGTGCTGAGCCCCGGCCTGGGGCTGGCCTGGGAGGGGGCTGGACTCTGCCGGGGCCTGGAGAAGCCCAGACCTGATCCTCTGACAACTCTCTGGGCTGTGGGGCCAGATCCCCCTGTGGGGCCACAGGCTCCATCTCCACTGAGGACTGTGTGGGCTCCAGGACGGCAGCCTGAGGTCTGCTGCATAGACCTGGGCCCCAGTCACGGTCTGGAGGGGAAGGTGGGGCCACAGGCAGGGGCCAGGCAGCGTGGGCTGGGTTCTTGGAAATATCTTTATTGTCAGCAAGGCAGGGAACGGTGGGAACCAGGATGTCCCGCTGGAGGGTCAGGAGGGAGCCACAAGCCGCCTGGGAGGCCGTATCCGGTCGTTGATCCAGTCCACATAGTTGGCCACACGGGTGTAGACCCCCGGCTTGTGGAGCCGCCCGCAGCCATCGCCCCAGCTGATGATGCCGTAGAGGTAGGCCACGCCGTTCTTCTCGCAGGCCAGGGGCCCCCCTGAGTCCCCCTAGGCAGAGATGCCGGTTAGAGCCACCCTCCCAGGGGCCTGGTTCAGGGACCCCCCATGCTCCCCCGAGTGGCAGCTCAGGGACAGAGGACAAAGGCGTTTCTGAGCAGGGGAGCTGGTCCACTCTTCTGAACCTCGTGAAAAGGTATCTCATTCCCTGGGGGCAGCACTGGCTGGGCCAGGGCCTCCAACCACGTTATTCCCCTTCCTGAAGCCGTGGTCCCCCTCTCCCCACCAGCACGTACCCCATGTGGACCACACAGCCACCCTGTGTCCCAGCACCTCCTGAAATGACTTCTTCACTCCCTGGCAAACTCCTACGCATCCCTCAGGACCAGTGCAAACACCCCCTCCTCCAGGAAGCCATCCTGACTTCCCCTAGCCTGGTCCAGTGACAAGCCCCACCCACTCTACCGCTTCTGGGCTTTGTGGCCTTGGAAGAGTGAATTGACTGCCTGGGGCTCAGTCTTCCCAGCTATAAAATGGGGCATAAAAGAGCTGTTGCATGCCAGGGTTGCCGTGCCGCCTGAGCACACAGCCCTGCAGAGCCCAGGACGTGGTTGGGCTGTTGGGGTTATTGAAGGTTAAAGAGCTGGCTTGAGAGAACTCGGGGCAAAGGGGCCTTTGGTGCCTGGTGTCACACGGACAGCACTGCCTTGGGCTGCACGGCCGGGATCTGTCTGGGCTCTGTGGGACCCCAGGCCCCTCTCAGAGCCTGGGTCTCCCCTTCTGTGTGAGGAGGATGCCCTTCCGGCAGGGGTCTGGGTGACCTGGGGTGCTGGCCACTGACCGTGAGTGTGCTCCCTGCCCAGGGGTCCCTGGCTGGCCCTGCCAGATTGGGGTGCCACTGGGCTCTGGGCTCCCCAGGGACAAGCATCTCGAGACTCAGGACCAGCTGAGCCCCAGCAATCGGGTCCTGGTGGGGCAGGCACCAGCTCACCTGGCAGGCGTCGGACTTGCAGTCGAAGTAGCCGGCACAGAGCATGTTGGGGCTGATGTCGGCGCCATAGACGTCAGGGTTGCTGCACTTGTGGTCGGCGACCAGGGGGACCAGGGCCTCCCGCAGGGAGCTGGAGTAGCCGCTCACGTCTGTGGGACATGATGCCCTCAGCATGACATGCACACCGTGGCTGGCCACTGTCCACCCTGGCGGGGCGCTGGGTGCCCCCTCCCAACTCACTCTCGTCCAAGTGGCCCCAGCCTGCAATCTGGCACTTGTGTCCGGCAGGGAAGGTGCTGCCGGGCTCGGGCAGGCAGATGGGCTGCACGAACTGTGAGCGTGTGGCACAGCGGTCCCCTTTCTTCTTCAGCCGGATCAGGACTGATCGGGAGAGCAGCCAGGGTCAGCCTGTGGTGTGCGGGCTGAACAGGAGGCTGTCGGGGCGCGTGATGGAGGGAGGGCAGCTAGTGGGTCCCATGGGGCAGCCTGGGAGATCCAGAAGGGAGAGGTGCCCTGTCTTCCCTGCCCTGCCCCAGCTTCCCCGCACCACATGTCTGCCCAGCTCCTGCCCCTGTCCCGGCCTGGCCTGGGGGGCACAGGGCCCACCTGCCCGGAGTGCGGCCGCGATGCCCTGGAGCTCACCGAGGTCGTGGTCGCTGGGGCTGAATACCGAGTACAGAGTGTACGGGATGTACTTCTCGATGCCGAAGGTCTGTGTCACGTCCGTCGTGCGGTTGAAGAAGTGCTGGCCCAGCACCACTGAGACGCTTTCCCTGGGGGGACTGTGCAAGGGAGGCTGGCGGGTGCATGGACCAGCCCTCCCCTGGCCACCAGGGTCACCTCCCCCCACCCCCGACCCGGCCTACGGAGGCCAATGGTGTGGGGTCCTGGTCCCGGGGAGAGGTCTGAGCAGGTGCCTGGGTGTGGGCTGTTGATACTGGGGAGACAGGGGTCACCAAGCAGGGGCTATGGCCAGTCACCCCCAGATCCGGGCATGGGAGCTGAAATGCAGTGCCATCCCTCCTGACAACACTGGTCACAAGCCCTGGGGGGAGTCTCAGTCCAGGCCCAGGCAGGGTCAGCTGCAAGGCTGGACCCAAGTAGGTGGAGACCTGGCCTGCTAAGGCCCTGCCCCAGCTTCCATCCACATTGTGGGGTCTCCAGATGCAGCCCTCACTCCTGCTGGGCACAGAGCCTGGGCCCCTGGGTCAGCCTGGCTCCCATCTGCCGTGTGGAGGTCGCTCCACCCTGCCTCAGCCTCCTGCCCTGGGCTCCATGTGGGGAACCCCATTTCTCCACACTGAGGAGGGCTCTGGCCCCATTTGCAGGCCCAGGAGCCGCCTGCAGGGCCACGCAGGGCCACGCAGGGCCACGCAGGGCCCCATCCTGGGAGCTGTGGTCCTTGAAAGGCCACCAGACCCTCAGCTGGCCAGACCCCTGCCCCTAATTACCGGGGTGCCCATCGAAGGTGGAAGGGCGTCTGACCCAGGCTGCTCCATCTCAGGGTCTCCCCACTTGAGGCCTCCCAGAGTGTGGGCCTGGGTGGCTGTGTGCCCCCACTGAGGGGAGCTGGCTGAGTGGGCTGCGCCTTGGTTTCCTTGGCTGTGCTTGGGCTCCTAGGGCTCTGACGCCTTGTCACTGCTCTCCCTGGCTCCCTTCTGAGAGCCAGGACTCTGGGAGGGGCGGTGCCTGCGGGGAGGACGGGACCTTGCCCACCGCACCCGCCTCTGTGGAAACGTCGCGACCCCTGGGCTCCCTTAATAGGGACAGGGTTTCTGGAGTCTCCAGCATGCCCAGCTCAGGGCTGAGCCCCTAGTCCCAGAGGGGTCAGAGGGGGTGACCGGGGACCCCCGCAAGGAGTCAGCAGAGGCACCGGGATGGGGTCTGCAAACGGTGGGGACAGGCGCGTGGTGATGCTGGATGGCGTGCGGGGCCTCAGGGCAGGTGACTGGGGCCCAGAGGAGGTGCACCTGTGGGAGAAGCAGTGAGCGGCCGACACCACCCAGCAGGTTTGGACCAGGCTCCCAGCGCAGAAGCTGTTCCCGATGTAGATGGCGGCCAGCCAGGGGTGTGAGCCGGGCAGCGAGGAGGAGCCGCCAATGATGCGTGGCCGCAGGAACGTCCTCTTCTTATGCCTCCTGCCGCAGGACTGGTGTCCCGGGGAGGCTGGCTCAGGCAGGGTTGCCAGGATATCTGGTGCCAGTTGGATTCTGGTGAGGGATTCTGGGAGCAAAGGGCACCGGGTCACACCCCTGAGGTTCGCAGGGCCAGCCCCCTTCCACACAGTGGCCCTACCTGGCAGAAGGCGCTGCAGAGGGCCATGGCTGGAACCCCTGTCCACGCTGCTCAGGCCCTGGCGCCCGCCCACCTCTGCCCTCAGTTTCCAAATCTGTAGAATGGGGTTCGGTGCCCAATCCCGAGGCTCTGTGAGGGCCAGAGTGGCTGGACACATGGAGGCCTTTGTGATCGCCTCAGCAGCCTGGAACCCCACAGCCAGCCCCAGCACGGCCAGATACCCCCATATGAGAGCCCCGGGCTGGCCCCGCCCGGGTCCTAGGGAGCTGGGGGCCTCTCCCCAGGGCAGGAAGCAGGTGGCCTCTAGGGGGCTGCCCGCCCGGGGTCTGATGCCAGGGGTGCTTGTGCGGAGCCTGCACACTCTCCTTCCTGCACCTCCCTGAGAGGCTTCTGGGGCCATCCTGGGCATGGTGCAGGCTGGGCAGGTGCCACCCCGAGGCCATCGCCTGGTGACCAGTCCCCTGCAGCGGGCTCTGCTTCCCCACTGTGACCCTAGTACCGACCCACTTCGTGACCTCAGACCAGCCTTCCTGTGAGCTTCAGTGTCCCCATCTGTCAGAGGTGCAGTAGCCAGGAGTGGGGAGGGGCTAGGAGGGTCACGGGGAAAACGGCCGTGACCTCGGTGGGGCCCGAGGCAGCCTCCCCCGCCAGCCGCGCACCGCAGGCCTCCAGGCGGCAGTATTCCCAGGAGAGCGCGCTGTCCTTCACCACGTAGCACCAGGGCCTCTCATCACTGTCCGGATTCCTGTGGTGCACGAGCGGGGGCTGGCAGGGAGTCACACTGCCCGCCAAGAGGGCATGGGGAGGGGGCATCGGAGCCCCCAGCAGGGCGGCTTCCCACACCTGGGGCAGTGGGAAGAGTGCGGCCCTCCCTCGGGCAGCCTCCCAAGCAGAGGTACCGGGGCCTGTCTGATGGAGCTGGCCCCGCCTGGGTCCTAGGGAGCCGGGGGTCCTCTCCCCAGGACAAACCCTGCCTGCCCCGTGTGTGGCGGCCTGGAGTGGGGTGGTGCTGACCGGCAGTAGGCGTGGGGGCCCAGACCCAGCAGGGCCGCGGTGCCCACCGAGTCCACGTGCAGCTCCTGGTAGAGTAGATCGGAGTTCCAGGCCAGGCAGCCGAGGCCCGAGGTTGAGGTGCTGGCCACGCCGCGGTACCCAGTGCCATTCCCCAAGAAGCAGCGCTCATCAGGCACTGCGGGCAGAGGGGCAGTGAGGCCAGCCCACTGGGGGGTCCACCCGGCACTGCCCCAGGGCACCCAGGGGGGCTGACGCACTCACCGATGTTGCAGAGCCGCCCGGCAAAGCCTGGTAGGCAGGCACACACGGTGGTCCCGGTGGCCACAATCAGGTGGCAGGTGCCCCCGTTCAGGCAAGGGCTGCTCAGGCAAGCTGGGGGCAGGGTCAAGGAGCTGGGCCAGGGGCCACGCAGTGGAGTCGGGGCTGGGGTCCACCCCTTGTCCCTCATTTCTGGGTGACCTCAGGCCATTCCTCCCACTCGGCTGGGGACAGGGACACCCATCAGGGGTCAGTGGCATGGCTCACACCCCATGGCGCACCTGTATGTCGGGTGCCTTCGCACTGGGCCTGGCCCCCCAAGCACTCGCACTGTTCCACGTGGCCCTGGCGCACACGGGCCCAGCGGTCGCCCCCCTCCAGGTACTCATAGCGGGTCTCGTCGAAGCACTTCTCTGAGGGGTGCACAGTAAGCCCTCACACCCTGGCCACACGCTATCCCCATGCAGGGCCCCTGCCCTGCACTCAGGCAGCCACCTGTTCTCTCATCCTCCCGGAACTCGCTCTGGCCCCTGGACCCCTGTGGACCTCCGAGGCCCAGCTCACCCGTGCCGCAGTCTTTGCCGGTGAAGGCCCGGGGGCAGCTGCAGTGGTAGGACTGGGAGTCCTGGGTATTGGAGCAGGAGCCTCCATTGAGGCAGGGGCCAGAGGCACAGAGATCCAGGGCAGCTGAGGACATGCGGGAGGGGCCGTGAGGGGCGGGCTGGGAGCCTCAGGGTCCCTCTGTGACATCCTCTGCTTGCCAAGGCCTCCATCAGGCCCCGGTGAGGGGCTCTGAGAGCAAAGGGGCCCTCTCTAACGCCTCTCGGGGTGCAAGGTCCCTGGGAGGGGCACAGACCTCCGCTTCCTCCCAGTGTCCCCCCCTCAGCACCTGGGTAACTGACCCAGCTGTGCGTGTGGCTTCTTGGAAGCCCGACATCCACACTGTCAGGCAGCAGCCCCTCCCCTGTGTCCGGGGACCCGTGTGAGCAGGGTGGCTGGCACCGCACCACACAGACCCTGCCCACCTGTCCTCTGCCCAGGGCATGTCTGTGTGGCTGCAGGGCCCGGCCTCACCACCAGGCGGTGCCTTGGCTCCAGTGATGGCCGCGCGGCCACCGCGAGATGCAGGTCCCACCTGGGAGAGGCTCCGGCCCTAAGTGGCACCCACCGGGGTTAACCCCAGAGCTCCTGTTCTCCTCCCCTCCAGCCAGGACCCCTGCCTGGATCTGCCCCATCCTCCCTTCGGCCTCCCTGGCCGGGCCCAGCGCCCCCTGCCCACCCCAGGCTCCCGGACCCAGCACCCACCTGGGCCCCCCGGAGGCGGGGTGGCCTCCACACAGTAGCCCCAGGCCCTGTCCCGGTCGTAGTTGTGAGTTGTGGCACACCTGAGGGCGACACCTGCGTGCATGGGGGTCCCAGGCAGAGGCCCCCACCCCACCCCACCACCCTGGAGGGTCTGGGTTCACTGGGTCCGCCTGCTGCGTGGTGAGGGCCTACTGTGTGCCCGGCTCCCAGAAAAGTAAGCAGCGTGGGGCCAGCCGGTGACCCCAGCTCAGGTGCTCCAGCCGTCCGGACCCACCACTTCCTGTGAGCGCTGCCCTCCGAAGTGCAGGCGTGCAGCATGCGGCCCCCATAGCGGAAGGGGAACCTGCAGGGCCTCCCGTCCTCGGTGAGTGCTATGGGGAGCAGGTGGCAGGGTCAGGGCTCCCTTGAGGGGCACCCGAGCCCCTCAGGACCTTCAGCTGAAGTCCTGCTCCTCCCACCCAGCCCTGAGGTGAAGCACGACACCTCCACCCAGGCCCACCTGACCTACCTTGGGCCTGGGGGCTGCTGCTCGAGGGAACTGCCCTGAGCGGGGGCGGGAGCCCCCCACGTTGGGGTCCCTCTGCCTCTGGAGCACTCGTTGCTGGGGTCTCAGAGGTCACCAGGATAGTGGGGATCGCAGGGGTCGCTGTGGCATTAGGTTCTGGGGACTCCGTACGGTTCTAGGAGGAGCAGAAAGGGTGTCAGTGTGGGACGGACCCTCACGCTCAGGTCCTGCCGGGCAGGAAGTCACAGCCCTGAGCCTGTTTCCATACTGGAGCCCCCAGATCTCGGAGCAGGTTCCAGGAAGACACACGACATCCCTGAGGCCTCAGTCAGGCCCTGACACCTTCCCCACCCTGGGTCCCTACTGAGCACCTGCTCAGGGTCACTGCCCAGGCCCAGGCACTGCTACCCACCAGGCTTAAACCCTGACGTCAGTTCTCGGCGATGGGAGCAGCTAGGAGGCCCTCGGAGGTTCCCTCAACCTCATGCATCCAGACCCGACAGAGACCCAGAGAGAGGGGGCAGCCCCCAGACCCATAGGGGCCCAGGCCAGGCTGCACAGGGATGACAGTCCCCAGGCAGGGCTCCGTTAGCCCAGACCCCAGCTTCCAGGCCAGCCCAGCACCCACCTGCCCCGTGAGGGCCAGCTTTCAACCTGAGCCCCCTGCGCGGCCCCCCGCCCCCTCAAACCCCGATGCTCGGCCCCCCGCCCCTCAAATCCTGATGCTCAGCCTCCTGCCCCCTCAAACCCTGGTGCTCGGCCCCCCGCCCCTCAAACCCCGATGCTCGGCAGTGACCCTCCCTCTGGCCTCCTCCCAAGGACCCTGAGTAGCCACAGGGAACCTCTGGTCGCACTGCGACAAGGTCAGTGCTCACCCCGCCAGGCTGGGGCTGGGACCCCCGCGGCAGCAGCAGGAGGAGGAGGAGGAGGAAGGGGCCCAGCCCCAGGGAGGGACAGGGGCTGGAGACCCAGGCCCAGCGCCCCATGGCTCCTGAGCTGGTCTGAAGGCAGCGGGAGGCGGGAGCAAAGTGGCCAGGGCAGGTGGGGTCAAGGCTTTGTGGAAATGATTAACCCTGGCTGCCTCCCACATCAGGCGGGCCCAGCCGGAGAGGAAGTCCCTGAGTCCCCTGGCCCCCACACCTGCTGCCCACCTCTCTTTGACCCTACCTGGAAGCCCAGCTGTCCCACTGTGGTCTCGGCCTGCACTGGTCCTAGTCCTGGACCTGACATGGTCCTTGGGCCTCAGCTTAGATGCCTCCTCTAGGAAGTCTTCCAGGCTAATGCAGATAGGTTGGGGCCTAGATGGTCTGGCACAGCTCCCAGTCCCTGCAGGCCACCGAGCTGGCCACCATCTGCCTGTGAATTGTCCATGATGAGAGCCGCTACGGGTGCTGAGCCTTGCAGGTGTCCAGCCCTGTGCCCAGCACAGCACAGACAGTGGCGGTGGGGCTGGCATTGTCCCTGTCCCACAGACGGCAGCACTGGGGGTTCCTGGAGGGTTCGGTGCTGCCTCCTCTCGGTGGCCCCAGGGCTGGAAAAAGGCCAGGCACAGGGAGGAGAGGGGCCATGCAATGGCTGAGTGCAGCAAATGATGACCCAAGACCCTGCCCCACCTGCCTATCCTGACTCTGGGGGTGGCCAGGGCCCCCCAGCAGCCCCTGGTGATGTTCAGAGTGTCCCTTCCTCCCCGTCTCCCAGACAGACCCAGGAGTCCCCTCCGAGAAACTTTTCCAGCCCTGGCTCCCCACCGCCACCCGGATGGTCCAGGCCAAGTCTGCCTCCTCGGGCCCTGCAGCCGGAGCCCGGCCCCGGGCCACAGCACAACCCTGGGCCAGGTGCCCCGGGGCCTGGGATGGGGAGGCCACCGCCACCCGGATGGAGATGGAGCTGGAGTCACGGAATTCGTGACTTGGGGCTGTGGGCAGAGCTGCCAGAGGAACCTCTTCTGCAATATTGGAGCAGCCGCCACGGCGCCGCGGGTTCCCTGAGTCAGCAGCTGCATCCCAGGGCTGCTGAGGTGGGAGGAGGGGTGAGTGAACCACTGTGGCCTGGAGACCAGCAAGGGCTGAAGCTGCCTCCCTCTATACCCCAAACCCCCTCTCTCTGCCCCCCATCTGCCTATCTGTGCAGAAGGAGAGAAAATGGATACCCACTGACCACCCAGCTTGACACCGTGGGCCCCAGGGGGCACAGTGGACATGGAGGCGTGGTGCGTCCCGGCGGCACGGTGAAGGTGAAGGTGGGGACGTGGTGGGCCCTGGGAGCAGGGTGGATGTGGAGGCGTGGTGGGTCCTGGGGGCACGGTGGGCACCATGGTGGGTCTGGGGGGCCACGGCGGGCACCGTGGTGGGTGGTGCACACAGCTGGTACTGGGCTTCATCTTCCATTCCGACCCCTCCCCCAGCCCCCTTCCTAGAGCACCACTAAGTGGGGTGCATCCACTCCCTGGAAGCTTCTAGAGCAGCCCCAGGGGACTGGCTGTGCTCTCAGGCCTCTAGGATGCTCTGAGGAGCTCACCGACAGCCCTGTACCGAGGGTATTCGGCGTTGGGGGCTCCATCAAGGCAACCTGGGGGATGGCCCCGCCTCTTCTAACTCAACCCAGCCCCCATGGCCCGGCCTCCCCAGCAGCCACACCTGGCTCCCTTTCTGTAATCAGACCCTTTTTAGCCCCAGGGCCTTGGCACAGGCCCAGGGCTCTTTCTAGACTTCCTCTGCCGTCAAATTGCAGTTTACATGGTCCCTCCCCAGAAAGGCCCTCAGACCACCCTGCTAAACAAGGCCGGGTTAGGGTCCCCACGTGACGGCGAGAGCCACAGTCTCTGCCATCTGGTCCTGGCCCTCAGGCCCCAGGAGTCAAGCGTGCCTCTCCTCAAAGCCCCTTTGACCTGACCCCAGGGCACTTCTCCTCCTCAGGCCCCTCTGTCTCCTGCACGACCTCCTGGGGATGTGCTCGGAGAATGAGTCTCTGTCCCCAGCACCCAGCACCAGGCCGACACTCGGGTCCTCAGAAACGCTTTATTGGGCAGCAGGGGGCCAGGGCCAGCATAGTGAATGTCCGGGGCCAGTGCCTCCAGCGAGGTCACCCCCTGCCCCCCTGGCTCCTGAGGGTGTTGGCAGCTGCGGTGGCCCCTCTGAGGCTCACAGACTCCACGGGGGCTGCCCCACCCCGACATGTCCACGGGAGAGTTGGCCAGGCCAGGGCAGCTCAGACGAAGGTGGCGTGGTGCGCGCTGGCCTTGGGCTTCACGGGCTCACCTGGGACGGGGCTCAGGCCAGGGAGGTCTGACGTAGGAGACCCACCACCGGCCTGCGCCCTCCCAGGACCAGCCGGTGCCCCCGCGATGCCACCATCCTGCCCGGGCGCCAGGCCAGTTACAAGATCCACGTCGATGATTCTGTTGACCGGGAGGTCTCGGCTGCCGTGGGTCCCGCTTTCTGTCACAGGGAGAAGAGAAGCTGTCACTTGCCTGACCCGGCCCTGGGCCCCCGGAACCCACCCCCCACCCCAAAGGCCCCTGTACAGACACTGGGCATGAGAGGGGTTCCTGAAACACCCCAAACACATCCCAGAGGCAGCTGGCCTCCCACTGTGGGCCTCCGGGCTGGGGCAGGTGCACCCAGGGGAGGTGCAGTGTTCCCAGAGTCCTCCGCAGAACGCCTGCCACCAAGTGGGGGAGCCGACCCACTCAGAAACCCCACCACCCTGCTTCCCCACTGCAGCTCAGGAACAGAGCTGGGCCCCCGGCGGAGCCCCCACCCCGACTGCCCACCAATTCCTCCTGGGGGCTGTCCTCAGGGCCCACCCCCAGGCCCAGGGCCCATCCTCAGGGCCCACCCCCAGGGGGTCGAGCACTAGGGTGGGAGCAGTTCCAGACAGGCTGGACCCTCTTGGCCTGGTGGAACGGGCCCTGAGTCCTGCGTCTGCTGCCCCATCCCACCCTACCAGGCTAGCCAGCTGCTCGCCCACCTGGCTTGCTGCCTCAGCACCGTCTTCACCACACACACCCTGCTCTGGGCCTGCCTGTCATGTCCCCTCCCCCTTCATCCCTGGCCCCCCTGCTGAGGCCCCTCTTCCGGGCTGGTCAGTGCCTCTGGCCCCACTTCTGGCTCCAATGCCCACTCCAGTCCCAGGAGATCCCAGCTGCCTGAACCGGCCTTGGAAGCTTCTAGACCCAATGTGGGCAGGCCATCTCCTTGCCAGCACCCCTGGGAGGCCTCCCTACCCAGGGCGTCACTACCGTGCCACATCCGGTGACCTCCACGTGGACCCCTGGAGGACAGAGTCACGTCTAAGCCAGGGTGGAGTCCTCAGGGGCCAACGCAGAGTGGGGCCAAGGAAAGTGAACGGTGCGCACAGAGCAGGTTGGTGCACGCACCACCCGGAGCTCCATGGCAGGACCCCAGGGCCTGGGCAGGGGCAGTGAAGGCCTCATGCTGGGAGAGCCCAGAAGCCCTTCCCCACTCAGTGACTCCACCTCCCCATCTGCACAGTGGGGGTGACATTACCGACCCAGAGGAGCGGGCTTCGGGGACAGGTTCCTGCGTGCCCAGCGTGCCTCCTGGGCAGGGGTCCAGGAGCTTCCTTCCCCAGTGAGCCTGGGGCTGAGGCCCTGGGACAGTCACGTGTATGCCAGAGTGGAGGCCTTGAGGCGCCTATGGGGTGGCAGGGGCACCAGGCCTGGGCCCACAGCAGACAGGCTGCAGGGAGAGCCAGCCCTCGGCCGATGAGAACCAGGGACAGGGGGTCCCTGCTACCAACTGCTGCCCTCCCCAGGTGAACCGAAGGCCTGGGAAGGTGAAGACTCTCCTCGATCTACTGTTCTGAGGTCCCTGAGAAGGCCGCAGGGTCCTTGCTGCCCCAGCGGCTCTGTGGCCACCAAGGTCCTCAACCCCAGTGTGCCCCACCTCACCCTCAGTCCAAGCTTCCGGAAGCAGCCTCCATGAGGCATCTGTGAACAAGTCTGGGCTGCGGGCAGAAAGTTTGGCTCCCCTCTTGAGTGTGCCCAGACTGTCCTCTGGAACAGGCCCCAGCGGTGGCCCCAGAGGCCCTCATCCTGGCCTTGACGCAGCAGCACCAGGGTGCCCAGCCAGTGTGTGGGAGCTGCATCGGGCCTGTATGTCTTACTCAGCCAGGCCCGGTGGAGATGCCGTCTGGAGGTGTAGGGGTCCATGTGGAGCAGCTGAGACTAGAAACTTCTCCCAGTCAGGCCTCTGCTCATTCAACAAGTATCCTGCTAGGTTCTGCCAGGGCTAGAAGCTAGCCCTGCCCCCAGGGGACAAGGGAACAGCTCTGCCCATCTCCTTCTTGTCTCCAGGTCCCCATGGCTCCAAATGCCAGGCTGCAGGGCTGGGAGGTAACAGGTGTGGGGAGAGGCAGGGGTTTGCCCCCCTTCGCCGGTCAATCCCATGGGCATTTGGGCATTTGCCTGGAGTGTTCATCGGGCTCCGAAGGGGCCTGCGACCCCACACGTGTCCAGAAGCCCGGCTCTTCCCCGCCAGTCCCACATGGACAGATGGGAGGACAGGCCCCTGTGGGCCCTAGGCAGATAGCGTGCTCAGGATGGGAGAAACACTTGTTTCTGGAGATAGGACAGCTCTGTACGGACCAAGGACATCCACATCACAAGGAGGGGGCCACAGCCAGGCCCTTCCTGCCTACAGGACCCAGCCTTGCCCTCCTGTGCAGGGCAGCCAGCCCCAGGCCTGTGACTCAGCCACCTGGCCCAGCCCTGAGCAGAGCACAGCCTCACCATCTGCTTGCCAGGGCCTGCCCAGGGAGCACCTTCTTGCCCAGCGTTTCCCTGGCAGGGATGGCGACACAGAGGACCCAGCAGAGCCTGCGCCGCCTCCAGAGGGGCCTGGCCTCCTGGTCTCACTCCTGGTGCCACATCGCCAAACATCCAGACCTGAGACCACACTGGGACCTCGTTTCCTGCTGCTTGGGCCACCTGTGAGCCTCTCCCCTCCCTGTCGCCCCACGGCTCCCTGCCCTCAGCTGCCTGGTCCTGCCGGTTCTGACTGTGCCGTCCAGCCTTCCCGGGAGGGGGTCCTGCTGGAGACCCCACAAGACGCAGCAGGAAGGCCCCTCTTTCCGCATGGGCGGGCCCCTCACCGGCTGCCGGTCACCCCCAGGCCTCCCAGACGCTTGTCCATGAATGTCTCTGGCCCGCCACTGCCAGCCACTCTGGCCTAGGCCTGGGGCCATAGAGGTCAGGCCCCTGCCCCATCCTGGTCCTCAAGGCTGAGTCAGGAACCCCAGCAGGCACAGCGGGAGCAGGGGCGTGGCCTGAGCCCTCCCAGGCTCTCCTTTGAGACCCAGGCCTGGCACCTATCCCACTGCCCTTCCTGCCCCCAGAGGGACCCCGTCCCCCAGGCACTTTGCTCAGCCTCTGCCTCCATGCTCCAAATCATCTGTGCTACCAAGCACAGTCACCTCCTGTTAAGCCTCCCCAGCACCCCCTGGAAGCTTGCAGGGCACAAGGACGCCCAGGCATGGCTGAGCCGGCTCACACTGAGAACATGGCAGGAAGTGGGGAGCGAGGGGGAGCCAGAGGCGGGGACCCCACAATCCACTCTGGCTCCTAAGGCCCCTTCCCTTCCCAGCCTTCCCAGCACAGCGCCCCCCACAGGCTCCTGCCGAGGCCTGTGCACTCCTGCTGATGGGCTCCCATGGGAAAGAGAGTATCCTCAGAACCCCAGTTCCAGAGTGTGACCCCCCAAGGTCCCCCTGTCCATGTGGGTCCCCAGCCAGGATCATGACTGTGTCTGTGATGGGCTGGGGCTGGGATAGAGCTCCTCAAATATTTGCTGGGCACTGGCGAGGGAGTGGACAGCGCCCAGCAGGGTGCATAGTGTGGTGCGTGGGGAATAGGGGAGTAGGGATGACTCAGGGCACAGAAGTGCATGTGGCAGACCCCAGGGAGGGGCTGCAGGCTGGAGCTCCAGCAGTACCGGCTGAGATGGGCACAGGTGGCCAGTCCTGGAGGGAACATGAGGGTGGGCTAGGTCATGGTCACTTGCAGGCCTGAGACTTCCACTCTGCAAGACCTGGCTGGAACTTCAGGTGGGGCAGACACTTCAGGGAAGGAGAGGGAGCAACCTAGGGTGGCTTGTGGTGGGATCCAGGAGGACCACGTGTCACAACCGGGCTAGGGCTGTGGAGGAGGGCCCAGGCCAGCTGGTCAGTTCAGGAAGCCCCTGGGGAGCCACGGAGCTGGGCAGGAGCCAGGAGGTGCTCTGGGGAGAGGGGGCTCTGGAGAGGCACCTAGCAGATGCCCTCAGCAGCTTTGCAGGCCTGAGACCAGTGGCAGGCTCCTGGGGCTGTGTCCCCAAGAAAGCCAGAGCTCTCAATCCACATCAGAGGGAGGGGATCTAAGCTGCGTCTGTTCCTGCGGAGGGCTGGGCACAGGAGCTGCTGAGGAGGCCTCTCTCACAGGAGTGGCTCTGGACAGCAGGAGCCAGGCGGGGCTGCATCCTCACCCGGGCCTCAGCAGCTACAACACAGTGGCCGTGCCACGGGGCGTACTTTCACCCCCAGGGTGAGGGGTGTGACCTCACTTCCAGGCTGCAGAAGCCCCAGCAGGCAAGCATCGCACACCTGGTGGGTAGCTGAGCTCCAGGCGCCCCGAGAGCAGCCACTGGGCCCAAATGTGTCCCTTGGGGACACTGGCGCCTCCAGGTTAAGTAACCCCTGCCTCCACCCAGTAAGCTGCCCCAGGGGACTCCAGTCCCAGGACAGTTATGTGGGGACCCCTCCTGAGGCGGTGCCTAGCAGCTCTCTGCCGGCAGGTGGAGTCCGTCCTCTTGGGACGTCTGCATCAGGAGCTCAGCCTGGCCATGGGGCTGCGCACTCAGCCTTACCAAAGGGGCTGGGAGGAGCCACTGGCCAGGACCCCTGATTGTGGCCTTGCAGCCAGCTGGGCAGCAGTGAGACCACCCAGCTCCCGGGCTTGTTGTTGGAAACCAAACAGATCTGGTTAAGAAGACCATCGGGGATTATTACCAACACGACCGTAAGAACCCGTTTTAAGACTGCGCGTATGGAAGGAGCGCTGTGCATTGGAAGCTCGGGTGTGGGTGCACATGACCTTTTGAATGCCTCTCTCCTTTGTGAAAGCACAAAGCACAGGTCTGCTTCGGCGCAGCGATGGAAGATGACTAAAGGCGGGACGCAGCAGTGCTGGAGGGACACCTGCTCCCTGCCCACGAGAATGGAAGGTGAGCATTTTGGAGGGTTCCTGTGTCAAGACCCAGATATGCACAAAACGTGCCATGCAGACACATGGCAGGTGCACACCCCGACACATGCCACACGAACACACACCAGGCGTGCACGCATGTGGGCATATCTGCCTGACACACTGACATGGTTTGGCTCCGTGTCCCCACCCAAATCTCACCGTGAATTGTGATAATCCCCAGGCGTCAAGGGTGGGACCAGGTAGAGGGAAATTGGATCCTGGGGGCGGCTCCCCCCATGCTGTTCTCATGATAGTGAGTGAGTCTCAGGAGAGCTGATGGTTTTATGAGCGTCTGGCATTTCCCCTGCTGGCTCTCATTCTCTCTCCTGCTGCCCTGTGAAGAGGGGCCTTCAGCCACGACTGTAAGTTTCCTGAGGCCTCCCCAGCCATGCGGAACTGTGAGTCAATTAAACCTCTTTTCTTCATAAATTACCCAGTCTCGGGTATTTCTTCATAGCAGCAGGAGAACGGACTCATACACAAAGCACTGTGTGGACACACACACCCGTCAGCGTGCCCTGGAGCCTTGCGAGGGGCCTGGCACTTCTCCCACTTGCAGCCTCTGTTGTGTGTGTCAGATCGCTAACGCTCAGGGCCATTAGACTGGGCGGTCTGGCAGCAAGTGGCCAACGGGAAAGGAGACCCACCCGCATGCCACTGGGGACCAGACACGCATGGAGGTACTGGCCAGCCTGCAGGGCCTGACGGGTCTCGGTGTGTGGTGCTGGGGCTAGACAGACGGGGTGGAGTGCCGCGTGGCGTGTGGCGCTGGGGCTAGAAGGATGGGGCAGTGCGGTGTGTGATACTGAGGCTAGAAGGGCAGGGTGGAGCACCACATGGTGCTGAGGCTAGAACAGGGTGGCATGGCATGTGGCGCTGGGGCTAGGATGGGGTGGTGTGGCACGTGGCACTGGGACTAGGACAGGGTGGCACAGTGCATGGCACTGAAGCTGGAAGGGCGGGGTGGCACAGCACAGCTCTGTGGAGACTCCCCCTACCTCAGGGCTATTGCTGGCAGCCCCCACACGTAGCTGGCATGCTGCCCACTGTGGCAATGGGAAGGGTGGGAACCTGTGGGCTTGGCTGCACCTCCTGTTGTGTTTCTCACCCCGGACGCTGGGTCCAGGGTGGCTGCCACATTGTGAGGAAGCATCCCACAGCAACTGTCAGCGTCGGAGAGCTTGGCCTGCGACGACCCCCAAGCTCCTAAACCCTGACAATGGACGGCTCAGCACTCAGTCCAGGCTCCCCCCGGCCCACAGACGTGAAAGAGGTTCCATCAGGCCACCATGGTGTTCACAGCCTGTTTCCTTTGCCGCCATGGGCGGGCGAACTCTCCAATACAGAGAATCCCATTAGAGCAGGTTCCAGAAAGCAAGCTGCACAGGGCAGTTTCCGTCCCAAGGCCCCCAGCAGGCCAGAGCCAGCACCGCCAGAAAGACTGGGCAGGTCCTCAGCAGTTGTCCTGTGTCGCCAGGGACAGGCATGTGGAGGACACAGACCTAGGACCTATGGCCAAGGTCACTCCGACCTCCTTCTCCCACTGGGTCTCCTCCTAGGACAGAGCCCAAGAGCCAAGGGTCCAGGGTACCCACCTGCCCAGGGGCTGAGGAGCCAGCAGGGCAGGGAACCAGTTCTGGCCAGTGGCAGTCAGGGGCAGCCACCAGAGTGCAGGGGGACCTGCTCCTCCCAAGGCCGGTACCACCCACCCTCCTGCCACAAACGTGTCAGGGACGTCTAGGCTGGGCCCTGCACTGTAAACCATCAGCTGGGGTGCTCGGCTGGGCCTGCACTATAAACCACCTCCGTGCTAATGGCCCTTGGCAGGCAGAAGAACTAACCCCCAACATGGGTCTGTCTGGCCCTCCCAGGCAGCCCGACACATGCCACACCTGTGCACAGAGCCAGCCACAGTCCCAGGGCTGCGTGGCCGGGGTGTGGGTGCAGGACTGCAGCCCGAGGGCCAGCGGGCCAGCTCATCTCAGCACCCGCCCACAGGGCCACCAGCCCTTCTGCCATCCCGCCGCATGGCTGTGCTGTTGGGAGCACACCAGGCGCTCAAGAGTTTTGTTCAGTGGATGGTATATTTTTTAAAGCCAGTAGATTAAGGTAAATCCACTTAATCTCCTAGAAATGTGTAATATTTCCCCTAGATTAAGATACTTTTATTATTTTCTGAAGTGAAAACAAAGTTTCAAATGAGAAAGAAAAGTTGTAAGCCAGTCCAGTGATGATGTCCAGAATTTATTACTCCTGGAAGAACAGACTCAAAATGCAGGTGAGAGCCACACGGGTGTCCACCGAGACGGGTGGAGGGGACTCAAGCCAGGGGCGGAGGCTGCAGAGTGGCACCGGTGGGAATGCTGGGCACCTCAGGCTTTCTCATCCAGGCATGTCCTGGCTGGGAAAGGGGCCAGGGAGCCCCTCCTACACCACATGTGGCCTCCAAAGGCCAAGATATGTACAGATCTACAGATGTGCACACCCTGGTCCCCCGGCGAGGTCCAGGCTACAGGTCTGACAAAACCAAACCCTGTGGCGCGCCTCTCACTGCCGTCAGCATCCCGGATCGGGGGCAGGACGGAGAGGCTCTCCCTTCGCCCCCAGCAGCAAACCACAGCAGAGGTGTCCACGCACCCCTGAGCATGCTCCATGACACACGCCCTGAGCAGCTCCTCTCTCCAAGGGATTGCCACGCAGGCCACAGAGGCCACGGCCCTCGGACCCCTGGAAATACCTTTCCCTGCTGGCTGCTGGGAGCCTCGCCTCAGTTTCTGGTATTTGTGGCTCATGGAAATATCCCTGCTGCCTGCCAGGCCATCCTGTTCACTTCACACCCACTGAAACCCCTGCTTCCTTGGAGCAATGCCTGTGACACGCGCAGTCAGGGAGCTGATGTCACCTCCGCTCCGGAGCACCCACACCACCTGCTATGGGGGTGCTGATGTCACCTCCGCTCCGGAGCACCCACACCACCTGCTATGGGGGTGCCGGTGCGTCCGAGCTGCGCTCTCAAGGCTCTCCCGAGGACGGGCCTGTGTCTTGGAGCCCTCTCCTGCTATGAGCACGGAGGGCTTCACTTCCTCACTCAAGACAAATGCTATTGTTTTCCAGTCTTGAGACAGAAACACTAAAAATGGTAGCTGTCCAGATTTGGAAAGGAATGCCTCCATTTTCAGAAACCCCCAGGCCTCGCCCAGGGTGCTCCCAGACCTGGCTGCGGGCACCGCCACGCATCGTTCCTGCAAGAGCCTCTCAGGACACCAGGATGCCTGCCTGGAGCGCCTCGGGGGGACCGTCCTGACAGACACCAGCCTGGGGCCACACGAGCTCCTCCTTTCCAAGAGGGCCAAGGAAGACCCCAATCAGCAGGTGAGGAGGGGCCACAGAGACCACCAGCAAACAGTGGTAGCCGGGGGCCCGCGGTCCTTCTGACTGGAAGCTGAGCAGACCACGCTGACGGGGCCAAGGTAGAGGGATCAGAACCTGGAGGTACCTGGTCTGGAAGGTCCTGGCACGTCCTGGGGGCCGGAGGGTGGCGGCAGCAAGGTGCTGTTGGGGCTGCTGATGTCCCCCTCCCCCATCAGGGTCAGCTCGGCCACGTGCTCATCCTCCACCGTCTGGATGCCCCCGGCCTCCACTTCCCGAGACTGCCTCTTCCAGATCTGCGTGGTGCCCTCCTGCGCGAGGGAGACGGGAGACTGGGGGGTGCAGAAGGGCCCGCTGGGAGACTTCTGCCCGGGGGGGGTCGTCCCGGGAGGCCCAGGGGGGCTGGGGACTGAGCCCGGGCTGGTGGACGGGCTGTCGCTGCTCTCCTGGGCTGGCTCCCACTGCTCGCTGGGCTGGGAGGCACTCTCCCGGCCGTTGCCTGTGGCGCTTCTCTTGCTAAAGCCCTTGGCCATGGCAGCTGCAGTGGGGAGGGTGAGTTCTGTGGAACCAGGAGGTAAACGGAGGAACTCTGGCAACACCAGGTCTTCCTTCCTTAGCAGCCCGCGTTGGTCATCTGCTCTGTTGCTCTGAGCTTTGGAAATAAGCTCAAAAAACTCTATTGGAAGAAAACCCAGAGTGACCATGTTTTAGAGAGTTTCACATTAATGCCCGTCACAGCAGAACATTCTAGAAAGCTCTCATCCTGGGCTGTCCTAATGCCCTATTGGCTGTGGGTCAACAAGAGCCCTTTTCTGTCCACACTATCTTCCCACAGACAGCGGAAGGGAGACCCTGGGGCTTCTAGCACACTCTGTCTTCAGGAGTCTGAAAACGCTGTGTACTCCTGAAAACCACGCTGTGTGAGTTGAACAAACGAGACACTCGACTCAACACGGTTATGCGCTGATGCCGTCTGAGTGGGATACTGTGGGACTCTATGGCCTGGGCTTTCAATTTAACACCTGGGGCCCTCTGAGGACTGGCCCCCTTCTCCGGTTGGTCAGCATCTGAGGCACCCCGAGTCCCAGCTGCAGCTGCAGTCCTCAAAGTCGGGAGCAGGATGAACCCAAGGAAGGGGACGAGAGGAAGGCTCTGAGACGGGTGGTCTGGGAAGGGGCACCCTCAAATCCACACCTGCCTCTCGGGGTCACTGCCTCTGCACAGAGGGTGGTCCTCCCAAGCCCAGGGTAGAGGGCGCAACATGCTCCCCGCTGAAGCTCCACAGCCCCGAGGCGCCAGGACAGGTGCCCCACAACCCACCCACTGCGGAGGCCTGCAGGCGCCTCCAGCTTCTTCACTGGCTCCTCCAGAACTCTCCTTTTCTCACCTGGGCTGGGTTTTCTAGTATAGCAGTCCCCAAGGCCACCATTCGAGGTAGATGGCATCTAAACTGGGCTTTCTCTAGCACTGGAATTACACTCTGAGTTCTGAACAACTACAAGGAATCTAAAATCTCTGATTTCACTGGTTCTCAGAAACATACAAGCTTCAAAGAGGGCGTGTGACTTGTGTCTGGTGGCCGACAAAGGCTGAAGGTGTGTTTTAGTTTTACTGTGAGGTCGGGCTCCATAGCCAGCTGTGACAAAGCTGTGACAAGCCAAGTGGACTGGCAAGTACGCCCTGGATGAAAATTCAGGTCACAGTGACCGCTGTTGGTTTTGATTCTGTTTTCAATGCTTCTCTTTGTTATAAACTTCTGGAGAAAAAGCAGCTTCAAGAAAGGACTCATCTCTCCACCTCAGTCTTCCAGCGTGCCTGTCCCCTCTCCTGGAGGCCGGGGGTGTGCAGGCTGACCTTCCTCACTGATCCCCGTGGCCAACAGAGCTCAGCAAGCCCACGGCCCTTCCAGGCCAGGGTGCTCCGCCTCCCCTAACCTGGGCGCCCAGCTCCACCTGGGGTGGACTCTCTAATGCTAACTGTGCCTCCAGCCACGCTGGGGACCCCGGCACAAGCCAGTGGTGGGGCAATAGGGAGGAGCCGGGGTGAGAGGGAGGCGGAGCCTGCAGGGGCCTCTGGCATCTCAGGGCAGACAGTGCTGCTCACATCGGCTGCCCCTGACGCCCTAGGAGGCCTGGCACTGAGTCTCAAAACTGGGGTTTCGGTGAAGTGATCCCAACAGCCCACAGACTGCCCCAAGGAGAAACATGTCTTCCAGGCCACAGGGACGGACTGCAGTCACCCAGATGCTGACAGCTCAGAGCAGATCTACGGACTATACTGGAAACTAACTGTGCATTTACTAAAAACGTGGAAGTTTTAAAAAGTTCACATACCCTCTGCTTCGTCCAAATTAATTTTCTGATATTTTTTTTTCCCAATCTTTGCAATAGATTCTTCTCTCTTTGAAAGCCGGGGATCCCTAGCATTTTTTCCATTTTCTCCTTTTATTTTAATAGAATTAGACTTGCCTAGTGTTCTTTCCTCTCCCTGCATTAGAAGGAAAGTCAAAGTTCTACTTTCATTTCAATACACGACAATTTATCATTCATTAGTTAGAGATTAGAAGGCTCATGAAATAGATTGCATTGATAGAGAATTTACATGCATTGCAGAAAAACCATTGCAATGATAAAGATTACAAACAAGAATAGCATTTAAGGCACAACCACTCCCACCTCAGAAGAAAGCCAGTCCTTGACAGGTAAGAGGGAGCTGGGCGTTGGCAGGGACCAGAGAGCCCCACCAAGGAGCGTGGGGAGACGCACGTGATAAGCAGGCGGTGAGGAAAGTGCCAGGGCACTACGCAGAGCAGGCAGGGCCACAGCGAGAGGGGCGGGGCCCAGGGCGGGCGAGGGCGGGGAATTACCGTAGCCGAGTGGTTTCTGGAGCTGGAATTTACAGCTATGTTCTGTTTGACTGGCACACCTTTCTGTTTATCTGTGGATGCTAAACATAAGAAAGCTTTATGATTTCAGGGACTCGCAAATCCATCTGAATGTTTCGTAGACAACCTGCTGCTACTGTCTCCGAGAGCAAAGCTGTAGAGAAGCCACAAGGCATCTGCTGCCCTTATTCACCATGCACAGCCCGGAGGGGAGGCCCCACGGGACACGAGAGAGGACCCATCCTCCACGCGCACAGTGGGGCTCTGTACATCTAACTAGGGACTTGCTAGGACTTGCTGAAGGAGTGATGTTGAAACTGAAAAGCTCATTTCATATACTATTTGGCATAAATATTCTTTAGAAAGTCAGTCTTATATTTATGACATATTTTCTTTTACTTTCTTTTCTTTTTTTGAGACAGTCTCACTCTGTCACCCAGGCTGGAGTGCAGTGGCGTGATCTCGGCTCACTGCAACCTCCGCCTCCCGGGTTCAAGCAATTCGTCTGCCTCAGCCTCCCATGTAGCTGGGATTACAGGCATGCACCACCACGCCCAGAAAATTTTTGTATTTTTAGTAGAGACGAGGTTTCACCATGCTGGCCAGGCTGGTTTCGAACTCCTGACCTCAGGTGATCTGCCTGACTCAGCCTCCCAAAGTGCTGGGATTTCAGGCTTGAGCCACTGCACCAGTCTGTGACATATTTTCAAATACAGCCTTTGCCCCATATCAGGGCCACAGGCTGGCCTCTGCCGGCACTAACGGTCTCAAGCCCCTTTCTCTGAACCAGATGTGACTGGAGGAGTCACGCTCCTGCCCCACATACAACCCTACAAAAGTGCTGAGCGCCAAGCTCCACCACAGGCCTTGCCTGTACATAAACAGGCTCCGAGGGTCAGCTGGGGCAAAGCTGCTGGCCGCCCTGCTGGGTTACACATGCTGTGCCTGCCCCACCTGCCTGGGTGTCAGGGTCTGGGGCGAGGCTTTCCCTAGAGCAAAGTGTGGGCTAGGGGAAGGGTCTCTGCTCTGTGACGAGCTGGGGAGAGAAGCAAGGGTTGGAGCTCCAGGGCTAATAACCTCAGCGCTTGCTTCTGACTGGGACCCATGGCCCAGGTCTCCCTGGGTGGGGACAAGGGAGCCACATATGCCCTGCGTGACATCATCAGGGCCAACAACCTGAAAAGCAGAGGGGCAGCCCAATGTCACCTGAAGTGGTTCCTCACAAAGTGAGCTCTCTACTAGAATGTCTGCAGGTGAGTTTCGAGAAAGCTCTTCCCAAGAGACACACCTCCCTATGGCACCTGCACCTGCAGGCGCTAAGGCCACGCCTCTGCCTGTCCCTGGGGACAGCTACAAACAGGACACCCTCCCGGGTCTGAGTGACCTTCCTCACGCACGGTTCTCAGCCGGGGCTCTAAGGAGGGCCAGCTCCTGCGCGTCAGGATGAGGTGGGGGCCGGGAGACGAGCCCATCTCTGAAGGCTGCTGGCCGGACCCCAGCTTCCCCAGGGCAGGACTGTCATAACCAAGGAACACATGGAAAAGAGCTCTGTCAACCACCTGATTCCCTGCACACAAGGAAATGCAGAACCAGCCCAAACGACTGAGCCTGCAGCCTCCACTTTGCTGGGCAGAGCACAGCTGTCTACTGCCCTGGCTTCCTGTTTTGTGCCCGGAGGGAAGGGCGCCAGATCAGGGTACCGAGGAGGGACCAAGCGAACCAGACCATTTCCCTTTTGTGTACTGGCTCAAAAGCCTCTCCCTCCCCTGGGCCGGCCCCACCTGCCCTCTCTCCTGCGCAAGCCCCACTCACCTTCTCTCCTGCACCGGCCCCGCCCACCCTCTCCCCTATGCCAACCCCACATCTCCCTCCCCTGCACCGGCCCCGCTCACCCTCTCCCCTATGCCAACCCCACATCCCCCTCCCCTGCACCGGCCCCGCTCACCCTCTCCCCTATGCCAACCTCACATCCCCCTCCCCTGCACCGGCCCCGCCCACCCTCTCCCCTATGCCAACCCCACATCCCCCTCCCCTGCACCGGCCCCGCTCACCCTCTCCCCTATGCCAACCCCACATCCCCCTCCCCTGCACCGGCCCCGCTCACCCTCTCCCCTATGCCAACCCCACATCCCCCTCCACTGCACCGGCCCCGCTCAACCTCTCCCCTATGCCAACCTCACATCCCCCTCCCCTGCACCGGCCCCGCTCACCCTCTCCCCTATGCCAACCTCACATCCCCCTCCCCTGCACCGGCCCCGCTCACCCTCTCCCCTATGCCAACCTCACATCCCCCTCCCCTGCACCGGCCCTGCTCACCCTCTCCTCTATGCCAACCCCACAGCCCCCCCTGCACTGGCCCTGCTTGCCCTCTCCCCTATGCCAACCCCACAGCCCCCCCGCACTGGCCCTGCTCGCCATCTCCCCTATGCCAACCTCACAGCCCCCCCCACACCAGCCCCGCTCACCCTCTCCCCTATGCCAACCTCACATCCCCTCCCCTGCACCGGCCCCGCCCACCCTCTCCCCTATGCCAACCTCACATCCCCCTCCCCTGCACCGGCCCCGCTCACCCTCTCCCCTATGCCAACCCCACATCCCCCTCCCCTGCACCGGCCCCGCCCACCCTCTCCCCTATGCCAACCTCACATCCCCCTCCCCTGCACCGGCCCCGCTAACCCTCTCCCCTATGCCAACCTCACATCCCCCTCCCCTGCACCGGCCCTGCTCACCCTCTCCTCTATGCCAACCCCACAGCCCCCCCTGCACTGGCCCTGCTTGCCCTTTCCCCTATGCCAACCCCACAGCCCCCCCGCACCGGCCCTGCTCGCCATCTCCCCTATGCCAACCTCACAGCCCCCCCCACACCAGCCCCGCTCACCCTCTCCCCTATGCCAACCTCACATCCCCTCCCCTGCACCGGCCCCGCCCACCCTCTCCCCTATGCCAACCTCACATCCCCCTCCCCTGCACCGGCCCCGCCCACCCTCTCCCCTATGCCAACCCCACATCCCCCTCCCCTGCACCGGCCCCGCCCACCCTCTCCCCTATGCCAACCTCACATCCCCTCCCCTGCACCGGCCCCGCTCACCCTCTCCCCTATGCCAACCCCACATCCCCTCCCCTGCACCGGCCCCGCCCACCCTCTCCCCTATGCCAACCCCACATCCCCCTCCTCTGCACCGGCCCCGCCCACCCTCTCCCCTATGCCAACCTCACATCCCCCTCCCCTGCACCGGCCCCGCTCACCCTCTCCCCTATGCCAACCTCACATCCCCCTCCCCTGCACCGGCCCTGCTCACCCTCTCCTCTATGCCAACCCCACAGCCCCCCCTGCACTGGCCCTGCTTGCCCTCTCCCCTATGCCAACCCCACAGCCCCCCCGCACTGGCCCTGCTCGCCATCTCCCCTATGCCAACCTCACAGCCCCCCCCACACCAGCCCCGCTCACCCTCTCCCCTATGCCAACCTCACATCCCCTCCCCTGCACCGGCCCCGCCCACCCTCTCCCCTATGCCAACCTCACATCCCCCTCCCCTGCACCGGCCCCGCCCACCCTCTCCCCTATGCCAACCCCACATCCCCCTCCCCTGCACCGGCCCCGCCCACCTTCTCCCCTATGCCAACCTCACATCCCCTCCCCTGCACCGGCCCCGCTCACCCTCTCCCCTATGCCAACCTCACATCCCCTCCCCTGCACCGGCCCCGCCCACCCTCTCCCCTATGCCAACCCCACATCCCCCTCCCCTGCACCGGCCCCGCCCACCCTCTCCCCTATGCCAACCCCACATCCCCCTCCTCTGCACCGGCCCCGCTCACCCTCTCCCCTATGCCAACCCCACAGCCCCCCCTGCACTGGCCCTGCTCGCCCTCTCCCCTATGCCAACCCCACATCCCCCTCCCTGCACTGGCCCTGCTCGCCCTCTCCCCTATGCCAACCCCACAGCCCCCTCCCCGCGCTGGCCCTGCTCGCCCTCTCCCCTATGCCAACCCCACAGCCCCCTCCCCGCGCTGGCCCTGCTCGCCCTCTCCCCTATGCCAACCCCACAGCCCCCTCCCCGCGCTGGCCCTGCTCGCCCTCTCCCCTATGCCAACCCCACAGCCCCCCCCCGCACTGGCCCTGCTCGCCCTCTCCCCTATGCCAACCTCACAGCTCCCTCCCCTGCACCAGCCCTGCTCACTGTCTCCTCTATGCCAACCCCACAGCCCCCCTGCGCTGGCCCCACTCACCCTCTACCCTGCGCAGGACCCACCCCCCACTTCTGTGCAAGCCCCATCCGCCCCTCCCCTGCGCTGGCCTCACTCACCCTCTTCCCTGCACCAGCCCCGCCTGCCCCCTCCCCTGCACCAGCTCCATAGCACCCTCCCCTGCACTGGACACACTCACCCTCTCCCCAACCGCTGCGCCAGCCCTACTCACCCTTTCCTCTGGAAGGGTCCTTCTCCTCCAAGACAACCCGCTGTCCGTCCAGACTCGATATAGGGGCTCCGAGGTCCAGGGGCTCCTTCTCTCCACTCTAGGGCAGAGATGGGCACTGAATAATTTACCCAGATTGGAACTTTAGGGAACAGATGTGTGTGATCCCACCAGACTGGGCGACTGTCCTAGGGTTGATGGAATCATGCAGGAGATGGCCCTAAGGTGAGGCCTGCCTGACTGAGGCACACGTGCTGGGGCTGAGCTGGGCTCCTGACATGGGTAAGGAGTGCCCTGAGGAACTGCGTGGGCAGTGCCTCCCACACCGGCCCCTCCAAGGCCCAGGGGCAGGGTGACGTGTCAACACTGGAAGCACCTTCACCCACATATCTAATGCTATAAAATGCACGTAAAATACTTGGAAATAGGAAGTGAAGCCCGTATAAGTCTCCACATTGCTCACAACCTCGATGGTGGCCTCCCTAAGAACCCACTCACTGACCCTCGGATGCTGCTACGAGGGGAACACTGACCCTGGAAACTGCTACGAGGGGAACACTGAGAGCAGATGTTCTCCTTTGTAAACAAGGAAGCAAAGACAGACAACTTTTGGACCAGGTCTAAGGTTGAAATGAAGTGCCACTATCTGAGGTTGAAATGAAGTGCCACTAGCCACGGGGCTGGAGTTCTTGTCTGTGCCAGAGTTCTCCTCTGGCAGAGAATCTGACTCTTCACCTGCCATAATCACTGTTAAGAAAAGACACCTGAACGTGTTTGGCATTCACACTCTGTCAGTCAGGGAACGACAGCCGCCCAATGACAGGCGGGAGAGGCTCTAAGCTCCTGAAGGGGCCAGTCTGCTGGGCAGGCGCGGTGGGCCTTGCCGGGGGAAGCAGAGGAGCTGCCCCAGGTCCCGCCTTCTCCACCACATTCGTGGGCACAGGGGGGCCACAGAATTCACTGGAGAGTCAGCAGAAAGCATCTGAGGAAAAGCCACATCCCAAACAACCCATTCCACACAAATCCTCCACAGCCCACACAGCCCAAACCCTGCCTGGCCTGGAGCCCTCGGCAGCCAAGGGCCGCAGCTCACAGAGAACCAGCCTGACCACAGCCAGCCCTTCCACCCTGGCGCCCCAAACCATGCCACGAGCACGCTGCCACGACCAACCCCACTTTACAGTCAGGGAAACTGCAACACACAGGGGCTAAGTAATTGCTTTGCATCTCCACAGAGTCGGCCAAAGGGGCACACCTGGGAGCCAGGCCAGGTCTGCCTCTGACCAGCAGATTTCTGGACTCCTGGATGGAGCCTGCAGTGCGGGAAACAGGTTTCCGGTTACCCTCAGAGGTGGTGTCTGTAAATAATTTAATAGGTTTTTCTTGTTCACTTCAAAGTCCTTGAATAATTTTGAGTGTAGTTTCAGAGAAAATTAAAATCCTGAAAATACTTGAAATCATTGCTCCAATAAAGTTGACAAGGAAAGAAGACTAGGCGGACACTGTGCCCCTAAACCCCCACGCTCTGGAGCACGCTCAGCGGGGCCCAGCTCTCCCTGTCTCACATGGCCTGCCCAGTGCCTGCTGTCACCACCCCAGGCAGTGTTTTCTTTCTTCATCCCATTCACACCATAATGGTGCAGTCTGGAAGTGCCAGCTGAGTTCTTCCATCTCCAAAGTGCAGGTGAGAATCAGGACATTTCCACGTGACCATGCCCTGGGGGCATCAGCACAATGCCCCGGCCCGGCCCAGCAGGTGCCGTGGGGGCAGGGCCATCCGCACTCTCTAATCTGATCACATTTGCCAACAGCGGGGGATATTCCGGGGGTTGGTTGGTTGGTTTCTCATTTTGGCCTCCCTGGAGCAAAACCACATCTCAAATATCAATTCTTTTTGGAATGACCAAGGTACAAATAAACCATGATGGCTCCCACTGAACAGAATGAGAACTGGGGATGGCAGAGGCTGTTTCCTTTCCTCCAAGGGGGACAACAAAATCGGGGGAAGACACCGCTTCTTGGTGTGCCCTCTTCAGTGACCACCACAGAGGCTGCCAAAGGGAACAGACAGTTCCCGTGGTGATGACGCCCGGGCCCCATGCAACACTCACCAGCCTCACCAGCAGGCCACTGAGGTCCAGGCCATACTTGGCCACGACGGGCCGCAGCACTTCCGTGACAGGCTTGGTGGGCTTGGCCTTGAGTCCCACTGACCGGTTAATCGGAACAAGATCCAGCCTGGTGGGGGATGAAAAAATTCACTACAAACTCATGTCAGCTCTCATTAGATCAGTCTCATGAGCAGAACTACAGCACAGCCCCAGGCCGCCCTCAAGGCCTCGGTGTGCCCCGCACCAGTTCAGCCCCAGCTGATCAGAAAGTGCCTTCCTCCACGTGGGAAAAGTCAGGCCAAGCAAGGGCTGTGGCCTCCTCCTCCCGGGACAGCAGCGTCCTGCAGAGCAGCCTGGCTACCTGTGGGGCATCTGCCCTAGGGACAGCACTCCTGCCCCTCCCTCTTGGCATCTTAGGGGGCTGTGCTCACCAGGCCAGGGCAGTCCCTGTTCACAGGGCAGGAAGGAGAGGGCCCCTCTCACCCCCGGGCTTGCAGGGGGGCTGCCTCATGTGGGCCTCCATCCCCCGCCACCCCCACCGACACCCCATCGTAGCCCAGTATGGAGCATCCACAGGCTACCTGCTAAGTGCAGAGACCAGCAGGTGGTGGGCACACGGGGTTGGCTCTGGGAGCCTCAGGTGAATGACAGCGATCTTCCTCTTACCGAAACAAGGTGCGCTTTTCTAGGCGCAGGTCCCTTGACTCCAAGATGCTACTGTCTTGGTGCAGCACCAGAGGCTGAGGAACAGAGAGACCAGAATCAGCGTGGGCACAGAGGCACGCCCAACAGGCAGAACAATGTGCCCCAGGTGCAGAGCTGTGCAGAGCTAAAGAGCAGCTTCAGAAATAGCCATCCAAAGACAGCGATCACTCTTTCCACACCAACCTAGCACCCGCATGCAAAGTGCTCCCAGCAAATAGTTCAGATAATCTGGCCTCCACTCCAGGCACTGTTGAAATGAGGAGCGCAAGACGGGGCAGCCTGAGGACTCTCACAAAGCTAGGGGCCAGGGAGCAGGGAGGCCATGGCCTGAGGGCAGCGTGAGGGTCAGGCGGACCCAGTACCTTGTCCCCGCCCACCAGGAAGAGGTCCGCGGCCGCCCCGTTGATGCCATGCCGCTCACAAAGTCCAGACAGGATGTCTTTGATGGAGAAGCCCGCCTTGACAGCCACCACGCAGGATGTCCCATCCGGGAGGTGAATGCAGCAGTGCTTGGTGGCCTTGTCCTTCTCGGGTGCCAAAGTCCTGCAGGCCTCTGACTGGGGAGTGGGGAGACAAGCAGTCAAGCGGGCACCAGCATCACAGGGGTGCGGGGCATCTCCCAGAGCAGCCCAGCTGGCCCAGGCCTCACGTGCTGGGGAGGCTGGTGCCCTGCCACTGTCCTACCTGCAGCTCCCCAGGTGCACACATCTCAGGCTCAGTCCACACTGCCTGAGGCGTTGGGTTTTGTGAATTAACACGGGAGAGCAGTCATCATTCTCTCAGCTCTGGGCCTCACTGGCCATCGTGCTCAGGACAGCATGGGCCCTGACGCGGCTCTGCTCAGAAGGCACATCTGGGCTTCTCCACCCAGAAGCAGGGCCGTCCTGAGGCACCCACTGAAGCTGCCCTGTGAGGACCACTCCCTCCTGGGGCTCTGGGTTCCAGCACGCTATCCTCTCTATACACAGCTCCCGGAGCACATCGTTCCATTGTAAACCTCGCCTGGACTGTTACTTCATCATCACTGCCTTCTGGTAGTCTGAAGTCTCTTTTCCCTGAGCATTATTTCAGGAAACTAGTTTGTACAGTGGTAGGCTGGCTGCACAAATGGCCCAACCATCCCCTTCCCTGTCTCCGTGCCCCTCGTAATATGGCTTTGTGGCTCCTCTCATGAAGAGGTGGCGTCAGCCCCAGCCCAGACCTCAGTGGGCAGGAGGAGCATCTCCAAGCCTGGGCCTCCAGAGGCCGTCCTCCTCTGCTCACTGTTGGGGTCCCTGAGACGGCTGTGGGATGGGGTGAACTGGCCTGCTGGGTGAGGCAAACGAAGGGTCCTGTCAGTGCTCCTGCTCCAGCCAAGGGCCAGCAAGGGCCAGTCATGCAACTGAGGGCCTCTGGGACCAGCCAGCTGGCTCATGTGCCAGGTAACCAGAAACACACAGGCAAGGCTGGCCAGAATGGGCAGAACCACCAAGCTGACCCAGAGACCCAGCACAACAGTAATTGTTTCCAGCCTCTGCATTTGGGGGTGGGGAGGTATTAGGCAGCAGGAGCTAACTGACACCTGGTAAATCCTTACAGCTTTCAATGTTATTTGGAACAACTGAAGAAGAAATTATATTCTACATTCATTCCTGCCTGAAAATTTCAAATAACTAGGATGCTGGCAACCAGTGAGGTTTTCCAAAATTCCTATCAAACAATATCTAATGAGCTCACGAGTCCTGCCTGCGCCCGCTCATCTCCCTCATCTGCTGGAAACTGGGGCCAGGAAGAGCACCAGCCAAGCAGTGAGCAGGCGTGAGAGGGTGCGGGAGACAGGCGGCCCGCAGGCAGAGGGGCAAACCCTGCAGTGCGGCAGCGGGTGTGATGCTCACGCGGTGAGACACGGAGCGCCTGCTCTCGACGCCTTCTGTTGATTCTTAGTGGGAGTTCACAAAAACTAAATTACAACAAAAAGACTTAAGAAATAAATCCAAAGATACTTTGAGTTCCCTCCCTCGTATAACTAATAGTTTTTCGTGCCCTCTCAGGAGCCCTAGGCTGGGGGACCATGAGGCTGGGGCCTGATGGGGCCCTGGGCCACCCTGCACTTAGCCACTGTGCCTGGGCCGGCACCCGAGCCTCGTCCCCCAGCTTTGCAAAGTGAACGCTGGGTTTTGTAAATGCAGGTTTCCGTGGGGCAGAGGTGTCATCAGTCAGCTGGTGGGGACAGCCCTGAGCCTGAGGCCTGTGGGATAAGGGGAGACAGTGACTCACCAGGTCCAGGCTCCCCGCAGAGGACACAGAGCCCTGGGACTCTCGGCGACACAGGCCTCCATTGGCATGCAGGGGGTCTTGACAGGGGAAACACAGTGACTCATGTCAATCAAAACCCTATTTATTTGGTCACATCTCCCAACCCTCTGCCCCCTTTAGGCTGAGCAGACAGACACACAGCACGTAGGGCAGACGCCAGGAAGCCCTCCCCGCAAGGCACCGCCTCGCCTCGCTTGGGGGAGACAAGTCACATGTGTCTTCCTAACCCTGGAAGCCAGTCAGGGACCGGTGCGGCTCTACCCACCACGAAGCGGAGACGCCACTCTCTGCCCTGTCCACTGCCACATCCTGGCTCCAAAACATGCTTGGCTCACGGCAGGTGCCCAATAAGTCACATCAGTACGTGCAGTTCCACAGCACGGACCCAGGTGTACGTCCCGGCCAGGGCCTTTCCTCCATTCCATCTGGAACTTTCATCCCCAAATGTAGTTTCTGGGCCTAACTGGAAACTCCCCGCTGTGGCAACAGCCTGCGCTCTCCGCCGGATGCGGCCTCCAGACCCACTTTTTTCTCTGACGTCCTGACATGAACCATAATGAGGTGTCAACTGTCACTAACCTCAACGAACTATATTCTTAGGCTAATCTACAAATCATGATGATTCTGACACAGAAAGGGCTTTTCAAACAGCAGCTGCTCCCACACCATGCCGCTGTGCATGGGCTCTGGGACCTGAGGGGAGAGGGGAAGGCAGCTCCCAGACCCGCTGGCCTCCAGACTGCAGCCGCCTTCCACAGGAACAGATGCCCAGGCCACATCCTGGGCCATCAGAACATGTTAGTTCTGGGAGTGCCTGCAGTTCGGGTTTTATTTTTTGGTTTGCTTTGTGTTTTTCAGACACAGAGCGTTGCTATGTCCCCAGGCTGGGGTGCAGTGGCACCATCATAGCTCACGGCAGCCTCCAACTCCAGGACCCAAGCAATTTTCTTCCCACCTCAGTCCCCCCAACAGCTAGGACTACAGGTGTGCTACCACTACACACTTGGCTAATGTTTATTTTTATCTGTAGAGATGAGTGTCTTGCTATGTTGCCCGGGCTGGTGTTGAACTCCTAGGCTCAAATGATCCTCACACCTTGCCCCCGGCCAAAGCACTGGGATTTAAAGGCATGAGCCACTGTGCCCCACTGCTATCAAGGTTTGGTTTTATTTATTTGTTTTATGAGACAGTCTTGCTCTGTCACCCAAACTGGAGTGTAGTTCTCGGCTCACTGCAACCTCCGCCTCCCAGGTTCAAGTGATTCTCATGCCTCAGCCTCCTGAGTAACTGGGACTAAAAGTGCCCACCACCACACCCAGCTAATTTTTCTTTCTTTTTTTGAGATGGAGCCTCGCTCTGTTGCCCAGGCTGGAGTGCAATGGCACAATCTCAGTTCACTGCAACCTCCACCTCCTGGGTTCAAGTAATTCTCCTGCCTCAGCCTCCTGAGTAGCTGGGATTACAGGCATGCACTATCGCATCTGGCTAGTTTTTGTATTTTTAGTAGAGTCGGGGTTTCACCATGTTGGCCAGGCTGGTCTCGAACTTCTGACCTCAGTTGATCTGCCCACCTCAGCCTCCCAAAGTGCTGGGATTACAGGCATGAGCCACCGTGCCTGGCCCCCCCTTTTTTTTTTTTGTATTTTTAGTAGAGCCTTACCATGTTGCCCAGGCTGGTCACTAACTCCTGAGCTCAGGCAATCCGCCCGCCTCGGCCTCCTCCCAAAGTGCTGGGATCACAGGCGTGAGCTCCCATGCCCGGCTCTATCCAGGTTTTAAAGGCCCTTTGCAGATCTGCCAGGTGTGGGGGTGGGCACGAGTGGATGGACTGTCTGAAGCAAACACTCCCATCTCCCAGGTACGCGGGAGGCCTGGCCCCACCTAATGCCATAGTGTCCATCTCCCAGGTGGCCTCCTACAAAGGTGAGCTCTACAACTCTCAGCTGCCTTTGCTTGGAGAAGAGCACCTCACAGCATGGCCAGGACTTCAGGGCTGCCCACATCAAGCCCTCACCAGCACCTCCTTCCGTGCCCCGGGAACAACGCTCCCCCCTGCAGGCGGGGAGCAGCCACGCACAAATGCTTGGCACTGCAGGGCACGCACAGGAGCCGCAGCGGCAGAGCACAGAGCACCCTGCTCACCTGCCTCCAACAGGGCCACGCCGGCTGGTACTAGCACAATCACCTCACTGCCTGATTTAAACTAGGAGACAAGAGGCTTAGTGCCAGTCCTCTGTCAGGCAGGACACTCATTCCTGAAAATTAATACCTTTCCCAAAAATCTCTAGAGAAGAAAATCTTCCCAGCTATCCCCTTTGTGCTTTTCAGCAGCTGGTACAGAACAGCCTCATCTTCGCCAGCATTCAGCATGGGCATCTCCAGGCCCTCTGCCCTGCCGCCTGCCAACACCACCCAGCTGGTATTTGGAGCTCAGCCAGGAGCCACCAAGGACCCTGCAGCCCCACCCCCTGGCGCCCTGGGAGCTGTCTCTCTGCCTAACTTTTGTTACAGGAAGTCTCAGACGTGCACAAGAGAAAAAAGGGACAGAGCATCCAGAATGGGCAGCCCCCGATATCCAATACCAATCTTAGCTTGGAAAATGCTCACAACTTCAACTACGCTACCACATTCTAAAACCACACACATGGAAAATGCTCACAACTTCAACTATGCTACCACATTCTAAAACCCACACACATAGAAAAGGCACATGGACACTGACACCTACCTAGGAAAAAGCCCTGGCAGAGAACCAAGCTGCCACTGGGGGAGACGCCCAATAGCACATTTGTGTGTTCCTATTTTTACTTGATTGTATTTTCCAAATTTTCTACCAAAAGCACCTATTACTTTTGTAGTGAAAAGCAGGAGAGGACACAGATGTTCAGCCGCCACTGCGTGGGGGAGTCCTGAGGTAGGCATGGGCTGGAACAGACTGAGCCCTTTTCTCTGGAAGATTCTGGAGCAGCCCTGCTGCCCTCTGGCTGGCTGACAGGTTGTGTCCCCCAGACACAGTGGCATTCCTTATTCATTCAGAGAAGCTTCCTTGACCCACCCACAGGGCCTCTCACTGCACACATGGCCCAAGGTCACCACCAACCCCCAGAGCAGTGCCAGAACAGGGACACAGCTGCCTGGCCTGGACACCACAGCCCAAGAGCCACCCCACAAACCGTCTGCATGGTCCCCGTGCTCCCTCTTCTTCTGGGACCTCCCGGTGCTCCTGGTCCGTGACCACGAGAAAAACGCGCCTTTCCGCTTCTTCTCACTATCCTCATCCCCCATTTCTTCGTTCAGGGATCGGCCGGATTTTGATTTTCCACTTAACTGTCATCAAATGGAAACCTTGGTTAAAACCATGTGAAGTTATTTTATTCTGACATTAAGTGCAAAGGAGGCAATACTGAGCTGTAAATACAAGCACTCTATGGGATGGTATCACTTCTATAGGTCATAGTGTGGCCCTGACAGGACTCCAGAAACAGCAGCTGGAACTTCCCAGCATGGAGCATCACCCACCACTGGTGAAGAAGCTGACAGGGCCTCTTTTCACTTCCCACAGAACAGCTCTCAGCTGATGACATACAACCCACAGGGGCGTGAGGTCAGCCTCAGGCAGGTCACCTTTTTTGGCGTGGACACACTGGACTGGTCTGAACCGAGGCTGTGCTTGGAAGCCGGGCTGCTGGGGACCTGCTGGGAGTCCGGGAGTGCGCGGCCCTCCACTTCCGCCAAGATGCATTCCTGGTACAGTGGGGACTTCAGAAAGCGAGTGTAGCTATCAAACTTCATGAGATTGAAGATCTGGGGAGGGGATGTAAGGCAGGACAGTCACAGGAGGGACCTGGACATGCGGCCTCAGGCGCATGGCTGCTTGGCGACCTGTAGGCAACCACTGGCCGTCCTGAAAGGACATCATTTCAGTCCATTTTCCCCCGCCAGCCCCGAGAGTACTTAAGAGTTATTTCCAGTGTGCCCCTATATCTGAGTCTTCTTTCTCATAACAAACCAGCCTTTATCACTCTTAAAATTAGTGAATTCTGACAACTTACAGAAGCCATCAGTACGAGCCGACTCCAGATAACTTTCATTAAATAAGATTAAAACCAAAAGTGACTAGAATCTAACAGCAGACTCCTTTGAAAATGCCACCCTATGCTTCTGTGAATGTGACCCACACGCTACAGTGACATGCAAAGGCATGTCTCCAATGGCATGGGGCCTAACGCACATCACCACAGCAATGTCCTACAGTGCAAAACTTCAAACACAGATGTGCCATCACCCATGCAGGTGTGACTCCACACAGATGCACATGCATTGAACCATGAGCCAGTGTGAACAGCCAGCACACTGCAGACAGGCACACAGTGGTTCGGGACTTAGTTCACGGCCCTACTGAAAGCTCCACTTTCTGCCTGCGTTTCTCCACCTGTGTCTGTGATGCTCTCAATCCACCGGCCTGCCTGATAGCACATGTTCTTAGAAGGTGGACCCTATACCCCGAGCCCTAGCCTGGACTCCCCACAAGCTCCCATGGCCTGGGGTTACCTGGAGCTGCTGCTCTTTGAACATATCCGGGTGAGGTGCACGGAGGACATCGTCTGCTAGCTGGGCCTGGCTGTCGATGTTGACCGGGGTGGTGGCTTTGCTGCACAGAAACTTACTGAAAATCTCCCGGGCCCTGTAGGAAAGCTGACAGAAAAGGCACCTGAGCAGCCTGGCACGGCTTCCTCTCCCCACACTCCTGCTGCCTGCCAAGGCCTGACAGCCCCGGGCACTACAGATGTGTTCTCACGGGACCCAGTCATTACCTCTTAGTTGAATAAATAAATACAAGTGTGGCCAGAATGCAGCAGCACAGGTGGGCTCCTCTACGATTGTTTAAACGGATACTTAAAGTGTCCCAAAGACCCGGGCGATGCGAGCCCAGCAGCAGCTGCACACGGGCAGTACTGCCATGTGTCCACACACACCTGGTCTTGGCAAGGTGGGAGCGCAGGAGAGCAGCGCCCTCTGAGCATCGTGAGCAGATGAAAGCAGCCCCGGAGCCTGGAAGCGAGGCCACAGGCCGACTGAGAACACAGCAGCCAGGCCAAGCCAAAGCGTCCCTCCCAGGCCTCTCCCGCATCCCACGAGGCGCAGGAGGAGAAGCGGTGAAACCCATGGCCTGGGATGACTCCTGCCTCTGATTTGCTCTCAAATTCCCCTAAATACACATTCCCTCCTCAGAATTCCAGCACACTGAAAGACAACCCATCTGCTAGTGAAAGCTGGGGCTGAGGGCGTTTATACAAACCACGTTTAGGCAAAATTAAATATCATGTATATTTAAAAATTTATTCTGAAAAAGAAATGATTTTTTCAACCCATGTGAAAATATTTTAACATCTACTTTCCAACTGCTCTACATGCTCCCTGCACCGAGCCAGCCTCGAATGAGGCCACGCCGCCCCTTCACACACGCCGCCCTCACATACACGCGCGGCCCTCTCACACGCGCCGCCCTCACACACGCTCCGCCCTCACACACGCACCACCCTCTCACATGCACGCCGCCCTCACACACGCACGCTGCCCTCACACACGCGCCGCCCTCACACACACGCACCTCCCTCTCACACGCACCGCCCTCACACACGCACGCTGCCCTCACACACGCTCCGCCCTCACACACACGCACCACCCTCTCACACGCACGCCGCCCTCACACGCGCTCCACCCTCACACATGCACCGCCCTCACACACATGCGCCGCCCTCTCGTGCACGCTGCCCTCACACACGCACCGCCCTCACACACATGCGCCACCCTCTCGCGCACACTGCCCTCACACGTGCACCGCCCTCACACACATGCGCCGCCCTCTAGCGCATGCTGCCCTCACACACGCGCCGCCCTGACACAACGTGGCTCTCTCACACACATGCCGCCCTCACACACATGCCGCCCTCACACACATGCCGCCCTCACGCACCGCCCTCACACGTGCCACCCTCACACGTGCCACCCTCACACATGCACTGCCCTCACACATGCGCACCACCCTCACGTGTGCACCACCCTCACACAACACGGCTCTCTCTCACACATGCCGCCCTCATGCACGCGCAGCCCTCACACAACGTGGCTCTCTCACGCTCATGCCGCCCTCACACACGCCACCCTCACACACACGCGCCGCCCTCTCACACGTGCCGCCATCTCACACACGCGCCGCCCTCTCACGCACGCGCCGCCCTCTCACGCACGCGCCGCCCTCACACGCACGCGCCGCCCTCTCACGCACGCGCCGCCCTCTCACGCACGCGCCGCCCTCACACGCACGCGCCGCCCTCTCACGCACGCGCCGCCCTCTCAGACACGCGCCGCCCTCTCACACACGCGCCGCCCTCTCAGACACGCGCCGCCCCCACACACACGCGCCGCCCTCACACACACGCGCCGCCCTCTCACACGCGCTGCCCTCACACAAAACGGCTCTCACACACGTGCCGCCCTCTCACACACGCGCCGCCCTCTCACACACGCGCCGCCCTCTCACACACGCGCCGCCCTCACACACACGCGCCGCCCTCTCACACGCGCTGCCCTCACACAAAATGGCTCTCACACACGCGCCGCCCTCTCACACACGCGCCGCCCTCACACACACGCGCCACCCTCTCACACGCGCTGCCCTCACACACACGTGCCGCCCTCTCACACACGCGCCGCCCTCACACACACGCGCCACCCTCTCACACGCGCTGCCCTCACACAAAACGGCTCTCACACACGCGCCGCCCTCACACACACGCGCCGCCCTCTCACGCACGCGCCGCCCTTTCACGCACGCGCTGCCCTCTCAGACACGCGCCGCCCCCACACACACGCGCCGCCCTCACACACACGCGCCGCCCTCTCACACGCGCTGCCCTCACACAAAACGGCTCTCACACACGCGCCGCCCTCTCACACACGCGCCGCCCTCTCACACACGCGCCGCCCTCTCACACACGTGCTGCCCTCACAAAAAATGGCTCTCACACACGCGCCGCCCTCACACACACGAGCCGCCCTCTCACACGCGCCGCTCTCACACACGCGCCGCCCTCTCACACACGCGCCGCCCTCTCACACACGCGCCGCCCTCTCACACACGTGCCGCCCTCTCACACGCGCTGCCCTCACACAAAACGGCTCTCACACACACGCCGCCCTCACACACACGCGCCGCCCTCTCACACGCGCCGCTCTCACACACGCGCCGCCCTCTCACACACGCGCCGCCCTCACACACACACACTGCCCTCACACACGCGCTGCCCTCTCACAACACGGCTCTCTCACACACACGCCGCCCTCACACATGCCCTCACACACACGCGCCGCCCTCTCACATACGCGCTGCCCTCTCACAACACGGCTCTCTCACACACACGCCGCCCTCACACATGCCCTCACACACACGCGCCGCCCTCTCACATACGCGCTGCCCTCTCACAACACGGCTCTCTCACACACACGCCGCCCTCACACATGCCCTCAGACACACGCGCCGCCCTCTCACACACACGCGCCGCCCTCACACACACGCGCCACCCTCTCACACACGCGCCGCCCTCTCACACACGTGCCGCCCTCTCACACGCGCTGCCCTCACACAAAACGGCTCTCACACATGCGCCGCCCTCACACACGCGCCGCCCTCTCACACACGCCACTCTCACACACGTGCCGCCCTCACACACACACGCTGCCCTCACACACGCGCCGCCCTCTCACATGCGCCGCCCTCTCACACACGCGCCGCCCTCTCACACACGCGCCGCCCTCTCACACGCGCCGCCCTCACACAAAACGGCTCTCTCACACGCGCCGCTCTCACACACGCGTCGCCCTCTCACACACGCGCCGCCCTCACACACGCACACTGCCCTCACACACGTGCCGCCCTCTCACACGCGCCGCCCTCTCACACACGCGCCGCCCTCTCACACACGCGCCGCCCTCTCACACGCGCCGCCCTCTCACACACGCGCCGCCCTCTCACACACGCGCCGCCCTCTCACACGCGCTGCCCTCTCACGCGCCGCCCTCTCACACACGCGCCGCCCTCTCACACACGCGCCGCCCTCTCACAACACGGCTCTGTGACACACACGCCACCCTCACACATGCCCTCACACACACGTGCCGCCCTCTCACACATGCGCTGCCCTCTCACACATGCGCTGCCCTCACACACACACACTGCCCTCACACACGCGCCGCCCTCTCACACGTGCCGCCCTCTCACACATGCCGCCCTCACACACGTGCTGCCCTCTCACAACACGGCTCTCTCACACACACGCCGCCCTCACACATGCCCTCACACACACGTGCCGCCCTCTCACACGTGCTGCCCTCACACACGCGCTGCCCTCTCACAACACGGCTCTCTCACACACACGCCGCCCTCACACATGCCCTCACACACACGTGCCGCCCTCACACAACAGGGCTCTCTCACACACACGCTGCCCTCACACACGTGCTGCCCTCTCACACGCGCCACCCTCTCACGCACCGCCCTCTTCACACGCGCCGCCCTCTCACACGTGCCGCCCTCTCACACGCGTTGTCCTCACGCGCGCCGCCCTCACACAGGCACGACGCCCTCACGCGCCGCCCTCACACACACGCACCACCCCCTCACGCGCACCGCCCTCTCACGCGTGCCGCCCTCACACAACACGGCTCTCTCACACACACACCACCCTCACACACACGCCCTGCCCTCACGCGCCGCCCTCACACACACACCGCCCTCTCACACGCGCTGCCCTCACACACGTTGCCCTCTCACCCGGCCCTCTCACAGCCCCCACTTCCCGAATGTAGACTTACCTCCTTTTTGTCATGTGCAGGAACATGATTAAAATATTCACAGGCCTGCCAGAATAAAATGTTTTCTTCACTGAATTCTTTCCTTAGAAAATCCTAAGAAAGATACCATTTATTAACATTGACACACGGTCCTCCTTTTTCTTACTTCCCTTCTACAGAAACCATGGGGTCATAGGCTGCTCAGTGAGCTGCCCGAGGGCCTGGAGAGAGAAAGCTCATTGCTGCCCAGCACTTTAGGGAACCGCGCTGCCGCTTCCAGCTGTTTCCCCAAAAGCAGAACATTTCTTTGAAGAGCTGAAAGCAGGCACCTGGCTTCTCAACGCACATAGGAAGCTCCAGTGCGGCAGGCTGCAGAGACCCCGGTGGAGCACGGGAGTGCCAGGGACTCTCCCTGGGGACAGAACCAGGGGCAGGATCCAACCCACCCTCCTCTGAGCTCTTGAGAGGGTGGCGGTCCAGGGAGGGGAGGCCCTTGCCACGGGCCTGCTCAGAGCCCGCACGGTGCCGCTGTCTCTAGGGCAGCCTGCGGATCCTGCTCGGTCGTCTCTGCAGAGCACAGACTGCTCCGCTGGCCCTGGCCGTTCCCTACTCACAGAGAAGTAGCGGACACCGACGGGGTCCTGCAGCAGGCGCTCGAAGGACACGGCCCAGCTGGCGACCCTCCTCTCACGCAGGCGCCGGCAGCTCTGCACACTGGGGAGGCTGGCATTGCTGCTCAGGCTGTTGTTGCTGATGCAGTCCTTCAGGTCGGCGCCCGTCAACTCTGCGGGACCAGTACAGACAGCACCTGCACCCCTGCCCTCCGCCCCGGCCCAGCGAGTGCTCTGCCTTCCCACGGGAGACCCTGGGACACGCAGCAAGCTCAGTCCCAACACCCATTCAGTCAACAACCATGCACGGCACAACTACCACCTGCCAGTGCATTCTACACACAGGGATGGAGCAGGGAACAAAACACAGACTCCAACCTTGAGCGGCTGCACATGTGTGTGCACAAGCACACAATTCACATGTGCATACCCACACAACACCCTTGCACGACACTCACACGGTCACACGTGCACACTCACCCAAACTACAGCCACAGGGTTGAACAAGAAAAGCAACTAACCTTACACAGAAACATGCACACGCAGAGCACTAAGACCATCATGGCAACGAGGCATTTCCCAGACTTGCTACAGCAAAAGCAACTGGGCGCAGGGCGCCGTGTATGCCACGTGTGTTATGTCCTGACCCACGGTGCCCTTGGGGACGAGTGTGCAGTCTAGGGGGACACGAGGCTCACCTTCCGGATGTGGAGCCCACACACCCATGACTGTGCACTGCTCCACATGTGGCTCCTTCTCAACACGAAACGCTTAGGCACAGTGTCCAGAGCTAAGCCCTCAGACACGCGTGTCGGCTCAGCGGCTCATTACAGGCAACCTGACGTAGGATATGGCACAGCACGCATCCCAGGACACCAGATCCTGCCTGACTTGTCTGCAAAATGGCCCTCAGTGGTCGTTGGTTCCCAGTATCTCCTGAGCTCTTGAATAAAGAGAAGGGAGGTCCCCAGGAAATCCCTGTTCATCACCCTCGTCCACCAGACGCGAGCAGTGTGGGGCACCCCGTCCCTCCTGACGCGAGCAGTGTGGGGGCACCCCTGTCCCTGAGTGGGCGACCTGGCCTGAGCCCAAGAAGAAGGGATGTGGCCAGTGTGAGCCCAGCCTCAGGAGCCGCTGCCCACTCTGCTGGAGCACAAGTGCTTCCTCTGTGAGCACAGGGTGTCCCACACAGGGCTGTCCTTAGCCTGCAGCTGAGCCACGCCCTGCTGACCACAGATGACGTGTGACAAGGTGGCCACTAAACCTGCGTTGTTAGGAGGCCCTGGGTTTGGGGCTTGGTTTTCTGCCACAGCTTTAAGGAACGCATCATAAAATATGCCATGCTCCCCTCCTGCTCCTTCACCAGCCTCCTGTGGCACAGTGCGCAGGACAAACTGCCCAGGCTGGCACTGCCGTAAAGTCAAGGCCACAGGACTGATCCCACTGGACGAGCTGACGGGCTCCAGCTCCAGGCCAGCAATTAGAACACATCTTATCAGCAGCAAGGAAGGGACCAGAGGTAGAAAGAGACCAGGAAGGGGGCAGTCACGCAGCATCAACTCCTCTCAGGGGCAGAAGTGACTAAACCTTATGGACCCAGCCCAGTGTGCAGACGTGCTCTAGGCGACAGGCAGAGGCCTGGCCAGAGGCTTCCAAGGAGGCCACAGTGTGGGCCCCGCTAAACCAGAGAAAAGTGGAGCCCTAGGGCCCAGGAGACAAAACCAGGGATTTGATCCAACAGTGTCCCTCATGGGCAGCATGGCAGCCAGAGGCTACACTCAGCAGAAGTCATCCAAAGTGCAAAGAGCATTTAGATTAAAAAAGAAAATGTTAAAGAATAATCAAATAATTTAAACTGCTATAGAAAAAAATTAAAAGAAGACTGAAAGGAAGTTCTTGGATAGGATCGGAAACACACAGTGTTAACGTTTCCTTGAATCCACCATGCTGTTGATCTGCTCTTTGTGAGATCACATGTGTGATCGCAGTGGCAGCCAGCATGCACTGAAGACCCACAGGCCTGCAGCTGGGGCTCACCCGGAAGCCCTGACTCCGAGCTGCGGGGGAACTGGGGCTCACCCGGAAGCCCTGACTCCGAGCTGCGGGGGAACTGGGGCTCACCCAGAAGCCCTGACTCCGAGCTGCGGGGGAACTGGGGCTCACCCGGAAGCCCTGACTCCGAGCTGCGGGGGAACTGGGGCAGCACGCACGGCGAGAGGACGCGTACTGGCACTCACATTCAGGACAGGGCGGCCAAGCCAGGAGCCCTGGGGCCAAGGACACAAGGACAGGGGCCATGTGAGGCTCCCTCTGCACCCAGCACCTCTGCCACCATGTCGACAGAACTGTCTGGAAATGCCTTGCTTAAAGAATCCCAACATCCAAGACTTCCCCATGTGGCAAGTGTCCCGTTCTGCATGTAAGCCAGGTGTGAAACTCAGGCATACACTCACTTGCACACTCACTCTCTCTGGGGCAGGGGTCCTGGGAGGGGGCCAACTCTTTGTGCTTGCCTAGTACCCTGTCACCAGGGAACTGAGGAGCAAAACATCACAGGCGGGAATTCTCCCTAAACGGACATACCACGCCAACACTTGCCTATGGGTGTCTTGTTAGAACCACACAAGTGGAGTGTGAAAGCTCCTGCGGAAAGTTATGCAGGAAACGAGGGGAACAAACGAGATGAGCAAGACACCAGGCCAGGCCAACCTAACACGAGAGCACACACAGACCACAATCCTGAACACATAGGGCCAGGCGGGCCTAACACGATAACACACAGAGACCACAATCCTGAACACGCAGGGCCAGGCGGGCCTAACACGAGAGCACAGACAGACCACAATCCCGAACACGCAGGGCCAGGCGGGCCTAACACGAGAGCACAGACCACAATCCCGAACACGCAGGGCCAGGCGGGCCTAACACGAGAGCACAGACCACAATCCCGAACACGCAGGGCCAGGCGGGCCTAACACGATAACACACACAGACCACAATCCCGAACACGCAGGGCCAGGCGGGCCTAACACGAGAGCACAGACCACAATCCCGAACACGCAGGGCCAGGCGGGCCTAACATGATAACACACACAGACCACAATCCCGAACACGCAGGGCCAGGTGGGCCTAACATGATAACACACATAGACCACAATCCTGAACACGCAGGGCCAGGCGGGCCTAACACGAGAGCACAGACAGACCACAACCCTGAACACGCAGGGCCAGGCGGGCCTAACACGAGAGCACAGACCACAATCCCGAACACGCAGGGCCAGGCGGGCCTAACATGAGAGCACAGACCACAATCCCGAACACGCAGGGCCAGGCGGGCCTAACACGAGAGCACAGACAGACCACAATCCCAAACACGCAGGGCCAGGCGGGCCTAACACGAGAGCACACACAGACCACAATCCCGAACACGCAGGGCCAGGCGGGCCTAACACGAGAGCACAGACCACAATCCCGAACACGCAGGGCCAGGCGGGCCTAACACGAGAGCACAGACAGACCACAATCCTAAACACGCAGGGCCAGGCGGGCCTAACACGAGAGCACAGACAGACCACAATCCCGAACACGCAGGGCCAGGCGGGCCTAACACGAGAGCACAGACCACGATCCCGAATTCACAAGGAACAGCATCGGTATCACCCTCGGGAAACAACAGAGTACAGAAACAGACCCTGAGTGTCTAAGTCACAATCAGGGTAGTGGGTGGGGTGCGCAGGGAAGATGACCTCTGAAAAACTATCTAGTTGGATCTCTTCCTTCCAGTACACACTGAAACAAATCCCAATGAATCAAAGACTTAAGTGTAAATCATAGAAATACCAGAAGAAAATGGGGGATAATTTTTTAAAACATTGAAGTGAGGAAAGCCTCCGGAAGGAAGACACGAAGCCCAGAGCCACGAAGGCAACACTGATACGGTGCACGGCACAGAGGCGCAAATCTCGATAGGGAAAAGCACCATAAGCCAAGTCCCCAGATAGGAAACTGTGGGGCACTGGCAACACGTCACACAGGTGGCGGGCAGGCTCCCCCTTCTACATTAGAGCACCTACACGCCAAGAAAACCATCAACAAGCCAAAAGGAAAACAGAAGGGTACAGGCGGCCACCAAGTAGGAGGAGGCCCCTGAACACTCGTAGGTGCACCGGCCTCGTCACAGAACACCAGCCATGAGCCTAAGCCTCAGGCTGTTTGTAGCCATCCTCCTGACCAAGACCACAATGGCAGTGAAGTCTGAGCCAAGAGGCACCTTGTGCACCGCTGGGAGGAGCAAACGCAGATCAACCCCTCTGATGATACTGATCAAAACATAAAGTATAAATGCCCAGAGCCAGCTACTGCTGCTGGAGTGCACTTCGTTCATCAGCCACAGTGAAGTTGTAGGACCTCCTGCCCGGTGCTGGGAGATGGAAGACCAGAGCTGGCTGGTCGGCCCGGTGGCACGCCCTGCGTCAGAAACAGCCTTGGGTGCCGATTCTATTCTGTGTACATTCCAGCGCATGGGCACATACTACCTATTTAGAAATTAAGATCATGCAGGCTGGACGATCACTTGAGGCCAAGAGTTTGAGACCAGCCTGGGCAACATAGCGAGACCCTATCTCCACAGAAAATGAAAATAAATTAAAAATTAGCTGGGCAGGATAGCACGCACCTCTGGTCCCAGCTATTCCAGAGGATGGCTTGAGCCCAGAATTTGAGGCAGCAGTGCTGCTAACCTTGCCATATTTTATGCTGACAAATGAGGCAATCCTCATGAAGTTTCTGCATTATGAGCACCAAGACATTTTTCCTCCAGCTTTTTTTTCCTGAGACAATAAAGGCTGGCTGAGAACTGAGGGAGAAACAGAAGTTAACTGGCCTCTGGGGAGTAAGGGAGAGCTTCCATGACAGGACAAGACATGCTGAGCCGGGCAGAGCAGAGAGCCAGCGTGGAGCAGCACGAAGTTAACCCTGGGGGACAGTGATGAGCAAGGGACTGCAGAGTCTCTCTGGCTGCCTGGAGGGTGGCCTGGAGGCTGCCTGGGCGAGGCCCAGCTGAGGGGCCCTGGGAAGAACCAGGACGGGAAGACGGGAGGCAGAAAGGAGGCTGCCCCACTGCACGCTGCAGCCAGCACAGCTCAACCCCCAATGGGTGCTGACGCTTTTGCTCCTCAAAGGTGTTTCAATTCCAACACACAAGCACAGTGACGTGAACCATCTGCCTCCTGTGCCACCGGTGGAGGGGAGATGGGCCTCTCCCTGGTACCACATGGAAGTCCCATGCCAGCCCCTGGGCCCACCTCCCGTTCCCTGGCCGCTCGCTAGGCCTTGCTGCCTCCCTCAGCAACAGGGCCAGCTACCCAAAGGGCTGCTCTCCCTGTTCCCGTGCTGGTGTATTTGTGAAATGAATGAATGAATGGTGATTGATATAAATTCTGTGTGAAAGATGACTGGTGTATTGACTAACATCATGTTCAAAAGCTTTAGCAGATACTAATTATTTTCTAAGACTCACAAATCAATAATTGACTCTTTAAAAGTCTAATCAAGAAAGAAACACGAATGTATTTTAAACAGCAAATGATGACCTGTCTGGTGTGCTCGGCTCCACTGTGCCAGGTGTGCCCACCCAGTGAATCTGCATTCCCTCCCTGGTGTGCTCCTGCTCCTGCCCTTGGGGTCCTGCAGAGGCAGATGCTGTGTACAGGAACCCACATGGCAGACCCTCCAGAGAGAGCACAGCTTCGGGTACAGAGGAGTACGGCAGAAAGCAGATGCAGGCATGGCTTGGGGGCAGTGTGGGTGCCAGACCCTCTCCTGGGCCTGCTCAAGTGAGAGTTGCTTTAGTGCAAATTAACCATTTCCAAGGAAGGGAGAAAGGCTGCAGTCCTTGCTCTCCTTTGGCATTGCAAAGACAGGAGGCGTGACCTTGCCAATTGCTCCCCGCACTGCTGGGGGTGAGAGCCATGCCCCCTTCACACAATCTCATTTTGTAGCTTTGTGCTGACACAGGAATTGTGCTCCAGCAATTCCTCCCTGTGTGAGGGGGGTCTCAGCTCAAGCACGGGAGCCTGGAGAGTGGAGGAAGCAGACACATTACCTGGAGGAGCCAGAAAGAGAAGCTTCTGGGCCATAGCCCCGGTTGCCCACACCACCCCTGTCTAAGGATCAGGGCAGAAAATTCATGACCCAGCTCTTCAGCTTCTCAAGGGCACGGACAGGACCTGCTGGGCACATGGACCTTCCTAAGTCCGGCACTGAGTCCAGCCATTCGCGAAAGACACTGGTATCTCCAGCAACACACACGTTTTTCAACAACTGGCTACCAGAAAACGTCCACCCAGAATTCTTGTAATCATAAGCTCTCCTGGTGAGTTTTTATGATTCCATTTGGACAAAATTCGTGCAGGTGACTTGTGGAGGAACACAGCAGAGCCAGGTGCGACTGCAGAGCCCCGTGAGCACCATTTTTCTTTGCGACGCGGCTCCACACACACGGAAAGTCGCCTCCTCTCTGACATCCACTTTCAATTATGGATCTCACGATTCACAGCACTTCCATGTGCTCTGGAGTTGTTCTTGTCACGTGGAAAATAGTGCACAGTCACAGGCCTGACCGTGAACCCTGAGCAGCACTCGCCTAAAATAAAATTCCTTGCAAAAGCCACCATTCCGACCCGAGCTCCAAGGCCAGAAGGCGAGGACACCACCACGTCCGTAACTCACGGGCCTGCTTACAGTGGCCTGCCTGATTCTCCGGTGCTAAGCACATGAGTCAAACCCACACCTGTGATCTAAGTCAAAGAAGAAAAGACATCCACAAAACACACCCCGCATCTCAACACCACTTTAGGGAACGTGGTCCAGTTTGTGGTATTGTTGTGGGGTTTTTTCTTCCAGTTGACCCATCTGAGTAAAGAAATGCTTCCCTGGTGAAAGAGAGTTTGAAGTCTGTTCAGATTTGCTGCTGACTGCAAAAGCCGCCACATTTACACTAGTGGGTCAAACATGTAGGTTACGTTACACATTTTAATACCGTAAGCTTAAAAGTTAGCAGTTAGTTCTATAACACACGGCCTGGGCCCATGATCATCTCATCCAAACCATAACCTCAAACACTCCAACTGTTTAAGTCACAACTCCAAGTCAGATCACGGAACGCGTCACTGCACAGGCACCCCATGGGCCCCTCACCCCCGACACAATCCCACTGCGGCAAACATACCTGAAGACCACACAAGTCAGTGTGCCCCTGACAACGTGACAAGGTACGCAGACGGGGACAAGGGACTTTACCTGGGTAGAGCTGGTAAGAGCCACTGTGATGCCACTTAACCAAATACTTCCAACCATGCACTGCAAACCACCCCTCTGAGTCCATACCAGGGTCAGCCGGCAGAGCCCGGGCAGCCCCGAGCAAAGGCCTGGGCCCCACAAAGGGACATTGTTCCTGAGCTCACACTCCCAGGAGGGCAAATTATTGCAGTTTCTCCCGCGATCCCAGCACACGGCTGACAAAGACGGCTCTGCCCTGCCTGCGCTCAGGTTCATGGATGGGAAGCCAACAGGAGACGCTGCACGAAGCCTTGCCGAAGACTCATGCATAATTCACAGCAGCCCCTCAGCTGCCGCCGCCACAGAGCCTGAATTATTGAAGGCGGGCAGAGCACAGCTAGGTAACTACGCACGCGGCGTAAACACTGCAGACGGAACCCCGGCCTCCCAACACGCTACTCCACGTCAGCAATTCCTGTCTTACTAAACCAGCGATGGCAAAGAAAAAAAAAGTACTTGTAGGCTTTTTGTATAGTTTTTAAGTCTTATTTCCATATGTACTTAAATTAAACATTTTTTAGTCCCATAAATATAAAACCTATCTTTTTAATAAGCAGGTGATCACTCAAACACTCAAACTTAGTGTTACCAGGAATATGTATTTAGTTAGGAAATAATCAGCTATACCAAACTGGACCACCTGTGAACCATAAGGAACATTTTTACATCCAAGCAAAATATGCCAACTCGCAGATATTTCTGAAAAACCTGTGGGCATCCTGGAGGCAGCCTGCTCACCGCATGGGGTGGTCCCTTTCCGGGGTGGGGTGCCACGCCCACCTCTGTTCCTCCTGCCCACAGGCCGAGCAGGGCCTGATCTCTGAGGGGATCTCCTGGGTCATCAAGGGTTAGGAAATGTCCACTAACACCACAGGTGAGGCCCAGCAATGTTCCCTGGGGAGAGCGGGTGACACACACAGTCTCTGTTTTTCTAGGACACTGCAGTCTCTGCAGTTAGGACAGAAGCGGCCTCCGATAGCAACTGCAGGAATGGGCATGGCCATCCCACTGACACTTCATTACACAAAGCTGGTGGTGGGCAGGGTTTGGCTGGAGGCGCCGTTTGCTGACCCCATCTACTGACTCCTGGATGGACACTGCCGCATAAGCAGCTCTAACTTGATGGCAGCTCCACTAAAAAGGCATCAAATCAAGCTCAACATTTTCTGAGAAAAACGTTTCGAAAAGGCTGTAGAAGGTGGAGCTTGGCCTCATCTGGCCCACCCTTCCATCACGTGCTTCTTGGCCTCTAGTTTCTGAGGCACAGGAAGCCCTTCTCCACCGCTCACAGGGCGGCCCAGGCAGGAGGCGTGGGTGCAGGCTCTGAGCCCGCCCGGCCTGAGTTCTGAGCTCCTTTCTGGCTGGTCACCTCAGCGGGGCCCCACAGTCCTGCGGGCCTCAGTCCGCATGTCCATCTGCGGCTGGCAGGGGCTTGCAGGGCTGTTGTGAGGACCAGGGGAATGAAGATGGGCGAGTGGCCAAAGCCCAGATGTAGGCGCTGTCAGTGCAGCTAAATGTGCTTACAGGGGAGCCGGGATATATAAGCACCGAGATGCCACAGGAACCCTTTGTTCACACTCAAACCACCCCTTTCCTAGGCAATGTGTGCCATCCTTTTTGGGGGGCAACTTTTTATTCTGAAATAATTTCAAACTTGCAGAAAAATTATAAGGATAGTAAAAGAGACTCCCATATCCATTTGCCCGGATTCACCGAACGTCTGCATTCTTCCAGCTTGCTATACCATCCTGTCCCTCTCCTTTCCGCCCATTCTCCCTTCCTCTAAACATGTTCACACCCGCACACACACAGCCTTTCTCCAGACTATCTGAGATTAAGTTGGAGACAGCGTGCCTCTTTGCCCCCAAACACGTCAGTGTAGATTTCCTAAGAACGTGGACATTCTCTTTCATAACCAAGTACCAACATCGAAATCAGGAAATTTAACAAGCCATCTTCCAGTTTCATTGATCCTAATCTTTACAGCTCTCTTCCCCAGAGCAGGGCGGAACTACTCAGGGTGACTGCTGCCGTGTGTCTGCAGTCTCCTTCCATCTGGAATATTCCCCGGCCTCTCTGTGGTTCCCACCCTGATGGAGGTCGGTTATTTTTAAGACTGCCCCTCGGTTTGGGCTCGGCTGATGTTTCTTTGTGACTGGCTGGAATGCCCCGGAAGCCATGCGGTGTCCCTCTGGGATCTCCTCTGAGGAGGCACGTGGTGTCAGTTTACTGCAGGGTGGGTGATGCTGGTTCTCACCATGTGGCTGGGGCACCAGGTTTGTCCACTGTCGTTTCTAGGGTTCCCTGGTGATAATAAGCTTCGTGTGGAACTACTCTGAGGCTCTGTAAGAGTCTTGCTTTGCATCAAGCCTGAGTCCACAACTTCAGGCACCCTCTGGTAATTTCCTGATACACTGTTCAGCCGTATTCTGCTCTAAGAGCCCCCCTCCTGTTACTACAAAGTCATTTATCTGTGTTAGTGTGGACTAGCTGGGTTTTTATTTTAGTCCATGGCTCATACCCCATGAATACCTTTCTTTTTTGGAAGCTCACTCCCTCCTTCAGGCTGGCACCTATATCCCGCTCATGTGTCCTCATCATGCCTTAAGCACTGCCTTATTTTCTGGTGTAAAAAGAAAATAAAAGCGAAGCTCCAGCTTCATCCTGTGTTTTCCCCACTCCAGCCCAGGAATTAGTCTTTGCTCCACAGAGCCTGACTCCCTCTAAAGAAAAGAGGTATTAGACACCAAAATCTGGATATGCGGGTGCTCACTGCTGCTAGGGTTTCCCTGCCTCCAGCCCCACCCCAGTGGACAGAGCTGGGAAATGTGGATGCATATGCACACACCACTATGTCTATTTTTCCATCCACACATCTCTCTATGGAAAGCCATCGGTTCATACTGATGCCTCCGACAGCAACCCAACACCCTGAGCACATCCGCACCTCCTATTCCATCTCTGTAACTCCCTGCTGGCATTGGGGAACTGGCTCCCATGAGCTCTGATGTGTTTGTCCCTGTGCTCAAGCCTGGCACACACAAAAAGTAGCTTAAGAATGGCTGGCCGGGCGCGGTGGCTCAAGCCTGTGATCCCAGCACTTTGGGAGGCTGAGGCGGGTGGATCACGAGGTCAGGAGATCGAGACCATCCTGGCTAACATGGTGAAACTCCGTCTCTACTAAAAAATACAAAAAAAAAAAAACTAGCCGGGCGAGGTGGCGGGCGCCTGTAGTCCCAGCTACTCCAGAGGCTGAGGCAGGAGAATGGCCTAAACCCAGGAGGCAGAGCTTACAGTGAGCTGAGATCTGGCCACTGCACTCCAGCCTGGGCGACAGAGCGAGACTCCATCTCAAAAAAAAAAAAAGAATGGCTGACCCACACCCCTGCAGAGACAGACCTACTTACTCGCCCAGCTTAAAATCCTACCATTTACTGTTTAAAGCCTGCACTTGATCACCAAAGTGAATTTGTTTCCCCTTCAAAACAGCCAGGCCTTGTGAAGACCTACATGTGGTCACTACAGTGGCAAAATTCAGTTTCAGGGAAAATCCCCACATGGAGACGTATGCCCCAGGACAATTCTTCTGTCTCTGGCTGCCGTGACGTGATTGATCACATGGCTTGAGTATGTCTGTGCCTTGGTTTTCTCATGGAAGAGAACTAATCTTTGCAAGGCTTGGGGCAAGGATAGATGAAGGAGCTTACACCACATATCTGAATGCTGGGAAATTATAACAAAGGCTAACACATTGTTAAATAAGCTGTATTCCATCTCGCTCCCCTCCAACAACCTGGAAGGCCAGGTTTAGTTTAGAATTCTGGAACCTGCCTAAGTTCTGCACAGAAGTGTGGTAGAGCAGGGAGGGCTGCCACAGCCCACAGCCCCCTCCTCACTCCCTTAGCTTCACACCTCAGCCTCATACTCTTCAGTTTTGTATCCAAGTTTTGTCACATCAATAACCCCCTTTGGGCCTCAGAGTATCTATTTCATTCCCCAGTTATGAACTGGGAGATGCTTTTCAAATCTAAAGCAATGAGGCCTTTCTTCCCAGAGAAATCTTATGGGACTCCCTGTGAGAGGCTGGCTTGTGGAGGAAGGAGGACATTTGGGGCGAGAACACGTAGGGTAGGCTCAGGCCCCTTCTCTGCTTCAAGCAGCACAGGCTGTGGAGGCCGACCCGGCTCTGCATCTCAGCAAAAGCCTGCCACAACTGCAGAGCCTGCTGAGGGTTAGAAAACAGGAATTTGGAAAAGCACCTCCTCAGAAAAGAGTTTACATGCTATCGATCTCAGTCAATCAGCCCATTTTACAGATGAAGCTGCTGAGGTCCAAAACATTCTATGACCTGCCTAGGCTGACATCAGTGACTGTGCTGGGCCCAGACTCCGCATTCTCCATGGTGAGGTTAAAGGGTCCCCATCAGCACTTCCTGGGCTCACAGGGAGTCTGACCCCCACAGCCGGACCTCAGAGGTCTGCAGCCAGCCCTGCAGAGGAGCTACCATGCCTGGCAGGTCTCATGGACCCCTCAAGGTATGGTGTACTTTCCATTACCTCAAAGGGCCAGAAGAAATGTGTGCCCAAACAGTAGAAATCTGAATTCTGGGTCTTTCCTGGAGTCAGTACTAGAAACTTGTGATTTATAACTATTCTGGCAGAGCCCAGCAAAACAAAATCTCTACGTCTGAAGTGACACCAAGTCCTTCTGGAGAGTGAAATGCCAACAGGCGGGGGTGAAATGCTGCCAGAGCCCATGAGGCCATGCGAGTGAGCAGAGCGGCTCCTGTGAAGGTCAGTGTGGGAAGTGTTAGGCGATGTGCAAAGACAAGTGAATTTTGTCACTTGTCACTCTGAATTTTTAGGATTCTAGGCTTAGAGCTACCAACTATGACCATAAGTAGTTGGTGGACTAGAGGTCACATCTGACCACAGGGAGCCCTCAGGATGCTCCGAGAAAAGACACAGAACATTTTTCAAAAATCAGTCCTAACTGACTTCATTTATTATGCTTACTTGAGCTGAAAAAACTTCACATTACTCATTTAGTGGTTAATTCTTTTGTGAAACTGATTTACTTCATTTTGATGAATAAAATATTTATACTTTGTAAAGACTTTCTTCTTCCATTCTTGTGCCAGTGGCCACACAGGAAGTTCAGACCTCCTGGCTGTGGCTTGGCCCCACCAGAGGATGCCACCCAATGCAGAGGACACCACCCAATGCAGAAGCCCAAGGGCCCCAAATGCTGACCTCATGAGGAAGACTCAAAAGTGGTCCAAAACCCTTCCCTCAAGCCAAAGTGGGGCCACCCACACAGAAAACTGAGGACACAGTCCTGAGGCCCTGTGCTTCAACTTAAAGAGTCCAGGGATGGAGATGACGAAAGGGCAACCTCCCCAGCAGGACTGAGGTCAGAGGACCAGGCTTCAGGGAAGGAGAAGGGGGCTGAGTGTGTAAAATCCTAAAGGATTTGTGACATTTAGAGGCCACCCCCATAAGCCAAAAAGAGGTAACACAAGACAAGGAAAAAAGGGTTACTCTACACGTCAGGGGCAGACGGTGGATGCTTCAGCCACGGTGGCCATATAGATGGGATTTGCTGGGACTGTGATGACTTCACATAATTTTAATAATAAATGTCATATGTTAGATGTAAAACTAAGCACAATGCAACGTTTGTACCTTTTATATGACTTCTGACATAAAACAAACTTAAAAAGTCATTAGTCCTCAACTGGGGTTCCAAAAATCTGGTCACCATGCTGGTCCCATGTCCACTGGCCCAGGGAGGTGTGCGGCGCTCACGGGCTCCAGGGCCTGCTGCCTGTGCTCTGGCCCCTTCCCAAGGGTGGAGCTAGGGCTCGAGGGGCCACCTCTGGAGACTGTTCCTCCTTGCTGACTGTGAGAGGCCCTGCAAAGCCCTGGACTTTTACGCAGCAGCAGACTAGGCTGAGGCAGGGCTCTGCTCCATGGGGAACCCAGCCATTCGGCCCATTCTCTTCCTAAAACCAGGTGGGCAAGTTTAGGGTGAGCATGCGGTAAACGAGGCCACTGCCTCCTGCTCACAGTTCACAGGTGCTGACGGGATGTCTGCTCTATGGCAAGCTGTGTTCTAGGAGATGGATCCCCAGCCTGGTGTTACCTAGCCCACAATGTGCTGGTTCACAGTGTGGTTCCAGAGTTACACTGTTTGGATCTGACTCAGAGCTCTGCTCCTTCCTTGCTGGGCAAGACACTCCACCCCTCTGTAAAACCGCAGTTAAAAACAGTGCTCTGACTTCACAGGGATAGCGTGAGAACTCTCCTCCTTACCAAGGAACTTATGAGTTACTACCTTTCCTATAAAGCTGGGATAATAACTATGAATAGATGCTGACAGGATAGGAACACTGTGACAAACAGTGCAAGGCACATCCTAGGCATCCAACAACGTTGTCTGACTAAGTGGACCGCCTGTCCCAAATAACAGCTAATGAGAGACTACGGGCTGAACAGGATATCAACTGACATTATAATGCACAATTCATAAAATATTTTCTTCCTTGAAAAAATGTAAATATAAATCTAAAATCCCTATTGAGCTTATCACCTAAAATTCTGGTCCTATACTCCCTCCCCAAAGATAATCCATCTTATTAATTTGGTGTTGGTCCGTTCAATTTTTAAAATATTTTTACCAACATACATATGCTCCCATGGAAATCATGTGTTTTGTTTAGGAAAGCCACTAGGGTTTATCTCACTTTTAAACTCTGTCAGGTTTAAAAGTTGGGCCTGGCCATGGGCTATGCTTTCAGTTTTGTATAATAGTTAGATAATAATATTATTTGCAAATAATGACTATCTTTTTTCTTCCCAAGTTTAATATTATTTTTCTTGCCATGTAGTGCTGGCCAGAATCTACAATACAATGTTAAACAGTCGCTGAGATAGAGAACATCCTTGTCTATTCCTGGCTCTAACAGGAATTCTTCTAAGATATATACTATTACTAATAGTATACACTATTATTATATGTGTTCTATTAAGTATAACTTTTTAAAAAAGGAATGAGTACTTTTTCTATTCATTATTATATATATTACTAATTACTGATACTAATTAGTAATTAGTATTACTAATACTATTAGTAATTGGTAATACTAATGAGTATTTAGTATTACTAATACTATTACTAATAGAATATATAAAATAATAGAATACATAAATAGAATACATAAATACATAAATGTATTCTATTAAGTATGACTTTTTAAAAAAGGAAAGAATGCTTTTTATCGGTAATTCTATTAGATGCTCCTTTGGCCTCTAGTGTGGTAATAATATGATCTTCCTCCTTTAATCTATTAATGTAACACTATCCGTTGTTTTGTTCACCAATGTATCCCTAGTTCCTACAAGAGTTGTTTCAAGAAAAGTGAGAGCCCCCCCAAAAATAACTGTTGAATGAATGGTGGGATGAATGGAAAATTCCCTAATGGTGAACTACCTTTGCATTTCTTGTGTAAACCAAACTTCTCAAGGATGCATTAAAAAAATGCTACTGGATTCGATTTGCTAATATTTTATTGAGAAACTTCTACATTGACTCATAAGTGAAACTGGTGAATAATTCAATTTTCCTATGCCATTTTTCTCCAGTATTGGTATCATGAATATGCCAGTCTTGCAAACTGAGGTGAGAAGCTTCCCATCTTCTATGCCCTGTGTAAAGACAGTATTAAGTTGGAAATGTTTGTTGCCCCTCCTTGTGGAAGATCATTCAAGCCCTGTGTACTGATGTCAGGCTGAACCATGTGTTATGCTTTGGCCAATGAATGTGAAACAGTACGGCTGGGAGCCATGACCTGACTCTGCCCTGCCGTCCTTTCCCTCTGCCACAAGGCCTGCAGTGCCCCATTTAGGAACTGCTCCAATAGCCTGGCTCCTGGAGGAAAACACTTAGAAGAAAAACAAAGCCAAACTGCAGTAGGCATGTAATGTAGTGTAAGAAATGAACTTCTGCTTTGCTAAACCCACCAGGATTTTTGGTGTTATTTGTTATTACAATATTACTTAGCCTAAGCTGACTGATAAACTCATCTGTATATTGGTTTGGGCATGGTGCCTTATGGGGAGTTTGATCTTTGACTTCCAAATCATTTTTGCCTATGTTGATTTATCTAATCACTTTCTACTTCTTCTTAGGTCAACTGTGATCATTTATATTTTCTAAAGATTGTCTAGTTAATCAAATGTAAAGTACAATGTTGTTAATGGAATTGTCCTACAGTGTTACTTCTTAAGTCTCTAACTGTACTTAGGACCTGTTTTTCATTCTTAATGTTATCTTTGTCCTCTTCCTCTTTTTCTTTTTTCGTATGGATGGTGTTTTGCCCAGGCTGGCCTCAAATTCCTGGGCTCAAGCAATCCTCCTGCATCAGCCTCCCAAAGTGCTGAGATTATAGGTATAAGCCACTGTGCCTGGCCTCCTTCTTTTTCTTGATTATACTTTTGATCATACTTTTAGTTATATACTGTTTGGGTTTTTTCTACTTTGATAATTTCTGCTGTTATCTTCATTTCCTTAATCTTAATTTGCATTTCTTTTTTTCCCTACTTGTTTATGTTGAAAACTTATTTCCTATATTTTCAAACTTTTTTTCTAATATATACATTTAATGCTACAATTTTTTCACTGAAAATCACTTGGACTATATTCTGCTGGTGATGATGTGTAGTACAGAATTATAAATGGTTCTAAATTGTATGAGAGTTTCCATTTTAATTTCTTCCTTGATGCATGGATTATTGAGAAGTATGGTTTTAAACTTTTTTTTTTTTTTTTTGAGACGGAGTCTTGCTCTGTCACCCAGGCTGGAGTGCAGTGGCCAGATCTCAGCTCACTGCAAGCTCCGCCTCCTGGGTTCAGGCCATTCTCCTGCCTCAGCCTCCCGAGTAGCTGGGACTACAGGCGCCCGCCACCTCGCCCGGCTAGTTTTTTGTATTTTTTAGTAGAGACGGGGTTTCACCGTGTTAGCCAGATTGGTCTCGATCTCCTGACCTCGTGATCTGCCCGTCTCGGCCTCCCAAAGTGCTGGGATTACAGGCTTGAGCCACCGCGCCCGGCCGGTTTTAAACTTTAAAATGTATGAATTCTTTTTTATTATCATTTTATGATTGACTTCTATTCAATTACGCTGCTGTCAGGAGCCACTCTCTGTATGCTATTTTTTTAAATTTGTAGCAACTGCATGTGTGGCATATTGTATGTCACAACTTTGGTAAATGTTCCATGTACTTTTGAAAAAAAAAGTGTATTTTCTATTGGGTACAAAGCTCTCTATGTGTCTGTTAGATTTAATTTGTTTGTTTTTCCATTCACATACTTTGTAATCTTACTATTTTTTTATCAGCTTGATCTCTCTGTTTCTGAAAAAGGTGTGTTATAACCTCCCCTCGGAGTACTTACCCACGTTGATACCATGCCGTTTACTTCTGCTCTGCAAATTTCATGCTACTTTTGGTGCATACTGTCTTCTTTGTTCTTTTTATTGCTTTTTCACTTTGATATTAATATTGTTATGTCACTTCTCTTTTTTCTTAATATTGCCTGTTATATCTTCTCATTTAGTTGTTTTCAAACTTTTGTCATTTATTGTTGTTTGTTTGTTTGTTTTGAGAAGGGGTCAAATTATATTGCCCAGGCTGGCCTCAAACTTTTGGCCTCAAGTGAGCCTCCTGCCTCAACTTCCCAAGCATTCCCTATAATCCACAGCTAGGATTATAGGTGTGCACCACCGTGCCCGGTTCAACATCGTTTATTTTAAAATTGGGTTTTTAACAATCGAAGTAGAGAGTTTTTCTCCTCTGATGCTCTTTCTCTTCTGTTGATCTTGTAACCTTCTTCAGGACCTCCTGGGTTCTTTTCTCTACCCAGTCCCTCTAAATAATTTTATTCACTTAGTAAATTATATTGAAAATGCAATTAAAACATTAGTAATACTACAAATAATGGCAGCTATCATTTATATAACGCCTTATTATGTACCAGGTATTGTCCTATGTACTTCACATATATTAAAATCATTTACTTCCCATAAGAACTCTGTAACTAATGGGTCCTACTATTATTCCATCTTACAGATGAGAAAAAGGAGACCCACAGCTAGGAAGTAGCAGAATTAGGATGTAAACCTAAATAATTTGGCTCCAGAGGCCATACTCTTACTTGTTCTATGTCCTATTGCCTCTCAAACCACATCTCCAGCATCTTCTGGGTTCCCATGTGTCTTACGGGTTTGAGACTTGCCTTTTCTGCATGATCTCTAATTACTCAAGTTTACCGAGGCAATGAGTTTCATTGAATTGCTTCTGACTCCCAAATTTCTACTTTCAAGCCCAACCACTTTTCTGCATTCTGTACTCATTTATCCAACGGTCTACACAATACCTCCATTCGATTTTCAATAAACATCTCGAATATCCCATGTCCAAAGCAGAATTCTTGGTTATCGCCCCACTATCTGCTCCTCCCACCCTAGTCTTCCCCATCTCTGCAAACACCCTCATCCTCCGGGCTGCCTGAGGCAAAACCCTGAGGTTAGTCTTGGGAATCCCTCTCACGTCGTTCCACTGCTCCCCCCATGGGCATGTGCACACACGACCACTCTCTCTTGGGTTCCTCACGACCCCCTGGCTGCCATCTCAGCTTTTTCCTGGTTCTTCCTATCTTCCCAAACTCAGATGAGGGTTAATCCTCACCCATCTTTCAGGTCCCAGCTCTGCTCGGCCATCCTGACCACAGGGTGGGCTCTGGTAGGCGACACACTTGCACAGCTCCTTCTTCTTCCATCACAGCCAGTGTGGCATCCCACTGCAGTCCAACTGGGTACCCAGAGGCACACAGGGCCTTCCCACTGGCTTCTCTGATGCAACCTTTTTTCTCAAGTCCTTGCAAGATCTTGTGTGTCCCAGGCTGCTCCCTCACCTTCTTTTGAACAAGAGTCTATTTGAGGGTGACGCATTAGCCTGAAATAATCTCTATTGATGCTGTCGTTAGATACTTATAGAGGTCATTCATCCAGAAGAAATGGTTTTTTAAAAGGCAAACCAAGCCAGATTTGGTATTTATTCCTGGGAGGAATGGTCTCAAGACTTTGAGAGTAAGAATGAGTAACTACATATTGAAGATCACATATGTATAATTACAGCAATTAAAAAAAAAAAAAAAAAAAACCCAATTGTCCAAATGTCAACGGCTGCATGTGGCTTGTGATAACATTTCCAGGAAAAGCATCAACACAGATTCCAGAAGTGCTATGTCTCAACCGGCTTGGACGACAGTGAAGATGACTCTGGAAAGCTGCCAGTGACTTGCAAATTGCCTCCAAAATATATAAGGAAATGCAAGGGCCAGGAATAACCAAGGCAATCTTAAAGACAAGCAAAATGAAGACTATAGCACTAGATATCCAAATGCCAGGAACAAGAATTATGACATGAAGTCCTGATCCAATGACAGACAAACAGATCAATGGAACAGAATACAAAGGCCAGAAACAGACCCACAAATATAAGATTACCTGATACAGGTGTTGCTTCAAGTTAGTGGGAAGGATCGTCTTTTCATTACATGAAGCTGGGATAACTGAATACCACATAGAAAAAATGATTCTTACCCCTACCTCACACCATACACAAAAACATCAATTCCAGATGAATCAGAGATTTAAATGTTGAAGATAAAACAAAATAGATTTACTTTCATGGTCTTAGGAAGGGCAAAGTCTGCTCTAAAAGGACAAAAGCATTACCCTAAGGGGAAAAATGATAAATTGGATTATATTAAGAACTTTCAGTCCTCAAAAGATACCACTAAGAGAATTAACAGATAAAGAAAGGCTTAACTACATACATAAATCTATAAACACATAAATCCAAAACACAAGGTATATCTAATACAGCCAGCCCTCCACACCCACATTTCTGCATCCACAGGTTCAACCAACTGTGGACGGAAAATATTTGGAAAAAAATTAATGGAAAAAAATAAAAAATAACAATATAACAAAAAATACAAATAAAAACAATATAGTATAACAACTGTTTACATAGCATTCACATTGTATTAGCTGTTATCAGTAATCTAGAAATGATTTAAAGTATCCAGGAGGGTGCGGGTAGGTTATATGCAAATGCTACACCGTTTTATATCAGGGAGTCAAGCATCTGCAGATTTTAGTATCTGCAAGGGGTCTCAGAACCAATTCCCTACAGATACTAAGGGAAAACTATACATAAATCCACCATAAAATCATTTCCAGAATATATTTTTAAAATTTTCTATAAATCAATAAGGAAAGGCAGATAACCTAACAGAAAAATAAGCAAAAGTCTTGAACAAGCACTTCACAAAATAAGATATTCAAATGGCCAAAAATATATGAAAAGGTGATCAATTCCTAGTCATCAGGGGACTGAGAACTAAAACTATTAACACAATTAAAGTCTATGTATGTGGCTACAGGGAAAGTGTTGAGAGGATATTGAACACCTAGAATGCTCATATACTGCTGGTCAATGTGGACACTGTAAAAATCATTTGGAAATTGGCAGTATTTACTACAGGTGAATATATACAAACCCCCAGCCTATCAGAGAAGAAATGTATGCAGATGTCCACCCAAAAGGCCTGTACAAGCATGTTACAAGGCACCATCTGTAATGGCCAAAAGTCAGAACCAATGTGATGTCATCAAGAGAAGAATGGAGGAATGATGCCATATTTGCACCAGGACAGTCCACAGCAAGGAGAGTGAACAGCTCCTGACAGACACAGGAGCAAAATGCCCCTCCTATGTTAAATAAAGGAAGCTATACACTAAACAGCATACACTGCACGAGTCTTTTTTTTTTTTTTTTTTTTTCTGAGATGGACTCTCACTCTGTTACCCAGGCTGGAACGCAGTGGCGCAACCTCTGCTCATTGCAATCTCTGCCTACTACAACCTTCATCTCCCAGGTTCAAGAGATTTTCCTGCCTCAGCTACCCTAGTAGCTGGGATTATAGGCATGTGCCACCACATCCAGCTAATTTTTTTTTTTTTTTTGTATTTTTGGTAGAGACGGGGTTTTGTCATATTGGCCAGGCTGGTCTTGAACTCTTGGTCTCAGGGAATCCACCTGTCTCGGCCTCCCAAAGTGCTGGGATTACATATGTGAACCACTGTGCTCAGTCAGTCTCTCTCTCTCTTTTTTTTTTTTTAAGTTTGAAAACAGGCAACAGCTGTCAGGTGAGTGGTCCCTTCCAGGGTTGGTGACTGAGGGCCTGCAGGGGCAACTGGGCTGCTGGTAATGTTCTGTCTCTTGGTCTGAGTGCTGATAACAGATGTGTGTTATTCTGTGAAAATCTCTCAAATTGCTCATTGATGGTGTATGTACTTTTCAGTGTGTAAGTTATTCTTCAATAAAAAGTTTTCATTACTTGAAAAACAATTGCAACAAAAATGCATCTGAAGTGTTTAAATAATGCCATGAAATGTGAGCAGAACAGAGCCACCTTTCTACATCAGTATCATTGAATATAAAATGCAATTTTCTATAATGAAATAGAGTATTCTCATTAGCTATTTGTTATCTACATTCCTTTCCAGATTTGTTATTTACATTTCGTATATTCAGCTGAGCATGGTAGCTCACGCCTGTAATCCCAGCACTTTGGGAGGCCAAGGTGGGTCTATCACCTGAGGTCAGGAGTTCGAGACCAGCATGGCCAACATGGTGAAACCCCATCTCTACTAAAAATACAAAAATTAGCCGGGTGTGGTGGTGCACATCTGCAATCCCAGCTACTTGAGAGACTGAGGCATAAGAATCACGTGAACCCAAGAGGCAGAGGTTGCAGTGAGTCAAGGTTGTGCCACTGTATTCCAGCCTGGGAGACAGAGCGAGACTCTGTCTCAAAAAAGGAAAAAAAAAAAAGATATGGTGAAGGAGCAGGCAGATGAAATGCCGTAGAAGGGCACCACATTCAGAGCGATGCTGGCAGGAAGGGTCGGTCCTAGGTGCTCTGGGGGCTGGGCAGAGGCTTGGTCTCTGTACCTCACATGGGGAGCCGGCCAGGCCAAGTCCAACCTGGGCTGGGCACCTGCCTTCCCAAATTCCAGCCATTTCCCCACAGTGCATCCTTATTCTTAAAGATACATCACCACTGGCATCAGGGACTTCAGCCTGATTAATATGAATGGACTCAAATAGATGTCATTTTAAAGCTGGGAAAGCAGTAAATTATGTCAGGAGTCTCAGATCTGGCTACCCTTGACATTTTAAAACATTTATATAAAGGCTTCTCATCATCACAGACTCATGACAAACAATGACCAGAGATACGCAGTTAGTGGAAGAACACTACAAGGAGGCTTATGACCAGCTCTCAGAGCGCAGCCCTGTCATTTCTGTTCACGGCACGCTCATTCACACCTGAGGACCTAATTCCTTCCTGACACAATGAGTAAGGGCCAGCCTTGCTGCTCAAAGCCCCAGAGGGGCGAGCCCCGCAGACAAGGAGCAAACATGCAGACGCGGCCAACAGTGTGAGTGTGACATTGAGTGAATCACACTCAGCGTCAGCGAGATGGGCCCAAGCCAACTCCTGCGCTCCTGGCCACATCCCTGTCCAGGTCCCTGAGCTTTCAGGAGCAGAAAGCAGTGGCAACACCCCTGCACCATGTGGCGGGCAAGGGCATGGCTGGTGCCGCCACAAGGGTCAGAGCTTGGCCCCTGCTCAGGGACCAAACTCAAAGCCTTGCAGGTGGCCTGCCCTCCTGGGATCCCGGCTATCACTGTTGACAGGAGCCGCATGGCACCCGCCTGACGGGGCTGCAGCAGGGATCAGATGAATTAAAGATGTGGAGTGCCTAGCCACGCACTGCTCAGGAAATGCCACTGCCACCACCAGTCCCAGGACAGCCACTAAATCAGATGCAGTCATACCCCTGCATGGTCCGGATAAGCCAAGAGTCCCTTCCAAGGAGGCAAGCTACTCCAAATTTTCTCCCATCAACCAAGGGGCCCTTGTCAGGGCCCTGCTTTGTTTCCTGCAGGGGGCTGGGTGGTGCTAGTGAGGAGGGGCAAGGCTGAGCGTCCCCAGCTCCAGAAGGCAGAGCTTGGCTGTGACCCTTGACAGCCACAGAAGATTAATGCCTGCTGTATACAGGGAAACACTCCAGGATTTCATCTGACGACCTCATTCCGATGCTCTTACTTTTTAGAGCTGAAGGCGTGATGAAGTCCACCAGAATCTTACAGAAATGAGAAGGTGATCGATGTGTACTGGAACCAGGCTGAGGCGCTTGTTCATTCACTGGCTGCTTTCTGTGCCCAGCACGGTGCCGGCCTCAGACGCTCCAGGGATGGGCCTCAGGAGAGGAGAACCTGCTCTTTCTGGGTTGTGAGGCAGCTTCTGGGAAATCACTGAAGCTCTTTGTGCAAGGTGCCGTCATGACCTGAGTTTTCTTCTGAACTTTATAGACCACATCCCACAAGTAAGGTGAAAAAAATTATATCACAGAGTTCTACCTGCCGTGGCAGAGCACCTGGGACTGGCCTTCCCCTCCTGCCAGACAGTACTAGAAAAGTAGACAAAATACGCAGAGCATCAGAACATGCGGGAAAAGACAATAAAAAGAAAAGAAAAAATATGCGAAGCAACAGTTCCCAAAAATTGGACCACAGTCACAAGACTGTAATTCCTGATGAAAAAATTAATGAGGTGAGCCCTGTGACCACCCAGAGCTGTCTGCCCAGAGACACTCCATGAACCACAGCACAAGGAGGGGCCTGGGTAGAACCACCGTCCAGAGCTGAGAAGACAGGGACCAGAATCAGGGAAGGCCAGGGTGGCTGGAACTGCAGGTTCAGGAGACAGCGAGCAGGCAAAGTGCCCAGGGACCTCACAGGAGCCTCCAGCTGTGGCTGAGTTCTAAGCTGTACATGCACAGCCGAGACCCCAGGAGGCAGGCAAAGATCAGCTGGGGGCTGTGGCCGGAAGAGCTGCCAGAACTCACACAGGGTCAGGGGGTTGCCGAGTTCCGGCCAGTTCTAGGTGAATCCTCAGCTGTTAGAGGAGTCCCAACATGTAGCTTAACAAACCTCTGTATTTTTTAAAGGAAGACAACGAAACTCAGCACTCAGTCAAGAACTGCCAGACAAATGAATACTCAGAAACATGAAACCCATAACCAGGAGAAAAATCAGTCAGTAAAGGGACCTAGAAAGACAATGGCAACATTGGCATCTAAGGGCTTTACATGTCTTATAAATATACAAACATTTTTTGTTTTTTTTTTGTTTGTTTGTTTGTTTGTTTTGTTTTTGCTTTGAGACAGAGTCTCGCTCTGTCCCCCAGGCTGGAGTGCAATGGCAAGATCTCGGCTCACTACAACCTCTGCCTCCTAAGTTCAAGCGATTCTCCTGCCTCAGCCTCCCGAGTAGCTGGGATTACAGGCACCTGCCACCATGCCCAGCTAATTTTTGTATTTTTATTAGAGACGGGGTTTCACCATGTTGGCCACAATGGTCTGGAACTCCTGACCTCAGCTGATCTGTCCACCTCAGCCTCCCCAAGTGCTGGGATTACAGGCGTGAGTCACTGCACCCGGCCAACATTTTTGGGGTTTTAAAGGAAAGCGTGAAGAGAATCAGTAGAAAGAAATGAAAAAAACAGAAGGAACTGCTAAAGATGAGAACACAGTCTCTGAGATGACGGGCTCATTGGCAGGAGCTCCATCATGGGAGGGAATGAGCTGCATATCTGAGGCTAGAGTGACAGATCAGTGAACTGCAGGATAGAGGGAGAGAAACAATGAAACGGCAAGCATGCAGGGGACACAGAAGCCTGAACATGAAACGGCCTCTGTGATTCGACGGGAAAACCAGGTGGCCTAACACGCTTGCATAATTAGAGTCTCAAAAGCGGGAAGCAATGAAAAAATACCTGACGAAACAAATCCCAAACACAACAGACACAGAAAAACCAACCGGAGACTCATCATAGTCAAACTGCTGAAAACTGACAATAAGGAGAAAGGCTTCAAAGCTTGCTGTTGGGGGTGTGCCCAGAGGGGATTGCTTCCCAGTCTGTCCAGCCTGGGGGTAGGGGAAGGCTTTTCCTAAACTGCGCAGAACTGCACAGGTCCTGTCCCTGAGAAAAGCCCTTGAGCTCTCCCCACGCTCAGGATCTACTTCTAGACCTTCTCCTTAAATCATCTTGGCCAATCCAATTTTCAACCCAATCTACATAATAATTTCTTTCTGCAACTTCATACATACTCTCCTGAGAGCAAATCTATTAACATTTTCAGACCATTTTGAAAGTCCTTAGGTTAAAAGTTCCAGAAGTTTAAAATAATATTAATTATTTTAGTAAACTATTAAGATATACAGAAAAGTGTACAGATCGTGAGCAACTGGCTTGGTGGAGTTTCGCGGACCAAGACCGAGTAGCTGAGCAGGAGCAGCCCCCTGGAGCAGCCAGGCAGGCCTCTCTGACGCGGCCTCCAGACCACCAAACAGTGCGGACACTGCTTCTCATGCCTAGGGTTGCATGAGAGGAGTTCTTGGTTTGTCTTTTCCCCAAGAATCTAACTAAGAAACTCCCTTGGGGTGGGAAGGGGTGGCGCCTGCTTCCAAGTATGGCCTCTGGGGAGGTCATGCAGCCACAGAGGCACCAAGGGCTTCTGGGGTCGCCCCAGCCAGTCGATTCTCAGGCACAGGCCCCCAGGCTCGCACACGTTAACTCTGGAAGATAGGTATGCAGTTAGTGGCTTTATTGCCTTTGAATTTGTTTGCTTGAAAAAATAATTTCACAATATTAAAAATTAGTAATAAAAACTCTCTCCAAATATCTCATAAAGTTGGAAAGAAACAAGTACATCGGAAGGCATCCTGGTAGAAATCAAGTCTCCACGCTTCCAAAATTGAAAATCTCCAGTCTGACTCCTGTTTACAAATACTAATACAGTATTCCACACCCTATAAATACACTGTGTTATTCTGAGCATCATTTTGAAGTCCAAAAGCAAACCAAAAGAATGTGACATATTAAACCAAGTAAAGGGTTCTGGTTAAAACAACCGCTCCCACAATAGCGCATTACAAATTAGCATTCTGTTTCAGCTATTTAGCAAACATTTTTGGAAAATGTGCAATTAGGCTGCACTGTTTTTCTGATGAGGAAAATGTAAATTTATCAACTAATTCTATATAAGTACTGATGGTACTACTCTCAAGCTTTCCCCTTTCTCTTTCAAAATTTTATAGAATACAAATTTTGGCATTTGCCAAAAATATCAACAATTATACTTCATATTTTAAAAAGGAATGCGCTTTAAAGTCCCCCAAGTTAATCCAGCAATTACAATAACCCTCCACCATCAGGCAGCCGTTTGTGACAGCTCCCCAGGCCTCAGTGCCTGTTCCCTAACAAGGACGGGCGAGATGAAGACACAAGACTAGGAGACAGAAAGTGACTTGCCCCAAGAGGTCGGCCTGTCGGCTGTGGAGCTGCGGGTGGAGCCGGAATCTTCGGCCATGGCCAGGTCCGAGCTCCGAAGGCCCGCGTGGCGGATGAAGGCACTGGAAGAGCCTGGCGGGCGTGCAGAGCAGCCCAGGAGGCGGCTGCGGCGGTGGGTCCACCCCCTACGCCAGTCACACAGGAGTTTCTGCTTCTGTGCTGTTTCTACTCAGTTTGTGTATGTGCTTTTTGAGAAGGTTTCACAACTAAAAGGAAAATCACTGAAAGCCACTGTCCCCGCCCAAGCCTCGCCCCAACGCTCTGGCTGATGTCTGCTGAACACCGGATCATTCACTCAACAGACAGTTCTCACGCCAGCTGCTGTGCTGGGCACCGGGACAACCCTGACCTGCCATGTGGAAGTCACACCAGCTGGGGGGACAAAAGCACCGACACAGATGAATAATTAAAATGACAGAAGCTGCTCCTAGCACGGGCAGGAAATTGACAGTGGCCATTGCTCAGGATGGGGGCAGGTGGTCAAGTTGGGAAGAGCAAAACCGCGTGTGCCTGAGGTGCCATTAGACTTCCAGACCAGGGTGGGATGCAGGATGGTTGGGGGGACAGGAGCTCTGAGCTGGTGGAAGAGAGGCGCCATTGGACTTCCAGACCAGGGTGGGACGCGGGATGGTTGGGGGGACAGGGGCTCTGAGCTGGTGGAGAGGTCCAGTGCAGGGGCCGGGCAGATCGCTGCTGCTGCTGTAGGGACAAGCGCCAGCATTCAGGAGAGGGGAGCAGGAGGATGGCTGCAGAGACAGGGCCAAGACTGAGGTCTGCATGGAGGACGAGTAGGTGGCAGCCAAGTGGACAGAGTGGGGTCAAGGCAGAGCTGAGGCACGGGACATGAGGATGACACAGGGATGGAGGACCGGGACTGGTACATGTAGGGGGACCCCAGGGTGAGGCTGGCAAGAACGGAATGTTTGTGAAGCAGCTAGAGCACTGGTGTCACGTGGACCTGCCACCATCCCCCAAAGCCAGAGCTGCATGGTTCCCCGGCTTTCCTGCTGGCACAGACGCTGTGCGCAGGAGGAGATGGGCCCTCTGGGAGCTCCCCGATAGTCTCCACGCCCCGACTTCAGAAGGTGAGGTGGTCACAGCTGGAACATCCGCCTCTGGAGGCCTCAGTGAGTGGGGAGATCCTGGCAGGCCTCTTGGCACAGAGCTTGACCGATGGAGGAAGGCACAAGAACGGGCTTCTGTGAGGCCGTGGTTCCGGCTCTGTGCGGAGCCAGACCAGGAGAGGTGAGAGGTTCCTTTTTCCAGGAGCAACCGGGCATCTTCCTTTCCTCATTTCTTCACAACGTCCCATATACCTCCAGCTCGACCTCACACTTCTGTCTGAATAACTTCCCACAAGGCAGACCATTCCCCTGCTAAGTTTCTCTATAACGCTAGAATGTTCTTCCTTCTCTCCAGCTGGAATCCGCTCCCTGCCCCCAACCACGGCCCAGCCATGCCCCCCACAGAGACCAGCCCTAACCCTTTTCTCCGAGGGCACTCTTTGGCTATGAACGGGTGGCCACTATCGGCCCCTTCCTTCTGAAAAAGTAAAAAAACCACACTCCAACTTGACAAAGATTGCCAAAATAGCATAATCCAACTTCCTTAAAACCAAGCCACAAAACTAAAACTCTCCAGCGAGAGCCTAAGCTATAAAAGCACAATACACGCCACAGAATAAAACCGTGGCATGGACATGAACTCTCCAACTGGCAAGCTCGTTGAACACAAAATATTTCTAAGTGAGTGATTTATTAATCACCCAAACTAGACATGATGACGAGACAGAGAAAGCCCAGCTGAGCAGGTTGCTCCCCAAGCCAACTCCTCAGTCCCTCCTCGGAACTCGGGGCACATTTTTCCCATAGAAACCCAGGCCGGCCTCACTGCACTGAGTCTCCCACTGACCATGACCTGAGTTTCCCTGGGACTCCCCAGGCTCCTGTCACTGCCGTGGAGGGCAGGGGGCCGGGGGGCCTCTTTCTGCCTGAGGCACCAGAAGGGGCAGCAGTGGCTGCAGGCGCTGGAGGGTCCGAGGCTGGAGCGGGGACTCTCCAGAACCGTGGGGCTGGACGTGTGGAGGCCCAGGGCTGGGGGGTGGGTGGGAGCCAGGGTGGAGGGGACCTTTTGGCCGGGGCTTTCCCCCGTGGGCCTGAGCCTGGCCACCTCACCTGCAGTCTACTGTGAGCTGATGGATCTCCTCACTCTGCCTCGGTGCCCTACATGTAACAACAGCAGAATGTGACACCAACCTAGAGTTCATGTGCACATTAAACAAGATAACTGGTTCTCTTTACTCTCATAAGCAGAAAAGAAACTGAAGATGGAAAAATAACAAAAACAAAAAAAGGAACCAAATAAACACATCCAGCCTGCCCACTGCAGTTTCTGAAATTCGGGGTGTGCTGATGACTATCTCCTCCCTCCCGTCTTCTCTTCCCTCCCATCTCCTCCTCTGTGACTGGGGCTCTCCATGGAAAGACGGGCCTGTCCCAGTGGCCCCAGGGTCTGACATGGGGAAGAGAAGGAGGAGCAGGGGGTGGATAGCCCTACCGCCAGGGGATCTCCAAGTGGCCAGGACATACTTCCTCAGAAGGACACACAGAGCCTGCGCGGCGAGGAGCCAGTGACTTCCCACCCTTGGGAGGTGCGGGTTTTCAAACAATTGTAAAATGGACACATAATACAACTCTGAGGTTCCTACATCTATTGCTGACAGAAGCAATCTTTTGGAGGCAGATAAAGCTTATTCTATACGGTGAAACTAAACATACCAGGCAGATCTTTCATGTATAAATTGCCTGCAGAGATGAATGGCTTCTGCCAGAAAGGAGAAGTGAGAACACGGCAGAAAGAGAAAGCGTGGACAGAACATTCAAAACACTGGTCACTGTATCCTGGATTTGGTTCCGAGTCCTGTTTCTTTTCATTAAGGAAGTTTATCCTCACCCCAGCTTAAGACTGATTAAATGACATGATTTTCATTGCACATAAAATAAGAAATAGAATTCCTTTTATTCTACAAAATATATCTCAACCACACGAGTGTCGGGATCCCTCTGGTCTCAGCTTCAGGTGCCCGTGTGTGTGTAACCCAAGATATGCTCCTCTTCCCACAGAGCAGCGGGCCTGCGAGGGTTCTGAGCTCTGTCCGCCCACCTGGGGCCCTCCTTGCCTTCCCACAGAGCGGCGGGCCCGCGAGGGTTCTGAGCTCTGTCCGCCCACCTGGGGCCCTCCTTGCCTTCCCACAGAGTGGCTGGCCCTCGAGGGTTCTGAGCTCTGTCCGCCCACCTGGGGCCCTCCTTGCCTTCCCACAGAGCGGCGGGCCTGCGAGGGCTCTGAGCTCTGTCTGCCTACCTGGGGACAGCAGCCCTTTCTGAGGCTGAGGACCGGGGCCAGCAGCTGCAGGACCACAGAAAGTTGAGAGAACATTTGGTTTCTCTTTAATGCACAAATATGGTGGCACCTCAAACTCACCGGCCCCTGGGCAGCTTGTGCGCCACAGCCTGTGCCTCAGCCCATCCCTGGCCCACAGCGACACCAGGCGCACCTAATCCAGCTCTCAGGGACAGAAGTGGGGACAAAAGCGTGACGTGACGATGAAACCCGAGAGCCTGCGGACTGTTGTGTTACTTTCTTGTAAAAAAAAAGAAAAAAAGAAAAGAGGAATATTTGGGAGGAACTCTCCTCACTTGGGAGAGTTTTTTTTTTTTTAATCATTGAACCAAAATGATAAAGATGACATCAGAGAAATCTTCAGTGAAATAAGACATTCCTGCCTACTTCCTTTTCAATCAGTCCATAAAAAGAATCCCTGTGCACAAAATTCTTTAAACACAGAAAGTAAGTTTTTGATTCCTCTTCATCCCACACTCTCAATTCATCTATTATATTTTTCCTGAGAAAATTCTGGGTCTCACCCAAATTTCCTGAATTGCTCAAATCCAGAAAGCACTTTGAAATCTTAACTTTCTGGTTTAAAAGCTGGTTATACAAGGGAAGAGCAAAAACACGTTTTAACTTGTCAGACACAGGCAGGCAGGTGGGTGCACTCCTCAGACACACAGTGCTGTATCACACTGGTGTTCAGAGCCACGGCAGTTCTCTTAAACAGCTTTCACAATACACGCCGAGGCCACCTGGGTGCCACAGAAAGCACCCCCAAAATTAACTCACCTAGAACCCTCCCACAAGGAGACAGGGAAAACAACTCGTCTTTTCTGAGGGCATCAAACGGCAAATACACTTTCACAATTTGAAAACTTTATGAAAAATAAAAAATATATACATCAGAAATTGTGACTTACCGCCATCAGACACAGTTGCAGACTGAAAGAAAAGAGAGAGAGACATGAGTTAATTAAGCCTCATGACAAAACTCCGGGAAATGAAACGTCCATCTGAGGAACACAACGGGCAGACGCTGGGAGGTTCTCAGAGGCACTCTCCAGGTGGAGGTGTCCCGGGAAAGCCAGACGGCCCAATGAGTCAAGAGTCACAGCTCCCACTCCGCCCAGACTGGGTGACACCCAACAAGAGGAAGTCATCCTTTTCATTTGAAAAGAACAGATCCCAGCATGTCTGACATTACAGTCTTAGTAACAGCATCAATGAAACCAACTTCACAAACTTCAGTAGTATCATGGCCTGTAAGTGACACATGCACCAGGGACAGCCACCAACAGCCCGCTCACTGCCCATGTGCCGTGACGCCACCCAGGGCCACAGTCGGGGGCAGCCACCAATAGTCCACTCAGTGCCCACGTGCTGTGACACCACCCAGGGCCACACTCAGGGACGGCCACCAACAGCCCGCTCAGTGCCCATGTGCCATGATGCCACCCAAGGCCACGCTCGCCACCCCTGGTGCTCTCCAGCATCACTGCCCTCCCACAGGGGTGGAACCAGGGCCTAGAGAGGTGCAACGACCACTGGGGGCAGCAGGAGAGGAGTCAAGCCCAGAGTCGAGCGTCAGACCCAGTGCCCGCCCGCCCAAGCAGTGCAAGAGCGGCCACCAGCAGGAGGGTTGGGGAGAAGCTTCCGAGGAAGGGGCTTGGAAGAGTGGAAGGAACTGGAGGAGAGCAGGGTGGCTGGCTTAAAGGCACCAGGGACAAGAACAAACAAGTCAAGTTATGCATAAGGGGTGGCAGGCAGTACTGGAAGGCCAGCATGACCAGGAAGAGGCCGAGAGCTCGAGGCAGTCAGCTGAGCCAGGAGGAAGCTGCAAAGAACAGGAAGCCACAGTGGCCCCGATGGAAGCCCTGATCAGGGCGACCTGGCGCTGCACTGGCAGGAAGGGCCCAGGGCACAGAGCCGTCAAGCAGGTGCGGGACAAGCCCGGGGCTCAGCCCAGGAGGGAGAGGAATCAGAAGGGGCAGGCTCACCAGGGGACACAGATGCCAGGAAGTGAGAGGGGCCGAGCAGAATGGAGCTCCAGAGGCTGAACAAACCCATGTTTGATCCGATCCCTGGGCGGGCACTCTGCTGCTATCTAGGCAGGAACCCCCTCACGTGGGGACCTCCCGGACAGCCTGGCAAGGACCCACTTCTGTCCTCCTCTCTGCCAAGGTAAGGGCTGCCAGGGCCAGGGGAGCGAACGAGAAGGTGCCGCTGTGAGGGGCAGCCTGGTACCTCCTGGCCACCCCCAAGAAGTGGAGGACACTGGGGCTTTAAGACCCCCCACACCAAAATCCAAACAAGTGAGGCCCAGAGGAACCTCCCAAGGGGAAGGGAACCAAGGAAAAGGAGCCAGGACTTCCAGCTGCTGCCCCTACCGTGGCCCTCCACACGCGCTGTGTGAGTTTTAACATGAGCGGCGCACCCATGGAATTCTGCACTTCCTGTCTGACTACCCCATGCTTAGCACAGGGCCCCAGCCCTGCCTCCCGGCCGGCCAGCAAGGGCAACCACGCCCCCACGCAGCCTGGGCATCCGGGGCCCACTGCCATCCCTGGCCCGGCAACCTACACCAGCTATGCGCATCTTTCTCCCCTTCAGAGTCTGTCCTCTGGCACCCAAAGTAAGCCCCCTGACAGGCACTGTGTGAGACCACCTGGGGCCAGCTTCGGAGGGTCCCGCCACCCCGACCCACTTCCCAGTAGTGCAAACACACAGCAGTCTGCATCCACCTCTTCACTGTCCTCTCGTCGGCCAGGAAGAGGAAAGAGCACACACCCCTCAAGCCAACATGTGGCCCTGGGCCCTCAGCCACAGGGACTGGTTTTTATCAGAGGCTGTGGGGCAGCCACATCACAGGTGCTGACATATACACTTTGGAAAGCTGTCATTCCTTCCATGCCCACAGTAAATCATCCACGATCATGTTGCAATCTAAATAATATCACAGCAGGCTGGGCACAGTGGCTCACGCCTGTAATTCTAGCACTTTGGGAGGCCGAGGTGAGTGGATCACCTGAGGTCAGGAGTTTGACACCAGCCTGGCCAACATGATGAAACCCCGTCTCTACTAAAATACAAAAATTAACCAGGTGTGGTGGTGGATGCCTATAATCCCAGCTACTCGAGAGGCTGAGGCAGGAGAATCACTTGAACCCGGGAGGTGGAGGCTACAGTGAGCCGAGATCGTGCCACTGCACTCCAGCCTGGGTCACAGAGTGAGACTTCGTCTCAAAATGAATAAATAATATCACAGGCAAACTATACCTTTGAGATTATGAAAAGAAAATCCACAAGGCCATACACAAAATCAAAAATGCTATCAATAATATCTGAAAGATAAATCATAAAATGTAAACTTCGTAAATATACAATGTCACGCTCATGAGTAAAATTCAATTCTCAGAATCTGGCAGGCTGAACAAAGTGCTCTGGAAAATCTCTATACACACAGCATTTACATCCCCCAAATTAGCTGAAACTCGAGAACCAGGAGAGAGGGGTGTCCCAGAGGCCAAATAGACTAAAGGAGAAGGTGGCCAGGAAGCGTGTGATGCCCACCGAGAGGCCGAGGAAGGTGGGCACGGGCTGTCGCTGCTCCTGTGATGGGCACAGGCTGGGGGCCCGCAGGGCTAGACCAGAGTCTCTGGGAGGCTCCAAGACAGTGCCACTGATGCAGGTAAAGTATAGAGCTGTTTTAAAAGTAAACTTTACCTTTTCAAACAGTTTTAAATTTATGGAAAATTTTATTTTAAAGACAGTAGAGAGATAAACATACTTTTTTTTTTTTTACAGTCTCGCTCTGTCACCCAGGATGGAGTACAGTGGCACAATCATGGCTCACTGCAGTCTCAATCCTCCTGGGTTTGAGCAATCCTCCCATGTCAGCCTCCTAAGTAGCTGGGCTCCAGGAGTTCACCAACATGCTCAGCTAATTTCTATATTTTTTGTAGAGACAGGGCCTCACTATGTTGCCCAGGCTGGTCTTGAATTTCTGGCCTCAAGCAATCCTCCCACTTTGGTCTCCCCAAGTGCTAGGATTACAGGTGTGAGCCTCCATGTCCCACTCAAACATGCTTTTTAATATACTGCTACTTCCAAAGGAGTAAAGGGAAATAGGGAAATCCCTGAAATGACACAAGGAAGGAATAGAGGGGGAAGCAGTTAGAAAATGCCAATGCCACTAGGGCCAGCCGGGTACCCCATGGTGAGCCTCGGCCACAGCACGGCTGTCCCCTCAACCTGACACCCTCCATCCAGCTCGGCCATGGCCCTCGGGGAGCAGTGTTGTCCTGGGTGCAACACTCCTGGAAGCCACATATATTAATGCAAATCCTTCCAGAAAGAACACAGCCCAACAGGGGCCCTCAGGAGTTCCAAATAGTGAGCCCACTTGAATATGAGTTCACTACGAAAAACCCAAGGACAGGCCCAACATGAGTGGGTGTCAGCAGAGACAACAATGAGCAGAGCCTCAGACGCTGGAACAATCTAATGCAGACGGTTGAATAACTATCTGTGAAGCTATAGAGAAACAAAGGCTGCAGTAGAACAAGAGCACCGTGCAGATCGGAAAAAGAACCAGATGGAAGGAATGTCTGACAGTGAAAATACAATAGGTGAAGTTAAAGATTCAATAGGAAGGCTAAACAGAGAGCAGGCAGTTGAAAAGAGAATTTGGGAACTGGAAGATGGAACTGAAAACAACCACTGACTACAGCACAGAGGGATAGACAGAGAAAATGAGGAGGAGTGAGAGAGAGCAGCAGAGAACTGAGGCAGTCTCCTCAGGATCTGAGGTTCAGAAATGACTGTAGAGAACTCCTAAAGACCGTCACCTACAAATGGTGCTGTGAGCAGGACTAATGCAAGTCAGCAAGACTTTTCAGCGAATCCCATGATGCTCATCTCCCAAGGTGGTCACAGGAGTTGAGACACCCACCACAGTGGCTCAGCACAGCATCCAGTCGGCACTCAGCAAAGAATTAATTTACTAATCATCAGTGTCGCTTCCGGGTCACGGCTGGGCTTGCCTGTGCTCAGGAGCGGAGCTGAGGAGGAGGCAGAGTGACTGAGGGCTTGTCTCAGCATGAGGAAGGGCAGGGAAGGAGAGGGCACCTTGTGGTTCCTTTCTTCATTTCAAAGAGGGACATTATATCTCTGACAAGAACTTTTAGAATTTATGTCATCAATGCAAGTGGAAAAAATAATGCAAAATGATTTCATAGTATAATCACAAATGTGTAAAATTTTCTTTAAAATGTAAGATCTGTGAAAACACACTCTCAAATACTGAAAAGACACAACTAGCCACACAGGAACAATATCCAAAGCTAACAGCAGTCAACTGCCCTTGAATGGTGAGGTTATGACTATTTTTTGACAAATAAAACTTTGTGGTGTACAATGGGTGAAGGCGCCAGGTGCTGGCAGGGAAGCCTCTGACCTTCACATACAGGTGGCTGGACCTCAGTTTACACAGTGCACAGCTGTCTCACTCCCAGGTATATTCATTAAACAAAAGCAGTAAGATTCATGGTAATTATAAATGATCTCTTTGCAAATTAAGTAATCTTGTCAGGAAAGTCATCACCAATTTCTCTGAAAGTATGAAAACTTGGAGGAGGACAGCAGTTTGATGTCCAGGTGATATGGTTTGGCTGTGTTCCCACCCAAATCTCATCTTGTAGTTCCCATAATCCTGTGTTGTGGGAGGGACCCGGTGGGAGGTAACTGAATCATGGGAACAGTTACCCTCATGCTGTTCTTGTGAGAGTGAATGAGTTCTCACAAGATTGGATGGTTTTATAAGGGGTTATTCCCTCTTTTGCTCAGCACTTCTCTCTCCTGCCACCATGTGAAGAAGGACGTGTTTGCTTTCCCTTCTGCCATGATTGTAAGTTCCCTGAGGCCTCTCCAGCCATGCAGAGCTGTGAGTCAATTAACCCACTTCCTTTATAAATTACCCAGTCTCAGATATTTCTTCATAGGAGCATGAGAACAGACTAATACAGTAAATTTGTACCAGAAGTAGGGTGCTGCCATAAAGATGCCTGAAAATGTGCAAGTGACTTTGGAACAGGGTAACAGGCAGAGGCTGGAACTGTTCGGAGGGCTTAGAAGAAGATAGGAAAATGTGGGAAAGTTTGGAACTTCCTAGAGACTTGGAGGGTTCAGAAGACAGAAATACGTGTGAAAATTTGAACTTCCTAGAGATCTGCTGAATGGCTTTGACCAAAATGCTGACAGTGATATGGACAATGAAGTACAGGCTGAGGTGGTCTCAGATAGAGATGAGGAACTTGTTGGGAACTGGAGTAATGGTCACTCTTGCTATCCTTTAGCAAAGAGACTGATGGCACTTTGTCCCTGCCCTAGAGATCTGTGGAACTTTGAACTTGAGAGAGATGATTCAGGGTATCTGGCAGAAGAAATATCTAAGCAGCAAAGCATTCAAGGGGAAGCAGAGCATAGAAGTTTGAAAAATGTGCAGCCTGACGATGTGATAGAAAAAAAAAAAATTTCTGGGGAGAAATTCAAGCCTGCTGCATAAATTTGCATAAGTAATAAGGAGCCAAATGTTAATCACCAAAACAATGATGAAAATGTCTCCAGTGCACATCAGAGACCCTTGGAGCAGTACCTCTCATCACAGGCCTGGAGGCCTAGAAGGGAAAAATGGTTTCCTGGGCTGGGCCCAGGGCCTCCCTGCTCTAGGCAGCCTCAGGACATGGTGTCCTGAATCCCAGCTGCTTCAGCTCCAGCCATGGATAAAAGAGGCTAATGTACAGCTCAGGCCATTGCTTCAGAGGGTGAAAGCCTCAAGCCTTGGCAGCTTACATGTGGTACTGGGCAAAGAAGTCAAGAATTGAGGTTTGAGAACCTCTGCCTAGATTTCAGAGGATGCATGGAAATGCCTGGATGTCCATGCAGAAGTTTGCTGCAGGGGTGGGGCCCTCATGCAGAACCTCTGCTAGGGCAGTGTGAAAGGGAAATGTGGGGTCAAAGTCCCCACACAGAGTCCCCACTGGGACACTTCCTAGTGGAGCTGTGAGAAGAGGGCCACCCTCCTCCACACCTCAGAATGGTAGATCCACCAACAGCTTGCACCATGCACCTGGAAAAGCCACAGACACTCAGTGCCAGCCCTTGAAAGCAGCTGGGAGGGGAGGTGTATCCTGCAAAGCCACAGAGACAGAGCTGCCCAAGGCCGTGGGAGCCCACCTCTTGCATCAGTATGCCCTGGATGTGGGACATGGAGTCAAAGGAGATCATTTCGGTTTAATGACTGCCCTATTGGATTCTGGACTTGCATAGGGCCTGTAGCCACTTTGTTATGGCCAATTTCTCCCACTTGGAGTGGGGGTATATACCCAATGCCTGTACTCCCATTGTATCTTGGAAGCAACTAACTTGCTTTTGATTTTACAGGCTCATAGGCAGAAGGGACTTGCCTTGTCTCAGATGAGACTTTGAACTTGGACTTTTGAGTTAATGCTAGAATTAGTTAAGATGTTGGGGGACTGTTGGAAGGGCATGATTGTGTTTCAAAATGTGAGGATATGAGATTTTGGAGGGGTCAGGGGTGGAGCGATGCGGTTTGACTATGTCACCACCCAAACCTCATCCTGAATTGGAGTTCCCATAATCCCCATGTGTCATGGGAGGGATTCAGCGGGAGGTAATTGAATCATGGGGGCAGTTACCCCTGGTGATAGTGAGTAAGTTCTCATGAGAGCTGATGGTTTTATACGGGGCTTTCCCACTTTTGCTTGGCACTTCTCTCTCCTACTGCCATATGAAGAAGGACATGTTTGCTTCCCTTTCATCATGATTGTAAGTTCCCTGAGGCCTCCCCAGCCATGTGAAACTGTGAGTCAATTAAACTCTTTCCTTTAAAAATTATCCAGTCTCAAGTATTTCTTCATAGCAGCATGAGAACAGACTAACAGGTAATATTAAATTTTTATTTAAGGTACGCAATGTGATATTTTAATATATGTATACACTGTAATATGATTATCACAATCAAGCAAATTAACATGTACCTCTATCACCTCACTTAGTTACCATTTTTGTGTGTGGTGAGAACCTATTCTCTTAGCAAATTAAGATTTACTCTCGTAGCAAATTTCAAGCATACAATAAATGCAACATTATTAACTACAACCACCAAGCTGTACATTAGATCTCTAGAACTTACTCATCTTATAAATGGAAGTTTGTACCCTGTGTCCAACATCTCTCCACCACAACCCCCAGGCATTGGTAAGCACCAATCTACTCTCTGCGTCCATGAATTCAAGGGGTTTTTTTGTTTTTTTGCTTTTTTTTTTTTTTGAGACGGAGTCTCACTCTGTCGCCCAGGCTGGAGTGTGGTGGCGCGATCTCGGCTCACTGCAAGCTCCACCTCCCGGGTTCACGTCATTCTCCTGCCTCAGCCTCCCAAGTAGCTGGGACTATAGGTGCCCACCACCACGCCCGGCTAATTTTTTGTATTTTTAGTAGAGATGGGGTTTCATCATGTCAGCCAGAATGGTCTCGATCTCCTGACCTCGTGATCCGCCTGCCTCGGTCTCCCAAAGTGTTGGGATTACAGGCGTTAGCCACCGCGCCCGGCCAAATTCAATGTTTTTAGAGTCCACATATAAGTGAAGCCACACGTTTGGCTTCATTCATGTTGTTGCAGGAGTTCCTTGAAGGCAGAATATGCTATTCTTGTTCTCTCTCTAAACATACACACACACACACACACATACACACGCACACACACACACACACATACTGCACATTCCTTTATCCCTTAGGTTTTCATATCTTAGCTATTGTGATTAACGCTTCCATGAACATGGGAGCACAACTATGAGAGACTGATTTTATTTCCTCTGGAGATACACCCAGTAGTGGATCATATGGTAGTTCCATATTTAATTTTTCAAGGAACCTCCACGCTGTTTTCCACAATGGCTGTACAATTTACATTCCCACCAATAGTGTAAGGGTTCCCTCTTCTCCTATCCTCACCCACACTTGTTATCTTTTGCCTTTCTGGTAACAGCCATTCTACAGGCATGCAGTGACAGCTCACTGTTGTGACTGCATTTCTCTGATGATGGGTGATGCTGAGACCTCTGCATATACCTATTGGTCATCTGTAGAGTTTCTTTGGAAAAATGTCTACTATGGCCTTTTGCCATTTTTTAATTGGGTTATTTGGTTTTTGCCACTGAGTTGTATGAGTTCCTTATGTATTTGGATATTAACCCCTTACTGGATATGCAGTTTGCAAATATTTTCTCCCATTCACAGGTTCCTTTTTCATTTTGTTGGTTGTTTCCTTTGTTGTGCAGAAACTTTTTACCTCAATGTAATCCCAATTGTTTACTTTTAGTTTGTTGCTTATTCTTTTAGTGTCATGTCCAAAAAAAAAATCATTGCCAGGACTGATGTCATGGAGCTTTCCCCTGTGTTTTCTCCTAGGAGTTTTTTTGGTTTCAGGTCTTAAGTGCCTTTAATCCATTTGTGAGCTGATGTTTGTGTATGGTGTGTGATGAGGACCCCATTTCTCCACATGACTTCAGGGGCAGCCATTCCCACATCTCCTGGCACATGTGGACCACTGTAAACATGTTTATGAATTAAAGCACAACATTCTTAATGTGTACTCTCATATACAGTACTATTTGTATTAATAACTTGTTTCCATTGGCCTATACTTCTTGGATTCTTTCCAAATTTCCATATATACACATTATACTTACAAAAAAAGTACAGTCACAAAAACAAAGTCACCCATGGAAAAAGATCCCAGTAAGTCAGCATTTTTCGGTGCTTACAATTTAAACATATACCATAATTAAACAGCTATAAAAATTTCTATAACACGCCTCCAGAATTGGAATTTACACTAAAGTAAATACATTTCTGTTTTAAGGAAACTGACAAAGTATTTTAAAATGTAACTTAAGTCCGCACAATCTCTGCTCCTCCGCGGGTCTCTTGAACATGTCAGCTCAGCTGACAAGGACTCAATTGCTCCTCTGCAGGAAGTCTGTCTGGGCCACACACGTCCATGGAGATCATGGATATTTTATTTTGAAATTAATGTTTTGAAAGTTTTAAAATATTTATGTGAATAGTGTCACATGAGGAATCTAACCTTTATTAAGGTTTATTCTGTCAGTAATACTAGACAAAAGGAATTATTAGAACATATAATTTCCAAATTTTATTGGTTTACAGTAATATACTGTAATATAAATTTTTCATTTTGAGCCACTGACAAAATTGTCTACCTTGAACATAAAAACTATTCAATCACCACATGATGTTCCTAAAATAAGGCACCAAAGGCCTGCAAGTTGCTCAAATGCATTAAATGTTTTCAATGCAAAGAGAAGAAATATAAATAAATGAATTAAGAATTTAATAATCAGCTGGGCTGGTGACTCACACCTATAATCCCAGCACTTTAGGAGGCCGAAAAAGGAGGATCACTTGAACTCAGGAGTTCGAGATCAGCCTGGGCAACATGGCAAGACACTGCCTCTACAAAAAATACAAAAATTAGCTGGGTGTGGTGGTGTGTGCCTATAGCTCCAGCTACCTGGGGGGCTGAGGCAGGAGTATCGCTTGAGCCCCCTAAGTGGCTGGGACTCTGATGGCTCCTGCACAGAGGGACCCAGTCCTTTCCAGCTGGAAGAAAGTCAAGGCTGCAGTGAGCCATGATCACACCACTGCACTCCAGCCTGGGTGGGAGAGTGAAACCCGGTCTCAAAAATAAAGAGAATTTAACAATCCAATTTGCACCTAATATATGCTTTACTTTTTAAAATTTCATCCTTTACATTTCAAGACAATCTCTTGCTGGACTAAATGCAGAAAAGCACAGCATCCACACCAGAGGCTGAGGCCTTGGAAAGGTGCGTCTGGGAGGCTCTCTGAGGCTGAGTATAGCACAGAGAGAGTATTCAGGAGAGGATGCCCTGGCTTGGTGGCTCCCTGCACTCCCACATGCTGGGCTGCTCTCTGCTCCACTAGCACAGAGGTCTTCAGACCCAGCCATGACCCTCCAAGGGGCCAGCAAATCAATTCAGAGTCTGTGAGCAGCATGTTAAAAAATGAAATGGGATAAAACAGAACAACATGGAGGAAGCATGCGGCAGGTCTCCAGGCCCGTGCTGTCCGTGGACCCCACTTCTGAGCTGCAAGTCTGTGTGTGGACACAGTGCATGTGCACGCCTGTGTGCAGGGTCTTGGGGGACATGTGTCTCCCCTGAGGGTGGCAGCACAAGGACTCCGACGACCCCTGCACAGAGGGACCCAGTCCCCTCCTGCTCCATCTGCCTCTCCACTCCTCAGCATGGTGCCCTCCTCACTGCAGCCCAGCTCCCATGTGCAACCTCGCCTGGCAGCGCAGCTGCCACAGCCCAGCCTGCGGGGAGGGCAGCACACCTGGTGCTGAGACACAGATCTGCACTTCTCCCTTTAAAGCGTGTGTGTGCTTCCTCCCTTTAAAGTGTGTGTGTGTGTGTGTGTGTGTGTGTGTGTGTGTGTGTGTGTGTTCCAAGGAGCTTTTCAACCTTGAATAAAATCAGAAGGAACTGAACCGGGGCAAAAACCACAATGACAGCATATTTCAAAGCAGCAGCAGCTAATATTCATTTTACATCCTTGGTGGAGCCTAAGATAATACGTTCTGACAACTTTTGACCCCAAAGTAGTGCCCTTCTGGGGCAGCAGTAGGGGCCATCTGACTTTGGGATGCTCCTCCTTGTCACACCATAACCCTCTGTTGGTACAAACACCACACAGGCCTTTGCCCTCCTCAGCTCACCCAGTCTCAGCAGCTAAGGGCCCTCCAACACGCAGACAGGTGGCAGGCTGCCAGGCATCCACACCGATATTCGTGATTTAGGTTCTCCATGTGGCAGTGCCAACTCCCCACAAGGAAAGACGAGTGTAAAAGTCAGCTGTGCTGAGAGGCTCTGGGCAGGGACTGGCACTAACACAGCTGGCCACCAGGAGCTCATCCCATGTTGGAGATGAGGCTGGAGATGAGGCTGGAGATAAGGGCTGGAGATGAGGCTGGAGATGAGGGCTCGAGATGAGGCTGGAGATGAGGGCTGGAGATGAGGCTGGAGATCAGACTGGAGATGAGGGATGGAGACAAGGGCTGGAGATAAGGGGTGGAGATGAGGCTGGAGATGAGGGCTGGAGATGAGGGCTGGAGATAAGGGCTGGAGATGAGGCTGGAAATGAGGGCTGGAGATGAGGGCTGGAGATGAGGCTGGAGATCAGACTGGAGATGAGGGATGGAGACAAGGGCTGGAGATGAGGGATGGAGACGAGGGCTGGAGATGAGGTTGGAGATGAGGCTGGAGATGAGGGCTGGAGATGAGGGCTGGAGATGAGGGCTGGAGATGAGGCTAGAGATCAGACTGGAGATGAGGGATGGAGACGAGGGCTGGAGATGAGGGGTGGAGATGAGGCTGAAGATGAGGTTGGAGATGAGGCTGGAGATAAGGGCTGGAGATGAGGGGTGGAGAGGAGGGCTGGAGATGAGGACTGGAGATCAGACTGGAGATGAGGGCTGGAGACGAGGCTGGAGATGAGGGATAGAGACGAGAGGTGGAGATGAGGGGTGGAGCGGAGGGCTGGAGATGAGGATGGAGATGAGGATTGAAGATGAGGCTGGAGATGAGGCTGGAGATGAGGGCTGGAGATGAGGGGTGGAGATGACGGGTGGAGAGGAGGGCTGGAGATGAGGACTGGAGATCAGACTGGAGATGAGAGGTGGAGATGAGGGGTGGAGAGGAGGGCTGGAGATGAGGACTGGAGATCAGACTGGAGATGAGGGGTGGAGATGAGGGGTGGAGATGAGGCTGGAGATGAGGGTTGGAGATGAGGCTGGAGATCAGGCTGAAGATGAGGGCTGGAGATGAGGGGTGGAGAGGAGGGCTAGAGATGAGGACTGGAGATCAGACTGGAGATGAGGGGTGGAGATGAGGCTGGAGATGAGAGTTGGAGATGAGGCTGGAGATCAGGCTGAAGATGAGGCTGAAGATGAGGGGTGGAGATGAGGGGTGGAGATGAGGGCTGGAGATGAGGGCTGGAGATGAGGCTGGAGATGAGGGGTGGAGATGAGGCTGGAGATGAGGGCTGGAGATGAGGGCTGGAGATGAGGGGTGGAGATGAGGGGTGGAGATGAGGCTGGAGACGAGGGGTGGAGATGAGGGGTGGAGATGAGGGGTGGAGATGAGGCTGGAGATGAGGGGTGGAGATGAGGGGTGGAGATGACGGGTGGAGATGAGGGCTGGAGATAAAGCTGGAGATGAAGCTGGAGATGAGGCTGGAGATGAGGCTGGAGATGAGGCTGGAGATGAGGGCCGGAGATGAAGCTGTAGATAAGGGCTGGAGATGAAGCTGGAGATTAGGGCCAGAGATGAAGCTGGAGATGAGGGCTGGAGATAAGGGTTGAAGATGAGGGCTGAAGATGAGGCTGGGGCCCACACCCAGGGAAACGTTTCTTGATATGAACTAAGACTCAGCGACTGTCTCAAAATGACCTCCTGTGCAGCTAAGCCGTGGTCTCCGAGCCTCCTGTCTCCCTCAGGCTGGCCCTTGAGCTCCGACCCCTCCTGGCAGCCCCCTTGGCAGTATCTGGCATATCCAAGGGTTGGTTACAGGGTTATGAACTGCCCTGCCCACAGGGACAGGCGGTGCACGGCAAACGCAAGCTGAGAACTCTCCCACTCACGTGGCAAAGCATCTGCTGAGCTCCCACGACGCGGCGAGCCATCCTGAGATGCTGGATGGACAAAACGAGCATGCGAACTGAACTGGCAGCCCTGTCCCACAGAGCCCAGTCCAAGGCAGAAAGCCATGGGGCATAGAGCAGGGGCGGCTAGGATGGCGCTGCTCATTCTGGCAGGTGCATGGACGGGGCGCGGCAGGGGCAGCTGGAGGCTCCGCGGTGCTCCAGGCAAGAGATGGGGACGAGGGCAGGCTGCAGCAATGGGGGTGAGAAAGTGTAAACTCAGAGATTTTGAAGGCCGAGCCCAGGAGCTTGGTGACGTGGAGTATTAGAGGGTGTGGGCTCAAGCAGAAGGGACAGGGCCAGCCCTTCCTGAGATGCAGGAGACTGAGGGAGGGTACACTGGAGGCGAGGGGAGAATCCAAGTCATGTTTGGGACTTAAGTCTGAGGGGCCTCCTGGATGTCTGAGGAGACACGGTGAGAAGATGTGGACCTGTCACTGAGGCCGGGGCCCAGGGCGGAGGTGCCCACTGCAGGGGCAGGTTGGGAGGGCAGCATGTGAGGGATGAATCAAGCCTGTCATGGAAGGTGGTGGAGGAAGGAGACCGGTCCCCGCCCAGCCCAGGCCTCCCCTTGAAGACCTGACAGTGGTGAGAAGCCAGTGGAGTCGGAGGGGAAGAGGGGAACCCAGAGGGCGCTGCTGCAGAAGCCCAAGGAAAACTGGTCCAGTACTCGAAGCGCAGCAGCTCCTGCTGTCTGGAGAGGCCGGGTCCCTGCATCACGTGCAGGATGGCAAAAGCGCTGCAAGGAACCTCAACCAGCCTCCACATCCGCCCAACAGAGACCAGGACGCCTGCGTTCACAGAGCTGCATGGGACCCGGTAGGAGAAGGTGCTGAGTGCTCAAGGGCCTCGCCACGCGAGCTTGCCGCCTTTCTCCTTAGAACCCAGGAGAAAGGGGTGGGGGTTTCTGCCTGAGAAGGATACACCTCTGAGTACATAACATGGACGGACAGTTTACAGCATAAGGTGTCCAATTTTTTAATGAAAAGAAGAGGAAAGAGGTGAAAATAGAAATTTATTAAAACAGTTTTTCTCAAATATACTTGGAGCTTTCCTCATATAGATGACAAGACTCAGAGCATCATAAAATGAGGGAAGAATCTGCAACCAGCATGTGAAGTGGGACGCATGGATGCTCACCAGCACAGATTCCAGGCCCTCCTGCACCAGGCTCAGGGCAACAGAGGTCTGGGGCAAAAGGCAAGCTGACCGACACGGCAGGACACAGGCAGGCAGAGGCCAGGCACACGGCCACAGCACACAGGGCGTGCCCTGCAATCCCAATGCCAGTCAGCACTGCACTTCAGGGTCCCGAAGGAGCGTGGGCACATGAGGGCCATTTGGGAGACACGATCAGTGACACTGGTGAGAGAGACTAGGTTAATCCAGAATAGAAAAGAGACACGGTGAAATACAAAAACCTTCCTTGATGACCCACCAAGCCCACCCTACAGAGGCTCACAAATCACCCAGCAGAGGTGTCCGCAGACATGTCAGCCCCAGGCACGTCAGCCCAGGCGTGCCCCGAATCCCTCTTGTGTCCTGCAGCGGCCATCAGCCCTGCCCCCCTGCCACCAGCCTCAGCCCCAACACGACCTGGTCCCACGGGGGCTGGGACTCTCTGTTGGAGGACCCTGGAACCTGGCCCGGCCTGCCCGCCCATGGCAGACTCATGAGGGAAGGGTGAAGGTTCCGGTCAAAGGCATGGGGGCCCAAAGGCTGCAGCCAGAGTCACTGCCACGTGTCGCCAGTGGTCACCGCCTCCTCTTAACCACACTCCGTCTTCCTCATTATCCTTTCACTTCCCCAGGCTCCGACACAGGCCCTGCCCTTTTCCCTGCGTGAGCATCTGTCTGCCTCAAGCCTCACTGTCAGGTCTCACCGCATCCTCTGCATGACCACAGCCGCGCCGGGCCACAGACTGCACTAGCTCCCATGCCTCCTCCCTCCTGCCCTTCCTCAGTGACCATGGTCTCCACACTGCCTACAAGAGAACGTTCCACGTTTTTAAACAGTGCAACCCTTTTTAAAGATTTTTAAAGTATTAAACAGAACGTCAATGCCTGGAGGGGAGAGAAGCCCCGTGGTCTCTGGAAAGTTCTTTCCGTCACACTCCGGCAGCCTGAAGACAAGCCCATGCTGAGAGAAATGAAGACAAATCTACACCGCACCTCATGTGCTCCCAAGTGTCTAAAGGGCTTTGCCTTGAGAAACAAAGTTTCTGCCAATTTCCGACACTGCAGAACCTCTTTTCATGAAGGAAGGAAAGGACACCCTGAGACATCACAAAACCACACCCTGACGGCCGCCGCCACCTCCACGCCAGTCACACAGAGCACACCTGGGGGACCCAGTGCGGATGCGCCCGAGGCAGCCTCTGACAGCCGAGGACCGGAGTCAAACCACTAGCTCACACACAGGAGGAAAGTCGGGGAAGCCGACGCTCAGGCGGCTCGGCAACAACTGTCACGCTCGTCCAGCCGTGCCAGTGGGGCCTTCACCTGGGCACTCACTTGCAGTGGTGACTTGTTCCCACGACTCAGAGGAGAGGTGGAACTGCCCCGGAAAGTCCCACCCAGGACCCTGTGACAGCCACAGGCTGACTGAACGGCTGCTGCCTGCCAGGGAGGCTCAAGCTGGGCCGCCCAGGGCTGCAGGAGCCCCCAGCCCAGAGCAGCCACCCCACAGCAGGGCACCCTGGGAGGGGTGTGCAGGCAGAGAGCAAGGGCTCTCTTCCCCCAGGCAATTCCTATTTCTTTGGGCCTGGGGTCTCGGTGCCCCCTCTCAGCATCTAACTAGTGTCAGAGCCTGCAACACCTGACGCCACACGGTTTATGAAACAGGATGAGATGCCCCGATGAGGTGACGGGCATGGGTATCTTCCTGGCCTGCCGAAGCCAGGGAGCCAGGGATCGACTGATCTGGCCAGCCAGAGCCTCCAGAGATTCTCTCCAAGTGGAAATCCCGGCAGCTCCCCCGCATGCTCTTTGAATGGAGTCGGGCAACAGCTCCTAGAAAAGCGGTGGCGTCCTCCCCCTCAGGATGAGGGGACCTGGAGACACACGGGCCTCCGAAAGAGTGCTGCTGCAGACACAGACGGCAGCACCCCAGCATTCCCTGGCCCTCCCATTTTTTAGAACAACTACCTGACGCTCAGAGGGGGAAGTAATTCTGCCGACCCCAGAGGCTTTCCAGCCCCTCATCTGCTGGCCAGAGCCCAGACAGGCAGAGCTGCAGCAGAGACGACCACCCGCCTGGTGTGCCTCTGACTGAGGGGGGAGTCGCTCATTCTGATGCCTGGCGACCACATCAGCCAGATTCCAATACGCTCGCGTGAACTACTTATCCGCCAGTGCAAGCACTTGCAAGAGCTTCAAAAGGAAGTCCAAATCATGTAAACGGGCACTTACAAAGGCAGGTTTTTAATGACTTTACACGGAATAAAAAACAAAATTTTCTACAACTTGCCTGGATGTACACTGAGATGAAAGTGCTGCCTACACATTAGTACAAATGGCTAACTGATTAACTGGCCCATGAAACCCATGACAGTTCCAAAATTCACCTTCCGATGCAGGATATGAAACAGAGGTTACAGGAACACATTCCTCCTGCACCAAGACAGCCAGAGGCGGCCCGCAGCAGGCACGCCCCAGAGAAGACCAAAGCCGCTCCTCCAGCCTCACGCAGCTTCACCTTCCAAGCGGCTTTCCAAACGCACAGAAAGCTGGTGGATTTCATCAGACTCACGCTGGCCCTGCCCAGCAGACCCGCGTCTATTTCCCACTTAAAAGGAAGGCACAGCTCATTTTCCCGTCCCCAACCTCCATGCCCCTCATCTCTAAACTAGTAGTTTCTCCTTCAGTTCTCTACAGAAGACTTTAATTAGATATTAGGAAAACATTAAGATTATACAATTCCCAGAAAAGAATGAATTCAAAATCAGTGCCCAGTAATTACTAAGACTTCTGTACATAATTTAAATTTATTTTTATCTTTACATCAACACAGCCATAAGAGGAAAATAGAAATTATTTTTATTTCATCTCAATTCTTTTAAAAAGCCATTTTAGAGTAACTTCAACTTCATAAGCTCATATAGTAATCACTAATATGATCTATAGTAGCTACCTATATGCACATTAGCCAAATCAACTCATTACATTTAGAAATGTAAGCTACCATCATTTAAAGAGCCTAAGATTTTGATATATTTATCTAGCCTAAAATTAATATTTCAACAAAATCAATTCACTCACATCTTCCAAATCTATGAGAATTACTATGGTAAAGGAAAGAAAAACATTCGATGCCTTCTGTAAGTTCTAACTTAAAACCTGGCAGCTCGGGCTCCCGAAGGATTGAGGCCGGCGGCCGGGTGTGTGGGGCCCGGGACGCGCTGCAGTCCCAGAGCCTCGGCCGAGCCTCCGCAGCGCTCGCTTTGAGCTGTGGTGCAGACACATGAAAAGCATTTCCAAAGCTTATCCTTACAAGCATTTGCAAGTCCCATGGCTGCCACTCGCTAAAACAGGATAACCAGGGTGCCACGCTTTCTTACCACTGATTAAATGAAAAGAAAAAGCCGGAATAACTTACCTGCTGGTCATTGGAAACGTGCGTTTCGTTTGACAACTGTTTCCCCAAATTCATTGTAAGGCACCGAGCCACACTAGGCACCCGGGTCTAAGACACACCATTCAACACCGCAGCTTGTGCGTGTCAGAAAAGTTTAGAGGCATTTCCGATGAAGTTCCCTCTCGCTCCCTTCGTAACCCATGGCAACAGGACACTGCAGGAAGCTGTGGCTTGCCAGGGTTTCAGACTCTATCTCAATTGTCTCATCCAAAGAAAGAAACGTCATTTACATAAATCACGCTGTGAGATCATTTTTAAACTATTTCCTCTACCAAATCAGAAGAATAAAACTTCGGCCGATAGGGGTAATTTCTCAGTCAGTAAAACAGCTGCAGAGAATTTGTTTTTTTTAGCATCGTGGTGCAGTTCACAACCTTAATTACAGTTGCCAATGATTCTATTCTAAGCCTCCACATGCACCAGCTTACTGGGTGGCAGCCAGCGGGATCTGGCACACGCCTAAAGCCCTCTCAGTGCTATCTGTATTCCGTGATCTGCTCTGCCCACCCTCCAAATATATGGAACAACCAGAAAGCGAGGGAACCATGATGGATCCTGGCTCTAAAAAGGAAGGCGGAAAGAAAAAGAAAACTATTTATAAAGCCTAGAGATCACTGCAAAATCATCTGTTAATTTTCTAGAGATTTAGGGGTAAACCGCTCACCCCAAAGTGCTTCCCTGCTGTCAAAATCATGCAGAATGGGCCATCTGGGTCTCGGTCTAGGCTCTACGAATCCTAAACCTGAAACGTTAGATTGGGGGAAGCTTCACCATTAGAACTGGGGAAGCTTCTTGCCCAGGAACTGCAAACTCAGTGCCCACAGGGCCACCAGGCTAGGTCCATGGCTCTTGGGTCTGGGGTGAGGCTGCCAGCTGGGAAGGCACTGTGCCAGCTCTGCTTCTGCCCTTCTGTGGAGGAACATGAGCATTCCCAACACGAGAGTGTTCAGTGACAGAACCCACCGCACTGGGTACACGCTGCATTTCACAAATGCACAATGGCTGCTTGCAGAATGCGCGGCAGCTCACGCTTCCTTAGAAGGCTTTTCTCAGGAGCTGTGCACGTAACAAAAGTGTGGGGGAGTCTGTAGGAGCAGGCAGGCAGGCGCCCAGCCACACCCCCAGCAAGTGGAGGAATCACCCCAAGGCAGCCATACCTCCCTCTGCACAGCTGCTCCTCATTGGAAGGGGCGCCACCTCCACTTCTGTCACCAGCCCAGGAAGGGGCTCCCGCCCAAGCTACTGGGACCCGCGGTCAGCCCCGTAGGTCTGGAGTGGACTCATAAGCCCTGTTCCTCGGCAGGGCCTCGCCTCTACCTACCATGGCCCCACCCACTTCCCCTGGGTTCTGGGCCAGAGGGTCTACCTTATGTACGATAGGCATGGCAGGTAGTGTGACAGAAGCTGGAGCACGCATAGACCAGGCCCCCAGACCACATCACCATTCCTGGGCTAAGCCACATCTCTCAGATAAAACCAGCATCCTTGTCCCCTGCCCTCCCGTCAGCACCATGCACCCAGCCGCCACCACACACACAGGCATCCCACACACACGCATGCACCCCACACACATACACACACCCCACACACATGTACAACCCATACACACGCACCCTCCACACACACACCCCACACACACGTACCTCCTACACACGCCCCACACACACATGCACCCCACACACACGTACCCCCACACACACGCACCCCCTATACCCCCCCCCACACACCCCAGACACACACACGCACCCCCCCACGCACACACCCACACACACACATGCACCCCCCGCACACACACAGGCACCCCCCCACACACACATGCCCCCCACACACACCCCACACACACGTATCCCACCACACACACACACACTCCACACACCCCACACACAGCCACAGGCACCCCACACCCAGGCACATACACACACACAAGCACACACACACAGGCACCCCCCCACATACAGGCACACACACAGGCACCCACACACACAGAGCACCCACCCATGTACACCCACCCAGGCACACTTTCAGAGATAGCAATCTGAAGGTTCCAGAACAACAGCAAGGGGTTCTGGGGTGGCCGGGTGAGCCCCTGACACTGACCTGCCCATTACCCTCATTGGCTTCTGAGGGGCCTGCACTACTGACAGTTTACAGAGCTGTGGAGGAGACAGTGGTCTCCAGGCAGGAGCAGAGGACAACAGCATCCTTGTCCCCCAAGGGCCCCCAAACCCTGGGGAAAGCCACCAGCGCCTGAGAAGTGGATGCAGCCTGGGCGTGCGTGGGGCCTTCTGTTGAGAGGTTATCACCTAAGTGCTAAACTGATTTCACCTCAATTCTTTCAGACAGAAACATCTTCATCCCAGTGTGTTCCATCGAGGACAGAAAGGAAGAAACACGATTTCACGTTGTCTACGTGGTTTATTCTACAGAGCCCACAAAGCAGCCCAGGCCGCTAGAGTTCCGCGTGCTGCTGTCCAGTCGCTAACAACAGGTCCTCCGGACTCTCCTGTCTCTCTAGCCTCCCCCATCTCCTCTTTTGTGGGAGCCTGTCCTTTTCTGCAGCTGCTGGCCTCCCCTGTCTAGCCAGGGCCTCCCCTCTGCAAATGGGTGAGGAAAGGGATGAGGCAGGGCCAGAACATGCCTGGGAGACCCCCTGTGACTGCCTGAGGGCCCCAGCAGCAAGTGCCCTGGGGAGACGGGGATGAGCCCCCTGCCACATGGTCAGAGGTCCAGGAGCTGCTGACAGCCATGCCCCCAGAAGATTCCGGGCCCCAGCCCATCTCCCCTGCTTCATGCTCCACCTCCCTTGTTTGGATGGACGTGTTTACTCAGTGCCTGGTGGGAGTCGGGTTCAGACCCCAGGCCCGGGAAGCCCAGCACAGCCCTTCACAAACATGCACGGCCAGCCTGGACACAGGAAGAAAGCACTGCAAGGTGGGAGCACCCAATCGTGCGCTGCACAGGCGCCGGCGTGAAGAGAAAGTGGGCAGAGTGCTAGCTGGGAAAGGGCGAGCCATTCTCAGCCCTCCAACGCAGGCCCGCCGCGGATCCCAGGGAAGGTGAAGCCCCCGTGTGGTGAGCCCGGCAAGTGGGCATGTGAGCCTGGAGGCAGCTGTGGTGCAGCGGGGGCTCAGGCCTGCACCTCACTGCCCAGCTGGACAACAGGACGTACTTCCTGAGTACCCAGAGGGAGCCCCTCACATCCCAAGGGGTCTGTCCTGAGCTGGAAACCCAGGGTGGGCAGGCGGGCAGGGCCAAGTTGGAGGAGTTTGAGGATAGGAGCTCTGGTTCCAGCCAGGGCAGCAGGGATGATGGGGGTGGCAGGGCAGAGCGCATTCTGGGTGGGGAGAAGCTGAGCTGGGCAGAGGTGAGGACCCACGTGGGCTATGTCCTGGGGCCAGGAGAAGCCTGGCTAGCTGGAAAGTTCCAGTGAAGGCAAAGGGGCCTGTGGGTGACCCAGGGTCTCCAGGGCCTGCCAAAGAGCTCCTCCTAAACTCTGGGTCTCCTAGCAGGCTCACCTGCCTCCCCAGGCCCCTCACCAGTTCCCGCCCCCACCCCACACCAGTCTCTGCTGGGGGACACATCCCGTGATGGCCAGCCTAACCAGGGCCTCCTGAGCCTTCCAGTCATTCCTGGGACACAGCTCGATCTGGAGGGAACAGAAGCACTCTCTCCTGAAGGTTTCTGGACGGCGGAAAGGGGATGAGCGCAGAACACCCAGGCAACGGGACGGCCCTGGTGGCCCCGGGCAGCAAGCGCTGCTGCCTCCTTCATGGGGCGGGACCACCTCGCTCTCAGCCAGGAGGGCACGGGAGGCAGGGACTGGAGGAGCGCCTCTGCTGACGGTCCCGGAGACACCTGCAGAGCTCACAGATGTGATCACAGGCCCGGATTCTCTCCCTGCTCTTAACCCTGGAGGCCTCGGGGGGCCTAGCCAAAGGCCCAGGTATGGCTCCTCTGTGGGCAGGACCCTCAAATCTCCCCGAGCTGGGCTCTCCCATCCTCCTGCCCTCCACCCCTGACCCTGTCTAACCAACTAGACAGCTGGCTGCCATACGCCAGTCTGACCCTTTGCGGTCTGCCCCGGCACCTGCCCCAGCCCCGCGCCTAACCACCACGCAGCCTGACGGTCTTGCCTGCCTGCCTCCCTTCCTTCCCCATCGCCCTTCTTGGGTGTGCCATGGTGCTGCCCAGGTCAGCACCCCCCAGGGGAGGTCCCACCCCCACCTGGCCTGCAGCTGCTCACAGCCATCTCCACCTCGAGCACGCCCCATGCAACGGTGGCCCACGCAGCCCATCCAGGACCAGCTCAGCAAGGCAGGGAGGGGTCAACACTGAGCATGTTCCCCACTGCCTCCCCAGAGCCAAAATAATGTCGGGCACATAGTAGGTGTTCAACAAACATTCACTCAATGAGAAGGCCCTGAAGCACTGAAGAATCCTATTACATGCCCAGAGTTCACAGGATCTTAAGGACACTTCAGAAATTTTCCCTTATAATGGGTTTTAAAAGCAGACTGTGTGTGAAAGACCAAGATAAGCAAAAATTTCTAAGTTAAATTCTGAAAATAGCAAAGTCACAAACCTAAGAGACAGGGTAAAAGGTGCTTATTCTGAGAGGCCTGTGAGGATCTCATTCCCACACAATGTGACGTGCGACACGTTGTCCCAGGTGAGTGGGAGGCCAGGAAGAAGCCAACGCTATCAACCCAACAGCCAAGAAGGCTTAGGCCGGACTCAGGGCTCCGTCGGTTTTTCCTGGGAATTACAGCTCTGGATGGGCAAGATCACAGCACAGGCCTCAAGACGGGATCAAGGCAACTCACTGGGGACAGATGTGAAAGCTCCTGTCACCTCCCTCCCTCCTCCCTCTCTCAAGCCCTGTCCTCCCTCCCTCCTCTCACCTCTGTCCCTCCTCCCACCTGTCTCCCTCCTCCCTCCAGCCCCATCCTCCCTCCCTCCTCCCACCTGTCTCCCTCCTCCCTCCAGCCCCATCCTCCCTCCCTCCTCCCACCTGTCTCCCTCCTCCCTCCAGCCCCATCCTCCCTCCCTCCTCCCTCTCTCAAGCCCTGTCCTCCCTCCCTCCTCTCACCTCTGTCCCTCCTCCCACCTGTCTCCCTCCTCCCTCCAGCCCCATCCTCCCTCCCTCCTTCCACCTGTCTCCCTCCTCCCTCCAGCCCCATCCTCCCTCCCTCCTTCCTCTCTCAAGCCCTGTCCTCCCTCCCTCCTCTCACCTCTGTCCCTCCTCCTACCTGTCTCCCTCCTCCCTCCAGCCCCATCCTCCCTCCCTCCTCCCACCTGTCTCCCTCCTCTCACCTGTCTCCCTCCTCCCTCCAGCCCCATCCTCCCTCCCTCCTTCCTCTCTCAAGCCCTGTCCTCCCTCCCTCCTCTCACCTCTGTCCCTCCTCCTACCTGTCTCCCTCCTCCCTCCAGCCCCATCCTCCCTCCCTCCTCCCACCTGTCTCCCTCCTCCCACCTGTCTCCCTCCTCCCTCCAGCCCCATCCTCCCTCCCTCCTCTCACCTGTCTCCCTCCTCTCTCCAGCCCCATCCTCCCTCCCTCCTTCCTCTCTCAAGCCCTGTCCTCCCTCCCTCCTCTCACCTCTGTCCCTCCTCCTACCTGTCTCCCTCCTCCCTCCAGCCCCATCCTCCCTCCCTCCTCCCACCTGTCTCCCTCCTCTCACCTGTCTCCCTCCTCCCTCCAGCCCCATCCTCCCTCCCTCCTTCCTCTCTCAAGCCCTGTCCTCCCTCCCTCCTCTCACCTCTGTCCCTCCTCCTACCTGTCTCCCTCCTCCCTCCAGCCCCATCCTCCCTCCCTCCTCCCACCTGTCTCCCTCCTCCCACCTGTCTCCCTCCTCCCTCCAGCCCCATCCTCCCTCCCTCCTCTCACCTGTCTCCCTCCTCTCTCCAGCCCCATCCTCCCTCCCTCCTTCCTCTCTCAAGCCCTGTCCTCCCTCCCTCCTCTCACCTCTGTCCCTCCTCCTACCTGTCTCCCTCCTCCCTCCAGCCCCATTCTCCCTCCCTCCTCCCACCTGTCTCCCTCCTCCCTCCAGCCCCATCCTCCCTCCCTCCTCTCACCTGTCTCCCTCCTCTCTCCAGCCCCATCCTCCCTCCCTCCTTCCTCTCTCAAGCCCTGTCCTCCCTCCCTCCTCTCACCTCTGTCCCTCCTCCTACCTGTCTCCCTCCTCCCTCCAGCCCCATCCTCCCTCCCTCCTCTCACCTGTCTCCCTCCTCTCTCCAGCCCCATCCTCCCTCCCTCCTTCCTCTCTCAAGCCCTGTCCTCCCTCCCTCCTCTCACCTCTGTCCCTCCTCCCACCTGTCTCCCTCCTCCCTCCAGCCCCATTCTCCCTCCCTCCTTCCTCTCTCAAGCCCTGTCCTCCCTCCCTCCTCTCACCTCTGTCCCTCCTCCTACCTGTCTCCCTCCTCCCTCCAGCCCCATCCTCCCTCCCTCCTCCCACCTGTCTCCCTCCTCTCACCTGTCTCCCTCCTCTCTCCAGCCCCATCCTCCCTCCCTCCTTCCTCTCTCAAGCCCTGTCCTCCCTCCCTCCTCTCACCTCTGTCCCTCCTCCCACCTGTCTCCCTCCTCCCTCCAGCCCCATTCTCCCTCCCTCCTTCCTCTCTCAAGCCCTGTCCTCCCTCCCTCCTCTCACCTCTGTCCCTCCTCCCACCTGTCTCCCTCCTCCCTCCAGCCCCATTCTCCCTCCCTCCTCCCACCTGTCTCCCTCCTCCCTCCAGCCCCATTCTCCCTCCCTCCTCCCACTTGTCTCCCTCCTCCCTCCAGCCCCATTCTCCCTCCCTCCTCCCACCTGTCTCCCTCCTCCCTCCAGCCCCATTCTCCCTCCCTCCTCCCACCTGTCTCCCTCCTCCTTCCAGCCCCATCCTCCCTCCCTCCTCCCTCCCTTAAGCCCTGTCCTCCCTGCCTCTTCTCACCTGTCTCCTTCCTCCCTCCAGCCCCATCCTCCCTCCCTCCTCTCACCTGTCTCCCTCCTCTCTCCAGCCCCATCCTCCCACCCTCCTTCCTCTCTCAAGCCCTGTCCTCCCTCCCTCCTCTCACCTCTGTCCCTCCTCCCACCTGTCTCCCTCCTCCCTCCAGCCCCATTCTCCCTCCCTCCTCCCACCTGTCTCCCTCCTCCCTCCAGCCCCATCCTCCCTCCCTCCTCCCACCTGTCTCCCTCCTCCCTCCAGCCCCATTCTCCCTCCCTCCTCCCACCTGTCTCCCTCCTCCTTCCAGCCCCATCCTCCCTCCCTCCTCCCTCCCTTAAGCCCTGTCCTCCCTGCCTCTTCTCACCTGTCTCCTTCCTCCCTCCAGCCCCATCCTCCCTCCCTCCTCCCTCCCTTAAGCCCTGTCCTTTCTCCCTCTTCTCACCTGTCTCCCTCCTCCCTCCAGACTCCCTCTACAGGGCCAAGAGTAGGCACTGCCTGCTGTGCAGGTGACACCATGCACTCGACCCCACTCTGTCGCTGTAGCATGAAAACAGCAGACGGCACCTGCGGCCCAGGGAGACTCTATTTACGGGAACAGGCAGCGGGTCTCGCCAGGGACTGCGGTCTGCCATCCCTGGCCCTGAATACCCCCTCTCTGCCCAGCCCCTGAGTCCAGGTCTGTCCCAGGGTCCAGCCCAGGCTCCTGGCTCCTACAGCTGCCAGGGAACCTGCAAACCACCAACACCTCATCCTCCTGTCGCCTGGGACACCCCTTCTGCTCCCCTGGAAAAGTGCAGCTTCCGCCCTGGGTGCAGGAGGCTCCATCCAGTGACCACCTGGGTTCTGCCTGCCTTGTATAGGGTGTGCCCCTCTGGGTCCCACACTTCACCCAGCCTCCTCTCCAGCCTCCTCTCGCCACAGGGAGGGGCCTTCCAAGCAGAGGTGCCAAGCCTCCTCCTGCAGCAGCCAGGCCCTGGCTCTCCCAGGCAGCGCCCACCAAGTCAAGTGATGGGAAATCAGCCAAGGCCCCCAAATTCTCCACGCCACACACAGGGCAGTCGCCTTCTCCTTCAGCTCCCGGCAGTAAATTTACCCAAAGCTTCTGTCACACTTAGAATATCCAAGTCCAGGTGTCAGCCCAGCCCTCCCTCCTTCTGTCCCTGGGACACACCAGCTGCCCTAGGCCCTGGGCCGTGTCCCAATACCTGCCCTGGCTCCCTCCGAGCGTCAGGCACTCCCTACATCACCTGGCCTCGTTTCCAGGGGCCACGAGCCCCTGGACAGTCTCCTGCTGCTGCTGTTTGTTCATCTCTCCCAAGTGGAGGGCAGACTCCCAAGGGCAGGACATTGCCTGGCCCAGCCCTACTGAACCGCAGCTCAGGAACAATGCGGGCCGACTTCCGTGGGGACATCTGCGGGAGCAGGTTCTGAGGACACACCCACCCTGCCAGGGTCCCTGGGTGAGAGGAGCCCAGTGCCAGGAAGCTCAGCATATGCTGCAGGGGCTGCCCTCAGACATGGAGGCCCCAAGTCACAGGCAGATGGACGTCACGAGCCCAGGAGCCCTGAGGTGCAGCCAGTGATGCGGTGCTAGTATCGGATGGTGACACCCAAGCCAGAACTCAAGGGACAACAAGGCCATCCCCAGGGTTTACACGGTAACCCTTACAAACAGTTACATGATTCATCAAAGATAAATTCTGCTTATTTTGCTGGTGAATAGAGAAAAGCACAAATATGAGTAAAATGCAGTTCCTGGCCATCTCGAGACACGTGCAGAACCGGAGAGGGAAGCATTCGAAATCACAGACGATGTGACCGAGCAGAGCCCCAGACTCCCAGGGGCCCGGCCGCTCCGGCAGCATGGGCTCTGCAAGCCTGGGGGGCCTGTGCCCTCCCCATCCCGGCACTGCACTGCCCTTCCCCGTGTTCCCCCCGCCCACTCCGCAAGTACCTCCCAGCCCTCCAGGCCACCCTCAGGTTTCTAGTGCCAAGCTTCCTTCCAGTCCCCGACCCCGGGGTCCCAAGGGGTCTGTCTACCTCCCTTCACTCTGGTGACCCCACTCCCTCTCAGCTCTTGTTAGGAACCACTGTTGGTCTTTGGGCTGTTCCCGCCAAGCCTGCCCCAAACCAGGAGGGCTGGCAGGTCCGCACGCTGCCGCCTCACTCCTGCACGGAGCCCTGCAGTGAGCGCCGGGTGAGCAGGACGTGGCGTCCATCTCCACGGCAGGCAGTGCTGTGGTTTCCCAAGCAGAGTCTCCTACACGTGGAACACGCAAACCCCTGTCCTTCTCGCCATCTTGCCGCTACACTTCTCCCCACCGTGGCTCCTTACCAGGAGTCGACTGACTACAAGACTTGGGGTCTCTCAGGGAGGCTGGAACCCAAAATGAAAGTCAGAGAAACAGAACATGAGCCAAGCTTAAACTGGATTTTAAAAAATTGTTTCTCTTTAAAATAGCTGAATCTCTTTGATGAGGGAAAGAATAGAAACTTATAATCACCGGTCACTTTTTCCATTTTAACATAATGTAACTTTGCAGAAATAATTCCAAAAACACTAGGATTTATGAATGAGGTAAGAAGACGGAGAGAACTGCTAGTTCCAAATAGCCTTGCCATGCACACTCACTGATGCACACACGATCTCACACACACCCTCGCACACACACGCCCCCACACTCACTGATGCGCAGTCTCACACACTCACATACACACGCCTTCACATACGTGCACACACTATCACACACACACTCACATACATCTTTGCGTTTCAAGTGGCCTTGCCATGCACTCACAGACGTGCATGTTCTCACACATATACACACCCTCACACACACAGATACCTTCCCAGTCACACACACACCCTTGCGCACACACACCCTCACACACACAGCCTCACACTCCCACACGCTGACACACCGTCACTCTCACATTCACACACCCTCCCACACACCCTAACTCACACACACCTTCACATCTTCACACACACCGACTTCCTCGTGCCCTCACACTCACACATACACACACCCTCACCCTCACACAGCCTCACACACTCCTACACACTGACACATCCTCACTCTCACATACATTCACACATACCCTCACCCTCACACCGTCACACACCCTCATATCTTCACACACACCCTCATATACACTGATACCCTCGCACCCTCACACACACCCTCACAACCTCACACACATCCTCACATCTTCACACCCTCACACACCCTCACACTGACATCCTCGCACCCTCACACCCATACACACACCCCCACGTCCTCACACACACTGACATCCTTGCACCCTCACACACACCCTCGCACACACCCACACCCTTGCACCCTCACACACATACACACACACCCTTGCACACACCCACACCCTCACAGATACACCCTCACACACCTTCACACACACCCTCACACATCCTCACATACATCCTCACATACACCCTCACACCCTCACACGCACACACCCTCACTCTTCATGACGTGAGGCTACACACTGGTTAGGACAACTAAGGAAAAATGTGCCCCTCAACCTGGCACTCGCAGGAGATCCTGCAGACTGTCCTGCCTGGCTTGGGCAGGGCCTGGAACCCCACCCATACCTCATGTCCCCTACCTGGGTCTCCAGCACCCTACCCCTCCTTCACTGCCACTGCCCTTTGAGACAGGGAACACATGTGGAGAAACCAGCAAACAAAACCCAAGCGCACCAGCCCAGCCCCATCCACAGCGGATGGCTGCCCTCCATCCCCCTCAGGGCCACAGCCTGCTGTGGGTGACGAGGGAGAGCACTACACACTGGCTCCTGGCTCCCAACACTGACTTCCCCAGGCTGGTGGGGGGCACTGTTCCCTGAAAGCCTCAGTCCCAAGAACACAGCTCCACCAGGAGCCTGGCCTGTGAGGGGCACTGATGCTCGTGGGCCCATCTTCTAGGCCCTCGGGGCAGCGCTAAGACATTTCGCAAACACCTTAGACCATCTCTGTCTGAACCTGACTTAACACCTGGAAGGGAGAGACCTTCCCTCTGACTGCATCTTTCCTCAATAGGCCTGTTGCCGCCTCCCTTGCAGAACAAACAAAACTCGCCCCTGCAATTCCCAGAGCAGCTATGTTATCCTCTGACCTCCACCTCTTGCCTCGGGAGCTCCTCCAAGTGCTCCCCACCGAGGGCCTTCCCTTGCTTCTGCTACCTGGAGCCAGTTCATGCCCTCGGTTTCCATCCCACCCGGCTCAGAGGCCAGCCTGCCCCTCGCCATTTCCGCTGACGCACCCAGGTCCCGGGCCCCATCTTGCTTTCAGGCCCACTTGCAAACCCTCACCCCAGAGACTAACACTGCCTGCTCTGGGCTGATGCCCTAGCCTTTCAAAAGGGCTGGAAAAAAATATACACAATCAAACTGCCATTGTTGTCATCAACTATAACACAAATTCAGAAGAGTACAAAACAGAAAGGCATGGCTCGGTGGTTTATCATAAAGTGAAGCCCACAAAGCCCCCACCCAGTTCACAATGAAAAGCACAACAATGTTCTAGCTCTTCTTTATGGTTCTACCACTGAAGCACATAACATAAAACCATGGTTTTCAACAGTCTTGTCTGTGTTCAGAGTTCTATAACTGGAATGACACAGGTGCATTCTCTTGCGTCTGCCATCTTTCTGTGATATTTATCCATGTTATTAAGACAGCCATAGTCCATTAGCTTCTACAGCCATCGAGCATTCCACTGCAGGAATAAATCATAGGCTATCTGTCCTTTCCACTGCTGGTGGGCAGTCAGGCTGCTTCCGTGTAGGGATCTTATGAATCCTGCTATTTTGAATTCTTGCACATGCTCTTGGTACACATGATGGAACTCTAGGAATTTGCCTGGAAACATTCTCATAGGTGACTTTGGCTAGCACCCGTAATAAAATGTCTACTCAAATCCCTCGCCACTGTGCATTCGAGCCATTTGTCACTCTCATGGGCGTGCTGCGTTCTCAGGGTCCACGGGCCTCTGTGGGTGGCTGCGCCGTCCTCCTGCCCTTCCTTCTAGGAATGGTATGTTTCGACGAATGCAGGTTCCTAATATTCGTTTAATCACAATCATCAGTCTTTGCCTTTACAGTGAGTGCCTTTTGTGTCTGTTTTAAAACCTTTTACCTCACAAAGATATATCTATAACTTTCTTTTGCCCTTCATAAGGAAAATCAGAAAATATCTGAGACAAATTAAAATGAAAACATGACATACCAAAGCTTATGGAACAGAGCAAGAGTAGTACTAAGGGGGAAATTTATAGCCTTAAATGCTTACATAAAAAATAAAAAAGATCTCAAATCAACAATTTAATTTTACAACTTAAGAAACTAGGGGGAAAAAAAAAAACCAAACCCAAAGCTAGAAGAAGAAGGAAATAACGAAGATTAGAGCAGAGATCAATGAAATAGAGAAGAGAAAAACAAGAAAGAAAATCAATGAAACCTAGTTGATTCTTTGAAAAGATCAAAAAAATGGACAAATCTTTTGCTAAATGAACTAAGGAACAAAAGAGAAGACTCAAATTACTAAAATCAGAAATGACAAAGGGGACATTACTACCAATTCTACAGACATAACAAGAATTATAGAGGAGTACTATGAACAATTGGATAACCTAGATGAAATGGAAAAATTCTTAGAAACACAAAACCTACCAAGACCAAATCATAAAGAAACAGAAAATCTCGCCAGGCGCAGGGGCTCAAGCCTGTAATCCCAGCACTTTGGGAGGCCAAGGCGGGCAGATTGCTTGAGCCCAGGATTTCAAGACAGCATAGGCGACATGGTGAAACCCCAGCTCTACAAAAAATTTAAAAAGTAAGACTAGGTGCGGTGGCTCTTGACTGTAATCCCAGCACTTTGGGAGGCCAAGGTGGGTGGATCACCTGAGGTCAGGAGTTTGAGACCAGCCTGGTCAACATGACAAAACCCTATCTCTACTAAAAATACAAAAATTGGCCGGGCATGGTGGCACACGCCTGTAATCCCAGCTACTCTGGAGGCTGAGGCAGGAGAATCGCTTGAACCCAGGAGGCAGAGGTTGCAGTGAGCTTAGACTGCACCATTGCACTCCAGCCTGGGTAACAAGAGCGAAACTCCATCTCAAACAAAACAAAACGAAACAAAAAAACTAGCTAGGTGTGGTGGTACATACCTGTGGTCCCAGCTACTCAGGGGACTGAGGTGGGAGGATCACTTGAACCCAGGAGTTGGAGGTTGCAGTGAGCTGAGATTGTGCCACTGCACTCCAGCCTTGGAAAAAGAGTAAGACACTGCCTCAAAAAAAAAAAAAGAAAAAAGAAAAAAAGAAAAAAGAACTAGAAAATCTGAATAGACCTATAACTAGTAAGCAAATTAATCAGTAATAAAGAAAAATCTCCTGACAAAGGAAAGCCCTGGACCTGATGGCTTGGTTAATTCTACCAAACATTTAAAGAACTAATACCAATCCTTCTCAAACTCTTTCTAAAAGAAGGGGAGGGGGAGGAGGAGGGGGAGGAGGGGGAGGGGAGGAGGAGGGGGAGGGGAAGGAGGGGGAGGGGAGGGGAAGGAGAGGGGGAGGGTAATGAGGGGGAGGGAAGGGGAGGGGGAGAGGGAGGGAGGGAAGGAGGGAGAAGAGGGGGAGGAGGGGAGGGAGGAGGAATACTTCCTGTTCTATGACAGCATTACCCTGACATCAAGCCAGACAAAGACAATACAAGAAAACTAGAGACCAGTATTCATGATGAATACTGATGTAAAAATCCTCAACCAAATACTAGCAAACTGAATTTAGTAGCATATTAAAAGGATTATATACCATCACCAAGTGGAATTTATTCCTAGAATGCAAGGGTAATTCAACATATGAAAATTCAATCATTGTAATACACCACATTCACAAAATTAAGAGGGAAAATCACATAATTAGCTGATGTAAAAAAATTTCACAAAATTCAATACCCTTTCATGACTTTTAAAAAAACAATAAACTAGAAATAGAAGGAAACTACCTCAAATATAAAAGGCATTAGTGAAAAATTAACAACAAACATCATATCTGCTGGAGAATGGCTGAAAGCTTTTCATCTAAGATCATGAACAAGGCATGAATACCCACTTTGACAATTCTTTTCAACATAGTACTGTAAGTTCTAGCCAGAGCAATTAGGCAAAAAAAAGAAATGAAAGGCCCCCAAACTGGAAACAAACAAGTAAAATTTTCTCTGTTCACAGATAGTAAGATATTTTATGTAGAAGATTCCACCAAAAAAAAAAAAAAAAAAACCCTATTAGAGCTAACAAATGAATTCTGCAAACAGGAAGACACGAAGTCAACACACAAAACTCCGTTGCATTTCTACACTGACAGTGAAAAATCTGAAAAGTAAATTATAAAAACAATTACATTAACAATAGTATAAAAAGAACACCGAGGAATTAACCAAACCAAGGAGGTGAAAGACTTGTAACAATGAAAACTAGAAAACATTGCTGAAAGGAATAAAGACTTAAGTAAATATAACATATCCCATGTTGATGGATGGACAGACTTGATAAAGTTAAGATGTCAATACTCCCCAAAGCAATCTGCAGATTCAATGTAATCCCTATTGAAATCCCAATGACTTTTTACAGAAATAGAAAAACCCATCCTAAAATTCACTTGGAATTTCAAGAGACCCTAAAGAGCCCAAACAATCTTGAAAAAGAAGAACAAAGCTAGAGGACTTGAACTTCCTGATTTCAAAGCTACAGTAATCAAAACAGTGTGGCACTGGCATAAAGACATACACATAAGACCAATGGAATAGAAAAGAAAGCCCAGAAATAAACTCTTACATAAATAGTCAAATCATTTTTGAGAAGGGTACCAAAACCATTCAATGGGGAAAGAAAGGATAATCTCTTCAATAAATGGTGCTGGGAAAAGGATATCCATATGCAAAAGAATAAAAACGGACCTTTACCTGACACCATATACAAAAGTTACTTCAAAATGGGTCAAAGACCTAAATAACACCTGAAACAATAAAACTTAGAAGAAAACAGGGTAAAAGCTTCAAGACACTGGATTTGGCAATGATTTCTTGGATATCAAAGGCACACACAACAAATGAAAAAACAGATAAATTGGACTTCATGAAAATTTAAGAATTTTGCACACCAAATAGAGTAAAAAGGCAACCCACAGAATGAGAAAACATTTGCAAATCATGTATCTGATACGGGGTTAATATCTGGAATACAGACAGAACTCCTAAAACTCAACAACAAAAACAAACAACCTGATTAAAAAATGGGCAAAGGACTTGAGTAGACATTTCTCCAAAGAAAATATGCAAATAGCCAAAAAGCACATGAAAAGATGCTCAGCAACACTAAACATTAGGGAAATGCAAATCCAAAAAATGAGATACCACTTCACACTCATTAGGATGACTACTATCAAAAAAAACAGAAAGCATTTTTTTTGTCAAGGAGAAGCTAGAAACCTTGTGCACTGTCATTAGGAATATCCAGTGGTACAGCCACTATGGAAAACAGTATGGTGGTTTCTCAAAAATTAAAAATAGGATTACCAAATGATACAGAAATTCCACTTTTGGGATATGCCCAAAAGAATGGGAAGCAGGAACTCAACAGGTATTTATACACCCATATTCATAGCAGTATTATTCACAATAGCTAAAACACAGAAGCAACAAAAGTGTCTATCAACAGGTGGACAGATAAGCAAAATATGAGTATATCCACACGGTAGAATATTATTCAGCCTTAAAAGGGAAGGACATTCTGACACATGCTACAACACGGATGACCCCTGAGAACATTATGCCAAGTGAAATAAGCCAGTTACAAAAAGACAAATACTGTATGATTTCACTTAGAATAGTGAACACTATTCTAGTGATACCTAGAATAGTCCAAATCATAGAGATAGAAAGTAGAATGGTGGCTGCCAGGGGCTGGGGGTGGGGGGAATGGGGAATTAGTGTTTAATGGGTACAGAGTCTAACAAGACAAAAAAACTTCTAGAGATGGATGGTGGTGATGGTTGCACATTATGAGTGAATTTAATAACACTGAACTGCATACTTTAAAATGGTTAAAATAATGAATTTTGTTGTATGTATTTTACCACAATTAAAATAAATTGAAAAGCCAGGTGTGGTGGCTCATGCCTGTAATCCTAGCATTTTGGAAGGCCAAGGCAGGTGGATCACCTGAGCTCAGGAGTTTGAGACCATCCTGGACAACATGGTGAAACTCTGTCTCTACAAAAAATACAAAAATTATCCGGGCATGATGGCTCACTCCTGTACTCCCAGCTACATGGGGGGCCGAGGCCAAAGGAGTGCTTGAGCCCAGGAGGCAGAGGTTGCAGTGAGCCAAGATCGCACCACTGCACTTCAGTATGGGGGACAGAGCAAGAAGCTATCTTAAAAAAAAAAAAAATTGAAAAAGATAATCTTGGCTACTCTTGGCCCTTTGTATTCCCATGAAGATTTTAGAATCATCTTCTTTTTTTTTTTTTTTTTTTTTTTTTTTTGAGACGGAGTCTCGCTCTGCCGCCCAGGCTGGCGTGCAGTGGCCGGATCTCAGCTCACTGCAAGCTCCGCCTCCCGGGTTCACGCCATTCTCCTGCCTCAGCCTCCCGAGTAGTTGGGACTACAGGCGCCCGCCACCGCGCCCGGCTAGTTTTTTGTATTTTTTAGTAGAGACGGGGTTTCACCGTGTTCATCTTCTTTAATCAAAAACCTCTTGGCATTTTGATTAAAACTGCACTGAATATATAGGTCATTTTCTAAATGTATATACAATTGATTTTTGTATATTAACCATGTATCTAGCAACCTTGTTGAATTAATTCATTTTAATAACTGGTCTATAGATACTTTGGGATTTTCTTTTCTTTTTTTTTTTTTTCCTTTTTTTGGAGACAAGGTCTCACTTTGTCCCCCAGGCTAGAACGCAGTGGCACAAACACAGCTTACTGCAGCCTCGATCTCCCAGGCTCAGGCAATCCTCCCACCTCAGCCCCACAAGCAGCTGGGACTATGGGCACATACCACCACACCCAGATAACTTTTGTATTTTTTGTAGAGACAGGTCTTAGCCACGTTGCCCAGGCTGGTCTCAAACTCCTGAACTCAAATGATCTGCCCGCTTCAGCCTCCCAAAGTGCTGGGATTACAGGTGTGAGCCACCACTGGACTTTTGGATCTTCTGTTACAATCACATCATCTGAGAACAGTAACATTTTCACTTCTTCTTTGCAAGCTTTTTAAACTTTTGTTGTTTTTACTTTCTTAGTACACTAACCAGGACTTCTGGTAACAATTTAAATTGAAATCTTTCTCTTGTTCCTGATCACAAAGGGAAAGCTTAATTATGATTCCATAATTAGTTATGATGCCATAGAGTTTTTTGATATCCTTATCAGATTAAGGAAATTTCTTTTAATTCTTTTAACTTTGTTTTACCATAAATGGATACTGAATTTTACCAAATGCCTTTCCTGCTTCTTTTGAGATGATACTTTTTTTTTGTTTATTCTGTTAATATAGTAAGTTAAATTGATTGATTTTCAAATGTTAAAAAATACTGTGTCCTTGAAACAAATGTGTATGTTACCCTTTTTATAAATTGCTGGAATCACCTTGCTAATGTTTCATTTAGGATTCTCACGCATATGTTTATTGGCAAGCTTGGCCTATGATTTCCCTTTCTTATGTCTTTGTCAGATTTTTGATACCAAGGTTATGGTAGCCTCATAAAATGAGCTGGGAAATAATCTTTCTTTATTTTTTGTTGGTTTGTTGGTTTTCTATTTCATTAATTGATGCTTTTACCTTTTATTATTGCCTAGCTTTGACGTCCTGTAATTCTGTTCTACAACTTTTTTTCCAACTTCTTGAGATGACATTCTATTTTCCTTCGTCTCTAATATATGCATTGAAAGCTGTGAACTCTTCTTTACACACAGTTTCAGCTATATCCCACAAGTTTAGATATGTAGTATTCTCATTGATGTTTGTTTCAAAATGCTTTCTAGCTTCCACTGTGATTGCGTCTGTGAACTCTGGATTATTTCGTAATGGACTGCTTACTTAGCAAACACATTTTGCTGTTGGCTTACAGGGTACCTGCACTGTGGCAGGAAACAGTTTCTGCAGGACAGGCTTGAATATTTTTCAGATTTGTTTTACCGTCCAGCACATGTAATGCCCAGGCTCATCAGCTTTTGTAATGTTCCAAGGGCTTAGAAAGAATGCACTTACTGAGTGTGGCATTACATGAAAGTTCATTTGTGAGAAAGAGTTATCAACACACCCGCTATGATTAAGTACCAACTAAAGGCAAAATGCGAACGGCAGGTGTCCCTGGCAGAATCTAACAAAGCCCTAATCCCCTACAACCAGAAGGCAGACATGGCGGAGCTCCATTCAGGACTTGTAAAGGTGAGCACAGCCTCCAAGAAGTGGAATTCGCAGCTCCACCAGGCTTCCCATGTTGCGGGAGGAAAACAAGGTGTTCCTGGGGCAAGCTGGCTGGGCAGCCAGCAAGGGTATTGCTTAATTTACACAGTTTTAAAGAATCAAGGCCAAGGGCAGCAACCCCAATAAAGTCATGATCCTTTGTCCAATTTGAAAAATGTGAGCCATTTCTCAAACCTGGAAGCCACTGATTAAAGGAACGCAGAACAGAATTAGGCAGGTCCTTGTAACACCAAGGCAGGTGTCATCAATAGTCATTTCCCCAGTCTCTCTCCATGGGCTGTTGGCCACTTGCTTGGGAAGTGGTGTGTTAGGGAAAGGGGAATGTCCAGAGCTCTCTGGTTTCGTTGAACTTAGGGTAGGAATCGACACTATCTAGGGACCCAAAGCACTACCATGTTCTCCCTATAAAGAGGGGGCGCATGGAAGCCAGGTTATGCAGGGAGTCCTGGCCCCAGTCTAGCTCACAACAGATCCACAGACCCACCCACGGTCATTTCCCTAGTTCCCAAATGTATACATGAAATGACAGGCAGAACCCTCACATTGGTTCCTTCACTCACTGGTAAGAGCTACTCAGCTGGAAAAGTCCAGGAGAAGCCCGTGGCACAGTCTCCTTCCCCAACCCAAACCAAGACGGTTAGTGAAAAACACTGCCACATCAGGGAAGAAACAGCCCAGACTGGTACCATCCTCAAAGACTTCAAAAAAGGTGAAAGTGGTAGTCCCTGTCACACCCAAGTTAACTCATACCAGTCTGGTCCTACAAAGTTCAGATGGATCACGGTGATGATAGTGAGCTACTACAAACTTAACTAAGAAGCAGTGCCAATCACAGCTGCTGTGCCAGATGTGGTACCTTTGCTAGAGTACAGTAACATTCCCCCAGGATGCAGCATGCACACACTGATCTAGGAATGCCTTCTTTTCCATTCCTATCAGAAAGATGAAACTCAGTTCACTCTCACATAGGACAGGCAGCAGTGTATGCTGCCTATCCTATGTAGTCCTGCCCCAGGCCTCGTTAACCCTCCCACCCTCCAGCAAGGTCGTCCCAGAGGACCTGTATGATCTGGTTCAACTCAGAACATCACAGTGGCTCATTATACCTTTAACATCAGGCTAACTGGACCAGATGAGCAAGAAGCGGCAAGTATGCTCGAGGCCTTAGCACGCCACATGCACTCTGGAGGGTGCGAGGCAGAACCTACAGAGACTCAGTGGCCTGCCCCATCGGCAAAGTTTTAGGAGTCAAACATCCCTTCCAAAGAAAGGGACAAATTATTTTAACTCACAACTCCTGTCTCTCAGACAGAAGCCAATGTCTGGTAGGCCTCTTTGGGTTTGTGAAAGTTGTCAGATTCAAAACAGAGTCACTATATTAAAAACCCTGATAAATAGAGCTAGGGAAGGTTAGGAAGGGAGGGTTCTCATAGACAAATGCCTGATAACAAGACTTATCACAACAGACTGGAAAACTATAACCTTGCACAAAGGCCAAACAACCTTACACACACACAAATTACTTCTGCGAGGACATCTGCCTAGCAACTGCCTGCCCAGCCTCAGAATCATGCCACCCTTGTTATTGATCCTTGTAGCCAAGAAAAATTATCTCAAAACAATTTTGCAATCATATTCATTTTTCCTTAAGAAATCTTTATCTTCCATTACTTCCCTGAATATGTACATAGTTTACCATAACATGTATCCCATTGCAATGCCTATTCCTGAATAGACACCATTTTCTTTTGGAGAGTCTGCCTCCCTATTTGTTATTTAGGATGACATAACCAGTGTCAGAAGTGGGACGTGGAGAAGGATCACCTGTGGAAAGAATCAATAATTCTTGGAACTGGTATGCAGTACTCAATTAAGCCCTTTGAGCTCTCTGCTTCCACGGCTCACCTCTTCTGCCTTTAAAAGTCTTCTTTCAAACCAAGCCTCCCATTTTTTGTAAGAAGCTCTTTTTCACTTTATTTGGGATCTGAGTTAATAAAGGACCTTAATAAAGGACCTTGCATCTGTCTGGGATGATAAAGGACTTTTTGTCTCTTCTGGGAAGTCCCTTCTGGGGTAAGGACCATGTCCCTCTGGTTACTACAGAATTTATATTGTCTGGTTCTGCACACCCGGTTTAATGTTCTGTTTGGACTGCATGCCTGGCTTAAAATTTCTGTGAACACACTTATTTTTTGTTTCATTTTGATTTGCTTACGCACATCTGTATATGATTTGGCTCTTTTTTCTCTTGCTTGTTTCTGGCCATGATCTGAAAGCAAAACTAAAGATTCTAAATAATGGTTATGGGGTGGCCAATTAACAAGGGCAGTCAGCACCCTATAAGGCACCAGTCCAAACTCCCTGACAGGAATTATAGGATTTTTTTTGCTCAAGAGATTAATAAGAAATGAAATGGGATTTTTAAACACTGAGGTACACCAGGTCTTCTGGGACTCTGGCCAGCTATACGGTGGTCCATTCTTGTGCGGTGATGGGCAAACTACACGAGGAAACATGCAGCACTGGACGGCCATTTTTCTAACTGTCAAGCTTGTTAAAAACTGTAACTAACTACAGGGTTAACTCTCCATCTCTTTTTTCTGCCAACTTTGAATCTGATGAGTTTTCTGCCAGCATTAAGATAAACTCATTGCTTATGGAAACTAAGATTTAAGTGTTAAAGGGCTTTCAAAATAATGGCTTTATAAATTATTTCAAATCTATGGCAACCAACAATGCAGACACCTTTTGGAAATGTAAATTTAGGTTTGTATAACAATTGCTTAGGGTGGTGAAAAAGTTAATTGAAAAGTTGATATTCTAAAAAAAAAAAACTTTATAAATGTTTATATAAGCTAGGCTGTCAGATCAAACAGGTTAAAATCTTAAGCTCAGAGCAATACTATAAGGTATCTCTGTCTGACATAAAAATTATTTTGTCTGACACTTAAGAGCCAGAAAAGGCAAACAAACAAAAAGATTTGTTACAAATTCAAGGCAACTTGAAAATTCTGGGTTGCCTTGCCTAGCTAAAATGTAGCCAGGCCTAGCTAAAATGTAAACATCTGAATATTCAGCCCTAAATTCATTTGAATCTGAAAAAAGGATTAAAAGGTTTTTAAAAGTCAAACTGCTATAAAAACTGCTTTATCCAAAATTCTGGTCCATAGCCTTCATGAATTACTTATCAGGGTAAACAGAACTTAGCCACGGATAAAAGTCCCATTTTGTCAAAAATATAATTTGATCCAACTATCTTTTATAAACCAGTGAATTTGTATTACTATCTTTTGCTGTTTCATGACCAAAATTCTAAAATGAAAGCCATAAGATCTTCATTTGTGTGTATATGCTTTTATGTATGTTTACACATATTATATGTTGTATCTACAAGGTAAAATCTGGCATAGCCAGAAATCCCTTAAGAAATTCTATTCGGATTGGCTTACACAAGATAAAATATATAGTAATTAACCCAAATGCTTTTTAGTTCATGTGACTTAAATAAATAGTTTTTGTTTGTTTTTTGTTTTTTTGAGATAGGTTCTTTCTCTGTCACCCAGGCTGGGGTGCATGCAGTGGTACAAATATGGCTCACTGTGGCTTCAACCTCCTGGGCTCAAGTGATCCTTCCACCTCAGGCTCATGATTAGCTGGGACTACAGGCGTGCACCATCATACCTGCCTAATTTTTTAATTTTTTGTAGAGATGGGATCTTGCCATGTTGCCCAGGCTGGTCTCCAACTCCTGAGCTCAAGCAATCCTCTTGCTTCAGCCTCCCAAAGTGCTGGGATTATAGGCATGAGCCACCGCACCCAGCTGATTTAAGTAAATCTTGGATAAATAAGTTGGTTTTAAATTTGTTGATAAAATAAAAATAGAAATGTCTTCAAAATTGTCAGCATACATTTTTGCCTGGCTTTACTGGTCAGACAGGATTATGTTTATCTCTGCTAGACATCTTAAGGTTATAAAAGTATGAATCCAGCCTAAAGACACAATTATCTTTATTTGTATAACTTTTTAATGACTAAGACTAACATTGTTAGTTTAATAAAAATTGCTGTATCTTCTGTGTTATCAGCAAAATAGCCCTCTATTTATGTTTCTTGGGTAAAAACCTGATATTCATGGGCTATACAAATGGTGAAAAGGGAAATAACTTGAAATGAAGACTAGCTTTTTCTAATATCTCAGTTTTCATAAGTAACCCAGGTATAATTATTAAAAATAAATAAATTAGGTAAATGTAGATGGGAAAGTGCTTATAAAAAACTGCCATGTAATCTGAAATCTTAAAGTTATGCTACGTTAAATTAAATGATAGATACTCATAAAATGTCTACGTCATTTCCATATAAGATAAAGTACTAAAACATAAATTGCTGAACACAAACGTATGTTTGTTCTTGGCTTATTAAATTTTAGAGAAGGACTAAATATTTTTGCCTGTTAATACACAAAGTAATTATGTTATGGGAAAACATGTTTACAAAAATTATAAAATGGTTCTCATCTATAAAATACTGATATGTGACCAGCAGTTTAAAAGTTTCTTGCTTCCAAGGTTTTCACTAAAAATTACAGTTACTAAGAGTTAAAATTCTAATATGTATGTGTGTGTGTGTGTATATATATGTATATATAATACATTCTAATATGTATATTCTAATATGTGTGTGTATATATGTATATATAATACATTCTAATACGTATATTCTAATGTGTGTGTGTGTGTGTGTGTATATATCAGTATACAAAGTATACCAAAAGTAAGATACGTTTCTGATGAGAAAAATTATGAGAGGAATAAAAATGTATTCTTTATTGAGAAAAAAGAGTAATTTTGTCTAGTTTGGAGATTATTTAAAATTGGTTTCAAAATATGGGTTTAGAAAGAAAAGACAAAGAAATCACTAAGTAGGAAAGAGAGAGATGTGAAGAAAGTTATAGGTATGTAGATGTATTTTAGTAAGGAAGGTTAAAAACAAAAGTGAACAATTTTGTATGAGAAAGACTCCTGTGTGGTCAATTTTTGTCCTAAAGTAAAATGCCTGTTTTTTTTAAGAAAGAGGAAGTACAGAACAAAGCAGAAAGGCTTAAGGATGTCGTCAAAGGCCTATACAGGTCATAAAAGGTCTGCGAAGGGTGAATTTACGAAATAAATTTTATATGATTAAGTTGGTTATAATTAGAAGAAAATTATAATTCTTTCTAAAGACCAAGCTTTAATATTAAAAATACACTAATACAAAGCAAAAAACATGGTTGCTTATGTTAGAACAACAGGATTTTCTTGAAGTATTGATCAGCTATTAGTAAAACTGCAGGACATTTTGATTTTCAATTCTGAAATACGTTTATAAAACAAGCTTCTGAACTGCAGCTTTTTTCTATTTTAGTCTCCATCTAATTTCCCTCCTTTCAGGTTAGAAATGCTGTCTTCATTTAGAATGGTAATTTCATTTCTCCAGGCAGAGTCTTCCTCTCAATGTGGATCTGAGAAGCTCGGCTTTGACCTGGCCTTGCTGCGCGTGACTTGCAGGCCGCATCATCACTACCTTCCGCTCTCTCCCCTTGAGAAGCTGCAGCTGCTTGCTTGGCTGGGCAAGGACTCTTTCCTTCAACTTTTTTGTCAGCTCCTGTAACTTTTGTCTCCAGTTTTAACTCTGTTACTATGGTCTGACGCACTGTTTTCCACCTGTATAACTCGATTCTGTACATTCGGCTTTTCTGGATGTGTATGAATTGTGCCATGGAAGCAGAAAACTTCTCACGCTGTGACTTAGAGCCATGTACTGCCCTGCTCAAGGTACTAACTGTCACATTTACGCTCCTCCATGATATGGTGCGCACTTATAACCTTGGACACACTCTTCCTATGTCTCATTAAATTCAAGTACTTTTCATCAGGTTCTACTTCCAGGCAAACCAAATGGGCTTCCCACGACGAGAGGCAATCACACCACAGGAGGTTTTCCTTTACCTTTCTGGTAACTGGCCTACGAAATAAAGATTTTATGTTTTATCAAGATAATTTCCTGTGCTGTCTTTATTAAGTTTTTTTATTTTTTAGGAAAACGGAGCTTTGAGTGGGTTGTTTGTTTACATTCATGGAGCGCCCTGTGTTGCTTTTGAAGTCCTTCTTATTCAGGTTAAATGAATGACTATTATCTAATAGTGACCTGTGCTCCTGTTTTGATCACGTGTTTTAAATCTTTTGGTATCTTTGATGGGCTTCCCCAAGATACAAATTCTAAATTAAATCTTTTTGACCCATAATTAGCTTTAGTATTTTCCAGTCAAGCTCCTGGAGAGCCTCAAAGGACGTATCTCTAATCTTATAAAGACAGTAAATTATTAGGCTTGTCTGGTAAATTGTATAAAAAACACTAAAATGATACGTGATGCTAGACCTTCCTTCAGTCACATTTATGGGTGTGTTTTTGTAGGAATGTTCCAAAATTGTATAAAACTCTTAGAAATCTAATATGCCATAACTCTGGTTATCATGTTGTATGCTACAGAAATAGCCAGATTTCCTTGTCAATTGCTAATTATAATGAACTTATACCAGATTTTAAACCACGGCTATTCTGTTTTTCTTATCCATTGTTATTGCTTTCATTTTTCTCTCTAAAAGTATTTGCAATCAGATTTCACGGAAAAGACTCTAAGAAGTACTCTTTTTTTTTTTTTTTTTTTTTTTTTTTTTTTTGAGACGGAGTCTCACGCTGTTGCCCAGGCTGGAGTGCAGTGGTACGGGTTTCTAATAACTTTAAGATCGACAGACTAACTGAAAATTCTTCAGAACTCTAATAAGGAAACAGACGAATTTGTGAAACTACTTATCAAGAGCAAGCAGAACAAAAATTAATTACATGAGATTAAATAACTGATGAGATGATTTTATGACTTCTATTTGAAACATTGTTGGTTCTTTACTTAAATGTTTGTTTTCCAGATCTAAGGATGTTTTCTCTTTTTTTTTTTTTTTTTTTTTTTGGAGATAGAGTCTCGCTGTGTCACCCAGGCTAGAGTGCAGTGGTGTGATCTCGGCTCACTACAAGCTCTGCCTCCCGGGTTCACACCATTCTCCTGCCTCAGCCTCCCAGGTAGCTGAGACTATAGGTGCCCGCCACCACGCATGGCTAATTTTTTGTATTTTTAGTAGAGACGGGGTTTCACCGTGTGAGCCAGGATGGTCTCGATCTCCGGACCTCGTGATCTGCCTGCCTTGGCCTCCCAAAGTGCTGGGATTACAGGCGTGAGCCACCGCGCCCGGCCAGGATGTTTTCTTTCTTAAACTGTCTATAACTTAACAGCAATCTGGTAAAGTATACTTCTGTGAAAACAAAAGTAAAAACATTTGCTTTTTCTCCCTACTCAATCCCTCCAAAATCTAGAAACTGTTCACAAGTATTCTTATGGCAACATGGTTATTTACAACAACAACAACAACAACAAAAATCTGTTCCCTCTTTATAGCAGGATACAACAGAAACCACTGGTTTTGTTCCCAACGCCATGTCTGGAATCTCAAATTTGAGAATGTACATAGAACACCCTGCTTCAAGGGCTCCAGCCTCACAGCGGGTAAGTAAAAACTGTCACTTCCTGTCAGGCCCAGAAACCTTAAGACTGTAGGAAAAATCTATAGTCTGCCTTGGTTTGTCTTCCCAGCCTCAGGAGGCTGTTAAAATTGGAGTGATTTTTTTCTTGTGTGATCAAGGTAGAGAGAAGAAGCCATGCTTCTGAAGAAAAGCTGCAATACTCCTGTTATTAGATGGGAGCCCTGTGCACTGTTTCCAAGCTCCCCAAGTCTTCCAACTTCCTCCCATCCAACTTTCTTCCGTAGAATTATTAAAAGCAGAGAACTACTCTATGCCTGAAGCCCTATAAGCTGAAACTAAATGAATTTTAAGGGACAAATCTCATTCCTGATGCATGGGCCACACCAAGAGTTCACCAAACCACTGATGCCACAACCAGAGACACTTAGACCACAAGACAGGACTAGAAGCTGACAGCTTCATGCCGTGGGCAGCTTCTCCCAAGGCACTGGAATAAGACTCCATTTGATAATGAGACATTTACCCCTCTTAATGCCTACCTTTTTGACTCAGCACAATAATGGTGTAATCGAAATTTCACAATCAGTAGCTTTTGCTGGGAACTAGATAGAACCCGAAGAGATCCTTGAGTCCACCTAGTGGGTGACTTCGGCAACATTCCTAACACAACTGGTGCTCACTGCGCTTTAATCCAACTCAGTCATGGGACACTAGATGACAAAATTGGTCTACATTGTCCATTGCGTAAAGAAGGAAACGTCTGTGCTATTGCTAATACTACATGCTAAACCTGGATAAATTCTTCTGGGAAAATTAAGGCCCATATACCCAAAATGAGAAAACGGGTGTGGGCATGGTGGCTCGTGCCTGTAATCTCAGCAGAGGTGGGAAGATAGCTTGAGCCCAGGAGTTCAAGATCTGCCTGGGCAACATGAGAAACCCCATTCTCCACAAAAAGGAAAAAATACACACACACCAAAAAAGGGAACAGGCCATATATTATAAAAAGTCTCACCCAGTTTTCCACGGTCATTTGATGTATTCAACTGGTTGTCTTTAAGCCTATGTTCATGACTCAAAACATTATGCAACCTGGGATTGTCATATTATTATTAATTTCACTCTGCATTTTCCCTTTTTAAATTTTTTATCTGTTGCTTAAGGCTCTGCAGAAGTACAACTCCTAACAGAATCATGTTGGCCCAGCGTGTTGAGATGATGCCAACATCCATGGAACAGACAAAACCATACTTAACAGTGGACTCAGGTAGACTGCACCTGAGGGCCACTCCCTCCACACCTCCCTGGTTGCTCAAATGTGGATAAATGAGCTCTGACACTGACTCCTGGTCACAGTCACCTCCTGCTGATGTGGAACCAGACCACACCAAACTGGGACAGCTCCATCCCAGCACCAAGGGCAATCAAAGCCTGACTGCAGGTCAGCTATGCTTTTGGAGAAAGGTCTCAATTAAAAGGGGGAAATGCGAAAGTTATCAGAATGAAAATGCAGTCACTTGTATTAAAAACCCTAACAAAGTGTTACAGAGCCAGAGAAGGCCAGGAAGGGAGGGTTCTCATGCTCATAGACCTGGTAACAAATCCATCACAAAAGACTGCAAAACCACAACCTTGCACACAGCCCATCTCAGCCTCACATACAAAAATATTCCTCTGAAGACATCTGTCCCGCAACTGCCTGTCCAACCTTGGACTGGTACCACCCTTGTTTAAGGCAATTATCTCAAAACAATCTTGTGATCCTCCTCATTTTTCCTTTAAAAACTGCTGTCTTCCTTGACCTCCCTGAATATTCATAGTTTACTACAGCATGCATATTCTCATTGCAATGCCTATTCCCAAATACTAATAAATATCGTTTTCTTATGGAGAGCCTTCCTCCGTGTTATTCAGGACGATGGGCTCAAGAGGCAGACCACCCCTCACTTGGGAAGGCTGCTCAGATCCCTCTCCCAGGACTCATGGAAGGTGGCCAGCAGCGAGCAGGGCCCACACAGAAAAGGGCAGGCAGCCCTGCCACCTGGGCCATCCTCCTTGGCCCCAGTAAGAGAGTTACAGCCAGGAAGTTTAAGGTGTGGGGTAAAGACAGCAGGGACCACACGCCATGTGGAAAGCAGCAGGGCCCTGGTGGAGAGGGAACATCCACTGGGGACACCCAGTGATTAGACAATGGAGCTGTCTACCAGGAGCATGGCACTGACCCTGGCATGGGGCAGGCCCAACAGCAATCCACCATGAAATAGAAGTTTGAATCCAGCAGGAAAGGGGCAGGTTGCACAGAGCACGTGGCCCAGACCCACATATCATTCACCAGGGTACCAGCACAGCTCTGTCAGCCCACACCTAGGGCCACATTGTGAGTTCCTCATGACCAACAGAAAAGGAGGAAAATGAACAGGACTCGCGCACAGATGGTCAGCTCAGCATGGCAGCATGAGCCAAAAATGGTCCCGGGGTCCTCAGCCTCAAGCTAGGCCCTGCCTTAGGTAGCACACACACCTTTTGTGTCTTCATCAGCAGCATGGGCACCCCATTGCAGCTGATTCTGATTGCTGCCCGCCCAGATACACCATGCTAGCCCTGACGTGCCCTTCGAGTTCCCCAGAGAGACCAAGGCTAAACAGGCCATCCAAGGGCAGATTCCTATTTGCAGCCACAACTTGCCAATCCTCAGGACCCCTGCCATCCCTGAAGCCACCTGTTCTCCTGGAAGAGCAGGAGCTGGAGCAGTCAGTGTGGATGGAGCCTGGCCACACTGCTCACGCAGATCCTTCCCAGCTAAGAACACTCTTGCCCCATCCCACAAGCGCTGAAGGAGACATGTATAAGATGCTGTACGGGTAGATTCTCTCCCACTCCCACTGAGTGTCTATTGATAGCAGAAGGCATCAATCATCATCGTATACTCATAGCAGAATGCCATACAGCAAGTAAAAGGACTGGACTGAAACTCCAAGAGTAAACTTGAAAACATGACACAATGTTCTAGAATAAGACATTAATAAGAAGACATAGAATACAGCTGCACCTGTAGGACATTTTAAAACACGCCAAATGAGACAGTCAAAGGATCAGTGGTTGTCAGTGTTCAAGGGGAGGGTGCAGGGTAAACAGGTGGGGCACAGAGGATCTCCAGGGCGGTGGCTTTTTCGGTGATACACAACGGTGGGTGCACGGCATGGGACATTTGTCCAAAGCCACAGAGAGGACAGCACAGGCGGGAACCCTCGTGTGAGCTGTGGACCTGAGCTAATAATCATATGTCCACCCTGGCCTGTCAACTGTAACAAACACCCACACCAATGCAGGACATAATGATCCTGACAGCGTATTTTTAACAAGTGGATGGGGGCATAGAATTCTCTGTACTTTCTGTAAACCTAAAACTGCTATAAAAAATAAAAACTTTTCATTGTTCTTTACAAAAGAAGCACAGATAGAAGAGCCACACAAAATGACACTTACCCATGTCTGTGGATCACGCCCCATCTTTAAGGGGGCAATGACAGGCCCTACCTGGTAGAGTTTTTGTGGGAATTAAACCAGTTCATTTCTAGAAGTGTTCACTGGAGTCTGGCACACAGAAGAGCACCCCAGAAAGCCTGGTGACAGCTCAGACACATCACAGGGTAGAAAGGTCCCCAAACACGCATGGGATGCTGTCCCTCGGAAAACAGGGGTTACCACTACAGAGGGGGAGGGGAGGAGACCACAGGGACTCAAAAAAGAGCCAGACATATCTGCAAGGTGGATTTGCATTTTTCAAAACTTGAAGGAGAAAAGAAGAAAAATGAAAATTAAATTACCTCAAGATCATCAAGGGAGCGAGTGATACTGAATCTCTTAGATCTCCCAAATGATCTCCGAGCAGATGTGCGTTGAGAAGGCTGAGTGAGTCCAATTCCCCGCCCAAATTTTGAGCCCTAAACACAAAGAAAAAAGGCATCAGGTTATTCTTCTGGAAAGAGATGTTTAGTCTTGTCCAATGCATGGCACAGTAGAAAATCAGGGAATACTGTGGAACAAAGACTTTTAAAAAAGAGAGATTTAAAAGTCATCCCAGGGTAAATCTTATGTTAGGTACATTTTATACAAGAAAAACACGCAAAATTAAAAGAAAAAAAAAAAAAAGAGGCATCCCAGGATCGTCAAGTATTTGCTCTGCCAACTGTGTGCCTCTGACGAAGCCTCCACCTCGGTAAACACAGAACGGGATGGCAGCAGCCCACCCCACAAGGCTGTCACCCAGATCACATGAAATCACGTGCAAGGGTGCTTGGAAAGTGGGCACAGGACTTTCAGAGTAAAGATGATTAGTACGAACGCAGGTTTTCAGCAAAGTCGTGCTTTTTCATAATTTTATAAGCACTTTAGGAAATGAAAGAATCCCTAAGCATTCAGCTGGTGTCTGAAGACCCAACCAACTCTGGCGCAGGAAATAACCGGCTATTAAAACATCCTGTCTGTCTTCCTCCAGGAAATGACCAGAATTAATTCAATTTGACAAACATCTATGTTGTGCCTATCATTATGCTGGACACTTCCCCAAATGAGAAACTGGCTCCAGCAAATCAATCACCACCACCTCCTAAAAACAAAAAGCATCACAGCTGGGAGCTCTGCTTTCCTGAGGACTTGGAATCCTAAGTGACTAATTTCAGGCTTGAAGGAAGGGAACCTGTTTATGTCAAGATTTCGAGCCACTTTTGGCTCTCCACCTGCATAAGAGTCTTGTAGAAAACCTTGCAGCAATTCCTTGTAAGGCCCTGGGGAAACCTGCAGCATGCCTGCGCCTTCCTGGAAGCAGATGGAGCAGGCCTCCCTCCCACTGCTCTCCCCTCTCTCCCTGCCCCCCGCGCTGACACACCCCACACAGCCCATCATGTCCTCAGACCCATTCCCGCCTGGGTCTCCCTGCACTGGGCCGCTCCTCCTCAACTGAAAAGTCCTTCCTTCCCCACCCACTGTCATGGCCCAGCCCCACATCACCCCACACCTCCATCCTCCACCCTTCCTTCCGTCCACACTCCCATCTCTCCACCCTCCCCTCTGCCCACACCCCTAAGGACGGGCAGAGGGGCGGCACTATCCTCTTGGCAGGTGAGAGGTGCAGCACCCGGGGCCGTGGCTGCGGGAACACACGAGGACGCTCGGGAGGACGCCACCACTGGGCCCCTGCCAGGCCGGGAGGAGGCTCTAAGGCTGTCATCCTGAAAGTGGCGATGCCCAGCAGAGGGCAGCCAGCAGGCATAGGCCTAGAAGCACAGCGGCCAGGCGCCAGATGGACCGGTCAGCACAGGTATCAAGCACACACCAAGCTGAGTTACCACAGTTGCCAGCTCACTCCAAGGCACTAGTGGCACAACTGCTTGTTCTCAAACTAAGGAGCAGGCCCCCATGCACGCTGCACCCCCGAGGCTGGAGAATGCACCGCACTGGCCTGCACCTGCCTGCCTGCCGCTCCCACGGGGCTCAGCTCAGGCTCCCGCAGGCTCCTGCCTTCTATAAATCAGCCTGTAAGACACTCCTTGGAGGGAACCTGTGGTCCCATTCAGACACAGATGCGGCTTCCTGGTGTCTCTGCTCCCAATGGCAGGCACCTTGGGCGTCCTGCCACAGAGGGCTCTTCTGTGGTGACTGATAAATTGCCACCCCCGCTCTCTCCTGCTTAGGCTGGCATCCGTGTCCATGCTCTGGGTTCACACCCTCCTCTCACCCCTCCGGCTCACATTCTCTCTGAAGCATGCACTTCTTTGGTCACCTTTTGGGTTCCTTGCTAGCAAGTTAATGAATCTGACAGATTCTTGAGAAAAATTTGGCTAAGAAATTTCTTTTTCAAAAAATGTACCCACAGCTGACCTGAGCTGTAACATGTACCTGGAACCCAGCAATCCCCTTGCAGACCTACAACCCAGCCTCGTACACATCTGGCCTCCCTGCTGGTAGTCCTGTTCCCATGCCCGCCCCATGCTAGCCAGGCTTGGTGCCCTCAGAGGCTCCCGTGTGGCACCCTGTGCTGCTGGCGGGGGCTCCCCGGGTACCCACCTCGTGGTCTTTGTGCATGTTCTTCCCTCCCCTGACCCTCAACCCAAACAACCTCTCTTGTAAGAGACCTTTAAGCCCCCATCTAAGTTAGACTCCCCAGCGTCCTCTCTCCAAGCCTTTGGTCTTTTCCCTCCCACCAATGACACTGCTGTCAGCCATGAGGCATCTCCCCTAGGGGACTGCCATGGGACAACAGCAGCAAAGCCCTTCGCTTCATCTGATGCTGTCTGAAAACTTGCTGCCCAGCACAGCGCCCGGCTCCTGGCAGGTGTGCGGCCCCAGCAGAGGGGAGGCCTGAGAAGGTGCTCAGCAGTGCTCGTGAGACACACGACACGGACGCCACAACACGGGGGACTGACTGCCCAACAACGGGGAACGCAGGGCACCAGTATGGCGTGCAGACGTGTGTTACGGCAATAGCAGTAACGGGAAACGTTCAGTCCACTGCTAAAGCAACGAGTGACTTTGTTCTCATTACAGATTTGCTATTCTGTATCTTCTGCTCTCGGGAAGGGTGGGGAATGAACCCATGGCTTTGTGAGATTAAGGCTGTCAGAATCAAAATGAGTGACTTGTGTTAAAAACCCTAACAAACAGAGCTGGGGAGGGCCATGAAGGGAGAGCTCGCACATTAGCATGCCTGGGAATAACAAATCCATCACAAAGACTGCACAAACCACAGCCGTGCACACAGGACATCACAGCCTCACTCAGAACACACTGTGAGGACATCTGCCCAGTAACCACCCGCCCACCTTCAGCCTGATACCACCCTTGGTGCTTGCTGATCCTTGTCGCAAGGATAATTATCTCAAAACAATCATGTGATCCTCATTTTTCCTTTAAAAGCCTTTGTTTTCTTTGGCCTCCCCAGCTATGCACTGTAGACCATGGCAAGTATCTGCCACTCCAATGCCCTGCTCCCAGATAAACATCATTCCTTTCAGAGAGCCTCTCACTGTTATTTAGGTGGACAGTGATATGAAAATTTAATTTTTTTTTTTTTTTTTGAGACAGGATCTCACTCTGTCACCCAGGCTGGAGGGAGAGGTATGATCATGGCTCACAGCAGCCGCGACCTCCCAGGCTCAAGTGATCCTCCCACCTCAGCCTCCTGAGTAGCTGGGACCACAGGCATGTGCCACCACGCCCAGCTAATGTTTGTATTTTTTGTAGACACTGGGTCTTGCTGTGTTGCCCAGGCTGATCTCAAACTCCTGGGCTCAAGCAATTCGCTCACCTCAGCATCCCAAAGTGCTGAGATTACAGGTGTGAGCCACCACACCTGGCAGCACTGACCACGCCCCGGGTGAGCGGCTCTTCCAGTGAGCCTTGAAACTTGTTCCCAGCACAGGCAAAAGAAAGGACCTGTGATGCCTGGCCACACATGGATGCGCTGTGCGCTTTGGAGATGTAAAGGAGAAAGGAAAAGTCTAACAAGCAGACAGAAAACAATTCTTGCAAAAAACTAAATCAACTCTCGGAACGAGGGCCAGTAACAGATGTCACACTTCCACAGCAGGGAGAGACCAGCGTTTATTCGTGTTTCTCAAATAGACAAAGTTTTGTAAATTAATAAATTCAGATAATCACCACCGATTTAGCACCCCCCCACCCCCCACTGGTGGACATAATCTCAATTCTTCCCCAAAGAGTACTAAACAGGGAAGACAATAATAAAAACGGCCTAAAAGGCCACTTGTTTCAAACTCCAGCTTTTAAGTTGAGAAGACTCCTCACAACTGTCTGAGAAGACAGGTGGCCCCCAGAGCACCATCTGCACTGCGCAGCCTTTGGCCACCGCACCCAGCACTCAAGGACACTGAGTGGAGCAGACACCGCCTGCTGCCCTCAGAGCCCGGTCAGCCTGGGCTCCCAGGCATCCAGGATGCAGTGAGCCGGCATGAACCAGCTGGCTTCAGGGAGAACCAAGGACCTCAGGCCAATCAACCTACCTGGCTACAGGGTCCCAAAGGATGGCCGGTCAACCGGCATGACTATCACAGACAGGCCCAGAAAAGCGTCAGGTTCCCTCCAAAATAAAACCGCTAGAAATGAGGGGAGGGGGACAGTAGAACCTCACCCCCTGCTCAGGTACCAAATTTCTCAGCCACTCTTGGTGCCAGCAATGAATTGCTGAGCACAGTGGCTCACGCCTGTAATCTCAACACTTTGGGAGGCCGAGGCGGGTGGACCACCTGAGGTCAGGAGTTCAAGATCAGCCTGACCAACATGGAGAAACCCTGTCTCTACTAAAAATACAAAATTAGCCAGGCATGGTGGCGCATGCCTGTAATCCCAGCTACTCGGGAGGCTGAAGCAGGAGAATCACTTGAACCCGGGAGGCAGAGGTTGCAGTGAGCTGAGATCACACCACTGCACTCCAGCCTGGGCAACAAGAGCAAAACTCTGTCTCAAAAGAAAAAGGAAAAAAGAAAAAACAACAAATCATCCCATGCAACCATCAGTTCAGAGCGAAGAATAATTTTGGCACAAGAACCATTCCAATGCCTCAATCCACGGATGAGAACCAGGAAGTCAGGGAAGCAAATCTGCTCAAAGTCACACAGCTGGTGGCTGACCTGGGACAATACCCAGCTCCAGCTGTGCTACTGCACTGCTGTTTTTTATTACACTTTCAAAATAGTTATTCAATCTGATTTTAAAATCCAGATAACATAAAATTTACCACATTAGCTGGCTCAGTAGCATTAGATGTGTTCGTAATGTTATGCAAGCACCACCACCGTCCTCTAGAACTTTTCATCTTCCCAGAACGAAGCTCTGCCCCCATTTAACACACACTCTCCATTCCGCTCCCCCAAGCCCCCTCTTCCGCTTTCTGTCTTTATAATTTTGACTGCTCTAGGAATCCCATATAAGTAGAATCGGATAGTATTTGTTCTTCTGTGACTGGCTAATTTCGCTGAAGTCCTCAAGGGCCGTCCGTGTTGCAGTCTGTGTCAGAATGTCCTTCCTCTTCAAGGCTGAATAATATTCTGCGGTATGGATGGACCACACTGTTTATCCATCACCTGATGATGGACATCTGGGTGGCTTCCGCCTTTCAGCGATTACAATAATGCTGCTATGAACGTGTGTATAAAGAGCATCTCCTCAAGACCTTGATTTCAATTCTTTGGGTATATATGTAGAAGCAGGATTGTGGGCCATGCGCTCATTGTACTGTTCGTTCTTTGAGGAGCCACCACAGTGATTCCCACGGTGGCTGCAGCACTTGGCATTTCCAGCAGTGTGCCAGGGCTCCAACTCCTCCGCATCCTACCCAATACGGGTCATGTTCTCTCTTGTGGTGGTGGTGGCAGTTGTTTTACAGTAGCCATCCCAAGAAGCGTGAGGTGCTACCTCACTGTGTGTTTAGTTGGCACTGGCCTAATAATTGATGATGTTGGGCATCTTTTCACATGCTCATTAACTATTTGTGTATCTTCTTTAGAGAAATGTCTATTGAAGTCCTTTGCTCATCTTTTTAATTTTTCTTTTCCTTCATTTTTTTTTCTACTTCACAGTTTCACACTGGACCTTTGCCCATTTTTTTTTAATTTTAATTTCTCTTTATTTTCTTTTCTACTTCACAGAATTCACCCTGGACTTTTGCCCATTTTTTAACTGGGTTGTTTGTTCTTGTTACTGAGTTATAGGAGTTCTCTATATACTCTGCATATTAGCTCCATATCAGACACATGGCATACAAATGTTTTCTCCCATTCTGTGGGTTGCCTTCATTCTGTGGGTTGTGTTTTTTAATGCATAGAGTTTTTACTTTTTTTTTTTTTGAGACAGAGTCTTGCTCTGTCGCCCAGGCTGGAGTGCAGTGGCCAGATCTCAGCTCACTGCAAGCTCCGCCTCCCGGGTTCACGCCATTCTCCTGCCTCAGCCTCCCGAATAGCCGGGATTACAGGCGCCTGCCACCTCGCCTGACTAGTTTTGTTTTGTTTTTTTTTTTTGGGTTTTTTTTTTTTTTTTTTTTAGTAGAGATGGGGTTTCACCGTGTTAGCCAGGATGGTCTCGATCTCCTGACCTCGTGATCCGCTCATCTCAGCCTCCCAAAGTGCTGGGATTACAGGCTTGAGCCACCGCACCCAGCCAGTTTTTACATTTTGATGTAATGCAATTTATGTATTTTTTTCTTTCTTTACCCACACTGCTAGAACTAAAAATTCCTAACCAATTCAGTCTAAATGAACACTAGTCCATAAGCCCCAATGGGGCAAGGACCGTGTCCTGGTCACGACTACACCCTCACCCCTCCCACAGTGCTTGGTGCATACTAAGTACTCAGTGAATACTTACTGAACAAATAGACTGTAGGCAAGAGAGTATATAGCTTACAAGAGAGACCAGATAATCCGAAGGTATTTCCAAAAAGAGGCAATATAGAGATTTACAAGGAGGCAGATTTCTAGCTCACACCTTCACATCTCCTGCTATATTCTTCTGGGTTTACTCAGCAGACAGAAACCACCTGTGGTTCTAGCAGAGAGTCCCGTGTAGAGAAGGGGTAGCTTGGTATTGAGGGATGGAAAGGCAGAGGGACTCTGAGATGCCATGGAGTAGCAACCTTGGGAAGCAGCCGCCACCCCAGGGCTGGGGAAACGTGGGGAAGCAGAGGGAATTACTCCAACTCGGCAGCTCAGAGGAAAAGAGCCAGTGAAGCTGGGGCCCAGACCACTGAGGGGCATGGGGCTCGAGCCCTCAGGTTGGGGCCCAGACCACTGAGGGGCATGGGGCTCGAGCCCTCAGGTTTTGTTTGTTTGTTTGTTGAGACACAGTTTCACTCTGTCACCCAGGCTGTACTCCAGTGGTGAAATCTGGGCTCACTGCAACCTCCCACCTCCCAGATTCAAGCAATTCTCCCGCCTCAGCCTCCGAAGTAGCTGGGACTACAGGCACACACCACCATGCCCAGCTATTTTTTTTGTATTTTTAGTAGAGATGGGGTTTCACTATGTTGGCCAGGCTGGTCTTGAACTCCTGACCTCAAATGATCCGCCCACCTTGGCCTCCCAAAGTGCTGGGATTATAGGCATGAGCCACCGTGCCCAGCCCAGTTTTTTGGGATTTTTAGAGTTGGGGGTCTCACCCTATCTCCCAGACCGGAGCGCAGGGTACGATCACAGGGGAGGGCAATTCCTGGCCTCCCAAAGTGCTCAGATTACAGGTGTGAGCCATGGCACCCACCTCATCCATTGTTTCTGAGGGGCCAGGAGGTTGGCGCAGTGAGCTGGGCAAACTGCAAACTGAGAGGTGAAGGAACTGCCCCTGTGGGGGTGAAACGTTGCTACGGTGACACTCCAGCCTTGCCAGCTCCAGGAAGCACCCCTGGGGATAGAGCCTGACAAGGATGCAGCTGTGAGCAGAAAGGTGGTGCTGAGACCCTGTTGGTGTCATAGAGGGTGGGCTTAGGGCTGAGGGCAGTAAGCTGAGTAACCAGCACACCTGGTTAAATCTGTTACAACAAAACTCTATGCGGCGGGAAGAATTCTAAGCCCAAAAGCAAAACTATTTTAGAATCAACAAAATTCCATTTCAAACATAAAACTAGACAAACTTACAGCAATGATTGTGGAGCAACGTGTAAGGAACCAAAGAAAGGTTTCCAGGTCATAGCAAAGCACCTTTTGTGAAATGAAGAAGAAAAATGTGCACAAAGACTGGGTGTCCCATTCAAGAAAGAAAAAGATGAATATTATACACGAAAAGACATTTAGGTAGAGATATTAATTTAAATTATTCCAAAATATCTTAGGGCCTATGATGTCCCAAGCAATTGACGAAGACTAGAACCTTTAAAGACAGAAACAAAGCACATAATTGCTTCACCAGTAAAGGAGGTGGGTGTGGACTAAGGAAATAAGCCAAACAGGCTTGAAATCAAAACAAGACAAAAAATAAGGCAAGAAAGCAGGGAGGGAGAACCTAGGAAAAGTGGATTTACAGGAAGAATGCAGTAATATCCCAGAGCCAAGACTCAGTGTGCCAGTCACCCAATACATCAGTGACCCACATCTGCCAATTCAGCCCGATCTTCTTCTTGAGCTGTCAGAAGAATCTGCCACTTGTAGTAATAATTCGAAAACAGAAATGGAAAAGCTTAAATAAAAAGGCGAAGTGTTGACTCAGAAAAAGCTGGTTTCACTAGATTAATAATAGACAAAACAGGCTTTATCCCTAATTTTAAAATTTTTAAATAAAAAATTATTGAAATCCTCTGGAAGGAGGAAAAAATAAAAGATTCAATATACAAGGAAAAGGAGAAGGGAGGGAGAAGAGAAGGAAGAGGGACAGCAAAGTTCTACCATTAATTTTTTATGTTTTGTGAGACTACAGTAGTCTTGACACCAAAACTCAACAAAGATAGTGAGAAGGGAAAGTACGAGATAGTCTCACTCAAACACAGATTTTAAAATTATACAAAAATAGTAGTAAACCAAATACATCAGTGTATAAAAAGATGATCATAAGTTAGGTTTATCTCAGGAATGCAAGTATGGTCTACCATCTGAAAATCAATCATTGTAATTTGCCATGTTAGCATCAAAAGGCAGAAACATGATCTCAATGAATGCAAAGTAACAAAGAAAAGAGCTAAAATTTAACACCCATTCATGAAAACAAGTATTAACAAATAGGAATGAAGGGAACTTTCTTAAACTTAATAGGGTAGCTAGACATAAAAAGCAACTAGTCAATTACACTCCCATATATCACATGAGCTAGCATGTATAATTTATTCTACTTTTATTCCTTTTCCAATCAGCTTCCTCAGGTTGAAGCCTTCACAGTTTTTAAAAGGTACCATTTATAATGGCAAATAAAATCATAAGGTACCAAGAAATAAATCTAGCTAGAGAATAAATCTAATTAAAGATGTTTATGAAGGAAATTACAAAGTTTTACTGAAATAAACCAAAATGAGAGAGAAGAGAGATACTATTTGCATGGATAGGAAGGCTTGATACCCTAAAGATACCAATTCCTTAAGCTGATCTACAGATTAAAACACAAAATGTCAATAGCATTTTGGGGAATCTGTAAACTGGTTGTAGAATCTACATAAAAGAGCAAGGCCCAAGCACAGACAAGAAAACCTGCCCTGTAAGACCTAAAGACTTACTATAAAGCTCTAGTAATTTTTTAAAGTACAGTTGGGGATACTGACTAGGAAAGAACAGAGAACCAAGAAACAGACCCACACATACTTGAACACATGATCCATGACAGAGGGGACATTGCTGATCTACGTGGAAGGATGAGATTTAGTGCTAGAACCACTGGTTACCCACAGAGAAAAAAACTAACTTTTGTCTTACCTGATTCTTTTCATAAACATTAACTCCAAGGAACTTTAACGGGAAAAAGGGAGAAAATCATTTTTGACCTCAGGTAGTAATAAATGTATTAAATAAGACACAGACCAGGTGCAGTGGCTCATGCCTGTAATTCCAGCACTTTGGGAGGCCAAGATGGGAGGATCACTTGAGGTCAGGAGTTTGAGACCAGCCTGGCCAACATGGTGAAACCCTGTCTCTACTAAAAATATAAAAATTAGCCAGGTGTGGTGGTCTGTCTGTAGTCCCAGCTACTTAGGAGGCTGAGGCAGGAGAATCGCCTGAACCCGGGGAGGTGGAGGTTGCAGTGAGACAAGATCGCACCACTGCACTCCAGCCTGGGCGACAAAGTGAGACTCCACCTCAAAAATATATATATAAGACACAAAGGGTAAACTACAGGAAAAAAGATTATACATCTGGCTAGAGAGTGAAAACAGGAGTCATGCCCAGGGCAGGGACACGTGCGACACGCACAATCAGCCAGGGACTAGCAGCTGGCATCTATCATTCCCGCAGTCCATGAGGAAAAGACAGCCCGAGAGGAAAGAGGGACGAAAAAGTGTGAGTAGGTGCCTCAACAGAGAGGAAACGCAGAGCCTTATAACCAAAGGAATGCAAATCAAAGCCAGATGAGATACCACTTTACAACTCCCAGATTGGCAAAAAATTTAAAAGTCTGGCAAGCATACCTGGAGACAGGTACAAGAACGTTCACTAGTGCATTATTAGTAATTTTTTAGTGGCTCTGCGTATGTAGCAGTAGATTCACGCAATGGATTATACAGAGTTAAAATGAACAGACTGCGACTACCAATAACATCATGGATAAACCATTGAAACAACATGAAGTGATTAAAAACAAGTTGCAGACAACCGTGTTATTAAGCCATTTCTATTAAACTGAAGCAGCAGCAAAACTAATCGATAACACCGCCACCGATTCCAACTCTTCAGACACTTCTGGTTCTGCCGGGACATGGCGGCCACCTTGCTCTGAACAGTCTTACTTTCCTAGAAACCCCATAGAGCATAAGCCAATAGTGAGGGGGCCACACTGGTATCTGCCCTTTGCTCACAGATCCTCTACCTCCATGGCCCCGGAGCCATCTGTCCTACTGATCCCAGCTTCTCAGGGGGCCCCTGCCCTATTCCAGGATGGTGGGGGCTTCCGCCCACTGCTTCCCAGCCCCTCCACAGGCCTGAAGCTGTCCTCACTGTGACACCATTCCCCAGAGAGCACACTCGGGGACCGTGGTCAGGACGAACTCCATGGGCAAACGCTGCCGGGACTAGGAAAGGTCACCTGCTGCGGGCTGCACAAAGCCCTAGGCCCCCAGCTCTGCCGCAGGCCCAGGAGGCTCCCCTCCCTGGAGCCGCCGTTCCTTCCCAGGACCGGGTGGACTCAGAGTGCCGCTGCCCAGCGTCTGCCTCCCCTCTTTCCGCTGGGGACAGAGAGCAGTGCGATGCTGGCCCCTGGGATCCCTGTTTACACAGCGTGATGGCCAACACCACCCTTCCCAGAGATACTTGCATCATGGGGCCTTAGCTGTGACCCTTTTAGAAGTATCATCCAGGTTTTTTTTTTTCCTTTACAATCTATTTTGAAACTTCCTCTCATTGTACCGGAAAAACAGCATAAAATCTATGTGCTGAAGCTGAAACTCTCCTGGCCTGCAATCCATGGAGCCTGTCATTGGTTACACCATGTAAGTACAATTTGTTTCCAAGGCCATCTCTCATTGACTTTGTTCTTATTAAAACAATTTTTTAAATAATTTTTACTTTTCCTTCAAATGAAGTTTTTTTTTAGTAAATATGTTCATATTTCCATCATAAGAAGTTGAAACAACACAAGATAAAAATTCCCTGGATTCTTCCCAGTTTTCATTTACTACCTCTGAGATAACTACTAGTACCCATTTGGAGTGTTTCCTTTGTATTTTTTCCATATATTTACATATAAACATATGTGCACTTTAAAACATATAGGTTTCTTTGAGGGGTGCTGGAATTTTTTACACAAAAATAGGATATTAAATATATGTGTTTTTGTGACTTGCTTTTTCCATTCAATATGCCCTCGGGAGCTTCCCTATCAGTAATGTATTGATCCACTTTGTATGACAGAGGCTGCTCGCCATTCCTGCAAATAACCAGTCTCTCCTTCCTCCACAGGAATAGAAATCTTAGCTAGACACATGGCTGTCCAGCTAAGGACTACATTTCCCAGCCTCCTTTGCACTAGGCAAAGCCATATGACTAAGTCTGTCCAGTGAGATGTCTGCAACTTCCAGACTGTGCCTCCACCTCCCTCTCTCACTGCTGATGGAAATGGGGAAGTGAAGCTAAGGAGCTATCTCAAAGTTCAGGGCAAAAGCCACATGTGAAGAGCAGCAACGACACAACAGAAGGCACCCTGGGTTCCTGATGAGGGTGGAGCCTCCACACCAGCTCTGGAGGATTTACTCAAACTACACTTCTTATATCTAAACCACTATTATTTTATATTGTGCTGTTACAGCATAGAAACTCATATTTTAAATAAGTGTATGAATCCCATAGTATGAAAATACTACATTTTTCTTTACTCCATTGTCAACAGACAATTTCATTCAATCAAAAAAAATTAAGTGCCTTCTAACTGCCAGGCACTGTTCTAGTGCTATTGTTGCAAACCAGGCTGCAATAAAGATCCTGGATCACAATTCTTCATGCCTTTCCAGTACAGGTATCTTCTCTCCGTGATTGAAGGGAGAAGGCAAGGAGGAGGAGCCCGCAGTCCATTATTTCACTTTAACTGGGGTTACCCCAGAAAAGAAAGGTGACCTAATCAAATCTCCTTGTAAACTTGCTAATGAAAGACCTCCTGGCAAACCCAAGGATATTTGCTAGCAGGAGAATCATTGTCTGTGGAATGTTTTCAGCAGGATGTACCTGGTGTGTCTAGGATTGCTCATAATAAATAAACTTGGAATCCTAGGAGTTATGGAGTACAGATCCCTGAAAAATGTCACATAAACTATGCAGCTCTCACAGTACAAAATGGACATACTTCATGGTCAACAACTTCCCCCATGTAAGTGATGTGAGCAGGTGCATTTGCTCAGAGACCTCCCATGTGAAATTTGGGCCAGAGCACGTCCTCACACAGGAGGAAAGAACCAGGTAGTGTAATTGGCAGACAACTTCTCTCTGCTTCTATAAAGCCTCACAATTACATGTGTCCTAGAAATTATTAGGAAGCTTGATATGTAATAAGATCAGTGACTCCCAAAAGTTTAATCTAACAGTTTTATCATTGTGTTTTCTTAAAGGGAAAATTTGTTTTAAAAAGGCAAAAGAATTCCTTCTCTTATTCCTTCCTCAGTTAAATGTAATAGACTGAAATTTTGCTTTCATGGACTCAGGTTTATAAGAAATTTCACTTTAAAATGTACCTTTATTTTATATAACTCAATTTGATTTTCTAACTCTAAGCCAAAATTACACCTGATGCAGATTTAATTCAGTCATTTCTAAGTAAACAGTCAAATTAACTTTTCTGTCAATTCCACTCTTTAGTGTTTTAGTTGCATCACATTCAAGCCCTCTTGGGTACGCACACTGTTCCCCTCCCTGCGGTTTCAGTGGATGAGGGGACGTTTGTGTAACTGTTGCTTCGACATCACAGGGTGAGGCCCCCAGTCTCTCAAGTGTCACTTGGTTTGGTCCTGTGCTCACCTCATTCTCCCACTGCCACTCATGTGTCTGTCACTGGACACATGTTGAGCTCTTATTCATGACTTTGGCACTGGCTCCTTCAGGGACAGACATGGCCTCAGTCAATCCCAAGGAGATACTGTTATAGGCTGAAATGTGTTCCCACAATCCAGTTGTGTTGAGATCCTGACCCCCAATACGGTGGAATGTGACTGTATTTGGAGACAGGGCCTTTACAGGGATAATTAAGGTAAAACGAGGTCATTAAAGTAGGCTTTAGTCCATTACGACTGGTGTCCTTATAAGAAAAAGGGATTAAGACAGAGAGATGCACAGAGGGAAGACGATGTGAAGACACAGGGAGAAGACGGCCATTGGCCAGCCAAGAAGATGGGCCTCAAAATAAATGAACCCTTGACAACTGACCTCAGACATGCTGCTGACCTCTTCATCTCAGACTTCACCTTCCTGGACTATGAGAGAATCAATGTCTGTGTTCCAGCTGGCCAGTCAGTGGAACTTTATAATGGCAGGTGAGCAGGCTAAGACTGTCCACACTGCACCCGCCACAGCAGGCCCCTAGCCTAGCCCCATGGCTGGCCCGGGTACAGGCCCATGAGCACATTCACAGTCGTGTGCAACACACTCTCTCAAGCTCTGTGACCCCTGGGAGCCCATAGGAACTTCTTGTGCCACCCAGAGTCATCCCTTGCCCTGATCCTGCTCCCACCTTCTATGGGGCAGTCCCCCTCCAAGTTCTAAACACACGTCTTGCACTCCTGGGTCCCAAACATGAGGGCAGCTTCCATCGGGGTCACCATGGAACTCAAAGTGGAATGTGAAGGCTCCTCCCAGCCACCTGACCCCCTGGTGCTCTCCAATTCTCCTCTTCTCACCCCACAGCTCAGGTGTTTCTCACAGGGAGGGTGGGGAAGGACGCACTGATGCTTGCAGTGTGCAGCTCGGTCTTTCTGCCTTTCATCTGAACCCTCGGCTCTTCAACCTGGAATCCAACAGCTGAGCCTCCTGTCCTGACAACTTCCCCTTGGGGTTAAAGGTGACCCCGTGACCTCCCATCCAGATTGGACATGGTTAGTAGACAAGGGGGAGGAAAAGTCAGGCCAGGTAACAGACCTCAGAAGGCCACTCTGCTCACAGAGCTGCCCGCACACCCCATGACTTTGCTTTCTTTAGGACACAGTCCCATGTAGTTTGAAGAACTGGGGCAGCCAGGTCAAAAGTTTTCTAAGTTTACAGGAGAAAACTATAAACAAACACTCCCAATACAGCTCCTGCTGACTTTGCGTAAGACCCTAGAGTAAGAGAAATCTCACCATCTGCATTATCACCTAACTGCAAAACTACTACATCTAGACCTGTATCTCTCTGTCCCTACTGCGTGTATATACATTGTCGCAGTCCATTTTCTGTTGCTATAACTGAATACCTGAGACTAGGTAATTTATTTTTTTTTAAAAAAGAAATGTATTCATTACCATCCTGGAGGTCAAGGGACTGCATCTGGTGAGGGCCTGCTTGCTGGTGGAGACTCTGTACAGAGTCCTGAGGTAGCACAGGGCATCACATGTTGAGGGAGCTAAACTGGCTCTTAACAAACCCACTGTCTATTTTTCTTAGATATGATTCAAATGTATTTGTTTAAAGGCATGGAGTACAAGTACAATTCTGTCATTATACATGCACAGACTGCACAGTGCTAAAGTCTGGGCTTTGAGGGTATCCATCACCCAAATGACATATATTGCACCCATTCAGAAATTTCTCATCACCCACCCCTCCTCCCACCCCCTCACCTTTCCAAGTCTCCATTCTCTACCATTCCACTCTCTACATCCACGTGTATATTTTACCTCACACTTATAAGTGTGAACATGTGGGATTTGTCTTTCTGTATCTGACTTGTTTCACTTAGGATAATAGCCTCCAATTCCGTCCATGTGGCTGCAAAAGACAAGATTTCTTTCTTTTGATGGCTGAAACCCATCCGTTGGGTATAGAAGCCACGTTTCCTTTATCCATTCACCCACCGATGGACACTTAGGTTGATTCCATATCTTTACTACTGTGGATAGTGCTGCAATAAACAGAAGAGTACAGGTATCTTTTTGATATAATGATTTATTTTCCTATGGGTAGCTGGATACCCAGTAATAGGATTGCTGGTTCAAATGGTAGCTCTATTTTTAGGACTTTGAAAAATCTACATACTGTTTTCCATAGAGGCTGTACTAATTTACATTCCCACCAACAGTGTATAAGAGTTCCCTTGACAACATCTGCTATTGTTTGACTTTTTATTAACAGTCATTCTGAGTGAGGTAAAATGATATCTCACTGTGGTTTTAATTTGCACTTCTCTAATGATAACTGATACTGGGCATTTTCTTATATGCCTGTTGAACATTTGTATATCTTCTTTTGAAAAATGTCTATTTGGTCGGGCGCGGTGGCTCAAGTCTGTAATCCCAGCACTTTGGGAGGCCGAGACAGGCGGATCACGAGGTCAGGAGATTGAGACCATCCTGGCTAACACGCTGAAACCCCGTCTCTACTAAAAAAAATACAAAAAACTAGCTGGGCGAGGTGGCAGCGCCTGTAGTCCCAGCTACTCGGGAGGCTGAGGCAGGAGAGTGGCATAAACCCAGGAGGCGGAGCTTGCAGTGAGCTGAGATCCGGCCACTGCACTCCAGCCTGGGTGACAGAGCGAGACTCCGTCTCAAAAAAAAAAAAAAAAAAAAGAAAAGAAAAATGTCTATTCATATCCTTTGCTCACTTTTTAATGGCGTTATTTTGTTGCTGTGAGTTGTTTGAGTGCTCATATATTCTGGATATTAGACCCTTGTCAGGTGCATATTTTGGAAATATTTTCTTCCATCCTGCAGGCTATCTGTTCGCTCTGTTGATTATTTCTTTTGCTGTGCAGAAGTTCTTTAACTCCCACTTGTCCAATTTTGTTTCTGTTGCCCGTACTTCTGAGAATTCAACAATAAATTATTTGCCGAGACCAATCTCCAACAGAGTTTCCCTAGGTTTTCTTCTAGTATTTTTATAGTTTCAGGTTTAAGTCTTTAATCCAGCTTGAGTTGATTTTGTGTATGGTGAGAGATACAAGTCCAGTTTCATTCTTCTACACAGGGCAATCCAATTTTCCCAGTACCATTTATTGAAAAGGATGTCTTTTCCCCATTGTCTGTTCTTGTTAACTTTGTCAAAGATCACTTAGCTGTAAATATGTGGCTTTATTTCTGGGTTCTCTATTTTGTTGTCTAGTTTTATACCAGTAACATGCTGTTTTGGTTACTACAGCCTTGTATAATTTGAAGTCAGGTAATGCAATATCTCCAGCTTTGTTCTTTTTGCTTAGAATTGCTTTGGCTATTCAGGCTCTTTTTTGGTTCCATATAAATTTTTGGACTGCATTTTCTACTTCTGTGAAAAATTACGTTGGTATTTTGGTAGGGATTACATTGAATCTGTAGATTGCTTCAGACAGTGTGGTCACTTTAATATTAATTATTCCAGTCCATGAACATGGATGTTTTTCCATTGGTTTGTGTCATCTACAATTTCTCTCATCAGTATTTTGTAGCTTTCCTTGTGGAAATCTTTCACTTCCTTGGTTCAGTTGATACCTAGGTATTTTATTTTTATAGTTATTGTAAATGGGACTGCTTCCTTGATTTCTTTCTCAGCTAGATCATTATTGGTGTAAAGAAACACTACTGATTTTTGTACATTGATTTTGTATCCTGCAACTTTGCTGAATTTATTTATCCAATCTAAGAGTTTTTCAGTCAAGTCTTTAGGTTTTTCTAGATATAGGATCACATCTAGCCAGGGGCGGCGGCTCACACCTCCCAGCACTTTGGATAGCCAAGGCAGGCAGATTGCCTGAACCAGAAGTTTGAGATCAGCCTAGGCTACACTGTTAACACTCCATCTCTACAAAAAAATTTAAAAATTAGTCAGGCATGGTAGTATGCACCTGTAGTCCTAGCTACTTGGGAGGCTGAGGCTGGAGGATCCCTTGAGTCCAGGAGTTTGAGGTTACAGTGACCTAGGATACCAGCACTGTGCTCCAGTCTGGGTGACAGAGCGAGACTTTGTCTCAAAAAAAAAGATTATGTCATCAGCAAACCAGGATAATTTGACTTCCTCTTTTCTAACTGGTATGCCTTTTATTTATTCCTCTTGCCTGACTGCTCTGGCTAGGACTTCCAGTACTATGTTGAATAGGAGTGATGAGAGTGGGCATCCTTGTCTTGTTCCAGTTCTTAGAGGGAATACTTTCAAACTTTTCCCCTTTCAGTATGATGTTGGTTGTGGGTTTGTTATAGACGGCCTTTATCATTTTGAGCTTCTACGCCTTGTTTGTTGAGGGTTTTTATCATGCTGAATTTTACCAACTGCTTTTTCTAAGATGGTCATATGGTTTTGTTCCTAATTCTATTTATGGGATGTATCACGTTTACTGATTTGCATATGTTGAACCATCCTTGCATCCCTGGCACATAACACATCATAGCATATTATCTTTTTGGTGTGCCGCTGGAGTCAGTGTGCTAGTATTTTGTTGAAATTTGTACATCTATGTTCAACAGAGATATTGGCCTGTACTTTTGGTGGTTTGTCGTTGTCTGGTTTGGGTACTGGGGTGATACTCGCCTCACAGAATGAGTCAGGAAGAACTCCCTCACCCTCCATTTTCTGGAACCGTTTCAGGAGGGTTAGTACTAGTTCTTCATAGGTTTGGTAGAATTCGGCTGTGAATCTACTTGGCCCTGGGCTTTTCTCTGTTAGGAGATGTTTTTGTCACTGATTCAATCTCACTGCTCATTATTCAGACCCACCCTCTTGATAACTAATCCACTCCTGCGACAACCTATCAAGGATGAATGGATTATGGATTCTGCCATTCATGAGGGCAGAGTCCTCATGACCCAATCACCTCTTAAAGGCCTCACCTCTTAATACTGTCACATTGGGGATGACATTTCAACATGAGTTTCAGAGAGGACAAACATTCAGACCATAGCACATCCCTATTTCGGAGCTTTTAATCTATATAATAAATTATAAAAGTAATCAAATTTACTCATTGATTTTATATCAAATAAATCAAAATGAAATTTAAGCTGTGTTTCTGAACCAACGAATCCTATCCTTTACCCTCCAAGCATGCATAAATCACCTTTCAGAAAACTCCTCCCAAGAAAATTCCCACTCTCTATCTGAACTGCAGCTACCAAAAATTCATTCATTTTCAATTTTTCCCTTTTGGCAGATTTTTTATAACTAGTTTAAAATATTTTGACCAAGGCACTAATTTCTTTTATATACAAAGAGCTCTTACTAATCAACAAAAAAAAGGCCTACCATCAGGTGGAAAAATGGCCAAGGTACATGAATCAGGAGTAGACAATAAAAGAAATATTTATGGTCAATTAACATACAAAATTGCTCAATTTAAGAAATTAAATAATACCATTTCTTTCCTCTCAGATTGGCAAATAAATAAAAGACTGATAAAACTCTAGAGCTACACGGGTAGGAGGAAAAGGGCCTCTTCTCCAGCTACCTAAGATGCTGAAAGGGAAGAAGGCCAAACGGAAGGAGTTGGCCCCGGCCCCTGCCACCATGCAGCAGCAGGAGGCCAAGAAGATGGACGTCTGAGGAAAGGCCTAAGAATTTCTGCACTGGACAGGACGTCCAGCCATTACAGGGACCTCGCCCACTTTGTCAAAGGCCCTGCTGTTTCAGGCTGCAGCGGCAAAGGGCCATCCTCCTTGAGTGGCTGAAAGCACCTCCTGTGACTGACTGGTTCACCCAGGGCTCAGGCCACAGGGAGCTAGCCAACCACGTATGCTGGCCCACAGTACCAACCAGAGACAAGCAAGAGAAGAAGCAGAGACTGTTGGCCTGGGCTGAAAGACAGCACTGGCCCAGGGGACATCCCCACTAAGAGACGGACCACGTGTCCCTCCAACAGGAGTTGATGCTGCCACAACCTTGGTGGAAAACGAGAAGGCTCAGCTAGTGGTAACTGCACGTGACGTGGCTCCCACTGAGCTGGTTGTCTTCCTGCCTGCCTGTGTCCTGAGATGGGGGTTCCCTACCGCACTGTCAAGGAGAAGGCCTGACGAGGGTGTCAAGCTCGCAGGACCAAGGAGTCTGCTCCACTGTCGCCTTCACACAGGTTAACTTGGAAGACAAGGGAGCTCTAAGCTGGCGGAAGCTATCAAGACCCACGACAACAGATATGACAAGATCCGCCATCACTGGGAAGGCTACGCTCTGGGACCAAAATCTGTGGCTCACGTTGCCAAGCTGGAAAAGGCAAAGCCTGTCACTAAACTGGGTGAAATGAACACTGTTGAGTTTTCTGTACATCAAAATAACACAAATTCTCCTTCAATAAAAAAAGGGGGCATACACACACACACACACACACACACACACACACAATTGACAAAAATATAAACTGGAAGACCTCTTTGGTGGGAAATTTGGCAAACTTTAAAATGCACATACACTTTTAAAAACAGCAATTCCATATCTAGGAACCTACCCAAAAGAAAACTCACATATATACAAAGATAGAACCCTAAGAATTTTTACTGCAATCCAGTTTATAATGAAATCTAGAAACAGTCTAAGGTTGCCATCAACTGGGAACTGATTCAATAAAAAATGGCACAGGCATATGATGGAATACCATGTGGCCACTACAATGAAGAAGAGTTTTTTAAATTGATATACAACGAAGTACATGAGTTTTAGAAAAAAGTAACTCACAGCAGTATGTCACATGTATTTTCAATAAGGGGAAGGAAAAGGAGGAGAATATCCAAGAGGTTGTGCAGACAGCGTAAGTGCGTGAAAGGAAGCGGACTCTGAACTGCAGCTCTCCGTGTGGAGCGGGACAGAGGCAGCAGCAGCATCTAAGGCTCCGACTCTTACAGTGCTTGGGTATGTTATTATGAATAAATGGTGGGGAATGAGATGATGAGCACCCACCCACCAACACACTGCACCGCGAGACATAAAACTGCACCAGCACGAGCAAGGCAGCGCAGCACCCCTCCGGGAGAGGCCCCCCTGGCCTGGCACTTGCTCGCCCTCCCGCTCACCCCTGGCTTGTCCTCCCATCTAGGGGCACGCACCACCCTGGACAGCAGACTGCACTGCTCACGGGCTTGAGGCTTCTGTACTTTGCCTTTTTTATGAGCGCTGTTTTCAGATGTATTCAGGTGACGCAGGTACCACCATCTCGCTCGGATGTAGCTCTCTGGTATTCCAGTACACCCATGAGGTATTTCTCCGTTCTCCTGTTAATGGTCTTATCTCAGTAAGAAACAGCAGAGCAGGAACTCACTCCTGCAAATCCGCCCTTCCGCAGGCAGCAGTCCTCAAGTGCTGTGGCCTCAGGACTCCCGGGAGGACCTACCAACTACTGAGCACCTCAGCGAGCCTTTATCTTTGTGGGTTTCAGCTACTGATGTTTCTCATACCAGAAATTAAACTGAGGAATGTAAAAGTATTTATTCATTCATTTCAAAATTATACCAATCAATCCTTTACATATCATAAATAACATATTTTCATTTTTAAAATTTCCAAAATCCATTGTATGGAAATTTTAAGAACGTGGGTGCTGCTACTTAACTAGGTATTTCAATTAATATAATTAATTTAATTAATATAACTTTGAGTCAGTTTGCAAAGACACAGAATTAAACACACTTGCCTTAAATGAAACACAAGGCCATCATTCTTGATGACAGAAGCATTTCGAGATCCTGGGTTCTCTTTCACGTCAACCCCTTTTATAGTCACAGGCCTGAGTGTTTATCTCCATGAGAACCAGCTTGTGCTGGCTACGGACATTAGGCAGAGACAAGGAGCAAACTACACAAAACGGAAAGCAGTCCACTTCCAAACATCATCTCATCCGCTTCAAAAATTTCAGACCCTCAGCAAGTCTACAAGTAACTCAGCTCCCATTCCTTGCTCCTCCCCAGAGGAGGGAGAAGCTGACGAGGATGAGCTGGCACAAGGTCATCACCTGGGTCGGTGTCCAGGGGGTTAAAGCTTTCCATCTCACCAAGAAGAGGTCGAAATGCTGAGCAACAAAGAGTCTGGCTCGCTGGTCTCCAGGCCTCCACAGGAGCAAGTGGCCACTGAGGGCGGAAACCTGGGCTGAGCCTGCGGACAGCAGGATGGAGGCGACAGTGACAAAAGCCTTGGGAAAGGACAGCAATGGAGAATCTAGTGGCAGTTAGGACACAGAACTGTTGGCCTTAGAGACCAACTTGTGACTAGATGCAGCATTATATTTCTTCTAATAGTCAGCTTTTTTTGCATACAGATTAAGAAAGGCTGGTGCCAGTAATTTAAAAGGGAACGTTTAACGTTCACGGAACCAGAAATAACTGTGTAGACGGAATGCTGAAGATTCTTCTAGGGCTAAGAGCGAGTGCCTAAGCCAAGGACACCATCGGCAGGGGCCCCTCCCCAGGCCTGGGCCTCAGAGCATGCTGGACACCACCCACCTGCAGCACACTGCGGAGAGGAGCTGACGGGGCTGTCCAGGCCAGAGCTGCTCCACAGCCACAGAAAACCCCGCACTGAGGTGCAGGCAAGCCAAGGTGGGTTCAAAAGGAGAAGTTAGGGGTTAGATGCCCTTGGGGGGTGTTGAAGAAGGGTGCATACAGACGCTGGGTAGCCAAACGAGGCACTGTGCCAGGAATCCAGGCATTTCCTCTGAGTACCAAGCCCACCCTGCCATGCCCAGCTTCTGATCCTGGCACTGGGCCTTGAAGACCACATGACTATCCTGACCAGGGGCTCGATGTTCAGCGCTGGGCACGGGCGCTGCTTCCCAGGTGATGTGGGATGGGCTGGCGTGTGAGGGTCCCACATCGGTTTTCCTGGGGACTGGGGACAGCCACCAATCCTCACCCGGGAACTGCTTCACTCCCTTACAGCTGTGATGGACTCACGGTCCTGTCAGATAAGGCCCCTACTCTGGGCATCTAAACCTCCCACACCCACTTTTCCAGACTCAGCCCCTTTCCACACTGACGACCTTAGCCTTGTCTTTTCTGTCTGTCAGCAGCTAACCATCTTCTCCTCTGTTAACAATTCTGTACACTGAATTTTTCCCGTTCAAACACTGCTGTGTTTCCCATCTCCTGGCTGGATCCTGACTCATTCCACCTGAGTCTGTGCAAAGTAAAGCCCTGAAGTCCCCATCGCCACTAACAATCTGGAGCCACGTGAAGCTTGCTACCTGACACCGCTGCACCCTCCAGGGGCCTCCTCTGCTCTCTCCCTCCCTGTGCCAACTCTTCTTCTTCTTCTTCTAATTTCCAGGCCCTTCCTGCATCCCTGCTGGCCCCTTCTCTCAGCACAGGCCAGCGTCCAGGTGGGACCCTGATCACTGTGGATGGTCACGGCCACCTTCGAAGCTCTGCAGACCTGCCCAGAGGGACGTCCGGACCCATCTTGTGGCCACATCATGACCCCTGGAAGCTTCTGCTGCTCTAACGGGGGAGGCCACGGGATCAGACTGACCTACTACACAGGAAGGCCCACTTGGCAAAGTAAACAGCAACAGATAAACTTCAAGAGATTACAGCAGGAACCCATAAAACACAACATGTCACTACCTATTTATTTTCAGACAGTGTGTCAGGCCACATTATGAAGGCCATTCCAAATCACACACAGGAGTGTCTCTGTGGGAAGCGACATGGAGTGCCAGGGCTGTCTTGGTCCCAGCACTTACATGCCCTGTGACTGCAGGCAAGTCACCTGACAGCCAAACCTCAATCTCCTGGCCTGACGGCCTCAGGATTCCTATCAAGGTAAGGATGCACTCTGCAAAGCAGTGACAACTGCACCATTATTTCCAACCCTGAGGACATGCCAGCTCCCCTTCTGCTCTGCTCCAGTGTGGATGGGAAGAGCCAGGACCCTCATCTTCACTGCAAAGAAGCCCAAGACTGGCATCACAACCCCGCCTACACACCCATGTCACCCGCCCCAAGGAGCAGTCCATTCACTGGTGGGATGGGGATGACAGCGTTATCTGTCTCTCAGGTCCCCTAAGGACCATAAGCATCACTGTCAATCAGCTAAAATAGCATCATACTCCCCACTGTCCAGGTCACTTTGAATTTCAGGAGAAAGCAGGTGAAGGTGCCCTGTAATCCACAAAGAACCACATAAACACTAGTGTCAACCTTCACTACACCACAGCAGTGGAGAAAACACAGTTTTAAACATGTATTCAAAGAGATGAGGAATCTCCTGATGCCAAAGAACATTTTCACCACTTTCCAGGGCTCTTCACCTCCCCATCCCTGCCCAATACAGGCAGCTCACACTGAGGCCAGCTCCCTGGCAGTGGCCCTGCACCACCACCTACGGGCTCCACGGGGAAGTGAGGGGAGGCCCAGGGCAGGCAGGAGGGCACCTCCTTGAGAATCCAGCCCAGGGCTCAGATCAAGAGACAGGAAAAGACAGCAGCAGCACGCGCAGCTGCAGAACGACTCCTCTAAAAAGGAGGCTGAGGCCAGGTGTGGTGTGGTTCATGCCTGTAATCCCAGCACTCTGGGAGGCTGAGGCCAGGTGTGGTGTGGTTCATGCCTGTAATCCCAGCACTCTGGGAGGCTGAGGCAGGAGGATCGCTTGAGCTCAGGAATTCAAGACCAGCCTGGGCAACATGGCAAAATCCCATCTTTACAGAAAATATAAAAATTAGCCGGGCATGGTAGCCAGTGCCTGTAGTCCCAGCTACTCAGGCAGCTGAGGTGGGAGGATCACCTGAGCCCGGGAGCAGGGGCTGCAGTGAACTACGATCGAGCCACTGCACTTGAGCCTGGACAACAGAGCCAGATCCTGTCCCAAAAATAAAGAGGATGCTGAAAATTCATATGATTACAAGTGTTTTAAAAAGACACAATTATATGCTTACATACATCAAAATATTATCAGTGATCATTTTGAGGAGATAAAACGAGAAATCTCTCCTTCCTTCATTTTTTAAATTTTATTTTATTTTAGAGTCAGAGTCTCGCTCTGTCACCCAGGCTAGAGTGCAGTGGCTGCAACATAGCTCACGGCAGCCTTGAACTCCTGGGCTCAAGCGAGCCTCCTGCCTCAGCCTGCAAAGCACTGAGTTGAGGCATATGCCGCAATTTAAATGCTTCCTAGCCTTTAAATGCTCTCTCAGATGCCACATTTCATCATGGAAAACACTAGCCCTGGGTGGGGGAATCGAGTAGAAATAATCGTCAAACACGGCCTTTCCTACTCCCCGGCCCTGCCCACCCAGTCAGCAGCCTTAGAGGGTGTTCTTAGGATAGTCTCAGGATGTGAACAAACACTAAAAAGGTGTCTTTACATCGTAAATGGCCAGAGTAGTTTCTTTGAAACAAAGGAAGCTAAGTGCCCACCCCCATCACCTGTCAGAACGGCCCTGGCTCCAAACAGAGCACCCACCACACAGCCCCACACAACAGCACCACCTCCTGCTGGAGGAAGTCCTTCCAGAGGGTTCCCTGCAGCCAACCGCACAGGCACAGCCCCGCACAGTGCCGCATGGCAGCACTGCCTCCTGCTGGACAAAGTCCCTTCCAGAGGGTTCCCAGCTTTGCTCATTTACTCTCTTTCCTGCTCCAACTTAGCTCCTAAAGGAAGGCAGGGCCCCCAAAGGGATGCTGATGGGTCCAGGTCTTCGAGGCAGCACTACACACCATGAGGTACCCCTTGGTGAGCAGGCAGCATGCGGCTCCCAGGGCCCACTGCAGAGTCCAGCCGGCGTTTTCCACAGCAGGATATCCCCCATGGAGGCTCTCGGTGCTTCAAGAATATTCTCGTCTCAAGAGGGGTGTGGGACACTGGGATGAAGATTCTGGGGTCAGACCTAAAATGGGCTTCAAGGGGCCACAGGGACAGAGCAAGGGAGGAGCAGGAAGGGGAGGAAGGGCCTTACCCTGAGCTCTAAGATGACAACTTCCCTCTCGCCGCCACCTCTCCTGCCCAGATGTCCTGCCCAGAACCAGCCATCAGAGCCAGAACCAGAACCAGGGACTCCAACAGGGCAGGGGGCGAGGGGTCCCAGCAAGACACAGTCCGCAGCCCAGAGGCAACGCGGACACCCTGTGATGGCCACGGAGGCCACAGGGCCAGCCAGAGGAAGCCAGGACTGTGCCACCTGGTGACTGGGAGCCGCCTCCCCATGGCTGCTAAGTGAGGAGGTTGGGCTGAGCGGCTTCTGGCAGGCTTACCTTTTTATCTTCCTTAGTCTTTCGAACAGTTCGATGGGGACCAAAAATGTTTTGCATTCCAAAGGCCTTCCTGGACCACTCCCTCTTGGGAGTGCTCAGCGGGGGCTGCGCAAAGCTGCCCTCCACCCTGTAGCGGTCGGCGGGGATCTTGCTCATAGGAGGGGGCAGCGTGCCGCAGTTGACGCTGGACCAGCCGTCGGTGGAATCTGTGTAAGACTCCTGGTCGCTGGCATGTCCGCACTGCCACTCCCGGAGCACGTGAACCGGGAGCCAGCGCTGGTTGAAACCACAGCTGGCGCCCACGGTGCCCCTCTTGGAAGGGGGGACTGAGCTCCTCAAAGAAGCTGGAGGCACCTCCACAGGGGAGGCCGGTCCTAGGTGCTTGTTTAGGTCCCGGAACCTGTCAGTCTGATGAGCGGCCTCAAATGGGGGGCTCCCTTCGGAGTCCGGACAGAAGGGTCCAGACCAGGGAGCACCCCAGGGCTGGGTACCCCTCCCACCCACACCGTCCCATGCGCTGCCTCCGGGGCCGTGCCTGCTTGAGCTCCCACCCAGGTCCACCACAAGGACTCGGTTGCTCTTCTCCTCCTGGTGGAAGTTCCCGATGCCGCTGTCACTGTTGCTGCTGGCGCTGTTGTTCTGGTGGGCATCAGCGTCCCCGTCCAGAAAGGCGCGGGCCCGCATGCCCTCAATCAGCTCACCCATGTCTCGGTACAGGACAGAGATGAACTGCAGGACAGGGAGGGAGGACGCCGGGAATTCCAGACAGCCATTGGTGTCCGGGTCAGCCGTGCACTCAAACCCAAACCGCCGAGCAATGCCTTGGTGGATCTTGTGATTAAACAAGTCTGGGTCCACCATGAATACATGGCAGGAAGTCCGCAGGGCGCCCTCCTCCTCCTGGGCCAGGCTCCCGTCATCATTCGTCTGCATGGTCACCAACCCGAAAAATCGCCGGTCGTCCGGGCACACGGCGCTGAAGGCCAGCTTCTCGGCCGGGTACTCGGCCACGACCCCAGCCTTGTCAGTGCTCAGCTGCACACAGTCGTGCATGATCTTCATGGTCACCAGCGAGTGGATTTTCTGCTCTGCCCGCAGGCGCCGCATGCAGCCACGGATGGCTTGCAAGCTGTCGGACTCCAGGTTGGAGCTCGTGGAAGGAAGTTCAATGGAGCCTAAGTAGCCCACGATCATCGCCACATTTAAAATACTTGCATCCAATGCGAAATCGTCATGACTTTCTAGTCCAATGCTGAAAACCGAATCATCATGAATAACTTTCGATATTTCCTCCTTAGAAAGCATGTTGGGATTTGGATTATTCATACTTTCATGTCCGACATCAAATCGAGCTGCGGCTGACTCCGAAAGGGATCTTTGTTTCAATTTCAAGGGCTCTGAACTGCTCGCACAAAGGCTCGGGTTTTCAAAAATCATATTGAAAATTCCACCAGACTGCATTTCCTCCACGACTCGCTCTGCTCTGTTTATACCTAGTGCTTTAGAATCCAGCTTGGGTTTCAGCCAGCCTTTTCCTTCATAGAGTCCCCCTTCTTCGTCACTGGAACAGGATTCAAGGCGGCCGATGCCTTCAGCAATCACCATGTGCAGGACACCAGAGCACTTCCCAATTAATTTCACTACATCTTCATGAGACGCTTTTTTCACATTGATTTCATTGACAGCAAATATCTGGTCTCCAGCTCGGAGGCCCACGAAATCCGCAGGGCTCCCTCTCATGACGCAGCTGAGCACACAGGGCGCCTGTCCCGAAAGTGTGAATCCATAGCCGGCCCTCCCCCGGGCAACCTCCACACTCCGCACCCGCGGGGGCGTCGGCCCAGGCAATGGGCGCTTGGACGCCTCCCCAACTCTAAACATTCTGATGAGCTTCCAAGACCAACAGCACGTCTCATTGTTCCCGTGGAGCAATACTTGAGGGAATGCTTGATGCTACCATGCTTGCTTCTTCAAACAGTGCCCTAAGAAAGAAAAATGAACAGCTCATTATTAAAGTCCATCTTTCTCCACTGCTCACTGGTATTACCTAAACACAAAAACATAATTCATAATAAAAACCACCACAGAAAGCACCTCTAAGTGTCTATAGATAATAAATCTTCAAGTCAGGCAAAGAAGCTTCCTTTCAGAGTAGAAAATGTCTCCACAATGGCTTCCCTGACACTGCACAAGTTCCCATTCCTGCCCGGCAGGCCCACCGACCCACCGTGGGCGTGAGGACGCAAGACTGCTTCCCCTGCTGCTTCCACACCCTGCTTGGATGGAAAGAGCCCCTTGCTATTCAGTGTCGTCCGTGGACTGGCAGCCTGTCTGAAAGGCAGACTCTCGGGCTCCACTCAGAACAAACACACCCAAACCCACATTTCATAGGACAGCAGAGTCCAAGCGTGAGAAGCAAGGCCTGCTACAGGCTTCAGGTTCAAAGGCACCTGCAGAACAGAGTCTAACCCCTTAGTTGATTACAAATCCCCTCACATAGAGTTTTCCCTCAGGAGAGGGGTCACCTAATATTCCATGACCCTCCCACATTAATTTATTTTGAATATACTGTGTGGGGGAAAGCACATTAGCCTGAAACAACCTCAATCAATACTGCAAAGGCCACCCAACAGGCTAGATAAAAACCACCACCAAAAAAAGCAAAGAAACATCATATTAACTCAATTCTTCCAGGGGGTATGACTTTAAAAGTATTGGTTGTCATTAAGAACAAACTTGTCAGGGGTTCCCGAACCACCCCCAGGCCAGTGATTCCCAGGACTTAGTACAAAGGTGCACTCACAGCTGAGATTCATTAGAGCGAAAGGATTCCACGCAAAATCAGCAGGGGCAGAGGCCCATGGGGCGGTGTCCTAAGGAAACTTGGCCCGAGCTTCCAGAATCCTCTCCCGGTGGGGTCGCGCAGAACGCACTGAGCTCCCCCCAGAGTGAGCCGTGACAGTGTGTGCAGTGTCGTCACCAGGGAAGCCCACCGGAGACTCGGTGCCAGAGTTTTGACTGTGGGCTGGGCACATGGGCACTCTCTGCCTGCCTCGCACCCAGACTCTGGACTCCCAGAGGGAAGGCAGGTTCTCAGCACAAACCCTGTTGCCCACACAAGCAGCTGAGCACAGGGAGCCCCTCCTCAGTGAGGACGGTGGGCACCGTCCTGATACCACTCAGGGGCCAGCCTGGCACACAGGCCTCTCAGGATGGTCTCGGGCCTGCTGTGTAGTCTCTCCTGCAAAACTCTTTAAAGATCACTTGAAAAAGCAATACAGTAAGTGATGATGTTGTGAAGATGCAAAATAGAACAGAGGGTATGTTTTTTAAAGAAATAATTGTTTTAAAGGTATTTATTAGAAGAGATTTTTGTGTCTTGGGATACAGTTTCCAGCAACAGGATCATAAACAGATTTGAAGTAATTTACACACACAAAAGCTACAGAACTAGATAAAGTGGAAAGGCTATTACTGGGTGACTCTAAGAGCGGCTTCTGTGATGACAAACACGGACATACAATATGCACACTTAGTAAAATTATGTTTTGATAGAGAAGAGTCAAAAATGAATATAAATCACATTACTCAATATCTAAGTAGTACTATATTAATAATTTAAATATTAGGACTGGGCATTTAACTATTTAATGTTCATCATTAAAAAATAAATAAATAAATGTAAAAGTTGGCCAAGAAACATCCTTGGGGATCTTCTCATTGGATCTCCTTAAGAGGTGTGACAGGCTGGCTGATGGCCCCTGATACACCCACGTCTTCACTCCCAAGCTTCTGGATGGCTCCTCCTATCCACATGATCTCGTGAAGGCTCTGGAGATGGGGAGAGTGTCAGGTGCGCCCGTGTGAGCCTGGGATCAGAGCCAGAGGGGATGGCCATGTGGGGAAGGATGCAGAGACCGCAGGGATTCAAGGACGGGTCTCGAGCCCAGGCAGACAGGCAGGCGGTCGCCTCCAGAAGCTGCAAAGGTGAAGGAAGCAGACTTAAAGCCGCCAGAGGAACCAGCTCTGCCACATTTGCCATCAGCCAGGTCACAGTGACTGCAGACATGAGGCCCGAGAATTAATGTGTGTTGTCTTAAGCCCCCCAGTTTGTGGTAATTTCTTTCCGCAACCCCAGGAAACAAATACAAGGGGGAATCACTTTATCACAGGTGAGGCGAGAGGGAAAGCAGGACATGCGTGAAACGGTCTCACTGAAGCACACTCAGAAAAGCATCTGGCTCATGGTAGACATCACACAACAAAGGTGCTGTTGTTCCCGTTACAGCAAACGCCGGCTATCACTGTGAACAGCCCCAGGACAGCAGGACATGAAGCCTTGATGGCTTCCTCGAGGAACAGAACAGCTCTTGGCTTTCTCCTCAAACAGGAATAGATAGTGCTTCAATGAGAGACATGACTTCCCAGTTTATTTACACCATCCGCCTCACACTGTGTGACATAATGATGGATAAGTCTTCTATGCAGTCCACTCAATTTTTCTACTAGACTCTTACTGTCATGTGCCTCTGCTTATTAAAAAGAAATGGTTTGTAATTCATATAAGTAATATCTTATTATCTATAATCACATTTGTTTTTATTTTTTAGAGACAGGGTCTCACTCCATTGCCCAGGCTGGAGAGCAGTGGCACAGTCATTGCTCAGTGCAGCCTCAAACTCACTCCTGGGCTCTAGCCATAGCGAGCACACCCCCATACTCAGCTAATTTTTTTTTTTTGGAGAAAACTGTAAAACTATATTGAGATATTTTAAGTCACATATCTAATATAAAACCAGTTTGCACTGGTTCAGCTTGTCTTTGTTGAAACCTGTGGTTGCCCTTCACCTCCTTCTGGTACTTTACATTGCACTGATTTTGGCAGAAACTTCCCCTGGACATCAGGACCATTTCCACATTCGTCCCAGTCTTTGAAACAGCTCCCAGAGATCAGCTTCCCGGTCCAGCACAAGAATTTCAGTGGCACTGTGATCTTCCTCTCTCCCGGCCAGGTGCAGGACCCGACCTTCAGGGTCCCTCTTACTGAGGCTGTTCACTGCTGGGCTCAAGCCCAGGCCCAGGTAGCTCAGGAGGCTGCAGATACCGTCTGGGTCTAAGCCTACATGCTGATCTTCCTTGCCAACTCATATTTCACACGGCTGCTTCTCAGTAGTGGGGAAAGAGTTCAGAATGCAGGAACGCAACCCTCACACCCTCGCAGGTCCACAGTGTTCACCACGTGGGCGAAGGGGCCGAGGGGAAGACACCCGGTGAACCTTGGCTAACGTTTTGATTTTTCTGTAGACGAGATCTCACTCTGTTGCCCAGACTAGTCTCAAACTTCTGACCTCAAGCAATCCTCCCGCCTTGGCCTCCCAAAATAATCACATATGTTCAGCTTATAGTTTAATTTTTCCTTAAACTGTATCAATTAATAGTGAAGCTAGCAGAACAGACAGTGAAATTCAGAAGACCACAGGGCACTGGATTCCAGCTGAACTTGCATTACAGCATCGGGGCTACCAGTAAGAACGCCCGCTCCCAGGCCCCTGCACCTCCCAGAGACTCTCACTTAGTAAGTCTGGGGCAAGGCCAGGAAGCTCCAACTTCCCCCCCGCCACACACACACACACACCTTCCAGCTAACTCTGAAACACCCTGACTGGAGATCATCTAACCCAGCCTCTTCGTTGTGTGGAAAAGGGAAGAAGGTCCAGCCAGAAGCAATTCATCCAAGCCCCAAGGCACAGATGGGATGTGATATGAAGGTCCCCACTCACCGCACAACACTGCCGCCTCCCATCAGGAGTCACCGACCACACCACACAGGCTGAGTGTCCCTTAGAAGAGATTTTTGGGACCTGAAGTGCTGCGGATTTTTTCTGATTTTGAAACATCTGTATATACGTAATGAGATATGTTGGGATAGGACCCAGGTCTGAACAGGAAATTCATGTATGTTTCATATACACCTTATACACACAGCCTGAGGGTAATTTTGTGCAGTATTTTTGATAATGTTGTGTATGAAACAAGGTTTGTGTCCATCAAGCCATTAGAAAGCAAAGGTGTCACCAGCTCAGCGATGCCTGGGGCATCACATCCGTGTCAAAGGTTTCCAATTCTGGAGCATCTGGAAAGGGATGCTCAACCCGCACTGTCACTCCTTCACTCACTCATCATTAAAAACTCAGGGTGTAAAGAGGACAATAAAACAAAACAAAGGAAACAAACTCAGGGTGATCTAGAAATAAATATTGCTGCCATGACACTTTTCTATTCCCTTCCAAAGTTAAAAACTCCTATGAAAGGTCCTGTTCTGAAAAACTCCTCCACTCATGCTGGGCAGCACCCTAGACATGCAAGTACAGAGAGGGGTCCTAGCCCTGAGCCACGGTGCAGCAGGCCCCAAGCGAGGCAGGGCCGGAAAGACCAAGCCAGCACCTAGCCGTAATGACCACGCACACAGGGCGAGGCGAGAGAGAAGCCATCCTCCAAGGGCAGAGAGTCTGGATGCACCCAGGAGAAGAGGAGAGCGAGGGACAAGAACAGCACAACATTGACTATCACAGCCTCCAGGGTGACCCCACAGGCTGCAATGGCGGCCCCCACTGCCAGGACTTGCCATGCAGCGCGTGTCATCCTAAACACCACTGCTCTGAGGAAGGCTCTGTTACAATTCTCACAGGTAGATGAGGGAGTGGGGGCACAGAGAAGCTACGTAACTTGTCTACCAGCACACAGCCAATTAACAGCAAAGGTGGATTTGAACCCAGGCTATTCTTGGCTTACCCACACTTACATGGATTCATAGAGGAAGGGCCTGAGACAGCAAGACACCACGCCACCTTCTCCACCTGGGACCTGCCCCCACAGGCGCCTGCCCACCTCACACCCTCCCACAGTCATCATGTCCCAGCAGCCTCCCCCCACCACCACCTCACAGTGCCCACAGGTGCCAAACACCCACCCAGCACCCCCTCTCCCACCACATCAGGGACACACACACCAGACGATCTGATCCCTGCCCTCCAAGACACACCCATGCAGACCCGCACTGGCCATCCTTGCATCCAGCCACCTCCACCACTCACCTGAGGGGCCATCCAAGAGGCGAGTGGTCACTCTTCCCAGACCTTCCCCGGACCCAGACCAGACTGGACCTGCCCACCCTGGACACGGCAGGACATGGTGCCAAAGGGAGTGACCAGATTCTGGAATCACGAAGGCCACTTCCAGGCCATTTTACTGAGCCACCAGTCAATACCTTTCCACACTTCCCTTCTTGGGGTGCAGGGTGGGCTGGAGACAGCCCTTGCCTTAGCCTCCCAGGCCCCAGCTCCTCTCCCACTTGGTTCCCCTCAGAGGACACCTGCCATTCCCAGGTCCCAGCTCCTCCCCTACACAGTTCCCCGCAACAGACACCTGCCATTCAGCAGTGTTGCGGGTACCAACTGCGTGCGGGACTCTGCACAGGCTCAGGCTGTAACATAAGGAAAATAGTCCCTTCCAGGAAGACCTCTCGGCCTTCAACAAAGGGCCTGGGAAGGGACAGGTAATCCAGGACACAAACAGATGACAGCACAATCCTGAGAGAGCGGCTCCCAGCCCTGAACAGCGCCAGCCGCTTCCCAGAGCTCAAGGCAGACAAGAATCTTCGAATGCAAAGGGCCCACCAAGCCCTGAGCAGGGAGATGAAAAAAGTCCCACAAAACTTTCAGAAGAAAAAGACAAGTCTCACACAAAGGCATGAGAATCTGCCGCCAGACACCTGAGAACACAGAGCCTGCAGGTGCATGGGCCTTAGGCAGCCAGGTGGTGGCCTGGGGAGACCATCACAGGGCTGCACAGGCCACCCAGAGTACGCGGTGCCACGGACCAGCTGTTCTCCCCACGCACCTCGCACCCCGGCCGCCCGTGGAAATAAGTACAAATCGCTAGCCCCGCTCCAAGACTTACAATCTGCAAATGGGGAGGGTGCCTCACCATTTCAGTGCCATGGCCCGCCTGCAGCAAGGGGATTGCTGAGCTAACATGCTTCACATCTGAATCTGCCCCAAGTCCTGTGACAGCGAACAGAATCTCTCTCATCGAGGACACAGCCTCTTACTAACGCCGGCTGTAGAGATCGTCACGTTTCTTTCTGTTCACCTCCAGAAGTGCACCGGCCCTGTCTGGCCGAAAATTGGGGTGCTGCAGGCACTGGGAGGAACACAGCAGACGCAGACCTGCAATTCCCCAACCAGCTCAGGGCCAGCGCCCTAGCAGCACCAGACGGACAGGTGCTCCGTGCACACAGCCCCTGGGCCCAGAGCTGCCCGCACACCTGACCGCATGGTCCTGGGGCAGTTCACCAAGGCACCACCCCAAGAATCCCACAAACACCAACCATGCTTCCTAAGCCTCTGCACGTTTCCTCTGCCCGGGCGCCCCCAGACATCCTGGTGAGTCCGGCTGGAGCCCAAATATACCAGGTAAGGAAAATATCCCCTGCTGTCTCTAAAAGACTTTTTGGAACTTTGGGAAGAAGGAAGGACCCTTTTTAAAAAGACTGTTTGTCAGGCAGAACCTTCTGAGTGTAGAATTTCACATCTCCTGCCCAAATACCAGGGCACTTAAAAGAGTTCTGCGAACACAAGGAAACAGACTGCTGTCCGTCCACACATTCCACAGTGGGGAGTGCCCTCTCCATGCTAGGCACAGTTCTAGGCACGAGCAGAGGCCGCGAGGCCTCAGGGTTGGCACACCCATGGCCCGGGGCAGGTGCGCGATCCACGCCTGCCGAGTCAGGGAAGGAAGGAAGGGTGCCAAGAACCTATTTGGCTGAAACATTCTTAACTTTCTCTAAAGTATCAGAATGTAATTATTTCTATGCATGTTTTCTACATTTTCTAAAAATAACAAATATTACTTTTGTACTTAAAAAGTAAAAGTAAGAGGGTTGATGAGGTTTTACATGAAAGCCATCGTAATAAAATACCTAATTGCTAGTTTTACAAAAATCCACCTGGCCTTCTCTCTTCAGACCCACGGCAATCCCACCCCAGGCTGGCTGGCTGGAGGCGGACCTCACGCCGTGTGCACACGCTCCGCAGTGTGGCCTGTCCCCAGCGGTGCACGGGCCCACGTCCAAGACAGTCTGCCTAAGAGCAAGACGCATCGGCAAAGGCCATATCCCAGGACAGAAAAGCAGCTGGAGCGTGTCGTTCCATAAAGCTCCTAAGCTGGTGGGGAGAGGCAGTTAAGAGGTGTGAATGATGGGCTCACCCCAAACCCCGCATCCGTCAATAAGAGCTTGGTCAGCACCAACTCAGAAAAGAGAGCGACATGATGAGACAAACCAAACATCGGAAACTGATGAAAACTCACCCCAGCACATTTCTTAGTTGCCTACAGTGAGGGGCTAGAAAGAAGCCTCCAAAAGAGCACCTGGAATCCACCATCACTCCCTGACCCCAAGCCCCACCACCCCATCACCCCATCACCCCTCTACCCAGCCCAACTCAGCTCCTCCAGTGAGGGCTGTTGCTACTTGCCGGGTTCATAAGGCAAGAGCTGTGTTGTTCCCACCCACCAGCGTCCCCCAGGACATTCCCCACCCAAACAGAAGCAGAGTGCCACAGAGGGTGGGCTCAGACACCCGAGACCACTCCCTGCTGCCTGCTCAGTCCCCTGCACCAGTTACTGCCTCCCCAGACACCCGTGCAGTGACCCTGAGGCTTCGGTGCTGGAGCAGATCGACAGCTATTTGTGTTTAAGGAAGGAAACGTCATCAAGGCCATCGCCTGACTGAGGAACAGAGGGTGCCATGTGTCTACAACAAGGCAGGACAGGAGCCCAAACATTCAACTCCAGTTATGCTAAAGAAATCTAGATGACACAGGGGTGGAAAGGCTGTGCCGCTTAGTGAGTGGGACTTCCCAAGTCAGCCTTTGTCCCCACACTCACACTCCCCATGGTGGAGTGACGCCTGCATGCGTCTCCTCGTCTCCATACCCTCCCCTAAACTCATGTCATCGTCATCGCACCTCCTGCCACCGACTCTCCTCTGAGCAGCCCACTGCCCCATGGCCCCCAATGCTCCAGTCAGCCAGTTCCTCCTTCCGCTTCTGTCCAAGGCAAGCCTGCTATGCATGTGACATCAGAAAGGTACTGTGTGCTGAGGTACAGCAAGACGGCTGGAGCCCCTGTAAAGAGATGAAGGGTGGGCCTCCCAGACTCTCATGGAGCAACCAGGCCCCAAGAAGCTTATGGGCATGACTCCTCACCCTTCAGGACCCCGAGGCAGAGCAGGGCTCATCTCAGAGGGATACCAGGTATGGCTCGTGCCTGATGGAAAGGACACCAGTGAGACTCCCAGGAGGCCCATAAACTCAGAACTATCACTGCCAGCTTGAACTACAAGGGTCAGAGTTAGTACAAAATAAAAAGTGGGTGCTGAACCCCAAAATCCTACTGGCAGGAAGCAGGCTGAGGAAACCACTCAACTGCAAGCAGGTGCTGTGTCTCAGACAAAGGGAAGCATGAGTCAGAGAGAGGACTCAAAGCCTCTGAGGGCAGAGGGACAGTTAACAATCCCCAATCGTGACACCTGAACAAGGAACTGCCCCTATCTGCCAAGCTGGGTCTCAGAAGTGAGGCACGCCTGAGGCTCCTTTCTGCCTCCATTTTCCCTCATTCTGAACAGGCAGGTCTGGCCTGCGGTGCTTGCCATGATGGCACCGTGGCTGTGGATGGATGAGCTGACAGCGTGTCTCTCTAGTTCAGGTCAACAGACCGGGGTACCGTGCACCCCAGGAGCTGCACCTCAGCCCACCTAGAGCCAGTTTTGAGGATGACGCGGGGCTCTGAGCAGATGCTGTCACAAAAGGATCTTGTGGGGAGTGTATCTTGTATGTGGGAGGGACATGAATCTCTGGGACCAGCAGGTGCATGGTGACAGGTGGCCTCTGAGATGGCCCCCATGACACCACCTCCTGGTCATCCTGCCCCTGCAGTCCCTCCCCTGGGTTGTGGGCTGGACCTAGCAACTCGCTTCTAACAAACAGAATGTGCAAAAGAGATGGGTGTCACTTCCAAGATGAGGTTACCAAAAGACCATGGCTTTCGTCTCGCTCATGCTCTCCCTCACTCGCTCTCAGGGAACTCACTGCCCAGCTGTGAGCTGCCCAAAGAAGCCGCCCACATGACAAGGAACGGATGTCTCTGGCCAACAGCCAGCGAGGACGTGAAGTCTTCCAACAGCGATATTACCAACCCTGGAAGTGGATCTTCTGAGGCTGCCGGCAGCCACACGAGTGTGCATGGAAGTGAATCCTCACCACGCAGCCCTGGCCGACGCCTTGATCACAGCCCTGCGTGAGCGTCACCAGGACTCCTGACCCCAGAAGCCTTGCAGCTACAGACAGACAGTGCTGCACAGCGGCAGCAAACCAACGTGCCACGTGATGCAAAATAGCTCCAGGGTCGTTTGACTTGCTGCCGTTCCTGCTATAAGCACAAAATGGCGCTGTACTTACTTCGAGGTGGCAATGTATAGCAGGTGGTTTCAAAAATGGTCTCTGAAATCTACTCTGTGAGGAGGTGATTAAGGAAATCACACCGGATACACCAGAGACAAACACTACAGAATGGGGAAAAGTGGCTAAAAAGAAGCCAAACTGATCATAAACTCACAAGCAAAGTCTAATTATTCCATTTTATAAATGACGAAACCGAGGCTCCGGCACCACGACTGGAGGCAGTTAGGATTCGAAGCCAGGCTGGCTGACTGCAGTCCGGGCTCTCCAGTGTGGCCCCGGCTGCCTCCCTCTCCACCAGCACACGCCTGGGAGAAAGCGGCCTCCCTAGAAGCACGCACTTCCGCTAACAAAAACTAGTTATCCGGTTCTCAGGGAGTCTGTCTCAGCTCCTGGGTAGCTTTAGTCTCCTGAATCTGAATATTAATAATCTATGTTTAGGCAGCAGGGCAGTAGCCACCAACATTACGAGTAGTTTTTGAAGAAATATGCAGTTTTTGAATAACATATTCGGCTTAACTGAAGAGTACAATACATAAAATGTCCCAGGTCAGCATTTTGTCATTATGCATAGTTTTGCGTGGGTCTTTTATAAATGTCAGTTCTTGAGGTTTTAACATTTCAAATCCAAAGAAACCAAGAGGCTGAGCATCAGGGACACACACATTAAATGCCTTAATTCCGGGCTCGTGGAACAAATGCGCTTTCTTTCTCTTCCGGAGTCAACCTCAGAAAGATCCCGCACATTGCTAGGCAGCAACACAGCGATTCGGTGCTTAGAAAAGAATTCACTCAAAAAACAATGCAGTTTTTAAAATTTGGAAGTACTGCAAATATGAATGATTAGGGGAAAGAAATGAGAGGTGAAGAAGAAATTAAAGACTGGCAACTTTCAGAATGCTTCGTTTCTTTGAACACTTGAGAAAAAGATATACACTATTACAGTCCAGCAACAGTAAAAGGAAGTAGCATTCAGACAGTCATATACAGTTGAAGAAAGAGCTGTGCTAACATCATACTAATACTAATAACATAAAGTGTGAACACTGGCTTTAGCTTCTTAGCTCCATTTTACTTTAGAGAACACAGCAGGGGCAGGTCTGTGGGGTGGGAGGAAGTCAGCCAACCAGGGAGACAAGTTGCCTTTGTTCCTCCTGCCTCCTGTTCCCCCCACTACCAGGGCAAGCTCAAGTTGCTGAGGAAGAGGAGGGGGCTTCTCCCAAGGAGGGGAAACTGCAGGATCCTCCAAGGACCCAGAGTCCACGAAGCAAAAGAGCCTCCAGGGACAGGGTATCTGCACAGATGCTGAAATACAGCACTGCTGGTTCCAGTGTCCTCCAGCAACGGCCACAGAGGAGAGGCTGGGGGAGCCTGCAGGCACCCTGCAGCTGTCACTCGTGTCCCCATCCAGGCGGAGGCCCTCCCACATCCTCCCTGCCTAGGTCGCCATACCAAGGCTCACCTTGCATGGTGGCCACACCTCCTGCTGGACTCCCCGCTGCACCCTACTTGCCGGCCCACCCTGCCCTCACCCTCCTCCTGCCCACAGCTGCCAGTGCTTTGTCCTTCCCCACTTCCTAATCTCTGCCCAAGCACCTGTCCCACTGGGTCCAGCCTCTTGAGGCTCCCTCACTAGGTCCCTCCCCAAACCTCAACATCCCCCTCAGTCAGACCCACTTCCTCACAGCCCCATGATTTTCCTGCTCACTTATTCATTCATTTATTCATTCAAGAACTGTCTCGTGGCTTCTGCAGCAGCTCCAGGTGGGCAACTACGAACAGGCAACCAGTGATGGTCCCGAACTCCCAGGGCCAGCTGCCACGGGGTCCCAGACAGTTAGACAGCCCAATGCCACAGTGCACAGCAGGGCCAGGCCATGCAGGAGGACACCATTTGCAAAAATCACTTTCTCCTGAAACGGGTCCTCTCTCCTCCCTCCACGACTCTGAGGTTCAGCTCACAGCCCACCTCCTACCTGAAGCCCCCACTGACTCCTCCAACACCCCCAGCCCCCGGGCTCTGAGAACCTACCCACAGAGCAGGGGCCCCACACTCCGGCTGTGCCTGTCTACTCCTGGGTCGCCTCCCTTCTCATGTACAGAGACGATGCCCCGCAGCCTTCCGGGGCTTTCTGATGTGGTGCTGTGGGTGCACACACAGGCCCCCTGCAAGGGGCAGGAGGACCCACTTCTGTAAGCAAGGGAAGCAGAGCCCACCAGTCACAACAGACTGGAAGGGGCTGAGCACAACGGGCCCCACCTGCCTGTGTCTCCGTGGTTTTGAAGGCCACACAACGTGAACTCCAGAAACTCCAATCCTGCAGAAGCACCACACCACAAAGACACTCAGACAAGAGCAGGAGCCAAGCCCCCAACCCCACCCACCCCAGACCACAACAGCCAGGGCCCAAGCCCACAGGGCCCAAGCCACGTCACAGGCGCCAACTCGACCCTGCGGTCAGTCCAGCAGAGCCTGCACTGCGAGCTCACTCTGGGCACCGGCCTGGTGATGACCTGGCTTTAGGAAAAGTGAACAGGACACACGAGGGCCACAGCCCTCCAGAATATCCCGGTGCCCCACAGCTGATGAAATTTTCTGATTCCAGAAATAAACACTAGTTCAGTATCTTTGGAACACTGAAGGTCAAACCTCCTCAATTCTTCCTTTCCATTTGTATTTGACTTTCCCTTTTTATCTCTACTTGGTATTTACTTCTGTTTGTGGTTTTTAAATCTGCACAGAGTGAGACTATAAATGGAGTTGCCAGATTTAGCAAAAAAATTAAAAAATACAGGATACCCAGTTAAATGTGAATCTTAGATACATGACAACTTCTCAGTATGAGTGCGCCCCAAATGCTGCATGGCAACACTGTACCTGGCAAGTCTAGCCCTGGAGAGAGGCTGTGTTTTAACCTGGCTCATTCCAACGCCCACGTTGGTCTCCTCCTCCTTGCTGGCACCTCGGAGGTCCCCCATCACCCCGCCTGGACATGTCACCTCTGTGCCCCCCACCCCTTCATTCTCTCATACCTGCTTCCTTGAACAAAGCCCACAGTGGCAGGTAAAGGGCAGGAAAGGACAGGCACAGCCCCGGACTCCAGTCGCACTGTCCATCCCTGGGCCTCGGACCCCAGCCTCACTCTCCATCCCTGTCCCTGGCGGGCCTCTCCTTAGCCCAAAACACCCAGAAAGGCTGAAACCAATTTTTCTCATCAACAAATGGGTCTTTTTTCCAGCCTCCTACATGTGATTCTCCTATTCACTGATACCTGGTCACCCCCCTACAGGATTCAAGGGAAAAAGACACAGAGGGTTCCACCACTGTTTGTTTTGTGTGTTCACTAGGCCTGAAGGGGTCCTTTTGCTTTTAGTATCTTACCCGCTCTCAGAAAGACAACAATAAAATCGATGCCAACGTTCCCAGTACTGTGAGCCTCTTTAGCACCAAGCATGTTAAGGACAAGCTGTGCACCTGTCCTGCCCACAGGGCAGCCGAGACAGACCCTGTGTAACAGAGGAGGGCAGCCGGGACACACCCCACGTAACAGGAGGGCAGCTGGGGAGGCTGCTGGGGCCTGAAGCGTGGTACCCTTGTGACCTCCTCATGTGGTTCCTCACCAACCCCAGGTCTAGGTGGGTGCAATGGGGCAAACGGCAGCCCCAAAGATACCAGGGCCCAATCCCCAGAAGCTGTGATTGTGACCCTATTTGGAAAAGGATTATGTTAAGGATTCTGAGACGAGGCAGTGATCCCCAATTTCCCAGGTGGGTCCTAAATGCAATCACAGGTGTCCGTAAAAGAGGGAGGCAGAAGGGAGACACAGACCCAGAGAAGGCCACGTGAGAGAATGCCACATGGGGACCGAGGCAGGGACTGGAGCGATGCAAACACACAAGCCAAGCCAGGCTGGGAGCCCTAGCAGCTGGGAGAGGCAGGAAGGGTCTCTTCCCCCAGAGCCTTTGGAGGGGTCACAGCTCTGCCACACCTTGACTTCAGGCTTCTGGTCTCCAGAACTGTGACAGGACCAACTGCTGCTGGGCTAGCCCCTTGCTGGTGATCATTTGTGCTAGCAGGCACAGGAACTCCTAGGAGGGGTGGGCCCAGGCAGTCCTCCTCCTCCCAGGCAGTCCTCCTACTCCCAGGGCCAACGGCCCCAGCCTCACAGGGAGGAACCTGGCTGCTAAATGCTGGAATCCACAGAGCTGTCCCTCTTCCACACAATGCTCTACTAACTCCCGGGCTGGACTCCAGGCCCCTGGGGTGCAGAGGGCTCTGGCAGGTGGGACAAGCCAGCCCCTCACCCTGCCCAAAGTGCCTTCACTGCACTCCAGCTCAGCAGAGCCCACGGCACTGCCGTCTCCCACAACCTAGCACACAGTGGGGGCCAGACCCAGATGCACTCAGTGAAGGCCTGGCTGCCTCCGAGGTGAGCGCCTGTTCCCAGCAGCCAGAATGCAAGCCTGCAGCGATGCCAACAGCACCATCGCTAATGCTGACCAGGACTCCCAGGTGTCAGCCACTGCTCCTAACCATTTTCCACACATCACGCTATTTAAACCTGACGACAATCTTATGATGAACTCTATTTTATAGACACACTGCAGCACACAGTTAGAAAAGACTGTGGGGGTGAGGTGAAGACCGCGGAACAGCAGCACAGGCCAGGCTGCGTCTTTCCCCCAACCCTCAGTGAGCTTGGAGGAGCCCCAGCCTAGCACACCTGTACCAGGTCCAGGTGTCCGGGGGTCATGGGCCTCTGGAAAGTCAAAGAAGAGCCCACAGGCCCTATCCTTACGGTGCTCGCATCAGAGGAAAGCAATAAAGGACGCACAGTCTCTCTGCCACCAGGTTAGTCAGGTTGGTTGGCCTATCTAGGAAATGCATCTATTCTAGGCTAACACTTAAGATACAGAAGTCAGGTGTTGTTAGGGGAGGAACTTTCTTTTAGCTGGAGTACTCACTCCCTGATCACCTGAACTCTCGACGTGAAAAACAAGCAAACTGCCAAAGACCGATGCCTGGCTACTAATCAACATGCCAGCAGCTCTCTCCGTAAACTGACAGTCTCCTACATTCTCCCATGCTGCTAAATCAAGTTCCAACCAGTCACAAAATATAAAAACCAACTCTGGGAGGTCCTGGAGAGCTACGAAAAGCAGGCAGAAAGTGGAGAGGAGTTGTCCCCTGAAAGGAGAGAGCTGCACCAAGTAAAACATGTTTCTAAAAATGGCTAAAGCGCAGTAGAAGCCGTGATCCTCCCAACTTGAAGAGTCCAAGATAGGGCTTGGGGAGGACAGGGTGGCTGAACAGTGAGGGGCATATCTCAGAAAGGAGGTCACTGGGGAAGAGGCAGTCTAAAGTCTGTTAGTAAATTCTGCCTAGGTCCTGGCCAGTGGTGAGCCATCCACGCACACAAAGACCCCAGAGTCCAGCAGAAGGAGGCAGCCAGAAGGTCAACAGCACCAAGCAGGGACTGCAGCAGATATTTTCATTTGAGTCCAGACAAATTAACTTCCAGAACAAAAATCAACACTCTTCAGAAAAAAGAAGTCACTGCAGTCATCATCTACAATGTCCAGTACACCATCAAACATGACTAGATGTTCAAAGAAACGGGAAGATGTGACCCATAGTCGGAAGAAGCCAACAAAATGATCCTGAGATAATGCAGGTGCTGAAATTAGTAGAGAAGAACGTTAAAGCAGCTAGTATGTGTTCAAAGATTTAATGACAACATGATCACAATAAACAAATGACAGAGCAGAGAAATGGAAACTAGAAAATAAGTGAAAATTCTAGAAATAAAAACTACTGGAACTGAAATTTTAAAATTCACTAAACAAACCTAATAGCAGTTTGAAGATGGTGAAAAATTACATATCCAAGAAGTTCAACAAACCTTGAGCAGGACAAATGCAAAGCAAACCCTCCTAAGAACATCACAATCAAACTGCTGGAAGCCAAAATTCCCGAGAGGAGCTTGAAAGCACATCACCATATAACCCAAAAGAGCAACACAGCTACCATAATGACCGACTTCTTAAAAACAGCAAAGGGGCAACGTGATGAGACTACGAAAAAATAAAATGAAAAGTAATAATTGCCAGGTGTGGGGGTACATGCTTGTAATCCTAGCTACTCAGGAGGTTGGGGCAGGGGGATTGCTTGAGCCCAGGAGTTTGAGACTGCAGTGAGCTATCATTGCACCACTGCATTCCAGCCTGGGCAAAAGAGTAAGACTCCATCTCAACTTAAAAAAAAAAATTGAACAAACATCAAAGAGATCAACATTGATGAGGAAAAAGAGAATTAGAGGATCAACCTAGGAGGTCCAACCTCCAAATAAAAGTTCCAGAAAGAGAAAACAACAAAACTGAAAGAAAATTATCTTCGAAATTTAAAAACTTCTATCCTCAGCCTGAAGGGGCCCACGGGGTGCCCAGCATAATAAATGGAAGCAGATGCCATCATCAGGTTTCTTAGAACACTGAGGGAAAAGAGCCACTTCTATGAGCTTGGGGCGGGAGAGATCACACACACAAGAACTGAAATCGGAATGGCATCAGACTTCTCAACAGCACGGAAACCAAATGCAATGAAGCACCATTTTCAAAATTCTGAAAAAATCATTGTCAGTCTAAAATTTTATACCCAGCTAAGTTAAAAGGTAACCAAAGAGTAAAATAAAGATGTTTTCTAAATCAAGGACAAAAAAAAAAAAAAAAAATCCTATGTAATGTTTCTTAGGTATCAAAAGAGTAGGACTTCAGCAAAACGAGGAGTGAGCCAAGCAGACAGAGAAGAGCAGGACCCAGTGCACAGGGAGCCCCACAGATGGAGGACAGCACGGGGAAATGCGGGTGACGGTGGCACAGCAGGTCTCCTGGAGACCAGGGCAAGCAGGAGCAAGGAGAAGGCTCCCAACCACAAAGGGGTGGGGATGGGGCTAGTGTCCTGGATGCAATGAAAAACAAACCATTTTGATAGGTGGGTGATTAGAAGATGCAAATCCACAGGGCTGTGTGAGAGGACCTGTGCTCAGGGCACTCCTTGGCTCAATAATGAGCAATGCTTACAGCCACACAAGAGCAAGGACTATAGATTTCACCAAAAACGGCGATGTGATTATGATGGCACATAGAGGGACAGGGAGGCTGATGGGACAAAGGAGAGCTAAACCTCCCCTCGGCCTTTGGGAGAAATAAAAAAAATAATGTCTAAAACAAACTTTAAAGGAGCAGCTTCAACAACAGTAAATGCCTGAGAAAACAGACCATTTAGGATCCCGCCTCTGGGGGCTGGGGCCAGGCAGGGCAGGAGAATGCCTACGACTGGACGCTTCAATCCACAGACTCAGCCCTTCTTCAGGCATGCTGGAAGGACAGCTAAGATCACTGCTAAGGGACACAAAGATGCAGGAAACGATACGTGAGTAGAGTGTGTGTGCGCGTATCGGGTATCACCATGATTAGAGAGTTGGGGACAGCAAGTCCACAGAAAAGCAGAAAGAAAAGAAAAACAGAAAGAACAAACTAGATGTTTCTTTTCTCCTTCACTGAAGTCCAGACCTTAAAAAAAATGGAGGAAGGGGCCGGGCGCGGTGGCTCAAGCCTGTAATCCCAGCACTTTGGGAGGCCGAGACGGGCGGATCACGAGGTCAGGAGATGGAGACCATCCTGGCTGACACGGTGAAACCCCGTCTCTACTAAAAAAAATACAAAAACTTAGCCGGGCGAGGTGGCGGGCGCCTGTAGTCCCAGCTACTCGGGAGGCTGAGGCAGGAGAATGGCGTAAACCCGGGAGGCGGAGCTTGCAGTGAGCTGAGATCCGGCCAGTACACTCCAGCCTGGGCGACAGAGTGAGACTCCGTCTCAAAAAAAAAAAAAAAAAAAAAATGGAGGAAGGAAACTTCTAACACAAGAGTTCCTTGTCTAGAGCCCGAGGCAAGAGGCTCCTTCATGGAAGAATCTAGGCAACTTCTGCAACGGTGGCCCCCAAAAACCACAGGTTAAACTGCACGAGCACTGTGTGGAGTATCCAGTTCGGAACTGGTAATGACCCCACCTCCTAAAAAAGGCACAGCATGAGTGACCTCCCACTACCTCTTATGACTGGGGTTGCATCCTGAGCAAGGCTTATCTTCCTTCCCAGGACACCTGTTTCCAGGACTGCTCCCGCCTCTCCCCGAGGGCAGGGATGTGAAACCACGGGACCTTCCCTCAGACAAACCCTGCCCATCCCGGGGAAGATGCACAAGATGGCTGCTCCTCTCACACAATGGGAAAAGTGAAGTCAGTTCGAAGACAAGTGAGGAACCTGCTGTAGGCTGAATAGCCATCCCCAAAGATACCCAGGCCCTAATCCCTGGGACTGTGAAAGTTATACGGCAATATGGATCTGCAGATGTGAGTAAACTAACGCTCCCAGGAGGAGGAGATTATCCCGGACATTTGAAGACAGCAGAGGAAGACAGAGGCTAGGCATGGTGGCTCAGGCCTGCAATCCCAACCCTTTGAGAAGCTAAGGCAGGAGGATCACTTGAGGCTAAGAGTTCAAGATCAGCCTGGGCAACACAGTGAGACCCTCACCTCTACCAAAAAAAAAAAAAACAAAAAACAGACAAATTAGCTGGACATGGTGGCACATCCCTGGGGTCCCAGGTACTCACGAGGCTGAGGCAGGAGGATGGCTTCATCCAGGAGTTCAAGGCTGTAGTGAGCTATGATTGTGCCACCGCACTCCACCTGGGCAACAAAGTGAGACCCTGTCTCTAAAAAGAGAGAATAAAGAGGAGGACAATGGAAGCAGGGCAGGAGCCGGGAGCCAAAGAATGAAGTCAGCCCCCAGAAACTGATCGGGGGGGCAAACAGTTATCCTCCAGCTCCCAGAAGCTGACCAAGGGGGCAAACAGTTCTTCAACCCGCAGAAACTGATCGGGGGGGCGAACAGTTCTTCTCCAGTCTCCAGAAGCTGACCGGGGGGGCGAACAGTTCTTCTCCAGCCCCCAGAAGCTGACGGGGGGGGCGAACAGTTCTTCTCCAGCCCCCAGAAGCTGACCAGGGGGGCAAACGTTCTCCTCCAGTGCCTCAGGAGGGCGCTTGGTCAACCAACGATGACACCACAGTTTCAGCCCAACTAGGGGGAATAAACTTTTGCCGTTTTCAGCCACTAAGTGAGTGGTGCTTTGTCACACAGCAATAGGAAACTCATACAGCTGGGAAGGGAAATGTTTCCAGGAATTCCACCAAATTCAAATAAAATGTAAAATGCTCTAGGATTTTTGCGTGCTTGAAGCCCCGCATGTGTTAAGTTGTAACTAATGAGTTGTTTATTCCCTCAGCCTGTTTTTTGTTGTTGTTGGTTTGTCTTTGTTTTTGAGATGGGGTTTTTCTGTTTGTGAGACAGAGTTTTGCTCTTGCCGTCCAGGCTGGAGTGCAGTGGTGTAATCTCGGTTCACTGCAACCTCCGCCTCCCAGGTTCAAGCGATTCTCCTGTCTCAGCCTCCCGAGTAGCTGGGATTACAGGCGCGTGCCACCACACCCGGATAATTTTGTATTTTTAGTAGAGATGGGGTTACACCATGTTGGCCAGGCTGGTCTCAAACTCCTGACCTCAGGTGATCCACCCGCCTCGGCCTCCCAAAGTGCTGGGATTACAGGCGTTAAGTCACCGCACCCAGCCCAGCCTGATTGTTTTGCTTGGCCCATCTCAGACAAAAATAAAGGTCCAAAGACAATGTGATCCGCACACTGCCAACCAGGCCCGCAGAGCCCGCTCAGCCCCCTTCCATCAGCCTGGAGCGCTGACTTCCGGCAGCCTCAGCCTAACCTCCCTCTCCTTTACCCCCAGACCTTCCCACAGCAGCAGCCAGGCTGGCTGGGGCCCCAGCTGTCACCTCTGGGCCCTCACCACCTCCAGGACCTCACTGAGTCCCAGCTCCCAGAGCCACAGGTCTCCTCGGCCTGGCCACCCCTTCTTCCCTGAGACTCTCATCCTAAACAGGGCAGAAAGGGAGCCAGCCCTTGACCCTGGATTCCCTCCTCTTTGCAGTCCCCATCCAGTGCCTCCCTCCCACCTCCTGACCCTCCCCATGACATGCCCTCAGGTCACACTGCCCCTGCCCTCTCCTGAGCACTCCACAGGTCAGTACTGCACCTTCAGCCCACATCCAGGGGCCTTTCCTCCACCCTGTCTTTGTCAACCTCCCTGAGACCTCCAGTCACCACTGCCCTATCGCTCCTCCCTCTGCTCTGCCAGTCACAGAGGCATCCACATCACTGCAGTTCCAGAGCTACAAAAGTAAGCCCGTCTGAGGGCCGATTCCAGCCTCAAGAGGTCTCGGAGACAAGGGTGGACTTGCAGTTTTAAGAAAAAGACCCAAACAGGTGTGCACCAACTTGTGCAGCCCAAGGCCCTGCAGGCGGCCCCATCACCCACCTGCAGGCTCAGCCACCCCACTGCCCTTGGCTGAACCCCTGCCCTCAGCCAACATGGCCTTCCCCATCTGCAGAGCTGTGGTACCACGCAGGGCCTGGGCACCTGATATCCATCATTTCAAGTCCCCAAAAGCACTGGCCACGATGGACCTTTTTATACTGCTTTTTCAGGGGAAAAACTTCACACGGTGACAATTACTTTCTAAAGTGAAATATAAACTGGTTCCCCGTTACTCACAATCACTCTGCCCTCCCCACGTCACCTTCTCTAGGGGCAGGCCTCAGCCCCTTGGAAGGCCCGTGGGACTCCACCCCGGCGGCCCTTGCTGCCCGAACTGCCTCTCTGCCCTCCCTGGTAGTCTCCTTATGTGAATGGTGGGGTGCTTCCTTGCCTGGGAAGGCCCCCCAGGGCCCCTTCCGTGCAGGCCTTGCTGGCCATCCTGCAAGTCCCTGTGGCCTCAGAAGGGCCCTGGACAGGACAGCATGGACCACACTGAAGGCTTCAGACAAAGCCACTCTTAGCCCTTGCGGCAGCCCCAAAGACAGGTCCAATGACGAAACTCAACCACAGAGAAGGTGGTCTCCTGCCCAGGGACACATTCCCAAGAAGTGACCAGGCAGGTGAGAGGCCAGGTGGTCCTCTCTATCCACACTCCACGGCTCTGGGCCCCCTCTCTGTCCACACTCCACTGTCTACACTTCACGGCTCAGGGTCCCCTATCTGTCCACACTCCACGGCTCTGTCTACACTCCACAGTCCACACTCCACGGCGATGGGCCCCTTCTCTGCCCACACTCCACTGTCTACACTCCACGGCTCCGGACCCCCTATCTGTCTACACTCCACAGTCCACATTCCATAGCTCTGGGCCCCTTCTCTGTCTGCACGGCTATGACACTCTGTCTACACTCGATGGCTCTGGGCCCGCTCTCTGTCTACACTCCACGGCTCTGGGCCCCCTCTCTGTCTACACTCCACAGCTCTGGACCCCCTATCTGTCTTCACTCCACTGTTTATACTCCATGGCTCTGGGCCCCTTTCTGTCTACACTCCACAACTCTGGGCCCCTTCTCTGTCCCCAATGCACAGCTCTGGGTCCCCTCTCTGCCTACACCTCACAGCTTTGGGAACCCTCTATCTACACTGCACAATCGCGGCACCGCGGCAGAGCCGAGCCCAGATCGCTACAGTGGGTCAGGAGTTCGGGTCTCTGGAGGCAGCCTCTGCCCTAACAAAGCGGCCGCTAGTAGAGTCCGACGAGGGAACCTGGACCCCTCAGCGCCGTCAGGGCCGCGTTCCCGGAGCTCCCAGGCGCTCCTCGCCCGCGGGACCCTCTGCTCCGCGCCGCCCCCGCGGGTCCCGCCAAGGACCCGGGCAGGTCTCACCGCGCGGGGCCCCAGGAGGCCGCGCACCCGCCCGGCCAGGAGGCCCCACAGGCCCGCGCCCCGCACCGCCCGCCCCCGCCCCCGCCCCGCGCCGCGCCGCGCCGCGCCGGGCCCGGGACCTGGAGCCTGAGCCGGGCCGGCGAACAAAAGGCAGGGCGGGCGGGCGGCGACCCCGAGGGGACGGGCGCCGAGCAGGGCTGGCTGGGGTCGACCGGGAGGCCGAGGGCGCGGGCGCGCGCCCCGGAGGCAAAAGAAAGAGCGGAGGCGGCGCGCCCGGCCCCCGCCCCGGCCCCCGCCCCGGCCCCGCACACCTACCGGGCCGCGCCGCTCGCTCCCGCTCCAGGCGCTCCGGCCCGCGCCACCGCCCGCGCGCGTAACGGTCGCCTCAGCAGCCGCCGCCCCCCGGGGTCGAGGCGGGGGCGGGGCCGCAGCCGGGGCCAGAGGAGGGGCGGGGCTGGAGGGGCGGGTCTGGGAGGGGCGGGGCGAACTGAAAGCGAGGCGGGGCAAAGGCGGCGTGGCGGGGTTGGGGAGGGGTGAGTCGGGGGCGGGGCATGGGGCGGGGCGAGGGCCTGCGTGTTGGGACAGCGTGGGAATGGGACTGCGAGGGAAGCGGGGATGGGAAGAAGTGAGGGGCGGGGCCTCCACGGCTAGGGGCGGGACTTCCGTTGCGGGCGCGGCAGCCCTGGTACGCCCGGTGTGGCTTCGCACTGGCCTGGCCCTGGCGCTGGGAGCGACTGCGTTCCCGCAAGCTGGTTTTCCCTGCCTCCGCCGGCCCGGGACACCCTGCGAAGGGCAGGTCGGTGTGGCCGGGAGGAGCCGACCCTGCCTGAGCTGTCTCCGTCCTTCGCCGTCAGTGTCCAAGGAAGTCCCGCTCCCGTTGGGTCGCGGTGCCCGGAAATCCTGGGTGTGGGGAGTCATGCCCCTGCGCCCTGGGTTTTCGGCCGGGCAGATGCCCGGAGCTGGCGGCAGCCTCGCGGGCGGCGTGAGTTCCCGCAGCGAAGCCACGGGGACAGCTAGGAAAGGCCGTTCCCTCCGGGCCCCGGGACGCTCGCGAAGGCGGCGCGGTGACTGCGGCGTCCATCGGGTCTGCCCCTCCCGGAGCGCGGGCAGCAGCGGGGGCGGGACCGGAGGCACCGCCGGCCCGAGAGGGGGAGCTACCCGGCCCCGGCCTGCGCCTCTGGCCCCGTCCCAGCCTCCGCCTTCACCCCTTAGGCCAGGGTTCCTTCCTCACCCTCTTCGTGTCTTCCTTCCCCGGCACTGGGTCTCCCTGCGCCTTCCTTCCTGCCCTCCCCTCCTTCTCTCCCGCCGCCTTTTTCCATCGAGACGCACCCCTCGCTGCTGTTAACGCTCCCGCCCTGCCGCCCTCCCAGGGATTCGACCCCTCTCAGGTTTGCTTCTCTCCTGTCACCTGCCTTGATGGGCTCAAAACGCTTCCTCTCCGCCCCCGCCCTATGCTTTCTTCATCATCTGGTCTTGTGTGACTAGTTTGGATCCCGGGAGGAAACCAATGGCATTCTCAGTAGGACAACTGGAATCCAGCAAGGCTCCCGCCGGCAGAGGCGCGGCCCCGGAGTGGGGAAGCCACAGGGAGGTGCTGAATTGGGACAGGTGACAGCAGGGAGGGAATTGGTGTCACCTGCAGGACTAAAGGAACTCGGCCAGAACGGTTACAGGAAGCCAGACAGGGAGAGAGAGCCACTTAACAGGAGCTGCGACCTGTGGCCAAGGGACACAGCCAGCCCTTGATGACCCAGCAGAGAGAGCCAGGGAAGAGGCCAGGCGCAGTGGCTCACGCCAGTAATCCCATCACTTTGAGAGGCTGAGGCGGGCAGACCGCCTGAGCTCAGGAGTTCAAGACCACCCTGGGCAAGATGGCCAAATCCCACCTCTACTAAAATAAAAAAATTAGCCGAGTGCGGGGGCGCTCGCCTGTAGTCCCAGTTAGTTGGTAGGCTGAGGCAGGAGAATCACTTGAGCCCCGGAGGCGGAGGTTGCAGTGAACAGAGATCATGCCTCTGCACTCCAGCCTGGGTAACAGTGAAACTCCATCTCAGAAAAAAAAAAGAGAAAACCAGGAAAGAAACCGCCCCCAAGCCGGACCCCCCGCAACTGTCAACCTTCTTTTGTTCTGCCTATGTGCGGATGGTGGAACCTTCCAGAGCAGTGCCAAGCCAGAAGGAAGCAGGCCACAGAGCTCAACCTCCTCCGGTTCCAGGGCAGGGACAAGTGGCCCTGAGTGAGAGACGGGGAGACACCACCTGCAGGTCTCTTCTTTCCCTTTGGCTTTTTCCTCTGCACTTGCCCAGCCTCCAGGTGCCTCATGGACAGGGGTGGGGGAAGAGGAGGAGCAGCTCATACCAGAGGTCACCGAGCCTGTGAGAGAACTCGTGCCCAGCAGGGGGTGGCCCGAGAAGCTGTTTCCATGGGAGGAAGCACACTAAGTCCATCCCCGGGAAAGCCAGGGCCCCCAGAAGTGGGGAGAAATTGGGTGAGATGGAGAGAAGGTGTCAAGTGTCATGCTGGAAGGTTTTGAAAAGGCAGGTCTTGCCAATTAAGCAAAACTCATTCAGTCCATCTAGAGGGGCTAGACACAGAACCACACCCAAGTCTCTGGGTGGTCAGTACCTGGCCCTTGTGGTTCTGCTCCTGTAGGCTTCACTTGGCCCAGACTGGCAGGGCAGCCTCTGTTGGCGCAGGGAGGGCCACGGAGAGGGGTGCACCTGCTCTTCCGTGCTTGCCAGGAAGCGGCTCAGCGGCCCTACCCACAGTTCATCATCTACAGTTGCTCAAGGAGGCACTCCTGAGTTGAACAGGTGGGATGGATGGTAATTCTTCCACAGGACTTGGGGTGCAGGGGCATCCCCCCACATTCCAACACAGGCTACTACATGGATGACCCTTGATGACACTATGCTAAGTGAAATAAGCTTGTCACCAAGGACAGATACTGTCTGATTCCACTTATACGAGGTCCCTAGAGTAGGTACATTTATAGAGATGGGTAGTAGAAGGGTGGGCGGCAGGGGCTGGGGAGAAGAGGACAGGGAGTTATTTAGAGTTTCAGTTTGGGAAGGTGCAAGCATTCTGGAGATGGATGGTGGAGATATTTGCACAACAGTGTGAATGTGCTTGATCCCCCTGAGCTGTGCACTTAAAAATGGTTGAGATACAGCCATTATGGAAAAGAGTTTGCAGGTTCCACAAAAAATCAAAACTAGAACTACCCTGTGATCCAGCAATCCCATTGCTGGGTGTGTATCCGAAGGAAATGGAATCAGGGTGTCAGAGACGTCTGCACTCCCAGGTTCACTGCGGCACTTCTCTCAATGGCCAGGATATGGAACCCACCTAAGTGTTCGTCGATGGATTAGTAGATAAAGAAAACATCGTGTAATAGTGAATACTCTGGAGCCCTTAAAAAGAAGGCAATGTGCCGTCTGGAACGGCACAGATAAACCTAGAAGACATTATAAAAGTGAAATAAGCCAGGCACAGAAAGACACATATTGCCCGGTCTAACTTACATGTGGAATCTGAAAATGTCCAAGTCACAGAAGCAGTAGAATGCTGGTTACCAGAGACTGTGGGTGGGTAGGAATTGGGGAGACGTTGGTCAAAGGGCACAAAGTTTCAGCTGTGCAGGATGAGTAAGTTCAGAAGATCTATTGTACAGCATGATAACTAGTCCATAATAATGTATCCTTGAAAATCGCTAACAGTAGATTTTAAATGTGCTCTTCACAAAAAATGGGATGTGAGTGATGGGACACATTAATTAGCTTAATTTAATCATTCCGTTGTGTAAACGTATATCAAAGCATCAGACTGTACAATTTTTCATTTGTTAATTTAAAAAATGAAAATATACTATGGGATTTGCACTAATTAAAAAAGTAAAAAATAAAAATTTTAAGCCAGGCGCGGTGGCTCATGCCTGTAATCCCAGCTCTTTGGAAGGCTGAGGTAGGTGGCTCACTTAAGCTCAGGAGTTGGAGACCAGCCTGGGCAACACAGTGAAACCCCATCTCTACCAAAAACACAAAAAATTATCTGGGTGTGGTAGTGCATGCCTGTGGTCGCAGCTACTCAGGAGACTGAGGCAGGAGGATTGCTTGAGCCTGAGAAGCAGAGGTTGCAATGAGCCAAGATCACACCACTGCACTCCAGGCTGGGCAACAGAATGAGATCCTGTCTTAAAAAAATTAAAAAAAAAAGTAATGATTAAGTTGGTAAATTTTATGTTATGTGTATTTTACCCCAATAAGAAAACATGTAAAACAATGTTCTCAGAGGGGACCACACCTTGCTTGGGGACCTGGTGGTGGCTGTCCTCAGCAGGTGGAGGCTGACAAGCGGAGGTGGGACCTCGGACTGGGTCCCTCCCACAGCGGGGCAACAGGATCCTGATGGCAGAAACAGGTAGATGCACTTCCTGGGCAGGGAACAGCAGGCAGAGTGGGCAGCCAGGCCGGGGCCAGCCAGCTCCAGGGGCTACACCGATAGGACTTGCAGGGGCAAGGAGATGGCGGCTCACTTGGGGTCGATGGTGTCCATAATTAGAGACAAGGAGAGCTGGGAGCTGGGGCTGCTGGGGCCCCGACAAGCCACACGCCTCACGCGGTCTCCAGGTGGGAGTCGGTGCAAAGGCCAAGAGCCCCTTCACAGGGACCAGATCCGTCTGCAGAAGGCCCTGGGATGCCCCGTCAGTCTCTAAGCAGGTGTTTCCCTAGCCTTCCCCTGGGCCTGTGGCAACTTTGCCGGGGTCCGTATGTCCCAGAAAGGAGGAACACCCAGACTTTGGGGGGCTTGCTTGTGTCAGGGTCTGAGCTGACCCAGGCACCAGGGTAACCCAAACCCTATCTGTCCTCTGGAGAGAGTTGGGGTCATCAGAACTTGACCAGGTCCCCCGTAAGGGGCACCCCTGGACCTGCATGTCCCCCATGAGTATTTCCCTGGCCTCAAAGTGTGGGGGAAGCTGCGCCTCAGGAGCTGTGCCAGGAAGCCAGGCCCGGAGGGGAGTGCTGGTGGCCAGGCGTCCAGCAGGCCTCTGCGTGGCCCACACCCTTCCTTCCCGGCGGGCATGCTGCCCGCACCCATGGGGCCCCCTTGTCAGCTGCCCCGCTCCTGTCAGGGCCCAGCTCCGTGTCACATCCTTTGTGGAGCCAGCGCCGTCCCCACCCCAGCCGCAGTCCTCCCACACACCCACCAGACCCCACACACCCGCAGGGCCCATCACTCTTGGGGGTCTGTGCACACTCCCCACGTGGCAGTAGTTTATTTGCCATCGAATCCTTGTGTGTGCTCAGAGCAAGGAGCACACAGGCTCAGGGAGCTGAGGGCCAGCAGGCGCGGGCCCAGGGTGTCTCTGGACAGCTTGGCCACGGGATGGGGAGGACCCAGAGGGACTCTGGCGCTGACGCTGGGGAGCAGGGCAGGGACAAAACAGAGGGGCTGGGGCTGCCCCCAAACAGAGCTAAGGGGACAGGCTTGCATGGGGCCCGGTCAGTTTGGGGGAGATGTGGGAGCTGAGGGCCCCCGCCTAGGCCCCGAAGGGCAAATGAGCCTGCCAGCCCGCTGCCCGCACTCTGCCAGCCCGCTGCCCGCACTCTGCTACATCTGAAATGCTCTCTCCCGGGACCCCTTTCCAGGTGGGGCCCCTCCTGTGCCCAGGCTGTGGAATTCACCGTCAGTGAGCAGATAAAATAAATGAAGCATAATGTTTTTAACCAGAACACACAAAATTAATTAAATAGAGCATATTGTTACTAAGTAGAGCTCATGGCAATTAGGGACGTTGTCACCAAATAGAATATGCATTAATTAAGTAGACCATATTGTTCCTACACAGAACTTCCTCGGGCCGCCAGGGCCAGGGGCTGGGGAGGTCCCGAAGGCCAGCAGGCAGGGGCAGGTTCAGGAAGCAGGAAGGGCTTGGCCACATGTGTGGCGTGAACGCCACCCTCCTGTGGGACCCGGCTTTGAAATGTCTCTTCTTGTCAAAGAACCAAAGCTCGGCAGCAACAGAGCTGCTCCAGCTGGAGGAAGAGCAATTTGGAGAAGATGCCCTTTCTTCGTTTTTTTTCAGACCATGTGATGTGCCTTGAGAAAATATGTGTTTAGCAGGGTGTTTTCCTTCACAGAAAATAAACGTGAAAGAAATCAGAAAGTATTGCCTCAAAACATGAAAATGACATCGGAAATGTTTTAAATGTTGCTCTTTGAGTCTGCCTTGAACAGTCGCGAAAATGCTGCCCTCCCGGGGCCCTGTACGACGTTGGGGCCTGGACACTTTTCCGCTCTTCAGTGAGCAGGCAGCGCTCAGAACTCACTTTTTGCCAGAGGATTGTAAAAGAACTGGGTGCCCCTTTTCTTGTCTTCCTCAGTAACTCCCTAATGTATGCCCAAAGCTGATGCTGGCCCTGACCCATTCACCCATCAAGGCCAGATCACCATCACAGCCAGGTCCCCGAGGCCTCCCCAGCCCGAAGGAGCTCCCGGCCTGTGCGGTATTCCACTCAATCCTGCTGGAGCAGCGTTGGCTCCCACAGGCACCGCTGACTGGGCTCCCACTCGGTGCCCAGTAGCACACTAAGGGCCTGACGGGGGCTCTCTGACGCTCTCACAACCCTGCACATGCCTGTTTACAGATGCAGAAACTGAGGCCTGGGGAGACGAAGTGCTCAGAACACACTCCCGCAGAGCCTTTCCCCAGTGTGCAGCACTCGCCCCGCCTGGCTGCCACAGGCTACCTTTCCTGCCCCGCCGCCCTGAGCTGCGCTGGCCCTGGGAATGCGCTGTCTACACCACGGGAGCCACAGAAACCACAGGGGCAGCTGGGCAAAGCTGCAGAGCAGAGCAGTTGAGGAAAAGGAGAGGCTGGCTGGAGTGGGCGCCTGTTACCAGCATCCGTGCCATGCCCTCCTCTCTGCCCCCACCCTGAGCTCCGCATCCAGCAGGGAGACTACAGCACACCAGCATCCTTCTCAGGCCACGGGAGCCACAGCAGGTGACCACCACGGGCGGATCAGGGCTCTAGGAAGCTCCCACCAGCAACAGGGATTGTAGGAAGGGGCACTGGGCGGCCACCATCCTGGCTGTGGCCAGGAACACCTGTGGCCATGGGGAGGGAGGGTGGCCAGCCAGCAGCTGGGCTGGAGTGAACAGTGCGTGATGAACAGCCCCAGTGAGGGCAGCCGGCTGGTCTGGAGCCCTAAGCCACCATCCAGACAGCCGACCCCTCCAACGAGGATGCAGATGGCTTTTCCACCTGTGCTCCCCGACCTCATGGGTGAGCAGTAAGTGCAGTGTGGGGAACTTCCCCACATCGCTGTAGTTAGCCAGCCTCGTAAAGTGGGTATAATTAATATCCCAATTTTCAGATGGTGGAACTGAGGCTTAGGGGGTAAAGCGTGTCTCCCTGGACCCCCGTCGGACAGGGGCAGAGCCGGGGTTTAACCAGCTCTGTAGGACCTGCACCAACGTGCCGTTTGCATATCTTGCTTCTCCACGACAGCAAAGTCTTGGTGTCAGCACAAGGAAGGTTACAAGGCACCAACCTGGAGTGGCGGTGAAGGGTGAGACCTCACCCCCTCACTCACTGCGGCCTCCTGAAGGGCAGGGCAGGGAGAGGCGGGACTTGGCAAGAGATTCTTGGGGGTGCTGTGCTGCAGGTCTGCACCACAACATGGGGGAGGCACCGCTGAGGGGACACTGGGGGACAGGGGGCATCGGGGTGGCTGCACTGCAAGGGACAGGCCTGGCTCTGGGTCTGTGGGGACAAGGGATGCCTGGGCTCCCCTGGGCCCGCGGCGAAGCGTGAAGTCATCCCGTTTACTTGCTCCGCAGGGGTCAGAGGCCCCTGGCGAGAACAGGAGCGGACCCACTCCTCGGGTCCCAGGAGTGAGCGCAGTTCCCTGCTGATGGATCAACTCAGGGACCACAGAGGCTCCAGAGTGGTGAGCCGTGCACCCACTAGGCCCGGCCTGCAGGAAGCCTGCTCAGCAGCCTCGGACACGAAGGTCCTCCCCACCCCTCATTCCTCCTCACTCGCCTACCCTGCATCCACCTGCAGGAGGGAGGAGAGCAAACCCCATACCGCAGCCCGCAGCACAGGCTTCCACCCCAGGAGGCCGGGGGAGCAGAGCCCACAGGGACTGGCTTTAAACCAAGACTGGAGCTTGGATTAATATCTCAGGTTTCGGGTAATGGATTTGGACTGACTCTAAATTGAGACCGTATTTGCCACTTGAGTGACAGGAGCTGCCTTTTATGTAAGAGCGCATAGAGACCCCCCAGGCAGCCAGGAGCTTTCAGGGCCGAAGGAGGTTTGCCCACCGTGTACGCAGTAATGGGGAGCAGAAACCGAGGAGGCTGCATTTGGTGATCTCGGGAGAAAGGCTTTCTCAGTGTGTCGAAAGAAGGCACACACGGCCCAGGGCGGAAGACCTGCCCCTAGGGTGGCCAAGTGGCCTCTCCTGGACAAGCATCAAAGATCCTGCATCCCTGGAACCCTGAGCAAAACAGACAGTTGGTCACCCTCCCTGTGGTGGCCTCACAAATAACCAGAAGGACATGCCAGGCCAGATGGAGGCACTGCCTTGCTCACCTCAGGCATCTGGGCTCCTCTCCACGTTCCCTGGGCTCCGTTCTTTTGGTGGCGTCCCCAGCGGTCCCTGGAGCGCAGCCCCGCACACTGGCAGGAAGTGAGCTATCTGGGCTAGTATTTGCAGGACATTTTCCTCAAGCTGAGGGGTGACAAAGACATTTTCCTCAAGCTGAGGGGCGACAAAGGACTCTACGGAGCCCTGGCCCAGGCACGGGCACTCCCCAGGGCATGAGAACCTAGAGTCCCGCCCACGCCCGGCTCCTGTGCCAGACACAGCCTGGTGGCTCTGACCAGCCAGTCGACAGAAGTCTGCTCTGGAAGGAGACTGGGGTGGGGGACACAGGGGATGAGGAGGAGCCAGGAGGCACCACCTCGAGCTGACCCCCATCAGCGACAGTGGGGCTGGGGCTTGTTCCAGGGCGGGACCCACCCCATGAGGTTAAGCACACTGCACGGGCCCTGGGGGCCACCAAGTGGCCTGCGTCCTTGGGCCCTGGGAGCTTCCAGGGCTGAGGAGGCCACGACACAGGACTTACAGGACAAAGGGGGCTGGAGCAGAGCGCTGGGCACCAGTCCCCCTTCCTTCCAGACCACCGCACTCCCAGAGGTCCAGCCACGCCACCCTGGCGCACCCTTTGTTCCTCACATTGCTCTGGTCACTTCAGTCATGACCCCCAAAACAGGCCTCGGCTGGAGCCGGAGCACTTGCTGTGAACAGGGAGCGGGAGCTGAAGGAAGGGTTTCCACATGCTGCCCGAGCGGCGCCCCGGTCTCCCCTTACTGCAGCCAGCCCGCAGGAGCGGCCGCCCCGGTCTCGCCTTACTGCAGCCAGCCCGCAGGTCGTGATTCCCTGCCTCTGCTGTCCCACCATCCAGACAAGACCCGCTAGCTGGGCCACCTGTCAAGTCCTCAGTGGGGGCCACTTTTCTGCAAGTGCCCCAGGAATGCTGTGGGGTTCTCCGTATCAGTGCTGTCCAGAGAAACAAAATCCAGTAGGATGTGCAGATAGACAGAGATACCGAAAGAGAGGAAGGGGAGAGATGGATTCTAAGAAACTGACACATGGGCTGGTGGGGGCCGGCAGGTCTGCATTCAACAGGGAGGCCCCGGGCTGGAGACCTGGGGAGGAGCTGATGCCGCCCCTCAAGTCCAGAGCACTGTGCTGGCAGCCTTCCCTCCTCCTCGGGAGCCTCTGACTTTCCTCTCAAACCCTTCAACTGCTCAGATGAGGCCCACCCACACCATGGAAGGTCACTGGCCTCACACGCAGTTCCCTGACTTAAATGTTAACCTTATCTGAAAAATACCTTCACGGGGACATCTAGACTGGCATTCGACCAAACACGGAGTACTGTGGCCCAGCCGAGTTGACGGAACACCAAGAGGTGGGGGTGGAACCAGGACTCAGGCTTACCCCGCTCCCTCCTTAGCAGGCCGGGGAGCCCACAGGAGGGCCTGGCTGCTACCTCTGCCTCCCACTGGATACTTCTTTTTTTTTTTTCCTTTTTTTGAAATAGGGTCTTGCTCTGTTGCCCAGGCTAGAGTGTAGCAGTGGGATCACAGCTCACTACAGCCTCAACTTCCCAGACTCAAGCCATCCTCCTACCTCAGCCTCCTGAGTGTTGAGATTACAGGCGTGCACCACCATGCCAGCCCTCACAGAATTTTTTTTTTTTTTTTAGATAGAGTTTTGCTCTGTCACCCAGGCTGGAGTGTAGTGGCGTAATCTTGGCTCACCGCAACCTCTGCCTCCCAGGTTCAAGTGATTCTCCTGCCTCAACCTCCTGAGTAGCTGGGACTACAGGCACCTGCCACCACGCTCGGCTAATTTTTGTTATTTGCAGTAGAGACAGGGTTTCACCATGTTGGCCAGGCTGATCTTGAACTCCTAGCCTCAGCCTCCCAAAGTGCTGGGATTACAGGCGTGAGCCGCCGCGCCCCGCCGGATGTTTCTTAATGTCTCCCGGGGGGGTGGTGGGGTAGTTTAGGGAGCAGCTGAGCAGCCAGCACACACAGACGCACCCCCACACCTGCGCTTCGGCCCTTCCCTCCAGGGCACCCTGCTGGCACTTCCCATCAGGCCAGGGTGAGCCGGGCTTCAGCCAGCCCAGCAGATTGCTCATGCCGCCCCTGGGGCTCAAGCCGACAACCCAATTCCCAAACCCAGGTGGATGCCGTCGGCCAGCGCAGTCCCGTGCGGCTTCCTGCTTAGCCTGGCACCCCTGGAACCCTGTCCCACCCGTGTCCCCAAACACCTGCTCCTACAGATTGGTGACCTTGACCCAGAGCAACCTTTCGCCTCTGTGTCCAGATTATGCTGGGATGCAGCAAATCCCAGTGGGCAGGGGGTGGGCGTTGAAGTCTTTGAAAAAAAGGGAAGGCTCATCCTCTCAGGCTGGAGTCTGGGCGGCCCCAGTGGGTTCAAAGTTTAATTTTATCTTTCCGTCAAGATATCCCCACCCCATGCCTTGGGACCCCACTCCTTCCCCACCTGTGCCCTGAACCCACCAAGAGGGTTCACCTGTGCCACCCTTTCCACGAGGCCCTGCACCTGACTCTTGCCCTGTCTGTCCTACGGCTCCAGGAGATAAGGAAACCTATCACGGAGGTCTTCTGATTTTCCACCTGTGCCTTCTGCTGGGCTTCAGGCCCTCCAATTTGTCCTCGTCTCAATGGATGCTCTATCTTGACCCAATATGCACCATCTCCACTGTCGTCAGAGCTTCTAAGTGCCACAGGCATCTCCCAGCGCCATGGGCTCACCCATGCCTGCCCTGGTAGTCATCTGAGTGATCGTGATGCCTGTGTGTGCAGTGAATTCTTAGTGCCCCAGCTTCCCCGTTAAGGAAGTTATTATGTAGCCATCAAATATGTGAGCAATCCAGCCTTTGAATCTCATTTTGAGAATCTGTTTCCTGGGGCCTTTCCTGGTATTAATTCCTCTATCAATCAAGAAACAGATAGCACACTCAAAAGAGGTGATTAAGGTGTGTTGAATGAGGAGCTTGTTCACAAACCTGTGGAAAGGTTAAGGGAAATGCTGGGGGCAGTGAGGTAGCCCAGATCGGGCAACAGTAGAGTGCAATGGGCCACTGAGACTCAGGGAACGAAGTGCTATCAGACTCCAGAGAGAGCACAGCCCTCCTGCTCCCATCTCTGCTGGTGTCTCCCACTGGCCAAAGCCAACCAGAAGCCAGAAGGAAAGGGAGCCTGGTGGCTGCAGCTCGCAGAGGTTGGCCTTCGGGCACAGAGCAGAATGCAGAGCAGCTCTGAAGAAGGGAGGGGAGGGTCCCAGCACAGGTGAAAGAGACCCAGACGGTCAATGCAGAATTTCATGGGCAACATACATGGATTTACTAAGTGAACCTACTCACACACCCATGAGTAAGGGAATGGACACAGCGTGACACTAAAATGCCCTGGAGACTACACAGCTGGACGGCAAATGACAGGCTGCTATAGACATCACCACAGGTGAATCACAGAAGAATGCTGCATGAAAAAAGCAGAATACACCAAAATGATTCTATTTATAGAAGGTTCAAAAACAGATGAAACGAAGTGTATTTTTCCAGATACATATGCGTGTTGTCAAATTTGAAAAAAAAAAAAAAAGCAGACCGGGCTCGTTGGCTCACGCCTGTAATCCTAGCACTTCGCGAGGCCAAGGCGGGTGGATCATGAGGTCAGATCATCAAGATCATCCTGGCTAACATGATGAAACCCCATCTCTACTAAAAATTCAAAAAATTAGCCAGGCGTGGTGGGGGGTGCCTGTAGTCCCAGCTACTCGGGAGGCTGAGGCAGGAGAATGGCGTGAACCCAGGAAGTGGAGCTTGCAGTGAGCTGAGATCACGCCACTGCACTCCAGCCTGGGCAACAGAGTGAGATTCTGTCTCAAAAAAAAAAAAAAAAAAAGCAAAGTTGTCATTTTATTATCCTCTGACCACTATTATTTCTGATGAAAAGTCAGCCAAAATATGCATAATTGTTCTTTTCATGTAAGGTCATTGTTTCTGGCTATGTTCAAGATTTTTCTCTTTCTGTTTGGATTTCAGCATGTTTGCTATGATGTAGCTGGGTGTGATTTTCTCTCTAATAATCCTGTGTGGGGTTTGTTGGATTTCTTGGATGTTTAGTTTATGGTTTTCACCAAATTTTGGAAATCTGCCACCTTTATTTCTTCAACAATTTTTTCTACCTCATTTCCCTCAACTCCTTCTGGAGTCCCAGTTCCACATGCATTCTGCCACACGATGATGCCCACAGGTGCCCAGGCTCTGTTCATGCTGCTGCAATCGTTTTTATCTAGATGCTTCAGACTAGGCCATTTCTATTGCTGTATCTTCAAATTCACTGATTTTCTTTTCAGCGATATCCAATCCATTTCTAAGCCTATGCGGTGAAATTTTCATTTCAGTTACTGCACTTTTCATTTCTTAAATTTTCATTTGATTCTTTTTATGGCTTATGTTTTTCTTCTTAAATTCTCCCATCTGCTCATTCCTTATAAGAATGTTTTCCTTTAAGTCTTTGAACATGCTTAGAGCAGCTGTGTAAGATTCTGGCATGCTGGGCCGGGTGCAGTGGTTCATGCCTATAATCCCAGCACTTTGGGAGGCCAAGGCGGGTGAATTACCAGAGCTCAGGAGTTCAAGATCAGCCTGACCAACATGGTGAAACCCTGTCCCTACAAAAATACAAAAATTAGCTGAGCATGATGGCAGGTGCCTGTAATCCCAGCTACTTGAGAGGCTGAGGTGGGAGAATTGCTTTAACCTGGGAGGCGGAGGTTGCAGTGAGCGGAGACCATGCCATTGCACTCCAGCCTGGGCAAGAGAGTGAGACTCTGTCTCAAAAGAAAAAAAAAAATATTCTGGCATCCTGATTGCAATATGTAGGTAATTTGGGGTCAGTTTCCATTGTCTGCATTCTCTCTAGAGAACAGGTTATATACCTGTTTCTTCACACTTTTTACTGTATGCTGGATATCATTAATGATATGTTGTAGAACTTCTGGATTCTATTATCTTTCTCTGAGAAGTGTTGATTTCATTCTAAGAGAAACTTATTTTCACTGAACTCAAATCCCAAACTCTGTCTCCTCCACGATGGGCAGCAGCTAAAAGCTCTGTTCAGTTCTCTCAGCTGTTCCTGTTAGACCTGGACTCTGTCTTCTGACTCCTCAAGCCTGTAAGGCTGCAGTCTTTGGCCACCTCAAGCCATGTAAAGATTAAGATGTGCCCTTGGGGAAAATCGGCTCTTCCGTCTCCCCTCCTTGCAGATCCAATGTTACAGGGCAGACTTTCATGCAGTTTATTCCTGAGGGGCAGGGAGTACACTGGGTCCCCAGGTCAGGTAGTGTCTGCCCTGGGAAAGTGAGGCCTCCTGGTGATGTTGCCATTTGTCCTTCCCTTTGGAATCCACCCCCTACCCACCTAGCTGCCAATGTTTCACCACATCCACTCCATTCCTCCAAGTTCCTGATCCTGATCCCTTCCTGCCATTCCCTGGGAGACCAAGGTCAGTGTCTCACCCCTATCCCAAGGGGTCCCAGGCCCTCATTCTCCTTCTCTCCCAGCCACAGGCCTCCTCCAGGACCTGCTTGAAGCCCTGCTGGTCAGTGCTGCCTTGGGCATAAATGTCAGTGTCCTGAGATGGGTGGATCTCTCCAGCTTTCCTACACCTTTACAGGTAGATCACACGAATGACTCCAGCTGTGGCTCACACACAGCCGGGCATCCTATGTGGTTCAGTGTTCACAGGCAGGATCCATTCCAGCCTCAGCCCTTCCATGGCACCGCCAATATTCATGACTTCAGAGTAAGAGCTCCAATGCAGGCCACACATAACACATGCCCAAATATAGAATAAATATAAGACTAATAAAATGTGAAATAAAATGTCTTCTATCCACCCACTTTGATGAAAATTCCTTTAAAACAACAAAACTGAAAAATAGAGCTAAAGCTATGGCTTCTCAGATAACCAAACAAAAGCAAAATATCCAAACTGACAATGTTTGTTGCCTGTGTCTGGGGAACAGTGACCGTCAGCTGTGCCTGCCTGAGTAATAGCAGAAGGACACACACTGTTCACAAATGATTACATTTTATTCCCCAAAATAACTTTTCCTGCATTCATTTCAGCAAAATCTCTAATTATGTTGTTATAATCTCGATTTCCATATAATTTATGTTCTATTTTCAATTTGGAAAAACTTTTCCCTGATGAAGCAGAAGCAAACATAACTGTCAATAAATTTTTTCAAGCAAATATTTATCATTGGAAAAGAGCCACAAATTTTATGTACCAATTCTAGCATTATTATGGTGCTGCCTATAATACATTATTGTTATCACAGAAAATATTGCAAACTCCTTACCTGTTTTTTTTTTTTTTTTTTTTTGAGACAAGGTCTTGCTCTGTTGCCCAGGCTAGAGTACAGTGGCATAATCTTGACTCACTGCAACCTCCACTTCCCAGGCTCAAGTGATTCTCCTGGCTCAACCTCCTGGGTAGCCGGGATTACAGGCACCCGCCACCACACCCACCTAGTTTTTGTATTTTTAGTAGAGACAGAGTTTCACCATGTTGGCCAGGCTGGTCTTGAACTCCTACCCTCAAGTGATCCACCCACCTGGGCCTCCCAAAGAGCTGGGATTACAGGTGTGAGCCACCATGCCTGGCCCAAACTTCTTAAATTTCATCACAGAAATCACTGTAACGTATAGCAAGATTTTCACCATCTCTTAAGGCAACACCTAGACTCACACAGCATTTCTAAAACACTTCTTTCAAATTTGTCAGTGCTAAGATATTATTTTTAAAATACCAGAATATCACTCAGTTTATTCAAATCTCTCTTCAATTGAGATTATTCCTTAATCTAAAATGGCAGAAAATAATCTGTATAGAATCATTAAAGATTATTTATATGTGAATCATTTTCATCATGGTATCAGTCTGTTCTCATGCTGCTATAAAGAACTTCCCTGAGACTGGGTAGTTTATAAAGGAAAGAGTTTAATTGACTCACAGTCCCACATGGCTGGGGAGGCCTCAGGAGACTTACAATCATGGTGGAAGGGAAAGCAGGCATGTCTTACGTGGTGGCAGGCAAGACAGTGAGCAAGAGAAGGGAAAACTGCCTTATAAAACCACCAGATCTCGTGAGAACTCACTCACTATCACGAGAACAGCATGTAGGAAACCACCGCCAGGACCCAATCATCTCCCTCCCTCAACACATGGTGATTATGGGTCCCTCCCTTGACACATGGGGATTACGATTTGAGATGAGATTCGAGTGGGGACAGAGAGCCAAACCATATCAATCATCATGCAAATGTTTTCATTTCCTTTTTCTGATTTCTTTAGATTTTACTAGAATGCTATTTTTATTGCTTATTTTACATGAGGCCTTTGTAGTAGACAAAAACCATTTTCTCTCCAACTAAAAAATATATTAAAAATTTTTTTAAACATAAAATAGTCCACTCTCTTTTCTTTCCTTTTTTGAGGGTAAGCCTTTGCAAATGTTACCAATAGCAATTAACATATCAAATGACTGGGACAGAGCATGTCTAAAATTAATTTCATTTTCTTCTGAAGACCACAATTCACTTTTATCTAAGAATATTATGCTGTTGGCTGGGCGCGGTGGCTCAAGCCTGTAATCCCAGCACTTTGGGAGGCCGAGATGGGCGGATCACGAGGTCAGGAGATCGAGACCATCCTGGCTAACCCGGTGAAACCCCGTCTCTACTAAAAAATACAAAAAACTAGCCAGGCAAGGTGGCAGGTGCCTGTAGCCCCAGCTACTCGGGAGGCTGAGGCAGGAGAATGGCATAAACCCGGGAGGCGGAGCTTGCAGTGAGCTGAGATCCGGCCACTGCACTCCAGCCTGGGCAACAGAGCAAGACTCTGTCTCAAAAAAAAAAAAAGAATATTATGCTGTTTCCCTTAACTCTTCTAATACATCTTGAATACTGTATAAATTCAATCTAATTGCTTTAACAGCATTTAGTCGGCATTCTTTTGTGGTTCTGAGGGTGATTATAAGGTCAAATATGATACACATTGAGTCAAGATGTCCCATCTTTGGGAAGATGTAGAAACTATCAAATATAATCCTCGGGGTATTCCAAAGCACGTCCTTACTCTTGACATCCTCAAAACCACATCTCCTGACAACAAATTCAAACTCTGTGCTGTACATGGATGAAAGCTGGCTTCTAGGCATCTGGCTGCTCTGTTGGCTTGTATACCTCTTCCCTTACCCATTGTGATAGCACCATTATCACAGCCTCCATAGCCTCCCCTTGACAATCTTTTAAAATAAAAAAAACTACCTAAATCGGCCAGATGCAGTGGCTCACCCCTGTAATCCCAGCACTTTGGGAGGCCGAGGGGGGCGCAGATCACCTGAGGTCAAGAGTTCAAGACCAGCCTGACCAACATGGTGAAACCCCATCTCTACTAAAAATACAAAAATTAGCCAGGCATGCTGGTGCTCGCCTGTAATCCCAGCCTCTCGGGAGGCTGAGGCAGGAGAATCACTTGAACCCAGAGGCAGAGGTTGCAGTGAGCCAAGATGATGCCACTGCACTCTAGCCTGGGCAACAGAATGAGACTCCGTCTCAAAAAAAAAAAAATCTAAATAAATATAAAATTGTTTTTATTTGATTTTTGAAAATTTAATTGACTCTCATTAAATAAAATGGCTCACTTGCTGCCAGAGTGAAAGTGAGGAACCTGTGCTGTGTGAGTTCTGGCCCTGCCTGTAAGTATTAGATGTAAGAACCCCCCATCTTGCAAAATGCTCTTCCACTGCCACGCGACCCTGTGGTGACTGCTCTGCTAATGTGTGAGAATCTCTGGAAACAATCACAAATAGAAATATGAAGAAAACAAGACAAATAGACACTGGTGCTATTAGGAAACAGTATTTCATTATGTGAGACTCTATGGCACTCACGCCACCTGAGAGGAAGAATGAGACAAGTTCGTTAATTCTTCTTTTACTCTTAGCTGAGCACTTCCGATGTGAAGCCTAATGAGGGAAAGAAAACAAGACTTCTTCCACTTAGGATATAGAATGATGGAAAAGACTTTCACTCCCATGGCAACAACAAGAAGAACCCAGAAACAATATTATACATTTCTATGAGACTAGTAGTCTAGTAGATGCAAGGAAATTTTAATGACCTAAATTCCCAAGAGAGACCAGCCCTTCTTATAGAACAGCAACTTCCATCCCCGGAACAGGAGGCTGGGCTGCATGTTAGTAGAAGAAGGAACAAGTCTGCCACAAAATGGGAGACCGCGGGGATGAGGAGAAAGCAGCCCAGTTCTAGGTGACGAGTCATTCAGCCCAACCAGCCTACCGGCTCCCATCCAGCCTCCATTTTTGCCATGAAAGTAGTGATGGAGGAGAGGCTGGGAAGCAGGCAGAAATCACTTAGTCCTCCACATTATCACAGTGCCGCAATTCCATTGCTGTGCCAGAGTTAAATCTAGGTTTTACCAAATATACCTAAAGCTCAACCCTTCCTAGCTCAAATACTGACAAGATCTAAAAAGGCTGCAGTGGAATGGGAAGTAGAGGGTTAGGCTAAACATGGGTAAACTCAGTGTAATTAATTTGTGGCCCAGCCCCAAGGATGACTTGGCTTTTAGAGGAATCTGAATGATAAGCCCTTTACCCAAACTGAGGAAAGTGTTTATATTATGTGGGAAACATGCATAACAAAATCAAAACAGAATAAAATATGACCTATCAGTTTCCACTGTTTATTTACAGCCAATGTCTGGAATGAAACAAAAAATTACAAGACATGTTAAGAAGTAGGAAAGTTTGACCCATAATCAAAAGAAAACACAAAAGATGCAGACCCAGATGATCCAGTAATGGAAATTAGCAGACACATAAGGTAAAGAAGTATTATGAATACATAAAAAAATGTACCGATAAAGATGTATAAAGATAAAGAGATGGGGTATACTAGAAGATAAGTAGAAACTCTAAATAACATATCAAAAAGAAATTCAAGCCAAAAATGACACTATCATGATATTGGAAATAAAACATGTATTGGTGAGGCTTCTGTGCACTGCAAAAAAAAAAAAAAAAATTCAACTTAAATAATCTAAATGAAATCACAGAGCACAAAGTGGAATGAATAAAATGAAAAGAGCACCTGTGACCTGTGTGATAATATCAAGTGGGGTGACATATGTGTAATTGGAGTTCCAGAGAAAGAGTACAAGTAAAATGGGGAGAATCTAAAGAAATTGTGGCCAAAATTTTCTCAAATTGAATTTTTAAAAAATCACTCGTAGATCCCCAAAGCTCAATAAATCCCAAGCAGGACAAGTACAAAGAAAATACACCCAGGCACAAATGGTTGAAAACAAAAACTAAAATCCTAGAAGCAACCAGAGGAAAGAAAGATAGATTACATACATTAGTACAATAATAAAAATGATGGCAGAGTTCTTATTAGAAACAATGAAGCCCAGAAGACAAAAGAACATCTTTAAAGAACTAGGAGCATGGGAGGAGGGACTGTCAACTGAGAATTTCCACATCTAGTGAATATATCCTTAAAAAATGAAAGCAAAATAAAGGTGTTTTCAGATAAACAAAAGCTGCATGAATCTATTGCTGGTAGATGCACACTATAAGAAATGCTGAAAGAAATTCTTTAGGCTGAAGGGAAATAATGACAGAGGGAAACTTGGATCTACACACACACACACAAAATGAAGAACAGAAGAAATGGTAAAGGTGTGTGTATATATAAAAAGATTTGTTTTCCTTTTCTTAATTTTTTAAAAGAACAATTGAACACTTGAAGCAAAAACACTAACAATGTATCATGAGGCTTATAAATACATGTAAATTATATGCAACAATAGCACAAAGGATGGGAGGGAAATGGAATTATATGTTGAAAGGTTTTTACATTATATATCAAATAGTGTAATATGATTTCAAAGTAAATTGAGGTAAATTAAGGAAATATATTAGGATTCCTAGAGCAATTTCTTTTTTTTTTTTTTTTTTTTTTTGTATTTCTTAATAGAGACGGGGTTTCACCGTGTTAGCCAGGATGGTCTCGATCTCCTGACCTCGTGATCCGCCCGTCTCGGCCTCCCAAAGTGCTGGGATTACAGGCTTGAGCCACCGCGCCCGGCCTCCTAGAGCAATTTCAAAAAGATAATACAAAGATTGTTGTAAATTAAAACCCAATGGAGGAGATAAATTTTTTTAAATGTTAAAAAGTCAATCAAAAAGAAGGCATGGGTCAGGCGCAGTGGCTCATGCCTGTAATCCCAGAACTTTTGGGAGGTCGAGGCAGGTGGATCTCCTGAGGTCAGGAGTTCAAGACCAGCCTGGCCAACATAGTGAAACCCCATCTCTACTAAAAATACAAAAAACTTAGCTGGGCGTGGTGACGGGCACCTGTAATCCCAGCTACTCAGGAGGCTGAGGCAGGAGAATCGCCTGAACCTGAGAGGCAGAGGTTGCAGTGAGCTGAGAACACGCCATTGCACTCCAACCTGAGTGACAAGAGTGAAACTCCATCTCAAAGAAAAAAAAAAAAGAGCAGGAAAGGAGAAACAATAGTGTAAATAACAAACATAAAAAATGAAAACAATTAGCAAGACTACAGGTAGACTTAAACCCAACTATATCAATAATTACATTAAATATAAATGGGCTACATAGTATAATTAAAAGACAGCATGTCAGACTGAATTAAAAAACCAAAACTCTCTATATTCTATTTAACACTTAAAATATAAAAACACGTTTAGGTTAAAAGTAAAAGAATTTAAAAAAAAAGAAATATCATGGAAAAGTACCATAAGAAAGCTGGGTGGCTATATTTTCAAACATTTGAGGCAAAAATTGTAAGAACTAAAAAAAGAAAAATAATCAGAAATAAGACCACACCATATAGTTGAATATTTAACATTATTCTATTATAAATTGTTGGGAAAACCATACAAAATAATCAGTAAGAACATAAAAGATTTTTAAAACACCACAAAACAATCTAACGTAATTAACACATCTAGAAGACTACACCCATCAACTATAGAATAAATACTCTTTTCAAGTGCACATGGTACATTTACCAAGAAAAAACATTTACTGGGCCATAAAATAAATCTCTTTAAATGCTAAAGGACTGAAGTTATACAGCATATATTCTCTGACAACAACAGAAATCAGTAACAATGTCTAGAAAACCATTCACTTTTGATGATGAAGTAACATAATTCTAAATAACTCATAGGTCAAAGAAGATATCACAAATAAAGCTAGAAAAATATTTTTAACTGAATAGTAAAGAAAACACAAAAAATCAAAATTTGTGGTATATAACTAAAGTTCTAATAGCGATACTTACAATTTTTACATGTTTATATTTAAAAACTAGTTTGAAATAAATGATCTGAGCTTCCATATTAAGAAGCTAGAAAATAAAGCACAAATTAAACCTAAAGTAAATAGAAGGAAGGGAACGATAAAAATAAGAGTGGAAATCATTGAAACAGAAAACACCCAAACCACAGAAAAAAACAAAAGGTCCAAAAGTTGGTTTTTCAAAATGACTAATAAAATTTATCCACCCTTAGTAAGATTAACGAAAAAGAGGGAAAATACAAGTTACAAACATTAGGCTATCACACTGAGCCTATAGATATAATAATAAAAGGATAGTAAGAGAATAGTACAAACAACTTTATAACAATACATTTGACAACTGATATAAAATTTTAAAGTTCCTTTAAAAACCACAAAAAAATTACACAAGAGGAAATAGAAAGTTTAAACAGCTCTATTTCAATCAAAGAAATTGAATTAATAATTAAGAACTTTATGGCTCACACCTATAATCCCAGCACTTTGGGAGGTCGAGGTGGGCGATCACAAGGTCAGGAGTTCAAGACCATCCTGGCCAACAGGGTGAAATCCTGTCTTTACTAAAAATACAAAAAAATTAGCCGGGCATGTTGGTGCATGTCTGTAGTCCCAGCTACTCAGGAGGCCGAGGCAGGATAATTGCTTGAACCGAGGAGGTGGAGGCTGCAGTGAGCTGAGATCGCACCACTGCACTCCAACCTGGGCGCCAGAGTGAGATTTCATCTCAAAATAAAATAAAATAATAATAATAATAATTAAGAACTTTAAAGGGATGCATCGAGAAATAAGATTGAATGATGAATAGATGGATAGATATGTGATAAGGAAAATATAATAAAATGTCAGTCTAGGAAATGAGTATGACTAATCATTATACAATTCTATTCATTTTTCTGAGTGGCTGAAATTCTTCATAACAAAAATTTTGGGGAAAAGCCAACATTTTCCACAAGGAAACTGATCCAGAAATAAAACCCCAGGACCATGTGGTGTTGGAATGGATCAAATATTTAAGGAAGAAATAATACCATCCTTATACAATTTTTTTCAGAAAAAAAGAGAAAGATGGAACACTCTTGTACTTATTGTATGAAACCTATATAACTCTAATATCAAAACCTGACAAGGACATCATGAGAAAAAGAAATTACAGCCCAATGACCCTCATGAACACAGACACAAAACCCTTAGCAGAATATTACTAAGCTGAATAGCACACCATGAGCAAGTGCAGTTAATCCAAGGAATGCAAGGTTGGTTTAACATTTGAAAAGCAATTCTTCAAAGTCACCACATTAATAAAAATAAAGGAGAAAAATCTTATGGTCATCTTAATAAATGTACAGATAGCATTTGTTAAAATTCAACATCCACTTATGATAGAAACTGTATATAAACTAAAATTAGAAGGGAACTTCCTCATTTGATAAAGGGCATCTATGAAAAACCTACAGCTGGCCAGGTGCAGTGACTCACACCTGTAATTCCAACACTTTGGGAGGCCAAGATGGGTGGATCATTTGAGGTTAGGAGTTTGAGAACAGCCTGGCCAACATGGTGAAATCCTGTCTCTACTAAAAACACAAAAATTAGTCAGGCATGGTGGTGGGCACCTGTAATTCTAGCTACTTGGGAAGCTGAGGCATGAAAATCGCTTACACCTGGGAGGTGGAGGCTTGCAGTGAGCTGAGATTGCGCCACTGCACTCCAGCCTGAGGGACAGAGCAAGACTCCATCTCAAGGAAGGAGGGAAGGAAGGAAGGAAGGAAGGAAGGAAGGAAGGAAGGAAGGAAGGAAGGAAGGAAGGAAGGAAGACCTACAGCTAATGTCATACTCATTGGCGAACAACTGAATACTTTCTTTCTAAGATCAGGGCTAAGGCAATGGTGCTGCTCTCAGAACTTCTTTTCAAGATTGTATACTGGAGCTCATAGCCAGAAAATAAGGCAAGAAAAAGAAATAAAAGACATAGAGATGAGAAGCTTGTCCTTATTCACATACAGATAAGCTTGTCAAGAAGATGTTATTGTAAACATGGGAAGTCCTAAAGAATTACAAAAGAAAAAGCTGTTAGGATGAGTAAGTGAGTTGAGCAGGGTTGCAGACTACAGATACAAAAATCAACTGTATTTCTAGATACTAGCAAAAAATTAGAAAATCAATATACTGATAAATCAATTTAACAAAGGATGTATTGGACAGCTCCAAATGGTGAGATACACGATGCTCATAAATTGTAAGACTCAATATTTTTAACACGTCAGTTCTTATCAAGTGGGACTATGAATTCAATTCCATCTCACTTCTTTGGGGATCAATAAGTTGATTGAAATCAATAATTGATTTAAAATGTATACAGAATGGCAAAATATATGGATTAGCAAAAACAATTTTGGAAAAGAAGAAGTTTGGAAGACTTACACTAAGTGACCTGAGGACTTTCTCTAAAGCCACAGTAAGCAAGATAATGCAGACACGCAGACCAACAGGATCAAATGGTGTCTCAAAATAGACCCAGGTGTGGTGGCTCACGCCTGTAATCCCAGCACTTTGGGAGGCAAGGTGGGCGGTTCACCTGAGGTCAGGAGTTCAAGACCAGCCTGGTCAACACAGCAAAACCCTGTCTCTACTAAAAATAAAAATAAAAAAAATTAGCTGGGCATGGTGGTGAATGCCTGTAATCACAACTACTCAGGAGGTTGAGGCAAGAGAATTGCTTGAATCTGGGAGGCAGAGGTTGCAGTGAGCCAAGATCCCCCCATTGCACTCCAGCCTGGGCAATGAGAACGAAACGCCATCTCAATAATAATAATAATAATAATAGACCCACTCCTGTTCTGTGAATTGCTTTTTGACAAAGGCAGCAGACACACGCGATAGGGAAAGGGCAGGCTTTCCAACAAACAGTTCTGGAATAACAGGAGAATCACATGGAAAAAAAATGTCTCTGATATCCATTTCACTTCCCACAGAGCAATTGAGATGGACAGAGACCCAGATGCAACCACAGCCTGTAGAATACAATATGGGAAAATATCTCCATGGCCTTGGTGAAGCTTTCTCAGGACATAAAACATTTTAGCCATAAAATAATTAGCCAATTTTGATCTTATCAAAAGCAAAATCTGCCCAGTTGAAACACACCATTAATTCTACTTTCCACCAGCATGGAGTCACAAGCTCTGGACTCACCCCTCCCCAGTCCCTGCTTCAAATGACTGGAAAACTGGACAGAACATGGGAAATGACTGTTTCCAGGCCTTGGACTGTTTCTGGGCCTTGTAATTTTAAGAACAAGAGGAAGGAGTGAGGGCGCCTTCCTTCTGAGGGCCTGGAGCTCCCCAGGCTTGCAGATTTGCTCAGAGTGTAAGGTCTTGGTCAGCCCAGGCTGCCAAGGCCCAGAGTGGGTGGGCTCCCCAGAGGGCACCATCTGAGGTCGCAGGCTCAGCTCCAAGCCCTGAGGCTGTGGCTGTGGGACAGGAGGACCTGGGGCTATATTGCAGGGGGAATGCGCTGACCTTGGGGTCGAAAGTCCAGGACGCAGGTCTCCTCCACCTGACCAAGACAGTCCCATTTTCTCCCTTACAGGGCAGCTATGGAGGGTTCACACAGGGCCTGCCTTTCACGGCCCCCACCAGGTGCCCCTGCTCCCTGGGCACAGCTCCCACACGGAGGCTGGCGCCCACTCAGGGCCCTGGCTGCAGCCGCTTGGTGGAACGTTGCTATTCTTAGCTGTAACCTAAGCAGCTGCCCATTAAAATTCCATTAGTTTCGAAGGCTGAGCGGCAGTTGATATTTCTAATTATTGTGAAATTAAAATTGTCCCTGTAATTTAATGATAATTGCACAAGATGCCAGCTGGCACCCTGGGGAGCCACACTGTTCCCGAACAAAACTTGGAAAGTCTCTTGAAAGTTCTTTGAAAAGGAAAAGACAAAGGCGTTTTGGAAAATGAGGGAGGTGGGGGGTCAGGCCCGTGGTTGAATCCAAGCGTGACTAGGGCCTCTGCGCCGGGGCCCGGCAGGGAGCAGGTGGGCTGTCGGGGGAGGCCGCGCTCCAGAGCCCCCACCCCACCCTATACTGAGGATTAAACAAGGGAATAAGTCAGGAATCTAACCCTGCTGGGGACTAAGGAACACGTGGTCAGTGCAGTACTGTGGGGAAAGTTCTAGAAGCTGGCAGAAGCCCTCTGTGGGGTGGAGGGGAGGTGCCTGCAGGAGGAGGAGCAGGAGGAATCCGCTGCCCCTGCGCTTCCCCTCCACCACGTCCCTTAGGGTTAGGGTTAGGGTCCTCTGTGCTCGCAGAGGACAGAGCCCCAGACCCTGGGCCCCGAGCAGTAGGACGGAGCCAGCCCCTAACAACCCTGCGTGGCAGGGCGGAGCCAGCACAGCCCAGTGCCTGACTCCACTACTGGCCTCCTTCCTCCCGACTTGGAGACCCTGTGCAGGCATGGGGCATGGGGTACGTGCGCCACAGCCTGGGACCCTGCGTCCCCCTGGGCGGCCCTGCCACGGGGGGTCCTGACCTCACCCCACCACCTTGCAGAGCCAGTCTAGGTCTGACTAGGACGTGAGCCCCACCCTCCCCTCCTCGGGGTCCTCCTCCTACTCGCCCCTGCAGCCAGGATCTACAACCAACGCTCCCAGGCTGCCCTGCCCTCCTCATGGATCTCCACAACGCCACCCCTGCCTGCCGCCCCCATCTTCCCCTCCTTGAGGGCCAACCCACGACCCCTCCCCCACAGGCCCAGTGCACCCAGGCCTGATCTACACTGGCTTGAAGGCAGGATAGGGTCAGATTTGACTCTGTGTCTACAGAGTCCAGGGACTGGACAGTCCCCAGAGCTGGGGCCGCACGGAGCCTGGTGAAGTGACAATGGTGTGTGCCTAGGACTGGACCCTCCTGCAATGCCTGAAGCCTGGGGACAGCCCTGCAGAGCTCGAAATCACACCGGCTTCCATGGCAGGCCACAGGCAGAGAGCGCTCCCCAGCCCAGCGGCAGCTCCTGCCCTCCCGGCCGGTGGGTGGTCCCAGGAGGGCAGGCTCAGGAGGCCCAGGTGACAGTGTGACCACACGTTTCCCACCACATCAGCTTTCCAGCCTGCAGCGGGTGGAACCTTACCTCTCTCCACACCCCCTTCAGCAGCCTCGTGGAGCCAACGCCATGCTGCGGGCGTTGAACCTGTCGTTTTCAACACTCCCTCCCCTTTTGGGCACTAAACTCCCTCTTAAAAATTGCATTTGGCTGCAAATGTGGAAATAACACTGGTATGGTTGGGAATTTTATTTCTCTCTCCCACAGAAGCAGCCAGGCCCAGGTGACAGCCCACAGTGCCCTCAGGCCCAGGTCGGCCACCTCTGGAGTGGCCACCTCTGGTCGGCCACCCTCAGGACTGCCTCAGGGCCCTAGAAGGCCGCTGGAGAGCCAGACATCTCCTCCACCTCGTCTGTTTGTGCAAGAAGCAATATGGAAGGGAAAAGCCCACCTGCCTGCCCCTTTAAGGCAGTTTGCCAGATTTGGCAGGAACTTCCTCAGGTATCTCACTTGTCTCATGGGACCCCGCAGGCTCCTAGATAAGATCGCTGGACCCCTGCGGCTGGCTGCCCTGGCTGCCGGCCTCTGTGCACCGTGCACTGTGCACTGACGGGCCGGCCTGAGGTCAGGGCTGGTCAGCAGGGCCCGGCGGGAAGGAGGCTGCACACCGCAGGAGGAGCCAACAAACCGGCACCCGCCGGATGCCTGTGTCCCCGTCCTGCTGCTCCTGACCGTCAGTGGCCTCTCGCCAACCATGGCCCTGACCTCCCGCCTCCCAAATCCCCGCTGCCTCACCTCTCATCCCATGTGTCTGCCCTAGAAGCACGCAGGGTGGGGATTCTGGGAAGTGTGGATCCTGGCAGACGGTGTCAGTGGAACACTCCAGAATGTAGTGTCAGAAATTGGCCTTGGACACTCAGAGGCAGCAACTGCTTTGAGAAGGAAGAGCAAAGGACCCTGGAAGGAGGGCTGGGCAAGGGGTGGTGAGGAAGGGGTGCCCTGGAAGGTGAGGCGCTGCCTGGCTCTCGGGTGGGGATGGAGGCCCCTCCTCCCAGGACACTGGAGCTGCACACCTCCTGCCCCATTCAAACGCTGGCCCACAGACAACCATTGTCCAGCCTGCATGCTGCTCGAGTGTTGTTACCACCTATGGCAGCTGACTCACCTTTCTTTTTTTTTTCCCCGAGATGGAGTCTCACTCTTGTCACCCAGGCTGGAGTGCAGCGGCGGGATCTCGGCTCACTGCAACCTCTGCCTCCTGGGTTCAAGTGATTCTCCTGTCTCAGTCTCCTGAGTAGCTGGGATTACAGGTGTGCACCACCACACCCAGATAGCTAATTTTTGTATTTTTAGTAGAGTGGGGGCTTCACCATGTTGGCCAGGCTGGTCTCGAACTCCTGACCTCAGGTGATCCGTCCACCTCAGCCTCCAGAAGTGCTGGGATTACAGGCATGAGCCACCGTGCCTGGCCTAGATCTCCATTTTTTACATGAGTCTTTAATCCACCTGACACCAACTTCGAATAAAGAGCCCATATGGAAAGCCATGTATGAGGTTATACAGGTCCTTATTTTTTGCACCAGCACACCTACGCACCGCTAGACAAGAGGGTGACCCTCGTGGCGAGCTGGGCTGTCCCTGTGTGGCCGTGCGTGCCCCACACTGTTTGTTCTGTGGCAGCGCCACGTGGTTTAGAGTGCTGGGAGCTGACACAAGTTTCTCTCCCTAGTGAACCAGCCCTGGGGCTGCTATCCCTCTTTTCCTTTATTTTCTTCCACAAGAAGCTTAAAGTCATTTTATCCTACTTTTCTTTTTAGGTTCAGCCTTTTAAGTCAAGCCAAGGACCCACTACTTGTTTTTCTGATCCTCTCCCCTCCCAGCCTCTCCTCCGACAGCCCTGGTGTGTGTTGCTCTCCTCTGTGTCCCTGCATTCTCATCACTCAGCTCCCATCATTAAATGTCAATTGTTCAGATGTGCCAGGCTCTACTTGGAGTTACGTTTACATCCTGCCTCAGGAGCTTGGCATTTCCTTCTTATCCTCCCACACAAGAACATGGCAAATCTCCTTTTCTGTTTTTGTTTTTGTTTTGTTTTGTTGAGAAAATGTCTTGCTCTGTCACCTAGGCTGGAGTGCAGGGACACAATCTCAGCTCACCACAGCCCTGACATCCCAAGCTCTGGTGATCCTCCCACCTCAGCCTCCAGAGTAGCTGGGACTACAGGCATGTGCCACCACGCCTGGCTAATTTTTTGCATGTTTTGTAGAGATGGGTCTTGCTGTGTTGCCCAGGCTGGTCTCGAACTCCTGGGCTCAAGCGATTCACTACCTCGGTCTCCCAAAGTGCTCGGATTTCACGTGTGAGCCACCATGTCTGGGCTGTTTTGTATGTTTAAAAAATCGGGTTTTGGTAGTAAGGCTCTGGTTGGTTCATAACATGAATGGGGACATTTTTGTCTTTTTTAGGATCTTAAATTATTTAAATAGCATCTCGAGGAGGTATTTTGACAACATCTATTAAAAATCTAAATGCATCCTCCTTTGATCCAGAAATTCTGTATGTAGGAATAGTACAAAAATATTTGCTGCTGATTCGTCAAGAAGTTAAATGTAGATTTACCATACAACCCAGTAATTCCACATCCAGGTATTCCCACAAGCACTGGACGTAGGGTCTCTAAGAGACATTCGCACACAGCCCATGTTCACAACAGCACTACGTACATTAGCTCAAAGGCGCGGCAACCCCAGTGTGCTTCAAAACATGAATCAAGGCCAGGCACGGTGTCTCACACCTGTGATCCCAGCACTTCGGGAGGCTAAAGTGGGCCGATCACTTGAGCCCAAGAGTTCCAGACAAGCCTGGGCAACATGGTGAAACCCCTTCTCTACAAAAAATACAAAAATTAACCGAATGCAGTGGCGAGCCCCTGTAGTCTCAGCTACTGAGCAGGCCGAGGTGGGAGGACCACCTAAGCCGGGAGGTCGAGGCAGTGCCAGTCTGGGTGACAGAGTGAAACCTTGTCTCAAAAAAAAAAAAAAAAAGAAAAAGAAAAAAGAAAAAAAGAACGGATAAACAAAACATGGTGGAAGACAGTGGAATATTACTCAGCCTTGAGAAGGAAGGAAACTCTGACACGTGACAGCGTGGGTGGGACATTATGCTGAGTGAAATAAGCAGCACAAAAGGACAAATGTTGTGTGATTCCACTTATATGAGGTCCCTAGAGTAGTCAAATGCACAGAGACAGAAAGAACGATGGGTGCCCGGGGCTGGGGAGGTGGGGAGATAATGGGACTTTGTGTTTAAGAGGGACAGAGTTTCCATTTGACAAAATGAGAATTCTGTGGAGGGACGGTGGTGATGGATGCAAATGATGTGAATGTACTGGATGCCACTGAACTGCTCTCTTCTAAATCATTAAAATGGGCCAGGCGCAGTGGCTCCCGCCTGTAATCCCAGCACTTTGGGAGGCCAAAGCGAGCAGATCACTTGAGGTCAGGAGTTCAAGACCAGCCTGGCTAACATGGTGAAACCCTGTCTCTACTAAAAATCCAGAAATTATCCAGGTGCGGTGGCGCACACCTGTAATCCCAGCTACTCGGGAGGCTGAGGCAGGAGAATGGCTTGAACCCGGGGGGCGGAGGTTGCAGTGAGCCAAGATCTTGCCTTTGCACTCCAGCCTGGGCAACGAGAGTGAAACTCCATCTCAAAAATAAAACAAAATAAAATAAATACATAAAATAATTAAAATGGTAAATTGTATATTGAGTGTATTTTACCACAACAAAAAAGAATATGAGGACATGCTAAAGACTTAAAAAATATCCACTTTCTAAGAAGAATAATACAGTTGAAAGATTTATTAGACCAGGTTTCAAGACGTACAGTAATCAGGACAGTGTGTACTGACGTGAGGACAGACATCATTATCGACGGACAGAATGCAGACTCCAGAGTGGGCCCGACACATCCACAGGCCATTCATCTTCAAGAAAGAGTCCACAGCCATTCCATAGCGACATGGCACCCTCTTCTACAAACGGTGCTGTAACAACAGGATATCTGTGTGGAAAAAAGTAAATCTCAACCCGACCTCACGTGTGAGCCATTTGTAGCACGACTTTCCCTTTCCTTACGACCTTTCGTTTCCCCTAGAGTTAATAAGTGTTTTGTCTCATTCTTCAAAACTTGCTGGTGTACACAAGTACACATCGAGACACCCGCTGCACCACGGTTTATTGCAGAGAAAGCCTGGAACAATCCCCCATCAGTAAGGGGCCCATGAGACGGCCGAGCCTCCGCACACTGGAATCCGATTCTCCCGTTCAAGAGGAGGAGGGCATTCTGCCAGCATTAACAAGAAGCAAACCTTTTTAATGCAGGTATATTGGCGAAAATGGCAAGGCTCACAGCAGCACGTACTTGTGCGAGAAAAGGCTGGGCAGGGGAGAGATGCACACTGTGCCAGCGCTGGTTCTTAGCAGCAGACCAGGCGGGCTGGCGTGAGCTGAAGGGGGTCATGAGAGTGAGCAGCAGCTGGCGGAGTCTCTGTGAGGTCGGACTCAGGCTGAGAGGGGCACACCCTAAAAACTGTTTACAAAGGAGAACTTCCCAATGCTGGTGTGGCTTAGTCCCACAGCCACAGGGCCTCCTCCGTGACCTCCAGGGAAGAACTGTCCAAGACCCCAGACATGCCTCTGCCCAGCACGCCCGGCAGCAGGAACGCACGGCTCACGCCGCAAGGGCAGCCCAGAGCCCCGCAGATTCTCCTCTCACCCCGGGCGCACCCTCAGCTGTAGCCTGTGGGCTGCCTGGAAAAAGGACCAGGGAAAACATCCAAATGCGGCCTACGTGTAGCTCCAGACCCGAAGGCGTTCCCCAAATGCCACAGCCTTTCTGAGGGAGTGCAAGGTGTGGGCACTTGGCCCCACTGGGGAGGGCAGACCTGAGGGACGTGTGGGTTTTACCACGCTACCCAGTGTACCTGCTCCCTCCTGTCCTCTAAGTCTTCTAGGGGGTAATTTTACCCCCTAGGTCCTCTGGGGGTAAATATGACATTCGTGGGGGACAAGGCGTTTGAGGTCTGGACTTGGTGGTGCAGAGCAGGAGAGCGGATTAGCCTTGACGGAAAGCAGTGAAGCTGAGCTCGTGCCTGGCAAGGCAGAGATAAACAGAGGGCAGCGAAAGGCGCCAGGCGGACCACTGCGTGCTGGGCAGGGGCTGTGCAGGGGTCCCACTTCCCTGAGCGGAGGGGAGCTTATGGTGGTCCCTGCACAAGCCACAGATGTGCCAGGAATCCACACGTGCACAGTGTTCACAGCTTGGCTGGCCGCGTCCCCCACAGATGTGTCAGCTCTCGGCTTCTATTTTGGAAGGCAGGGCGGTCCCAGGGGCTTCCAACTGGCTTTTTCTAGTGTAAGATGCTTGTGTTCTAGGTGTAGGGCGCCCTCTCCCACCAGGCCCAGTGGAGATGAACTTGGGCTGAAACCGCAGGCAGCACCTTCCCCCACACACTCCGCCACGTGCGCCTCTCGCGTGTTCTGAGTCCTGGAGATGACGGTGAGCGCAGAGCCAGCACACAGGTTCCGGTGTTTCCCCACGCCCAGGCAACAGCCAAGGCCTGCGCCAGTCCGACCACTGTATCCTCCCCCAGGCCAGGATGCCTCCTGAGCACCTCTCACCCACCTCCCGGGCTCCACACCACGCCTGACCCTCCCTGCTCCGGGACTCTCTTGTGCCAGCAGAAAGCCTGGTGTTCCTGTCCGGGCCCACCTCGCCCTCAGAGCCGGCTCCCGCCTAGACAGTGCAGCTCCCAGCGCCCAGGTGAGGGGCGCCCCTCCCACTCCATCTGCTCACGTGACATTGTGGGGAGGCCTTCTCCCTCTCCCCACGGCTCCGATCCCCCTACAGCCTTCTTTCCCTGGAAAGCACGTCTCTTATACTGGATACTCATGTGTTTATTGTTGATCTAGCTCCACCCTCAACTCGAAACCCTGTAAAGACACAGATGTGTGTCTGCTTTCCACCTGACTATCCCCAGTGCCTACAAGGCAGCAGGGGGTCCCTCCGGGTCCTCTTGGGGGCATGGTTCCCACGTGCTGTGATGACACCACCCAGTGGCATGGAGGGTCCCTCTGTGTGATGGCGCCCGTGTGTCCACCGATCGCCAGGGAGCCAGCTCCGGGTCCCGGGCAAGGACAGACGAGGCTCGCTCAGGTCACCTGTGTGCACGCTCCAGCACTCAGGCAGTGGCTCTCAGGTCTCGGCCTGTGGGTCTCCAAGGGTCCCTGAGGCTGTAGCTGCTTTCCTCATAGTCTGATGATCACGGGGTCTTCACAGGGTCTTCATCGAGCCGATGTGTGCACTGATGTGGCGAGACCCGAGCAGGAACGCAGGCAGGCCCCAGCCCTGGTGCAGCCCTGAGGGGTTTTCACACCGCACAGCTGCAGTGCAAAACGCCGGTCACTTCCAAATGTCCTCGAGGGAGTGAAAATGGTCACGTGTGTGAGGTCTTGACCCCGGAGTCCACGTCTTTTCAACGTTCTGCCTGAGCAATCGGAAGGCACACCTGCCCCACGCCCACGCTGGGGAAATGCAGCTGTGCTGCCATCTGGATCTGGAACACACGTATGGAGCACACTTTTTACTCGAGAAAAGGATGTGCAAAAACTCTGGTTGTTCGGCCTTGGGTGTCCTGACAGACCTTTTTTTTTTTTTTTTGAAAATGAACAAAGTGAGCCTATGAGCCTGTCTGATTCAAAGAAAATAGCTGACAGCATTTGTCACCAATGATAAAATTCAAGCTTTCATGCAAAAATCAGAATTCTGAAATTCTGTATCCACCACCATGAGCTCATCACCTTTCCAGCTTAAAGACTTTTCTAAGATTGGTGATATCACCAAAAGTGATTTTAAAACACTGATTGAGGAACTGTGTCAGCATTTGGAATCTCCACATAACTTAGTGAACCACAGGCCCAGTGTGTGAGGTCACAGCAGCATGATGGACAGAGGCCATGAAGCACAAGACAGACCAACAGATTCTCCTGAAATGAAGTGGAAGTTCACCGATAGGGTTTCAGATTCCACACACAACCAGCCAGTAAAAAACCACCACCTGTGGGCCGGGCACGGTGGCTCACGCCTGTAATCCCAGCACTTTGGGAGGCCAAGGCAGGCGGATCACAAGGTCAGGAGATTGAGACCATCCTGGCTAACACGGTGAAATCCCGTCTCTAATAAAAATGCAAAAAATTAGCCGGGCGTGGTGGTGGACGCCTGTAGTCCCAGTTACTCGGGAGGCTAAGGAGGGAGAATGGCGTGAACCCGGGAGGCGGAGCTTGCAGTGAGCCGAGATCACGCCACTGCATTCCAGCCTGGGCCACAGAGCAAGACTCCGTCTCAAAAAAAATAAAATAAAATAAAAACCACCTGTCCAGTGTTGGAAGAGGATCAAGGAAGAATATCCCAATTATTTGCAAAGGTTATTAAAATGCTCCTTTTCTTTTCAAATACACATCTGGGTAAGGCTTAGATTCTCCATTCACCCCTATACTTCACAACCAAAACACCACCACAGTGGACAGACTGGAGCCTGAAGAGAGGCCAGTGGGCTTCTCTTAAGCCAGCGATTTACAACAATGTAAAACTACGCCACACTTCTCCCAAAAACTTTTTGTTTTGGAAAATACGTTTTTCATACAATTGTTATTTATGTTAATATGTTGTGGGTTTATTGCTATTTTGAAATGAATACATGTTTTCCAAAGGTCTCAGGTTTAATTTCTAATAAGGTATTCTAATGTGTATTAATATTGGTCATTAGAACTCACATAAGCAAAAGTTCTTTGGTACTTTTAATAATTTTTTTTTTTTTTTTTTTTTTGAGATGGAGTCTCGCTCTGTCGCCCAGGCTGGAGTGCAGTGGTGTGATCTCGGCTCACTGCAAGCTCCGCCTCCCGGGTTCACGCCATTCTCCTGCCTCAGCCTCCCAAGTAGCTGGGATTACAGGCGCCGCCACCACACCCGGCTAAGTTTTGTATTTTTAGTAGAGACGGGGTTTCACCATGTTAGCCAGCATGGTCCCCATCTCCTGACCTCGTGATCCACCTGTCTCGGCCTCCCAAAGTGCTGGGATTACAGGTGTGAGCCACCGTGCCTGGCCCACTTTTAATGATTTTGAAGAGTGTTGAGGGGTCCTCAGTTTGAGGATAGCTGCTGCCAGGTGACCTGTCTAGGAGTGGCACTGCCCAGGGGAGGAAACGTGTTCCTCCAGCTTTAGGAGGGGACACAAATTGTCCCTGGAAGTGGCTATACCACGTCCCACCAGCATCGCAGGAGTCTCCATTTCCCGACGTTCGTCCTGGCCTCCAGCAGCCACATGATCTCAGTCTGCGGCTCCAACTCCGCGACTCCGAGGGAGGCCGAGCGGTATTCTCACGCTGACTGGCCCTGGACTTTTGGCCCTGTTCTTTCTTCATATGAATGTAAACATCATCGTGTCCACTTCAAAACCAAAAAGCGGCATTATTGAGAGTACGGTTGGAATGACAGTAATACAATGATGACATTGACTTTGGAGCTTTCGGGAGTGTGCTAGGTTTCTCCGGCTCAATAAGACTGCATAGCTCTCTTCAGTACGGGTCCTGTTCCTTCTGGGTTAAATTCACTCCAACTCTGAATGGGACATTTCTTCATTGTCATTTTCAACAAGTTTCAGCTGGTTTAAAGAGCGCCCAGTCTTTTGTACATTTGGCTTTCTGGGTATACAAAAATGAGATCTGAAAACAAAGGTACCTCTACTTTCTTCATCTCTCATCCTGCTTCTTTTGTTTACGTATCTTAATGCATCCGCTAAAAACGTGAAAACAACATGAAATACTACAGGCGAAAAGCAGGCACACCTGCATGGCTCTTGGTTTTGGTTTTCAGTGTTAACCCACTGCTTTGCTGGATCTTATCAAATATTTTAGCGATGGCTAACATCATCATTTTTTTCCTCCTTAATGAACCAACAACTAAGGAAGAAATCAGAAGGTTGTTAAGGACACGCTGCTGATGAACGGCACCAACCCCAGGAGATTCCACAGCTGAGTTCTGCCGACCTGAGATGCTGCAGCCTGGAGGAGCACGGGCAGCGCCTGCCCCTTCTCTAAGGTGGTGGAAATGGGCATGAATCACCGACTCTGATTAGAGAGGGCGAGAAGAAAACAGACCAAAACCACTTCTAACCCAAGCACAGCAGCGCCTCGCGGTGTGCCGTCCCGGATGCCTGGCAGCTACTGCAGTCCCAGTGCGTCATGGCTGACTCTAGAGCGGTTTCAAGGCGAAGAAGTCGCTACATTATTTAGAACCTCCATCTGCTACGTCTCGCGGGAGCGTCCAGCCTAACCTTCCTGCCAGGGCCACGGGCACCCTTCCCTCTTGAGGGCTTGGGGCTGGCTCCCTGTTAAGAGGCTCGGGAACCCCGCACTGGCCCCGTGGAAGCTGCTAGCCAGCCTCAGTGGTCAGCAGCCGGAGGCAGGTGCCTGTGTCATGGCTGGGTTCCCAGCATCTAGGGTGGCACAGGTGCCCAGTGGGAGCCCAGTGTGTTTGTTAAGCAAATGATTTCTTGGGCAGTGTCTTGACGGTGAGGTGGGTGGGTCCCTGAGCTGGAAACTGGCCAGAGCAAAAGCTCCCAAAACCCAGGCCCGCATCACTAGATGTGCCCGCATCCTCTGTCCTCCTGGGGCCACCCTTCCTTCTGCTTCTCGGCAGGCGCTGTGGCAGCCACACTGGCTTGTAAAGGCCGGCTCTGTGCATCTCTTCCCAACCACAGGGTCAGCGGCGTCATCTGGCATCTGGAAACTGGCACCACAGTGCTGGCTGCTGTTCCCTCCTCCCACCACTGCTGCCGCTCATTAAACCCTCACGACACTCTGCCTCTCATCCCACAGCAACGTGGGCCAAGTCCTCGTCACACAGGCTCTGGGGAGATCGCTGAGGAGGGTGGGAGCTCCAGGACCCTCAGAGCAAAGTGAATCCTTCTTGCCCAGCTCCCCTCTGGGCGCCACAGAGCACGCCGGCCTCTCCTTCACACAAGCAGGCCTAGGGCATCATCCTCCACACCACCATGGTCCACAGGCTGCTCCCACACCCAGGGGAGCCCAAGCTACTCCCGTGCCTGGCTGACCTCCAGACCCCCTAGAGGGTTGGATGAGCTGCTGCTGCCTGTCACAGGATGACCACAGCACTGCCTGGCAGGATGCCTGCCTCCACGCCTGCCTCCGCACCTGCCTCCACGCCTGCCTCCGCACCTGTCTCCGCACCTGCCTCCACGCCTGCCTCCGCACCTGTCTCCGCACCTGCCTCCACGCCTGCCTCCGCACCTGTCTCCGCACCTGCCTCCACGCCTGCCTCCGCACCTGTCTCCGCACCTGCCTCCACGCCTGCCTCCGCACCTGTCTCCGCACCTGCCTCCACGCCTGCCTCCGCACCTGCCTCCACGCCTGCCTCCGCACCTGCCTCCGCACCTGCCTCCGCGCCTGCCTCCGCGCCTGCCTCCGCACCTGCCTCCACGCCTGCCTCCGCGCCTGTCTCCGCACCTGTCTCCGCGCCTGCCTCCGCACCTGCCTCCACGCCTGCCTCCGCACCTGCCTCCACGCCTGCCTCCGCACCTGTCTCCGCACCTGCCTCCGCACCTGCCTCCGCACCTGCCTCCACGCCTGCCTCCGCACCTGCCTCCACGCCTGCCTCCGCACCTGTCTCCGCACCTGCCTCCACGCCTGCCTCCGCACCTGTCTCCGCACCTGCCTCCACGCCTGCCTCCGCACCTGTCTCCGCAGCTGTCTCCATGGCCTGCTCACCTGGCAGCCGGAGGGAGATTTTCTGAACCCTGAGTCAAACCATGCTGTCCACCTGCCGACCCACCTGCCAAGAACCTTCTATTTGGGTGGCCACTTGCCTAAGTCCAGGAGGTGACTCCAACACACCTGGCCCCAGCCTCCTTGGCAGCCAGGGCAAGAAACGCCCAAGTCCTGGCCAAGGAGGCTTATAGAGAATTCAACTTTTGGAAAGCTGGAGCTTCTGGAAAGAGTTTGCAACTGGTGGAAGGGCCAGCAGTGAGCTGAGCTTGCAGCTGTGGCTGCTCCACCGCCCCCCTGTCCCCCGCGGATGTCAGACCCAGAGCTGCACTGGCCGAAACACTCCCACTAAGCTTGAAAACCATGAACACTCCTCCCCACGGGCTGCACCGGCCTCCGTGGCCTGGCTGCTGGCGACCAGCCTCCTGGCTGCTCCTGGGGCTTGCTCCAGTGTCCTCTGCCTCTGGGCCTTCACACCGGCGATTCCTTGTGTGGCCACTGTTCCCAGCTCCACGTAAGTCTGGTTCCGTGTCCTCACGCCAACCCCTCCCTTCCAGCACTTATCACAACCTGCAAGCATTTCTCTACTGACCCATTGGTCTTCCCCGCATGGGAGCATAAGCTCCAAGAGGCAGGGCCTTTGTGTCGTCTACCATGACATCTCCAGAACCCAGAACATCTAACAGGGCCGTGCGTGCGAGCAGGTGTTACGACTTTTATTCGTGTCATTGCTAAGGAGGCAGTGGAAACACCTGATGCTCCCAACAGAGCTGAATAAAAGCCTCCCGGAAGGCTCCCTGGGGTTCTCATCAGGCGTGGGAGGCCATTTAAGGACAGACGCAGAGGTCCTGGTGAGGGAGGACACAGGTTCCCTTCAGGGCAGAGCTTTCCCCCCAGCTCCAGCCTGCCCCGACCCATTTGCACCTGCTTTCATTTTTGGGATCCATCAATCAGGGCATCCTCACCAAGTCAGCAACAGCAAACCGTGCGGTCCAGGCAAGAATGAAAAAGTATACATTTAATATCAAAGCCATGTCAAGTATTATTGATAGTAACGACACTGGAGAGTGGCTCTAGGATGTTCTTACTCAGAGTGACCCCCGGAGGCCCTGGCCTGTGTCTGAGGAAGGGCATTCATGCTGGAGACTGGAGCCTCACCGTCCCCAGGGCCTGGGGGTTCCTCAAAACACCCCTCAGAAGGGACATCCCGCCAGAGGCCAGGTGGAAGGCGGTCTCCTCTCACGGGGCGGCCCCCTTGCCCGCCTGGCCTGAGTGGCTTGCCCTGGGTGGCCCGGCCCCGCCGCAGCCACCCGCTGGCCTAGACGCTGGACTTGGTGATGATCCTCTCCAGCAGACTCATCATGCGTTCCTGCAGCTGCAGGCTCTGCACCTGAAGGATGTGCTGCTGGTCCAGCACGCGGCGCACCTCGCGGCAGGTCTCCTCCACGGCGCGGCTCAGCCGGCGCTGCTCCTCCACCATGGCCTCCAGCAGCCGCAGCTGCTTCTTCTGCAGGTGGCAGCTCTGCACCTTGCGCTTCTTCACCGGTCGCTCCTCCGACCTGGAAGGATAGCGCCAGCTGTGGACGTGCTGGCCACAGAGCCTGGGCACACCGGGGGCCTCACCGGACCCTCCCAATTATCCTACTAGGCAAATGGGGAAACTGGAGGCCCCAGGGAGTCAGGTCACTTACTCAGGGTCTCATATTCCATGTGCAAAGGAGGGGCCAAAACCCGCCCCCTTTGACAGAAAGAAAGTAACAGGTGTGGCCAGGCACGGCAGCTCACATCTGTAATCCCAGCACTTTGGGAGTCTGAGGCAGGTGGATCACCTGAGGTCAGGAGTTCAAGACCAGCCTGGCCAACATGGTGAAACCCCATCTCTGCTAAAAATACAAAAATTAGCCAGGCATTGTGGCAGGCGCCTGTAATCCCAGCTACTCGGGAGGCTGAGGCAGGAGAATTGCTTGAACCTGGGAGGCAGAGGTTGCAGTGAGCCAAGATCATGCCACCGCACTCTGCACAAGAGCGAGACTCCGTCTCAAAAAAAAAAAGAAAAAGAAAAAGAAAAAGAAAATGAAGAGAAAGAAAGAGAGGCCACAGGCATTGCCATCCTTTGCAACTAGCAGACGACCCCAAGGACCAGGGTCCCAGGACAATCCACACCCCTTCGGGCTGGAAAGGGCGGGGGCACATCCTGCCAGGGAGCATCCCTCACCCACCGAGCTGGGTAGGTGGGGGCTCAGCCCCAGTTGATGCCCAGGGGTGGAGAGGCCACACCCAGGGAGAGAAGAAGGCAGGGGTGAGGGGTGCTGGGTAGTGCAGAGTACTCAGGACACCTGTAGGGAAGCCAGAGACCACCAGCCCCACCCGGCCTTAGGCAGATGGGGAAACTGAGGTCCCAGAAGGAAGGGCATGAGATGTGAGCCCCTTTAATCTCCCGGCGGCCTAGAAATGGGGCCAGCACACCTTGGTAGAGAGGCAGGAGGACAGGCACCTAGAGGGTGTGGGGCCCACAAGAGGCCTGGGCTCTCTCACCAGGCCCTTGGAGCTCTGGTAGAGGTGGCAGGTAAAGGCATTCCAGCCCTGTGGGCACCTCCTGAGTGCTCTGCTGCTGGGGTAGGGGCCACCCGTGGTCTCAGCAGACCTCCCTGAAGGGCAGGGAGCTGCCAAAACCCACAAACTCCAAGGCCCTGCTCCAGTGCCTGCTCACCCCTGGCCCACGCTCCACTCTGAGCTGGGAGGGTGCAGCCAACCCCAGGGGCAGGAGCGCAGCGCTTTGGTCCTGATCAGGGAGGGCAGTCCCCACGCCCCAGCCCTGTGCAAGGCCCCAGGCAGCTGAGTCCGGGAACTGGGCTCAGTCCACAGGAACAGCAGCCATAAATCTCAGGCCTCCTGCCGGTTCCTTCTAGCTGCCAGCAAAAGCGTTTTTGTCTCGGGTCTTCAATGAGAAATCCTGAGTCAAGCAGCAGCCCCCGGCATGGGAGGTGCCAGCTTGGGGGGACCCTCCTCGGAGACGCCTTCCTCACCCCACCTCCTGTCAGAAAGACTTGAAGACCAGGGCAGGGGAGAAGCTGTGACTCAAATCCACAATCTTCCTGTTCTTGCCTCCAAATGGCCAACTTCTATTTTACCTTGAAAGCCCATCCCAAATGTCCCCTCCTCCAAAGCACCTTCTCTGGGCTCCCCGGGCCCACCCCGCAGGTGTCTGTCCTGCATGCTGCCTGGCTCCCGGCTGCCCTGTGAGCATCTCGCAGGCACAGTCACGCGGCCGGCACAGGCGTGGTCTGAAGTGTGGGATGGACGGCAGAGGGGATGGGCCATCCCCACGGCAACATGTGATTAGGTGCAGCCTGACACCCTCCCCAGCGCTGAGGGGCCACCAGCCTGTGAGGGCGGGGTCCGTGTGGGGTGAGGGAGGCCAGGGGGCGCATTCTTGGGTCTGGGGCTTGGTCTCCCTCCATGTGCCGGGCCTCGTGCTGTGTCTTCCCTCCCACAATGCTCCCAGCCACCCTCTGAGAAAGGTACTGATTTATCACCATTTTATAGGAGGGAGACTGAGGCCAGAGAAGTCAAGGAACTTTCCATGCAGCTCAAAAGTGATGGAGCTGGGAGACGAACTCGGTCTGCCTGTGGACACTAAAGTCCGCCCTGGTCTGAGGCCACCTGTCCCTGGAGGCGCTGCCCACAGCCACGGCCTCTGCAACCACTGCGACCGCCGCCGCCCTCACCGCTCCCAGTCCCTTTCTCTAAATGGTGGGGGCTGAGACACTCCAGGGCAGGGGAAGGACAAGCAGACACACTACCTGAACTTAAGGGACAGTAAGCTGGAGGAGCTGTCGGAGCGATCGTCCTCGAAGCGGCCTTCGTAGGAGCACTGGTTATACGGGAAGTACAGAGGGGTGGACTTAGCGGGCGGCGACAGGGACGCCTCGGTCTGGGATGTGGAGGGCCCCGGCGGCTGGCTGTCCGGCAGTTTGCCATCACAGGACTCGGGGACCTTGGCCAGAATCCCATCAATGGCTAGGTAATAGGGCCAGTCGGGCGGGGCGGACTCGCTATCTGTCATGCATTTTAATTTCCTGAAACGAGAGACACAAGAGCCAAGGGTGAGAAACAGAGCTGGCCCAGCCCGTCCTGCCCAGCCTCAGCAGAGGGGCGCACCGCGCCGGCACAGGCCGGAGCCGCTCTCAGCCAGCAAGGGCCTCCCCAGCAAAATTGGCCAGGCTCCAGGGTCAAGATGACATTGGACTTAGAAAGAAGCCAGGCTTCAGGACCTAAACGGGCTCAGATGTTAAAAAGGAAGCACGCGTCCCAGTATTACTAAGGTTACCTGTGCATGCTGGGACCTTGGGGCTGGTCCTATTGCTTTTCCCTCACTTTTCTGTAGTTTCTAGACTCTCTGCAATGAGCAAATACTGCTTTTTAAATAAGTCATTTTGAAAGGTAGAGTAATAAGGTATTATTGTAATAATAAGGTATTATAAGATATATAAATATAGTGATAATATTTTGTGATAGAGTAACTGTGCTGTTTGGGAGAGAATGCCTCAGGGAGCGACAGCCACTGGCGTTAGAGCACAGGCTTCAGTGTCCACAGCCCTGAGTCAGTATCTCATCTCCACACTTTGCTGTGTGACCTTGGGCAGGTTCATTCACCTCTCTGAGCCTCTATTTTTAGATCAATGACATGGGGATGATTGAAGTAAGCCCCTCCCCCAGATGCAGGGCAGATTTAATAAAGCAAACAGCAGGCTGGGCTCCCGTGCCATTCTTGGTTGAACCTACAGTCTGGGCAGGAGCCTAGATCCAGCACTACAACCTGCGACCTGCCCAGAAGCCCTGGGGTGGGCCGGATGGGCCCCTTCCCACACTGCCTGATGCCTCATTACCACTGGGACCCCCTGCGCCCACCTACTCCCACAGACAGGTCCTGCCCTCTGAGAGGCTAAGTCCCCAGGCCTCCCCTGGGCCTCTGGGAGGTCAAGGCAGGGGAGACAGGGCCCCAGGGCGGCCAGACAGCTCTGGCCAGGCCAGGAAAGAAGCCACAAGGTTGGGGGGAGGCAGGGGTCTCTGCCACATCAGACCCAGTACCTCCTAAGGCCCAGAGCCCACCCCCTACTCTGCCTTTGGACAGAGTGCCCTGAGGCCGGCTCCAAACCCACCCTGTGCTCGGAGTGGGCATCTCCTCTCTCCTACTCTTGTTACCTGCCAGGATGTAGCTACTGGTCCCTGGAAACAATAAGCTGGCTTCTGAATGAGGTGCCCCCAGCAAACAGACACAGCCAGATGGTGAGCAGGGGCTGCTGCCCAAGGTGGCACGTGGCTGCGAAGACACCAGCACAGAGCGTGTGGGGCCGGGCACTGGGTGCCCATCCCTAACCTCTGCCCCAGGCTTCTCTCTCTGCCCTACTTGAGCCAGCCCACTCTTTGGAGAAACAAGAGAAGGCCTATTCTCAGCGTAGGAGGCCCCCAACTGTACTCCAACAAACTACTCTCCACAGAACCAGCCACCCTCTCAGGCTTCTTCAGCCCAACAGCCTTAATATATAAAGAGCTCTTGTAAAACAAACAAACAAACAAATGACAAAAGCCTCTGCTATGGGGAGGCTGGGGGTATAAAGAAAAAGGACAAAGATCGAGTCACCCAGCCACAGCTCCCTCTGCTAAGGATTGTGTGGCCTTGGGCAAGTCCTCTCATGCTCTGGGCCTCAGCTTCCCCCTCGGTGAACGAAGGCTGACTGTGGCAGCTCTGAGGGGCTGCCGTGCGCTTCATCAACCGTGATGTGCTGTGCACCGGCGCAGCCCTTGGCCCGCCAGACTGCAGGGTCTGGAGTGGAGGCCCCCACTCTGCTGCACCCTCATCTCCCGGCCTCCAGGAATGGAGACAGAAGCCCTCCCCTGGGACGCTGAAGAGGCTTTCAGCATAAATAATGAATAACCTGGCCAGACACCAACCAGAGCCAGCCGGGGAGGCGGTGCCCGTGAATTCCTGAGTCAGAGGGGAGCCACCTCCCACCGCCCTCTGTGTCCCTTCCTCACCAGGTCCCTGAGCAGGGCTAGGAGGCCACGGGAACGGTGGGGCCACGGGAACAGTGGGACCGTGGGCAGCTGCCTGCATCCACTGAGCCTCTGAAGACACCCAGGCTCACACCTCAGCCCTCACGTCGCAAGCCAGCTGCTCAAACCCAACATCCGTCACGCTCAGCACCCTAGGTCCCGGCTTTGGGGACTGGCTAGAGGCCTTTGGGTAGGGCCAGGCCCCGGACCCCTCCTTCGAGGCTCAGAAAAAATCAAATCAACACAACTGAAAGCGGAGACCCCACAGCCTGGCGGTCTGTCCGGGGCCTTGCTGGGCCTCTTCCCTGCTCCCACCAGGACGGGGGACTGGGGCTCCCCTTCTGCTGTGCTGGAGGCTGGCTCCTCGCCTGTGGAGGGCAGTGGGGGTTGCCTCTCCCACAAGTGGCTCAGGTGCTGCCAGCCTCTCTGCCCCGGGCTCACCTGCCTGACCCGGAGGTGGAGCAGCCCCTCCCATCCTGGAAGCTGGCAGGCTCTCCGGTAGCCCCAGGCCCAGCCCTGTTCAGGCCGTCCGTAGGGCCGGGTGCTCTAGGCCGCCATTCTCCCCCTGCGGCTTCCAGCTCTTGCTGCCACCCTCGCTCTGTGCAAGACCCTCCCCACACCCAAAACCATCACCCCACACCTGTGACCTTCACCGCACACCCATGACCTTCACACCCTGCAAGACCCACACCGTAGCTGTGACCCCACCTGTGCCTGACACCTTCACCCCACCATAACCCCCGCCCACCCGTGACCCCATCCTAATGGGCTGGGGACCCACACACTTTAAGATGCTGGGTGTGTAGGACCACAGCTGTCCCCTCCTCCGAGGTGCCAGTGCCTCTTTGGCTGGGTGGTCCCCTCGGGCCTTCCCTGCAGGTTGCCCGGGCAGGAAGGGCCCACCTGCCATGTGGTGGGAGCAGAGGTGGGGCCAGGCCGGGAGCCCCCACGCTGGGAGTCCTGGGCCAGGGCAGGGCTCCATCTCTTTCTTCTTTGCACAGTAAGCCCCGCCCACGCGCTGGCCAGTCCTGTGCCTCACCTGGTGATTTCTGGGAACAGCCCCCCCAACCCTAGGGCCAGCCCCAGTGGGGCTCACGGGCTCATGGCAGAGGCTCTGTGGATGTTCCACATCGCAGAGCACGGAGCCTCCTTCTCACTTGCAGTCTCGATTCCCCAGTGGCACAGTAGGCCCCTGAAACCCCTGCTGAGCTTGGGAGCCTGGTGGCGGGGAGGGCACTGGCAGCCGCCGCCTCCCTATGGGAAAGGAGGGTGTGAGGTCAGTGAGCACCACCATGAGTGATGCTGCCTCCGAGGGACAGTGCCCAGACCGGCCATACGTCCTGGGAGCCATCCTGGCCTCTGCCCAGTACCAGCCCCACCCCTGCTACCCCTCAGTTCTTAGACCGGTTTCCTGCCCTTGCTGGGCCTCAGTTTCCTCACTTCCCCAATGGAAGGCTGCACACACGGTTTCCGTGCGCCCTGTCTCACCCCGTGGGATTCTGCCCATACCCGGCCAGAGGAGACCGACAGGCAGGCCAGGACCCACACACCCTCCCGAGTCAGAGCTCCGAGAGAGCCAGGAGCGGCCGCCACGCCCGGTGCCGCCTGTCCTGGGGGCACCCACACTGCACGCGCGCCCACCTGTACTGGAAGGTCATGTTGGTGATCTTGATCTTGATCTCCTCGCCCAGCCTGCGCTCGCCGGTCATCTCGAAGAGCTTGCTGGCCATCTTCTCATACACCTTGGCGTTGCGCTTGGTCTGCTTGAGCTCGTCGAAGAACTCCTCCCAGACCAGCATGAGGCCGCGCATCTCGGCGTCGGTCCAGTTGCGGGCCCGCCGGTGCTTCTCCGCCTGGGGAGACACCAGGTAGCCGGGCCCCTCCGCCGCCGCCATGCTCCAGGCGCCTGGGGGGTGAGAGAGCGGCTCAGCGAGGCCCCCGGCCCGGCCCCACGCACCATGGGCGGGAGGCGCCGCTCACGCTCGCTCGAAGGCAGCTCCACGCTCAAAATGGGGCCTACATCTGACAGGCAGGAATTTAGTTAAAAGCTTTTAAACGGGAAACGTCATTTTGATGTCACGTTTCCATAGCAACAGAGCAACTGCATAAGCTACAACAACAGAAACCTTTTAACTGAAAGCCCAGGAATCAGGGCCGCACTGACGGGCCATCAATATTGCAGCGAGCGGTCCAGGCCCAAACCCAGCGGCCCGGCTCCCAGCCCTGCCTCCCACCGCCGTCCAGGCGATGGGCCCCCAGTTCAGTGCCGTCCCGGCTCACGCAGGCCAAGAGGGGGACTTGGGTGGGACCAGGCAAGGAGAAAAGGGGCAAAAGGTGGGAGAAACAGAAAGGACAGGAGATGAGGAGGCTGAGTCCCCCAACGCTGGCCACTGGCCCTGGTGGGAGTCCTGGGCTGTGGGACCTTAACTCCCTCAGAAGGCCTCTGCCAGGCTGAAATGGGGCTAGGCCCCGGGACCCCTGGGTCTCCTGGTCCTGGGGTCCTAGGGCTGGGCCCTCGCAAGAACCCCACATCCCCACCCTTTGCTCCTTTTGCTTCTCTTGCTGCAGCACCCAGGCGCCCTGGGCCTCAGGTCCGTGGACACTGGAAGCCCAGATTGGTCAGAGCCAGGCCCTGCCCAGAGGTGCAGTCACAGGGTATACAGACACAGGCCTCTGGCACCGGCTGGCGAGGATAGCAGGGACGGCAAAGGTGAGCTCTGTTTGAGACACAGGAGGGAATCAGCCCAGCAAGCCAGGGGGAGGCCACAGGGCACTCCTGGGAAGAGCCATGGGCATGGCAGGGCACAGCCTGGGTACGCAGGGAGCAGATGGGCAGCCAGATTCCGCACGGCATGTGGAGATGGGGCTCGAGGCCCAGGCTGCGGAGCGGGCCCTGAGGACTGAGATGCCCCCAGGCTTCTAGGGGACCACAGCCTGCCGAGAGCCCCAGGTGCAGCGGAATAGGAGCGTGTGGCCTGGAGGTTCTGCTCAGAGAAGTGCCCGCCCAAAGGCATCAGCACCCAAAACGTAACACATGCAAGTCAGGCAGGGTTCTGTGGAGCCCACGGCACCTGTGCAGGATGCGCTGTGCTGGACGCGGTACCCAGGCTAAACGCCACTGTGGTCAGCAGAGGGACAGCAGGCATCCCCCTGCCCTCCTCAGGCCTGACCAACTGCAGGAGACTCTCAGGTGTGGGCTGCCGCAGGAAGGGCAGCTGAGCCTGGAGTGGGGAGGCATCTCAGCCTCTGCCGCTGCCCCTGCTGTCCTCTGAGGCATCTTGGAGGTGGAACTAAGGTTCTCAGGGGAAGGACAGGGCAGGGGCGTGGTGGGGGTGCCTGGCCCCACTGTGGGTGCCCAGCATGGGGAGGGTGACCTGGGGCTCCCTTTTGCCCACAGTCAGGATAGGAAAGTGTATGGGGAGGGCCCCAGGGATGTGTGAGGGACTCAGAGGGGTCTCTGCACCCCTACACCGGGTTCCTGGTCCAGGCCTGGCCCTACTATTAGCCCCGTGAGACTAGTCCAGCCCCTTCCATTTGGGCTCTGGAGACATCATCCCTACTGCCTGGCACGGGGCATGGGAGGGACCCACAAGGCCCCCCTCTGCTAAGTTCAGCCCTCGGTGCTGGGGGCTGGCACAGAGAGCTCTGTGGAGGGCCTGCAGATGGAGTGACTAGAAGGCCCACCTCCTCTAGGAAGCCCTGGCTGCTCAGGAACAGGGTTCGGCCCTTTCCAGTGAGGTCGGAGACCTGTCCGAATGCCCTTTCCGTAGCCATGACTCCAAGGGCAGAGGTGGGGCTGGCTCCCAGCATCTCTTGGCATCTCCCGGCACAAGGGGTGCGCAGAAGGTCATGGGGTCCCAGCAGTGGGTTCAGGGTGCAGCTCTAGCGACTCAGCATGGACCTTAGTCATGTCTTCCCCCAGCCTGTTTCCTCACCTCTACAACAGGGGTAACAGGATCTGACTATCTCACCCAGCACGGTGCTGGCTAAGGGGGCACAGCCCTCCCAGAACCCTGCCCCCTACCCCCTTCCACAAATCCACTTGGAGCTGCTGGAGACAGCGTCAGGCCTACTGTCCTGGCTGAAGGGGGAGCTGCTGGCCAGTGGGCACCACCACCACTGCTGGGGGCCCCACCTGACGGCTCTAGAGGAAGCACCTATACCCCTGCCTGCCCGAGTTCCAGTGGGCACAGGGAGACAGAGCCCTGCCTGGCAGGGTGCCACCCCACACTCGCACCATCCTCCAGGCAGCATTTCCAGGGTAAAAGGCTCAACTCCAACCCTCTCTTCCTGGGCTCAGTGCACATGGGAGGCCCTGGACAGGGCAAGCTCTGCAGCCTTTCCTGAGGCAGAGCCCTCACACCGACCTCCAATGTGAGGACAAGAACTGGGCAGGCAGCGGATGGCAGCACCAGGCACCCAGCTACCCCTGCCTGGGAGGGTCCCTGCATCTATCCCCTACTGGGGAAAGGCTCGTACCTTGGCACAGCTGCATGGCCTGCCGGGACCCTTGGTCGCTGCGGGGTCTCCTAGGGCCAGGGGCTGGGCAACCAGCAGCACCTGAGGGAGAAGGGGCAGGTCAGGCCTCGGCAGCAGCTGTCCCTGGTGGAGACCAGGGATGTAGGCAGGGTCCTGCTGTGCTCAGGCTAGGAGCATGCCCCCTAGGCCTCTATCCCTTCTAAATAATGAGGCTGGGCCCAGCCAGACTCTCATCCCACTCAGCATTTCTGGGTGGCTTTTCTGCCCTGCCTGACAGGCCAGGAGGACACGGGGACTGACCAAGGGAGGGGGCAGCAGGGCTCCTAAACACAGAAGCCCAGAGAGGAGGTGGGCGTCCCACCGAGGGGCACCTTCCAGGAGTAGCAGTGGTGAGCACAGCCTGTGCAGATGGGTAGGGATTTGGCAGCCGAGGAGTTCAGGGCTTGGGTGAAGGCAGAGGACCACGTGGAGTCCTGGGCCCAAATCATGGGGGCCCCTGGGCAGGCTCAGGAGCCTGGACTTCCCCAGAGCAATTGGGGCCAGGAGGGGAAGGATGTGGCCGACACTGCTGCCACTGGGGCAGGGTGGAAGGTTGGGCAGGTGGGCTGTCCGGAGGGTACAGGGGCCAGGATCCACCTCAGGACCAGCCTGTCCGAGCAGTTTTGGGGCCAGCTGCCTGATGAAGTGCGGAGGGCGGGGGCCTGTGCACACAAGGGGAACCCAGACCTGCAATTTTAAGCCCTCTGCCTCCAGGGATGACCCGACCCTGACCTCACAGGTCCACGGGGCCCACCCAGGGCCCAGACACCCCCGACCAGTATACTTGGAGGCCTGGTGTGGGGTAGAGAAAGCCAGCCCCACCGGCAGGGCCTCCAGAGGACGTGGCTGCCAACAGGGCTGGGCCCTCTGGGCGGCTCAAGCCATGTGCCCAACAGGCAGCCAGGCCGCTGGGACTGCAGAACCTGGGGGACCCGCAAGGGATGCCCACATGGTTTCCCAAAAGAGGTCCTGGTGACGACACAAGGCCGGGCCCACCTCTGCCCACGGGCATTGTCACGGTGCCCACAGAGCAGACTCATGGGCTCGCAGAGAACGCCTTTCCTTGGGCCCCACTGCAGGCTTCCCTGAGGGGTGCACCCCACACCCCCAGGAACGGGGCTTCCTCTGTCCTCGGCTGGCCGTGTCACATCACGTGGAGGCAAGGCCCCCTACCCAGTCCTTTCTGTGGCGGCTCCGCCGGGTACTCACCTCCCCCTGGCTACTTCCCTCATCTGACTCACAGTGCTCCACGCTCCACACAGGGGAAGCGACTTCCAGATCCTCTTTGGAACAAAGCCAGTAGCAGCCAAAACCAAATACCACCGCAGGCACACAGCACAGCCCCGGCAAGGGGACAGGGTGTGCTCTCCGATGAGGAAGAGGAAGGCTGTGCTGAGGGCAGCTCTGCCGTGGCAGGGGGAGGGATCGCAAAGCCCACGCATGAGGGGTTCGCCACTGCTTCCCACTGGACCCCGGCCCCTTTTCTTTCTGAAATTACCAGCCATGCCAGGTGTGCTAGGTGTGCCAAGGGTCTGGCTGTCCACATCTGGACCAGGGAGAAGGGGGTGCTCCATTTCTCTGAAGTGACCAGAACTTTGGTAGCTCTGAAGGGAGAAGCCCCTGGGGCGCCCTGGAGCGGTGTCACCTATGAGACAGATTTAAGGAGCTCAAGTGGCATGCCCCGCCCCAAATGCTTTGAGCAACTGGGGGAAATTTTTACCCGGCTGGGCCTGTCCACCACATCCCTCTGGCAGACTGATCCCCATCCTGCTCAGAGAAAGGGGGTCCCTGCACGTGCCTAAGGACAGCAGGCAGCAGGAGCTGCCCCCTTGGCCAACAGGCCCCCGTCTCTCCTGGCACGGACAGCAGAGCAGGGAAAGAATGGGTGGGCGACCCCTGCCCATTCGCCAGAACCAGACAGGACCTCAGCAAACAGTAACTAAATACCCTGCACCAGACGAAGCCACAGTTTTGTTCTTGCAGGTTTTCGTTCTGCATCCCAGGATGACTACACCACCGACCACCAAGGCTTCCCAGAGGCTGGGCCGAGCTTAGAAGCATCCCCGCTGGGCTGAGCAGAGCCTTCTTGGAGTAGGCGCTGGTTCAGACAGGAGAAACAAGCTAGAACAGACGGGGCAGGCCCTGCGGACACACAGCAGCCCAGGCCACACCAGAGGTGGGATGTGCCAGCTGCTTTGGGGGGTACCTGGGAGCAGCTGGGTCAGGGACACAGGTTTCAATGGCCAAGGAGCTAGAAGGGTCGTGGGCCCTGTGAGAACACAGCTCTAGTCTGCTGGGCCTGATGACCTGCTCCAGTGCCATGGGCCAAGTCCTGAGGCTTGTGTGTGTCATATAAGCTTATGATGTCACTTGACCATGAAGGATCCAGCAGCTCCCACAGCTCCCATCTGCAGTGCAGGAAGACCACCTGTACTGTGGTTTGCGAAGGCCCTTGAAGCAGCACCCAGCCAGGCCCCTGGGGCCACTTCCTCATCCCTGGCTACAGAAAACACAGGGCTTGTCCTTGCTGGCAGCTGCCTGCGGGACCCTCCGTAATGTCAGATGTTAGCTGGTGGGACAGTTTCTGCCCCTGCTGGAGAAGCACTTAGGAGACAGTTTCCTAAGACTCCAGCTCAGCAAGGTCTAGGTTCTCATGAAGTAAAGCAAGCCTCACACAGCAACAACTGATGGTTTCAATGTTTTTCCTTTAATTTGGATGTACAATGTTTGCAGCAGTTAAAAAAATTAAATATACATCTCTCGTCAGTCCTTCCCTTTGCTCTCAGAAGCAGTCAGGTCTGGGTGGGGCTCCGGGACTCGCCCATCACAGCCCTGCTGGCTCCAGGGGAGCTCAGGCTCAGCTGACAGTCCCTCTGACCACAGCGCAAAGCAATGAGACCAGGACAAGGAGGCCCCACGTGGGTCAGAGCCCACCCTCCGTAGGCAGGTCCACGTTGGCCACAATCCTCCAAGGCTGGCAATCACCACCCAGATTGCAGCGGGAGACTCTGCTTTTGGAAACAACTGAGGGGAAGGCGTTCCTTGGACTGCACCAGAGCGTGACAGGCACACGGGGGAAGAGTGGCCTCTGAACCTTCCAGGTTGCCTTCAGTTGTCATGCGGCGCTCTGAGCGGCTCCCTCCTTCCCAGGAGGCCCAGGCCTGGCGAGCGAGTGTCCTCTTCTCGCCTGGACCATCCTGAGCTCTCCAGGGTGCCTCGGCAGCTCTCAAGATCTTCCTTCTTCTTGCTCCCTCAGGTGGCCCCTCCGGAGCACAGCTCCAAGCCTACCCTGGCCAGCAGCTGTGGTCCTGGGTCCTCCCCGCAGAGGGAGGAAGTGGGGAGGGACAAAGCCGGGTGAGGATGTCTGCTGGGCAGGATGCTCACAGGTAGCAGGAGCAGGCTGACTCCACCCCACAGACACACAGAACTAACCTCACTCCGCCCCTCAGGGGGAGGAACTTCCACCTGCCAGGCAGCCACAGACCGAGTTATTGCTGTTTACTATCCGTCCCGAGCTCCGTGGGGGGCTCAGCTCAGCTCCAAGAGGACGAGCTGTTCATCGGCTCCGAGGGCTCTGGAATGACCCCTCCATGAAGGTGGGGGCGGGGGTGTCCTTTAGGGCACAGGGCCTTCTCAGATGCTACATTCTGGGTGTCTGGAGGGGTTTCAGCTTCACATTTTCCTCCTGAAAGGACACGTGTGCTGGCAGAAATGGGGGTGGACAGTAACAAAGAGCGCTTGGCAGCCGGAAACGTCACCTACACAGACTCAGCTGGGCCCGCAGCGGAAGGGAGGCACGTTTTGGGAAAGAAACGCGCTTCAGTGCATTGCCAAACAATTCTACCCTGGTTTCATTAAAGTCTTTCCTGATATTACCAGCAGCAAAACAAAAGCAGTCTCCCCACAGCTCACCCCCAAAACTTGACAACCAAATTAATCACATTTTCAACAAAATTTGGATAATATGATTGGTGCTTGCCATAGGTTTTTTAGGAACGCGACAAAGTCTTCCTCCCTTCGGCAGAGTTGATATGGAGACCGTTTTCTCCGGTGGGATCCTAGTGAGCCATGAATGAGCCCTGCTCTGACCAAGCCCCGCGCCTGGACGCCCGTCACACAGCTAACTTTACCTGGCAGGCCTGAGGAAAGTCAACTTCCAGGAAGAACCGACACGGGCACTCTTGGAGGCCATGCATCTCTGTCTTGAGATGTGCGTGTATAAAACTACAGATGTGTCCATATGCACGTGCACGTGTACTTGACTTACGCATGGGTAAAGTCATTTTACTAATGAGCTCATATTCATCTCTGGAGCACACAGGCAGGCCTTTGGGAGTGGGGGACACCCACTGCCAGAGCGGGGTGTTCTGAGCCCCTTGCTAAGGACTGTTTTAGATCACGTCGTAAACAAAAGGAAGACAAACTCTGTGTTGAGCCCAGCGATATGCATTCCAAGGGGAATGGCTCCGTTTTACATTCACAGTGTTATTTCTTACAAATGTAAACATCTAGCAGAACAACATCTGGCCTGTGATACTTCTGTCTCCGAGCTGTTGACATAACTTACTGCAGGGGAGGTGGGTGGGGAGCAGCAACGGTTCTGAGAACTTTCCCCTCATTCCCAAAGCTTCTAGCAGGCTTTCCAGGAAGAAGCTAGGATGAGAAACAGGAGCCCCCAACCAATACGGAAGAACGGTGGTTTTCTTGTTAAAATTCAGTAGCTTCCCTTAAGGGCCTCCTCAAACATCAGACCCCTTTCTACCGCTCCTGCTGCCCTGCCACGAGGACGAGGTGGTCCTGGCTGGGGGAGGCCTCTGTTGGGAGCTGGTGGGAAAAGCCTCATACAGGCCTGTCAAAGGCTGCTCAGAGGAGGGGCTCCCTTTGAGCAGGGGCTCCCTTTCAGCGCCCCCTCATGTATGTGGGCAGCACACAAGTCCACATGTCAGCTGCTCCTCAGCTGCCACATAGGAGAGGGACAGGTGGAAGCTTGAGGGTCTCAAGGCAGCACCTGCACAGACTCCAGAAAAGCATTTCCTCCACTTACCATATTCAATACCCAAAACATCAACAGGCATGAGCAAACCAAGCCACATGACAGTCGCCAACCTCGCCTGGCTCGCCTCAAGGGCTGAGGAAGCAGAGCTCCTGCCCCATCTCAGAGCTCCCAAATCCAGCTCCTATGTCAGCAGCAGCCGGCCATCCAGAATCCACTTCCATTTTAATGACTTGGCTCCTCTGGGCCTGCAAACAAGAGGCTGGTCCAGGGACCTGGCCTGGGGATAGGAGTGGCGGCTCTGACAGGGCAGTGGGGCAGTCTCCAATGAGCACAGATCTGCACTCTCCTTACTAAAAGGGGTCCCCGTGCAAGATGTCAGCTGGAACGGGGGCAGAAGGGATGCCAGGCTCTGTCACTAACAGTGCCAAGACGCCAAGCTTTGCTGTTGACCAAGAGAGGCTCAGACAAAACACAGCTCAGTGACACCCTTGGGGCATGCATCCATGGAACGGCAGATCCCAACACCGGCCAGCCAGCTCCTGGGCAGACACCGCCCCAGGGCTAGCAAGGAACAGGAGTGGGAGGCCCATGTCTCTGGACACAGCGGAGGCTGCTCACAGCCAGGGAGGGCTGGCCTTCTCAGCTGATAGGGAGGCTGCTGTCCTTAATGTGGGTGGAGAACAACAGTTGTCTGTGCCCAAGAAGGAGGGGCTGCAGGCGAGCATGCCCCTAGGACAGTGGGGGCCTGTCCTTAGTCCTGCTGTGGCCACCTGCACACTAGCGCCTCTCTACATCCCAGTCACCTTGTGAATGCATAAACAGGAACATGTACAACGGAAATGTCAGCGGGTGCTCAGGAAGGCTATGCCAGTGGCTACAGGAGAGGGAGCGTGGCCAGGGGCCCTGCCCACCTCCCCGAACACTGTCGCATGCAGCACAGGCCTTGCAATTCACATACTTTACACGGGCATAGAAAGAGTTACGTTAAAATTAATCTCTTTACTGATATAATTAAATTTTAAATCCTGAGAAGAAAAGAGAGAAGGGAGAATGGTGCTGGGTGTCTAGCACCCCCAGCCACTGGCCCAGCACATGCCATGGCATCTGTGCATACAGACACAGGGCGTGGCATGCACACCCCACCAGGAAGACACAGGCCAGTGTTCCCAAAGCCTGCTCACGGCACCTTCTACTGCAGGACAGCAGAGGGGCCCACAGCCAGCCTGCAGGAGGGAGGACTTCCGGCCCAGATGCAAGAGCAGCTGCAGCCTGGCAACACCCAACAGGTGAGCATCAGGAGAAAGGACCTGGTCACCCACATGGCGTGCAGCACAGCTGCTCCTGCTCTCCGGAAGGCCTCAGGCTCAGCCCCACCGGGACTGCAGATACTCCTTGCCTGGCCACTGTACCACAAAGAGCACTTCTGCCATATGGCAGAGACACGCACGTTGCCTGGCCGCCCGCGGCATGTGCGGAAGCCCACAGGGACCAAGCTGGCTCGGTGGAGGCAGGGCACAGGGCGCAGATTTCTGGAGGCTCCAGCCCCAGCTGCCGCCTCACAGTCTCTCCCACCATGGCGCTCAGCAGGTGGTGACCTTGTGGACATTTCGTAAACAAGTCAGCAGCCGGTGATATGGGCTTCCTGGAGCTGCAACCACCTCAAACACAGACTGGAAGGCCCTGCGGTCGAGCTCCTCCTCTATCTGGTGTCTGTAAAAGTCTGTGGCAACCAGGCAGAAAAGGTTGACGTCCACCTGCTCCAGCTTTCCCATCCTGCTGATGACATGTGGGAGGCTGGTGCAGGAGTTAAGGAAAAAGGCCGGCAAATGAGGGGAATGCTGCCTCCCTGTCCTCACCTGGGAGCTCCTCTCCTGAAACAGCCTACGAAGGGGCCCAGGGAGCCTGGAGAGCCAGCAGAGCCCCGGAAGGGCTACCTGGATGGCTCCAGCTGCAGCAGCGCCTCCACCTTCATTCCTGCAACCCTTGGCTGGCTGGACACCCTGCTGGAAGGCCAGCAGGGCAGAAGTGAGCTGGGCAGAGCTGGCCAAGGAAGCAGGAGGCCTGCAGGCAGGCACCCACTCGGCAGCACTCACCTGGCCTGGCTCCTGTGCAGCGCTGGTGGCCGATGCTCCTGCTGTCCTGCTGGCCCCCACGAGCCCTGCTCCAGTACAGTGCGGGCAGAGCCACGCCAGGCACACTGGGCGAGGCTGTGCTGTCAGCACCAGGACAACCGTGCTGCTTGGAGGCTCTTGTGGTCTGTCTTGGGGGAGGGCTGTGGAAAGGGAAACTCCTGGCAGCCAGCATCTGGGGGTGGGAACTGGATCTTTACTTAAGCCTTTCCCCGAGAGGGTGATCGAGGCACAATGACCAAAGCTAATGAGAAGCAGTGTCAGGAGAAGCCCAGCCACACAGAGCCCGCGAGTGGGCGGGAGGTCTGCAGAGACCGCCGCCCACCCTCGCTCCCCTCACCCAGGCCCTCCACAGAAGGGCCCCTTAGCAGCTTCGACCCTTCTGCCATACACGGGCCCCTCTGAGAGGCCCTGGTCAGCAAATGTCTGGATGTGCTCCTTTCTGTATCCCTGCCAGCATTGTACTTCCCTGGGGCTGAGGGCCTGTCACCTTGGCATCTGTGGGGTTTTTGCAAAGGTTAGGTTTCAAAACTTTATCATGAAACATGAGCCTCGGTGTTGACGAGGGAAACGGGGCCAGCACCAGGGACCCAGAGAGGATACATCGCCGCAACCCATGGGCTGGTGGACGCGCTGACGAAGAAGCAGGAGAGGCTCCATGTGGCCATGGCGACTGGGGTCCTCTGCGTGAAGTTGGAGAGGGACAGCATGACCCAGTCCCGGACCATGGATGACTGCCCGGTGCTGTGCAGAGTCTGAAACACCTGCCAGGAGCAAGCGGGCGCCTGAGTGTCAGGGCTGGGGGGCGGGAAGCAGCTGCTGTGCCCGGGTGGTGGGGGTGGGGTGGGGGCCAGAGGCATTGCTGCTTTAAAGGGGAGGAGCTGGGTTCTTCTGGCGAATCTGCTGGGAAGTAGGGGGCAATTCCACCTCCAGGCTTCCCCACTCCATCCCCATCCCACATGCAACCTCACCTTATACACCACCGTGGCCATGAACTGGGGGTATGGCTGCTGGTTGGACAGAAACTCTCCGATGACTTTGTTCATGATGTCCTGGGGTGGGAAGAAGTCGTCTAGAAACTGGGGCAGGATCCTCGCCACCACTCTGGCTTCACAAGGAAAGCCTTTCCTGATCCTGGGAGGAGGGACACAGGTCAGAGCCTGGCACCAGCTCCCACAGCTGCCCCACCTGCCCGCGGAGGGCCTTGGCTCTGGGGAAAATGCTGATGTGAAATCGGGGCTGGGAGGTACCCTTGGCCGTGAGGGACTTTCCAAGTGGGGAAAGTCAGAGCCTAAGCAACTGGAGTATGAAATTTGAGGCTAAAAAGGCAAAACCCCAGCTCTTCCTCTGTCCAGCTCGTGAAGACAGGCTGCTAGGCATAGGCTCTGTCTGGGCTCCCACGCCCTGCAGTGACCAGAAATCCTAAGAGTCTGAAAGCTACATAAAAGAATATGCAGAAATGGTGCAGCCGGAAGGATGTTACAAAAGAGATTTTTAAAAATCCTAACAAAAGAACCCCTTTCTCATTATGTTTTTGCTGCTTTCCACATCCAAATGCTCCATAAACATTTCTATGTGTTCTAACACTTTGTAGCACTGTTGTCAACCGGGACTTTTTTCTTGTTGCCAAACAGGGCCCCATCTGTGCTCTCGCTGCTTTTTCCCTAACCAGATCCTGAAACACGCCCCCTGAGCAGGATCCTTTTTAGTGCTGAAAAGCAACCATCATGTTCCTGTCTTATCAGTGCACACATGCCAGCTGTGTGTAACTGAGATGCACAGGAAGCAGCCAAGAAATGGCAGTGCACTTTCTCAGAGGTGCTCCTGGCTCTACCTGCCCGCAGACCCTCGCCCAGCAGTGGCATGGCGGCTGCACTGAAGACAGTGCTCCACGGAGGGAGATCTGTGGTCAGCTCCAAGGTGCCTCCCTGCGGCGTCTGGAGGGCGGTAGAGCGGAAGGCGTGCACCACGCTCTCTGGAGCACTCGCCACCTAGCACTGGGTCCACTAGACCACAAGCCCCTTGAAGGCCAGGACTGGTCGTGGCGCCTCCCTGTGTCCGTCTGCCAGCTGTGGTGGTGCTCAGTGAGCATGTGGGAACTGAAGAATGATGCAGAGGTGCGTTTTAAAATCGACATGGGGGCCAGGCACGGTGGCTCACGCCTGCAATCCCAGCACTTTGGGAGGCCGAGGAGGGTGGATCACTTGAGTTCAGGAGTTCGAGACCAGTTCGGCCAACACGGTGAAGCACTGTCTCTACTAAAAACACAAAAATTAGCTGGGCGTGGTGGCACGTGCCTGTAATCCCAGCTACTCGGGAGGCTGAGGCAGGAGAATCGCTTGAACCCGGGAGGTGGAGGTTGCAGTGAGCCGAGATCGCGCCATTGCACTCCAGCCTGGGTGACAAGGGCAAAACTCCATCTCAAAAAAAAAAAAAAACATGAAAACAGACAAGCACAGGCTCAGCTGTTCAGAACACCTCATCTGGCCAAAGAATAGAGCAAAGTCCACCTGAGTATGCTCTTGAGAAAAGCCAAATGGCTCCCCACTGGACACCCTGATTGGAGAGCACAGGCAAGGCAGTGCAACAACGCCCCAGATCCGCCATGTCGCCAGGACTGGGACACCCTGATTGGAGAGCACAGGCAAGGCAGTGCAACAACGCCCCAGATCCGCCATGTCGCCAGGACTGGGACACCCTGATTGGAGAGCACAGGCAAGGCAGTGCAACAACGCCCCAGATCCGCCATGTCGCCAGGACTGGGACACCCTGATTGGAGAGCACAGGCAAGGCAGCACAACAACGCCCCAGATCCGCCATGTCGCCAGGACTGAGGCCTGAGAGCAATCAGGGAGCCTTGTCCTTGAGAAAAAGCCCTACGAAGCTCCTAACCCACTTCCAGAGCAGGTGAGCGAAGCCAATTCTCAACACCAATTCACGCACAGCAGTGGGGCGGAGGGGTAGCGAGGAGAAGCCACTGACCACACGGGTCTCAAAGATGCATGTGTGGGTTTCACCTTCCTCCTCCTGCTGCTGCCCCTCACCCTGCTCACAGGCACCACGGACCCCCTCCCACAGACCCCCGTGGGCTCCCCTCTCACGACAGGCAGCCAGGCTGAGCCAACTCCTCATCACTGCGCAGGCTTCTGCCGCACCCTCCCAGAGACTGGTCACTCCTGCCCCCTGCCATACCCCACACGGCCAGGTGCGGTGCCTGAGCCCTCAGGAGAGATGGGCAGGCGCTGGGACAACCTTGGAACTGGTCAACACTACACCTGAGCGCTGGGGTCCAAGGACCACCAGCTCGCCAGTGGAACCCTGAGCCAAGGCAGCCCACGGTCAGGCTGTGGTCAGGAATCACTGGCGGGACTCCAGCAACAGCGCCAGGGGATCAGTCAACACACACAAACGCTCAGCTTCAGGCCAAAATTCTAGGGAAGCTAACGGCTGAGGGATGGGGCTTCGTTTCTTACCTATCAAAAAGAACAGACACCCGCTCCATAGCAACAATCACCGACTCGCTGTCTGGGGCTGCAGGATTAGGGTCTGAAGTTCTACCCGGACTGACTTTCTCCTTTCCTGTAATAAAAGTGTTCAGTACAAAGGTTACATCTATACAACCCAACAGGCTCTGTAGATAGTGCTTTGTACACAGGAGTCCAATGAATCCCTGGAGAAGATCTGACAGCAGGTGATGTGAGCCCCTCGCTAGCCCAGGACCCAGCACAGCTCAGCCACATGGGATGAGTGACCAGAGGGGTGGTCAACCCTGACCAGGTACTCCAGCCCTGGGGGCTCCAGAGCCTCTCTTGCAAGGTGATGGGGCCAGCTTGGGGCAACACTAAAAGTGTCAAATCAGAGGACACCTAGTCTAGGTTCCTTGAGCGAGCATGCTCCTGTCTCCCTTGAACAGGACTTGGGCTGGCCTTGCGGGCACTGTGTACATGCTCACCTGTGTACATGCAGGTGAGCATCAAGCCCAGAGCCGCCATGGCCCGGTGCGGGCTGTGCACGTTCACTCTGTCCACACTCAGCTTGACCAGGGATTCTGCATCCAGGCGGGAGAGCTGCTCAGAGAGCAGGAGGCGCTCCAGGCCTCTGAGGGCACAGTGGTAAATGATAGAGGGGGTGGACTCCTCACTTCCGGACAGCATCACCCCACACATCTGCACAGGGAGAAAGGTTTCTGTCGCTGCATGGTCTCAGGTGTTCATGCCTCCTCCCCACCAAGTCAAAACTGGCCCACTGGTATGATCCCGCAAGGAAAAGAGAAGGGAAGCCCACTCCCCGTGTGCAGAGGAAGACAGCCAGGGCCCACTCACCTGTATTATTGATGCTGAAAATTCTGGCCCTACGTCCAGAGGATAGTTCTCAATCAGGTAAAACGCAGTGGCACACATGACCAGTACGTGCTGCTGGCTGTGAATGTTCACGCAGCTGAAAACGGGAGACAGCAGCCAGGCTCAGCCGCCCCCATCCAACGTAGAGAGGGCTTCGCAGCATGCCCGGCCCCACGCGGGAGTGAAGAGCTGCGGGCCAGGCTGGCTCCCGGGAGCACCTACCCTGTGTGGCTCCCCAGGCCCCTGTAACCTGGCCTGACCCTTCAGCCTCTGCTCGACCCCTCCCTGGGTAGCTGAGCCCGTCTACCTCCTCCACGCCCTGCCCTCTCGGCCTGGCCCAGCCTCCCCTGTGGCCACCTCCATACTGGCCACCACAGACTTCCTCTCTCTGTCCCTCAAAGAGGCCCTGGATTCCCACACCCCAGGCCAGTCCCCTCTACTTCCTGAGCGCCCTGTGCTTTTCCTTCGTGGCACATTCCACCATGACGTGCTGCCTTGTGTGATCCCCCGACAGCACCTGCCTTCCCCATGGCACAATGGGGACCCGGTAGCCAGGGACTGAATGACTGGCCACTGTGAACAGAGGAGCCAATAAGATGCCCCCCTCCACCCACAGAAATGTGCCCAGTGATGCTTATATCCATCACCACGTGGTCCCACCTCTACCTCGGAGGCATGTGACACAGCCCGTGCCCATGGCACTGAGGCCAGCCCCACACACCATTTCTACCTGGATGCCACAAGCTCTCTGCATCCCAAACGCAACTCCTGGGCCACCTCAACTCTCCTTTCCTGAGTCCTCCATGCCCACAGCAAGAGCCATAGACGGCCCAACACGCCAGCACAGCCAGGGCTTTGGCCTGTGCCTGGGGCCTGTTGTGGGGCTGCCCCCCAAAATCACCTCGCTGCACCAACGCATGTGCCTGATTTGCAGGCCTGTGTCCCCCGTGTGACTTGCCCTATGCCAGGCTCCAGGGATGCAGAGACAGTTGCCAGCTGTCTGCCTGTCCTGCGTCCTGCTAGCACAGCACCTACCGCCCAGCAAGGATGATAGACGAGAACGGCCTCCCCACAAGCTTGTGCCACTCTGGCCTGGATGAGGGCAATGGCCCCTGTTGAGCCACTGTCCCTGCTCCAGGATGTCCCAAATCCTGCCAGACAGCCACCAGCCAGTGCCCTGGCTCACACCTCCCTCCTGTCTGAACTGTGCCTACAGAGATCTTCCCATCTCCCTCCAAGTCTTCCACTCAACTTTGACCCGGCCCCCATCTCCTGCCCACTTGTCAAAGGGGATCACTGGCCATTCTTCCCAGCCCCTTTCCCATCTTTGCTCCAAATTCTTGCCCTCAACTCCCCCATGTGGGTGGCTGATGAAATTCTACCCTCCCTCTACAGACAGCTCTAAAGCCTGTGACTCAGAGAGGCTGGGCCCATCTCTGCTAAAGCCTCTGCGACTTCGGGAGAGCGGAGGTGAGACCAGGGTGTCACAGAGCCCTCCGCACTCACAAGACATCGTTGTGAAGAGCTTGACTTGCTCGTTAAGGGGTTGTGGCACCAGCCGTGCTTTGTCAAGGACACATCTGTGCAGAACCTGCCGCCCAGCAGCTTTAAGATAAAGTGAGGTCGGAGTCACAGTGGAAACAGGAGGGAGGTGCTGGGCCAGGGCGGGGAAGGTGCAGAGAGGAGGCTGGCCTGGGTAATGAGGAGAGGGTTCTGAGAGCAGAGAATGAGAACCGCTGGCCTCGCGAGCAGAGTCAGGAATGGGCACATGGGGAAATGTGTTCAGCGCCACATGAGACAGCAGCAGAGGCAGGAGCTCTAGCTCACTGGGGGTGCCCGAGGAAGCCTCTAGGACACACCTGTGCCCTTGCGTCTCACCAACCTCAGCCATGGCACCCACCTGGGTTCCCACTGACACCTGCCTGCCATCTGGCCAGGGACCTGGGCACTTGGAGAGGGTGATGCTGCTTCCTTCGCAGCTCATTCCGAGACCCCCGTCCTAGCCCCAGCCAGGCTCCCACTCACTGGGCGATCCCTTTCAGGTTGGAGAGGAGATAGTCACTGATGACTGGGATGAGCTGCTTGGCAGTATCGTCCAGCAGGTCGCACTCCAGCACATAGAGGATGCCGTGCAGGGCTCCGACCCTGCTGGGCAGGTGGCTGCTCCTGAGTGTGCTCTCCAGCAGGCGGCTGACAGGCTCCGCCACGACCTTGTCCTAGACACACACAGACAAAAGCTGCTGATGCCACCAGAGCTCACGCCCCAGTGGCTCCTCCCCACAGCCAAGGAGGGGCGGGGGCGGTGCGCTGCCCTCATGCTTGTGTGCACGGCCCAAGACCATCCTGAGAGGTCTGTGTGCCAGGCTGGCCCCTGGCTGGTGTCGGGACGGTGCCCACCGTCCTCACTGAGGAGGGGCTCTCTGTGCTCAGCTGCTTGTGTGGGCAACGGTGTTTGTGCTGAGAATCTGCCTTCCCTCTGCGAGTCCAGAGTATGGGCACGAAGCAGGCAGAAGGTGCCCACGTGCCCAGCCTGCAGTCAAAACCCTGGCACCGAGTCTCTAGTGGGCTTCCCTGGTGACGACACTGCACACACTGTCACGGCTCACTCTGGGGGAGCTCAGTGCGTCCTGCACGACCCCACTGGGAGAGGATTCTGGAAGCTTGAGCCTGGTGACGACACTGCACACGCTGTCACGGCTCACTCTGGGGGAGCTCAGTGCGTCCTGCACGACCCCACTGGGAGAGGATTCTGGAAGCTTGAGCCTGGTGACGACACTGCACACGCTGTCACGGCTCACTCTGGGGGAGCTCAGTGTGTCCTGCACGACCCCGCCGGGAGAGGATTCTGGAAGCTCGGGCCTGGTTTCCTCGGGACACTGCCCCATGGGCCTCTGCCCTTGCTGATTTGGTTTGCTGATTGTGTTTTGTGTGCTTTTACTGTATTACATCTTAGCTGAGAGTCCTTCTAGAAAAGCCTGGGGGTAGTCTTGGGGATCCTTGATAGTAGTTTATGCCAACCTTCAACCAAAATGGCCTCAATTTCACTTAGTATCCAAAACCTAATGGGGTTAAATATCGACCTAAACACTTAGCCCACATTCTTCACTTTCAATCTGCTCTTTAACAGTGAGGAGACCCCTGCAGAAGTCACCAAGGTATGTCGCCCTCTTTCAGCCCAAGACTATGGGGACACAGAATTCCCATGGAGCGCTGGATGGCCAGGCAGCCTCTTCTTGTTGTGGAACAAGATGAGGTTCTCGGCAGTGGCAGGAGCTTCTCCGCAGGGGAAATGACCGGAAGACACAGAAGCCGCTCCCACCCATCCCAGGAATGAGGACCGAAAGAGGCTGTGCTTTGTGGATCACTTCCTTCTTGGGCCCCCACCTCACCCTGTGCTATCCCCTCATACACACAACGCCATGCGGCACCTCCCTAAGGACTGCGCTCCCACGGCCCCTGGTCCCACCTCTGAAAGTCCCACATCAGGACCTGCTCTCAGGTGGCACGGATTTCACAACAGGAGGCAAATACCTCAAAATGACATGCTCTGGATACGCTGGTACCAAGCATGACATGCTGAAAACCTTCACAGAGGATCACCGTCTTCAAGAAAGATGCACAGAGCTGGGAATTAGTGCCCATGACCATCCTGCCTTAGGATCTGCTTTTCAAAATGATTATTTCTCATTTGATTACTGATGGCACAACACTTGCCTAAGGAGCTCTGGGCCTGAGCACAAAACCACATTACAATTCAAGTTAGCCCAGCAGCTGAAACTCCCCATAAAGGAGAAGGACCCCTTCCGAGAGCTGCTTTGACATCATGTGGGCAACACCCAGAGGGTGTTCGCAGTGAAGAGAGATGCCCACACAGGGAGCCCACGCGTTCATTGTTTCCACTCCCTGGATGGCTGCCAAGTCACCAGCACGGCACCAGGCTGAAGGCCACCCACAAGGGAAGATGACTGGCGTTTGGGCTCGGGGAGGACAGAGTCCAGGCAAGAGTAGTCAAGACTCGCAGGGAGTCAGGCTTCAGGTCACGGACATGGGCTCAGTCCCACCTCTGCCGCATTTTGTGTGACCCAGACAAGCCAGCTAACCTCTGACGCTGGCCGCCTAGGGTGCCTTTGTCAGGTGGGGTGCAGGAGGAAGAGCTCTGCAAATGTTAGCAGCTGGAGTGACGGCAAAAAAACATCATCACTGTCACGACAGCGTTGTTACTGACAGGAGCCCATCCAGAGCATGGGGTAAGCAGGCCCTGATGGGCACTGCCATGCCATTCTCACCAAGGGCTCCAGACGGCTGGCACACGGCAGCCACTGAGGTGTTTGTTGAAGACACGCGTTTCTATTGCTATCATAAAATGGATTACTAGGTAATGCCACATGACAAAGACCCAGAGGCTCCAGCTCTGACAGTTCTGACATCCTTGAATAGGCTTTGCCAGCAGTCGGGGCCCACAGGTAGCGATTTCATGTGTACAGCTGATGGATGCTTGGCAAATGCCATGTGGTGATGTGCCCACAGAACACAGGTACCGTGCTGCACGGGCTGAATCCTGATAAACCAGAAGCAGAATAAGGAGGAGCTCAAGAGGATGAACACTTGACCCTTGGGATGGTCTGAATGAATGTATCCCCCCCGAAACTCTTACACTGACAACTAATTTGCAGTGCCACAGTACTAGAAGGTGGGGCCTTGGGTGGTGATGAAGTCATGAGGGGTGAGCCCTTGTGGATTGGGGCCCTTTTGAAAGGCCTGAGGGAGCTTGTTCACTCCTTTCACCGTGAGGACCCAGTGAGAACATGCCATCTATGAAGCAGAGAGCAGCCCTCACCAAACACCAAATCTGTTGGCACCTTGACCATGAACTTCCAGCCCCCAGAACTATGAGAAGTGAATTTCCACTGTTTATAAATCACCCAGTCTAAGGTACCTTGTGGTAGCAGCCGAAATAGACTAAGAGAAACACCATGCTAAGAAGACACTATAGCACCCAGACTTGGGACTGGAAACGCAGGGTCACTGTGACAAAATGGCCCCCAGGAGAGAAGCCTGGAACATAACTGAGGGGGAGTGAGGCAGTCAGGCCTCAGGGCAGAGCATGGGGAAGCCAGTCGCGTTTCCACCATCTACGCTGCTTCAGTGCTACCACACACCATGGTTCTGTGGGGATGGGCTACTACAATGATGTCACAAGCCCAGGGACACGGGACCCCAAACCATGGCTTGGCCGCCACGACCCACATCACGGTGGCCTGTGGATGGCACTGACCGTCGCTGAACCCCCTCCAGCTGAGAAGCACTGCAGCTCACGTGGGCTGTGGAGTCCGGCTCGGGTCAACTCTTGGAAGGAGGCAGCCGCACCTGGCACCTCTGGCCAACACCAGGTCCCAAGGCAGATGGGCCCACATGGCTTCAGGACAGGAACCTCTGTACCACCTGTCACTTACCATCCCAAGGACGGCAGCTGCCTTGCAGGTGGCAGGCACCAGGTACTGAGCGAGGATCTCGTCTTCTGAAGGATGCACCCTTCGCAGTTCTGTCAGCGTCACATACATCAGCTCAAACTGGTTGCGCTCAGTGAACAAGTCTGAGACCACCAGAAGCTGGAGATGTGGAACACCAGGAAAGCAAGGGGAGAGTAGCGCAGTTAGAATCCAGGCAACACATCCAGAACGCCGCTACTGGCAAGTCGTGTTCTTACACCTAAGAGACATTACTGCGCAGGACGCGTGTGTGCGTCTGTGTGTGGTGTACGCGTGTGGTGTGTCTGTGTGTGTGCATAGTACACGTGGTGCATGTATGTGATGTGTGTGGTGTGTGTGGTGCGTGTGGCATGTGTGTGGTGCATGTGGCATGTGTGTGGTATGTACATGTGGTGTGTGTGCATGTGGTGAGTGTGGCATTGTGTGTGGTGTGTGTGGTGTGGCATGTGTGTGGTGCATGTGGCATGTGTGTGGTGCGTGTGGCATGTGTGTGGTATGTACATGTGGTGTGTGTGCATGTGGTGAGTGTGGCATTGTGTGTGGTGTGTGTGGTATGGCATGTGTGTGGTGCATGTGGCATGTGTGTGGTGCGTGTGGCATGTGTGTGGTATGTACATGTGGTGTGTGTGCATGTGGCGAGTGTGGCATTGTGTGTGGTGTGTGTTGCATGAAAGTGGTGTATGGGCTGTGTGGGGTGTGTGTGGTGTGTGTGTGCGTGTGGCATGTGTGCTGTGTGTGGTGCATGTGGTGTATGTGTGTGTGCACGTGTGGCGTGTGTGTGTTGTGTGCATGTGGGGTACGTGTGCATGTGGCATGTGTGTGTTGTGTGCATGTGGGGTACGTGTGCATGTGGCATGTGTGTGTTGTGTGCATGTGGGGTACGTGTGCATGTGGCATGTGTGTGTTGTGTGCATGTGGGGTACGTGTGCATGTGGCATGTGTGTGTTGTGTGCATGTGGGGTATGTGTGCATGTGGCATGTGTGTGTTGTGTGCATGTGGGGTATGTGTGCATATGGCATGTGTGTGTTGTGTGCATGTGGGGTATGTGTGCATGTGGGGTGTATGGGGCGTGCATTTGGGGTACGTGTGCATGTGGTGTGTGTGTGTGGTGCATGCATGTGGGGTATGTGTGCATGTGGCGTGTGTGTGTTCCGTGCATGTGGGGTATGTGTGATGTGACGTGTGTGTGGTGCATGTGGTGCGTGTGGTGTGGCGCGTCTGTGTGTGCAGCGTGTGTGTGGTGCATGTGGTACGTGTGGTGTGGTGTGTCTGTGTGTGCAGCGTGTGTGGTGCGTGTGGCATGTGCCAGTGTGAGGGGAATGGGAAGGCTCACTTACGGATCGAACCACCTCACTGATCAGGATGGCCGGGGTCCTCCTGGCTGAGTTGGATGGCAGGATCCAGCGGCTGTACAACTCGAGTAAAAACTGCGAACAGGAATGGATGTCAACTCCAGCCCGGTGTTTCCTGTAGAATATGCAAGATGGGTGTTTTCTGGGTACAGAAGATGAGAGGCTCATTTCAAGAAGCACCTCAAACAAATCAAATGACTGATAAGAAATTTCAAATTTCTGTAGAAAAGAAAAAGGCCATTGGAAAACCTGGAGTTGACTGGAGACGTGGGCGGTGATGAAGGTGCAGGGGCGTCGGCCTCCTCCTCCTCCTCCTCGTCCCATTCCTCCTCCCTTAGGGGTGTGATGCTGTTCCCCAGCCACACAGAGTGTATGGACACCTGCCACAGAAACAGGGTGCTGCTCAGCGCTGCAGCCACAGTGCCAGGCTCCTGGTGGGCGGGTGCGGCCGCCGGGACTCAGCACATGCCTACCGTTGAACAGTCTGCCCCTTTGCAAGGGTCGTTCAGACGCCCCAGCTTACAGGCAAGGGAGTCCACAGAGAGGGTGGGGTGGGGGCTGGACTGCTGCTGGGAAGCTCCAGCACACGCTAAGGGCCTGGATCAGGAGTCAGCCAACCCCAGGAGCGGCTGAGGAGGGCGACACAGAAAGAGGCTCTACGAAGGGGCGCTCTCACTCGTAAGTGAGATCTCAGTGCAGCCCCCAAAACACGGAACCAACGCGTGAGATTTCTTTTCCAATCTCCGCCACTGGCAGTCATTGTGGTAAACCCCAGGCCAGAGCGTCCCAGCGCCTCTGTGACCCGCGCTCCAGATCACACAGCCACCACGTGCTCAGCACACCTCGACTGTCCTCCTTTCTGCCTGCTTCTCTGGGAGCCTCGAGCACTTGGCACAGTGCTGTGGGCTGTGTGCCCATAAAAAGCTGTTCTCCATCATCACTGGCCCTAGGCCCAACTCACGTTCTTGGCACCAAGGGCCATTTCCCCCCTGGGACCCAGCACCCCTGCAGGGAGTGGGCAGGGAGTCTGTATGAACAACTCTCAGGCCAAGGAGCAGCCCCTGTGCTCCCCAAGCCCAGACCCATAACCCCCACCCCTCTTTCCTAAAAGCAAGCAGTGGCTCAGTCCAGTGGCATCTGGGGCTGAACGTCCCCGACAGGGCAGGGGTGGCACTATACTTCAGCCCCAGTATAATCCCATGACAGTTGGTTTACAGACATTGGACACAGGGCAAACATCGAAGGATGTGGGCAAATGCAGTGGGGCGTGGGGAATAGGGAGTATCTCGGGCACAGACCAGTGTCCCCGGGGCCAGGACAAGGCCACAGGCACTCAGTGAGCTCCAGGCCTCTCACTCTCAGCCTGCCCTTCAGAAACACATCCAGGAAAAGTACAGGGGGTCCTATTGGCCATGTCCACTTATCTTGAGGTGGAAACATCTGTCACAGGTGAGAGGACAGAAGAGCGTGACTTCTTTTTCCAACTATGTCTAGAAAAATACAGGCTGGTCCAGCAGCTCCCTGCCTCCTGTCACTGAAACCAGCAGGCACAGAACAGGACAGTACAGGGCACAGAGCAGGGAACAGAAACAGGCATGTGACATCATGGGGTTTCTGCTGTGAAGGCTGCAGGCCAGGAAGTCATAAGAGGAAACTCTCAGAGCTCATAAGTGCTTCTACACACCATATCCTGACCCATTTCCACTGCAACAAAAGCTACCAAGGGAACCGTCCTGCACAACTGGTTTCACTAAACCAGGGACCCAGTGAGCGAAAGACACAGCACAGGGTGGAGGGATAGGTGCAAGTCAGCCAGCAAAGCTGGGCCCTCCCCTGAGCGTACACCTGTGGGGCTCCTGCCATGTGCCATCATATGTAAATGGCCCTGTGTTTCTGTTTACATTTTTTTTAAGTGACAGAGTATTGGTCTGTTGCCCAGGCTGGAGTGCAGTGGTGCAATCATGGCTCACTGCAGCCTCAACCGCCTGAGCTCAGGTGAGCCTCCGGCCTCAGCCTCCTAAAATGTTATACATTACAGGTGTGAGCCACCACACCTGGACCCTTAAATCCCTTCACTTACCTGAGGAGGAAACAGAAGCACAGACCAACGTGACCTGCCAGGAAGTGGCCGAGCTGTCTGCCTGCACACTGGGCCCCCCCCCAACAACTGGCCACAGGGACACTCAGGGCCAAGCCTGCAGCCCCCCACAACAGAGCCCTTCATGGCATCTACTTCCTCCTGAGCATCTCAGCTAACTCCACTCTGTCCTCACCCCTTTTGGTGTCTCACGGTCCTTGCTTAAGTCCAGCTCAGGCCCTCTCACTGTCTCTTATATACATCTCTATCACTACATGTGAGGTCTCTTAACTACTTTCTAGAATAAAGAACATAAATAAAAACAAAAGTAATATTTTCTCTGCTTGTGGGACCTAGGAATAAAAAGGACAAAAACAATGAACATTAAAGATTTTTTTTTTTTTTTTTTTTTTTTGAGACAGAGTCTCGCTCTGCCGCCCAGGCTGGAGTGCAGTGGCGTGATCTTGGCTCACTGCAAGCTCCGCCTCCCGGGTTCACGCAAGATTTTTTTTTAAAAAAGTAAAACTTCCTTTCATTTACAAAGTGCACTGAGCTTTTCTCCTGGGTGTGTTAAGCACCGAAGTCTGAAGACAGAAATGGGCAGGGGCCTGGTGGGGTGCGAGACTGACCTGGCCGAGTTTGTAGCTCACGCTCCCCAGCTCCCGCTCGGGGTTGATCTGCAGCAGCAGCTTCTCGTGGCTGATGAGGGCACCTGCGAACACCAGCACCCTGAGTCCTCATCTGCACAGGGGCACGGGGCCGCAGGCCCACCTCGTGCCAGCCCAGCTCCTGCCCAGACAGGCACGCAGGCCTGAGCCACCTGCCCTCGCCACTGGCAGGAGGGCCCAGGTTGTGCAGAGCCCTGTGGGTCTCGGGGCTTTGTCACTTTATAACCCGTTAAGCTGGCAGGGCCAGTGGACAAGCGGGACTCTGTCGCTTTTTCTCTATGACAAATAAGCCTGCAGCATTCACCTGCCCCCCTCAGCTCCCATCTCTGTGAGTGGGAACTGGCTGTGGGCTGAGCTGCAAAAGCTTAGGAGTCAGCAGTGGCAGGCGAGCCGACAGTCCAGGCAGGCAAGTTCTCTGGGGGACTCAGATAAGCATCTGTGAACAGTGCTTTCCAGAACCCGCCTCGGTGCCCAGGCTGACCATATACAGCCAGCAGGAGCGGGAGCAGGATAATGCCCCTACTCGACCTCTCACACCCCCCACGCCCCAGGCCAAACAACCTCCACATGTCTTTCTGCTGGGCATCCCCCCAATTCCCAGACAACAGCCTCCAGCCGAATGTCCCCAGCTAACCCTCTGCCAGACCCCAGCATCAACTCGCCTCCTCCCAAGGAGCCTCCACACCCCTTCCCTGGAAGCACTTGCTCTCCTTGGAGCTCCAGGAGCTGCCTGTGTATGCCCCCAACCCACCTCTGTGCCCCTCTTTTCTGCCGTCTACGACAGGTCATTGCTCCTGGGTCCTCCTGACCTATGAACTCCTTGAAGCTGGATCCATGGCCCTCCAAGTGCTCAGTTTATTTCAATACCCTAATAAACATTTGAGGGTCATAGACACTGCGTATAACACATTGCATGTCCACATAGACCTTTCTGCAATTAAAGCCTTTAAGGTGCTTAAACTCCTAAATAACCAGGGAATCACAAACCTCTATGCTAAAATACTGTTCAGTGAAAAATGTGCATCCCCAGATCCCTACACAACTCCCTTCTTTTAAACCAGGTGACAAACTCTGATGCCTGTGATAGGGCAGGCACACAACTGGCAGGCTTGGTGGGAGAGTGGGCACCGACAGACAGGGCCCAGGGAGGGGAGAGGTGCAGGGAGCGGGGTGCTCAGGCCCAGCTGTGCCCCGCCCTGCAGCCACTGCCACACCTGGTTTCTTAGGAAAAGCTGGAGATTCAGCTTGTGTAGATGAACTCGGTTGAGTTCTTAACATAAGGAACTCATTCAACTTTTAAATCCTGCTGTTCTTACAGCCCGTGAGAATTGACTGGCAGGAGATAATGCTCCTAATTCATTTCCAGATTTTATTTCCTCCCTGGGCCTGAATAAGACTCCTGCTTATGAATGGGGCAGCTATTTAGCACCACAGCCTCCAACTCAAACCACACTCAGGTCTTCCTGCATAACTGGTGTGGTGAGCACGCCAGTCTTTTCTCATCCCAGCCCAAGTACAGCCACCCCCCACCCTCTCCCTCAGGTACCTGTGGTAGCCGGGGACAGAGAAGGGACAGGATCCCACGCCTGGTATAAATGATGGGTGGCGATGTTCTCTCTCTTTGAAACCATTGCTTGAATCTCTTGCTCTACAATCCCTCTGATAATGCTCAGCTTCCTCCCAAACCTACATTTCAGAAAAAAGGTAAAGAGTGTTTTGTTTCCTTCAAAATCTTACAAGTGAAAAACGCCAGAACTTTCCCTCCGCCCTGCCTAAAGGAACCTGGTGTAATACCAAACGAAACTCACTTCCTAAGTGAGCACCTGTCCATGAGCCCTTAGGTGGGTGTTCTACCACTTGCCCGCTCATTCTTGCTCTGCTAATGTTTACCCCTAAATGCCCAATAACCCCATGTCAGTTCCCGTCGCGTTTCCAGCTCCTCAATGGCCAAGAGGCCACCTTTGGGTCTGCACCTCCTGCACAGGCCACATGGACAGCGTTTTCAATTCTAGCAACAGAGGAAAACAGCCTGGGTGAAGCTGCTGGATGCTTCAGCGGGGACCCCACTGTCCGCAGCACCCATGATGTCCTGGAGACACGTGGGAATTCAGGCAAACCTGGTGTCCAGAGCTTTCAGAGGCTTGTTCCGAGGCTGCTGCTCCAAGCAGCTCACAGCTGGGTTGCCGGCCACAGGCACGGTCATTGCACTGAGCACCAGTGAGGTGATGGCCTGCACGGCCAGGACGTTGATCTGCGTCCTCTCTGTGTCTTCCTGGAAGGAGAGCCCACAGGTCAACAAGAACAGCAAGACACCCACAGCCAGCTCTGAATGCAGAACCCAGAGTCCACCCTGCCTCAAAGGGAAGAAGAGGAGCCCTAAGTGCTACCAAGGGACTTCTGTCAGGCTGAGCTCACGGGGCACGAGGCACGGCCTCTGCACATACGGACCCTGAAACAATCTGATGGGCAAACGCCCATTTTTCAAATCAAGGACTCCTTTGGGCACAAAACTCCAAACATGAATTACTTTTTGATAAATTATCCTTGAATTCCCTCATACATTTTAGAGGCTTTGCTTATGACAACCTGTTAGCTTCTATGGATGAATTTAAAGACAATCTTGATGACTTGTGACATATGTCTACCCTCCAAACTGTCATTTCTGCGAGTTCATACCACACCTTCTATCAGAATCAAGGGCCTGCATTCCACAACTTCCCATTCTGCTGGCTTCGCTGTGCCAGAGTACAGTTACCCTTAGTATCACATTAACGTAATGTACGTGAACACTTCGAGAAGCCTAATAAAATCTCTGCAAGACATTAGAAAAATGAAACCATGTACTACTCACGGCCTTTATAAAATGCCTTTTCATTTTAATTCAACCTACACTCCTCTGAATACCAATAAATAAAACTAAAAGATACTTTCCAGAAAGAGCACAATCTTATTGATCCTTAACATGGAACGCACTGTAATCAAATGCATTCCAGCCATTGGTAATTGCAGCCCCCAAACCTCAGTGGGCTTTGTCCCTGCTCTGGAATATCAGTCAAGACACCATCTGGCTACTCTCTCAAAAATAAGGTAGGAGAAAAAAAAAAAAAAAGAAAACACCAGTCTGCTGCCTTATTTTCTTCACCACCAAAGGCCTGCAAGTGGCCATAACCGTCCCTGTGCCAACCAGCATGGGGTGTGGCCTTACTTCTGGTGGGCTCTCCTCCTGCTCCATCACGAGGGGCTGCGTCACCAGGACACCAAGGAGAGTGGCCCAAGTTTCTTCAAACTGAGTACGACTGGTCCAGCCTAGAAATATAAATGTTACATGAGACAGTGTCAAGCCTTCTCAAGCCTGTAACGGAAAGCTGACAGCTATGCCGACACAGCACGGCCCCTGGAGCAGGCCCCATGCCAAGGGCAGTAAGTCCCTTAAACCTCACACAGGTCTATGACACAGGGAACACTATCCCCTCCATGTCATCACCAAGGAAACCAAAGTACAGACACCGGCTGCACTGTCGGAGGCACGTGAGAGGCAGGTGGCACAGGCCCAGGTCGGCCCTGGCAGCCTGTTCAACCCCCAGTGGTGCAGACACAGGGACAGGGCAGGGACGCCCATGCAGATGACCTCGCGCAAGGCCAGGGCCACTTCTGCCCCACTCACAAGAGGGGCTAAAATCTTCCCTGGAGTCCAGCCCTGAAACTGTGCAGCTAGCTGCACAACTCTGTGGATAAAACTGAAGGCCACCAAGCTGTCCGATTAGAGTGGGTGAAATCTGTAGTATGTGAATTCTACCTCAATAAAGTTGCTAAAAATTTAAAAGTCAAAGCAATGGTTCCTCTGACCTGTCTAGAAGAATAGATAAAAAAGAGTGTATTGAGGTAGGAACAGGGATTCAGTGAAAACACATCTGATAGACCCTCCATTCCTATTGATGAGCTGAATTCGAGTGTACCTAACGAACAGTTGTTTCTGACAGCTGTGCTTCATGCCCCCATCATGATGTCTGAGGCAGACACGCCACTTGTGATAAGGCCAGAAAGACAGGATGGGGTGCTTAGGACAGGAGAACTAGAGAAATGGACATCGGGGTCCCTGTGATAAACTGGGTAAAGAAAGAACAAAAGACAGAGAGAAGGAGAGCGTGCAGGACTGATTCAGACACAGATACAGACAAATAAAACAATTGACATTACAGGGAAAACAATGAACCAAGAAGAAGATGAGCATGAACAAAAACAAGGACTGTAGCACAGTCTTGGGTCACGCACGTCTGCCGGGGAGTTCAAGGGCAAGGGCACCCAAGTAAGCAAAGGAGCTCGTGTTAGGCAAGGGGGAGACCAGGAGGCCACTGACACCAATCTTCACAGTGAGGAAGAGGAGGAGCTCCGTGAGGCAGCTGGCTTGAGGTTCCTGCTCAGGGTTCCCTTTGGACATTGAATTATCTAATTAACTAAAGGGGACAGTAGACGCAAGGCGTCTGCTGCCAGAACCTTCTGGGATGAAAACAAGCCTCAAATTTGCAGAAGCCTGAAGGGCCTGGGGAGAAGACTGGACAGTGGAGACAGGGTGCCCCTGCCAGACTTTCTAGGACAAGACAAGAACTTTCCAGGAAACACCACAGCAGGGCACAGTCACTGAGGACTGACTGATTACAATCCCACCACAAGATCACACCTCTTGCCATCAAATAGGGGCGAAAGTGGTGACTTATTCATTTCGACACTTATTTAGAAATAAGGGCTAACACTTGTTTAGAAATGCAATTTCTAGGCCAGGCACGGTGGCTCACTCCTGTAATCCCAGCACTTTGGGAGACCGAGGTGGGCGGATCACGAGGTCAGGAGATCGAGACCATCCTGGTTAATACAATGAAACCCTGTCTCTACTAAAAATACAAAAAATTAGCCAGGCGTGGCAGCGGGCGCCTGTAGTCCCAGCTACTCGGGAGGCTGAGGCAGGAGAATGGCGTGAACCCAGGAGGCGGAGTTTGGAGTGAGCCGAGATCGCGCCACTGCACTCCAGCCTGGTTGACAGAGCCGAGACTCCGTCTCAAAAAAAAAAAAAAAAAAAAAAAAAAGAAATGTAATTTCTAAATCTGCAACAATTCTATAAAATAGACGTGACTCCCATTTTACATTTGACAAAACTGAGGGTCTCTAGAGGTTAGAAGGACTTGTTCCGCGCTGCTCAGCTACAGAGGGCTGGAAGCAGACCAGGACTGTCTGAGCCCCAAGCCCGCTTTCTCCCCATGCTGCCTCTAGGCTCTGAGGAAGGCGAGTGCTAAGAGACTTGACTCCGTCTGCTCCCGTCTGCTTGTTCCCATGTGAGAAAACGCACCAGTGAGACACAACAGGATCAGACTGGTGAACACGAGAACACACTCCGAGACAAACGCTGCCACTGTTGAGCCTAAATGCAAAATCGAAGGCAGAATTTGGCCTCACGTTGTCTGTTACACATGAATCTTTCCTGACTTCAAACAAGCCCAGAATATAAAAAGCTGGGATTCAAGCCACAAAACACAGGAACTGGGATCTATTTTCTCAGTAAAAGGAGTTTTGCTGACACTGCAAAATGTATTCACACAGGTTTGTATTATTATCATGCTTAAATCTTTTCTGGAGTCAAATGAGAAGATCCCAGTACTGGGGCTCTGGATTTCCTCCCGGTACATGCCCGACGATGGTGACCTGAAAGAGGCCCCAAGAGTACCTAGCGTGTTGATGCGGTAGATGAACTCCTTAAAGACTTCCTTTTCCTGGAGGAACTCCACGGGGATCTCAGGGAATGCTGTGCCAAAATCCCCTCCCGGTTTGGGTGACCATCCAAGCTTCCACACCTGAGAAGATGAAAAGGAAGTGACATCACCTGAGCTGAGTCAGGACAGACACACTGTGAGGAAGCAGGAAGCCCCACTTCTCTCCACCGGGCTTCCTCCTCACTACAACACTGTCCCCAAGCTGGCACCTTCTCCCCCAGAAAACAGCTCCAACTGCTTCCTGGGACTTCCTTCCCCATCAAGTGGCCCTTCCAAATCTGCTCTGCCCTCCCACTTCCTGTCCTCACCCTAAGGCTGCTGGCACACCCCACTCAGGGATGCTGGGAGAGGCAGGCAGGAGTTAGAGACAGCACCCCTCGCCCACAAACAGCAGATGGTGTGTTAGAATAAAGGCAGGCGTTCAATGAAGTTCAGCTCAGATATGTTTGTTGGCAAGCAGGCACGAAAATGAACCATACAGCTTATTTCTGTAAACTCTGAAGTACAGTTCTCTGTGCATGAGGTGATTAGACAAGCACCGTGCACAGAAGAATCCAGAGGCAGGCTTGATGCTGTTCAAGTGGCAGGATCAGCTGAAGGTCTGGCCAGCTCAGCTGACATGCCTTCAGTGAGGTGACAGAGGACCCAACGGAACCCCAGGATTCCCACAGCGCATCTGCACACAGGCAGAGGGGTTCTATGATAATGACCAGCTCATCTCTCACCTCACCACAGGAAAGCCCTCTCTTTAAATCAGTTCTGCTCCCCTGTGCTCCTCTCTGGTACCTGCCCGGGGGGAGACTGCAGTGCCTTTCACAGCTGCCTTCCAGATGACCGCACTCAGGGAACTCCTCAATGCCGGTTAAGAGCTTGCTAGAAGAATTTTATCTACAGCATGCAGTCCGTCCTGGCATATCCTCAAGTGTGTTCCAGATAGCATGACCTCTTGACTGTGCCCTCCTACATGGTCTCCCCGAGCCCCTCCAAAGGAGCAGTTACTGTTTCAGAACCAGATGCTAACGAACTCACAGTGACTCGCTGTGCACCAAGAGTGGGGCCAAGAGCAACCCCCATGCAGCAAGGGTGGCCTGCTTCTCCAGCACTCCTGCTGCTCTTCCCAGGAAAGCTTACAACTCCCTGTTCTGCAACTGCTTCCAGCACCACCGGGCCCTGGCCTCTTCTTCCGAATGAGCTCTCCATCTGAATACCTTCATCCCCTGCGGCAGAACCCTCCTCATGTCTCAGGATCAAATACTGTGTCCTTGGAGCAAGCCTCCCCAGACTCTCCGGCGTACATGCACACACGCGCACGCGCACACAGACGGGCACGCACCCTTCTCAAGCAGCCACAAGCCTCTTCCCTGGGACCCAGCTCCATTGTCACTGACCTATACCTGCTGGCTCACACCCTGCCGGGTCGGCCTTTCTTTCTTGCCTGAGGATGCTGCAGTCCCTAAGGAACAGGTCCCATCATCTTACTTCAGCAGGCTGGTGGGAGATGATGCCATTTCACTGAGCAGAAGCCAGTCCCCTTCCATCAACCCTCACTCTCCTCAAGCTAAGCTCTTCGTTATCTGAAACAAGCATCCTGATCAATAACACCTACTTTTTTTTTTTTTTTTTTTTGAGACAGAGTATTGCTCTGTTGCCCAGGCTGGAGTGCAGTAGCGTGATCTCGGCTCACTGCAACCTCCGCCTCCTGGGTTCAAGCCATTCTCCTGTCTCAGTCTCCTGAGTAGCTGGGATTACAGGTGCACACCACCACACCTGGCTAATTTTTGTATTTTTAGTAGAGACGGGGTTTCACCATGTTGGCCAGGCTGGTCTCAAACTCCTGACCTCAAGTGATCTGCCCGCCTTGGCTTCCCAAAGTGCTGGGATTACAGGCATGAGTTACTGCGCCCAGCAATAACACCTACTTTAAACCGATTCTGAAGACAGCAGCAAAATTGTGTAGAAAAACATGAATTATTTCCAAAGGAAAATCTCACTCACTCGAGGGAGTGTGGTTTCTGGTCTACCAGTAAGCAAAGTGGTCTAGTTGCTTTAGAATCAAGTCTAACACTAATCTCTTAGGGATGTGGGGCCTCACTTCATTTTAGAAAACCCAGTATTTCTACTAGCGACCTCCACACACGGTGCCTGAGGAAAGCAGCCTGGCACGAGAACCACAGCTGGCACGAGAACCACAGCTGGCACCAGAACCACAGCTGGCACCAGAACCACAGCTGGCAGCCTCTGGGCTGCGGGGACTCTGTCCTGCCCTCTCCGGTGTGCCCAGCCCAGGGCTTACCCATGCGTTTCACCGTACTTGGTCTTCTACACGGAACGACCAGACTCACCAGTGGGGGCACACGTGTGTAGCTGTTGACAAGGGGCAGGCGGGCCAGGCTGACGACGATGTTCCTGAGCACTGACGTGAGAAACGCCGGCACGCCACTATTCCTTTTATGACCCAAAGCCAACACCGACTGCAGAGACTCCACCATTTCTGCCACCATCTCACAGGCTGCGGTGATATACTTCGGATCTAAACAAGCAATGGTTAAGAGAAGACTTTTAAAAAAACACATTCTACTTGCCCAGTGTAAGAGGCATGACCGACAAGCAGCTGCTCAAGCTGTAATTGTGGAATCACCTTGAGTTGGCCACTGAAAGCTTGCAGAGTCTACCTCCTTCATATCCGCCTATACCATACAATCCTCCCCATTTTCTGCTGGGATTGCTGGAATGGTCCTGAACCTGAGCTCTGGCCTTGGTTCCCAGCCCTCTGGCCCACCCTCTAGGACACTTCCTCTGCCCCTTGTCTTTCTCTGGTCTCCCAGGACCTGTGTCTGTCCCTCAGCTGGTATCAAAGGGCCACGCTGTCATCCTTGCTTCACTGGCTCTCCTAGATCAGAGTGTTTGAGGGCCCTGGGGCATGGTTCTGATGGAAATGGAAACTCCCAAGGCAGACGCCGAGGAACACGTCACACCCCTGGGAAGATCCACATCATGGTGTCTTGAGTCTAGAATATTGTATCTACTAAAATATGATTCGTTGAGTCAGTGAATGTGTAGTAAGTGGCTACTACCCACAGGCCACGAGATTCTACAGTTTGGGCAACTTCCTAGGATAGAGAATGACTTCTCATTGGACTTAAGCAATTAAGCCCCAGGCTAATGAGTTGGCTCATTATTTATTGGATGACCTTTAAGAAGTAAGATCCTATCGAGGTGATTAAAATCAAGCAAGCTTCCCACTCCGGTCTACAAGGGCCACAGGGAATAAGCACAATCATCTTCAACCAAACAGAACCTGCATCAGGGCCCACTGCTCTGGCTCAAAGCCCTGAGATGTCTCAACTGTTTCAAAGCAATGGAAATCTAACTAAAGTCATGGTAGCATCTGTTGAGTATTCACAACAAGACTGTCATCCATTCCAGGTGCTTGACATGGATGGACTAACTGATCTATCTCAATCCACATGGTTGGCACTATTCTTATCCCTGCCACAGAAGCACAGGACCAACAGCCTGAGGTGCCATCGGCTGGAAGACGCAGAGTAGGGAGGTGGGTGTTTTCATATTCCTTAGGTAGCAACAAGAAATCATGAAATCACAAACTGAAGCCTGAAGGACCCACAGAGGTTCGAGATAAAAATTCAGAGAAGACCTTGGCTGTGTATGAAAATGCCACTGCTGGCCGGGCGTGGTGGCTCAAGCCTGTAATCCCAGCACTTTGGGAGGCCGAGACGGGCGAATCACGAGGTCAGGAGATCGAGACCATCCTGGCTAACACGGTGAAACCCTGTCTCTACTAAAAAATACAAAAAACTAGCCAGGCAAGGTGGCGGGCGCCTGTAGTCTCAGCTACTCGGGAGGCTGAGGCAGGAGAATGGCGTGAACCCGGGAGGCAGAGCTTGCAGTGAGCTGAGATCCGGCCACTGCACTCCAGCCTGGACGACAGAGCCACACTCTGTCTCAAAAAAAAAAAAAAAAAAAAAAAAAGAAAAGAAAATGCCACTGCTTCTGGGTCATTCTTTAATTACAAAACCTCGAACCGGGAACCAGAAGAAAAAAGTACTATGCAGAAGACTAAAGGCAGGAAAACTCCGTCCATAACTAGGATTGCACAAAAGCTGGGAGAAAAAGCCCAAAAGCACTGGCGAACTCATGATTGAAAAGGTGTGTTTCCTGAGCCACGGAACGCGGAAAAGATGCCTGATGCTCCAAGTAAGGGTGCTGTGTAACATGCGTGGACAGGCCCCAGGTGAGGCACCCCCGCCTCTGTGGGACAGGCTACAGGGAGCATTCCCTGCCAGACACTGGGCTAAAGAAACTGAAGTAGCCCCAGCAGCCTAGGGCCCCTGGCAAGAACGAAAGACACTTGGCCAAAAACTTTTCCTCTCAACAGGCATTGCCACCATTTTCCTAGTAAAATACTACTCTAGAATTGGGAGGAAAGGGCATGAAAAGCCGTAGTATATGTCTAAGTCTATAACTGGCTTAAATCACTGGGATTTAGATTTATTTATTTATTTTTTTCTGTAGGAAAAGTGGAATTTTCTTTTAAATATCCACCAAAACAGATGGCTGAACCTGACACTGAGGTTACTGAATACTCATGTGGGAAACATGTATTTTATTCATTATCACTCAACAAAAGGTTGCTGCTTGCTGACCAGGGGCCAAGCATTAATTTCTGAGAACACAGAGAAGACAAACCTGCTCCCTGCCCTCCAGGAGCTCAGAGTAACTGCATGTGGAAGTGCTGGAGGGGGAAGGGCTCCCCCAGAGGCATCCCAGCTGCTCTGTAGGGTCAGAGACAGCCGCATGCACAGGGATACGGTGAAACAAAAGAGTGTGGCAAAGCAATGGACTAAAGCCTCCCACGGCGAGGGAGGAGCAGCAGGACACAGCCGAGCTACGGTGCGCTTCCAGGAGTGCACACTCACCACGGCGCACGTCTCTGTGAATGACTTTTAAGTCTTGGAGGAACCACATGTAAGAAAGAATGGGTCCTGAGACTTACTCTGTGTGTTAGGATCTATTTCCTCCTCCTCCTCTCTGATGGCTTTTGGGGTATTTGTCCTTCTTTCTGGACTAAGAAGCTGCTCTCCAGGCTGCACTGCAACTAAAATTACAACAGAACAAACAGAAGAATTTCCACAGACTTCCATCAGTGCTTTTCATTCAAAATTTTACATTTGTGCAGCCTCACAAAAGTTCAAAGGGATAGACAGATGAGCCTAGATTTCTTAGAACCAATTTTAGACAAACAGACAATATTAGACTGAGGTACCAATCTCTTGGTTAGTGGCATATGTCTGAAGATTTGTACTTCAGATTTCATTCAGATTTGTAAGTCCCTCGACTCTCTCCTGTTGGCCATCTCTCACCCCGAGGTTATTATCAGACGGCTCAAGATTCATTACTACCAAAATCATCTCTATAACCCCCAAGAAGTCTGGCTTTTAAGTATTAATCCCTGGATCTTTGTTTTCAAGCTGGCCACAAATGCACAGATGAAAACAATTATGAAACATCAAAACATCACTCTATAATGTTTAATTTGAAAATACAAAGCTTCAAAACGCCCTCCAACATGTAAACCATGATGTCCAATTTTTTAAAAATTGTGGCTAATAACCCTTGTTGAGGATACTGTTCCTTGAAAAGAATAAGCCACTTTTATTTTACAGTACGTTAATATTACAGTGCAGTATAGAAACAAGCATTTGAACAGAAAACAATCTTCTGAACGTAATCTTACTAACCTTTCGATCATATAAGACTAAATGCATAAAACAGTCAGCTAAGACCAAAGATCACAGAGACATAAAATTTAGAAGTAATTTTGATGAAAGCTGAAATTCCAAAATCTAAATAAAATGACTAAAAAAGCAAATTCAAGTTAAATTCCAGTGTAGACTCCAATATATTGGAGAGTAAGAGATGGAGCCGGCCAGGCGCGGTGGCTCAAGCCTGTAATCCCAGCACTTTGGGAGGCCGAGACGGGCGGATCACGAGGTCAGGAGATCGAGACCATCCTGGCTAAGACGGTGAAACCCCGTCTCTACTAAAAAATACGAAAAACTAGCCGGGCGAGGTGGCGGGCACCTGTAGTCCCAGCTACTCGGGAGGCTGAGGCAAGAGAATGGCGTGAACCCGGGAGGCGGAGCTTGCAGTGAGCTGAGATCTGGCCACTGCACTCCAGCCTGAGCGACAGAGCGAGACTCCGTCTCAAAAAAAAAAAAAAAAAAAAAAGAGATGGAGCCCAGCCCTTCCTAATGCGTATTTTATCTACCTCTCCATCCCCAATTCCTAGCTTAGTACCTGGCAAACAGGCAGCACAAAATATAAACATGGCGAACTAGACAGGAACTAGGATAGGAACCCATTGTTCACGGATGGGGACTCACCGGCCTCCAGGATGAAGTGCACACAGTGGATGAGGGAGCAGGCGTGGGTCACAAACTCTGCGGAGGAGACCACGCTCCAGAGGCCAGGCAGCTGCAGGGCCAGGCAGCAGCAGTCCAGCCCTGCCTGGAGATCCAGACTCAGCGGAATCTGCTCATGGATCAAATGCCAGGACAGGGCCTAAAGGGAAGTACCAAGTCACAGAATGCCCGCTTGTGTACCTTCATTTGGGGAGGCCGTGTGAATCAGTTGTGGTGGAACCGTCCAAAGCATTGAGGGGAAGCAGGTCCAGATGCCCTTGCCCTCCAGAAGGACAGCTCTGACCTGACTCCATGACATTCAGTCCTGACCCAGCTATTCCCCAAGGTGCCAGTCCCCTCTCTGCCAGAATGCCCCCTTAACTCTGCTGCCCTTCTCTCCTTCAGCGCTGTGGGCTCCTGTAGACATCTCTCCTGGGCTACATGGCCACCAGGCCAGAGGTTCTTCCCTGGGGCGCCCACAGCACTGGGGCTTGCCTCTGGCATAGCCTCAGAGGTTGAATTTGAGAGCGTGGGTTCTAGGGATAGCAGGCCTTGAGTTCAAACGCCAGAATGGCTACTTCCTACCTCAGTGGACCTGGGCAAGTCACTGAAATTCTCTAAGCCTTGCTCTCCTCACCTGTCAAATGGGAGTAACAGAGCCTATCTCACAGGGAGTTGTGAGAGTCAAATAAGATGATGCGTGTAAAGTATGTTGTCCTGCACACAGCAGGCACATAATATAATCGGCAGCAATCACCCTGTGCTGTGATCACACGCTGGCTTTCCCACTTCCCCACTAAGCTGAAACCTAAAGGACAGGGATCACAAACCATCTGACTCCACCTGGTTCAGAATAAGGGTGTATTTATCATTTTGTGAGTAACGGCACTGATGCCCTTTGGACTCCTCCCTTTCTTTGGTGTGAGGTGGAGGCGGAGCCTCTGTGGGTCTGCAAAGTGTGTCCCTGCTGAGGGCAGGCAGTACAGAGATGGCCCTTTAAGGATACAGGCCTGACTTTAATGCATCCAGAATGTGTACATGTTTTGGGGGCTAATTACAAGCACTAACACAAACCAAGTATTCCTTGGCTGACATGTCCAGGCCAACTTAAGACACAAAGTACCTCCAGATGGTTATTTTTCAAGTCTCTAAAATTACGATCCACATAACACTGGAGGTGCAGATGAGAAGGGGACCTGGCTGACCTCACAGGCCACCGTGAGGAGTGGCGAGGCAAGGGTGAAGGCTGGCTACAATAACTTGACGGTGACAAGACTTACTGCCAGGCTGAGACGGAAGAGTGACTGGATTGGTCAGAGCTCTTGCTTTTCAAATAAAACTGCTTTACCCTCTCCAGTGTCAGCCCCGTGTCCCCTCCCACAGCAACAATGAGCTCCTGAGCTGCCTCTTACCTCAAGGGTTGCCACCACGAATTTCATGGTGTCCTTCTCTTTCTCAGGAGGAAGGTGCAAGTGACTGGGCAGTTTGGAGACCGCCACCAGGTACTGTGCCAGGGCCCGGGCCAGAGTGGTCAGGGACTGATACAGCGCAGCATCCCCTGAAACAGAAGGCCCTCGTGGGTGGGTGCAAACATGAGCACAGATGCAACACCTTCGAAAGGCAGTCAAGCAATTCTTTGAGAATCTGATGAAAGCACAAGACATTGCTCCTCAATGGCACATCTACGCATCCATCCACATGACTGCATGTAGTTTGGGGCTGCATCTCCCCTGAGGTCTGGCCCAGCCTTCCTCAAGGGCTTAGAGCCCTATGTCCGTGACCACGTCAATGAACGGCAAAGTGGCAAACACGCAGGAAGAAATTCTGCGCTGAGGCCACCAGTGCTGCTCTTTAGCTGCCTCTGTAAACGCTTTCGCTGTATTAGATCCACCGCCTTTATTGTATATTGACTTGGTGCAAAGTACTATACTGGCCCTGGAACCTTTCTAAAAATAAGATAAATTTTAATTTTAATTACCAAATAGATCATTCAACTTGCTCCAGTAGGCCGCCGGCTCTGCAGGCAGGTCGGACTGGAAGACGTGGTGGGCAGCAGGGAGCTGCTGCACGGTGCTGCTCACGCGGGCCAGAGTCACCTCACGGGCTGCTTCAAAAAGCGGACTCTTCTGGCCACCAGAAATCTCACTCATCCCTAGGCTTAAGCATGGAGCTAGCAGGCTTAGGTTGAACTCCTGAAATCAGAGCATTAAAGGTTAAACAAACAGTAACAACAGATTAGGAGCTTTCAATCAGGTAAGAAAAACACAACAGAAAAAAGAATAAGGCAAATGTTTCTGAGAAAACACAGATTGGTATACCATCAAAAATGTTTTTAAGAAAATTCTACTCTATGCCTGTTACAAATATTTGAACAACTTCATTCAACGTACGCTTAGTAAAATATATTTCTGTTCTCTCTTGGTACTTTAAGTGATATTTTAATTTTTTATGCTCTTGGATTTGCTTGAAGTAAAAATTTTGGTATGACAATTTTAATTCATAAAAACAGAAAATCAAAGCTAAAGTGTCATCCAAGATCTCGGTGATACACCAACCATCCCTGAAGTTTGAAAAAGATGGTCAAATGCAGCTGAAATAAGTAAAAGTAGCCATATGAATGACAAAATTTTGGTTGGAAAAATGGTATTTCCTATGACAATTTGGATTATGTTTTAGCAACCTTTTTTGTTTAGCCATTTATAAGATTGGGGGCCAATTCTTCAGGTAAAACATCTATCTTAGTTTAATATTCAGAAAAGCATCATGAATGCCAAAAGTTGCAGCTTTCTTTTACAGTCAGAACTTTTACAGCTGTTCAAAGCCCAATTAGCAAATTTGGAAAACCTAATAAACAGATCACTAAGCAAATTTATCACTCAGTAAGTTAGTTTTCACTGCATGAATCTTAAGATAAACAATTTTAGGCCGGGCGCAGTGGCTCAGGCCTGTAATCCCAGCACTTTGGGAGGCTGAGGCAGGGAGATCACCTGAGGTCAGGAGTTTAAGACAAGCCTGGCCAACACGGTGAAACCACGTCTCTACTAAAAATACAAAAATTAGCCGGGCGTGGTGGGTGCATGCCTGTACTCGGGAGGCTGAGGCAGGAGAATTGTTTAAATCCAGGAGGCAGAGGTTGCAGTGAGCCAAGATCTACCATCGCACTCCAGCCTGGGGGACAAGAGCGAGACTTCGTCTCAAAAAAAAAAAAGGATAAACAATTTTAGTAAATGGATTTTGGGTGAATTCTCCTGTTCTTTTCAGTCTAGCTCTTCAGTACATCAGAACACACTGTTGTGTTGCCCTCCCTGTAAGGTCTCTTTTCATGAACACCTGCCTCCACCCCCAGCCTCTACATGCATTTGTCCTCCCGGGTGCCCACTTCCCTCCCATCTGCTGCGTATCAACGCAGGGCTAAAGCACCAGGAGGTTTCTCCCGTCCTAGTAGGTCTGAGAGGAAGCCCTGCTCAGGCCATGGCTGTACCACACCAAAGAGGTGGCCCCCCGACTGCTCACAGGATCTGCCCACAGGTGAAGGACAGGGACACCAAGGCTTTGCACGGTCTCCTGGGATAGCTCTGCGCAGGCTGCCCTCTGACATCTGGGGTTGGGGGGTGAAGAACCTCACTACATCTAACAGAGGTGTGGGTAGAGGAAATCTCACTGCATTCAAGGGTCTCTTTTGCGACTAAAGATCAACCTCCAGAACACCAGAAACAAGTTACTACGACACTGTGTCAAAGTCTACGGCAAATATGCAACCCTGACTTCCATTCTGTCTTGGCCATGGAGCTTAGATGATGACATCCCGTGTTTGTTCCTCCCGTGGAGGTCAGATAGTTCTCATGCCAAACCACACACCCAGCCTTGGGGCCAGCTGGATTTCAAAACAATACCTCCTCATGAGAGAGGGCTCCCATCAACTTGCTTCAAATTTCACAGCTGCCTGCTTCCAACTTCACTGCCATCCAGTTTCTACCCTGCTTCCTGCCGCTCAGGTCCCCCACCCTAGATGCCAATAAAAGTGCCCAGGACCACACTTCATTCCCTCACATGCCCCCAACTTCCATGTGTGAGGGGCCTCTGGGCATGCCATGTACCCGCCAGGACCTGTAAGTAGTAAAATCTTCATTTCCATCTCGAGTCTCTCCTAATCCCTGAGGGAGTGCTCTCCATCTTCTCAAAGATCCTGAATTAAGACAGACACCAATCCAATACCCTTCCTCACTGCCATGAGAACAAACCAGTGAAATGACTGTAATCTAAGACCACCTCCATTTTCTTTAAATGCATGAAAGGTTGAGTGAAATCGACTTGCCTCCTTGGATTCTAATGTGGCTGAAACAATCTCGATCAGCATATCCCCCATGTCCCGGCCCCCTGAAATGGAGTCCTCCCCACTTCCCAGCCCCATTCAGAGTGGAGTCTCTCCGTCATCCCGTCCCCATCCAGAGTGGAGTCTCCAACATGTGTTGTCAACAAGTGGGTCACATGAGGAGACAAATCCCACTTGGAAGTCACAAGAAAAGCTGAGGATTCCTTGCTTCCGCTGCTCCCCCCGTACCGAGTTCATCATGAAGGCACTCATATCTTCAGCAGGAATCCGATTCACCAGCTCTGCACCTTCCAGCAGCGCAGAATCTGACCTGGTCCAACACTGGGATTTGACAAGATGAATGTACCAGTCCTGGGAAGAAAAAGATGAATAAGGGGAACATGATGGGTGGCGTTCAAGGGCACTTCACATCCCTGGAGCTACAGGCCTAGGCCAGTGCTTGGGAACACTGCACTAGGCTAACTGAGAGGGCCGCCGGCCGGCATGTTGTGGCTATACAGCTCACCACACCACAGGTCTTCCCCTTTGGACTTCTGTTACCTACCTGGGTACTCTCACGGCCTCCCCCTTCACCTGGTGAACTTCTAATAGTCCTTCCAAATATAGCTAAACTACTAAGGGTTAGCGGCCCCTTTGCCATCCTCTCCTGGGCTGTCTGCTTTGCTCATCTCTTCCCAGCAACCAGGGCAGGGCAGGGCAGATGCTTAGCAAATAGAGCCTAAGGCGGCAGGACTGAACCTTCGCTTTCTTATACTTGGGCTGCTGGTTTTTGAAATCTAAATTCATATTCATAAGCTGAACTCTCTCCAGGAAAGTAGAGTACCAAGGCTCTACCAAGGCCCCAAGTGGTCCCTAACGGTGAGGTATGAGCAGTGGAGGTGCTGACAACATACCAGTATGGCTGGCAGTGGCGGTGCAACTCACAGGTGGCCAGAAGGTATGAGGCGATGGAGGGAGGCTAAATGCACTGACATGTGCTTGAAGGCCTGTGCAGTCAGGGGCCTGCAGGCCACAATTGACTTTCCCTTGAGTCACCCACTAACGACTCACCTCGCACTCCTACCGAAAGGGTCCCACATCAGCACTGCTTTGCTCCCTCGGACATTGATGGTCCCCCCAGGTCTCTAACCACGGCTTCATTGAGCCGAGCAGAGCGCCAGCACTCCTTGGGTCCACCGCACCTCCTCTGCACTCTCTGTATCTGCCACAGGTGACAGAGGCACTCTGCCCTGTGCCCCGCATGCAGACACGCTGGACACTTACTTTGTCCGGACTCACTGTTTCCAGTGACACGTGCCCGTCCCCGTCCAGCGGGTGGGAAGAGACTGGGGGAGAGGGACTAAGTGAGTCTTGCATGGTGGAGAGACGAAACCTGTCCAGCAGGGAATAGAGCCTCTGGTGTCTAAAATACAAACAAAAATGAAATTACAGTGCAATTTTTTTTTTAGTCTTAGTCTAAACTCTGCACACTAGGATTCTAGAAATATACACCCTAAGGATGCACTATTAGTGGCTTCTTAAAGGAAAATGAAACTTGTTTAAAACTTTTTCTTCGCAGCTATTTTCTCATCAACACTCAAACAGGTCATGATATAAACGCAGGCCCTAGTTTACTTCTAAGGTATCACAGTTTGTACTCCATTAATATTGTCCAGAAATTTCATTTATACTCAAACATTGCAACAGTCCATACATGGTATAAAAGCTAATAAAGGCTTTCTTAATAAACGTAAAACAGATCATCTAAGACTCAAATGCACAAACTCCACTATCAAAATATCCCAGTAAGACAACTGATAGGAATTTATGGTCATTTCAAAATAAAATCACCTCATCTGGCACAAGATATTTATAATCTTTTAATCTCCCTCATCTGGACTGAAGACTAAGTCTAGGGTCAAAAAGTAATAATAGTTTATCTGCCACCATATGCTATGAGAGTGACAACTTTATAATGCAAATTACAAAACAGCTTGGCCCTACAGACCGAAAAATCGCCCCAAACTGTCCACCTAATTGTGCCCAATCCCATTTAAAAACACCATCAACAAGGTACTCTTAAGACTGAAATCAAAGCATGTGTGTGTGTGTTTTCTTTTTTGCAATTTCAGCTCAAAGGACACAGCATGATAATTATATTCTCCTTCTCTGCTGTCTCTCTTTCCCTTTCACACACACAATTTCCGCCCCCACCAAGGGAAGAAAAAAGGTAAAAGTTTAACTTATTTTGCAGTCATGGAAATACACTCACATAGGAGATGTAAGGATTTCTGATAAAGGCTTCTAAAAGACTTTGCAAACACAACTAAGTGATTAAATGCTTTGAAGAGAAAAAATGGCAACGGGATGCAGATGTAAGTCCTGCATGCCAAGGATTCAGTAATGTCTTTCAGATTTGCCAACTCTTGTTTAGCAATTAGATGATATGCTTTGATTTTGCTAAGATAAAGCTGATAACCTATTTTCCCACTCATCACAGGACACTGAATACAGGCATTCTAAATACTACCTCTCAAACAGCCAACAGGAGTGCAAACTGCCTCCACTCATGTCATAGACGTGATCCTGCTGGTTGTCCTTTACTCCATATAAAGTGAGATCTGGTTGTTTTAAAAGTAGGAAGCTTTCTATTATGGCACTTCTGCAGTAAACCCACCTATAACGCACATCAATTTCTTGTCCTGTGAATTTATTCCCGCACAAATCTATATCTTTTATATCCTGGGTTCTCCTAACACAAGGATGACCTGTGTTTCCAGCATTACCTCTGAGCGAGCCCGCTGCTCTGAAGGTATTCCTGGATTCTGTTGAGTTCTTCCATTGGCAACTGGGCCATGCTGCTCTAATAGACAAAAACACATTAGTGTGTTTGTGACACTGAACAACCCAAAATAACCTCATGCTCATTTAAAAAGGATAAACTGATGTGTACAGTTCATCCTAGTAAGGACAGACTAGAAAAAAGTTCAAGAAACAGATCAGACACACGAGGAATGGCAAGTTTGCAGATATTTCCATGTTTCTATTGGTGACCGTGTCAAGACCACACCTATGGAGGAAAAAGGCAGCCACCTGTTTTGCTTGGCCTGCTAAATTTTCAATATAAATCAATATCAGGGTTTCTTTTCCCAATACCTGTAAATTTGCAGCCAGAAGCATTTCTACCCGGCGACAAGCAAGGATGTCGACCATGCGAGCCAGCACACGGAAAGGGGTGCACAGCAGCCTGTCCACATACAACGTGAGCACAGCTCCCGACTGGCTGAGATGGATCCCCTCCAAGCACTGAAGAGTTTTCTTCAGAGTGGTTGGCTAACAGCGAGAAGGAAAAGAACAAAAGATGACTATTTTGCCAATCAGAAATTAATGTTAAAAATTTCAATACTCCATTTTTAAGGCAGAGAAAACTGCAACTGGCAATTGTTGGCAGGATGAAAACGTACAGTTGAAAGGTTTTCACAACGAGACTGAATTGCCTGGATGAAGAGGCCGCTGGCAGCGGAGTTCCGATGAACAGCACTGATGAAGTCCTGTACTGGAGGCTCGTGGGAAAGGCTGATCAGATCTTGAATGTGATTTACAATGAGCCACGTTAAGTGCTCGGAGTCATGGAGGTTCTGACACTAAGGAAAAATATGATGAGAGATTCACTTTCAAGTACACAAGAAGAGACCAGGTATTAATCCATAGAAAGGCCAGAAAGCGTAAGAAGGAGAAAACACATCTCAAATATAAACCTCACTAAAAAATATACAGTGTATGAGCACAAATAATTGAGGAGGCAGGAAACTGGATTTACCAAGGCCGTCACCTCCAACCACGCACTGCAGCAGAGGCTGTGTGAAGTCAGGCCCCCCTGGGGAAGTAGGGGTACAGCAGTCCAGCTCTCAGAGACACTAACAAATGGCCAAGGGTCAAAGGACAAAGGCAGGCCTCAGAGATCCATGGGCAGGAGGGGCAGCGTGGTACTGCGACGCTCCCATCCACAGCACTGCCTGCCCCCTCCCGGGCTTCGAGCTGGCCAAGCCAGTGGGGTTCTCCAATTACTCTTTTTCCAATTTTGTGATAGTTCAGTGGGAAAAAAAAATCCTCTATCACTGCCACGGTCTTGACAGAATTGTTTAATCCAAAATATGAATGGATTCCACATATCAAATACATCTTAAGTGTTGATACATTTAAGATTTATAAGAAAATAAAAAAATATATATTTTTAAACACGCAGAGCCTTTTCATCTTGATTCATAATCCTAGGCAGAAACTGTAAAATGTGATCAATTCCTTGACATTTGGTTAACGATTAATATTTTTCATTTGGGATCATCTGACAGTACAGGTTGAATAACCCTTATCTGAAATGTTTGGGATCAGAAGTATTCTGAATGTAGGATTTTTTTCAGGTTTTGGAATATGTGCATTATACTTATTTGTTGAGCTCCCTAAATCCAAAAATCTGAAATCTTCCAAAGAACATTTCCTTTGAACATAATGTCAGCACTCAAAAAGCTTCAGAATTTGGAGCATCTGGGATTTCAGATTTTTGGATTTGGGATGCTCAACCTCTATTAACTTACAAAATTAATATCTTTTTTTCTTACATTTCTGTGAAAAACAGCATGATACAATTATATTATCCTTAAAAGTAGAACAAAACAGAAAAACTATTTCAATACAGAATGTAAAGCAAAAAGTGAATATTAACAAATTGCCATCACCAGAAAAAGTCTCTAGGATAACACCTCTTTCAGTTGGAGAGTCGGCCTCCTTTTCTGATTCAGAATATTTAACACTGTTTTGCTATGTGACAGCACTATCTATAAGATACCATGTTTGTAACAAAGAAATGTATATGTTTTAAGTATTTTTAATATAAATACAGAAAAAGTATTAGATCTACACCGAAATCTAACAGCAAGTTATCTCTGAGTAGTATGATTACAGAGGTTTTATTTTCCTCTGTTTGTTTTTTGTAAATTCTCCATGGTAAACATGTGATGCTAATTTTACGGTTAAAAACTCCTACAAGTTATTTTTTTTTTTTTAAGAGAATGGCATTTAAACAGGAATCCATCATAAAATACGGCAATGAACATCTAACACCTTTTCTACAAATTAACTTAAAAAAATTTTTTTTTAGAGCAGGGGTCTCGCCTTGTCACCCAGGCTAAAGTGCAGTGACACAGTCACGGCTCACCGCAGCCTCAAACTTCTGGGCTCAAGCAATCCTCCCTTCTCAGTCTCTCAGGTAGCTGGGACCACAGGCACGCACCACCATCAGGCTAATTTGTCTTTCTTTCGGTAGGGGCAGGGTTTCTCTGTGTTGCCAGGCTGGTCTCGAACTCCCACGCTCTAGCCATCCTCCGGCCTCAGCTTCTCAAGAAGCTGTGATTGCAGGCACGAGCCACCACACTTGGGTATTTTTCATTTTTTATTTTTTTAGAGATGGGGGTCTTACACCGTAGCCCAGGCTTGTCTCAAACTCCTGGGCTCAAGTGATCTTTCCACCTCAGCCTCTCGAGTTGCTAGAATTTAGGCGTAAGCCACTGCTCCTGGTATTACTTTTTTAAAAAATTTAAAATCAGAACCCCACTACAGTCAATGCACTTATCTTGTTTTTCAAATCATTAGTTATTATTATTCCATTGCTTCCCTTGAATTAACAAATATGCCCAGCATCGTGTAGGCGTGAAGCCAATAGCTGGGCATTTGATAAATGAGTCAGCTGCATCAACTCTCACAGTCCAGCTTAGAATCCAGTGACTGGAAGGCCAGGCCCGGTCTCCAATTATATATCAGAGCAGAAGTAAACATTCATTCCAGATTTAGTTTTGATGGAGCTGGCAGGACACCGGGCAGTCTGGGTTCCAGAGGGTCCAGGCAAGTGTCATCTACTCAGGATGTTCTCCCGGTCCCCACCTCCCTCAACCCCGTTTACAGGCATTTCAAACTTACGACATAATCACAGAAGAGAATGAGAGCCCCTCTTCGTACTATTTCTCTATTGCACATTCCAAGTTTGGCTGCCAAGTCAGAATCCTCCTCTTCTCCAGACATCTGGGGACTAAGTAACTTTGTGCTGGACAGACTGTGTCTTCTAGAAGGAGCAACAGATGCATTGACAATGTTTCTGGATGGCAGTGAGCTTATTTGCAAAATACTGAAGATGATTATGTTTAATTCTAGTTCTAAAACAGACAAGTTGGTTTAAATATTGCCATATCAGAATGTTGTATGTGTAATATATACTCTCAGTTATCTATTCCCAAGCTACAATAAACCACATATGAAAAACTAAAGAAAACAGAATTTAACAGGCAGAAAATTAAAATGCTTGCCTGAATGACAAAATCCACCATAAAGCTGCACATTCAATCAGCACCTTTATTTCAGAACTCACACTGGCTATGTTTGATAATTGAGCAATTGCTTTTCAAATTCCCCATCTGCCATGAAAGTTGCCAAATGCCAGAAAGAAAATCTCCCTGCTTTCATGTTTTACTGTTCGTTTCCCAATGAAACATCACCACTCTAAACACGTTCAGGGTATACATTATGGAAATTCTGTTTAAAAACACTTCTTCCCCACCAACACAGGTTATTTCACTTTACATTTACTTCTTCTCACTTTATTATTTTTTTTTTTCTTTTTGAATAGGTGGGAATTATAAATCTAGAGACTCTTGGCTCTAGTCCACACAGTTAAAATGTTGACACACTCCCAAAGTGCCCCTCTGACCTTCAGGGTCTGACCGAGGACGACGTCCTTCCCATTGCAGCAAAGGGCCTTAACAGGGAGAGAGGTCACATCAAGCTAAGAATATTCTGAAATACAACAACTTTTCCTGTAATCCCTCAGGATTTAGAAGAGAACTGGTAAAAACCAAAATTCTACAGATTTAAACTTTTTAAAAACTGCCTTTTCTCTGTTTCCCAACTGGTGAAGTAAAAGCAATCTACAGCCCAGCCATATAATGCTCAGCAGTCACAAGAAGCCAGCCACCAACACGTGTGCAACACATGACGGTAGACACCGCTCACTGCAAGGGGCCAGACTCAAAAGGCTGCACACTGTGTGGTTCCATCTCTTTCTTAATTTTTTTCCCAAAGACAAGGTCTTGCTGTGTCACCCAGGCTGGAGCACAGTGGCACGATCATAGCTCACTGTAACCTCAACAAGAGATCCTCCCGCCTCAGCTTCCCAAGCAGCTGGAACTACAGGGACATGCTTGTAATTTTCAAATTTTTTTTTTCTGGAGATGGGGTCTTGCTAGGTAGCCCAGGCTAGTCTCGAACTCCTAGCCTCAAGTGATCCTTCCACTTCAGCCTCTCAAAGCACTGGGATTACAGGCATGAGCCACCACACCCAGCCTGTAGATTCTATTTCTATGACCCTCTGCAATGGGCTGAATAGAGCACGGATTGGTGGTTAGACCTGGGGAGGGCGGGACATGGCAGAGGAAGAGGGAACTATGTGAAGCGACAGCACTGCTCTATATCTTATGTGGTTGGGGGAGGGGGCTGTTACTGACTACAGTTGATACAAAAGTACATTCTACTGTATTGTAAATTATGTGTCAATGTGAAAACTAACAGGAAACTTGCCCTTTCTCAGTCGGCTGTCCTGCCAGCCCAGCGTGACTTACACTCAAGCTGTAATTATGTACTTTGTAATAATACAGCTATAGGGTAATGAGCCTCTGAAAGAGAAGAGGCAGCATTTGCAATTCAAATATTAGCAGTAGACATAAAGAAGGGCCAGTGTCAACTCAAATTCAGCCCCAATTTGTAGCAGCACAAGTCCTCCAAATCGCAGGCCATATACCGCCAGCTACTAGTGGCGAATGAACGTACCAAATCCAGGGTGACTCAGAACAAGATGAGCTGGGAAGTGACCAACATGTCATGTGTACCACAACACACCCACAAGTGCTGAAGTATAGGCAGGACTCTAACAGCTCACCAAAAGGTAAGACAGATTGAGTGAATCAAACCCATGGTGACAGAGTCCATAAGAGAGGGGCTAGGCCGGGGCAGGGCCCACACAAGGACCTCCTGGAGCAGAGCACCCAGTGTCGCCTGGAGCCAGCTCCCATCTGGGAGCCAGCCTGAAAGGAGATGCACACTAACCGAGGGGGTGTCAAGGGTAAGCAGCAGGAACTTCTGCAACTGGATAGAGCAATTTTATAGCTGCTGAGTCCAGATAAAAAAAGAGCAGTTGTGTTTTGTGCTTCATACTTCTAGTAATTCATTTTTCTCATCTCATGGAAATAAAAAGATACTCATCCCCCACCACCCATAGCTGGAAAAACACAGTCCTAAGAGCAGCGGTTTAAACCGGAACAGCTCTGCTCTCTATGGGCATCGTGGACACTTATGGGGATTTATTTTTTCCTTCCACCACAGGGAGACCTTGGACACTCACATACTAAAATGCTTGTTACATATTATCTTCTCTTAATTTTACCTTTACATTACCATTAAAGAATGATTTTTTTTAATTTAACTGTTAGGTTAAAAATCCATTGATCCATTAATTTTTTTTTTTTTTTTTTTTTGAGATGGAGTCTCACTCTGTCACCCAGCCTAGAGTGCAGTGGCGTGATCTCAGCTCGCTGCAACCTTTGCCTCCTGGGTTCAAGCGATTCTCCTGCCTCAGCCTTCTGAGTAGCTGGGACTACAGGCACCTGTCACCACGCTTGGCTAATTTTTGTTATTTTCAGTAGAGACAGGGTTTCACCATGTTGGCCAGGCTGGGCTGGTCTCGAAGTCCTGGCCTCAGGTGATCCTCCCGCCTTGGCCTCCCAAGGTGCTGGGATTATAGGCATGAGCCACCACACCCAGCCTAATCTATTAATGTTATTTCAGGATAATGGAACAATACAGAAGGTTATAAAGGAAAACTGGGTCAGAAGGGGTCAAGAAACAGAGAATTTACCTACATTTATGAAAAGCTGTAGTTTGCCCTCAGAGGGCTGAATGAAGACGCTTGCTGAATTCCAAACTAAATTTACCTTTGGTTTATTTCTTTTAAACACTGATCATCTAAGCATTTCTGTTATTCCAATTCAGGGAACACAATTCCCAGATTCAGAGCATTCTGATATAACATCAGAGTGAGCAGGCCTGTCAGAAAAAGAGTGATCTGCTGCATCCGCGGCTGATTTCTCTGCACGCGGCTGATTTCAAATACTTGGATGCCACACCCCACTACATACGGCACAGAGTGGATGGTTACGAATGCCCGCCAACAGTGGACTTTCCAGCTGAGTGCCATGAACTGGCCCTACTGCGAGCCCTGGCCGCACATGGCCCAGTATCCATACTGAGCAGAGAGGCACGGCAGCACCTGCCCTCTTTTCTCTCTGGAACTTCTTTTCCCCAGTGTGGGATCTTGAGCCTTCCAGAAACACTGTGCTGAGGATTCAGCTAGGGCGGGGATGTCACAGCTTTTATTTCCACGTGTATACAAATAACAGAGTGTTGGAGCACCTAGAAATGGAGCTTAAGCCTGAAAACCTTTTACAAAAAGAGGGCCACCCATAATGAGAGACTTAGTAAGTCTTTTTGAATGGTCAAATAATATTTCCAAGAGGTTTTGAAATTTGCTAAATCGTTACTCCATTATCTAAGAATAACCAGAACCACATTTAATTTATAATGAAGTTAAGACATTGCAACATGTCTGGCTATGGAACCAACTGAAGGACTAGAACTTAGTAGGAGCCACACAGCATGACAAGCATATCCCACAAGATGGAATGGTGTCAAAGAACTTGCCAAAGAAAATCACATTTAGAAAGCAATTGCTATTCTGAATGCCTTTGGCTGGACCGCATGTTTGTCTCTACAATATGCTGTCCATGAAAGGAATATTAATATGCAGCAGAAATTTTACAAGCCCTCACAAAAAATGGAAAATGAAAATGCTGTAACGGTGGCCCAATCTCAGGTTACTGGGAGTCTCAGGACAGAGTGCTGGGCCAGCGCCCTGGGCTGTGGGCATTATGAACCTACTTCGGGGTCTGCTGCACTTCTGCCCACCAGCGGTAGTCGGTGTGGTTGACAAGCAGCAGGATCTGACACCAGAGCAGCACCAGGGCCGGGTGGGTGGTGATCATGGAACGAGCCCGCAAATTCAAGCTGTCCAGGGTGTAGAAACTGCCGCCACAGCCATCACTGCGGAACAGTCTAGTGGCAGCTGCTGTGATTCTCCGGAACATTCCTAGAAACAAAGTTCAGAAGGAGAAATGTCTTTGCTTTCATCTCGGTCCAGTGCCACATGGCTACGTGGAGATTTTACATAAAAATGAAACAGGCTGAGTTGTTTCCCATACTTACATATTCAAAGCACCTGGCATTTAGAAAATTCTGATTTTTCTAAGCAGAAACAGACATTCTGCTTTTTTTTTGTGAGATGGAGTTTCACTCTTGTTGCCCAGGTGGGAGTACAGTGGCATGATCTTGGCTCACTGCAACCTCCGCCTTCTGGTTTCAACCTATTCTCCTGCCTCAGTCTCCCGAGTAGCTAGGATTACAGGTGTCTGCCACCACGCCCAGCTAATTTTTGTATTTTTAGAATAGAGGGGGTTTCCCCATGTTGGCCAGGCTGGTCTCGAACTCCTGACTTCGTGATCCACCCGCCTCAGCCTCCCAAAGTGCTGGGATTCAGGCGTGAGCCACTGTGCCCGGCCAATATCCCATTTATTTAATGGACTGGTCAAGAAAGCTAGCATTCCTCTTCTCCCACTGTCCACCCCTGCACTGGTTGGCAATGCCAAGCCCTCCAGAAGCTCCAAGCCAAGAGCTGTGAAAGTCTGAACACAGCTCCTGCAGAACGAGTCAGGGAACACTCGGCACCTCGAATCACTGCACTCAGGCCACAGCGGGGCCCCCCACAGGACTGAGCCACAGCTACACAGGCAGGAACAGCACTCGGCACCTGCCAACCTGAACAGCTCCTGGGCTTGCTAAGAACTGAGGGACAGAAATGCTGTAAGAGGCCAGGTGAGCAAGCAGGACAGGTGCTGGAAGAACATGGGCAGCGCCCTGCGGTCCAGGCTGTGTGCTCTCTGCAGGCTCCTGACACCTGACAGCCAAGTTGCCTCTGTGCCCGGCCATGGAGCATCCTGGGCCTGGGCAGGCCAAGCGGTCAGCCTCCCCACACACAATGCTGGCACCTCAGCCACACACTCAGTTAGATTCTACCTGCAAGTTTCTCCACAGCATTCTTCTCAGGGCTCCAGGAATCATGACTTGATTCTATCCTCTCCTCTGGATGAACAAGATCAGAGGCACAGAGACATGCACAGGCTGCAAAGCACAGCAGGGAGAGGCAGCAAGACTTGGGAAACAGAGACAGGCCCATCTGGCCAAGGTCGCCCTCTCCCCCAGATCTGGGCCTCCTAGCATCATTGTTGGGGTCAAAATTTTATTTCTGATTAAATTTCAGGCCGGGCATGGTGGCTCATGCCTATAATCCCAGCACTTTGGGAGGCCGAGGTGGGTGGATCACTTGAGGTCAGGAGTTTGAGACCAGCTTGGCCAACATGGCAAAACTCTGTCTCCACTAAAAATATAAAAATTGGTCAGGCGTGGTGGCGGGTGCCTGTAATCCCAGGTACTTGGGAGGCAGAGGCACAAGAATCGCTTGAACCCAGGAGGCAGGGGCTGCAGTGGGCCAAGATTGTGCCATTGCACTCCAGCCTAGGCAATGGAGCAAGACTCTATCTCAAAAAATTAAAAAACAAAAACAAAAAATTCAACACATCCCCGAAGTGAAAGGGTCCCGAAACAGGCAAAAACAGAGTAGAGGCTTTTTAGGGCTCCACAATGCCTTAAACTACAACCTGAGACTAAGGAAGCGAGCTAAAAGCAGCAGCACACTCAGAGAATACAGACCAGGTCACAACGATGAGTTCTAATGCCCTATCTCTGGTTCCTCCAGGTTTCCTGGGATTTCTCTACACTTGCTTCACAGTCAGCATCGTCCCCTCCAGCCCATTCTGCACTGGCCTCGTCCTTCTGTGGGGCCCTCTTTCCTGCATGGGCCCCTTGAGTGAAGACGCATGCGCTGCCTTCAAGAAGATGCAGCCAGGCCACAGGGCACGTGCAGGGACAGACCCGGGATGTGGCGGTTTTGAACACGTAATAGAAACCCACAATCTGAGCTGTGTTCTAGGTGGCTGAGTGTCAACACAGGCTCCGAATCAGACTGCCTGGTTCGGATCGTGGCTCTACAGTTTACTACCTGAGTGACCTTGGATGCACCTTACCTGGGGCCTCAGTTTCCTCAGGTTTAAGATGGAATTAAGAGCAGTATCTGTCCACAGGGTTGCAATAAGGAGCAAACAGGAGAACCCAGGTAAAGGGCTCAGCGCTGCACGAGGCACGGAGGAAGTGCTCAGCCCCTGGGGCGGCAGCGGGGAGTCTGTAGGGAAGTTCGGGTGGAAGATGAGACGGACTCTGAGAGCCACCTCCCGGTAGATGGAGAGGAGGAGGTAAGGTCAGGGTCCCTGGGCTGGCAGGAGGAGGAATGGACAATGATGCTGGGATTTTGAACATCCCTAATGACCTAATTAACAAGAAGAGGTCCTGGAGAGTGACAGTGGTGCTAGTTCAATTTTCAGCGTAAGTCTGAGGTACTGGCAGGACAAGTCCCATGTTGAGAAGCTGGATGCCAGGACTACGCGGACCAGCAAGAGAAAGTTGTCCACGAGAGCAACAGCCAGGGTCACAAAGGGGAGAGACCTACCAAGGCCGAGGAGAGAGGCAGAGACACAGAGAAAACAGTGACGAGAGACCACGGACAGCAACTCGGGGAACACAACCAATTAAGTGGCTAGACAGAGAAGACCCTGCAAGCTACTGAGTGAGGAGAGGGCAGCCCCACAGAATCAAGCTGGGGGGCCCAGGATGAGAGGGACCGAGAAAGAAAGAACACAGGCAGCCTCTGCAAAGGACTTTTCAGTAAAGATGGTAAGAGGCAGGCTGCCACAGCTTGAGAACCAAGAGGGAAACAAACCACCGGGGCAATGAGAATGGAGCGTACACAGAGGGAGGGACCCTCATGAAGGAAGCAGGAGAGCACAGGAAGTGCTGGTTTGCTTTTAATTTAAGGTTGACTTAGTGCGGCTATAAGTGCAAAAGAGCAGCTACAGGCCGGAAAGGAAAGATAAGACGCACGTTTCACTGTGGTGAAGTATGCAATGGATTTTTTTTTTTTTTTTTTTTTTTTTAAGACAGGGTCTCACTCTGTTGCCCAGACGGGAATACAGTGGCACGATCACAGCCCACTGCAGCTTCGGCTCAGTGTTCACCATGTTGCTCAGGCTAATCTCAAACTCCTGGGCTCAAGCAATCTGCCCGCCTTGGCTTCCCAAAGTGCACAGGATTACAGGTGTGAGCCACCATACCTGGCCTGCAATGGATATTTTTAAATAAGCATCAAAGGCAAAATTCAATTCCAGAGAATCCAGAAGGATGTGGCGTGAGGAAGCAGACATAAGAGGGGTTGGGAAGCTGGCAGGAGGATGAGGCTGAGCTTAGGGACAGGACAGAAGGTCCCCTGTTCCACCGGGAAGTTTCAAGGAACCCAGGGTCCCTTCCAGGTGGAGGGAGGAAGAACGGGACAGAGGTTCACGAGAAGGATTCATCACTCTCTCTGCGGAGAGCAAGGCAGACACCTGCTGGGCATGGTGTGGGCATATCAGAATAGCAAAAGCTTTAGAAGGCACTGCACTCTTGGCGGCTCATTCTGAAGCCACCACTAATCCCATGGTGACACCTGCCTGGTCGCCTCCTTCCAAGGGTTTCCCTGACTTTACTCATCCTGGAATCGCCTGTTTTTATCCTCATAGAAAACACATCAGAGACCACAGTGCTGCTTGCTGCTGGGAGGCAGCAGGACGACGTCTCCCAGTCCCCTCGTACGGGGTGGGGCTGTGACCCATCACCAGCAGAGAACACCAGCAAAGGCATGCATGTCACTTGTCCAAGGCCACAGAGCCTTCTTCTCTACCTTCCCTCTCCTTGTCCCCAACTAGACACAGAGGATGTGGAGGCCCAGAGAAGAGAACCAAAAGAAGGAAAGGAGCCTGGGTCCCCGAATTCCCACATGGAGGAAAACCATCCGTGAACCAGAAACACCCTCAACACATTGTCATAAAACCAAGAAACAACCTTCTCTGGTGTGAAGCCATGGAAATGTTGGTTTATTTGTTACAGTAGCTACCATTATTTAACAAAGCCAACGGCGGCATTGAGAACGTGGCTGAGATTAGATGCTTCTCGGAGGAACCTCCCTTCCTAAGGTCCCGGGTAGTGATGAGCAGCAGTCTCAGACAGAAAGAAGGCAGAGCCTGTGGATCACAAGGGTGGCACAGGGGAGCCAAAGGGACTCGGGGGAAGAGAAAGGGACCAAGTGCCCAGAGACCACGATGGCAGTAAGGAGGGGGGCAGGAAGGTGGATGCAGGCTGCACCCAGAGAAACAGCTACAGCTGCACGCAGCAGCTCCCCAAGTCCTGATTTCGTGAGTTAAACAAAGAAATACTAAAAGGAACAATGGAAGCAGGAACTGGAAATGAAGAATGCTGCTTTCAAAACACAGGCAGGATGTGGGATCGCATCCCAATTCCACCATCAAGAGCTCCTAGGGCAGAAACCTCTCTGGGCTGGGCTTGTTCGGCTATGACATGGAGAGAACCACCTCTAATCCACGCCACACAGTGACTGGCGCCCATGGTGGGTATTCTGCAATTGCCAGCGGCTACATTCACCACTAACAACCCAAGAAGTGGCCCGATGAGAGAAAGATCGATGAGCAAGAAAGAATGCTTGGGTTTTCATTCTTGGTTTTGGCATAGGATCTTTTAGAACTCAAGCAGAAAGGGGGAAATACTTCACAGAGCTGTTCTAAGAATTAACTGGGATAATTAAAATTAAACCTACTATATACCCATGAGAAAATTCCACTGCTTCCAGCATTATAATTGTTAGTGGCCCTGTCCTTTCCCCAAGGGTGAACTTGAATCAATGTCAACTTTATTACTATAGAAAGGACCACTTTCTCTTCCAGTATTCCTGCTTTGCCCCATAAAGTGGAACCATGGACGCTTTGGAAAGGACAGGGAAAGAGCTGTCGTGCAGCCATCGCCTCTGCCGCAGAGGAAGGGTGAGCAGGCCTCCGTGAGGGTCATGGTACCTCTCCACCACCCACGACCAGGACTCAGGGAGGAAGGGGCAGCAGTTCCTGCCACCCTGACTGGGTATGGTCTGGATGGCAGGCAGGGAAGGGCACAAGATGTGTCCTTGAAAATCATACTGAGCAAAGCTGGACAGCCGTGTTGAGGCTACAAAGCCAGACAGCTCTAATCCAGCCACATGGACAACAAACAAAGCTGATGCTTCCACCCCCTGGGCCTCTGGTACCATCATCTGTTTCTAAACCCGTCTATCTTGGACCAAGGGAGAGGGATGCTGGTTGCCCCAAATGTTGTAAACAGGAGGACAGGTATCTTTCTTGGCTATTCTGCTTCTCCTAGATGGAATCTGAAATAGGCACACACCTTTGAGCTAAATACCCTCCTCCCCCAACAAAAGGAAAAGCAGGAAACTAAAAGTCAAGGGTGCCATTCTGACTAGTTCCTGAACCAGGTATTGTTTAAGAAGTAATGCCTGAAATGGACAAATTCAAAGGTCTCCATTTTCAGTGTATGGGTGGAATTCTTAGCCTTTGTTTAAGCAGTACGTGAATACGAATTACCAATTTTACATGCTAAACACACCTTACCGATATAAAAACACAAGACCGATTACTTCAACTCTTATCTTTAAACCAACCAAATATAGTAATTCTGCCACCTAGTGTCTTTCAAATAAATGCAGTCAAACGAAACAAGAAGACAGAAACAGACATTTACATATACACGCACAGACAACTTACTTGCAAATGTTGGGCCAATTAAATAAGGTCAAAGATAGCAGCAGGAAACCCATGTGCCCCCTCCAAGCCCTCCACTCTCTCCAGTAAAGATGCTTCTCAACAGACCTGCAGTTTCATACAGGAGCCACTATCCACACAGAGCTGTTCAAACTTAATTAAAATTAAATAAAATTATAAATTAAGCTACCCAATCAGACCAGCCACATTTCAGGTATGGAACACCACACGTGGCTAAAGGCAACTAAATTAGACAGTGCAGACATCCCATCTCTGCTGGAAGTTCTACTGGACAACACTTCAATAGTGAAAGTATTTTGCCTCAATTTTGAGATGGAAGAAGAGGAAATCAGCACAATAAGACAGTGAACACCTTTGAGCTGCAGAGATCGCTCGGACATGTAGAAAGACACAGAACATACCACCCTTATCCCACAAAGGCAAGACTAGTCCTTAGAAATGAGGCTGTCTCGGCCGGGCGCGGTGGCTCAAGCCTGTAATCCCAGCACTTTGGGAGGCCGAGACGGGCGGATCACGAGGTCAGGAGATCGAGACCATCCTGGCGAACACGGTGAAACCCCGTCTCTACTAAAAAAATACAAAAAACTAGCCGGGCGAGATGGTGGGCACCTGCAGTCCCATCTACTCGGGCGGCTGAGGCAGGAGAACGGCGTGAACCCGGGAGGCGGAGCTTGCAGTGAGCTGAGATCCGGCCCCTGCACTCCAGCCTGGGCGACAGAGCGAGACTCCGTCTCAAAAAAAAAAAAAAAGAAATGAGGCTGTCTCCTCCTGGCATCAGATTCAAACCAACTGGTGGCAAAATATTAAAATGACCAATATACTAAAATTGACCTATCATTCATTAACAAGGCATATTTTCTCAACTTTAAACTTATTACAGTGGTCAATGAAGCATAATCTGAAGATCTTTAAAAAGAAACAAGAAAATTCTTTCAATAATAGCAAGTAAGGCTCAAAAACTAGAGTCCATTATCAAAATTAAATTTTGGCCATGGCTTGTGTGGAGGGTGACAGCAGCTGAATGCAGTGGCCATGAAGAGGCCCCTTTCTCTGGGACTCTGTGGCGCTGTGCGGCCAGGCCCCACTCGCCTCCTGCCTGCCTGCACTCTCAGCTGCTCTCTCGGGTGCCGGAACATTTCTCTGCAAAAAGCTAGCTACTTCTCCCCCTCGGAAATCCTGCCTCTGCCCGCCCACCCATTTTGTCTGTCACTGCACTATTGTTTTCCTTCATAGGAAATATTAAGACTTGTGATACTGACTCACTGACTGTAAGTTCCATGCAGGCAAGAGCCAGGATGCTCAACTGAACCTAGCAGACCCAGAGCCTGCTAGCAGGGAGGCGGGCCACTCCTCAAATGGACCAAGGCTGAAAATGCTAATTATCTTTACTCTAAGGGTATGTCCGCAAAATGTGTACAAAAATCCAATAAGAGAAAGGAGTTTCTGATCACAAAAGCACCCTGCCCCATCCCTTTTTAAGGCAACTACTTGTTATCTTTTCTGTTTTCAGTTCTGGTAGTTACCTTCAAAATTCTAACTGATGCGCCGCTATCCCGTGCAGCAGACCATCAGTTACTGCATGCGCTCCTCTCCCTTACTCCCGGAGACAAGCCCCACCTCCTCGTCAATGGAATGCTGTCCAGTCTCCCATTTGGCCCAGGTGGACCAGAGCATTCAGGGGTTTATGGTCACCCATATGACTCATGCAAGGCCAATCACATGCCTACTTGAGGGGCTAAGACAGGAAGCAGAGATGAGACTGGGCGCGGTGGCTCACACCTATAACCTCAGCATTCTCGGAAGCAGAGGCAGGAGGATCGCCTGAAGCTAGGAGTTAAAGACCAGCCTGGGCAACATAACAAGGCCTCCATTTCTACAAAAGAATTTTAAAACCTATCCAGCCATGGTGGTGAATGCCTATTGTCTCAGCTCCTTAGAAGGCTGAGGCAGGAAGAACTCTAGAGCCCAGGAGTTCGAGGCTAGAGCGAGCCTCGCACTGCACTTCACACCACTGCACTTCAGCGTAGGCGACAAAGTGAGACCCTATCTTTAAAATAAAATTTTAAAAGTATACAAATTAAGAGAAGAAAGCAGAGCTGATATGCATAAATATACAATGCAGACCACAGAATTATAACACTAGATGCAGTCCTACCAACTACCCTTGCCTGCACTTTCCAGGAGCTCAAACCAACAAATTCTTTCTCTTACTCTAGTTTAAATTGGGGTTTTATCCCTGCAACTGAAAGACTGTTGAATACAATCACCACATCATAATTTGTCATGATTTACAGACTTCAGACAACTTTAGACATTACCCATTAACTCTACGGTAATAAAGAGGAGATTTGGCTCATTTATACTACCTCCTAACAATCTGAGTTACATGTTTAGCTCTATCTGGATACCTTTGAAGCCTCTATATTTTGGTCTGTCAACTTCAGATGATGTAATCATGTAACTCCAACAATGCTAGGTAAGGATTTTAGTGTCCCTTCCATTCCCACCCCATCTCTACCATCTACTTGCCAAATTAACTTGGTTAGTTTTCCTTTTATATTCATCAGAACTGAAGACATTTTCATTCTGTTCTGAAACCATAATTAAGTCAGTAAGTCTTCAGTGTTTCAGTCACATATTGATTCCAAAAATGAAAGCTCAAGCAATACTTACATTATGACTACGTGAATACAGCTCCCAAGAGAGCCAAGGATCCTAAAAGGATGGCATCTCTTTCTATGGGTCTTTGATCATGACCCCTAAGCTGCTTAAAGGAGAACCTTTTTAATATCAAGGGCTTCCAACAGATCAACTGCTGAAAAATCAAGCCATATTTTGGTTTGCCTCATATTTGGACCATGACTTAATGCTATTTGCTTTTCCTAGAGATTAGAATTGCCTTTCTTTTTTCTTGTTGAGAGAAGAAAGACGTGCCTATCCCCTAGAACTAGTCTTCTACCTATTTACTCATTTATTTAAAGCAAAGCATTCTCATGACAAATGATCGTTCTTCTTGGAAAACACACTGTCCTAATTTGGACTGGTTGCTTTCTATGCTTGCTGCACAGCTGACTTTCTTGGGTTCACTGTCCTTGTAATTTTCTTTCTTTAGAGACATGGTCTCGATCTCTCGCCCAGGTTGGAGTGCAGTGGCACGATCGTGGCTCACTACAGCTTGACCTCCTGGGCTCAGGCTCACGTCACTACCCCTGGATAATTTTTTTATTTTTTTTATTTTTGTGGAGATGGAGTCTCTTGCTATGTTTTCCAGGCTGGTCTCAAGCTCAAGCGATCATCCCGCCTCGGCCTCCCAAGTAGCTGGGACTACAGGCATGTGCCTACCATACCTAGCTAGTTTTTTATTTTCTTTGTAGAGATAGGGGTCTCGCTATGTTGCTCAGGCTGGTTTCAAGCTCCTGGCTTCAAGTGATCCTTCCACCTCGACCCCCCGAAGTGTTGGGATTACGGGCGTAAGCCAGTGTGATTGGCCCGTCTTAACCATTTTTGGGTCTTGTCTTGCTTTGTTTTTTTGAGGCAGGGTCTTACTCTGTAGTCGAGGCTGGAGTGCAGAGGCATGAACATACCTCACTAGAGCCTTGACCTCCTGAGCTCAAGCGGTCCACCAGCCTCAGTCTCCTGAGTAGTTGGGACCACAGGCACACCACTATCCCTGGCTAGTCTGTTTGTACAGATGGGGTCTTGCCATGTTGCTGAGGCTGGTCTCAAACTCCTTGGCTCAAGCAGTCCTCCTGCCTTGGCCTCTCAAAGTGCTTGGATTACAGGCATGAGCCATTATACCTGGCTCATCTTAACTATTTTTAACTGTAGAGTTCAGTAGCATTAAATACATTCACACTGTTATACAACCATCCCCACCATTCGTTTCTAGAATAACTCTTTTCATCTTGTAAAAACAACTCCCCTCCCCCGCAGCCCCTGGCAACCACCACTCTACTGTCCGTATCTATGAATTAAGTACTCCAGGTCCCTCATATAAGAGGAATCACATAGTATTTGTCCTTTTGTGACTGGCTTATTTCATTTAGCATAATGTCCTTAGGGGTCACCCATGTTGTAGCACGTGTCAGAATGTCCTTTAAGGTTATTGAATATTAAGGTTCAATAATATTCCACTCTAAGTATACACCAGATTTTGCTTATCCATTCGTCCATCAATGGACACTTCAGTTGCTTCCACATTTTAGCTGCTGTGAATAACGCTGCTATGAACGCTGGCATGCAAACATCTTTTCACCACCCTGCGTTCCATTCTTTTGGGTATATACCCAAGAGTAGAACTGCTGGGTCATATGGATCAGGCTGACTCTTATAGCAACAAACATTTTCAACTGGCACTCTGGGCAAGGCAGAGTTTCTACCGGGCAGCATAGCTCCTACACTCTAAGAGCGTACAGTGCAGAATGGGGAATTGAGATACTCGAGGAAGACCAATGTGATTTACCTACCAGACTTGAAGATGTGGATCAGACACATTAGCAGAGTGCCTAGTTCTTGGCAATAGAAAGTATGTTGCTGCTCACTCATTTCCACCTTCAGCTGTTTTGTAACAATGTCTTCTAAAAGAATACCCACCAGTTGTAATAGAAACCTTCCAAGAAACAAAAAGGGTGACAGTGAATTAGGTGACTACTATAAAGCACTTATGCCAAGTATATATGAAAATATATGTTGTAAATATAAAGTAAAAATAGAAGTAAAGTACATTAAACCGTTAAAGTGAAACGCGTAACACCATCGCCTTGGATACAGTCACTTTTCCTCTCTGTGTATCACCTTCCTCGCTGAGGATGAAATGGCAGGTAGTATTTTTTTAAGCTTTGTAAACTGTACACCATTACACAAATACAAGCTGATCATCTGTCATAGGAATTTAATGTACCATCAGTTTTAGCCAGCTGCTTCAATGCAACAGAGGGAAAGCCACGGGCTGCCTGCTGAACCCGCAAACAAAAAGGTGCCCAGCAGGCTTACTGGGCTTATCTCCATCGACAACACAGGGCATCTTCACTGACGACAAACCAAATGACGGCTGCATGAAGTCACAGCCACTCAGCCAGAAGTAGCACATTTGCAGCAGCAGCTCTAACTCAGTGAATGCTCAGAATCCAGCAGAGGTGGAGAGGGACCCATCTAGGCAGCAAGCATTTACGAGTGCCTGACCACTGTCCTGAGGGAGCTTCCCAACAATTTATGAGGGAAGACAGGATTTGATACTACAGGTATTTACTGGAGGCAGTCTGCCTTGCAGGGAGAAGTATTTTATTACTGACAGCGTGTAAAACTGCCGGCACATGGTGAGAATATAAGATTCACTTTCTGTGGCTTCTCTTGGGTTTTAACTTCCCTGAAGGCAATGCACGCCTACTGCCTGCCCCCAGGACAGCCACCCCACTGCCCTGCCCTACCTGAGCAAGCCACTGCTGTAGCATCTCTGCTGAGGACAAGAGACAGAACATGACAGAACCTCAAGAGAGGTATGAAACAGGAGCCACAGATAAGCCAGGACGGATTAGAAAATTACACTGATACAGACTTCTTTACCCAGCTCAGAACTGAAGCGAGACCAGGTGTTATTCCAGACTTAACTGATCATGAAATACCAAGTGACTTCCCAAAAGGCACGGGTTAGTTACAGGCTCAGATAGAAAGCATTACCTTGAAAATGTTTCTTCCGGCAAATTCTTTATTTGTTTCCCTTCACTGTGTTCTTCTAGTGCTGAATTACTGTCCCCATCTCTTAGCCTATTAATTACTGGACAGGAGATTAAATATGGAGAGAAAGAGAGCTCCTGAATACGAGAAAGAACAATATCTTCAGTTGACTGGGAAATCAGAACCCTCAAAATGGCCAGAATTCCTGATATCCACAGTTGAACAGTGCTCACAGATGCCTAAAATAAACAGAATAAATAAGTCATAGCTAAAGAAAAAAGGAAGATTAAATTTCCCCCAATTGCCAATTTTGTGGAAAAAAAAAATTACTCCTATTTTACTATCCTACCAATAAATCTTTCTATCACTGAGTCTCAAAGTGTGGTCCCAGAAAAGCAGCATTAGTATCACCTGGGAATTTGTTAAAAATGCAAACTCTTGGCTCGGTGTGGGAGCCACCTGTAATCCACCTGTAAACTTTGGGAGGCTGAGACGGGCGGATCACAAGGTCAGGAGATTGAGACCATCCTGGCTAACACGGTGAAACTCCGTCTCTACAAAAAATTAGCCAGGCACAGTGGCACACGCCTGTAGTCCCAGCTACTCAGGAGGCTGAGGCAGGAGAATCGCTTGAATCCAGGAGGCGGAGGCTGCAGTGAGCCGAGATCGCACCACTATACTCCAGCCTGGGCGACAGAGCAAGACTCCGTCTCCAAAAAAAACAGGCCGGGTGCAGTGGCTCACACCTGTAATCCCAGCACTTTGGGAGGCCAAGGTGGGCGGATCACGAGGTCAGGAGATCAAGACCATCCTGGTTAACATGGTGAAACCCCGTCTCTACTAAAAATACAAAAAATTAGCTGGCATGGTGGCGGGTACCTGTACTCCCAGCTACTTGGGAAGCTGAGGCAGGAGAATGGTGTGAACCCTGGAGATGGAGCTTGCAGTGAGCCGAGACCACACCACTGCACTCCAGCCTGGGCAACACAGCGAGACTCCATCCCCTGCCCCGCAAAAAAAAAAAAAAAAAAAAGGAAACTCTCAAGCTCCACCCAAACTGACTGACTCAGACATTCTGGGGGTGGTCCCAGTAATCAGTGCTTGAACAAGCCCTCTAGATTCATCTGCTGAGTCAGGCGAGAGACTCACCATTGTGTTTGGAGTGACGAACATACTCCGTAAAAGCATGTCCACCGGACGGAGGGAGGAAGGGGCCAAAATCTCAAATAATGTATTTAACACTCCAAGGGCTTCATGAGAGTCAATGTGCATCTGTGAAATTAGACACCACAAACATTTCTACATAAGCCAAAAGAAACGTCAGCTTCCTATACATCAGCTATGTAACTCCAGGGCAAATTGTCATAATTATCTCATCATCACGTTCCCTCATTTAAAAGCATTTTAAGTTCAGTGGTGAACCAAGCAAACATTTTTAGAACAACACTGTATCAGCTATATTTTTCCCATAACGGAAATCTTTTCATTTAGATTTTTATTACATAAATAATAAATGCTTTCTGTAAAAGACTCAAATATACAAAAGTGTGAAAAAAAATCAACTAGAACTGCAGCACCCTGATAAATCATTACCAACATTTTGGGGACCAGTCTTCCAAGCGTCCCTTTGTAAACATATACACGGGATGGTATGCACACTCTTTTTCTTTTTTTTCTTTTTCCGCACTCCATCCCTCCCCCAACAGTTGTAACAAATGCTAAGTCGTGTATATCCCTTTCTTAATCTCCCCCATGTTCCTATAGTCATATCCTTGCCCCCTCACACACACAGGTTTAGTTTTAGTTGTTTTTGAAAAACCATAAACATCTTTGCTTTTCTCACTTAACAGTGCATTGGAGAACTCCCAAGGCAACTGGCTGAACTTCCTTCCTCCCTCCCCTTCCTTCCTTCCATTTCTTTCATTTCCTTCCTTCCTTCCTTCCTTCCTTCCTTCCTTCCTTCCTTCCTTCCTTCCTCCCTCCCTCCCTCCCTCCTTCCCTCCCTCCTTCCCCTCTCCCTCTCCCTCTCTCTCCTCTCTCCCTCTCTCTCCTCTCTCTCTCTCTCTCTCTTTCTAACAGAGTCTCGCTCTGTCCCCCAGGAGTGCAACGACACACTCGTGGGCTCAAGTGATCCTCCTACTTCAGCCTCCTGAGTTAGCTGGGACTACAGGTGCACACCACCACACCCAGCTAGTTTTTGTATTTCTAGTAGAGACAGGGTTTCACCATGTTGCCCAGGCTGGTCTCAAACTCCTGAGCTCAAGCAATCTGCCTGTCTTGGACTCTCAAAGTGCTGTGATTACAGGCATGAGCCACTGCACCTGGCCAGAACATTTTTAATCATGCAAAATAACCCAAGCTAAAATAGTCTAAGCTTATACCACAGTGTGTTCAACCATTCCTGATTGATGGTGGGCACTGACTGTTTCCAATATTTGTTTCTACTGAGCGTGTATACACATAGCAAACAATTCTGCAAAGAGATGTGGTGTTTTTCAAGGCACAGATGTGAAGCTCACAACACTGGCCACATCTTACAAGAAGGGAACAATGGACCTTCTGAGCTCCAGGATTCCTGCACCCTGGACCCTCACCTGTGCCCACCAACTCTGCCTCCCCCCAGCAACTCTGGGAGAACCCACAGTGCTCTGTCATCCATGCAGCCAATCCTAACCCGTGTCTGTGAACACCACGACAGAGATTTGTTTCTCCTGTATCAGGAACCGATCCTCCCTGTTTGCTTCTGTCCTCAGGGTGGAAACAGGCCCTCATTTCTGCCAACTTAACCCCCTGCCGACTCCTCTCCTCCTCTGGCTACCGTCTTATTTCTCTGCTCCTTCAAGTAAAACCTTTTTCCAAGTCTCTCTCCTGTCCTTTCAGGAACACACTCCCATTAGGGTTTGGCTCCCTTTGCTCCTCCAAAAGCACTCATCAGTGCTCTCGGTGCTGCCAAACCTGTGCCAAGTTCCCAGGGTGCTCACAGCAGATGTCACCCTCCTGCACAAAATGCCTTTAAAAAAATCTTGGCTTTAGGAACCCCACACCTGCCTACTCCCCCTGCCCCAGCACTGGCTCCCCTCACCTCCCTGACCTTGGACCTGGGACTCAGCAGGCTCGGTATTCAAGTTCCTCCTCCTCTCCAGCCAGGCTGTGTCCACTGTGAGTGGACATCTCAGATGCTGACCCCCTGCCCCACAGTCTCTCGACAACTCTGGGCTCATACACCTGATGCTGGCCTCGCCTCATTAGGCACCTATGGGGTCTCAATTGCTACATCCAGACAATCTCTGACCTCCTGCTGCCCCCAATGTCTGCCCTACCTCGTCCACAGCCACCCTGTCCTCACCCTGAAATCACCCCCAATGCCCTGCTCTCTCTCACATTCCACATCTAAGTCAACAGCAAACCTTGCTGTTTCTGTTTTCACGCTGCCAAGGGATGCCACGTGGGCCATTCCACTTCACCACTGGGCCTCATTCGGGTGGCTCTGCTCTGCTCTCACCTCCCCCTCAAGATTACTCTCAACTCAGGATCCTGCTAAACACCACATCAGGGCAAACCCTCTCAAGGCTCCTCCATGCTGGCCTCACCCCACCAGGCCTCGCTCCCTTCCCTCCGCATAGCTGCCCCACTCCTCCACCCCCACTGCTTGTACCCTAACAGCACGTTCCCCCCAGGGCCTTTGCAGCTGTTTGCTCTTCTTGGAATGCTCCTCCCCCAGGTATCTCCTAGGCTTGTATCTTTCCTTTCTGCAAATTCACTCAAATGTCACCAGATCACCACAACGTTTCTCATCACCAACTGAACAATGCCACTCCGCCGCCGAAACCACCTAACTCTCTTCCCTCCGGGATTCTTCTGTACAGCGTCCCTGATCAGCTGCCATGGTAGAGACTTCACTCACTGGTTTTTCTATTGTCTGTCCCCTCACCCCATCCCAACAAAACCTTCACTCCAAGAAGGCGGGGGGTCTTTCTTGAATCTGCTCTGATCACTGATGTATGTACTGCCAGTAACAGGATAGTATCTAGCACTACTTCTGAATGCAACAGGCACCTGTGCTGAGCTACCTGGCCGGGGCTGTGCTACGCATTTCATAAATGTTTTATCGCACAATTTCCATTGCGGCAGAAATTAAGTCAGATATTTACTATGCATTCAGGCCTTCAATCTCCACTCTACTGAGATTATGCACAGAAGATAATGGAATAAAGCTTCCAGAGCACCATTCTAACACCATCTGTGGGCAGGGAGACCCTGACCACGCTAAAACTGCTGTCAGTCTCACCAGAAGCCCAGATCCCTGTTCCATTGTCTAACTGGTCTCAGGATAACATTCTATTATGAAATCAGGATGGGGGTGCAGTCATGAAGGCAGTAACCATCAATATCACATGTCTCTGGTTTAAATCAAATGCAAAAAACCACGGACTACTTGTACTATACAGAGTAGTTGTTTATTGTGTATAATCAAGATGAACAAACATGTATTTGCTGAGTCCATTTAAAAGGCAACCTCAAGCCGTGCCAGGCCGCTCATGAGATTTTCTGGCGGAGCTGCCTTGAGGAGGACGCACCACCTTCTCTGTGAGATAGAGATGCTGCTACACTGGGGGCACAGTGTCCTGTGCCTGACTGGGGGCCTGTTGCTTCCAAAATTGGTACTGCCAGGCCATTTCCTTCCACTGCATTTGTGGAAACAACAATTCATGTCATTTGATCATAGAAATTCTGATTAGTGATGAATAGGCCAGGTGAGGTGGCTCACACCTGTAATGCCAGCACTTTGGGAGGCCAAGGTTGGTGGATCACTTGCACCCAGGAGTCTAAAACCAGCCTGGGCAACACAGCAAGACCTCGCCTCTACTAAAAATACAAAAAACTAGCCAGGCGTAGTGGTGCACACCTGTGGTCCTTGCTACTCGGGAGACTGAGGTGGGAGAATTGCTTGAACCTGGGAGGCGGAAGTTGCAGTGAGATTACACGACTGCACTCTAGCCTGAGTGACAGAGCGAGACCCTGTCAGAAAGGAAAGAAAGAAGGAAAAAGGAAAGGAAGGGAAAGGAAAGGAAAGGAAAACTGCTAAATTACAAGTAGTAAGGTAACAAAAACAAAAATGTAACCACCAAATAAAACACTGCGTTGACCAGAATGCAGGAGGCAGTATAGGAGGTAAGGGTTCGGGCTTTAGAGTCAGACTTGGCCCGCCCTCACCCCAGCACTCTAAAGCTGTGTGCTGCCTGATCGCCTCCATAACCTCTCTGAGTCATGAGTTCCCCCCGTAAAGGAGGTGGGCAATACCAACCTGAGATGGCATTATGAGAAGAAATGAAGTCAGTTGCCCCATGACTAGCATGGAGAACTGCTATCAAAGCACAGATTAGGATTGAAGGAAGAGCTGATTCCAGCCACCCACCTTTCACAAGGACCTTAAGCTACCATCACTATGCAACAACGAGCCAAGGCTGCGGGGACAAACCTGCTGTTTGGCTAACATTGGGAGGATGATGTCAGCTATCTGTCGAGACAGTCGCTTCCACTTGTCTTCATTCTCCTTGTGGCACTGCTGCAGGACGAGAATGAACATCTCCAACACCTATAAGAGTGTGCACAATTAGAGAGTCTGCTGCCTAGAGGCGCCTTTCCACCCCCATGTGTCCATCTGTTACACTTGTCCCAGCTCAGCTTGAAGACTCCAGGATCCAAACAGATGTGATCCCCACGAGGACAGGGGGACACGGATGCAATCCCCACTCTATGACATGAGAAATGCAGGGGAATCAGAACGAAACACGAGTTCCTCTAGGACACATGCAAGCTGCACACTTTGCTCAGGAGGACTTGCCATCATTGTTATTTGGATAGAATTTATAATATTTCACAATCAGAGAAAAGGCACAGCATGAAAAAAATAAATGTATATTAATCTTTGGCAAAATTCAAACACAGCCTTGACTAAACTATTCTGCAGGCGGCTCACCGCCTTTGTGGAAATTCCCTTCAATTCTGTGTTCTCTGCAGAGGCAATCTACTGAACAGCATCTCCTTTCCGGAAGTGTGCACAGTTGAGCACAAGTTTATTAGTGATCACTTTTACGCAGAGATATCCAGAGCTCACTGAACATGCAGCTGATGAGCTCTTCTCCAGGACACCCACCCACCCAGCCAGCTCTGCCTGCAGCCACCTGCTTGCCAGTTGCTCATTTTCAGACCTCTTTATGATACATGTACTTTTGCATTGCAATTATGTGATTTAATTAGGCATTAAGTATTTAAATACTACAGGAGTTAATTAAAATATGAATGAACAAAGAAAGTGCTGCTTCTTATGAGAAAAGCTATGGCTTCATAAAGATTCAAAGACAAACAGCTAAAAAGAATTGACAAAATAAGCGAGGGCTACACAATAGTACAAGCTGAAAGAAAAGAGAAGTCATTAAAAAAGAGAGATTTCTACACTCAGTTTTCCTCAAAATGTCTTTGAATTCTTATGCCACCTTAAGAAAACAAAACCAGAAACTAGCTCAAAGAAAAAGAACTTAGCCCTATGTCAAAATAGTGGTAAATAAATATGCAAATAAAGTTTTTATTTCAGAGTGAGATTTCTATCATTTTAGGTTTCTACCATCTTGACCAACACTGTCAACTGATTTTTGGTCCTCGTTTTGGAAAAGAGGGCCTCACTATCTTGAACGATCTTGTGACTCTCAGACCAGGAGTCAGGTGAACCCCTGTGGCTGTACCCACTTTAAAGATAAACACTAGGCCGGGCGCGGTGGCTCACGCCTGTAATCCCAGCACTTTGGGAGGCCGAGGCAGGCGGATCACTTGAGGTCAGGAGTTTGAAACCAGCTTGGCCATCATGGTGAAACCCCATCTCTACTAAAAATACAAAAAAAAAAAAAAAAATTAGCTGGGCATGGTGGTGCATGTCTGTAATCCCAGCTACTCGGGAGGTGGAGGCAGGAGAATCGCTTAAACCCGGGAGATGGAGCTTACAGTGAGCCAAGATCATGCCACCGCACTCCAGCCTGGGCAACGGAGTGAGACTCCATCTCAAAAAAAAAAAAAAAAGGAAGGATAAACACCAATGATACCTCCTGCCACCACGCCTGTCCCCCGCCCCCACCTCCCCCTGCACCCGCCGCTGCCCCAGCATCTCCCCAGGCCTCAAAAAGCTCAAACCTAGTTCAAAGTAGCACGGTTAACAGTGAGTGTTACCACATGGCACTTCCTTCCATCTGTACGGGTCAATAAAGTATCCACGACAGTTCCAACACACATTCTTCTTACCTGATGGTACTGGATGAGTCTCAGTAACATTGATACCACCACTTCTTTTTGGGTTTCAAGCTCTTTTCCTGCATCAGCTTTATTTGTTCCTCTTAATACAAAAAGGTCATGGACTATGGGCTGCAGAGCCGGTATGGCTGTGGGGACAAAAGGGTACCCTCATCAGGCATTTCATGGAAATTACATTTGGAAAACTGCTCTCAACATCTACAAAATGATATCAAGAAATAAAGAAAACCCTTACACATACTTGGTTTATGGTAAGAGATGAATTAAGGTTATCAATCATTATACCATTGTGGAAGATCAAAGCTTTTCCTCTGAACACCGATCATTTTGTGATGGCTTCTAAAAAAGGAAAAAAAACCTAGGGCTCCTGTAATTTAACACCACTTCTGAAAAAAGGTGACTCAAATTCAAAAGTCAATTTGAAAATGATAAAACTTCCCAAATAACCAAAACAGCACCATTCCTGGTCTCGAGAATAATCTATTTGATTCATCTGAAAAGACAATAAAAACTTCCACATAATACATTTAGTCAAAGCCACTGGATTATTATGCTTTTTAAGTAAACTCACTCTCTCATTAGATAGATAAGGGACTTTCCCCCAGGTCTTATTTTGGTCTAAAACAGGAGTCAAAATAAATTAATTGGTCTACTGTGACCACATATAAAAAAAAATAAGAAATGCCTTTCATTGGCACACAGGTACACTCTGCCCCTCAGTGTCACGCGCACACAGGAACACTGACCCCTCAGTGACACGTACACACACAGGAGCACACACACACACACACAGAGGCACACTCTGCCCCAGTGTCATGCGCACACAGGACCATATCCTCTCTGACCCTCTCACAGATGACCAAGTAAAAGAGAAAGAGAAAAAGTAACTTGCCCCAAAACACAGTGGAGGTGTCACGCATGCACACACGAGCACACGCACACAGAGGCACACTCTGACCCTCAATGTCATGCGCACACAGGAACACTGACCCCTCAGTGACACGCACACACACACACAGAGGCACACTCTGACCCTCAATGTCATGTGCACACAGGAACACTGACCCCTCAGTGACACGCACACACACACACAGAGGCACACTCTGACCCTCAATGTCATGTGCACACAGGAACACTGACCCCTCAGTGACACGCACACACACATGAGCACACACACACAAAGGCACCCTCTGACCTCTCAGTGACATGCACACACAAGAACACTCACTGACCCAGTGACACACACACATACACACACGTGAGGCACCCTCTGACCCCTCAGTGAAGGGCACACTGCAACCCTCTTTGACACACACGCACAAACACTCTGACCTCTCAGTGACACACTCTCTCCAGCCCTGAGACATGCACGCAGAGCCCTGAGACTCACTGACCCTTCGGTGGTGCGCACACATGGGTATCCTCTCTGACCCTCTCACAGACGACCAAGCTTCCCAGCGCAAAGTACTGGCTTTGGCTGCCTACTGATTTTCTGTCCAAAGACCCTCCAAGTGCAGGAAACCAAACACCTATGCCTTTAATAATCTATACTTTGGCAGTGTGAACCTGAAGCCATTGTGAAGCCATGGCAAAGACTAACTGGCTTAGCTCTGTAAAGCTAAGGCCTTGACTGAGAGGTCAGCCAAGGCCCTGCCTCGCCACACAGCATGGTTGATGTTCTTCTGCACACACGCTGAGTGGAAAAGACTCTATGTAGTAGTGCCATTCTCACATCTAGGGGTTTGCAAGGGTCTTAGGATGTGTCCCTGTCAAAGTTCAAAAGCCTACGGATTCCAGCAAAGGAGTCAGGGAGGGGTCAATAGGGCAATGCTGGAAGACCAGTTCAAAAAGCTCAAAGAAAGATTTACAGCTCATTCATAAAACCAGGCTAGCTCCTTCCACAGGCTGGGGGCTTGCACAGCTGGCCATCTCCTGGAGCCCTGTCTTTATTTAAGCTCCAGCAAAATAATCATCAGGCAAAACAGAAAGCCCTGAACCCAAGTCAAACTGTATCTCCAATACCACCTGGATGAGAGATCAAAATTTAATTCACAGCAAGTTCGACTGAAGAAATTTTAGTGTTTCATCGCTTCTCGGCCTTTGGGCTAAGATCAGGTGAAGAACTTTTAGTGTTTCGTGTGAATGAACAGGAACTTTATATTCAGAATCTATCTGTACCTTAGGCTATCTTAATGTTTCTTGAACTTTTTTTCCCTGAGAAGATTACAAATTGCTGAGAGTAAAGAATATGCTCTCTTCTCTTTTGAAACGTCTCTAACCAGTACATTCACATACACAGACACACAGACACATATGCAGAGCCTGAGACGCACACGGCCGCCACTGACAAAGTTGAAAGTGGGTGTATGAAAACGAACACTGCCGGCCGGGCGCGGTGGCTCAAGCCTGTAATCCCAGCACTTTGGGAGGCCGAGGCGGGTGGATCACGAGGTCAGGAGATCGAGACTATCCTGGCTAACATGGTGAAACCCCGTCTCTACTAAAAATACAAAAAACTAGCCGGGCGTGGTGGCAGGCGCCTGTAGTCTCAGCTACTTGGGAGGCTGAGGCGGGAGAATGGCGTGAACCCGGGAGGCGGAGCTTGCAGTGAGCCGAGATCACGCCACTGCACTCCAGCCTGGGAGACACAGCGAGACTCCGTCTCAAAAAAAAAAAAAAACAAAAAAACAACAACAACAAAAAAAAGAAAACGAACACTGCCAAGCACATCATGACACTGAAGACGACAGTGAAAGATGTGTCCCATTACCGTGTGTCACAGCCTTCCTTCCACTGGCCATGATGCCATCACAGAGCTGAATGATTTTAGGAATTCCAATGATCTGTTTTGAATGATAGCGTTCATAAGACAGTAATACCAAGAAGAAAAAGATGTTTGGAATGATTGCCTCTGATTCCCTAGAAACAAAAACATCCATTTAGACCTTTCTTTTAAAATTAAGATACATATCAATATAAGCAACATAAAATAATTCATGAGGGCACATGAAGCTAACAGGTGTCAGTGATCTACTCTAAGCCCATCCCTGCCACAGTGCATCCCATCTGTGCCCTTGTGCAGAGCCGGGACAGGTGTAAAGGTTCAGAGGGAGCAGGTAGAAGGCACCTGACGGCACAGAGGCACAGCAGCTACAATCCTCCTAGCTCTCTCTGCCCCTTTGCTCTTGTAGAAATTGAAACTCAAAAGAGAAAAAGTAACTTGCCCCAAAACACAGTGGAGGTGTCACGTGATTAGAACAAACACTATGCTTCCAGACCCCAGGGAATCTGGGAACACTTTCCTTCTGCACTAAGTTTTCCTAACTACAGTATTTATTAAGTATTTCAGGTACTAAAGAATTTTAACTTTCAATCATTATAAACCTGTAATGGACTAGCAAGAAGTATTAAAACCTCAACATCTAGCAAAAAAAAGCTGCAGAGAATACAAGTGCATAATAATTACTAAAGACAACCTTATATAAAAACTGCTTTCTCTAAGAAGATTTAAAAACTAGTGCTCCACCACAAGATTTCATTCTGCCATCTGTCAACATAATTAAATGCTTTGAAATGTGCAATGAAAACTGACAACATATGGAATTTTCAGATATGTAACTACTTCCAAACAAGTCTTGAGATATACATTAATTTTTAAGAGAAGCAAAAATGCACAGCATGTTAATCAGATTTCCATTTAAAGAAAACAGCAAAAATGCCTAACAGTAGTTTAAACATTCATCTTAATAACCTAAATTACATGTAAGTACACAAGAAGGAGAAAAAACTCTAAAATAACAAAATGCTATTACCTGAACTGGCCCACTTCAATGTATTCGAACTGTTTCAATACAAAGCCAATAAACACCTACGGGAAGGAAAGTAAAATTTTACATCAATAATAGGATTAAAACGTAAAAACCAGGTTTCTTTTCCTCCTGCTTATCTGCACAAATTTTTTTTTTTTTTTTTTTTTTTTTTTTTTTTTTTTTTTGAGACAGAGTCTTGCTCTGTCGCCCAGGCTGGGGTGCAGTGGCCGGATCTCAGCTCACTGCAAGCTCCGCCTCCTGGGTTTAGACCATTCTCCTGCCTCAGCCTCCCGAGTAGCTGGGACTACAGGCGCCCGCCACCTCGCCCGGCTAGTTTTTTGTATTTTTTAGTAGAGACGGGGTTTCACCGTGTTAGCCAGGATGGTCTCGATCTCCTGACCTCGTGATCCGCCCGTCTCGGCCTCCCAAAGTGCTGGGATTACAGGCTTGAGCCACCGCGCCCGGCCTATCTGCACAAATTTTAAATGAATTTCTTGACAGCTGATAAATTGGACTATAAGCATAACTCTATTCTGAAATCAGCCTAGATAACTGTAGAACACCTCCAGGAATCCCCTCAACAACTTTACTACACACTGAGGCGAAACCTCATTGGAAAAACAAGTAATAAATTCCAAGCGACATCAGACAATACCCAGAAGTACACCTTGGGGACTCATCTGTTCCCATTAATGGCAGACAGGGTAGCAGATTCCCTGAAACTGGTTTGGTAATAAGATCCCCAAAGGAGTCGACCTTCTTCCTCCCACCATCTGAGAGGCAACACGCAAGGGCCGCACGGGAGCCAGCTTTGTGTCACACTGGTATTCTACGCAGCTGTCTGCTTTCCCAACCTGATGAGGAGCTTCCACCGATAAAGCATGGAGCACATGGCCCGGCTTTCTCAGAGCCTCTGCGCGGAATGCAAACATACAGCAGGTGCTCGGTAAATCATTATCAGCATAGAGTTCAATGGCTTGTCTGTTCTAGTTCTATTCTTGTTCATAAAACTGTCACTGTATTGAATCTTAAGAACTGGGAGAAAGGGGATCGGCTGATGAAAGGCAATCGGAACAAACATGAAACCAGAGCGCTCACAGCAGGAATGACCTCACACCACCACAAAGGGGCAGCTGGACATGAGCCTCGCGGGCAGGGGCACCGGGACCCAGAAGAAAGCACAGGCCAAAGATGAATTCCACATGCCTGCAGGGCCGCAGGCAGCACGGGGGAGCCTCAAGGCTGTCCTCCCTCAACATGGAAATATCACATGGAGATTGCAGACAAATATAATAAAGCAACAGAATATTCTACATTGAAGAAAAAGCTCCAGTAGAACGACTAAAGAAAGAATTTGATAAAACATTCAAGTCCACCCATTTTATGTTAGAGTGGGGAGTTGCCTTTTTTCCCTACTAAAGACAGGCCCAAGGAGACCATAGTCTGTAACTACCACATGAGAAAATCAGTTCCTACCCATGACGAGTCAGAACCACAGGTTGTTATTATTATTTTGAGACACAGTCTCGCTCTGTCTCGCCCAGGCTGGAGGACAGTGGCACAATCTCAGCTGACTGCAACCTCCATCTCCCGGGTTCAAGTGATTCTCCTGCCTCAGCCTCCCAAGTAACTGGGATTACAAGCACCTGCCACCACACCCAGCTAATATTTTTGTACTTTTAGTAAAGATGGGGTTTCATCATGTTGGCCAGGCTGTTCTCAAACTCCTGAGCTCAAATGATTTACCTGCCTCGGCCTCTCAAAGTGCTGGGATTACAGGCATGAGCCACTGTGCCCGGCTAGAACTAGAGATTATGATTATTACTATTATTTTAGAGACAGGCCTTGCCATGTTGTGCAGGCTGGACTCAAACTCCTGGACTCAAGTGATCCTCCCGCCTCAGCCTCCTCAGTAACTAGGACTACAGAGGTGTGCCACCATGCCCAGTTAGAACTGGGAAATTCTGAAGAAAAGGTAGACTGTAGTCTTTGTTCTCACTAGAATGGAACAAATCAGGGTTCTGGCTTCCCTTGGGGTACCCTGCCCCACTGAGAGCCTGCTCCTCTCAGCCCCTGCTTGCCCATAGCCATAGACCAGGGCTTCTCCCCAGGCAGCCTCCTAGTGTCAAAGGAAACGAAAAGAAGTTCCCAATGCATGTTTCCTGAGGAGAGCAATGGCCCACTGAGACAGATTTTCTTCAGATAGGTTTTGTGAACAAAGGTTCAAAGCATCAAGCCAAGGCAAAGCCCACCCCTAGATGCCTCTTTCATTAAAAGCAGACCCCAGGCCGGGCGCGGTGGCTCACGCCTGTAATCCTAGCACTTTGGGAGGCCGAGGCAGGTGGATCATGAGGTCAGGAGATAGAAACCATCCTGGCTAACATGGTGAAACCCGGTCTCTACAAAAAATAAGCCAGGCGAAGTGGTGGGTGCCTGTAGTCCCAGCTACTTGGGAGGCTGAGGCAGGAGAATGGCGTGAACCCGGGAGGTGGAGGTTGCAGTGAGCTGAGATGGCACTACTGCACTCCAGCCTGGGCGACAGAGCAAGACTCCGTCTCAAAAAAAAAAAGACAAAACAAAAAAAAGCAGACCCCACCTCAATACCCATGGTGGGAAATCAGTGTTGACCACGTGCCCTCAGTTCTCCTAGGGAAACAGACCCTTTCAGATGAGTCACGGTACTGACAGAATTAACAGATTTATGTCTAGAAGGAAACAGAGAAGTGTAATATTTCTATCTCAAAAATATTCCTACCCCACATAAGGAAGTAGCCCAAGATCATGGGTCAAAGATGACAGTTAAATTTTGACTATGAAAAGGCAGTGATTTAACTGGCACGAATCTTGAGGAAACTGTGCATCACGAAGGGACATGACTAGCCAGAATCTAGTGCCCACAGCAACTGCAGGAGGAGGGCAACGCAGCCAAGAGGGGAAGAGTGCAAATGCTTGTTTGTGCAGAGCCACGCGGCTCCCACGTGGACTCCAGGAGCGTGGGTCTCAGTTACTGTCCGGCTAAATTCCATTCCTTTTTAAAGAGGTAAGCTAACCTGTTAGATAGCCTGAAACTGCAGATGATCAATTATAGTCATAATTGATAATCCATTTAAACTAACTCTCTAGATTTTGCAAAAATGTTCCCCAAACAATAAATCTTAATTAAATCTCACAATTTAAATTCAAACTTATTTTGGAGGGGAGGCGAGTGGATGGGACAAACCTTTGGAAATCCCTAACAGCCAACCCCAGGTTAGCCTTGAGTCCAGGGAGCTGGGGCAAGGATGCCGACTTGCTGAGGCTGGCTATGCCCCGGGCCTTGTACTAGCTAAGTGCATGAAAAACATAAGCAGCAGCAATTGATGGGGGGTGGGGAAACACAGTTCACATTTCTTTAAAGTAGATTTCAGTGTCTTTCAGGGTAATTTGTACTAAATTAGGTACAGGTATGATGGATGAAAGATTAAAAGCGACAAACCTGATCTGAATCCAGAAGACAGTAATTAACCCGTAACTGAACCAGCTGCGCCAGCAAATCTAAAACCTGCTTCTGTAACTGCACAGATGTTGTTGTCGTGTACTGTTTTAAAGCTTTTATAACAAGAGGTTCAAACAAACGAATGTGATTATGAATAGCATTCTATAAAAAAACAAAAGAAAGAAAGAAAGAATCCATAAGTGAGCCTTCAACCAAAAGCTTCAAGCAAAATACCTGGGAAGTCTCAGCTCCAGTTTCATCTCTAGCACTGACACGCCTGAGTTCACACGCCACAAACGGCACCATTTACCTTATCTGCACGGTTCTTTGTGACACTTGTGAGGTTCGTCTTCAACTGGGTAGACACTTTCTGGAGGACATCAAACCATCTGCCAAATGGGAATAGAAGGGAAGCAGACAATGAGAATATCTTTAAATAATCTCCTCTGCACTCAGATATACTCCTGTTCAAACCAATTTCACATTCACACGATCACAACATGTCAGACTGAGAAACAACTTGAAAGGCCACTCAGTGTGGCAGCATCACCCTCTCGAGAAAATGACACTCTATTTACAGTTTACAGCTGCCTGACAGCCATCAAGTCTCGTCACCTGTGGAAGGCTACTCAAGTCTGAGCTTTTTACTGCTACAGGAAACTGACTACTCAGCCCAGTCTTAAGTGAGACTTGAGAGAAAGGTGAAGGTCATTTAAAAGATCAGTAATTTAGAAGAAATCACAGGATTTTTTTGGAGGATAAGCCTTGAAAATATTTACATCAATGATATCCTTTCTAAGAAACATATATGAAATTAACCCAAACATGCATACACTCACTTGCTTATTAATACCCCAAATGGTTACAGAAAGCACTGAAACAGACTTATTCCTGAAACTGGAATACACAGTAAGTACATCACTAACATACAGCCTGGAACATGGGTATTTTCCTTGACTCCTGACTCTAGTGTTTCAATTGTAGCTATTTAATCATTACATTTATAAAAGGAAAAACAAGGGATTCTATTATTGCTACTATACAGATTAGTAACTCAAATACCTGTTGATACTTATGGCAATTTAAGAAGTCCTGTATTCCAGGCATTAAAGACACAAACATAAATTTAAGTAAAAAGAGATTTCTAGTCATAAAGTTGACAAAACACAAGGTAACATATCCAAGATGCTTCCATGACCTTCATACACCTCTGAATACCAGCACTACTGTGCTGCAATGAAGCTGTTCTTTCATCCTTGTTACAGGCCTGAAAAGTGCCACCAACACATGCCACACCACTCTACAGGGCCTGTGCTTTGAACGGGTGGGGACATTATGAACTGCCTTCTGGTTTGCTGACACACTTTGGCAATGAAAGCTGGCTGCTTCTCAGCCCACTCAGTGTTCCTCCTCCTCTACCCCCACCTCTGAGATGTGTAAGTCCCAAGCCCATCTCACTCACTGGCCACACACTTCTTGAAAGGCCGGGCTATGCCTTAAATCATCTTTGCATCAACCATATTTCCTAGAGTTCTTTGAATACAGCAGACTATTAGAAGATGTTGGCTAACATTTTTCGTTTTTATTCTTTTACAAAGTATTTCCTGCTTGCTCTTTTGTGCTTCCACCAACGACAGCATTCTTGCCACAACTGTTACCCCGAGGTGTCGTGCTCCTGCTCCGCCTGCACCATGTTCCTCAAGCTGGCGTCAGCGAGGGCCTGGGTGAAGTGGGTGTACGGGGCCATGAAGCAGTAGTGGTACAAGCCTGGCCTCACACTGGAGGAGCCAAGGCGCTGTGCTCGGCCTTGTGACTTGCTGGGGTTGGATGATAAGCCGTCAAACTGGGAGGCCAAGTTTGTCCCAAAGAGAGTCTTCAACAACTATAGTGAAAAAATTGAAGCACAAACAACGTGGCATGAACAACACTTTAAGAATCTCCCACACAAATATCAAATCCATCTGTAAATAACTGGATACGTTAGCAAAGATTCACAATGTGAAATTCTTCCTGTGAATCACTATTATTACCTCGGCGAGATATTGTATGAAGTGCTGTTTGTACCTTAAATAAGAGTTTTGGGTTTCCTTGCGATTCTAAATGAGATTGAGCACGCTAAACAAAAACCCCGAGGGACTGGAAGTTAACGAGTGAGGATGCAGGGGAGCTTCTGATGTCCTTTGCTCTCCACAATGACAGACCTCGTCCTCCTGGGGAATGACGGGAAGGTCGGCCTCTTGGCTCAATCATGGAATGAGCCGAAAAGTGCTATGCTGGACCCCACAATCCTCCCAGCTGATTACGCCACCAGCACCTGCTGCTTAAGGAGTAGCAGCATTTTGTCGTCATACCTGAAAGTCTTAACAGAATAGGAAAAGAATGAAGCTCTTACTTGTTGAACACAAACAGTTGCCATCATTGGTTCTCGACTAAAGCAGGATTTCAGGTATCCTAGGATCTCCTCAACACACTGTGGAAAGAACAGTGAGACCGTAAGTGACTCAGAGATGACCCATTATTGTACGAATCCTAGACAGAAATCAAAGGTACAAGATAACTTCCATTTAAAGAGTGTAAATAGTAGAGCAAAATCAGAGGAAAGTTTTCCATTTCTTATTTGAACAGAGTAAGTCTTGAAATCCAAGTTACATACATTACAACCATTCTTTCACATACCTACGTATCTGTTCATTCACTCATTAATTCATTAAACTGTTATCAAATACCTATCGTCTACTAGGTATCCAGTCCTGTTCTCAGGGCAGGAATTCAGAAGTGCGCAAAGCAGCTAAGAGCCCTGCATCTGTAGAGCCCCTGAATATGTTCAGTGAACACAACTATGATACAGCAATGTGTGATTTACCACAAATCAGTCCTAGAATTATCTTATAGTGATAGACAAAAATGACCAAACAACTACCTTAACGTTACTATTCTCACAAGAATTTTTATCAACATCTATAACAAGATGTACAGCACCCAATGTCCTTTACAAGAATCAAGAAGGGGCTGGGAGCAGTGGTTCACACCTGTAATCCCAGCATTTTGGGAGGTCGAGGCAGGTGGATCACTTGAGGTCAGGAGTTCAAGACCAGTCTGACCAATATAGTGAAACCCCATCTCTACTAAAAACACAAAATTAGTCAGGCATGGTGGCGCACACCTGTAATCCCAGCTACTTGGGAGGCTGAGGCAGGAGAATCGCTTGAACCAGGGAGGCAGAGGTTGCAGTGAGCCGAGATGGCACCATTGCACTGGAGTTGTTACCTGGACAACAAGAGTGAAAGTCCATCTCAAAAAAAAGAAGAAAGAAGAAGATGCTAACTCGAAGAGTGCCACCAATCTAGGCATTCAGAATGCACAGCCTGTCTCACCACTGCCTGGCTAATCATGAACCGGTTTCCAACAGCTGCTAAAAGCCAACACCAGTTAGACTGAAAATGCCTCTCTCTCCACTTGTTCAACAAAATATCCTCTACTAATAAGCAATAGATTCTTGTTGGTTTCAAATATTCAAGGGCCACACATTTTTAAAATTTTGATTTACTCAAATTATATTCTAAATGTTTAAGGTTGTTCTTGTCAGAATTGAATTTGTCACATGTCACTTTTTGTTTCTACTAGCTCCCAGCAGATATCTAATACATGCTTACTGAAAAAATTACAAATAGAGCCTGTGAATCACTATTTGTCTAACAAAGAACTTTAACAAATGTGTATGGAATGCTTTGTGTGCACCAGAAACGGAAGCCCTGGGAAAGGTGAGAAAGCATGCTGTTTCTGGCCTTTCAAGAGCTCCCCAAGTACCAGGGAACCAGGGCTCTGCTACAAATACTAATATCCAATAAAACAGAGCGAGACTTCCAGTACTGAGCACAATGAGAGTGAGGAACTGGGTTTACCCTCCTGTTTGAAACAAACAAAGTCAACCAAAAAACAAAACAGACAAAATCCAGAGTCCTTAAGACACTGGACATCAGCCATGAAGGACAGTGATCCCTGGGAGACGAGAGATAAAGTGAGCCCCACAGCTGCCCCACCTCACTTCTTCTTTTTTTTTTTTTTTTTTTTTTTTTTGAGACGGAGTCTCGCTTTGTCGCCCAGGCTGGAGTGCAGTGGCGCGATCTCGGCTCACTGCAAGCTCCGCCTCCTGGGTTTACGCCATTCTCCTGCCTCAGCCTCCTGAGTAGCTGGGACTACAGGCGCCCGCCACCGCGCCCGGCTAATTTTTTGTATTTTTAGTAGAGACGGGGTTTCACCGTGGTCTCGATCTCCTGACCTTGTGATCCGCCCGCCTCGGCCTCCCAAAGTGCTGGGATTACAGGCGTGAGCCACCGCGCCCGGCCCACCTCACTTCTTTAAGAGAGTTCCTAGGCTGTGGCACAAGGAGGAGGGACAGGCAACCCTCTGAATTGAAGAGGTGCTGAGAATCTAAGGAGACCAAGATAGCCACAGTTTATAGGACAGAGCACCAGAGAAGAGAGGACAAGACAGAGAGAGCCTTGGAGATCGGGGAAGGTCCCCCTCGAGTACTCAGCAGAACTGTGTGTGTGAGGAAACTCCCTGAGGCCACAGAGGGAAGCATCGGAAAGGATCAGAGGGAGCGGCGCTCGGGCACTCACACAGGGCTAGAAACAGTCACCGTTCTCAGCAGGCAGACTGGAAAACCCGAACTTTCTGGTTCATTAGGTAGAGTACTCATTATAAAGCAAGACCCAAAAGAGTAAACCATCTACATGTAACTCAACTAACCTCAGAGCAAAACTCAAGAAGATCTCTGTGAACACAAAAATGTCTAGCATCCAGCAAAGTAAAATTCACAATGTTGGGCATCCAACCAAAAATTGGCAGCGATGCAAAGAGGCAGGAAAGCACAATCCACAACAAGGAGCATCAATAGACCAATCAAAAACACCGAGAACCAGGAAGTTATTAGAAGATCTTAGAACTAGCAGAGAAAGACATTAAAACAGTTATTACAACTGTGTTCACAAAGCTAAGTAGAGACACAGGGAGAAATTTTTAAAAGACCTAAATCAAACTTATATAGACAAAAACACAATTAGTGATATACACTGAACAGGGGCCAGTCAAGGTAGCTCATGCCTATAATCCCAGCACTTTGGGAGGCTGAGGTGGATGAATCACCTGAGATCAGAGTTCAAGGCCAGTCTGGCCAACATGGGGAAACCCCATCTCTAATAAAAATACAAAAATTAGCTAGGTGTGGTGGCACGTGCCTGTAGTCCCAGCTACTTGGGAGGCTGAGGCAGAACAATTGCTTGAGCCTGGGAGGTGGAGGTTGCAGTGAGCCGAGATTGTACCACTAAACTCCAGCATGGGCAACAGAGTGAGACTGTTTCAAAAAAAAAAAAAATACTGGACAGGATTAACAATAGATTAACAGATAAACAACACATTAGACATCGTAGAAGAAAAGTTAGAGAACTTGCAAACACAATAATAGAAACTATAGAAAACAGAAAACACAAAAAACACTGAAAAGAGCATCAATAAGCTATGGGACAACACTAAGCAATCATTCAGGAAATCACAGCCCCTTTAAGAGAGGAAAAAAAGGAGGGGAACAGGGCAGAAAAAAATCTTTGGGGAAATAATGCCCTAAAATTTTCCAAACTTTAAAAATACTATGAAGCCACAGACCCAAGCTCAATAAACCCAGGCACAAGAAACACAAGATATAAAAAAACTACATCAGGGCATATCATTACCAAATCACCCCAAATAGACAGTATAAAGTCTGTCACCCACGCTGGAGTGCAGTGACACGACCATGGTTGTCTGCAGCCTCAACCTCCCGGGCTCAGGCAATCCTCCCACCTCAGCCCCGAGTAGCTGGGACCACAGACGCATGCCACTGTGGCCAACTATTTTTGCTTTTGTTTTTGTTTTTGTAGAGACGGTTTCCCGATTTGCTGATAAAGTCTTAAAATAAACCAGACAAAACATATAAAATGGAACAGTAAGGAGTTACATGAAAAACCGTGTATAATATAATGCAAAAAGAAAACTCCAACACATAATACATTTCAAATACGTATAAAAATAAGTACGGAATAAATAAGGATTAGAAGACAAGAAAAACAAAACATTACCTGTAAAGAATGTGGAATTATTATTTTTTATTCCTAGTGTTGCTATTTAGAAAAAGAAAATGATTCTATTTTAATTCTAAGGTCTCTGTGCCTTTAAATCCTGGAACGAGGTAAACTCACAGAAGTCTGAAGAAAACTTGTTCATACCCGTCACCACAACAAGCTCACCTCTCCAGCTACACTTGTGCTCAGACCCCAACACCCAGCCCCGCACACATCCAGAGGCCTACACATGTCGGTGCAGGGGCTCTGATGCCTTCACCTAAGCAAGGTCACAGATAAGGCTCAGTAGTTTGTGTATCTCAAGGCTGGCCTGACAATCTGAGCATCTGCATATCTTTCCAGCTGCCTCGGAACTGCTGTGTGGCAGAAGAGATCTCAAACCTTGCTATGCTGTGAGTTAGTGAGGGAGATTCCTCAAAACAGCCAAGGGCCAAGTGCAAAGAAGAACCTGTGAAAGCTTCTACCCTGCACATCCTCCTCTAAAAGACCACAGATTAAAAACTCAACAATTAAGCAGGTGAGGCTTCCAAAGTACAAACAAAAGGATATACGAGAAAGGTAAAATGGGCCTCCGTCATGAAATAGCAAAAAAGATGAACTGAGAAAAACAAAAAAGGAGAGGTGAGTAAATCTACCTTTAACTGTAAAGACACAGGCCAGAGAATAAGATGCTTAATTATCCAGTTATTCTTATGCCAAATGTAAAAATTTTCAGAGATGAGCTTATTATCTATATGTACCTCTAAACATATATACACACACACAACCATGTGGCTAATTCAGGAATATAAAGATCAACTAACATCAATCTTCACTAAATTGTGACTTGTTAATCATTTACTTTTATTATTTGGATAAGGCAGCATTTGATACATTCACTGACTGTAGTTGAAAACAGCCATTTCTATATACGACAGTCATAATAATAATGTTAAAAAAAAACCCACATACAAAAAAGAAAATCTTATTATTTAAAGAATCTCATTTAGATGATTTTTATTTCAGTATATCTCACACTCAAATTTAAAACATGTAATATTTTCCATTTTGCTACAATGTGTTACACATGGAGACTGCTGGCCACTAAAGAATTCTTATTAAGCACAGTGGTTTAGGGCAAAGAGAGGGAGATCTGAAAATCTGGCTGGGCGCAGTTGCTGAAGCCTGTAATCCCAGCACTCTGGGAGGCTGAGGTGGGTGGATCACGAGGTCAGGAGTTCGAGACTAGCCCGGCCAATGTGGTAAAACCCCGTTTCCACTAAAAATACAAAAAATTAGCCAGGTATGGTGGCAGGTGCCTGTAATCCCAGCTGCTCTGGAGGCTGAGGCAGGAGAATTCCTTGAACCCAGGAGGCAAAGGTTGCAGTGGGCTGAGATTGTGCCAAATCATGAGTGAACTCCCATTCACAATTGCTACTAAGAGAATAAAATACCTGGGAATACAACTTATAAGAGATGTGAAGGACCTCTTCAAGGAGAACTACAAACCACTGCTCAAGGAAATAAGAGAGGACACAAACAAATGGAAAAACATTCCATGTTCATGGATAGGAAGAACCAATATTGTGAAAATGGCCTTACTACCCAAAGTAATTTATAGATTCAATGCTATCCCCATCAAGCTACCACTGACTTTCTTCACAGAATTGGAAAAAACTACTTTAAACTTCATATGGAACCAAAAAAGAGCCTGCATAGCCAAGACAATCCTGGGCAAGAAGAACAAAGCTGGAGGCATCACGCTACCTGACTTCAAACTATACTACAAGGCTACAGTAACCAAAACAGCATGGTACCAAAACAGATATATAGACCAATGGAACAGAACAGAGGCTTCAGAAATAACACCACACATCTACCAGCATCTGATCTTTGACAAATCTGACACACATAAGCAATGGGGAAAAGATTCCCTATTTAATAAATAGTGTTGGGAAAACTGGCTAGCCACATGCTGAAAACTGAAACTGGACCCCTTCCTTACACCTTATACAAAAATCAACTCAAGATGGATCAAAGACTTAAACATAAGACCTAGGACTATAAAAATCCTAGAAGAAAACCTGGGCAATAACATTCAGGCCATAGGCATGGGCAAAGACTTAATGTCTAAAACACCAAAAGCAATGGCAACAAAAGCCAAAATTGACAAATGGGATCTAATTAAACTAAAGAGCTTCTGCACAGCAAAAGAAACTATCATCAGAGTAAACAGGCAACTTACAGAATGGGAGAAAATTTTTGCAATCTAACCATCTGACAAAGGGCTAATATCCAGAATCTACAAAGAACTTAAACAAATTTACAAAAAAAAAAAAAAGCAAACAACCCCATCTAAAAATGGACAAAGGATATGAACAGACACTTCTCAAAAGAAGACACTTATGCAGTCAACAGACATATGAATAAATGCTCATCGTCACTGTTCATTACAGAAATGCAAATCAAAATCACAATGAGATACCATCTCACACCAGCTAGAATGGCGATCATTAAAAATTAATGAAACAACAGATGCTGGAGAGGTTGTGGAAAAATAGGAACACTTTTACACTGTTGGTGGGAGTGTAAATTAGTTCAACCATTGTGGAAGATAGTGTGGCAATTCCTCAAAGATCTAGAACTAGAAATACCATTTGACCCAGCAATCCCATTACTGGGCATATACCCAAAGGATTATATCATTCTACAATAAAGACAAATGCACACGTATGTTTATTGTGGCACTAGTCCCAACAGCAAAGACTTGGAACCAACCCAAATGTCCATCGATGATAGACTGGATTAAGAAATGTGGCACATATACACCATGGAATACTATACAGCCATAAAAAAGGATGAGTTAATGTCCTTTGCAGGGATATGGATGAAGCCAGAAACCATCATTCTCAGCAAACTATCACAAGATCAGAAAACCAAACACTGCATGTTGTCACTCACAAGTGGGAGTTGAACAATGAGAGCACATGGACACAGGGAGGGGAACATCACATACCGGGGCCCATCGGGGTGAGGGGACTAGGGAAGGGATAACATTAGGAGAAATACCTAATGTAGGTGACAGGTTGATGGGTGCAGCAAACCATCATGGCACATGTATACCTATATAACAAAACTGCACGTTCTGCACATGTAACCCAGAACTTAAAGTATAATAAAAATAAATAAATAAATAAAAATAAAACCAAAGCTAGCCACCAAAAACGAAAAAGAAAAAAGAAAATCTATGAGACTTAACTCAGGCTCTGCCACTGACTTATCTGGCCCCAAGAATGTCACATCTTTCAGCTTCCAGTTATGGTGTGAAATGGGCTAATATGGCTCCACCACAGTGTGGATGTAAGATAAATGAGACACTAAAACTCATTTTTAACAAGAACATCTATTCATTCAACAAATGTTCACTAAATTCCACAATCTTCCAGGCACTGCTATAGGCACTGAAAAGACAAGGAAGTAAAATAAATAAATAGTATGTTTTGTGAAAGTTGCAGATACAGGGATCAAATCACTTTGTCAGACCCAGACAAAATTGGACTAGGAAAGCACAAAGGGAGATGGGGTTCATGCTTATATGCCCCAGGTTAGAGCTGTTTCCAAAGACTTTCCAACAACCCTAGAAGAAACCCTTCCCGTACATCCTTTACATATCTGCTGTGCATGGCTTGCATGTTCCACGTGAATACATGTTTCTATGACCAGATTTATCACTAGCCATTCTGGAGGACTGCAGCAATTCAGTTAAAATACTCTCAACTGAACACCTGCCCAGTGCCTACAATTCCACCAGTGAATGACGACAACTCTGGCTTTCAGCCTCTGGAGCCAACGAACTCTGCTTCCAGGGAGCCTATGTGATTCTCTCCCTTTCTGACAATAACAGCTTCCCCTTCCCCTTCCTTCACCAGAGGCACTGGCAGCCGGACATGCCATGCATCCCAGATTATAATCCTCATTTCTCATTCCCAAACTGACTCCATGTATTTGGACATTTCTCTGAAGTCTTTATTTATTTATTTATTTATTTTAAGGTTGACTGTTAGACGATGCTATGGGTCAAAGAGAAAAATGAACAGGAAAAGAGAGTACAGAGAGAAGCAAGTTTTGAAAGGATGGCCAGGAAAGTCTCACTGAGCAGGTGACATTACTGAAGTCTCAACAAGTTTTACTCTAAGGGAACGATGGAGTATCAACACAGCAGGACACTAGATAGCCATTAAAAATGACAACTGCACACACTAAATAGATACATGGGAAAAACATGAGGAATAACAGAGAAGAAGCACTAACATATGTAACGATTAAAACTAGGTAACCTTGTGTCCATGTCCAGATAAAAAGATTCAAAGACATAAGAACAAATGAAGTGCATCAGACATACTGTATTTCACGTGAAGACACACATTTGGTGGAGGGAGGCATCTGTCACTCCTTTTAAAATGCATTATAAAGTAAGATGTACTGGTAAATGGAGAGATGGCTATATACATAGAAAGGAAACGTAGCCAAACGCAAACAACTGCAGAAGCTGGGTTGTGTGTACATAATAGAGTGTTTACCACAGCATTCTAACTTTCTCATAGTTTTGAACATTTTCGCTATCAACTAGGGGTGCGGCAGGGGAAATTCCTGGACATAAAACCAGAGAATATAACTGTCAACCCCAGCTCTGTTACTTCCTCAGGCACAAAAGAGCAAGTCACACCTCCCGCCCCGCCCCCTCATCTGTCTGTTTTGCCCCTTTCCACTTGAAAAGGTCAAATTAAGAAATAAAGGACTCTATAAACACATTTTTAAACCCACTAATTTTCTAAACTAAACTGGGTCTAAGCTAATACGTGATAACAGACAAAAACAGAATACAAATAGAACCTTCCCCCCAAACTTCATGGCTAAGGCAGAGTCAGACTCGGGTCCTGTGATGCAAGTCCGTGGCGCAGGGAGGAGTCTCCCGGAGGCACCCTGGAGAACCGGACTCCATCCTAGATGAACTCAGCCCAGAGGACGCACGTCAAAACAAGACACAGACCTTCCCAATGTCCTGCAGTGTGGCCAGCTCTAGAATCTGAGAGAGAACGTCCAAGGCTGAGCGAAGAAACCCTCCAAATTTTTCCGTGCTGTTCTGAAGATCCAAGGTGACCTTGAGAAGGTGAAGGAGAGAACACACGGTTACTGGCCCCGTCAAGATCTCGTAAAGTACAACCAAAGATACAAACATTAACGGCTGCGGCAGACGCCTCCACTGTGCGGCGCTGTACATTGACCTTGTAGGGCGTGTCTGCGTGTTTGTTGTCAGCACTGGGAAAATATCTTGGAAAGAAATTCCTTTCAGATAGCTATACAAAAACTACTCTTTCAAAGGCATCTTTCAGGTCACACTGGCACTACTGAAAGATGTAATTCCTAACTTTCTTTCCTAATGAGAAAAAAAGGGTTAAATGTCCATCATGATCAGTATCTGGTATGTGGTATATCAAAAAATAGAAAATACAAAGTCCTATTCCTTATACATTAGGATCCCTGGGAGAAATCACTGTCAAATTCACACAGGGTTGTTCAATTTGGATATCATAAAATGTTACACCTGGTGTAAGATGTATTAAGATTCTAAAGGATTTCATGTAATTAAATTATACAGCAATTCTATTTTACAGACTCAGAGAATGGGTCAGGACCAAAGACATCATGTATAACAAGAAAGGTAAGGCGAGACTGACTAGGAAAATAAATATTGGCAAAAACACTGCCTCAGGAAAGAAGGTGCTCGTAAATCTAAGAACCCTTGTGAAAAAGCTTTCTCTGGGCAAAGTCAGAAGCAGGCAAGAGACAGACACAGAAACTGAAAATGTGAGTTGATCTAAATACCATGACTAAGCTAGGGTCAACCTGGGTGTGCCCCAAGGCCAGCCAAAGGAAAGAAAAATCCAGCAGTGCCACCACTGAGGGTCCAAGGGATGAGGTGATGTGGTGATGTCATGTGAAATGAAGAGCCCAGGGAAGAAAGGGTTCTTCTCCAATGCGCACAGCAATCTGACCTCTCCTGGACAACAGGTAAGTGGGAGGGAAAAGAAGACATGGAATTCTGGAAAGAGAAGCTCACCATGGGAAGGTCTACCTCTCAAATAAGGGAAAAGAGGTCATGAAATGAGAATTAAGATGAAAAAGCCTCCGGGTTTTCAGAAGAGTGGCAAAAGTTCTGCGGAGACTGAAAACCAAAGCAAGAAACCAGGGAAAACAAAAGGAATCAGAGGAGAGCAGGAAGGGCCACACGAGAAATGGGGAGTGGAGACGCTGAGCAACTCAGCAGAAGGAACCAAGGAAACCAGAGGCAATACTCAAAGATCCAGCAAGACCCGCCAGCCACTCCAAACAGTTCAGCTGAGAAGCTGCGCAGCAGGAGCTGACCGCGGGGATGACAGAGCAAAGGAAACAGGAGTCCAAGACGCCAGGGAGGCCAGAATTACAGCAGAACATGCTGGAGTTCAGGGTATTCAGGAAGGAAAATAATAAACAGACAGCAAGCACTAGGAGCATAGAAAGGTGCCCCGAAATTCAAGATGATATGAGCTGAAAACAGGTGGAAAAGAAGTAGCTTCTCTATGGCATTTTTCGACATGCCGTCTTCTGCTTTGGGAGCTGACGTGAGAACCACGCAGCTTAAAGAGACTCCAAACCTTGTAAAATATGAAGACTTTTATATCTTCCAAAATTATCAAACATCCTTCAGAAAAGAAGCCACATAAGTTTGACAAATGATTTTCAGGAAAAAAAAAAAAAAAAAAAAAAAAACAACCATGAGAAGTATCTATTAGTAACAAAAACAGAAGAATACCTGAGGATTCATTTACCAAGAAATGTGCAAGAGCTATGTGAAATAATCTTGAGGTAATTTAAAACGTTTTGAACAAATAGGAAAGCATCCCACATTCTGGACAGGGTAACTTAACATCTGAGGTATAAGTTCTCCCTAAATTAACCTACAAGTAGAAGTTGATTCTATTGTTCACATCCCAAAATCAACAAAGAAGAATATCCAGAAAATTCTAAAGAACAGGAGAACTGATCCCATCATAAATACCATGAAGCTATAATAACTAAGAAGTATACTTCTAGCCAGGTGCAGTTGCTCACGCCTGTAATCCCAGCACTTTGGGAGGCCAAGGAGGAAGGATTACTTAAGCCAGGAACTTGAGACCAGCCCAGGCAACTTAGGGAGACCCTGTCTCTACAAAAAATGTAAAAAGCAGCTGGCTATGGTGGCACATGCCTGTAGTCCCAGGTACCCAGGAGCTGAGGTGGGAGGATCACTTGAGCCCTGGAGGTTGAGACTGCAGTGAGGCATGGTTGCACCACTGCACTCCAGCCTGGGGACAGAGCGAGACTGTCTAAAACAGGAAAAAAAGGATGCTTCTAATAGATGAGCAGACAGATAGATTGATATAACAAAATGACAAATGAAACTAGAGAACTATGAGAATGTAAGTAACTTAAGCCAATTAGTGCAAAAAAATTCTTCTGTAAACAGCATTGGGGACAACCAAAACCAAAATTAAATTAGATGCGTACTTCATATCTAACAAATTGCAGATGAATAGAAAATTTTAAAGTTAAAAAAAAAAAAAAGAACTAGAAAACTAAAACATCCCTAGACAGAAAGGCCGGCTCTTGGGGTTATCTGGTCAACAGTTCCTTACACTGACATAAAAACTTTCCCTAGCTGATAACAAGTGGCTCACAACGCCCAGACTATTTGAAACACATGGTTTATGCTGAACGCCTGCTTCTGTGAGTCTGGAATTGTGGCTCATGTTAGGCAGAGGGGACCTGCAGGACCAGCAGGTTGCTGTATTTTTGTGTGAGCCTCACAGGAGGGAAGGAAGCCTGTACACAGATCCCTCCAGACTCCACCGAGGCCACCTCCCCCAATAACCTGGCTGCACATCCTAGCTCTCTCACTGTAATCAATCTTAGCTGTGAGTACAAACAATATGAAAATCCAAAACACCTGTATGATAGATGCTATCATAAACAAAGCTGAAAGACAAACTTGAAAACACGAATTGTAACTCATATCTCAAAGGGCTTATACGTCCTACAAATCATAAGAAAAACATCAACGATCCATTAGACATAAGTATGTGGGCATATATATTTTCAAAAGATGCAGAGGCCCATACCTTGTAGTTAGCGTGCGTAGCTTTCAGGACATCATGCAGTTTGAGGTATGAAGGAAGATGATAGAAACTCCCCAGTGATGAGGATTTACTTGTTGTAACAGGACCTGAGGTATCAGATTGTCTAGAAGCTTTAAAAATGTGCACACAAAAGATAAACTTTTAGATCAAAATAACTTGCCAAGTTTTAAAGAGATTACTGGAAATAATGACTTTTTTTTTTTTTTGAGATGGAGTCTCGCTCTGTCGCCCGGGCTGGAGTGCAGTGGCCGGATCTCAGCTCACTGCAAGCTCCGCCTCCCGGGTTTACGCCATTCTCCTGCCTCAGCCTCCCAAGTAACTGGGACTACAGGCGCCCGCCATCTCGCCCGGCTAGTTTTTTGTATTTTTTAGTAGAGACGGGGTTTCACCGTGTTCGCCAGGATGGTCTCGATCTCCTGACCTCGTGATCCACCCGTCTCGGCCTCCCAAAGTGCTGGGATTACAGGCTTGAGCCACCGCGCCCGGCCAATAATGACTTTTTTTAAAGCATTCTAGTATGAAAATACTCAAATATTGCCTCTGATCTTTTGATTAACTAGAAGTAATGAGAAACTGACTAACAAACATAAGTACGGCCTAAGTACTAAAACAATAACAAAATAAGAAGAGTGGTGTGCACAGCTGTTTTGCTGTGGTTGCTTGTTTGCTTTTTGAGAAATCAGTTAGAGAATCATAGGAGCGGCTAATTCAAGGACCACTGACCAATTCCAGAACCTCTCTGAGCCTAAGATTCCCTAGTGGCCAACAACTTCATGAGCACACCAAGTAATCAAACAGGGATGACGTAAAAATGTTTTAAAGACAGTAAGGGCACAAACATTATCATTAAACCGATACTAAATATTAAAGTGCCAAGCACTATATACAACTATTCTACTCCAGTTTGAAGACTTTTGACTTGGAGTCCTTAGTTTATTTAATTCATCAGAAAGATGACAGTCATATACTGATAATTTTACACTTGTAAAGGCTGAGGTTTTTCAACAGGTAAATCTTCCTCCTGTACTACAGTCAAACCTTAGAAAAGAGCATCTTTTAAAACGCTCTAGGCCAGGTGCAGTGACTCACACCTGTAATCCCAGCACTTTGGGAGGCCAAGGCAGGTGGATCACTTGAGGTCAGGAGTTCAAGACCAGCCTGGCCAATATGGTGAAACTCCATCTCTACTAAAAATACAAAAATTAGCCGGGTGTGGTAGCACGTGCCTGTAATCCCAGCTACTTGGGAGGCTGAGGCAGGAGAATCGCTTGAACCTGGGAGGCAAAGATGAGATCGTGCCATTGCACTCCAGGCTGGGTGAAGAAGCAAGACTCTGTCTCAAGAAAAAAATCCTTTAATGTGTTGGTCAAGGATACGAAATTTCATAGACAGGAGGAATGAGTTCAAGAGATCTACTGTACAGCATGGTGACTGCAGTTACTACCAACGTACCAGATGCAGAAAAATCACTGAAAGAGTAGATTTTAAGTGTTCTCACCACAAAACAATGGTATGTGAGGTGATGCATAGGTTAATTAGCCATTCCACAATGCATATGTATTTCTTTTTTTTTTTTTTGAGACAGAGTGTCCCTGTGTCACCCAGGCTGGAGTGCAATGGCATGAACTTAGCTCACTGAAACCTCCACCTGCTGGGTTCAAGCAATTCTCTTGGTTCAGCCTCCCAAGTAGCTGGGACTACCGGCGCACACCACCATGGCCCAGCTCACTTTTTTTTTTGGTATTTTTAGTAGAGACGGGGTTTCACCATGCTGGCCAGGTTGGTCTCAAACTCCTGACCTCATGATCTGCCCACCTCGGCCTCCCAAAGTGCTGGGATTACAGGTGTGAGCCACTGCGCCTGGCCAATGTATACATATTTCAAACATCATGTTGTATACTACAGACATATACAATTTTGTCAATTAAAAATAAATAAATAGGCCAGGTGCAGTGGCTCATGCCTGTAATTCCAGCACTTTGAGAGGCTGAGGTTGGTGGATCACAAGGTCAGGAGATCAAGACCATCCTGGCCAACATGGTGAAACCCTGTCTCTACTAAAAAAAATACAAAAAATTAGCCAGGTGTAGTGGTGCACACCTGTAGTCCCAGCTACTTGGGAGGCTGAGGCAAGAGAATTGCTTGAACCTGGGAGGCGGAGCTTGCAATGAGCCGAGATTGCACCACTACACTCCAGCCTGGGCGACAGAGCAAGACTCTGTCTCTAAATAAATAAATAGCCTTGATATAAATGCTATATACACAAAACAAACGGGAGAACCATCACTGGCCCCTGGGCACCAAGAGACAGCGAGAGAATGGGTTTGGAGGGAGACTGTACAGACAGGCAGCCAGGCGACCCAGATAGCAGAGGCAGCAGCAGTCACTTCATGCTTTGCCAGGCTCCTCTCCTGCCCCTGCCACTGCCCTCCAAGAGCAGTATGGATGGGAATTCGAAAAACCGCAGTCACAACTAAATCCTAGCCCCTTCTGTTCTGACCTTTTCATGGGTTAAAAAAAGGTCCTCCAAACTTGTGCATGGTTTAAGCTCCTCCAACTCAGATGACTTTATCCCCACTTTCTCTCTCCTTTAGTTCTTCCAAATGTAAATATCCCATTTCCAATCAGAAATTTTGACATATCAGAATCAATTTTTTCACTCACTATATCTATTCCTAAGCATCCACACCACTTCCCTTACTGAAAATCAGGAGGCCTCTCCAGCCCTCACCCGCAACCAGGGAAGCACAGGAGAGTGAGGCTCCGTGCTGGGGCTGGAAGCCTGGAGGCTGCAGGGGCTGCGTGTCAGCAGGTGGCACTTAGAGATGCTTCAGGCCAAAAGGTGGTCTGTGTATATTAGTCATTAGTTTCTAGTATCTTGAACCGCACCTGGAGAAACCTTCTCTCACTTTACTGATGTGTATTATATTTCTCTAAAACACCAAGTTACTTAAATCCTATGTTGCCACATGACAGATGCTGCACTCCTGTCCCTCCCTTCCCCACACTGTTTCCTACCTGCACTGGCCTCACTGCCTTTCTTGGGACTCAACGGTACAGATGCTTGTTCTCCTGGTTCTTTCTCCTTCCCCTTTCGTCGGATGGGACTTAGAGAAGGGGGGTTTGTTAGAGAAGGCAAGGCTGCCTAAAATAGAAAAACAAAAACAAAAAACAAAAACATGTGATGGAAGTATAACAAAACTGAAAATTAGAATATTTGGTTTTACCATTTATTAGAAAGAGCTAACCCATGTCATTCATTTTGTTCTTGGACCCCTATATGTACAGTTCAGACACTGTACACATTTTATTTACTTTTACCCACACAATGGTACATGGCAGGGACTGGCCCACAACTTGCTAACAGGTACACAGAGAACGAATTGAAGATGGAAGGAGTCCTCAGGGAGCCCCTAGGCCCACGCCTTCCAACAGCAAACAACCAGGGCATTCGATGTTAGCCATGACACCATGACATGAGAAAGGGGTGCAAAGCAGCATTTTTTTTTTCTTTTTTTTGAGATAGGGTCTCACTCGCCACCCGGGATGGGGCGCAATCATAGTTCACTGCAGCCTCAACCTCCCAGGCTCAAGCAATCCTCCCACCTCAGCCTCCAGAGTAGATGGGCCCACAGGCACACGTTACCTCACCCAGTTAATTTTTTAATTTCTTGAGGAGACAGGATCTCACACTATGATGCACAGGCTGGTCTCGAACTCCAAGCTCAAGTGATCCTCCCATCTCAGCCTCCCAAAGTGCTGGAATTACAGGCATGAGCCACCATGCCCAACCCAAAACAGCATTTTAAACTCCCTTTTCAAAAAGAGGAAACAGGCTCAGAGATGAAGTAATTTACTCAAGGTCACAGTTGGTTACCAGCAAAGCTAGAAGTCAACAAATCCAGATGTATTCATAAAGTCTGAACTCTCTCCAATACACAACACATGAGAGAATATAAAACATGGAGGCTCCCATCACTCTAGGAGGCAGCCATCATGGAGCAGAGTGAAGGCAAGATGACCGAGAGGTGGAATTGAGGTCCTAGCTCTGGTACTTACTCACTCCCTGATCTTTTAGAAAAGTGCTTGTTATGGTTTCAATGTCTATAGTCCCCCAAATTCATACACTGAAACTTAATTACCAGGGTGATGGTATTAGGAGGTGGGGCCTTTGAGAGGTGACTGGGGCATGAGGGCAGACCCTCATGAATGAGATTAGCGTCCACATATAAGAGGCACCAGAGAGCTCCCTCACCCCCTCACCACGTGAGGGCAAGGTGAAAGTCCTAGATCTTGAACTTCCTAACCTCTAGAACTGTGAGAAGTAAATTCTGTTGTTGAAGCCACCCAGGCTATGGTATTTTGTTATGGCAACCCATGGTGACTAAGACAGTCACCTTAAACCATAATAGGATGAGGGGCTATAATCGGGTGCATGGACTGGAAGGCATCAGGGAAGAACCGCAGATAGTACATGAGAGGTTAGCCAGGTGTGGTGGTTCACGCCTGTAATTCCAGCATTTTGGCAGGCCGAGGTGGGCGGATCATGAGGTCAGGAGATCAAGACCATCCTGGCTAACATGGTGAAACCCCATCTCTACTAAAAATACAAAAAAAAAAAAAAAAATTAGCCAGGCGTGGTGGCATGGGCCTGTAGTCCCAGCTACTTGGGAGACTGAGGCAGGAGAATCGCTTGAACCTGGGAGGCAGAAGCTCCGTCTCAATTTAAAAAAAAAAAAAAGAAAGAAAGGCTACTGCACTGAAAACCCTGCTTGGTAGAAGGCACCAGTCACAAGCTCACTGACTGTATGAGCCCATCCACAGGAATGTCCAGAAGATGCAGAGTCACAGAGACAGAAGGTAGGTCAGTGGCTGCCTGCAGCTGGGGGCATGGAAGGTTTTGGGTGAAGGGTACAGAGTTCCTTTGTGGGTTCTAAAACTGATTCTGGTGATGGCTGCACAACTCTGTGGGCATACTAAAGAGAATGAATTATATACTTTAAATGGGTGAATTATATGAATTATCTCAAGAATGCTGTTTCCTGGCTGGGAGCAGTGGCTCATGCCTGTAATCCCAGCACTTTGGGAGGCTGAGGTAGGCGAATCACGAGGTCAGGAGTTCGAGACCAGACTGGCCAACATGGTGAAACCCCGTCTCTCCTAAAAATACAAAAAGTTGTGGTGGCAGGCGCCTGTAATCCCAACTACTCAGGAGGCTGAGGCAGGAGAATCACCTGAACCTGGGAGGTGGAGGTTGTTGCAGTGAGCCAAGATTGTGCCAGTCCGGGCGACAGTGTGAGACTCTGTCTCAAAAAAAAAGAAAAAAGAAAAAAAATCAAAAAACTAGCTGGGCATGGTGGTGCACACCTGTACTCCCAACTACTGAGGAGGCTGAGGCAGAAGGATCACTTGAGCCTGGGAGATCAAGGCCACAGCGAGCTACGATCATGACACTGCACTCCAGCCTGGGCAACAGAGTGACATCCTATCTCAAAAAAATAAAATTAAATTTTTTTAAAAATGCTGTTTCCAAAACAAAAGGCTAGTGCAGTAATCCAAGAGGGCCAAGAAGTCTTGCAAACAAGGTCCACCTCAGAGCAGTGGGAAACTCTGTGGGCCCTCTGAAAGCCAAGTGAAGAGGACACTCAAGATGGCGGCAGCGGCCTGCAGGGTACAGAGAGGGAAAGGCAGGCAGGACCAGAGCAGTGCCCAGAGATGTAAAGACATGATCTGGAAGGGAAACGCTGCTATGGAGGGTGGCAACAAAAACCACTAGCGATGGTTAAGGAAGGATGGCTGAAGTAGTAGACAGGGTCCAGGCCAAGAGGGCCAAGAAGTCTTACAAACAAGGTCCACCTCAGAGCAGTGGGAAGCTCTGTGGGCTGAGGCTGAGACTCTCCAGAGATGTTTGCAGAGAAGGGAAGTGACTGATGGCAGCTAAAGGAGAATGGGAAGTTAGTGGGGAGATTTTTAAAGGTAGAAGACACAGCAAAGAGAGAGTAAACAGATATAACAGTAAGTGAACTGGTCTATCTTAGGCTGGGCGTGGTGGCTCATGCCCGTAATCTCAACGCTTTGGGAGGCCAAGGCGGGTAGGTCACTTGAGGTCAGGAGTTTGAGACCAGCCTGACCAACATGGTGAAACCCCGTCTCTACTAAAAATACAAAAAAATTAGCTGGGTGTGGTGGTGCATGCCTGTAATCCCAGCTACTCTAGAGACTGAGGCAGGAGAATCGTTTGAACCCAGGAGGCAGAAGTTGCAGTGACCTGAGATCGCACCATTGCACTCCAGCCTAGGCAACAAGAGTAAAACTCCGTCTCAAAAAAAAAAAAAAGTATGTGAACTGGTCTATCTTAAATCCATTGTGCAAACAGTTAACATTTGTTTTGAAGTTGATTTTATTGCTTCACAGAAAAGCAAAACTGTCCCTGAGATTGGCAGAACATTCTACAACCATGGACATGCTCTATAACTATGCTAGCCAGGACAGTAGCCATTAACTAAGATTTAAGGAGACAGCAATGAGGTACTTTAGCCAGGAAAACCAATTCTGAGCTTTCTTGGCTAATGATGGAAACCTAAAACTAAAGCTATGTATTTCCCTCTTAGGGGTAACAGTGACTGATGATACCAAAGGAGCTGTAAAACACATGGTCACATTTTTTTTTTTCTTTTGAGACAGAGCCTGACTCTGTCATCCAGGCTGGAATGCAGTGGCACAATCAAGGTTCACTGCAAACTCCACCTCTCAGGTTCAAGCAATTCTCTTGCCTCAGCCTCCCAAGTAGCTGGGACTACAGGCATGTGCCACCACGCCCAACTAATTTTTTTGTATTTTTAGTAGAGATGGGGTTTTGTGATGTTGGCCAGGCTGGTCTTGAACTCTTGGCCTCAAGTGATCTGCCCACCTCAGTCTCCCAAAGTACTGGAATAACAGGCATGAGCCACTGCACCCGGCCACATGGTCACATTTTGATGTTAAATTTAGTGTCACAATCTGAGCAATTTTGTTCATTTAAAGTAAAAGAGAATAAAGAAGAGACAGATTACTAAATAAAGATAGTCTGGAAACCCACAGTCATTAAGGCTATATTAATCCAGCACCTAAGTGGGACATTACCTTTATTGCCGGTCCAGGAGCCACGTCGTCCAGGACATGTGCACAAATGTTGATCACCTTCAGCAGGTGGGAGAAGAGCTGCTCCACCATGGGCACCAAGGCCCGGTCCCCCAGGGCTGGCCAGACCTCCTCTTGCTTGGTGGCTGCTGGGTTGGCTTCTTCTTCAGAGGCCCATGAACTTCTCAGAGATTTAGGAGCACTGGCTGTGATATGGGCATAGATATTACCTCTCTAGCCCAACAGTATGGGAAGGACAAATTGCTTGGGGAACTGAAGTCATTTAAGACCCTAATCTATGTTGAGAGTTGGCCAGACATCTGTGTCTGATATTCAACGGATAAGCCAAACTCAAACTCAAACTCAAACTCAAACTGATGTCTTCCCCACAAATCTGTGTTCCCAATTTCCATGACTGTCACTACCACACACCTGCCCAGGATGTGAAGTCATCCCAGGTTTCTTGGTCTTCACAACCGAAGTTCAGTTGGTGACCCAGGCCTGGCAATTCTGCCTCCTTCATTCTCTTACGATCAGTGTCTTCCCTACAATCCCAAAGCCATTATCTTGGTTTAGACTCCCCATCTCTTGCCTTAGCGTCAACATTAATCTCCTGAGTCTCTCTACCTTCTCCTCCAGCCCACATTCAAGTTGGCTGAATGATCTTATTAAAATACTCATCTTTTAGTCCCTTTCACGAAACTCTCCTATAGCCTCCTAAAGCAAAGAACACAGGTCCCGATTCTTTCATGGAGATTGGCAACTTCTCCCAAAATCAATTTCAATGGACTCCGTCTTCCTTGCTGGCCACATCCTCCGTTATCATCGCCACGGTGCTGCACCCTCTCCCTGTTGTGCCCTTTCCTATCAGCCCATAAATCTGCCCAAGGAGAGTGATCATGGCCACTCTGTGTGACCACTGCACTTCTGTTTACACGTATCCCCTCTAATCTAAAACCAACTTGAGAATGGAGTCTATACTTTATACTTTCTTACCATCCCAGTGCCTGAGGCAGTACTGGCATATGGTGCCCACTAAGATGAAATTCAAAATGAGTTTATTTGTAGTTAACTGAGGGGCCATACTGGGAAGAGGCCACTTTAAAATACTCAGCACAGAACAGCTGCATGTGTTTGTGCATATAGGTAACATCTGAAATTTGACTAAAGGGACAAGCCATCACTGGCGATGACCTTTTAGTATTTTCCCCTCATATGCTCAGCACCCCCATTCCCCCTAAGGAAATCAAAATCCAAGCCTCGGAGTCCCTGCTTCAACTCAGTACCTGCAAGCAAGTTTCCGGCCAAAATCAAAGCATCTTGATGGGCTGAGAGATCCAATGGGAACCAAGCTGACGAGAGCAGGGTCAGAATCATCGTGGCCATCCCAACGGTACAGCTCTTCCTAGACTCATCGGAGGCGCTCAGTGGAGGCACTCTGGAAGCAGACATTTGCAAGGTCAAATTATAGAAAAATTTCAAGCAAACAACAGTCTTCCTTTCTCTTGCAATTCCAAGAGAAAAGCGTGTCACAATATGTTTTATACCAGCTCAGAAACTGTTTTACTGTTAATCAACTAACAACTTTCCTATAAATTAAAGCTCCATAAAAATCATTTGAGAAATGAAATCAGGTAGTAGATCTGAATAAAAGTACTGGGGCCTAAGTGTCCAATGAAGGAATGCTTCCACTAGGGCATATGACAATGGTTCTGCTGAATTGGAGATGAGATAGCTACCCAGACATTTGGGCATCTTAATGCCATTGAATAAACAGGTCCAAAATAAAAGAGAATTGGCTGGGGTGAGCTCTTTATTACTATGGAAAAATAGTATACTTGATACCCAATGGGGCAGGTCTGACGTGGTTGGTTTTCCTGATACTAATATTATCTTGGTTCCCCAATGGCATCCTTTAATACCCCATATCTTGTAGTAAAAGTTATTGGAAGACAAATTGCAATCTCATATAAGGAGGACTACCCAGGGCTCAATCCCCTAGAAAAGAGAGTATAAGTCAAACTACCAAGAACTGAATCCCAACCACCTGAGGTGCTGACTGAGGATTAAGAGAACACAGAATGGGTATGGAGAATAGAACTCATAAATATCAACCCCTTGTGAACAGATACAGAAATGAGGATTATGGTGTCTACTCATATTTTTTTATCACTTAAACCTATCTATATTTTAAACTTTAAAAAGTATTAGAACTGTATGTTTACTTGAATGAATTTTTAGCTTTCTTTAAATTAATACATTTTACTCCAATGCCAAAGTTGCTCAGAAGTCAAGTCTAGTGCCGGACCTATGACTAGAAACCATAGTTGCTCAGTCTATATGTGAGGAAGGCGGGAAAGCAATCATTCTAGAGCAGAGAATGTAATCCACTTCAAGCAAATGTCAGCTGGTTATTCACTGACACACACAAGAAATCTACAGGTTTACTTCTCAAATGTGATGTGAGTCACCAAAATCATTCTCAGTAATTGATACACAGAATGAAAGCTTATTCCTGAATGCTGGAGAAGACTTGAAATTATTTCCCAGATGTGAGTAGGGTCATCTACTGGGGGAAAATCATTTTTAAGTAAAAGCTGTTAATGTAAGTACAGTAGTTCCTAAATCATCACCATTTCATATGTTAGGTCACATTTAAGTGAAAAAAGGTTCCTAAACTTCTAATATGCAGCAAATAATTCTGGAAAGAATCAAGCTAATGAGAAAAGTATTTTGCCAGCATATGAAAATTCCCCTAGATGAACTTGAAGATCACACCCTCAAATTCCCAAAAATGCCTAAGAACATTTGGCATTCAATTCCCACAGCTCCTGTCACTAGTCTCACACAACTAATACAGCAGAAACAAGTATTCTATCAGATATTTTTGCAAAAGCCAAACTGATAAAAGACTTAAAAAGAAAGAAAAAGGGCATCCTAATAACTACGTTTATATTATACTGTTGTAGACAACTATTAATACATACTGAGGAAAATACATACCCACAGTGCCAACCTAAACTCCAAATGCAAACTGGGAAGGCAGTGGAAAGAAGACACAAAGCTTCACAGCATCCAAACTATAGAACAAAGAAACAATAAAATCACACCCAAACACCACAAAGGTTTATTGAATTATATCTCCTTTTACCCTTTATAAAAAGTACAAACAATGAGAACTGAGATCTGTGTATGATAACCATGAGATATCTGTCCCACCATGGTACAACTTCCTACTTTAGACAACTCAAATACATGTTATCGGAATGGCAATTATATCCCAATGAAGAGAGACTCCTGTGCTGCCCACACCTTGAAATGCTGTCCCACCCTTCTGCCTCTCAACTGCCCCTGCACAACCTTAGGAGCGGAGCTCCAGCTGACCACATCATCTCCCTGACCAGCCTCCAGAGACCGTAAGGGCAGGAATCCTGTTTTTACATCCCAGGCCTACAACAGTGTCTGACACATGTCAGCCACAATAAAAATAAATAATAAAGTTTACAATATTTTGAACAAACCAAGGGAAGAACAAAAAAAAATAAGCAAAGTTTACAATATTTTGAACAAATCAAGGAAAGAACAAAAAAAATAAGCAAAGTTTACAATATTTTGAACAAATCAAAGTTTACAATATTTTGAACAAATCAAGAGAAGACCATACTGCAGACAGCCCAAACAATATTTAGTTTTCTATAACATGCAAGTATTTCTTTTGTCAAATAAAATAAAAAGGTTTGGCTGGGTGCAGCGGCTCACACCTGTAATCCCAGCACTTTGGGAGGACGAGGAGGGTGGATCACGAGGTCAGGAGTTCGAGGCCAGCCTGACCAACCTGGTGAAACCCCACCTCTACTAAAAATACAAAAATTAGCCAGGTGTGGTGCCCCGCACCTGTAATTCCAGCCACTCAGGAGGCTGGGGCTGGAGAATCGTTTGAACCCGGGAAGCAGAGGCTGCAGTGAGCCAAGATCACACCACTGCGTTCTAGCCTGGGCAACAGAGCGAGACTCTATCTCAAAAAATAATAATAAAAATAAAAAGGTTTAACCTGGTCACCAACAAATTAACATTACTTTTGCATATTATTTTTTCTGATGACAAAAGTTATACTTGCTCATTTTAGAAAATTTGAGAATACCTGAAAAATATAAAGAACACAAAAATCATCCACAATCCCAAAATTTATCTTGGTGATTATCTGCCAATGTGAGGAATGTATATATGTAAATATTATTTTTCTTAACTGAAATCCGACTATACCCCCTACTAGGTTTGTATTCTGCCTTTTTTCACTCAATACTACAATTCAGATTATATATCTCCACATTGTTAAAAATTCTCCAAAGCATCACACTATACACTAGCATATGTACATAATTTAATTGTTCTTGAATTCTTGGATATTATGGTTCTTTTCTAATATCAGCAACATAAATTATTATTATAAAAATGTAAAGACGGGTGTGGTGGCTCACACCTGTAATCCCAGCACTTTGGGTGACCAAGGCGGGTGGATCACCTGAGGTCAGGAGTTTGAGACCAGCCTGACCAACATGGAGAAACCCCATCTCTACTAAAAATACAAAATTAGCTGGGTGTGGTGGCACATGCCTGTAACCCCAGCTACTCGGGAGGCTGAGGCAGGAGAATCGCTTGAACCCGGGAGGCGGAGGTTGTGGTGAGCTGAGATTGTGCCATTGCACTCCAGCCTGGGCAACAAAAGCAAAACTCCGTCTCAAAAAATAAAAATAAATAAAAAATGTAAATTATAAATATTTTTCCCTTAGTATATATTACCAGGTCACTGAGTTAATTATAATCAAGACATTTTAAACTTCTGATATATTACCAATGCAGGTGACAGTAGTTTTCTTTCTCTTTTTTTTTTTTTGGAAACAAAGTCTCGCTCTGTTGCACAGGCTGGAGTGCAGTGGCTCGATCTCGGCTCACTGCAAGCTCTGCCTCCCACGTTCAAGTGATTCTCCTGCCTCGGCCTCCCGAGTAGCTGGGATTACAGGCGCCCGCCACCATGCCCAGCTAATTTTTGTATTTTCAGTAGAGATGGGTTTCACCATGTTGGCCAGGCTGGTCTCGAACTCCTGACATCAAGTGAGCCCCCCACCTCGGCTTCCCAAAGTGCTGGGATTACAGGTGTGAGCCACCACGCCTGGCTTATTTTCATTTTTATGTCTTCCTAAATTGGCTGAATTTTTTTACTTTTGGCATGTATTACTTTAATAATCAGAAAAAAATAGTTATTTACATTCCTGGAGTAAGCTAAGATCCTTTTCACAGAAACACAATTTCTTAGCAAGCCCCACAGATAAGTAAGAGCTCTAATACAAGCACCTCACCATAAGATGACCATAAAACTAACTGGCCATACAAGTCACGAAAAATTATTATAATTTCATTAAGACCAATCAAGAAAGAGACTTACAGTGAGTGCTCTCGTGGTTGATGTGATCAGTTCATGAGAAACTGCTGCAATAACTCTTGAAAGGTTATTTTCCATAGTGACATCTGTTATGCTTGGCAGTAGGTTATAGCCTCTGTATATTCTAATAAGAAAAATACAGAGACTTAAAATATACTATTAAAACATATCTTTTTAAAGATCAAATGGCATTTAAAAGTTTAAGATTAAAGATTAAAAGAAGTTAAGCAGTCTCAACTTTTAAGTGAAAGAGGGGCTGAAAATAAATTTTGATCATTATGCCATAACAATGGCTGAATTTATTCCCTCCCTTCCTCCCAGTCTGCCCCAAACACTTTCGCTGCCGCCACACTCCCCTTACAGCATTGCCTACTATCTCTAAGTTGAAATAAATGCTTCATGAAGTTACTCCTGCTTCCAAGAAAAAAAATTCCTTTCTCCACTTCTGAGCTCCCATGGCACTTTTCTGCATTCCCTTCATGGCACATGTAAATTTCTATCCCCCATTATAGTTATATTCAAACTCTAATTCCTTTAGAACACATGGAAAAAAGGCAAAAAATAAAAATAATACCCCAATGGTTTGAATAAAGCCAATCTGATTTTGTATCCCTCACAGTGTCTCATCCACAGAGACACTCAACAAAACTAAGGAGATTATGATTTTAAGTTAACACACGAATGCTAACAGAATAGGTAGCTAAGCAGCACACTCTGCTACACAATTGGGAATCGTATCTATCACACAAGTCCCAATTAAGCACTGTTGAATTGTGAAGAGGCCTGCTGAAGTTTGGAACTGGGAAACTTTTCAAAGTAGTAGTAACCAATTTTAATGATATCTCAGTTGGCATCTATTAATATTCATCTTCTGAAATGACATTAAGAAGCAACAATTTATTCTAAGCCTATCAAATTCCTGATAATCAAATACTCTTTCACTGTTTCTGCTTATCTTAAAGGAGTATTTGTCCTGAATCTTTTCAAAGAGAGAAAATGCCAGTTCTGAGTTTAAACAAAGGAATTATCTGAAGGGGAAATACTAAGGTGGCCAAATAAAATGTTTCCGTGTGTTTTTGTTGTTGTTGTTTTGTGGCTTTTTTTTTTTTTTTTTTTTTTTGAGACACAGTCTCACTCTGTAGCCCAAGCTGGAGTGCAATGGCACCATCTTGGCTCACTGCAACCTCTGCCTCCAGGGCTCAAGTGATTCTCATCCCCCAGCTTCCCAAGTAGCTGGGATTACAGGTGCCCACCACCACGCCCGGCTAATTTTTTATGTTTTAGTAGAGGCAGGTTTTGCCATGTTGTCCAGGGTGGTCTTGAACTCTTGAACTCAGGCAACCTGCCCGCCTGGGCCTCCCAAAGTGCTAGGATTACAGGTGTGAGCCGCCACGCCCGACCTTCCATGTGTTTTTTAAAGCAGTCTTTACATGAAAAAAAGATGTTATGTATTCAGGAATTATGACTTTGAAATGTGTAAGCTGAGTTCCTAATTCAGAGAAAAAGCATCAAGTGATCATTTAAGCTTAGAAGTCATCTAGTCCAAGTTCTGTAAAATACCGTTACTCAGCAGAAAAAGAGTATCATATAAAGCCAATTTTTAAAATAACATTTAAAAGACAAAATTGAAAAGCACAAGTCTTATCCTTCTGCAATCTCCTTTGCAAACTAGAATTCTGAAGATTATAGCTTCATTAAAGCACTCTGTCCTACTCACCTAAGAATCAGGTAAGCATGGGATATATGTGGCCATTTGACGCTATATTCAAAAGCTCCACAACAAATGTGAAGGAGAGTCATTGCAAATCACAGAACTAGTGGATAGCCCTAAATAACACTGACTTTAATAGCCCGCTCACCTACAAATCAACAGGCATGATAGAATACAATCCTCTTTAAAGGTAACACAACTAAAGTGAAAATTTTTTAACAGATAATACGTAAGTGTCACACACAAAAATATAACTGTCAGCACATTAAATGTAATAAACGATTAAAAGATTTATAGTGTCACAGCTGTGTGATTGTGGCAGGGCTTAAATACAGAGGTGGTGTGGTCAATCCTCAGAATGACAATATCCTATCAAAGGAATGACCTACACTCAAACATCCTGAGCTAAAGCTTTTTTCTAGAAAATAAAATGTTTTCAATTAAAGCCTAAAGAAAGGCATCAGGAAAGGGCATTTTCCCAACAATGTGAGGACGCCACCGGGTCAGCATACCTGGTTATTGTGCTGACGGAGAAATGAGATGGAGGCTGCGTCTCATGCATGAGAAGTTTCAGGTAAACACTGCTTTGATCTCTTGCCACGGCCACTACTGGGTCAGCTTGTCCTTGGTCACATTTATAAAACAGCTTTGGGACAAGCCTAACACAAAAGTAAGGTTGATTTGCTTAAGAAAGTAGATGAAACTCACCTGTGATAGACCACCCTCCCTGCAGGTGGCTAAGCCAACACCTCTGGTTACCAGCAAACACCACTTCTCGCCCCCTTTCTCAGGTAGCATTCTTCAAGCACGTGACAGCATCGTCTCCAATCTCAGGGTCACTCTCTGATGCACCCACTCTGACATAACTGGGTGCTGTATTTTCTTTTTTCTTTTTTTGAGATAGACTCTCACTCTGTTGCCCAGGCTGGAGTGCAGTGGCACAATCTTGGCTCACTGCAACCTCTGCCATCCAGGTTCAAGTGATTCTCCTGTCTCAGCCTCCTGAGTAGCGGGATTACATGTGCCTGCCAACGCACCTGGCTAATTTTTGTAGTTTTAGTAGAGACGGGGTTTCACCACCTTGGCCAGGCTGGTCTTGAACTCTTGAACTCCTGACTTCATGATCCACCTGCCTCAGCCTCCCAAAGTGCTGGGATTACAGGCGTGAGCCCCCGCGCCCCGCCAGGTGCTGTACTTTCTTTTGTCTGTCATAAAATTAAGTCCCTTTTTATTCACACTATTAAATGCTTTAATTAAAAACCAACTTTGAAAGTTCTCTTTCTAAACCTTTTAATCAACATCAACAAGTGCTGAACATCTGTCCACAGAGTACTGAGCAAGGAGCAGGTCTGAGTGCCAGTTGCATCCCTTAGGCACTTTTGCAATTCTGTCTGCAAAATTGTCCCAAACACTCCCAGATGGCAAAGCTTAAGCTGAGATTCCTAACAAATCTAAACTGAATTCAAATGCAGAACATGGGTAACATTTTCCTACAAAAACAAAAGGGCTTATATCTGCCATCATTACTCAGTAATACTTTTAGAAACAATCAACTATTTTATCATATTGGTCTGCAAACTGCAATATCTTTAATTAAAGTCTTTTTCCTCATGGAGACTTGATCATGAGTACAGTTTTTTCTGGAATATAAGAAGTAACTATTGGCTGGGTAGGGTGGCTCACACCTGTAATCCCAGCACTTTGGGAAGCCGAGACAGGGGAACCGCTTGAGACCAGGAGTTCAAGACCAGCCTGGCCAACATGGCGAAACCCCATCTCTACTAAAGATATAAAAATTGGCCGGGCATGGTGGTACATTCCTGTAATCCCAGCTACCTGGGGGGCTGAGGCAGGAAAATCGCTTGAACCCAGGAGGCAATAGTTGCAATGAGCCAAGATTCCACCACTGCACTCCAGCCTGGGTGACAGAGCGAGACTCTGTCACCACAAACAAACAAATAAAAAGAAGTTGCGGCCGGGCGCGGTGGCTCAAGCCTGTAATCCCAGCACTTTGGGAGGCTGAGACGGTTGGATCACGAGGTCAGGAGATCGAGACCATCCTGGCTAACACGGTGAAACCCCGTCTCTACTAAAAAATACAAAAACTAGCCGGGCGAGGTGGCGGCACCTGTAGTCCCAGCTACTCGGGAGGCTGAGGCAGGAGAATGGCGTGAACCCGGCAGGCGGAGCTTGCAGTGAGCTGAGATCCAGCCACTGCACTCCAGCCTGGGCGACAGAGCGAGACTCCGTCTCAAAAAAAAAAATAAAAATAAAAATAAAAATAAAAAAATAAAAAGAAGTTGCTATCATTTGCAGAAAATGGTAAAGCTGCAAAATTTCTGAACAGGCAAGTCATACGAACCTTTAAGTAAATGAAAAGTGTGTCTCACAAGTAATCAAAGAAATGCAAATTACAATGATGAAAACGAAAAAGAATATGCACCAAAATGTAATTTTGGTTTTCTTTCAGTAGTTTCATTATAAAGATTATTTCCTTTTTTATATTTTCCTTAAATTTTGTTCATTTAACATGTATTACTTTCAAAAGAAGGTAAGTTATTTTAAAAAGAAATATCAGCCGGGTGTGGTAGCTCACGCCTGTAATCCCAGCACTTTGGAAGGCCAAGGCAGGTAGATCACTTGAGGTCAGGAGTTTGAGACCAGTCTGGCCAACATGGTGAAACCCCATCTCTACCAAAAAATACAAAAATTAGCTGGCAGTAGTGGCTCTCCCCTGTAATTCCAGCTTCTTGGGAGGCTGAGGTGGGAGAATCACTTGAACCTGGGAGGCAGAGACTGCAGTAAGCTAGATGGCACCACCGCACTCCAGTCTGGGCATCATAGAGTGAGACCCTATCTCAAAAAAAAATAAAAAATAAAGAGAAGTATCAACTTCTGCCCAAAAAACTGATATATATTTAACTTTTTTTGAAATATTTATTGGTGAGAAGAATCAGGCACAATCACATTCTGGCAGTGGGAGTATCCTTTGGTATGTTTCTGCAGTATGTTCTCAGAAGTGGGAGCTGGGCTGTGAGTACGCAAGGGCATACAGAGTGGTATAATGCACATTGGAGACTCACAAGGCGGGAGGCTGGGAGGAAGGTGAGGGACAGAAAACTACATATTGGGTACAAGATACACTACTTGGGTGACAAGTATACTAAAATCTCAGACTTCACCATGCAACCAAAATTCAGCCATGTAACCAAAAACCACTTGTACCCCAAAAACTACTGAAATTTTTCTTAAAATGTGTCTATGTAGAAAGAAAGAAAGAAAGAAAGAAAGAAAGAAAGAAAGAAAGAAAGAAAGAAAGAAAGAGAAAGACAAGAAAGAAAGGACAAACAATGGTATGTTTCTGAAGAGCAGTTTCACAGTAAGTACCAAAAATTATTTAAAAATCCACTTCTAGGTTATCCACTCAAGAGAAATGAAAACATGCCTATACAAATCTTGTAGGCAAATGTTCACAGTACCATAATTCATAAATTGGCCAAAACATGAACTCAATAATATCCATCTGATGGATAGATAAAATATGGTATTATTCATATAATACTCTCACCAATAAAAATGAACAAACTACCGATACATGCTACAAGACCCAATCTCAAAATTAAGTGAAAGAAGCCAAATGCAAAAGTCCATTTATACTATGACCCCAGTTCTATAAAATGTCCAGAAAATACAAATCTTTGTTTTCAGACAGAGTCTCTCTCTGCTGCCCAGGCTGGAATGCAGTGGCACGATCTCTGCTCACTGCCAACTTCGCCTCCCACGTTCAAGCGATTCTCCTGCCTCAGCCTCCCAAGTAGCTAGGATTACAGATGCCCGCCACCACACCTGACTAATTTTTGTATTGTTAGTACAGACAGGGTTTCACCATGTTGGCCAGGCTGGTCTTGAACTCCTGACCTCAAGAGATCCACCCACCTTGGCCTCCCAAAGTGCTGGGAGTAAAGGCGTGAGCCACCGTGCCTGACGAAAACACAAATCTTAAGGGACAGAAAATAGATGAGTGGCTGCCTAGGAGTGGGGGCGGGAACCGGAGGTTACTGCAATGGGCCCAAGGACCTTTGGGGTGATAGAAATGTGATAAAATTGAAGTTTACTATACACTCAAAACGAGTAGGTTTCAAGAAATGTAAATTATACCGCCATAAAGCTATTAGAAAATTTTTTTTAAATTCAAAGCCTGGCCAGGCATGGTGGTTCACACCTGTAATCCCAGCACTTTGGGAGGCCGAGGCAGGTGGATCATGGGGTCAGGAGTTTGAGACCAGCCTGGCCAATCTGGTGAAACCCTGTCTCTACTAAAAATACAAAAATTAGCTGGGTGTGGTGGTGTGCACCTGTAATCCCGGCTACTCGGGGGGCTGAGGCAGGAGAATAGCTTGGGAGGCGGAGGTTGCAGTGAGCCGAGATCGCGCTTAGGCAAACGAACAAGACTCTGTCTCAAAAAAAAAAAAAAAATTCAAAGCCTGGGCTGCTAACTGAACTTCCAGGAATTCTCGGAAAAAGAAAATTATACACATTTATGTACAATAGTTAATTTCCAAAAAAAATTTATGTAAAATTTTATCACAATCACATAGTAAAACAATGACCCATAACTAAAATTACTGTTTCATAACAGAAAAATGCTAATAAAATATTCAGTGAAAATTAGGTTACACAATTGCATGTAATTTTGACCCCATTTTGAATAAGAAACTCATAAAAAGTATACAGCAAAATATTAACAGCGATTACTTCCAGGTGGTAGCAGAATTGAAGGTGATTTTTTTTCTTCTTAGTGCTATTCTCTATAGTCCAAATTTTTACAATGAAAATGCATTACTTTTTACAATGGATGGTTAGTATTTTGTTTTTTTAATTATAATTTTAGACTTTTTTGGATTTTTTTTTCTTGATAGTTTAAGAACAGAATAGCTGAAATGAGCTCAGATTCAGGAATACTGCTCTACATCCTTTGAATTCTTCCCTCTCTTTCCATGTTCATACCTTTTAGTACTTCAACCAAAAAAGTAAAAGAGATAAAATACTGGTAAATACCTAATTAATGATGCTGCAGCAACATGTCGCACCCTGGGGTCTTCATCCCCAAGCAAATGGATGACAACATTATTGAGCACTCGTTCTTGCAGCTTTAAAAGCTTTAGAGAGAAGGATAATAAAAATAAACATAATCTTGTATTTGACTAAATTTTAGGTAAGATATTTTGGAAAGCTAGTGAGAAAGAACTCAACATTGCTAGACTTAAATCCATATGACACAATTATAACTTTCATGATATAAACTGTGAAATAAACAGATCTAAAATACGATGAATGCATTTAGAGAAATTCCACAAGGAAAGCCTCACTTTCACCTCCTTGAAGGTAAAACAGTATCTCACAAAAATAAGCCGCTTACCCCTGTATAATGATGAGCCCCTCTGTGTAAGTTTTCTGCTTTTGCCTCCAAAAAGCTCACCAGCCTAACAAAAGAGCACATTTAACAATGAAATCATTTAGTTACTCAGTAAACACTTTCCGCCAGCTTGCTTCAGAGCAGGCTCAGTCAGGCGCCCTGGAAGGCCCTTGGGCAGCACTTACTCAAGACAACAGAAAAGGCCGATGGCTTCAAACAAATAGGGGTGGCATTCCTCTCACAACTCCAGACTCAATAAGATAGCACTCAGTAAACTGTTTTTCTTTTTCTTCAAAATAAATACTATTTCAAAACACTCTGTAAGTCCCGTACAGAACTGGCTCAAACCACAGAAGGGGCGAGCTGGGCCCTCCATAACCTGCTATCTTGCTGCCCACTCACGCATGCTCAGCGCCCCTATCTGTGGGTGGAGCCGAGAACAGTCCCAGATTTATAAACATTCTAAGGATTAAATAAAATAACCCACAAGGGCTCTATAAAAGGTGGCTTGGGGGGAAAAACAAAAACAAAAACAAAACACCTGAATTATAAAAATTTCCCTTCTAAAATAAAGTACTGACAGAAAACTTCTCCTGCCAAAACTTTACTCTTAGAAAATGAAAGTTCCAACACAGCTCACGTTTTTTGGTTTTTTTTTTTTTTGAGACGGAGTCTCGCTCTGTCGCCAGGCTGAAGTGCAATGGCCACGATCTTGGCTCACTGCAACCACAGCTCACATTTTTTAATTGCAACAAAATATAAACCAGCTGTCTTACCTAGGTTCAGTATAATGATGAGTATATTCTTTTAAAACAAGCAGAATTAACATAAGCTACATTTTTTAAAAAGTTTAAGACAAAGATGAAAAATTCTAAGCTCTTTTATTCCTACTATCCAGAACACTTAAATGACTAGGACTATCCAAAAAAAAAAAAAACTACACTTCTATTTATCTTTTAAAATTCTAGGCCAGGCACAGTGGCTCATGCCTGTAATCCCAGCACTTTGGGAGGCCATGATTGGAGGATCAATTGAGCTCAGGAGATGAGACTAGCCTGGGCAACATAGCAAGACCCCATTTCTACAAAAAATAAAATATTAGCCAGTGTGATGGCACACACCTATTGTCCTAGCTAACCGGGAGGCTGAGGCAGGAGGACCACTCGAGTCCTGGAGTTCAAAGCTACAGTGAGCTATGACTGTGCTACTGCATCCAAGCCTGGGCAACAGAGCAAGATCATGTCTCTAAATAAATAATAAAATAAAATAAAATCCACGCATAGGGCGAGGTTCAGCAAAAAGCCACTGGGGGGAGAAAATCACTGTCATCTACCTAAACCACTCAGATTTCTGATGGGCAGGGTACTTGATAACATCATTCCTTATACCAAGTGACCCCAGGACTTTCAATTGAGCTTAGTTCATGAAATCTAATGGACGTGACTCACTTACCTGAAGTCAATCTCCGCAAGGGTTTCCAGAAGCTCTGTCCTCACCAGCCAATAGGAACTGTTCCTCAGAGTCAGCACGTCGATGATCAGCTGCAGTCCTAACTCACTGTAGCTGCTGCTGCAGAGACTCATGACACAATGCTGGAACACAAGGTCCGAGGCAAGAGGGCAGCAGGTTAGTCCCACTCAGTACCCGCGTCTTGACGGTTTGAGAACTGTCAGTCTTCAACACACAACGTTCTGGGTTTAACTGCAACCAGGATGTTGCACTTTTCCCACACCTCTCAAGAACACTGATGGTATATATTTTATCTCAGTAAATACAAGCTTAAAAGTGAATGTGTCCCTTTCAAATAACTGGTTCTTTTTTTCTTCCATTTCTGCTTATGTCATGGTTTCAATTCTCAAACGGCAACTTCACAAACATTGATCAGTTACAAAGGGGCCTGCCGCACAGCTCCAACACCACTTCTAAATAAATCGCAGACCCAGGGTAGGAACGAGGGACCTACACCAAGGACCACCCCACTATATCACTATGTACTCCAAGGCACGGGAGAACAGAACAGGCCCCTACTGCTGTACCCCTCCCCTGCAGCCTCAGGCACCCAGGGGCACCATCACATGCATGGCTGACACACAGACCCCCAGCTAGCCATGAGACTGAGCTGTTAGCATGCTTCCTTCTGCTCAAGACAGACACAACTGACTGAAACAAAACATGGAAACTAGGGAAAAATTACTGTCAGGCATGACATTTTAAAAGGGGGAGGTATCGCACAAATTCGACAATTCTAAGTTTTTTGCTTTGATTTTTACTAGTTAATTTTGACTCTTGTTGACTGGCCAGTTGTGACTTACGAGCCAGCTGGTATGGAAAGGTTCAACATGCTATCACTTAAAGAACTGGGGCCATTCCACTTCATACAAACACAGAGGTTGAGTAAATAATCCCTAAAGCTCACTTTAACTCTTACTACACTATGGGCCTAACACAGTGGTTTTTGGGGTTTTTTTTAATTCAACGGATTATTATTACTATTATTTTTGAGACAGTCTCACTCTGTTGCCCAGGCTAGAGGGCAGTGATGCAGCCATGCCTCACTGCAGCCTTCATCTCCGGGGCTCAAGTAATCCCCCCACCTCAGCCTCCCGAGTAGCTGAGACTACAGGTATGCACCACCACGCCCAATTAATTTTTTTTTTCTTTTTAATTTTCTGTAGAGACAGGATCAACCATGTTGCCCATAGTCTTGAACTCCTGGGCTCAAGCAATCCTTCCACCTTGGCCTCCCAAAGTGCTCAGTTTACAGGCATGAGTCACCGTGCCCAGCATATTCAACAGACTTTACATGTAATGATAGGTTATTTCTAAATATATCCTTTAGGAAGAAGTCTATTTCAAACAAATATTCTGAGAATTAAAACTTAAACTGAAGTTTATGAAGCATTAACTTTACTGGCAATGTTTTCTTTCTAAAGCTAAGAGATGGATACATGGTGGATATTACTGGTTACAGCTTTAGAGTGTATGGAAATATTTCCTATTAAGCTCCAATTGTAATTGCAGCAATGATAAAATGCCCACTAAGTGAAGCAATGGCTCCACAGAGATCGCGCTCACCCTCACAGCTGTACAGGCCAGCTTGCAAGTGACAGAAGACTCGTCCTTCAGTGTTTTCCGCAGCAAAGGAATGCAATCCGCCAAAGAAAATGTGTTTCCTGACAGAAGAACAGAAACAAACATCGTCATGGAAACGGAAACCTTAGTAAGGATATCTAGAAAAAACACAGCTGAAAAACTGGCCACTACCTGTCAGGGTTCTAATGGCGCCCATCCAATCTCCCACGTGGAAGCGGGACCTGCTGAGGATGGAGCAGATGAGGGTCCCACAGAGAATGGCAGTGGCTCCTCGAACCTGTGGGTCTCCATGATCGATGTAGTTCAAGATATCTGAGACATATTGTTCCTCTGTGGAGATAAATTGCCCAGTCATGGAACAATTTCCTACTATCAACTTTCTAACTCAAAACAAAAGCTTAATTCTCAGGAAAGAGAAAAAGAGGTATGAAGAGAAGATCCAAATTCAGAAATGACTTCACTATAATAACCCTAAGTGATTAAAAAAAAAAAAAAAGTTTCAGGATTTAAGGATTACAGATTCATCATATTGCCAATATGTCCTCAATACCACAGACTTTCTGGATTATAATTCTAGGCTGTCAGATAGTAAATCTGATTAAAATTCCAGATTCCACTTAAAAAAAGATTAGAAAAAACCCTATATATAAACCCTTACCTCATATAAATTCAAAAACACAAGTGTACCCTCTCACCCAAAGAAAGAGAGCGAGCGAGAAGGCTCCACAATAAGCATGGGCAGGGTGCAGACACGGGTCCACTGCTGCCTCAGCCAGTCCTGGTGCCCACTCACCCTGAGTGTGAATGCCTGGCCTGGCTGAGTGTGACTCAGCGCCACCGTGACCATGCACAATTTGTGCTTTAGGTTTAAATCCGATGCGTATATAAGTTGGCTCTTACGTGCTGAGGTTTCTATTTTTTTCCTCTACGGATTTCATCTAAAGAGAAACCATGAAACAAAGAACTTCACTATTCATGTGTTTTCTGAAGAGCTACAACGCGGGTCAAATATCCCAAATAGGCCGGGCGCGGTGGCTCAAGCCTGTAATCCCAGCACTTTGGGAGGCCGAGGCGGGCGGATCACAAGGTCAGGAGATCGAGACCACAGTGAAACCCCATCTCTACTAAAAATACAAAAAATTAGCCGGGCGCAGTGGCGGGCGCCTGTAGTCCTAGCTACTCAGGAGGCTGAGGCAGGAGAATGGCGTGAACCCCGGAGGCGGAGCTTGCAGTGAGCCGAGATCGCGCCACTGCATTCCAGCCTGGGCAACAGCGTGAGACTCCGTCTCAAAAAAAAAAAAAAAAATCCCAAATAAACTCAAAACACCGCTCTAAAACTAAAATAGTCAATACTGAAATCGTTTTTACAATAATGATTAAATCTGAGAAAATAAGATGTGAACTTTTAACATACCAGGGTATTCTGTGGTGTCAAGAGGAACTTTATAGAGTTTGCTGAAGAAAGATTCTGGGTGGAGAGCCACAGCTGCTCCCACACAGCTGAGGGCCAGGGCCTTCACGCTGACCCTCACATCCCGGTCCGGAACCAGCACTGCAAAGAAATCACCCAAGCCACCTTCAGCCTCAAACAACAGATTGTTTCTCAAATGAACAAAACCAGACCCAGTAACCTACCTGCTCCCATCATTTCCTCCCTTCCCCTTGGCTAGTGAAAACCAAACTCATCCTCAGATTCTACTGCCTCTGCTACACACAGTACATAAACGGGCACCAAGTTGACCTCTGAAACCTAGTTATTTCCTTCAACTCTGCACGTCCCCTTTTGTACTCACCATTTTTTCCCCCTGTTAGCAAAAACGAAGCAGATAAAAGGCGGACACAATGGACAAGAGGTGCAGAATCATCATCAGTGGACTGTCCAATGTCACCTTTGATGCGGCAAGGCTAGAAAGGAGACAGTGACACTTGTTTGTCTCATACTCAACCAATACATTCATGCATTAGTTCATTCAACAAATAGTCCTAGAGTAGCACTTACACTGGGTGCTGGGGATAAAGAGATGCCCTGGTCTGTGCTCATATGCACACCTGACCTCACAGAGACCATGGCCAAGCAGAAACAGACAAGTCAGAGGCAGCTGGACACAGGGTCCCAGGGCTGTGGCAGGGGATAAATGCAGCATGCAGGGAGGGTGGGCACAGTAAGAAGGCACCTGACACCAGGCATTCAGAAAAGGCTGCTCTGGAAGCAAAGCATGAGTGGTCTTCTACAGGACAAGCAGAAGCTACTCAGGGAAAGGTAACAGCCTGGGGAAGCCCAAAGCTAAGACGAACTGGGCCTGGTAGACAGGGAGATGCCAAAGGCTGTAATTCTGATTGCTGGGAGAAACTGTGAAACGCTATTCCTTGCCCTTGAGCAATTAAAAGTGAAGACAGTTACATTTACATGTAAAAAGGTAATATAAACAGAGACTTTTAAAACAGTTCAATAGAACCAAAACATGGTGCAAGGCCATACGCAGCCATCAAATGAATGGCCCAAGAAATCAGACAAGGAAACACTCAGTACAGAATAGATTTCTCTGGGGCACACTCTCAAAGGAGGCAGAACTCAGGCAATTCTTAACGCTGTCAGTAGCACCTGGAAAGGCGGAAAACAACAGGCCTGGGAAGAGCTGGTATTTAAAGGGGAAATTTAAAGGCCCAGGGATGGGAAAGCAATAAAGTAGATAGTAGCCAGGGCGATTTTAAATCCTCACACAAGCTCAGAAACACCAAGTTGTCTCAAGCCTATGTCCCTCACCTTGTTTTCTTGATCACCCGGTTCAGTAGCTTCATCTCTCAACACAAATTTATCAACACTGCTGTCAGAAGGCTGCCTGCTGTGACTCATGTTTTTCAATAAATGTGCTTGTTGAAGGGCTTTAAAAACAGAGAAATCAAGATTAAGTGACAAATTTCCACTTAAAATACAATTACACATTTATGCTAAGATAACTCAAAAGCGTAAGATTTAGATGAAGAAAAAGTATGATTATTCCTCAATTGGTCATTTTCATCAGCTATTCAGAACTCAGAAAACAATATCAAAGGATTTCTTCTTGAGAGCAAAGATATAATTAAGATGTCCAGGCCTGAATACAAGACCACTTTGTAGCGCGTCACCTGTGGTCCACATACCCATGGAAGAGTTCCTGAAGGCCTCCGAGGCTTCGTCAGGAAGAACACCTGTGGCTTCCTCATCTTCATCCTGGGGCTGTCCAATCTGCAGGCCCAAATACTGGTTGTCGGTACCGTCTAACACCTAAACGGTTCAAGGGGGGCTGTGAGAATTTTGAAGTGTGATCACCAAGAGACAAGCCCTCCAACATGGAAATGCAACGAAGAAAGAGCACATTTTACACACAGAACACAAATGTACTCATCTGTCATTTATTTCAATGCACAGAAATGTGTGCATGGAAACTGCTAAGAGCTTACTGATCACTCATTCCCACTACATTATGAAAAGCTCTATTAGCTCTAAAAACTCCAAAAAAATTCCAATGTGGACATTTCTTTTTAATATAAAAAAGAAAAAACCCATACAAAAATATTTGTCTTCACGAACAAATTTTACAGCAAGTTGGAAATATGAGGACAAAGCTTTTAGACAAAAACCTAACAATATAACAGGTTATCTCCTAAATTGCAAAGACTAAATCTACTAAATTTAGGGCATGGTATTTCGTATGTTTAGCCATCAGCTTGGGGCATGATTCCACATCACAAGTTGTTCCATGTCCCCTTGAAATGTCCTGTGTAATTTACCTAAAAAAACTGAGCAATGGACTCTAAAACTACCAGCAAATTATTACCAAAATATTAGTTTGCTAACTATTATACTATTAAGTAAAACACTCAATGATATAAATGTTTTAAATTAAAATCAGAATGTAAAAGCAACTCCAATTCTGGGTATTTAGCCAAAAAAATGGAAAGCAGAGTCTCCAGGAGACATTTGTACACGCATGTTCATAACAGCACGATTCACAATAGCTAAAGCATGAAAGCAATACAAGTGTCCATGGACAGAGAAATGGAAAAGCAAAATGTGGCCTATCCATACAATGGAATAGCATTTGGCCTGAAACATTAGGAAGTTCAACACAGGCTACAATATGCATGAGCTTTGCGGACATTATGCTAACTAAAACAAATACGGTGTGACCCTAAAGTATATGAGAACCTAAAGTAGTCAAATTCAGAAGACAGAAAGAAGAATGGTGGTTGCCAGGGACTTGGCGGGGAAGGAGGAATAGAGAGTTCAATGGGAACAGAGCTTCAGTGTCACATGATCAAAAGGTTACACAGATGGGTGGAGCGATGATTCCATGACATTATTTAATTATTTATTCCAGCAAGCTGCATACGTAAAAAATGGTTAAGAAGGTAGATTTTATGTTACACATATTTAACCAGTTTTTAAAACTGAAAATAAAATGGAGTATAAAACAACATAGACTTGTACCAAACGTTATTAGACTATCCATGAGGGTTTCTTGTCCACTAACTCAGGGATGAGAGGTACTTACACCTATGCTGCTATAAAATGGGAAATGTTGTAAAAGTTTTTTGAAAAGTCAAAAGTTCTTAAAATAATGCACAGTATTAATCACATTTCATTAAGACCACAGATCTGTTTATAATAGGCTCCTTCAGGATTTTTAAAAATAATTATTTAACCAGGGTCTAAAAAGGCCTTAAAAAATGTAAAATGCACTCAATTTTAGCAGAGTTCACATAATCAACCACTCCAATTTTTTACCTCAGTGTTCAGTGGAAAAGACACTAAGCTGTTCCCTTCAGTGAAGGTATCAGATGAGGTCAAGCTCTCCACTAGTGATCTAAGCTGCGCTGTCATTAGGGGTATTAGACAAGAAGAGAACAAGCAGGAGGGTTCAGGTCTGGGTCTCCAGGGAAGAGCTCAAAAGATGGCAGACAGTAGGGTCGGGCATGGTAGCTCACAAATATAATCCCAATACTTTAGGAGGCCAAGATGGGTGGATCACTTGAGGTCAGGAGTTTGAGACCAGCCTGGCCAACATGGTGAAACCCCATCTCTACTAAAAATACAAAAATTAGCTGTGTGTGATGGTGCCCGCCTATAATCCCAGCTACTAAGGAGGCTAAGGCAGGAGAATCACTCGAGCCTGGGAGGCAGAAGTTGCAGTGAGCTGGGAACGTGCTACTACACTTTATTTTTTTATTTTTATTTTTTTGAAACGGAGTCTCGCTCTGTCACCCAGGCTGGAGTGCAGTGTCACGATCTCGGCTCACTGCAACCTCCGCCTCCTGGGCTCAAGCAATTCTCCTGCCTCAGCCTCCCTAATGGCTAGGATTACAGGCATGTGCCACCACACCCAGCTAATTTTTGTATTTTTAGTAGAGACGGGGTTTCACCATGCTGGCCAGGCTGGTCTCGAACTCCTGACCTCAAGTGATCCGCCCACCTCGGCCTCCCAAAGTGCTAGGATTACAGGCGTGAGCCACTGTGCCCGGCCTCCGCTGCACTACAGAGTGAGACTCTGTCTCAAATAAAAAATAAAAGATGGCAGGCCCCTCCGCACACTTACAATTTCAGAACTGTCTGAAGGGGTGACAGCTGAATCAGGCCCTTCGGTGGTGGTCTGGGAGCTGTCGCTGATGGGCGAGGAGGCCTGGGTCCCATCATTCAGGTCCATGGCAGGGTCAGATGGGACAGCGCTGACCTGGCTGGAGCTGTGGCTCAAGATATCCTCCTCATCCCCATCCGTGGCAGAGCTTGTCAAGTCACAGCTGGCCAGATCCACTGAGTCCGCCTGCAGCGTGTGCTGTGACCGTGGCTGCTCCGTGATGATGTCGTGACCTGCTGACCCTGGAGTGGAAACCCCTGAAGAAGTAGCCAGCTCTCCACTGATATCATCCTTCACTGAGGCTGAAGACAGAGAAACACTCATTTGTCAAATGGCGAGAGAAAACATTCAATATGGAATCAAAGGCTTGCAAAATAACAAAAAGTTCCACTGTCATCCAATGTTTCCATTTGATGGAATGTTTGATGAAATGTTTCCAAATGTCATCACTGCATAGCATCCTGAAGACAGTGAAATGCAGGACAGCAGTGCATCCCTCATGTACCACTCACACTGCCTCTCGCTACAGTACCCATCTTAATAAAATAAGGCTTATCAGAAGGTAATATTCTCAAACGGTGTTTCACTGCAAAAACTGAAGTTCAAGTTCTTAACCAACTACTCCAAGCCCTGGCTAGGGCAATTTATAAAGACGTTCGTAATTAAGGGGCAGCCTAGTCAGGGGCACAAAACTAGGCGGTCCCAGACACGCAGGTCCTTTAAGCAAGCAGTGGTCCCGAACAACTGTAATCTCTCTGGGGTGGGCTTGCCTTCTTCCAAGCCACGTTCAAGATCTCGACTCCAGTCCTATTATTCTCCTGGAAGATAAACTTCTAACACATTTTCCTAGTTGACTTTTTTAATTACCATTTAAAAACAAAAAAGACTATATAGAAATCATGGCAAAAAGGTCAACATGAAGCTGTTGGCAGTGGTCACTCCTGGGGCGGTTGGGTTGGTAAGCGTGTGACCTTTATACTAGTCTAGATTGCTGTGATGTTTTATTGTTGTTTAATTTGTGTAATCAAAAATAAAATCTATTTTTATTTTGTAAATAATTACTACTAGAATTATTCAGATTTTCCTCCCTAAATATTTAAGTCTTACTTTCAGTTACAGCTAAAATATTCTTTTAGATAGGATTATACAACCAAAACCACCCTCATATAATCCAGTTATTAGTACCTTAAGTTAATCCTCATCTTTTATAAAGTACACAGAGAATTTCATTAGATAACTATCTGTAACTGGCCAGGCACAGTGGCTCACGCCTGTAATCCCAGCACTGTGGGAGGCTGAGACAGGCGGATCACTTGAAGTCAGGACTTCAAGACCAGCCTGGTCAACATGGTAAAACCTCGTCTCTACAAAAAATACAAAACTTAGCCAGCCGTGGTGACGGGCACCTGTAGTCCCAGCTACTTGGGAGGCTGAGGTAGGAGAACGGCTGGAACCCAGAAGGCGGAAGCTGCAGTGCGCCAAGAGCACACCACTCCATGCCAGTGACATTGGGTATCGGCACTGGGTGACAGAGTGAGACTCTTTATCTCAAAAAAAAAAAAAAAAGATAACTATCTGTAAACAAAGGCAGATTCTTTCAAGTTAAACTATCCATAGGCAATTTTTCATCCCACAATTTTTCATCCCATTTCCAACCCCCAGCATAACCCATCCAACTCATGAGACGTTTCGACGTGCCATCCCTACTCACAAAGCCCTATGCTCAAGGAGCATAAACCTAATTTTAAAACAGTCTAAACCACAGAAAACAGCAAATATATGATGCAAACACCACAGACACACAAGCTTCAGAGTAAGTATTATGAAAGAAGCCCAAATATCCCCCATTTAAGCAACCTGGGTCCACTGCTGCCCCCAGTTGTGCTGTCCACCAGGTGCAGGGGACGGGCAGGAAGGGCATGGGGTGGACGGCAGAGAGTGAAGGTCCACACCAGTGGCTAACTAGTGAGAACTACCTGCAAAGGCAGAGCTGCTGACATCCGATCTCGATTCAGAGTCATCCTCCAAGGCTTCTTCTTCTCCTAAGAGCACTTTGCCTAGTAAATAATGTACCAACATTCCTTTAGTTTGCTAAAAATAAGGATTTCAAAATTAAGTAAATGCACTCTAAAATGAAACTCATAAGAATATTTAATTTACTCTAATATGGTTTATCATCATATATAAGTATTTTTATACCTCTACAGTATTAAACACAAAGAATGTAGAGATGTTATGTTTAGAATGCTATTAAAGTTAATAAACCTATATGGAAAAAGTTAAAAGCAATGATTCTCAAAGTATACCACAAAACATTTTAATAATTAATATTTATTGATTTCGATTATTAAATAATCTATAGTACTACTTAAACTTAAAAATAGTAAGTTTTAACTGTAAAGACCCAATGCTATTGGCCTTTGAAATATTCATGTGATAGCTCCAATGACACACCAGAATTTGTACATAAAACTCTAACACCTAAAAGTCACTTTCATTTTATTATCTTTTAATTTTCTTGACTTTATGATTAACAATCAGAACTCAAGCATTATATGATCTGGAAGGATGAAATAATATTTCACTTGAAAGTTCTAAAAATACATTTTATTGTTCATCTTCAGAATTACATTAATGAAAACAAATGAAACCAACAGTCTTAATATGACTTAACTGAACTCATTAAATCTTTGTGGCTACATTACATATTAATGTCATTAAATGACACTATCAAAATAATTATTGGAAATTTCTAATTTCTGCTCTTCAAAGAATAAGTCAGAAGTATAACTTCCACAAATTTACAATGATGTAACATTAAAGGTGAAAAAAATTAGCAAAGGAAACCCAAAATCTAGGTTAAATTAACACAGCAACTTGGCCTATCTACTAAATAATAGGAAACTTTATTACAAAATAAGTTCTTTCCCTTGAGAAATCAAATAAAATGCCAAAAAGGTGAATTCAGATCTTAACAAAAGCCATCTCTATCTTTCGAATCAGTGGTTTGCAAATATGTTCCATAGACCATCCCCAGGGTAATTTCCTCAAAGGCACGAGCGCTAGGCTGCCTGCCCTCAGAAGAGAGGCTCCAGGACACCCCCGCCACTTGCACCCTAATCCTATATCCAACACAACTCTACTTTCATCTGTCTTATAATTTGGGCAGATTTCACTTAAAAAAAGGATTTTCCAGCTATAACAAAACAGTTTGAAGACACAGCTCTAAATGGGGGAAAAAATACCAAAAGGGCTTAAAAGAGACAGGATATATCCCATGTCCTAGCCAGAAGAGGATAAACTAATCTCAACAATGTGAACCAGTCATCTTCTTTTTCACTGCCACTGGAAAGAGTGACTAAGAAACAAACAAGTGTCAGAGTAACTTAGTCACAGGTCCGAAAATCTCTCCTAATTCAAGAATATAGAGATGAATTTTTCCTAGAATCTTTTTGGCTTTTCAACAATGTTTCACTAAAATCTCAAATTTGATTAAGTATCTCATACTGTGATGACCCAAATATTATAGATTCCAAGTTCTTTCAAGAAATGTTTACTTAATTCAATGAAGGCTAGAATGTTATTCCTGTTAAGATCCCATTCAATACTGCAAATAATATTAGGCATTAGGCTCTCAATTAAACACTCAAATCATGACACAAAAAAGGATCAGTCTTTTAAGATTTCAAAATAGAAAGTGACAGCAATTTTTTTCCTATGCAAATCCCCACTGGAAAAGAAAATAACTGGCATTGCAAAAGATAATGTGTACCAAAACTATCAGAAACACTTTAATAAAAGTTAAGCTTTATCAGAACATTCTGATATGTACAAAGTTAGATATGGCTGAAAAATGATAACCAGGTCCAAATTAAAACAGTCCAACAAAGGAAACTTTTTTTGTTGTTTTTTTTAACGACACGAGGTCTCATTCTGTTGCCCAGGCTGGAGTGCAGTGGCATGATCACAGCTCACTGTGACCTCAAACTCCTGGGCTCAAACAATCCTCTTGCCTCAGCCTCCAGAACAGCAGCTGAGGCTACAGGCACATGCCACCATGCCTGGCTGTTTTTTTGTTTGGTCTTGTTTCGGTAGAGACCGGGTCTCATGACATTGCCCAGGCTGGAAAAGAAGCTACTTAATAATATTCCTGACTAATGCTAAACAAAATTCACTGGGAAGGTAAGTTAACTTCATAAAATATAACAACACATTCCCTAAGGCAGGTATGGGCAAACTACAGCCTGCCTGTTCCTGTAAGTAAAGTTCTACTGGAACATGGCTGGCCAGTAGCTCGTGTATTGTCTACAACTGCATTCCTGCCACAGGGCAGAGCTGAATGGTTGCAAAAGAGACCATATGGCTCATAAAGCTAAGATGTTTGCACTCTGTCCCTTTACAGAAAAAGTCTGCTGACCCCGAACATTAGAAATTTATGATGCATTCAAAATGTATGACAAAGCAATTCTGATATGAAAGTAATTGTTAAAAGCCACCCTATAAAACTATTCAGGCCTTGTTATCAGATTCCAGCAACATTCACACATACAATCACTCCACTGAGAAGATATATACATACACAGAGTCCAATACAGTATTACAAGAAATACAAGATACATTACATTACAGAAATACAAGGAAATCAGTAAGATTCAACACAAGACTCTGATTTCTGAAATAATCACCTTTTTGTTTTCTTGAAAGGACAGGGCTGCATGAGGAACCCCCTCCAGCTGTAAATCACAGAAAGTGACAGATAAAGTAACAAGCTGATAAAATCTAGAAGAAATGTGAAAATCTTCAAACAGCTTGATTCAAAGTTGAATCAAATGTGAATGTATTTCCACAGGAAGCACTTAACATCACAGTTCAACATTTTAATTTCAATATGAAAATTACATTAACATTCAAATACATAGTTCTAAAGATATGACCTAAGAAGTCAAAAAAGCTAAGATAAATTGCATTTTAAAAGCCAAATTAAAAGTATTAGAAATCTCAGATTATTTGGTAGACTAACAATCAGGTATAACTTTTCATTAGCGATGAGTATTTCCACTCATTATTTGTAAGGCATGCATCCCATACAGAAAAAGATTCTTCAGTGTAAAGGACAGGAAACAAGGCAGATTAATATTTCCTGCTCATGGTTCCGGCAAACATTTATGCTCACACGAGGCAGCAACGAGACTTCAGTCAGATTCTCTCTAATGTGGAGGCTGTGAGTAAAGGCCATGCTGCACACGCAGTGCACTACACCGACCACGCTGCAGTGGCCTAGGGGAGGCTAGAGTCAGCAAAAGCTTATCCATAGCCTGCTAGGCACCAGACCCAGCGGTAGAGGCTGGGATTCAGAGATTCCCACCCACTCCAGCTCCCAAAGGCAGCTCTCATGCCAGAAAGGACCCACTAAGCTCACTGCTCCAGGGCAGCACTGCATGGTGGGACAGGGCCCAGCCCCAAGCGCATGGAGAGGAGCAGACTGGGCAGTGGAGGCAGATGCAGAGCTGGGGACAGATGGATTTTCTAAAGTCGGGCCAGGAAGGAACTCTCACATCCCTCTGATGACTTACAGTTGCCATTTCTGGCAAATTAACACAAGGATCCTAGAACTATTTTCCCTACTGTTTTCATTTCTCAGCAACTGAACCACCACAGGAGGCAGTCAAGGTAGAGAAAGAATCAGGAGGAGGGGCTTTAAATGTGTGGCCTCATTTTGCCACCTAACCTTCTAAACTTTAATTCTCTTCTTTGATTTTTAAATTTTGTTGAGACAGCATCTTGCTCGGTCACCAGGCTGCAGTGCAGCTGCCATCACAACTCACTGCAGCCTCAACCTTTTGGGCTTAAGCAATCCTACCACCTCAGCCTCCAAAGCAGCTGGGACTACAGGCACGTGCCGCCATGCCCAGTTTTTGTTTTTTTTTTTTTTTTTGGAGAGACAGGGTCTCACTTGGCCAGGCTGTCTCAAACTCCTGGGCTGAAGTGATCCTTCCAAAGTGCTGAAATTTCAGGCCTGAGCCACCACACCCAGCCCAACTCCCCTATTTATAAAATAAAGATGAAATCTGTATTATAAGTTTTGGCAAGGAAGATGCAATGCAGACTGCTTAGCACAGGGCAGGCCCATCATCAATAGAGGGTAACTAGTATCACTGAAAAGTTAACTGTAAGAGTAGACCTTACTAATAACTTGCCTATAAGTTCCACAATACTCCCACTACGGCTTCGGCCACCAGACTCCTCCTTAGCGGCAGTAAGCTGCCCAATGCCCCCCACTGTGGTCAGGGCTTGCAGAAGCTCGGGGGGAGGCGTTCTGAAGAGCTGCTGCAACAGCTCCAGGGCTCCGGTCACAACATTGTGGTCTTGGTGCTGTGTATGATGTAACGTCAGTTCATAAACCTAGAAACAGAGAAACACAGGTGTTCTGGTCAGAGTTTATAAAATGCATCCTAAGCTTCACTTTTTTTTTTTTTTAACAGGACTTCGTTGGCAAAGTTTACACCTTAATTTCTCCCCCTAAATATTTCCCTATCACTTCTACCAATGTGATCGTTACCTTCCATGTTGTTTTCTGAATTCCCATGATTTTTTCATTGTTATATTCATTCCTTAAAAATAAATGGAGCACTTCCACTAGAGAAGCAGCATGAGAATGAAGATCTCTATTTCCCAAAACTGGTGACTAGGAAAGGGAAAATAAAGTCCAGCATACACTGAGGGGAGAGTTAGCTTGACACACATTTAAAAATCAAAAAACACTATTATGAGTGCCACTGAGAAAGAGCTACCAGACATTTTAAAGGCAGTAGCCACATTTATCAGCACTTTCAATACTATATCACAGTGCTCCCCAACCTTTCTGGCACCAGAGACTGGTTTCATGGGAGACAATTTTTCCACAGGGCCAGGGGATGGTTTCAAGATGAGACTGTTCTACCTCAGATCATCAGGCAGTAGACTCTCATAAGGAGCACACAATCTAGATCCCTTACACGTGCTGTTCACAATAGGGTTTGCACTATGAGAATCAAATGCTGCCACTGATCTGACAGGAGGCGGAGCTCAGGTGGGAATGCCAGCTCACCTGCTGCTCACCTCCTGCTGGGCAGCCTAGTTCCTAACAGGCCATGGACCAATACCGCTCCGCAGCGTGGGGGCTGGGGACCCCTGCTGTATCACATTATATGAACATAATGAATTTATTCTTTTTCCCTTTAATTAGAGTTGCCAGATAAAAGACAAGGGCACCCAGTTAAATTTAAATTGTAAAGAAACAACAAATAATTTTGTAGTGTATGTCCCACAGGATTTGGAATATACTTACATCATAAAATTACTCATAATTTATCTGAAGTTCAAATTTCACTGGCATCCTGTATTTTTATTTGCTATTTGCCAACCCCATCTTCAATATTATAAAATACATATGTTTCTTTTTTAAAAAATCAGACAGTGTAGAAGAGTATAAAGTAAAAAGTCTCACTTTCAGCTCCTCTGATGGTAACTCCTATACCCCTGAATCCCAGGTCATCAAACCACAGTACACAGGTCAGGTCTGGCCCGCACCTGCTTTTGTACATAAAGTTTCACTGGAACACAGCCACGTTTATGGGCTGCCTGTGGCTGCTTTCGTGCTACGAAGGTAGTGGGGCCTAGTTGCCACAGACTTGGAATGGCCTGCAAGACTGAAAATATTTACTATCTGGCCCCTTACACAAAACATTTGTGGGTACCTGCTCTAGGTAATCAGCTTATACCTTGACTTCTTAAGCCATCTATTTTGAACAAAGAATCTCCTGGCTTCTCTCAATGTAATAAGGAAATCGGCACCCACATTTCCTTCACCTCATCTGTCGCCTCCTAAATTCTGTTAGCAACAGCACTGCTTTCATACTATGGAGATTTCCATTTACATGCTACTAGGTAACACTATTTACATTTAATGTTCCCTGCCGAGAAGTTGAGCTGAAAAACTTAATTAAAAATAAACAGTATGTATCTTATGTATCATGTGTTCATAAATGTTATTCACTGCATAATTTATGAATAATGTTCAAAAATGTTATTCACTGCAATAATGAAATCTTTCTTTCTGAGTCCAGTCACAATAACCTAGACTCAGAAAGAAAGAAATATTTCATTACTACTCCATGTCATTTGAAAGAAAATGCCCCAAAATTAATGGTCAAATGGGTTCTCTTACTGTAATCTATTACTTGCTTAAAATTTATTATGCATCTTATTTTGCTTCATACTTGGATCACAAATTTCCTTTATAAATCTTGCTGGCTCTCCTATGGATGGTTACTAATTGCCTTTTTCTCCCTCCTTGTTAATAATATATGCATATGCCTTCCCTCTGCCCACTTTCTTAGGCATACTATTTATTCAAGAAGAATGTTTTCTAACAAACTACATGCCGAACAACAATCATCCTAGAATTGCTTTTATTGCATGCCTAGGTGAGAGACTTTGTTTCTTGGATTTCAGGGCTTCCTCTATTTTTCAATTTCTTTCTTTTTCAAAAAGCACACATAGAAAGAAACTGAGCTCCTGCATATCTAAAATTATCAATATTTTGCCCACACTTGCTTAATAGTTTGGCCAGGCCTAGGATTATATTAAATTCTAATTAAATATAGTTAGCCAAACTACATTTGCTGAATTGAACATCTCACAGTAATTTAATTAAGAACAGTTATTAGTCAAAAGAAGATGGAGTAAGATATGTTATACAGATAATCATATCTAGAGTTTGCTAGTTCAAAAATGTGCCATATCATTTATTTACTTTGGAGAAAGGTATTAAGAAAATCAGCAATTAAGTCTCACATCCATACCCTTTTTTCCCCTTCACCCTCTATCTCTGTCCTTCCAGGATTACTGCAATCCCAATTTAACACAGTTTCAACCTCCTTCTGACCTCCATAACCAACACTCTTGCTAATCTATGAGAAAGCCTGGAGGCCTTTTCAGGACCCACCGTTGCTCTGTCTACGCACCCACACTCATGTGCTGTGAGCATTCTCTCACTCTTTCACTCCCGGGACTTGGCAAAGACCACGTTTTCTGTCTATAAAGCTCCTGTCTTCTCCCAGCTCTCTGTGCCGGGTCAGATTCCACGTGCCCATAAGTGACGGCTCACGACTGAACCTCTCCAGGCCCTACCATGTGCACCTTAACCTTGCTAAACTGTTTCGTAATTATTTGCTTCTCCCAACAGACCAATGGTCTCTAAACTTTTATGATCAAGCAGCCTTTTCAAAAGCATCTGTTAAAAAAAATTGAGCATATAGTCTCAACACTTTTTAAAAGAGTATACTCTTACCTTAAAATATTATATACGAAATACTGAACTCAGATATAAAATATACACTAAATCTGACCAGGTTTTTCCTCCAATTATTGATGTACAGGAAATACAGAGAACAGAAAAAGGTGTTAATTTACACAATGGAGATGTAAGCAGTATATCAGACCACAGGAAAACTTAGAAGACAAATAATCTGGTTTCTCAATAAATGAACTCTAAAGGGAAAAAAAAATTCGGATGGAGGAGAACCAGTTGATCAAAGAGATTTACAATCCTTATCAACCAATTTTATTTATATGCTGATTCCAAAAGAGTAGAGAGAAAAATTGACAATGAGTTAGTGGGTATTTGATGTAGGAAATGTTTAATATTTTCAGGTCTAACAATGGCACTGTTTTGTGACATTTTTTTGGAGTTTCGTTTTGTTTTCTTGAGACAGAATCTTGCTCCATCAACCAGGCTGGAGTGCAGTGGTACAATCATGGCTTACTGCAGCCTCGACCTTCCAGGCTCATGTGATCCTCCCATCTCAGCCTCCCAAGTAGCTGGGACTACAGGCATGCATCACCACACTTGGCTGATTTTGTTTTTTTTTTTTTAAAGACATGGGGTTTCACCATGTTTCCCAGGCTGGTCTCAAACTCCTAGGCTCAAGTGATCTGCCCGCCTTGGCCTCCCAAAGTTCTGGGACTACAGGCATGAGCCACTGCGCCTGACCATCATTAAGTTTTAAAAATAAAAAAGAGTCCTCATCTATAGAGATACTGAAATACCTATAGATGAAGTAAGAGGATGATTGTGGTTTGCTTCCAAATAATAAAAAAAAAAAAGGGAGAAGTAGGATTATAAATGAAATGTAACTGGTCATGACTTGATACTTTTGCATGTATGCAATTCTCAATATAAAGCTAGCTTAAAAAAAAAAAAACAGGTAAGGTAAAGATGAAATAAACTATATTTTAAATGTATTATTGCCATGGCTACACCCTTTTTACTCCACAAAATATTCAGCAGTGTTTTTTGTGAAGGAAATATAATTAAATGTCATATCCCATGAGACTCTGCTTTTATTCTGTAAAATAACCAAAGGGCAGCTGGGTGGAATAGAACTCTCAGCCCCATTCATTTCTTAGAGTTCACTCTTGCTCAGCTGTTTATCAATAAGCAGCACTTACATGGCCTTCACATGTGCCAGGAAGCATTCTAAGCACTTCACAAACACTACCTAACTCAGTGCTTAAATTATTAGCATTATCTTCAATTCATGATTCTATGCAAGAATCATTTTAAGTCACTTACAATTTTATATCCTACAAAATTTAGCTAAATGGCACATGTTAAGCACAATAAAAACCCTGACCTAATATTTTAAGTAAAGTTCAAAAAATTCAATTGCTTAAAATGAGGCTGCACTGTTACACAGTTAGTGAAAATAACCTGAGTAAGCACGCTACAAAGAACTGAAGTCAACTGCCAATCACAGTACATTAGAATTACTGCAGGGTTTCTCTGCATTGGAAAGAGAAGTTCCAACATTTTGTTCTGACACCCCGAAGGACCACGTCCCCACCTCCCTGAGGGGGCATACCACCCTGCCTCGACCAGTGCACCAGGCCACAGGCTCCACGGGGCAGAGGCTGCAGCGGAAATACTCACCACAGGACCCCCAGCACCTACCCCAGACCCGAGCACACAGTGGGTGCTCAATCAGTATTTACTGGGTGTATGAACACATATCGTGACCTCTGGTTTTAGAAACAGAGTGGCACCTGAAGAGGCATCACCTGCATCTGACTCACGGTGACAATGGCATACAGAAGGAAGGCAGCTAGAGGTCAGCACCTAGGGTCGGAACCGAGCAGCACAGCTCCAGAGTCCACACCTCTAACCCTCGGTTCTGCCGCTTCTCTTCCAAAGTTATCAGTTCTTCGAATGTCAGTTGTTCACATGCCAGGCCTAGAGTAAACCCTGTGCTCCTACCTGGACAAGCTGCTCTGCAGAAGGACAGACCTCCATTTCTTTCCGTGTCACTCCGAAGCTGCCTTTCAGGCTTGTATCCTTGACCTGCTGCTGCAGCAAGGGCACCAAATACCTCAGGGTGAGCAGCACGCCAAGAATCAGCAGGGTGGAGTGCTCCTCCTCGACAGGAACCAGTAAGCCTGTGGGGGCAGCAGCAAGATATCTTAACATCCAACTCACTGTTTGGAGATTCCCCGCTTAATTTGTTAAAAAAGAAGAGATCCCAAGAGATCAATATGGCACAAACATGACCGTGAACGAGTACACCATGAGGCCCACTGGGAGTGGCTACACACCCATATCCCTGGCTTGGCAGGGTCCATATCACGCGTCCAGTGCTCACTTCAGCACTTGCCAGTGTTCATTTCCACAGTTACCCAAACAACAGGAGAAACTGTCAACTGACCTACAGAGAACCCACAGGGACCCAAGGCACAGTCTCAAGCCTCACAGACTCACCGTAGTCAGGGCCGGCACAGACGGAGGACCAGGCCCTGGGTGGCAGGCAGGGCTCACACCAGCCCACACCCACTGACCAGCTAGGTGTCCCTGGGCATGGCTGCATCTGCAGGGTCACAGAGACCCATGCGTGCTCACAGCAGTCCCAATGCAGTTCACATTCAGTCAACCAGTGCCAAATAGCCTGGTCTAGAAGCTGAGGGATCATCTGATTTTAATTATTTCAAAGGTCTATCATGAATACATGCTGGAGACCCTTCCACCTGTATGCCTCCACCTTACCTAAGAGCACATTTAGTAGCCAGCTATAGAAATACTGTGTCCTTCTTGAGTGCTGGCAGATGCTCACTGCTGATCCAGCAGCTGTCCGCCGAATAGTGGGGGAGCTTGACTTCAGGTTCGCTATGAAGGCCTTTAACAAAACCTATAGAAGCAAAAGTCCAAGCAGATAAAAGATGAAGCTCCTATGAAGCTTACCATGCATTCCGTAAAACTTAACTTGAATTAGAAGTTTCCAATTCTTGCAAAGTATAAACAGTTTGAGGCTTTTCCTATAGCTGAACAGAAGTACCCCGAATTTGGGAGACTCAAGAACAGTTCACAGACACGTGTACTCTATTTGCTTCTTTATAATCTTCACTCGGGGACTGCTCAGCATCCATGTCCTCTCTGCAGGGGTGGAGGCCTCAATTCTAGATACTGTCTGCCCACAGTGTTTGGGGACAGTTAAAAAAAAAAAATCAACAAATGACAAAGTTAAGGAGAAAAGAGTACCAGCCAACTACAGTAATGCCCCACCCTAAGAGATGGCTTGTAAAAGTCCTGCTAATGTCACAAAGTTCTCAGGACTGGAATATCTTCAACCGGAAACGTCTGCAATTTAACTGGACATGACAGCACACTACCCACAACTGTTCTCCTGAGAAATTAGGGAATACTTTCTCACTGGGCCTCTAGAACAATCCAAAGGAGAAACTGCTATAATTCTAATGATGACCACTTAAATCTTGATAAAAATATCCTAAAATTGAAAAGGGGTGACTCATCTAGTCGCATTATCTTGGTGACTATGTTACTTAAGAACATCAATTTCCCATTATTCAAAACTATGCTCTGAGCCATGACTTGATTCCAATCATTGTTCAGCACGCACTGAGCAATCACTATGAGTCGGGGACTCTGTCGGAGCTATGCCTGGGCAAACAAGCAGTAAACCAGTAACGGACATCTGATTTATAAACAAGTTTCTCTTCCACAGCGTGGTTAGCATCATCTGTTTCTCAGAGGCTTATCGACTCCCAGGGAATTTACACGAGACCTCTGGACACTGTTAGGCACATGATGAGACACCAGCCACAGGACTGCCCCCCACCCCAGCCACAAGACTTCTCCCCACCCCAGCCACAGCTCCCCCACCACCCACCAAGCCACAGGACTTCTCCCCACCCCAGCCACAGCTCCCCCCCACCCACTGAGCCACAGGACTTCTCCCCACCCCAGCCACAGCTCCCCCCTACCCACTGAGCCACAGGACTTCTCCCCACCCCAGCCACAGCTCCCCCACCACCCACCGAGCCACAGGACTTCTCCCCACCCCAGCCACAGCTCCCCCACCACCCACCGAGCCACAGGACTTCTCCCCACCCCAGCCACAGCTCCCCCACCACCCACCGAGCCACAGGACTTCTCCCCACCCCAGCCACAGCTCCCCCACCACCCACCGAGCCACAGGACTTCTCCCCACCCCAGCCACAGCTCCCCCACCACCCACCGAGCCACAGGACTTCTCCCCACCCCAGCCACAGCTCCCCCACCACCCACCAAGCCACAGGACTTCTCCCCACCCCAGCCACAAGACTTCTCCCCACCCCAGCCACAGCTCCCCCCAAACCCACCGAGCCACAGGACTTCTCCCCACCCCAGCCACACCTCCCCCACCCACCCACCAAGCCACAGGACTCCCCCCGTGGTTTACTGCCTCCAATTTCTCCCTGAAAAACCACCTGGAGAATAAAGTAGAATTATCTCTGACAAACTTTTTTAGCTGCAAGAAAAGATATTCACATCTTAAAAAACTACTTTGGCCAAGTGCAGCGGCTCACGCCTGTAATCCCAGCACTTTGGGAGGCTTAAGCGGGTAGATCACTTGAGGTCAGGAGTTTGAGACCAACTTGGCCAACATGGTGAAACCCCGTTTCTACTAAAAATACAAACATTAGCCAGGCATGGTGGTACACACCTGCAGTCCCAGCTACTCGAGAAGCTGAGGCACAAGAATCGCTTGAACCTGGGAGGCAGAGGCTGCAGTGAGCCAAGATTGTGCCATTGCACTCCAGCCTAGGTGACAGAGCAAGACTATGTCTCAAAAAAAAAAAATCATTCTATTGGTCCAAATATACAAGCACAATGAGAGCTACTCATTATTATGATGAGTCAGCACACGGTGAGCTTAAATAGTTTGGAATAATAAAGAACAAAATTTAGTCTGAGAGCTCCAAGGGGCCTCCTCAGGTCTAATCTCTACAATCCCAAGAATCCCTTCTCCAAGGCACCTAACAGGAGGCCCCGAGGCCATGCTACAACTCTTCAAAGAGGGAGGAGGTACACTGTATTTTAGACTAGATAGCTCCAGTTTTCAACACATGCACAACATACCTTTCAGAGTACTTCAAAAAGGAAGAGATGCATTAATCATTAAACTTCAGAGTCAAGGGTACTTTAAGGAACGGAAATTAAAATCATAATGTGATTCCAGAAAATACCCATCAGGAAGGCTAAAAGTAAAAGCATCAGCAATTCCAAGTGCTAGCGAGGACCAGAGCTCCCGGAGTCCCCATACGCAGCAACCAAAGGGTGAGCTGGTACAAGCACTCAGGAAAGCTATTTGGCAGTTTCTGCTGCAGCTGACATGCATACACCCTATCACCCAACAACTCCACCTCTAGCTGCGCATGATGGAAACCTGCACATGTGCTCCAAAAAAAACACCTGAGAGTGGTCACAGTAGCATTGCTCGCAATAGCCAAGAACTAGAAACAACCCAGTGATAACACAATGAATAAACTGTGGTATATACCTACAATGGAATGCTATGAAGCTCCTAAAACTACAGGAACTACTAATACACACGATAATATAGAAGACTCTTAAGAAATTACTGTCGAGCAAAAGAAACCAGACAAAAAGAATACATACTATATGGTCTATGTACACAGAATTTAAAAACAGACTCTGGCATTAGAAGCCAGGACAGTCATGACCTTGGGGAGGAAGGAAGAAGCAGTGATGGGAGGATGGGGGTGAGGCTTCTGAGTGCTGGTAATACTCTGTCTTGACCTGGGTGGTGGTTACGAGGGTAAGATCACTTTGTGGTTATTCACCAAGGGATACACTAATGATTTCTGTCCTGTCTGGTATGTACATTTCCTGTCAGGAAAAGGAAAAACAAGGGAGTATCGGTGTTTGGCAGGTAATTCTGAGAATGAGAATACACCAGAGGGTGGGAGACTTCTAATCCAACATGCTGGATTGAACATGTGAAGCTCTGCTACCCAGAAACCCCACGAAAATCATGTAAAGAAGTTGTATAAAGCATAAATGTACACGGACAGAAAGAACAGAACAGGGACACTAGCAGACTACGGGTGTCAACAAAACTTCGGAAGCTAAAAAGTAACAAGGGCTACATAACTGACTGATTTGTTAGCCCATGGGAAGAAGTTCAAATGCAAGCTTTGCTGGGGATGGGGGAGAAGGTATGAGGGATACCAGTGAAAAGCAAGCTTATTCAAGCCACAGAACTCCAAGAAGCACTCGGGCTTTGGAGGCACCACATACATCTGAAAGTGGAGGGACGGAGAGGGTGAAACAGTGGCTTGTCTCATGGCTCCTTGGGCAAATTCCCACCCACTCGCCTGAGGTCTCCCCTCCAATCCAAGGCAGCCCAGGAAGCAGCCCCTTCCCCACCTCCAGCAAAGACTGAGAGGGATAATCTCAAGAGGTGTTTACATAACTGAGGACAGATGTGAGATGCATACAGAAAACAAAAAGAGGGCGCCCTGACCAGCAACAGTGTCAGTCCCCTTCCATCCCCTTCCAGTCCCCGGTTGCAGGATAAACACAGCCAAGCTTATAGTCTCCAAGCAGGAAAATGAGGAATTTCCTTCCAGGGATACTGGCTGACTCAAGAGGAAAAGACTTACAGATACTAGTATTTAAAGATTTAATGATGGGCTCACGCCTGTAATCCCAGAACTGTGGGAGGCTGAGGCAGGTGGATCACCTGAGGTCAGGTGTTTGAGACCAGCCTGGCCAACATGGCGAAACCCCGTCTCTACTAAAAATACAAAAATTAGCCGGGCGTGGTGGTGCACACCTGTAATCCCAGCTACTTAGGAGGCTGAGGCAGGAGAATTGCTTGAACCTGGGAGGCAGAGGCTTAAGTGAGCCAAAATCGCATCACTGCACTCCAGCCTGGGTAACAGAGCAGCACTCCATCTCAAAAAAAAAAAAAAAAAAAGAAAGAAAGTAAAGAAAATAGCTGGACATGGTGGTGCATACCTGTAGTCCCAACTACTTGGGAGGCTAAGGCAGAACGGCTGCTTGAGCCCAGGAGTTGGAGGCTGCAGTGAGCTATGATTGCACCACTGCACCTCAACCTGGGCAACAAAGCAAGACCCCATCAAGAGACAAAGAAAAGAAAGAAGTTAAAAACATAACACTGAATAGAAGAGTTTGAGATGGATATCTAAAAAGTACCAGAAAAAGAAAAAGGTAAGATGTGAGTCAACCCAGGAGGACCAACATCCAACTAACTAATTTCAGAAGGAGAGAACACAGAAAATAAAAGGCAAGAATTTATCAGAGAAATGTAAGAAAATTTTCCCAGAACTGAAGTATATAAGTTTCCAAACTAAAAGGCCTACTGGCTGGGCGCGGTGGCTCACGCCTGTAATCCCAGCACTTTGGGAGGCCGAGGCGGGCGGATTACGAGGTCAGGAGATCGAGACCATCCTGGCTAACACGGTGAAACCCCGTCTCCACTAAAAATACAAAAAAAAAACTAGCCGGGCGTGGTGGTGTGCGCCTGTAGTCCCAGCTACTTGGAGGCTGAGGCAGGAGAATGGCGTGAACCTGGGAGGCAGAGCTTGTAGTGAGCCGAGATCATGCCACTGCACTCCAGCCTGGGCGACAAAGTGAGACTCCGCCTCAAAAAACAAATAAAAATAAAAAATAAAAGGCCTACTAAGTACCTAGCACTTCACCTCCCCAAAAATGGAAAGCTTCCAGAGAAAAGCACATTCATGGGTTAAGGAATTGGGTTATGTTGGAGACTTTAAGACAACGGGGAAAGACTTCACATTTCTGAGGGAAAATGATTTCTACCCCAGAACACTATACTCAGCCAAGTGTACGTGAGAAAAAATGGCATTTTTATGAATGCAAAACTCCAAACAATTTACCTCCCATTCATCTTCTCTCACAAAGCTACTAGAGGATAGAAAGATAAACATATGGCATGTAGGAACTGGGCATCCAACAGGAGAACTGCAAAGGAAATTCCAGGCTGATGGCAAAGAGAAGTCCTAGGATACAAGTGTACAACAGACCTGAAGAGCAATCCGCCCAGACTGGGGCAGCGAGCTGGGTAACTCAAGATGGATGATTGCACTGGGGAAAAACTGATTTGGTAAATTACCTGTCATGAAAAATTGTACTAAACACATTTTACAAAGAAGTTGGAAGGTGTGAGAAGAAAAAAAGGTCAAAGAATAATAAGCAAGTGATATAAAGGTAACGATTCACTCTAGGAAAACAGATGTGAGGATTAACTCCAGGAAAACAAAAAGTTGTACAAAGACATATAATCAAGGCACAAGCCAGCAAAGAGCAAGGCAGAGCGACAGCCTCTGAAAGGAACCGGGGTCTAAGGAAAGGTGAACCTAGAAGTCAGGATCTGGAAGAAGATTGAACACGATGTGGTGAGGAAAGCCAGCACCAGTCTGCCCAAGAAGCTGGCACTGCTGAAGGCCCCAGTCAAGAAGTGGGTGGCTGTCTCCTCCTCCTCCAAGATGCATTCCTAAGGATGCTGGCCCCAGCACAAGCCAACACTGTAGCCCCCACCTCCATGACTAGACCTTGCAGGTGACCCCCCCATCCCCAGCACTGGGTCACCTAGAACTTCGCTAGGGGCTTGGCCTACGAGCAGGTGATCAGCAGATCCCAGGGTGCTGAGAACCCAGCTATGGCCAGGAAGGTACAGTCACCAACTTCATCTGTCTTCCTTCCCCTCCCCATGTCCTCTCTCCACAGTTTCAACCCACAGCAAAAAACACAGCTCTCTCATCAAATAAGAAATACAAAGAAATATAATACACAACCAACCATGACTATTTACTTAGGTATAATAATGTACATACTGAATTCTGATAGAATTATAGTGTGAAAGTAAAAAATGTCTAAAATTGAAAAAAAAAAAAAAAAAAAAAGCAGTAGAAGCATGTTACTGAGAAATGTGGAAGTTGCCGGGTGCAGTGGCTCATGCCTGTAATCCCAGCACTTTGGGAGGCTGAAGTGGGTGGATAACCTGAGGTCAGGAGTTTGAGACCAGCCTGACCAATCTGGAGAAACCCCGTCTCTATTAAAAATACAAAATTAGCCGAGCATGGTGGTGCGTGCCTGTAATCCCAGCTACTCAGAAGATTGAGGCAGGAGAATCGCTTGAACCCGGGAGGCGGAGGTTGTGGTGAGCCAAGATCATGTCATTGTACTCCAGCCCGGGCAACAAGAGCAAAACTCCATCGAAAGGAAAGGAAGAAAGGAAGAAAGGAAGAAAGGAAGAAAGGAAGGAAGGAAGGAAGGAAGGAAGGAAGGAAGGAAGGAAGGAAGGAAGGAAGGAAGGAAGGAGGGAGGGAGGGAGGGAGGGAGGGAGGGAGGGAGGGAGGGAAGGGAGGGAGGGAAGGGAGGGAAAGAAAGGAAAGAAAGGAAAGAAAGGAAGAAAGAAAAGAAAAGGAAAGGAAAGGAAAGGAAAGGAAAGGAAAGGAAAGGAAAGGAAAGGAAAGGAAAGGAAAGGAAAGGAAAGGAAAGGAAAGGAAAGAAAGAAAGAAAGAAAGAAAGAAAGAAAGAAAGAAAGAAAGAAAGAAAGAAAGAAAGAAAGAAAAGAAAGAAAGAGAGAAAGAAATGTGGAAGTAAATATTGGAAGAAACACTAAGAGTTATGTTTGCCTCTGAGACACAAGGATTAAGAGAAAAAGTAGGAAGAGAACTATCTTTGTTTATAATCCTGTTGGTACTATTGAATTTCACCGATAATACCTTTTTTTGTTTTGTTTTGTTTTGAAGAAATGGCATCCTCTTTTGCCACCCATCCCAGAGTGTGGTGGCACAATCACAGCTCAGTATAGCCTCGAACTCCAACTCCTGGGCTCAAGCAATCCTCCTGCCTCAGTCTCCTGAGTAGCTAGGACCACAGGCACGTGCCATCATGCCCAGCTAACTTTTTTCATTTTTTAGCGATAGGGTCTCACCATGTTACCCAGGCTGGCCTCAAACTCCTGGCCTCCAGCAATCCTCCTACCTCAGCTTCCCATGTAGCTACAATTATAGGCACAAGCCACTGTACCAGGCTCTTGATAATAAATCTGAATAATCATAAATGAGCAGAGAGGTAGCAGAATAGATTTTTTTAAATACCTAAGGTTCAGGAAGGAAGTAATTAATGGACTCTATGTTCAACAAAGTGTTAGCGTCATCATACTCAAATGGTGATCGAAATCATGAAAATGATGAGAACTGAGAGTACAAAAACACCATCTATCATCTGAGCTCTGACAGCCAGAGATACCACAGAGGGAACTGCCTTCATCAGAGCCCAGTGTACTGACGGGCAGACTGGCGCTGCGGAGCTCTCACAGCCTCTGACCACAAAGGAGACCTACTCCCACTCCAAAGAGATGGTAATAAAAATAGCAGCAAGCAGCAGCTACCATTTACTGAGCATGATGAATTACCACACTAAATTCTTTAGATTCATGATCTCCCTTCATCATTCCAAAACCCCATGACTAGTTTGAATATCTCCTTAGTATTAACAAGAAAACTTCAAAGCTCAGAGAAAAAAACATGAGAGAGGCTAACACTTTATTCCAAGTCATTCAGCTAATAAGAGCAGTAGCAGCTAACATCTAAGCCCTTCCTGTGGGCGACTATGCTACACGCTAACACATATTCATTTATTTCACTCTCAGAATTGCCCGATATGGGTCCCATTAAGGCTTATTTTTCAGAATACGAAGGAAATAGCTTAGAGCTGTTGGATAGTTTGCCTAGAGGAAAAGAACCAGTAAAGCGGACAGAATTCTAATCCAAGTCCATCTGATTCCACTCTACCCACTGTGTATCATCACCTTCCAAGAGGGCCACTTGGGCTCAAACCCAGGACTGACCCACCAAAAAGGAAGAGGCTAGGAATCCTGTAATCTGTAGAGCATGTGACAGGGTCACTATTTCTGGACATTATAAACAAACACTAAAGTGGGTTTGAAGGTGGTTTGTTGGAATGCACAACAGGGAGCCAACAGGCCCTGATAGCTGCAGGATGTTCAGACCCACAAGGCCTCGTCAGTGAGCTTTCTCCTACCTGCAGTCCTGGCACAGCCATCTTTCCACAGCTAGGTTAAACAGTCACTCTAATACACTGAAAACCAATCTGCTCTGGAAATATGCCTTTTGAATGTGCATCTATAAACCATCTCCCAATTCAACTCTCCACCCCACACTAAGAAATCAGAAGTGGAAAGAAGTCTTTAGGTGCCTCAAAAATAACACAAATGACGGTAGTCTAAATTACGACATACAACATACTCTAAGAAGCGCTCCCACATGACTCCCTGCTCAGAAGCCGTAACCCTCCACAGACTCACTCACAGCGTCACTCACATGTTTGTGATCTGAGGCAATAATCGTACCTTAATTTCATTGTCATTTGCAAAATTGCCGAAAGAAGCCATAATTTTGGGAACAGCTGCAGCCAAGGTCTCCTGGACTGATTCCTCGGGTCTCTTGCTTGTTCGACTTAGGCACGGCAGAAGGTTCACCAGGTAAGGCCTGTGTATGCAAAAGAACGCAAGTCATTCCTCCAGCTCTCCTTCAGGAGAAATAGAAGCAATTCATTCCCTGTTAGGGAAAAGCCAGTTTCATATGCCAAATGGTCCCTAATGGGGATGGGCAAAGCTCAGCTGAAAGAACGAGAGAATGAAATGTGGATGAAGCTCAAGTGTCGGGAGACATCCTTCATTTCTCTTATGATCACAGAGGATCTAAAAGGCTGGGTTTAAAAATTATTTGCAGTAAATCGTAATACTTCTTAAAATACTCTTTTTTTTTTACTTTTTATTTATTTATTTTTTATTTTTATTTTTTTTTTGAGACGGAGTCTCGCTCTGTCACCCAGGCTGGAGTGCGGTGGCGTGATCTCGGCTCACTGCAAGCTCCGCCTCCCGGGTTCACACCATTCTCCTGCTTCAGCCTCCCATGTAGCTGGGACTACAGGCGCCCACCACCACACTCGCCTAATTTTTTTTTGTATTTTTAGTAGAGACGGGGTTTCACCATGTTAGCCAGGATGGTCTCTATCTCCTGACCTTGTGATCCGCCCGTCTGGGCCTCCCAAAGTGCTAGGATTACAGGCGTGAGCCACCACGCCCTGCCAAAATACTCATTTTTAATTAGAAAATAATAGTGTAAGAAAATACCATTTTAAAAACAAAAATGTTTTAATGGAAATAAAGCTTTCCTGAAAAAGGAGAATTATAAATGGTATTGTGAGGGGAGAAGAAAAGCAGAATGTGTAGGACACAGAGCAGTGAGTCACAGATCACAGGAATTCACCCAACAAACACTGACAGGGCAGGCCAGGTGTGAGGTGCCAGGAGTGGTGCAGCCCTGCCCTCTAGTGGCAGAGCCTGGCAACAAGCAGGGCCTCAGAGGGCAGTGACCACACCACCAGGCTCCTGGCACAGGGAAAGACAGGGAGGCTAGGGAAACCTCCCTAAGGAAATGACTGTTTTGCTGAGAACTGAGGGGAATAAACAAAACAAACAAACCATCAGGAGGAAGAAAAACCTGACTCATCTGAAGAACTGATCAGGCTAATGAGTCAATGCAGAGTGTCTGAGGTGACGGAGCCAGTTACCAGTCTGGAATCAATCTAAACGGCACTGGGAAACGGGCACAAGAGTTTAAATAAGGGAATGACAAGACCCAATTATGTTCTTTAAGGTCACTTTGGCTGCTATGTGGAGAACCTGGATGTGTTACTTCAGAAATATAACACATTTTTTGAAATGACAGTAAAAGAAAAAAGACTACACAAAAAGAAATTTCCTTAGTGATTATACCTCTGCACCCATATAAGCTTTTTTTTGTTTCTTTGTTTTTTGTTTTTTTGAGACAGGTCTCACTCTGTTGCCCAGGCTGGAGTGCAGTGATGTGATCTTGGCTCAACACGACCTCCACCTCCCAGGCTCAAGTGATCCTCCCACCTCAGCCTCTCCAGTAGCTGTGATTACAGGCACGCACCACCATGCCCAGCTAATTTTTGTATTTTTTGTAGAGGCGGGGTTTCACCAGATTGCCTAGTCTGGATCAAGCCATTCACCTGCCTTGGCCTCCTGAAGTGCTGGGGTTACAGGTATCAGCCACTACACCCGACCCATGTGAGATTCTTATTGAAACTCAGTTCATACTAATAATGAGGGTTTAGACCACGTTCCCAGTGACTCAGGATGGAGCTGAGGGTCTACAGGACATCAGCATCAGCGTATACTGCAGGTTAAGGAGGAGGGAGCTGATGAAAAGTGGTCCTGCTTTTGTTTCTCAATCCGTTAAGACACAACTGTTTTGACTAGACAAAACTATTCATAGTGAAACAACCATATTTTTAACTCATGTAATAGACAAATGGATATTTTGCTGTAACTCCTATAGTCAGCAATAATGAAACTGGTACCTCAACCTTCAACAATTTGGCAAGAATCATTTAAGCAAGTACTATGTGCAGACACTGTTACTGCTGTTTAGGCTGCAACAGAGCATAAGACAGTAAGACCCCTGCTGTCCTGGGGCACACATCCCATAAGTCTCTTGGGGGAGGGTGGGATAGAAAATGAACAAGCACACAGACTGTACGTGACACTTTCTGACACGGATTAGTGCTATGACGGAAACATAAACAGGGCAAGGTCGACTGCAATTTGGAAGGGGCAGAGCAGATTTCTGAAATGACATCTGAGCTGAGACATAAAGGATCAGTAGCAGCTGGCCCCCAACAAAAATCAACATCCAGAATGTACAACTTACCTGCATTTCTGAGGCCGAACCAGGTGAGCCAGCTCGGCAAACCTCCACAGGGCAGCACGCAAACTCCGAGGGGCACCATTCTGAGGGGGTGCAATGAGTGTCACATTAAGAGTCACACACACTAGTCACCAAGAGGGTTGCATAGAAACGAAGCATTTTCTTTCATTGTTACTTTCTATTTTTAGAGAAAAGGCCATTTAAATGCATAAAACATCTGGTAACTACTTTAAGATCTAGCGGGCTTCAATTATAAAGACATAAAGTAAGTTACCATTTTTAATTCCCATCTCATCTAATAAAGAGTAACCTTTTGAAGAAAAGTAAAGCAATAGTCTAGCAAACAGCATTTCCTCCTAGCTGTTAATTATTGAATAAAGATGAAATTCCACACATGCTGCTCAATAGAGTGAAGTTTGTTCAGTGATGGAAATAAGGGCCCAAAACCTGGTATTCAATAGCACAGAGGAGGGATTATAGACAATAAGATATAGTCAATAATTTTTTTTTTGAGACAGGGTCTTACTTGCTCGCCCAGGCTGAAGGGCAGTGGTACAATCTCAGCTCACTGTAGATTCAACCTTCCAGGCTCCATTTATCCTCCCACCTCCACCTCGCAAGTAACTGGGACTATAGTTGTGCACCACCGCACCCAGCTCATTTCTGTACAGACAGCGTTTTGCCATGGTGCCTATGCTGGTCTCAAACTCCTGGTCTCAAGCAATCCACCTGCCTCAGCTTCCTGAAGTGCTGGGGCTACAGGTACGAGCCACCACACCCGGACTGATTTTATTTCATTTTTATTTTTATTTTTTGAGACGAAGTCTCACTTTGTTGCCCAGGCTGGAGTGCAGTGGCGTGATCACGGCTCAATGCAACCTCCACCGCCCAGGTTCAAGTGATTCTCCCACCTCAGCCTCCCAAGTAGCTGGGATTACAGGTGCCCGCCACCACAACCGGCTAATTTTTGTATTTTTAGTAGAGACAGGGTTTCTCCATGTTGGCCAGGCTGGTCTCGAACTCCTGATCTCAGGTGATCGCCAGCCTCAGCCTCCCAAAATGCTGAGATTACAGGCATGAGCCACCGGGCCCTGACTATTTTAGTTATTTTAAAATGTACAATCAGGCCCGGTGCGGTGGCTCACACCTGTAATCCCAGCACTTTGAGAGGCCGAGGCGGGCGGATCACCTGAGGTCAGGAGTTTGAGACCAGCCCAAAGTTTGCTTGAACCTGGAAGGCAGAGGCTGCAGTGAGCCAAGATCGTGCCACTGCACTCCAGCCTGGATGAAAAAGCAAGACTCTGTCTAAAAATTAAAATAAAATAAAATAAAATAAAATAAAGTAAGTAAAAGAGTGTAACTGGATTGTTTGTAACACAAAGGATAAATGCTTGAGGGGATGGATAGCCAACTTTCCATGATGTGATTATGTATCATATACCTGTATCAAAATATCTCATATACCTCATAAATATACACACTTACATGTACCTACAAAATATGTGTACCTATAAAAATATAAAATTTAAGACACTTTTAAAAAAGAAAAGCAGGGCCCACCTTTTTAATTTCTTTATAGAGCTCGAGCTGTAACCTTGGAAGATTAGAATCCATCAAAGCCTACAACAAAACACAAGAGATTTATTTATGGAAGACACATCCCATCATCAGTTCTAAAACGAGCTAAAAGGAAACTAAGATTTCAATTTTGGGGCAAAGCAAAACATAACAGCAACTAAATTAAGAACATATTCATTATGAAAGAAAGAAGCAAATATATGCAGGAAGTTACTGAATAAACTAGATACAGGTCATTCACTTAAACAGAAAAATGGAAAGAAAAACAATTTAACTTTCACTGTCATCAAATACTATATAACATGAAAATTAAAATGGGAGATGGTTCAAATATAATAAATCCTGGCTGGCGGGGTGGCTCATGCCTGTAATCCCAGCACTTTGGAAGGCTGAGGCAGGAAGATCACCTGAGGTTAGGAGTTTGAGACCAGCCTGATCAACATGGAAAAACGCCGTCTCTACTAAAAAATACAAAAATTATCGGGCGTGGTAGTGGGTGCCTGTAATCCCAGCTACTCAAGAGGCTGAGACAGGAGAATTGCTTGAACCCGGGAGGCGGAGGTTGCGGTGAGCCAAGATCACACCATTGCACTCCAGCCTGGGCAACAAGAGCAAAACTCCATCTCAAAAAAAAAAAAAAAATTATATGTATATAATTTTTATTTTTGTATATAAATCCTAAAGCCCCTGGAGTAAATCTTCAATCTTCACTAGCAGAACATTCTGTTGGATGACACAGGCTCAGATGGTGCCCTGGAATCTGCAGGGTCCCAGGCACTATGGGTGTACTTAGAAAACCACAGAACCGCACTCTGGCCCAGAACACTCTCGAGGCCGAGTCCCGCATGCTTTCTGCAGGTGTGGCCCCTCCTCACTGTCAGGTATGCCCATGGTCCCCTGCCCCCCTGACCCAGAGCCCACGGCCAGCGGGGGCCCCATGTTCCTCACAGCACATCTCTCAACCCTCCTTGCTCACTTGTGAGGCTAAACCAGAAATTATGTCCACATGGTCAACTTCAAGCCAGTAACGATGCTAACGGCACAAAGTCCACATTAGAGAAGGGTTTCTCAAGCCAGGGGACAGGACGGGGAAGACTCTGGTGCCCCACTCTCACCCATGGGAGCCTTCTCTTCCAAATGCTTGCCCACCCAAGAGGGAGGAAGCTGTGCCAAACATCAGTCGATGATCTCTTTGACCGTGACATGGGCAGTCGATATAAATGGACTGAGGTGTATCTTAGTAAAATTTGTGGGTTAACCTACTGGGTCAGCAAGCTTGAAAATCAAAACCAGATCACGTTCTGGGAAATTCTGAGGGGTAATAACATCTCAGAAATGTTTAAATCCTGATCCTGTTGTTGAAGTTTGTACTGAAAGTCCTTAAATAAGCAAAGCGAATTGGACATTTATTTAAACATTACTTCTTAAATAAAACTAGAAGCCTTATCAAACCTTGATTTAGCTTTACAAATGTTTTGTAAACAAATACCAAGTTTATTTTATAAGAGAAAACTAAAACTCGGCCCCTCCTAAAAGCAGGGAATGGGCTCTCACAATCTACGCCAGTTGCTGGGTGATGGCGGCGCGCCGCTGGCCTCTTCTCTCTTGCCCCTGCTTCCGCAGACACACAGGTGGCTGCCTCTCCTCACAGCCCTGCCACCATCCTGGCTCGAGGCCCTGCACTCCTGCTGGGCCCACTCACTCCCACCTAGACTCCCTCCCACCTCTGTCCTCCTCTATCCCACGTCCTTACCAGGTCACTCTTCCTAAATGATACACTCCCCTGACCACATCAAAAGTCTTCAAGAGCCCCTAATTCTCCACCCAACAAGGTACAACCCCTTGACCTGACCCTCAGGGTGTCCCACTCTCTGGCAGCATAAGATGGGTTCCCCCTCCTCTCAGCCTCCACAGCTTCCTGGCACCCCTCGAACCAAGAGGCGGTGATGATTAAGAAGGTCTCCAATCTACCCTTTCACCTATTGGCTACTGTCTCCAGGAAGCCTTCCCTGCCTCCCTAGACAGAAATTACTTCAGCCTCCTGACGGTGGTGATTTGTCAGTGCCGCACAGAACGGAGACTTTATGCCACATATGAAGTTCTTGCTGGACATACATGCTTCACCGCCTGAGACTAACCTACTTGAGGGAGGCGTGCTGCCAGGCTATGTCAGATACCCAGTGCATTTCTCTACATTTTCTTGGGCTACGTAGAACCTGGTTCTCACCATACACACACAGCCACACTCATGAGAAGACAAAGTCTAGGACCTGAAGGCTAAGTGACCATGCCTGGGCTCCCTACACCTGGCCTGGGGTCACACGTGCTCTCCCACGCCTGCCCCTCCTCTGCCACAGTGAGAGCAAACCTAGCCAGATCCTGATCCCACTGCCAGCCCACTGGGCCTGGCAACTGCATCATCTGAGGAAGCAGCAATCTGAGAGCAGCCAAACCCTGCTGCACCAAACTTAAGCAAAAGGGAGAAATGGCTGGAAACAAAGAAGAGGAAATGGGAAAGAAGCAAGGAGACAACCAGGAAGAGCACCTGAGACCTAAAACCACAACCCAGGGCCATGGCCTACAGCCCTCAGACACACCAAGCCACTGTGTCCAGCAATCCCTAGAAAAAGATGAAGGAGGTTTAAAAAAGAACAATACTTACACGTTAAATGACCAATATTAGAAGCGTTTCTGGTCATATTGTTTTCTCTGCCCTCTTAACGTCCCATTTGCCGTGAACCAAGGCAACCTGGGATAGTCCTCTTTTTAGACTTTCTGACTCTGAGGATCAAATATCAAGAACTGAAACATCAAGGGCCAGGCACAGTGGCTCACACCTGTGATCCCGGCACTTTGTGAAACCAAGGAGGGAGGATTACTTGAGCCCAGGTGTTCAAGACCAGCCTGGGCAACCTGGCGAGATCCCATATCTACAAATAATTTTTAAAATTAGCTGGGCATGGTGGTGCACGCCTATAGTCCCAGCTACTCAAGAAGCCAGGCCAGGATGATAGCTTGAGCCCAGTAGCTCAAGGCTGCAGTGAGCCGTGATCAGCCACTGCACTCCAGCCTGGGTGACTGAGCAAGACCCTGTCTCATCCAAAAAAGACCGCCGTGGTCCTGCCAGTGGGAATAACAGAAGCAAGCAAGGATATTCAGGCCTGTGGAAAAGCAAGCTTAACTGGGGAAGCAGGCCCTAAATACGCTATGGGATGCCATCCACAGGCAAGTGGTGCCAACGACCAGCAGGCACGGAGAACAAGGTGAAACTGATACAGGTCACCGCATGAGTGAGATGCGAGCAAAGCAGGAATTGCAAGCAGAGAGAGAAGACAGTGACCACTCTAGGGACAAGAGAGGGAGCTAGAATCCCAAGACTCCAGAGAAGCCAGCGTCCTGCCCACAGAAAGCGTGATGAGCCAAACAACAAAGTGCTGGCCACAAAGGAAAGATTCCCTGGGCAAAAGGATAGCATGGAATCCATGTGATGGAAAAAGAGAAGCAGTGCCACACCCATCAATCTTGCTGCATAAGAGTGTGAGGATGTCATGATTAATAAGAATACTTCTTACCACTTTGAGGATCCGGTAGTGGCAATTAGTGCATTTAATCCTCACACAGACACACACTCATACGCATGCCACAAAAACTTTGATCCCATTTTATAGTTAAGAAAACTGAGACTCATAGAAATGTGGGCATAGCGCCGGGCGCGGTGGCTCACGCCTGTAATCCCAGCACTTTGGGAGGCTGAGGCGGGCGGATCACAAGTTCAGGAGATCGAGACCATAGTGAAACCCTGTCTCTACTAAAAATACAAAAAATTAACCGGGCGCGGTGGCAGGTGCCTGTAGTCCCACCTGCTCGGGAGGCTGAGGCAGGAGAATGGCGTGAACCCAGGAGGCGGAGCTTGCAGTGAGCTGAGATCGCGCCACTGCACTCCAGCCTGGGCGACAGAGTGAGACTCCGTCTCAAAAAAAAAAAAAAATGTGGGCATAGCTCTGGCTTCTCTGGTACCTGTAGTGACATTTTCCCAGGAGCATCCAGTGGTCACCATTGGTTCCCTTCATTGACCTAGGCACCATGCAGGCACAAGGGTCAACACAGTTCCTTCTGACCAGGCAGGTGTGGCAAGCAATGCGGGCAGATACCAGAGCACCTCCAAACCACACACCAGAAAGGAAAAAAGTGCAGACATCCTCAGGGGCTCCAAACAGAAGAACACTCAACGATGGCTGCTTCTCTTAGCCTACAACAATGACATTTCTGAGAACACCATCCACACAGCTCTTACTTTGATAACTTTGTTGAGGCATTCATCAGCCACCATTCTGACATCCGACTCTGCGTCATCACTGCACAGCAGAAAAAGTTCCATAGCGATGCCCAGAAGTTTCTGAAATTCTGGAGAATTTCTAAGCAAAAAAGAAGAGAAACTGTCAAGAGGAGCCTAAGGTGACATGACAATGAAATGTAATGAGGTATCCGGTGTCCTGCACGGAATTCTGGAACAGAAAAAGGACATTACATAGAAATTAAGAAAATCTTAATAAAGTCTGCACTTTAGTTAACAGCATATCGATACTGATTCATTAAACATGAAAATGTCTCACACTAAATTAAGATAATAACTGGGGTAACCGGATGTAGGGTATATGAAAACTCTCTACCCTAATTTTTTTCGATAAACCTAAAACTATTCCAAAATAAAGTTTATTTTTTAAAAAAGAAGAGATTGTACTTGTAAGGCAATTCTCATTTTTTCTTTTTAAATTTTCGTTTGAAAACTTCAGATACTTCAATCCCAGAAAACCCGCTGCTCTCTGTCAAAAGTTTACTTTTACTCTTAACCTATGATATTCTTGGAACCTTGAAAATCAGTTCAGCAGTATATCTCTCTTGCCCCTTTTTAATTTTGCTTTCAGTCTGGGCCAAAGTATTTCACCCTAAGATGCCAGGTGATCATGGTCACATTGTGTTTTTGTTGTGCTAGATGAACTATCAAAGAGTCACAAAACCTGGAGTTTGTTTACTATTCGTAAACGATTTGTAAATGTTTAATTGAGAGAAGCTGTTCAGGCCATCATGCTCCAACTGTCTAAACAAAGCCAAGAGAGCTAAACTGATGAGCCACGTCCATGAAACTGACTTCACAGCATTCGGAAGCATCCAAACCAGCAACACAAGGATGTTCTTGAAGTAAGCCCAAGAATAGCAAATCCCAGTAATACGGGGGATGTGCTATTTTTGAAGCATCAAAATGAGATTGCTCTTTCATGATCTCAATCTAACTTACTCTGAAACCAAATCTCTTTTTCTCTTTATCTCTAGGTAAAAATTGCAAACAATGGTTGGAAGATAGCCATGAGCCTAAGAGGCACCAAAGGTCCACATCAGTAACGATCAACAAACTTACAAAAGCACAAAACAAAACGTGCCACTTAGCAGTATTTCAGACTTATCTATGTGGAATACAGCCCTGAATAACGAAGGGAGGAAAGGTCTTTGAAATGCTAGATCATTCCAACACTGCACTCCAAAGCAGTACTGTCAACAGAAACAGAATGTAAGTCATACTTTTTTATTTCCCAGGTGACACATCAAAAGTAAAAAGAAAACAGGCAAGATTTTCATAATATTTCATTTAACCCAATACACCCAAAGTATTATTTCAACATGTAATTAATGTGAAGAAATGATTAAGATACATAACAACATTTTTTACAGCACATCTCAATTCAGACACTAAATTTTCATCAGAAAACCTTTACCTGTGATTAGCCTTCATAAAATTCAGTTGAAAAAGTTCATATACCATTTCCAACCACACTTAAAAGTTTTCCAGTAACTAAATATTGATTTTTACATTTAAATTTAATAAAATAGATATAGGGCTAATCAGTTTATCTATTTCTTCTTGAGAGAGCTTTAATAGTTTGTGTGTCTTTCAAGGAACTTATCCATTTAATCTATAAGTTATCAAATTTATTGGCATAAAGTTGTTCATAATATTCCCATATAGTCCTTTTTATTATTATTATTTTTTGAGACGGAGTCTCACTCTGTCACCCAGGCTGGAGCACAATGGCGCCATCTCAGCTCACTGCAACCTCTGCCTCTCAGGTTCAAGCAATTCTCCTGCCTCAGCCTCCCGAGTAGCTGGGACTACAGGCGCATGGCACCATGACCAGCTAATTTTTGTATTTTTAGTAGAGACGGAGTTTCACCATGTTGGGCAGGCTGGTCTCAAACTCCTGACCTCAGGTGATCTGTCCACCTCGGCCTTCCAAAGTGCTGGGATTACAGGCGTGAGCCACCGCACCTGCCTCATATAGCCCTTTTAATATCTATATAATCTATACTACTGTCATCTCCCTCATTCCTGATATTGATAATATGTGACTTCACTTTTTTTCCTATTAGTCTCACCAATTTATTGATGTTCTTGATGAACTAGCTTTTGGTTTTATTGATTTTCTATGTATTTTTGTTTTCTATTTTACTGACTTCTGCTCTTATCTCTATGATGTCCATTCTTCTAGTAACTGTTTTTGTTTTTGAGACAGGGTCTCATTCTGTTTTCCAGGGTGGAGCGCAGTGGCACAATCACAGTTCACTGCAGCCTCAACCTCCCAGGCTCAAGCAATCCTCCCACCTTAGACTCCTGGTTAGCTGGGACTATAGGCACATGCCACCACACCTGGCTAATTTTCTGTGTTTTTTGTAGATATGGAGTCTCCCTATGCTGCCCAGGCTGGTCTTGAACTGCCAGTCTCAAACAATCCGCCTGCCTTGGCCTCCCAAAGTGGCAGAATTGCAGGCATGAGCCACTGTACCTGGCCTTTCTGGTAACTCTGGATTCCATTTGCTTGTCATTTTCAAGTTTCCCAAGGTAGAAGCTGAGGTCATTGATTTGAAATCTTTCTTTACTAAAACAGGCATTTAATGCTAGAAATTTCCCTTTACTATACTGTAACAGCACCCCACAAGTATAGACATCTATTGTTTTCATATCAGTCAATCCAAAAGATTTTCAGTTTTCCCTTTTGACTTCACTTCTGACCCATGGGCCACTTAGAAATGAGTTTTTCCACATATCTGAGGCTTTTCCAGGTTATCTTCCTATAATATATTCCAACTTAATGATACTGAGGTCGGAAAACGTACTCTGAATAATTTGAATGCGTTTAATTTAGAGACTTGTTTTATGGCCCAGCATCTGCTCTATCTTGGCAGACATTCTGTGAGCACTTGAGAGAGTGTCTCTTCTGCTGGTGCCGGGTGGAGTGTCCTGTAAAAGCCAATCAGGTTGCATAGGGACAGTGTTGTTCAACTGTTCTAGATCCAGATATTATGGCTACGTGTTCTACAAATCATTGAGAGAAGCCACTGAAATCTCTCTCACTGTGGATTTGCCTGTGTCTACTCGTAGTTGTTAGGCTTTGCTTCGTGTATTTTAGCTCCGTAGTCACGTGCATAAATATTTCAGTTTGTTATGTGGGGCTGATGAACGAATCCCCTTCGTTATTATGAAACGACCATCTCATCCTAGGCAATAGCCTTTGCTCTGAAATCCACTTTGTCTGATATTAACAGAACCAGTCTAGCTTGCATCTAATTCTTGTAAGCACGGTGAACTTCTTTCTGTTCTGTTACTTGTAGGCTATTTTTGCCTTTACATTTAGAATATGTTTCTTGCAGGCAGCAGCATATACTGGGTCTTACTTTTCCATTCAATCCGAAAAATATCTTTTACATTTAATGTCCTTTTTGACATAACTAGGTTTAAATCTACCATCAAGCTCTTTCTTTCCTTTATTTGTCTCTTCCCCTATTTCTGGCTTCTTTGGGATTCACTATTTTTATGATTCTAATCTCCTTTTTTGGTTCATTAGCTATAACTCCTTGTTGTGTTTTTAGTTGTTGCTTAATTGTTTATACTATGTACCTTTATCACAATCTATCTTAAGGATATTATGCCATTTCACATGCAGCATAAATTAGTTTCCTGCAGCTGCTGTAACAAATTACCACAAACTGTGTGGCTTAAACAAACAAACAAAAAAAATTTATTCTTTCACAGTTTCAGAGACCAGAGTCCAAAATTAGTATCACTGAGCTGAAATTAAGGAACTGGCAGCACCACGTTCCCTCTGGAGTAGGCTCTGAAGGAGAATTGCTCCTACCTCTTCCAGCTTTGGTGGCTACTGCATTCCTTGGCTTATAGCTTCATCACTCCAATTTTCAAGGCCAGCACCTTCAAATCTTTCTGTTCTATCTTCACATGGCCTTCTCTGTGTATGTAAATTCTCCCTCTGCCTCCTTTGCATACACATGTGATTGCATTTAGTGCCTACCCAAATCATCCAAGACAGCCCCCTCATCTCAAGATCCTGAATTTAATCACACCATGAAACCATTTTCCTTATAAAGTAACATTTACAGGTTCCAGGGATTAGGACTCGATATCTTTTGGGAAAAGAGGGGAACATTATTCTGTCCAGCACAAATACATGTCAATTTCTGCTCTTCCAGCCTTTATGCTATTGTCATACAATTCACTTCTACACATTATAAACACTGAAATATATTACTTTTGTTGCAAACAATTAATTTAATTAATCTCTTTTTAATATTAGGCGGGGTCAGAGTAACGAAACTTAGTCTGGGGCTAGGCAGGCAAACCCTTCTGAGTACTCTACCTGCTGCTCTATGAGAGCCGAGGTTTTCCACTCCGACTTGTGTGATTAGAAATTCTTCCTGGCCCTTTGGCCGGGCGCGGTGGCTCAAGCCTGTAATCCCAGCACTTTGGGAGGCCGAGACGGGCAGATCACGAGGTCAGGAGATCGAGACCATCCTGGCTAACATGGTGAAACCCCATCTCTACTAAAAATACAAAAAAAAAAAAAAAAAAAAAAAAAAAAGAAATTCTTCCTGGCCCTGTGTAGTTGCAGCAATTGTTCCTTCTAATCCTTTTAAGTGGTTCTACCTGCAGCCCTGGGTCATTTCTTCACCAGCATGTGCTCATCAATACTCAGCTACACACATGAGAGGGTACTGTGCAGTTCTCTGGAGCTCCCTCTGCAGCTCTCTTCCCTGGTATTTTTCCATACGGGCTCTAGCCACCTTGCATCTCTGGACTCCCAGCTCTGCCTCCTCAACCCAGCAAACCACTGGCTCAGCCTCAGTTTCCTTTCAGTTTTTCCTCTTGCCATGGCCAGGCAGCAATGTAAGGAAATTGTAGGGCTCTCCACATTAATTTTCCTGTGATAACTACTCTTCTTTGCCTAATGCCCAATAACTTGAAAACCACTGTTACATATATTTTATCCATTTTCAACTATTTCAAGGCAAGAAGATAAATGCTGTCCTTGTTATTCTATCTTAGCTAGAAGCAAAAATCTTTCATTATTTTTTAACTGAATTTTTTAACACATTGTTAATATATTTTCCAGTCACAAATATAAATATCTATTGATCAGAAGTGGTGGCTCAATGCCTGTAATCTCAGTGCTTTGGGAGGTCAAGGTGGGAGGATTGCTTGGGCCCAGGAATTCTAGACCAGCCTGGGCAACATAGCAAGATCCCATCTATAAAACATTTAAAACTTAGCCAGGTATAGCAGCACTGCCTAAAGTCCCCCAGGTACTCAAAAGGCTGAGGCAGAAGGATGACTTGCGCCCAGGAGTTCAGGCTGCAGTGGGCTATGATTGTGCAACTGCATTCAGCCTGGGTGACAGAGTAAGACCCTGTCTCTAAAAAAAAATTTTTTTAATAAAAAGTAAACAAGAAAAAAAAAAAAATCTATGAATGTTAACTAACACTCTCTTGTATAAATGTATCTGGCCAGGTACAATGGCTCACGCCTCTAATCCTGACACTTTGGGAGGCCGAGGGGGATGGATCACAAAGTCAGGAGTTCGAGACCAGTCTGATCAACACAGTGAAACCCCATCTCTACTAAAAATACAAAAAATTAGCTGGGTGTGGAGGTGTGAGCCTGTATTCCCAGCTACTCGGGAGGCTGAGGCAGGAGAATCATGTGAACCCAGGAGGCGGAGGTTGCAGTGAGCTGAGATCGCACCATTGCACTCCGGCCCAGGCAACAGTGCAAGACTCTGTCTCAATAAATAAATAAATAAATGTATCTTAATTTTTCAATCCACCTTTTAGTGGTAAGCTATTAAGGTTATTTTTATTTTCTAATGGGATGAACAGCACTGCACCAATATCATTACACACTTTCCTAGGGTAAGTGCCCTAGATCAGACACATTAATAATCTAAAGCTTTATGTTTTCCCAAATTGCCTTCTTTTTTTTTTTTTTTTTTGAGACGGAGTCTCGCTCTGTCACCCAGGCTGGAGTGCGGTGGCCGGATCTCAGCTCACTGCAAGCTCCGCCTCCCGGGTTCACGCCATTCTCCTGCCTCAGCCTCCCGAGTAGCTGGGACTATAGGCGCCCGCCACCTCGCCCGGCTAGTTTTTTGTATTTTTTAGTAGAGACGGGGTTTCACCGTGTTAGCCAGGATGGTCTCCATCTCCTGACCTCATGATCCGCCCGTCTCGGCCTCCCAAAGTGCTGGGATTACAGGCGTGAGCCACCGCGCCCGTCCTCAAATTGCCTTCTTAAAGGTTGTATCACCTCTGACAAAAATCTGCATATTCTTAATGTTTGCCAACTTGACAGGTAAAAAAGGTTCTTATTTTTGTTTTAGTCTCAGTCTACTGATTACTAGGGTCCTAATCAGCTTGAGTTGCTGTAACAAAATAGTACATATAGACTAGGTGTTTTAAACAACAGGCACTTACTCGTCACAGTTCTGGAGGCTGGGAGTCGGAGAACAAGGTGCCGACGGGTTGACAGTCTTTTCTTAATGATTTATAATTGCTCTTTACACAGGCTAGTAACCTTTGATCTACATGCTATCAATACTTTCCCCAAGTTCAATTTACTTTCAATTTTGTTGAAGGTGGATTTTGACATATTGAACTATATTCCAGTCAAAACAGGTTTTTCCTTCATAATGTTAGTCTTCCTCAAACTAAGATTACATTTTTTGAAGAAAGTATTTCATTTTTTCACATTTAGGTAATTAATCAGAATTTTATGCTTGTTTGCAATATGAGGTAGAGATATAATGTTGTCCCAAAGTCAAAGAAATATATCATTTCCCTCATTTCCCTACTAATACAAATATGCTACACCCATCATAAATCCACACAGATACACACACTCTTCTTTCTGTTCTATACCTGTTCTAATGTCCAATCACTATTTTAATGTCACATATATCAAGTCTCACCATATTAGCGTTGATTTCTTTTTCTTTTTTTCTTTTTTTTTTTTTTTTTTTTGAGACACAATTTTGCTCGTCACCCAGGCAGTGGTGCAGTGGTGCCATCTAGGCTTACCACAACCTCCACCTCCTGGGTTCAAGCGATTCTCCTGCTTCAGCCTCCCAAGTAGCTGGGACTACAGGCATGCGCCACCACACCCAGCTAATTTTTGTATTTTTAGTAGAGACAGGGTTTCACCACATTGGTCAGGCTGGGCTCAAACTCCTGACCTCAGGTGATCCGCTTGCCTTGGCCTCCAAAAGTGCTGGGATTACAGGCGTGGGCCACCACACCGGGCCTAGTGATGATTTTAAGATATTCTTTGCAGTTATGTATTTATTCTTACAGTGAACAAGTTCAAAAATACCTCTACTAGAATTTTAATCAAGATTATTTTAAATTTCTGTGTTAATTTAGAGAAAAGTCAACTTAATGATATAAAATCTTCCTGTCTAGAAAGTGGTCACCTATATCTTTCAGAAACATTAACAGAAGTTTTTATAAAGTTTCTGCATATTTCTTATCAATTTCTTGGAATTCAATACTTCAGTGCTACTGTGAACTAGATCTTTAAACGTTACTGTTTTCTAGCTGATTTATGCTAATATATGGGAGATCGATGGATTTTTATATATTTATTTTTACCTAGCCACTTTATCAAAGTATATGGTATTAGTAAGAGGTTGCTCAAGTGAGCATTCCTGGGTATTCCCAAGAGAATACTTGTGAAAAATGTGTAGGCCCTACATACTCAAACAGAATGCAGAAGTGTGTTTGGGAAAAAGGACAGTGAGGTACCTTCATTATTGTATTTTTAACAAATTTTCCAGATGATTTTGATGCTCATCCATACTTAGGAACCAGTAACTTAGACCTCTTTAGATAGCTTAAAGCAGACTACATTTTCACAATATACATAAGGTTTTGGTTTTTTTGTTTTTTTGTTTTTTTTTTTTTTTGAGACAGAGTCTCACTCTGTCACCTAGGCTGGAGTGCAGTGGCGCGATCTCGGCTCACTGCAAGCTCTGCCTCCCGGGTTCACGCTATTCTCCTGCCTCAGCCTTCTGAGTAGCTGGGACTACAGGTGCCTGCCGCCACGCCCGGCTAATTTTTTGCATTTTTAGTAGAGACAGGGTTTCACCATGTTAGCCAGGATGGTCTCGATCTCCTGACCTCGTGATCCACCCGCCTCGGCCTCCCAAAGTGCTGGGATTACAGGCGTGAGCCACCGCGCCCAGCCTACATGAGATTTTAAATGACTTCCTACATTGAAAACCTCAGAAGCTGCCATTTATATAACCTCATTGGAGACAAAAATCAGTCTAGCACAAAAGCTATAAAAAAGTTCCAAAGGTTTAATTATATTTTAGGGGAGTTAACAGGAAACAGCGATGATCAGTAAGTTTCCATAAAACATATTTATATAAAATATCACCTTTGGCTATATACCCTGAAATCCCTGCAAAGTACAGAGTGTATCCTATGAAACCATGGATAACCTCTCTGATCCCAAAAAATCCTTTTAACATGCTCTTCTGTAGAATAAGAAGCATAATGAACTCTCAGCATTACTCCATAAAAACAAGAGACAGACTAATGTGAAAACCATTAACAGGCCGGGCGCGGTGGCTCAATCCCAGCACTTTGGGAGGCCGAGACGGGCGGATCACGAGCTCAGGAGATCGAGACCATCCTGGCTAACACGGGCGAAACCCCGTCTCTACTAAAAAAAATACAAAAAAACTAGCTGGGCGAGGTAGCGGGCGCCTGTAGTCCCAGCTACTCGGGAGGCTGAGGCAGGAGAATGGCATAAACCCGGGAGGCGGAGCTTGCAGTGAGCTGAGATCGGGCCACTGCACTCCGGCCTGGGCGACAGAGCAAGACTCCGTCTCAAAAAAAAAAAAAAAAAAAAAAAGAAAACCATTAACAGTTATTATTTTGATTTAATATGGCAAATAGAACCACAAATCAACCTTAAGATGTCTCAGCGTACTTTACTAATATGTGAATATGAGCCAACATTCCATGAATTCCATTTGAAAATTCTCAAAAGACAAAATGACAAGAATAAAGCCTGATGTACTCAGATTGGAAGAGATCTTGTTTCCTGGGTCAATAAGCTTTCAGAGATAAATTATATTCTCTGAGACCTGGATAGTGGAAATCAGATGAACAATCACCAAATGTTTGCCAAACATTTAGAGTCATCATTTCACAAGAAAAGTGAAGATGGCTGGGCACAGTGTCTCACGCCTGTAATCCCAGCACTTTGGGAGGCTGAGGTGGGCGGATCACGAGGTCAGGAGATCGAGACCATCCTGGCTAACACAGTGAAACCCTGTCTCTACTAAAAATACAAAAATTTGGCCAGGTGTGGTGGCAGGCACCTGTAGTCCCAGCTACTTGGGAGGCTTAGGCAGGAGAATGGCGTGAACCCAGGAGGCAGAAACTGCAGTGAGCCGAGATGGCGCCACTGCACTCCAGTCTGGGCGACAGAGTGAGACTCTGTCTCAAAAAAACAAAAAAAGTAAAGATAACATATAGCTTTGGATGATGGGCATCGCAATGGGATGTGCTTCCCGTTCAGGTGGCTAATGAACACATCTATCGCAGTTACTTCTTCACAGTGTTTCACATGCATCGTCTGATCCCACAAGAACTGTGTAACGAGGGATTACATTTCAAACATGAGCCAGTAAGGCTCAAACACGTTAAAGCTTATCTAAAGTCACCCAGCTTACACAGGCAGCAGACGTGGAATTCAAACTTTTTTTTCCCTACTTTTATCATAGTGCTGTATTCTACAATAGCATGCTAACTTAGAATTTTTATATTTTTATTTTCAGGACACATGCTCATTTGTTATTTCATTTTCTTCCCACAATATTTCTACAAATTAGACAGAAACAGAACAGAATCATACACAGTATTTCACAAACAATAGAAATGAGTTAACCTCAAATGAAAAGGTTTTCTGAAATCACTTTGAAAGTATATAATATAAATGCACAGAGGCATTAAAAATAAGCAGATCACCAAAAAAAAGACAAATTCTGTAGGATTCCACTTATATGAGGTCTCCAGAGCAGTTACACTTATACAGACAGAGAGTAGAAAGGGGCTATAGGAAAGGATGGATCATTGGGAGTTTAATGAAGACAGATGTTCCATTTTGAGAGATGAAAAACTTATGAAGTAGATGGCAGTGACAGCTGTACAACATTACAAATATATATACCGAACTGTACACCTAAAAATGGTTAAGATAGTAAATGTTATATGTGTTTTACCACAATAAAAAGAAAACAGTGAAAAGCAATGGCCAAGAGGAAATTTTTTAAAAAAACAAATGAATCACCAGGTGCCATGGCTCACACCTGTAATCCCAGCACTTTGAGAGGCTGAGGCGGGCAGATCACCTGAGGTTGGGAGTTTGAGATCAGCCTGACCAACATGGAGAAACCCTGTCTCTACTAAAAATACAAAATTAGCTGGGCGTGGTGGCACATGCCGGTAACCCCAGCTACTCAGGAGACTAAGGCAGGAGAATCGCTTGAACCCAGGAGGCGGAGGTTGCAGTGAGCCGAGATCGCACCATTGCACTCCAGCCTGGGCAACAAGAGTGAAACTCCATCTCAAAAAAAACTAAAAAAAAGAATCACCACACATTTTTGTCAGTACTAAAATCAAGATTATTTGTCTAAAAATTTTTTTCTGACTGACTATAAAGAGCTTTTTCTAGCTTCTACCAGGAGAATAACATGAATTATTTATTCCAAGGGAAAGTAAAGCAAGGTAACTATTTCACACACGCCCATCTGGGTAACAGAATTCAGATATCATAGGTGCATATGTCTCCTACTCAGCCATTGGAAACAGGCCTAAACATATTTACCATCTACAGCTGCTAGGAACAACGGTCAGAAAGATAGCCAAAAGCAAAGCAGCTACAAAAGAAGGTGCTGCTAGTTCACCCCAGTGAGAAAGATCAAGCAAGGAAAGCTGACCTCCAGTCAATGCCCCATGACCCCACTAATCCCAAAGCACAGAGAAGTGGGCTCCAGCCACTGCTAGGAGCACCAGCACAACAGGACAGCAAACTGCAAAATGAGAGAGACAAAGTGGACCGCCTTGTGCTGTTCCCACTGTTACAATAAACGCAAAAATATCAAACCACACAGGATTTTAAAATAACTATAGTTGCTAAGGGTGTTAACTAAACATAAACATGTTGTTCAATTACCATAATGGTTTTAATTTTTGCATAAAAGATTACGAAAAGGGAACATTATTCATTTTAGTGTCTGGATATCCTTGTATATAGCCAGAAATATGGGAAAAGGGTCCTTCTTCAAGGATTTTTGAATCCATTTAAAATAACTGGGACACAGAATATTCTAGCCCATTAAGACTGAAAATATACAAAGTTCTTATTTTCTCTAGACAGTTCAAAGTGCAATTACCTGACAGACTGTGCCACTATGTTTTCACATATTGTCAGACAATGATTCACACGGTCTTTCTTGGTAGCTGAAAGTTCTTTCTTTCTAAAAATAAGAAAAAAGAAAAGGAAATGAATATGTGTTCAATTACCCACTCCACTTACTTCTACATCTCATTCATTCATTCAATGAGAGTTTCTCGACTACTACTAATAAACTGTTATACTCCATGCTGGGGGCAGAATGGGGATCTGGACAGGGAAGCACAGTGCATGAGTTCACCAATGGCTTTCAAGCTACACTGCTCACAGAAAAAACAGATGATGTTACTAAAGCAGTTCATTTCCCCCATTTTATTTCATTTTACTTTTTTTTAGAGTCAGGATCTTGCTCTACTGCCCAGGCTAGAGTACAGTAGCACAATCATGGCTCACTTTAGCCTTAAACTCCTGGGCTGAAAGGATCCTCCCATCTCAGCCTCCTGAGTGGTGGGGACCACAGGCATGCACCACTGGGCCTGGCTAATTTTTTTTAAATGTTTTGTAGAGACGGGGCCTCACTATGTTGCCCAATTGCTCAACCTCCTGGCCTCAAGCGATCTTCCCATCTTGGCCCCCAAAGTGCTGGGATCATAGGTATGAGCCACCATGACTGGCCTCATTTCCCCCATTACAGAGAGAAGAAATTGAAGTGCCAACCATGACGTGCCCAAGAACACACAGATTTGAAGTCATAGAGCCAGCATTTAAACCCAGGTCTTCTGGCTTTAAATCTCCTCTGTATTTCACCAATACTCAGTTTCACGTTTGGATCATGTGTTAGCATCACTAAAGCCGAACTGCATCTTACAACCAATGGTATAGTTTGATAGAAACTTTTTTTCTTTCACAGAAGATGATGGCAAAGATTACAAGAGATAGGAAATTCAATTCAAAGAAACACAATATAATACCTACTCTATATACCAGGCTGCCTTCAATTCTCAAAATCAGTAACTGACTGCAGTCAACATACCACACAGACCTCAGTAAAACATGAACAATAGCTAACCGCTTCTATGTCCCCAAGTAGCTGGGAATAAGCCTCCTATTAAGACTTCTCAGCCAAGCAAAAGGAGATAAACAGCCTGGCAAAGATAATCAGGCTAAAGGTGCCGCCTTCCCACCCAAACCTATGGCTTCAGATGTCTTCGCAATTGGCACTATCAAAATAAAAGTAGAGAGGGGGGATGCAAAACATAGGACCAACTAAAAACAACTAAACTAAAAGACTACTAAGTTTTTGAGAAAATTATATTACCAAAGAAATAAAAAATCTAACTTAAAAACACCGCCTTGCTATCTCATTTTGTCCAATAAGCAACCTTGGAAGTTTAAGAAACTAAAACTATTCCTTCCCCCATGGAATTTAGTTAGATGATGAACTGATAACTCAAACTGACTTGTTCTACATGAAAAGTAAGTATGGTAATTAAGTGAAAAATAAACCACCTTGCTCTGAGCAAGAACTGGAAAAACAGGATAAGAACAGTCCTGGCTTCTCAACCACTTTTGGTAAATGCAGTCACTTTAACGTCACCTTAAAAATTAAAACAAACGGCCAGGTGTGGCTACGCCTGTAATCCCAGCACTTTGGGAGGCTGGGGCGGCAGATATCTGAGGTCAGGAGTTTGAGACCAGCCCAGTCAACATGGTGAAATCCCGTCTCTACTAAAAATACAAAAAATAGCTGGGCGTGGGGGCTGGCACCTGTTATCCCAGGCACTCGGGAGGCTGAGGCAGAAGAATTGCTTGAACCCAGGAGGCGGATGTTGCAGTGCACCAAGATTGCGCTACTGTACTCTAGCCTGGGGGACAGAACAAGACTCTGCCTCAAAAAAAAAAAAAAATTAAACAAATCTCAGTCAGCCTCCTCTAATTGTGAAATCAAGGCATCTGCACAGGCACACAAGTGTAAGGAGGGGCATGTAAACTCAAGGACACTACAGCATTCTATAATCACATTTTATAAATTATCAAAGAACTAATTCTAAAAATGGTTAATTTTATGGTATGTGAATTATAATTCTTTTTTTTTTTTTGAGATGGAGTCTTGCTCTGTCGCCCAGGCTGAAGTGCAGTGGCGCAACCTCCGCCTCCCGGGTTCAAGCAATTCTCCTGCCTCTGCCTCCCGAGTAGCTGGGATTACAGGTGCGCACCACCATGCCGGCTAATTTTTGTAGTTTTAGTAGAGATGGCATTTCACCGTGTTGATCAGGCTGGTCTTGAACTCCTCACCTCGTGATCCGCCCTCCTCAGCCTCCCAAGCGTGAGCCACCGTGCCCAGCCTAATCTCATTTTTTTTAAAGAATCTACAAATCTTGTCAGATCTTTCTCCAAGAGATCCAGAATCTGACCACTTACCATCACCACTGCTACCAGTCACAAGACACCAGCATGTCTAGCTTTGATTACTTCAGTAGCCTCCCAACTGGATCAGGGCAGACTTTTTTGAAGTTTTTTTAAGATAATTATTGGTTCACGTGCAGTTGTAAGAAATAACAGAGATCCAGTGTGCCCTTTATCCAGTTTTCCCCAATGGTAACACTTTGCAAAACTATTTAATATACTACATTATCACAACCAGAATATTGACACTGATACAATCCAGTGATCTTACTTAGAGTTTCAAGTTTTATTGTTGTTCATTTGTGTATTTAGTTCTATACAATTTCTTTTTTTTTTTTTTTGTGAGACAGAGTCTCACTCTGTTGCCCAGGCTGGAGTGCAGTGGCGCAATCTCAGCTCACTGCAACCTCCACCTCCCAGGTTCACGCCATTCTCCTGTCTCAGCCTCCCAAGTAGCTGGGACTACAGGCGCCCGCCACCACGCCCGGCTAATTTTGCTTTTGTATTTTTAGTAGAGACAGGGTTTCACTGTGTTAGCCAGGATGGTCTCGATCTCCTGACCTCGTGATCCACCCGCCTCAGCCTCCCAAAGTGCTGGGATTATAGGCGTTAGCCACCACGCCCGGCCAATTTTTGGTATTTTTAGCAGGGACAGGGTTTCACCATGTTAGCCAGGATGGTCTCAATCTCCTGAACTCACGATCTGCCCACCTCGTTCTCCCAAAATGCTGGGATTACAGGAGTGAGCCACCGTGCCCAGCCCTAGTTCTATACAATTTCTATACACCACCACACTCAAGACAAAGCATCTCTTTCCTTGGCCGAGTGCAGTGGCTCAACGTCTATAATCCCAACACTTTGGGAGGCGAGGCCAGCAGATCACAGGAGGTCAGGAGTTCAAAACCAACCTGGCCATCATAATGAAACCCTGTCTCTACGAAAAACACAAAAATCCCTGTAATCCCAGCACTTTGGGAGGTCGAGGTGGGCGGATCATGAGGTGAGGAGATCAAGACCACCCTGGCCAACATGGTGAAACCCCGTCTCTACTAAAAATACAAAAATTAGCCGGGCATGGTGGCGTGCACCTGTAGTCCCAGCTACTCAGGAGGCTGAGGCAGAAGAATCGCTTGAACCCCAGAGGCAGAGGCTGCAGTGAGCCAAGATTGCGCCACTGTACTCCAGTCTGGGATACAGAGTGAGACTCTGTCTCAAAAAAAATAAAATAAAATAAAATAAAATTAGCCAAGCATGGTGGTGTGCACCTGTAGTCCCAGCTACTCAGAAGGCTGAGATGGGAGAATAGCTTGAACCCAGGAGGCAGAGATTGCAGTGAGCCAAGATCACACCACTGCACTCCAGCCTGGGCAACAGAGCAAGACTCTGTCTGCAAAAAAAAAAAAAAAAGACAAAGCATTTCTGTTACAAGTATCCCCCTGTGTTGTCCTTTTATAACCACACTCACCTCCCTCTCTTTTCTCTCCTCTGCCACCCCTAACCTACTCTACAACCCCATCTCTAACCCCAGGCAACCACTAATCTATTCTCCATCCCTAAAACTGTGTCACTGCCAAAACGTTATATACATAGAATCATATAATATGTAACCTTTTGGGATTGGCTTTTTTCATTAGCATAACTTCACCTACACTGTTGCATGCTATCAGTAGATCATTCCTTTTTATTACTGAGTAGTTTAACCATTCACCTGTAGAAGGACATCTGAGCTGATTCCAGTTCTTAGATATTATGGGTAAAGCTGCTATGCACGCTTGAGTATAGGTTTTTATGTGAACATGAAGGCTTCATTTCTCTAGGATTAATGCGCAGGACTGCAGGAGTTGCTGGGTTGTATACTAATTGTACGTTCAGTTTTATGAGAAACTGCCAAACTGTTTTCCAGAGTGGCCGTACTATATTATATTCCCACCAGCAATAAGTGACCTAGTTTTTCTAAATCCTCACCAGCATGTGGTGTTGTCAAAGTGATCTTTTCTTTTATATATACACATATATTTAGAGACAGGGTCTCACTCTCATGCCCAGGCTGTAGTGCAGTGGCACAATCATTGCTCGCTGCAGCCTCAAACTGCTGGACTCAAGCAACCCTCCAGCCTCCTCAGCCTCCTGGGTGGCTGGGACTACAGGCACACACCACTACACCCAGCTACTTTTTAAAAGTTTTTTGTAGAGACCTTATAGGTGCTGCTATGTTGGCTACGCTGGTCCCCTGGCTTCAGGCAATCCTCCCACCACAGCCTCTCAAAGTACTGGTAATACAGGCATGAACCATTGCACCCAGCCAAAGTGATCTTTTAAAAACAAAAACTAAACTACTTGTTTTGACCACACAAGCTTATCTTGGTGCACAAGACCCTCGTCTCTAACCTCTCATCTCTCGAAGCCTCATCCCCTATTTCTGTCCTTCATCTTACTTCAGCCACTGGCATCCTTCCTAGTTTTCAAACATGGAAAGCATTTCTGCCTTCTGTTAACTCTGTCTGGACCGCTCTTCTCCCGCTCCACACATGGGTTGCCCCCTTTCCACTCAAATGTCACCTTCTAACCACAGCTCTCCTTCGTACCCTAAATAAAACTGCACGTTGCCTCTCCCTTCATTCGGTTGTTTTTCCCCAAAGTGGATGCTCAGGTCCTTCTAGTTCATCTAAGCAAGTCCCACTACCAATGGCTGGGAGCTCTCCGCAGGCTCACCTCAGCTCATTCATCACAGCTACGCAAATGCTCAATGGCCCTACAGCAGACAAGCAAGGCCACCTCAGCTACACCTGGACACATACGAGCAACACAGGTCTTCCTCCCAAATGCTTGCATTGTTATTAGCAACAACAAAGGTAAGGTCTAAGCACCTACAGTGGAGCTTCCCAAACTCCAATGTGCATGTAAGTCACTCACTGAACCTGTTAAAACGCAGACTCTGATTTGTTAAGTCAGGCAGACAGAGTCTGCTTATGAGATACCAAATGATACCAAACTGCTGTCCCTGAGACCTCACCGTGATAGCAAGGACCTATGGGCATATCATGTCTCTAACATACATTCTAGCACGCAAATTGATCCAATTTAATACATATGAAACAGTGCTTTATAAGGTATTTTATTTTTCCTCCTTGTTGTCTGAATAAGACTAAATGTTTTGAGTGTGGATCCATTCAAAGGTAGTTTACCAAGTGGTTGACTTATTTACAGGAAATGGAGGTGATGGGTATGGGGACCTCTCAGGGTAGAGAGAATATGTCACCAGAACGTTGTACAGCCAGAATAATGGGAGACCTTTGCCTTTACATCTCCAAAAGTCCTCTTTTAAAAAGAAATTCTACAATATTACACAGCAATTAATAAGAATTACAGATACTGCTATGGAACAATGTCCATGACACATTGTACTCAAATTGTTAAGTAAAAAAATACGTATGTAATGTGATCTCAGTCAAGCCAACAAAAAATGACATATTTAAATGCTTGTATATGCATATTAAAATCTGGGAAGAAGACACAAGAAATACTTTTGTTCTTAGGAAGTTAGACAAAGATGACAGACTTGCAAGAAGGGCTTTGTTTTTCATCTTCTGTGCTGCTTGGAGATGTTTTTATAACGTATATGTGTAACTTCTATAATTTTCAAAACTAGTTAATTAAAAAAAACAACAAAAAAACAGCCAAAAAAGAAATGCTTTCTGGCTGGGCAGAGTGGCTCACGCCTGTAATCCCAGCACTTCGGGAGGCCGAGGCGGGCAGATCACCTGAGGTCAGGAGTTCGAGACCAGCCTGACCAACCTGGAGAAACCCCGTCTCTACTAAAAATACAAAATTAGCCGGGCATGGTGGCACATGCCTGTAATCCCAGCTACAAGGGAGGCTGAGGCAGGAGAATCGCTTGAACCTGGGAGGCAGAGGTTGTGGTGACCCGAGATCGCGCCACTGCACTCCAGCCTGGGCAACAAAAGCGAAACTCCATTTCAAAAAAAAAAAAAAAAAAATGCTTTTCAAAGGTGGTCCTATCATATTTTAATCTAGGAGTGGGAAAATTATAACCTGCATATGTTTGGCCAGTTCAAAAGCTAAGAAAAGTTTTTACATTTTTAAATGATTGACCAAAAAAACCAAATAATATTTCATGACAGGTGAAAATTACACGAAATTCAAATTTCCTTGTCATTAATAAAATTATATTGGAACACAGACACTCATACATATTGCTTATGGCTATTTCACACTACAATGGCAGAGCTGAGTAGCTGTGACAGAGACATTGTGCCCACACAGCCTGAAATACCTAAATCTGACCATTTACACAAAGTTTGCCCAGTTCAGAGATGGAAGACAATACTGTTAAGATGGTAATACTCCCCAGGTTGATCTACAGATTCAACACAATCCCTCTCAGAATCCTCCTTGGCTTCTTTGTAGAAACTGACAAGTTGATCCTACAATCCATATGGAAATGCAAGGGACCCAGCATGGCCAAATCAATCTTGAGAAAGAACAAAGTTGGAGAACTCACATTTCATGAATGTAAATTGTGACACAAACTTCAGTAATCAAGACTGTATGGTACTGGCACAGGATCAACATAAAGACCAATAGGTAGAACTGAGAGTCAAGAAATAAATCTATACAATCAAGGACAATGAATTTTCAACAAGGATGCTAAGACAATTCCATGGGGAAAGTACAGTCTCTTCAACAAACTGTGCTGGGACAACTGAATAACCACATGCAAAAGAATGAAGTTGGACTTCTACCTGAACCACATATAAAAATTAACTCAAAATGGATCAGACCTAAATGTAAAACTCTAAAATTCTTAGAAGAAAACATACGGGTAAACCTTTTTGACTTTGGATTAGACAATGATTTCTTAGATATGACACTTAAAGCATAGCAACCAAAGACAAACTAGATAAACTAGACTTCATCAAAATTAAAAACTTTCACACTTCAAAAGACATGATCAAGAAAGTAAAAAGACAATCCAAAGGAAGAGAGAATGTTTTCACAAATCATCTATCTGATAAGAATCCAGTATCCAGAATACACAAAGAACTGTTACAATTCGACAATAAAAATACAAAGGGAAAAGAATGAGAACAAGGGTTTGCAAGCTAAGTGTAAGAAAGAGCCTGGGTTCTGACCGGGTGCAGTGGCTCACACCTGTAATCTCAGCACTTTGGCAGGCTGAGGCGGGTTGATCACCTAAGGTCAGGAGTTCGAGACCAGCCTGGCCAACATGATGAAACCCCGTGCCTACCAAAAATACAAAAATTAGCTGGGCATGGTGGTGTGCGTGCGCCTCTAATCCCAGATACCTGGAAGGCTGAGGCAGAAGAATCACTGGAACCTAGGAGGCGGAGGTTATAGTGAGCCAAGATCGCATCATTGCACTCCGGCCCGGGTGACAAGAGCAAAACTCCATTTCAAAAAAAAAAGAAAGAGCCTGGGTTCCTTAACTTATTGTTGAATTTCCCCAAACAGACTTATTTTTGTCTTCTGATAAGCTCTTGCTTGTTACCAGTTTAAGCTATTGCAGCAGGATTTTCTGTTACTTGCAGCTGAATACAAACCTAACTGATAATGCCAGCTACTGCTAAATAGTTATACTTAGCAGAGTTCAACAAGTACAGTTGCTTCTGCATTCAAAATCCAGTCATTCCTCACACTGCCCACAGCCGGTACCCTGACAGAACCCACCACGCTTATCTGAGCACTGCAGTGGCTTCCTAACTGGTTTCTGCTTTTGTCCATGTTCCCCTTCACTCTGTTGTCAGCCAGAGTTCACTTAAGAATGAAATTCAGATCATGCTACTCCTCTCCTCTAATCCTCCAGTGACATCCCATCTCACTCACATAAATGCCAATATCTTTATTCCATCTACAAGGCAAGTAGTATTGGTCTGATATGGCACTCCCTTGACCTCTTGGACTTTACCTCTTACTACAAATGTCGCCCTCACTCAATTCACCCAACTAAAATGGCACCCTTGCTATTCCTCAAACAGGAAGACTTTGGACCTGTTCCCCCTATCTGGAATACCCCTACTCCATACACCTTTACGCTAGACTCTTAACTCGCCTGAGGTCTTTACTCAAAGCCGTCATCTGGCCAGGCATGGTGACTCACACCTACAGTCCCAACACGTTGTGAGGCCAAGGTGGGAGGATCACTTGAGCCTAGGAGTTCAAGGCTGCAGTAAGCTACGATTGTGATGCTGTATTCCAGCCTGGGTTAAAGAGCAAGGCCCTGTCCCACCACTCCCCCCAAAAAAACAGCTGTCACCTCAGTGGACCTTCCTTGAACACCCTATTTAAAATATCAACACTGGCCAGTCATGGTGGCTCATGCCTGTAATCCTAGCACTTTGGGAGGCCTAGGCAGGCAGATCACATGAGGCTGGGAGTTCGAGACCAGTCTGGCCATCGTGGTGAAATCCCGTCTCTACTAAAAATACAAAAATTACCCAGGCGTGGTCAGGCACAGTGGCTCACACCTGTAATCCCAGCACTCTGGGAGTCCGAGGCGGGCGGATCACGAGGTCAAGAGATCGAGATCATCTCAGCTAACATGGTGAAACCCCGTTTCTACTAAATATACAAAAAGTAGCCGAGCGTGATGGCATGTGCCTGTAGTCCCAGCTACTCGGGAAGCTGAGGCAGGAGAATCGCTTGAACCCGGGAGGCAGAGGTTGCAGTGTGCCAAGATCACACCACTGCAGTCCAGCCTAGCAACAAAGCAAGACTCTGTCTCAAAAAAAAAAAAAAATTACAGGCCGGGCGCAGTGGCTCACGCCTGTAATCCCAGCACTTTGGGAGGCCAAGGCGGGCGGACCACGAGGTGAGGAGATCAAGACCATCCTGGCTGACACAGTGAAACCCCATCTCTACTAAAAATACAAAAAATTAGCTGGGCGTGGTGGCAGGCACCTGTAGTCCCAGCTACCTGGGAGGCTGAGGCAGGAGAATGGCATGAACCTGGGAGGCGGAGCTTGCAGTGAGCCAAGATTGTGCCACTGCACTCCAGCCTGGGCAACAGAGCAAGACTCTGTCTCAGGGGGAAAAAAAAAAAATTACCCAGGCGGGACGGTGCATGTCTATAACCCCAGCTAATCAGGAGGCTGAGGCATAAGAATCGCTTGAACCCAACAGGCAGAGGTTGCAGTGAGCTAAGATCACACCAGTGCACTGCAGCCTGGCTGACAAAGCAAGACTGCCTCAAAAAACAAAACAAAACAAAATAAAATAAAATAAAATAAAATAAAAATGTCAACACTTAGTGCTACAGTTTTTTTGGAAGTTGTCCAGCAGGCTTTCTGGGTTTTGCTGGAAAGCCCTTAAAAAAATTTTTTTTTAATAAAAATAAGTTAACAATTGATTAACCCTGACATTTCCCTATCCCCTTCCCTGCTTTGACATTCCTCCACTTATTAACATACTGTATATTTTACTTATCTATCTTGCTTATTGTCTATGTCCTTCATTAGAATGAAAGCTTCATGAGGGCACAGCTTTGTCTGCTCACTGCTGAGCCCTGCATCTAGAACAGTGCTAGGTACATAGTACATGTTTAGTAAATATTTACTGATGAATGAATAAAGTCAGGGAAACACCGGATAGGAATCTGAAGGAGAATAAGGAAGTGCCAGAAGCAAGTATCAGTTGCCTCCTAATTACTGTGAGGACCCTCCCAAGCATGCTAGATTTGCTGAGACTGTGGCCAGCCCCACACGGAACTCCCACATCCTGTATGCTGAGCAGAGCACATACGCTCATACTTAGACTGAGGCCCATGCATGGCATGACACCACGGTTCCACACAAAAGAGCAAGAGCCATAAAAACAGATACTTTCTAAATTGCTTTAGTCAATCTTACTTTGAGAAGAGGATTTTTTGGCTGAAGCACATGAACAGAAATGCCAAAATCCAAACTTTTGAGTTTGTTTGTTGTGAGCAGTGTTTGTTACTCAAAATTAGTGAATACCTCCTTTCTCAACAGCAAAATACATACAAATATGACAAATATGCATTTTATTTAAAATAACTATAAATAAACCTAATGCAGTTGATTTCAGAGAATGCTAAGAACCTTTAAAAGTTATTATTCTAGCCAGGGGCAGTGGCTCACACCTGTAACCCCAGCACTTTGGGAGGCCGAGGTGGATGGATTCCGAGGTCAGGAGTTCAAGACCAGCCTGGCCAACATGGTGAAACCCCATCTCTACTAAAAATACAAAAATCAGCTGGACATGGTGGTGGGCACCTGTAATCCCAGCGACTCTGGAGGCTGAGGCAGGAGAATCGTTTGAACCTGGGAGGTGGAGGTTGCAGTGAGCCAAGATCATACCACCGCACTCCAGCCTGGGTGACAATGTGAGACTACATCTCAAAAAAAATAAAGAAAAAAAATTATTACCGTAAACTACTTTTATTTTTACAGCATTTTAAATCTATCTTACAATATGCATAGATTATATCTGGCAGGATACAGGAGGAACTGTAATAGTGCTTGTTCTTGGGGACAAAGTTAGGTACTCAGATGAAAGGGGTGGAAGGAAGATATTTTAAGTATTGCTCTTTTGTAATTACGGAATTTGTGTCATGTTAATGTATTACTTATGCAAAAATAATAATTTCTTTTTTTTTTTTTTTTTTTGAGACAAGAGTCTCGCTCTGGCACCCAGGCTGGAGTGCAGTGGCGCAGTCTCAGCTCACTGCAGCCTCTGCCTCCCGGGTTCCAGCGATTTTCCTGCCTCAGCCTCCCAGGTAGCTGGCATTACAGGCACGTGCCACCATGACCAACTAATTTTTGTACTTTTAGTAGAGATGGGGTTTCACCATGTTAGCCAGACTGGTCTCGAACTCCTGACCTCAGGTGATTCATCCGCCTAAGCCTCCCAAAGTGCTCGGATTAAAGGCATGAGCCACCTTGCCAGGCCTGATTAAATTTTTAAAATAAGGTAATCATATATTACCTTAAAATAAAGTAATGAAACAAAATCTATCTCCTCTGTAAAGGCAGCAAAGGAAATTTCTTGATACCCATATTTTGAAGATAAGCAAACGCAGGTTCTATCAAATCAGCACAGGAAAGAGACGGCATATTTTCAGAATGATCAAGTGTCTGAAGCAGCCCAGCAGAAAGGTCTTCCTTCCCATCAGGAGCCCAGTTTAGTGTTTACACAAGATACATGCAATGTGTGAACTTCTATGACACCTACCTCCTAGAAAGGCACTACAGTAAATTTCTGGAAGGATGAGAAATTACTTACTGAAGAGATAAGCCAAATTGTTTAAAAATTTCTCTAAATATCCAAAAAGTTTTTCCATCCTTTAGAAGAATTTATTCCTAAATTTTACTCTAACAAATAAGCTAACACTGCTCTCCAAATCCTCCTCTTCTAATTAAACTTTCAAGACAAGGCAAGGATCATAACAGAAACAAAGAACAAGAAATATTACTAAAAATTAATCAGTCTTAATAGAGATATTCTTATCAAATGCCATCTGATACACGTCCAGATCGGAAATAGAACACTGAGAGGTAAGAGAAAGGCCTGAACTGCAGCGGAGTACTTCCTAAATCCTGCTAAACACTCAGCACACACTCCCACGTCCTGGGGTTCCGCTAGATGTTTTAATGGTCTCTTTTTCTGTTTCAAAAATTCTCCCCAAGAACAAGCAACAGAGACCTCTAGCTTCCAAAAAGTAACAAGCTGTCAGCAATGAGGCGAACAGAAACCCTTTCACTGGCACATGAGATGTCCACGGAGTCTGCAGACCTCCCATATTCTGGCAAGCCTGACTGCAATACTGGTAAAATGTATACCTCATTCATCCCTCGGCAATTAACCTCCCCCTCAGCAACGTGTTAGTTTTATTCCCAACACAAACAGGCAATAAACTTCAATCAACTCTTCCTAATATTTAAGATAATTTTATTAATACCACGTAAGTTCACCACTTATTTGGCAACCACAACTCATTCAAATGCCTGCACACTAACTTGCGCTTAGATGAGCAGGTCTCTTAGGTGGTGCTTAAAATCGTGTTACTACCACCGCGATCATGAACTAAATGAAATGCCCTGAGAATGTAGGAAGAGCCTCAAATCTCAGGCTGTTTTAAGTGCCACTTGGAAAATAAATCTCCCATTGGACGCGCCCTCACTCCCCGCCCCCCACCCCAGCCACTCCCGCCGAGGCGTCCTAAAAGCATTATGTCATCCACTGCCCCCACATCTCTCTAGCTCCAAACCCCGCCTCCTCTCGAGGTGTCCCGCGCCCCCAGCCCTCTTCCCTCTCTGACTAGATGAGGGAAGTGGCCCTGAGCAAATCTCGGCTCTTCCAAGTTCTCTTCAGAACACAGTTAAACCCCCGCCCTAGTTTCTCGCAAATAAAAAGAAACAAGTTTTCGCCCCAACTCTTCGCACCCTGGAAAGGGCGAGAGGGCTGAGGCCGTGACTCCCCTCCGTGAATTCAGGACAGGTCCCAACGAGGTTCTGCCTCCCCTCGCGGGAGGACAAGACCCAAGTGCGGGACCGGGGCTGAAGTGGGGGAAGGTCTCGCCGCAGGAGGGGGCGGGTGTCCCTCATTGGCTCTGGGTTGCTGGGTCACTCTGTCGCTGCGGGGCCGGGGGGGTTCGTGTCGCCGGCCCGCAGGGTGCAGGATTCCGCCATCCCCGCCGTAGGCTGGGACCCGCCGGGACAGGGAGCTGCAGCGGGCCCAAACTCACGGTCGGTGCAGCGGCTCCTCAGCCACAGCCGGGCCGGGTGGTGGCGGGGGCGGCGGCGGGGGCGGCTGCGGCTGAGGCAGCATCGGCTGTGCCTGCGGCGGCTGAGGAAGCTGAGGAGGAGGCGGCGGCGGCGGCGGCGGCGGCTGCGGCTGTGGCTGTTGCTGCTGCTGCTGCTGCTGCTGCTGGAAGGACTTGAGAGACTCGAAGGCCTTCATCAGCTTTTCCAGGGTCGCCATGGCGGTCTCCCGCCCGGCTGGGCAGTCCCCGGAGGCCTCGGGCCGACTCGCAGCGCCGCTCAGCACCGGGGCAATGAATGGGGCTCTGGGCCGCGGGTAAAAGCGGAACCGAAGCGGCCGTCCATCTTGGACCCGTCCCGGCAGCCCCCGCGGCGCCTTGCGTCTCAAGACGCTGCGCCGGCGGAGGCGGGGCCACGCCGGCCAGGATGATTGACAGCCCTAGCCTGCGGACTCTGCCAATGACTGGCCAGGGAGCCAGCCAGTCCCTGCGCCCGCATGTTCTGCCTCACAGAGCCACCAAAGCCTCTGACAGCGCAGCGCCCCACCTGGGCGAAGGAGCAGGGCTCAACGGACAGGGGACGGGGCGTGGCAAGACTGTAATGGGGTGGGGCGAAGCTGTGAAGGGGCAGGGCGAGGCGGGACGCGGAAGGAACGGGGCGGGACTACATGGTAACGAGGGGCGTGGCGAGGCTGGGGCGGGGCACAGCAGGCAGGGCGCCTGAGGGGCGGGGCGGGGCGAGGCTGGGGCGGAGCGGGGCGAGGCTGGGGGCGGGGACATTAGGCAGGGCGCCTGAGGGGCGGGACGGCTGAGGGGCGGAGCGAGGCGAGACGATGAGAGGCGGGGCGGATAGGGGAGGGGGCTGACCGTGAGGGGCGTGGCTGGGGGTGGGGCGGGAAGATGAGAGGTGGGGCGCGGAGGGCGGGGCCAGGGAGGGGTGGGGTGCAGAGGGGGCGGGGTGAGGGAGGGGCGGGGCCAGGGCGGGGCGGGGCCAGGGCGCGGCGCGCGGGGCGCCGGCCCAAGCGGAATGGAACCCTCGCAGACGTCTGGAGCTGGGCGAGAGCCGGCCGTGGGCTCTGAGCCGAGGTGGCCTCGGGGCTTGCCCGCCCGCCACACTGGCCCGCGGCCAGAGCCAGGCTCACCTGGACAGCCCTGCGGGGAGCCTGCTGGGGACTCGCTGCACGGGGAGAGGGTGGGCGAGCCCCTGCGCAGAGCGCAGAGATTGCGCGTGGTCGGCGCGATCTGAAGACCCCAAGTGTGACCCTCCCCACCCTCCAGTGAGCTGGAGCGGCCCCTGCAGGGCGGTGCCCACAGGCCTGGCGCCCCCCATCGGTCCCAGCGCAGCGCCCCGGAAGGGAGGAGAGGGTCTGAGGCAGGCCCGGATGGTCAGCGCCTGCTGCCCACAGAGGTACTGTGATTAGTGCAGCGAGAAGCAGCGGTGGCCACAAGACGCCTCCCACAGGAATGAGTCCCGACCTGGGGGCGTTTCTGTATGGGAAAGCACCCTGCTCTGACCTGGCAGGACCCCCAAGGGGTGCCATTCAGCCTCAGCTCAGCAGAGATCTGTGGGGCACCCCCTCACGCCTGGGGCACAGGCCGGCGCAGGCAGGGTCCTGGTCTCCAGAGCCTCCCGCCTTTTGGGTGGTAGAGGGGCAAACAGAGAGGGCAGCTGTCCAGCCTGCCCATTAGGGAGTAGGGTTGGCCTCAGAGACAACCACCCAGCCCGGGGGTGGTGCAGGCAGAGAGAAGCCCACTAAAGCCTACTCAAGCCAGGCCACACCTGCAACCCAGAGTCCCCTGCTCTGTGGCCACAAGCAGCACCTCCACCTTGTCTCAGAGCCTGTCCCAAAGGGAAACCCAGCATTGTCTCCCTCCCTTGTCTTGAGAAGGACAGCAGAGAAACAGCCGTTAGTTCCCAGTTCTTGGGAGGCTGATGTAGGAGGATCACCTGAAGCCAGGAATTTGTGGCTGCAAGTGAGCTATGGTTGCACCACTGCACTCCAGCTTGGGCGATAGAGCAACACGATCTTTAAAAAAATTAAGTTCCAGCTGGGTGCGGTGGCTCACGCCTGTAATCCCAGCACTTTGGGAGGCCAAGGCAGGCAGATCACCAGAGGTAAGGAGTTCGAGACCAGCCTGGCCAAACATGGCGAAACCTTGTCTCTGCTAAAAATACAAAAATTAGCCCGGCGTAGTGGTGCGTGCCTGTAGTCCCAGCTACTCTGGAGGCTGAGGCAGGAGAATTGCTTGAACCCGGGAGATGGAGGTTGCAGTGAGCCGAGATCATGCCATTGCACTCCAGCCTGGGCGACAAGAGTGAGACTCTGTCTCAAAAATAAATTAAATAAATAAATAAATAAAGTTCTCAGTTCTCTGCTGTTAATAAGGGCCTTTGTCCACTGTACCGGGCCTCAAGGCTGTTAGTTACCTCAGTGGGCAGACTCGTAAGATGGCCCAAGCACCCCTCGCCTCATGGTATTGACACCCTTGTATGACCCCTCCCCGTGAGTGCGGGCTGTACCTGGTGGCCTGCTTCTAACCAATGTAACAGGGCAAAGGTGATGGAATGTCACTCCATGACTAGATCACAAAAGGGTATGACTTCAGTCTCCCTGGTGGCTTCTTGGCATGGACACTCTGATGAAGTCAGCTGCCATATTGGACAGGCCCACATGGCAAGGACATAAAGGCGGCTTCTGGCCAACAGGCAGTGCGAACTGAGGCTCTCAGTGCAGCAGGCCACGAGGAACTTGATCCTGCCAACGCCACGTGAGATTGGAAGTGGACCCTTCCCTGGCTGAGCTCTCGTGGGAAACAGCTGGTATTTGACTGAACCCTGGCAAGAAGCAGAGCTGGTTAAGATTCCTGACCCACAGAACTTTGTGACTATACATATGGCTCTACATGTAACTACATATAACTATATGACTAGACATGTGTGCCGCCAAGCCGCCGTGCTGGGGTGATTTGTCCCAGCAGCAGATGAGTGTATTCATTTGCTTGGGCTGCCATAACAAAGTACCACGGACCAGGCAGCTTAAACAACAGAAATGTATCTTCTCATGGTCCTGGAGGCTAGAAGTCCAAGATGAAGGTGTCAGCAAGGTTGGTTTCTCCTGAGCTCTCCTGAGCCCTGTCCTTGACTTGCAGACGGCCGCCTTCTCCCGGTGTCCTCACGTGGCCGTCCGTCCATGCATGTCCATGTCCTAATCTCTTCTTGTAAGACATCAGTCAGATTGGATTATGGCCCACCCTAATGATCTCATTTTAGCCTCCTTACCTCCTTAAAGAAACTATCTCCAAATACAGTCCCATTCTGAGGTTGTGGGGGTTAGGACTTCAACCTGAATGAGGGACACAGTTCATCCCATAACAATAGGTAATAGAGTTGCACCCTAACAGTTGCTCTGACCTTCTTTAAAGACCTTTTTATCTGAGCAGTTTGCCTCTGAGCTAGTGTACGAGAGTCCCTGTCTTTCCTTCAGCTAGCTATGGCCATATAACTAAATAAGTGCTAGCCAAGGAGATGCAAGCAGAAGTCATGAGTAGTATTTCTAGAAAGGAAGTACATAAAATGAAGGGATGCACCCACCTTTTTCCTGCTCCCTGGAATGGGATGTGTTGGCTGGGACATGAGCAGCCATTTTGGATCATGAGCACAAAAGCCACATCCTGGGGTGATGGGAGCTGGAAGGAGGGGGCCCAGATGACTGTGTGCAGCTGTCATTCCAACCCGGCCGGTGATTCTTTCATCTGAGAGAAATACACTTCTGTCCTGTCTGAGCTGCTGTGACTCCAGGTCATTCTGTTATGCTCCTAAACCAAATTATTTCAACCCGTCCAGGGAGGTGATGGGTCATCAGGACTTTACATGACCACAACAAATCACAACTCCTTCAGCCATGGCTGAAAAATCATCATCTGCCTAGAACTGACTACCATCCTGACAGGAAATCTAATGTGAAAGACTTACAGAAAGGGACTGTCAAGACACAGGTTTTTAAAGTTCACAGAAAAGTTTGGCATCATCTAAAAAGAGTGATTAAAGATCAATACTGGGCAGTCTGGCATGGTGTCTCCAAAGCCTAAAAATGGGCACAGTGCCTGAACAGTGAAAACGTTTCCCGTAATTTATCCTATGCAAACAGGCGTGTGTGATCAATGATTTATTATAGCAACACTTAGGACAAAAGATGGAAAAAAGATAGATGCTGGGCAGAAGGAGCTGAGTTAAATGAATCCCGACATAGCCACAGGCAGTCATTAGAATCCTGTTCCAGATGAACACTTGTGACACAGGGAAAGGCTTACAACATGTTAGCCGATTACACACCATGTACAGCCCGATAACCTCCCCCTTTCTAAAGAAAAAACAGCATACACATACATAGAAAAGAGATGAAGGCCAGGCGCAGTGGCTCACACCTGTAATCCAAGCACTTTGGGAGGCCGAGGTGGGCTGATCACCTGAGGTCAGGAGTTCAAGTCTGCCTGACCAACAAGGTGAAACCCCGTCTCTACTAAAAATACAAAAATTAGCCAGGCGTGGTGGCAGGTGCCTGTAATCCCAGCTACTCAGGAGGCTGAGGCAGGAGAATCACTTGAACCCAGGAGGTGGAGGTTGCAGTGAGCTGAGATTGAGCCACTGCACTCCAGCCTGGGCGACAGAGCGAGAGACTCTATCTTAAAAAAAAAAAAAAAGAGAGAGAGAGAGAGAAATAAGGTTCTTACTCACCAAGTCATAGCAGTGACTCTCTCTGGGCAGGGGAATTGAGGGCAGTTTATATCTTAATCTTTGTGCTTTTCCATATTTTTCAAATTTTCAGCAATGAACACAAACTACTCAGGGGGAAGATTGTGAAATAAAAGAATCTCAGGGCTGGGCGCGGTGACTCAAGCCTGTAATCCCAGCACTTTGGGAGGCCGAGGCGGACGGATCATGAGGTCAGGAGATCGAGACCATCCCAGCTAACATGGTGAAACCCCCTCTCTACTAAAAATACACACAAACACACACACAAAAATTAACTGGGCGTGGTGGTGGGCGCCTGTAGTCCCAGCTACTCAGGAGGCTGAGGCAGGAGAATGGCGTGAACCCGGGAGGCGGAGCTTGCAGTGAACCGAGATCGGGCCACTGCCCTCCAGCCTGGGCCACAGAGAATCTCACAGGGCGCGGAGCTAAGCATAACACCTGGTAACACCTGGTAACATGTCTGCGCCTGTCCTGCCAAGGAGAGAGAGAAGGCGCTGAAGCAGCCAGAGGGGGTGCACACCAGCCTGGGCAGGGGGGCAGTAAGCGGGGGCAGCCCCAACCCAAGACCAGGTGGGACTGGAAAAGAAGGAAACCCTGACGCAGACCCCGGGGGTAACTGAGGAGCAGCCGGGCAACTGGAGAGCAGAGGGGGCTCCTTGGTGGCCCCCAGCCCCACCCCTGAGAGGGCTGAGAGAGGAGCGGGTGTGAGGGCAAAGCAGGCAAGAACCTTCCAGAGAAGGAAGCCAGGAGCTGGTAAAGAGCACAGGCCCAGCTACAGACAGAAACCTTTCAGGTCTCATACGATGGCTGAAGCGCAGGACAGTGGAGGGGGCGCGTCCCCCTTCATCTTTCCTGTTTCCTTAGGTTCTAGGTGCACCGCTGGTAAGGAGCTTCTTATGTGGTCTTTGTCTGACAACCCTTGTTTTTTCACTGGAGCATTTTCTTCATTAATATTAACTGTAATCATTGATATACACGAGGTCAGTCTTTCTGTATATCCTACCGACTCCATTACCTGGGTTTTGGTTGATTTAAGTTTGATTTTCTTTTTGAACCTCTGTTAGTTTGAAAGTGATCACTGTTGACCAGGCGCGATGGCTCACACCTGTAATCCCAGCACTTTGCGAGGCAGAGGCAGGCAGATCACCTGAGGTCAGGAGTTCAAGACCAGCCTGGCCAACACGGTGAAACCCCATGTCTACTAAACATTAAAAAAAAATTTAGCCAGGTGTGGTGGCAGGTGCCTGTGATCCCACCTACTCTGGAGGCCTAGGTGGGAGGATGGCCTGAACCTAGGAGGCGGAGGCTGCAGTGAGCCCAGATCACACCACAACACTCCAGCCTGGGTGACAGAGTAAGACTCCATCTCAAAAAAAATGAAAAGTCATACATTGTTGTCTCTTCTTTTCATGGTCACCCTAGAAATTACAACGTTCATCCTCCAGGTATCAAAATCTAATATAAATCTATTCTCTCCCTGATCATGCAGGGAGCTGACAACATTTAAATGCTATTTTTGGTTTCTCCCAATTTGGAGGGTATTATTGCCATGTGTTTTAATTCCGTACAAAGACACACACAGGCCAGACGCAGTGGCTCACGCCTGTAATCCTGGCACTTTGGGAGGTTCAGGCAGGTGGATCACCTGAGGTCAGGTGTTCAAGACCAGCCTGGCCAACATGGAGAAATCCCATCTCTACTAAAAATACAAAAATTAACCAGGCATTGTGGCAGGCACCTGTAATCTCAACTACTCAGAAGGCTGAGGTAGGAGAATTGTTTGATCCCAAGGGGCAGAGGTTGCAGTGAACCGAGATCGTGCCACTTCACTCTAGTCTGGGCGACAGAGTGAGAGTCCATCTCGAAAAAATATAAAACTAAAAAAACCACACACACATACATGTCGCAAAAGATATAGACACAACAGTTGTAGAGACGTCAGCTTTTGTTTAAATTGGCCCCCGTATTTTCCATTTTTATCACTCTCCATTTCTTTCCTGAGTCTCTGACCTTACTCTGGGGTCATTATCTTCTGCCTGGAAAGCATCCTTTAGAATTCCTCCGACAGAGGGTCTTCTATTGCAGAAATCTTTCCAATTCAATCAGGAAGCGTTTTTATTTTGCCTGCCTTCTTCATGGATTTTGGTGGGTATCAAATCAAAGGCGGCAGTTGCTTTCTTTCAAGAGATTGAAACTTCATCACTGTCTACCACTCTTTTTTTTTTTTTTTTTCCTGATATGAAGTCTTGCTCTGTCACCCAGGCTGGAGTGCAGTGGTGCGATCTGGGCTCACTACAACCTCCCCCTCCCGAGTTCACGCCATTCTCCCGCCTCAGCCTCCCGAGTAGCTGGGACTATAGGTGCCCGCCACCACACCCGGCTAATTTTTTGATTTTTAGTAGAGATGGGGTTTCACCATGTTAGCCAGGATGGTCTCAATCTCCTGACCTTGTGATCCACCCGTCTTGGCTTCCCAAAGTGCTGGGATTACAGGTGTGAGCCACCGCACCAAGCCTGTCTTCCACTTTTCATTGTTGTTGTTGAGACATCAGCTGTCAATTTCATGGCTGCTGCTTTGAAACTAATGTGCCTTGTTTTTTCATCTGGCTGCTTTTAAGATTTTCTCTGTCTTTGGTTTTCTGTAGTTTTGCAGTGATATGTCCGGGGGTGTAAGGAGAGACAAATCTGCTTGTTGGCCGGATGGCCCTGGAGGTCCCCTTTGGTAACCTAGCAACAGGCTGGCTCAGTAGGAAGGCTCAGAGCCTTACCGATACCAGTTCCTGAAGTTCTGGAACACAGATCCCCCTTGGTGAAAGATTTCTAAGGTCAGAATGTTCTTTTCACCAGCAAAGACATTCCCCACAGCCTGAAATCTCCCACTGCTATGCGATTGGCTAGGCGCTCCCGGTTTCCTTCCAATTTCCCTACAAATACCCAGAATGACAAGAAGCCAGATCCCTCTCCTAGTGAACTCCCTATGGTGTGACCGGCTGTCCCTGGCCCTGGGAATGATGAGAACTTGGGAGAGAGGTGCCTCCTTCTGAAAACCCTCTGCCTCTGAGTGTCCCCATTAAATGCATCTTATGCCAGTCCTGTGTATTGTTGATGGTGTTTGTCATTATCTGGACTTGCTTTAACAGTATGGATTTCTTTTTGTCTCCTTGGAATTCACTGGGCTTTGAATTTGTGCACTGATAGCTTTCATCAGTTTCGAAGCCTGTCAGTCACTGTCCTTGAAACATGGCTTCTTGGCCGGGCGAGGTGGCTCAAGCCTGTAATCCCAGCACTTTGGGAGGCCGAGACGGGCGGATCACGAGGTCAGGAGATCGAGACCATCCTGGCTAACACGGTGAAACCCCGTCTCTACTAAAAATACAAAAACTTAGCCGGGCGAGGTGGCGGGCGCCTGTGGTCCCAGCTACTCGGGAGGCTGAGGCAGGAGAATGGCGTGAACCCGGGAGGCGGAGCTTGCAGTGAGCTGAGATCCGGTCACTGCACTCCAGCCTGGGTGACAGAGCGAGACTCCGTCTCAAAAAAAAAAAAAAAAAAGAAAAAAGAAAAAAAAGAAACATGGCTTCTGTTCTCCTTCTCTCTATCCCTGGTACTCCAAATAAATGTATATTAGATCCTCTTACCATATCCTTTCTTCTGCATTTTCCATTCTTTTGCCTCTCAATGCTTTATTCTGGATAGTGTCATCTGACTTACTTCCTAGTTCTCTCTGGCTGTTTCTATTCTGCTGTTAAACCGTTGCTTTACCATTAAGTTCTGGAATTCTGCAGTTTTCAGGACCGTAATTTATACTGACTCTTAAGTATGCTGTTGTCACATTTTATAGTTTCTGGTTTCCTGCCAACACTTTCAAGTTTTGCAGATTTCCTCTTTGAACATGGGAAGCATAGTTGTTTAAGTGTCTGTATCTCATATCTCCGTTATCTAGACACTAGATAGATTCTAGGCCTCTGAGGGTTTGCTGCTCATGCCTGAAGTTTCTGCTAATTCCCATCCATTGGGCCTCATATCACGTTCCTGGTAATTTGTGTTTGTGTACTGGACATTGTACTTGAAATTTATTAGCGAGTAATATGAAGCTTAAGGTATTATCTTCTTCCAGAGAGGATTTGTGTTTGCAATGCCGGGCTCCTGGGGACACTAGAAGTCCTAGGCCATCTTAATCCAAGCTCCAGTTTTGAGGAACTGGATGTGGTTGATATGAAGGGATTGGTATGGTCCCAGAGGACCATCCATATTTCAGAGCTAGTTTACTTTCAAGTCATCCTTCTTCTTGGGTGGGGTGGACCCCAAAGTGGACCCCAAAGTGGAAAGTGAATTGCCTGCGACCCCAAACTTGGCATGTGCTAGATTTCATTTTTAGTCCCCTATGCTCTGGAGGCTTAGCTCAGATAGGGCATGGTGACTCATGCCTATAATCCTAGCATTTTGGGACGCCAAGGCAGACGGATCATGACATCAAGAGATCGAGACCATCCTGGGCAATATGGTGAAACCCCGTCCCTACTAAAAATACAAAAATTAGCCGGGTATAGTGGCGGGAGCCTGTAATCCCAGCTACTTGGGAGGCTGAGGCAGGAGAATCGCTTGAACCAAGGAGGCAGAGGTTGCAGTGAGCCAAGATCGCACCACTGCACTCCAGCCTGGCAACAGAGTGAGACTCCATCTCAAAAAAAGAGAAGGCTTAGCTCAGCCTTCCCGGTATCTTGTCCAGATCAGCAAATACCCCCAAAGCAGAAGCAGCCCTGGTGTTTGGCCCTTCTCTCTGTGTTCCCACCCTCTTCTGGCTTTCAGCTTCAAAAGCTGCTTACTCTGTTAATGTTTACGTTTGTCTGGCTTTATTCATTATGCTCATCAGGATGATAGAAACGGATTCTATAGTCCCTCATCAATGTACATAGAAGTTCCTCCTAAAAATAAAGATGGTCCCCAACTTAGGATGGTTCGACTAAAATTTTTTGACTTGATGATGGTGCAAAAGCAATACACATTCGATGGAAACCATACTTCACATTTTCAACTTTGATCTTTTCCCAGGCGAGTGACGTGCTGTACAATACTGTCTTGTGAAGCTGGGAAGCTCCCAGGCAGCCACGCAGTCACAAGGGCAAACAACAGATGCTCTGCAGTAGACTGTGCTGCTGTATGATTTTGCCAATTGTAGGCTGACATCAGTGTCTGAGCATAGCTAAGGTAGGCTAGGCTCAGCTGTGATGTTTGGTAGGTTAGGTGTATTCAATGCATTTTTTACTTATATTTTCAACTTACTATGGATTTATCCAGAGGTAACCCCATAGTAAGTCAAGAAGCATCATTACTAAGGATAATGTTGAAAGTAGTTCGGCCGGTGTGGTGGCTCATGCCTGTAATCCCAGCACTTTGGGAGACTGAGGCAGGCAGATCACCTGAGGTTGGGAGTTCGAGACCAGCCTGACCAACATGGTGAAACCTCATCTCTACTAAAATACAAAACAATTAGCCGGGCATGGTGGTGCGTGCCTGTAGTCCCAGCTACTCAGGAGGCTGAGGCAGGAGAGTCGCTTGAACCTGGGAGGCAGAGGGTGCAGTGAGCTGACATTGTGCCACTGCACTCCAGCCTGGCAACCGAGCAAGACTCCGTCTCAAAAAAGAAATTCAGGCTGGGCGCGGTGGCTCACGCCTGTAATCCCAGCACTTTGGGAGGCCGAGACGGGCGGATCACAAGGTCAGGAGATCGAGACCATCCTGGCTAACACAGTGAAACCCCGTCTCTACTAAAAAATGCAAAAAAACTAGCCGGGCGAGGTGGCGGGCGCCTGTAGTCCCAGCTACTCGGGAGGCTGAGGTAGGAGAATGGCGTAAACCCGGGAGGCGGAGCTTGCAGTTAGCTGAGATCCGGCCACTGCACCCCAGCCTGGGCGACAGAGCAAGACTCTGTCTCAAAAAAAAAAAAAAAAAAGAAATTCAGAAGGAAGGAAGGAAGGAGAGAAAGAGGTTATCCTCTTATTCCTAATTTTAACATTATTCCCTCCAGCGTGTGCCCTTATCAGGTAAAATGATGCCTTCTGGGCTGACAAATATATTTTATCATGCTAAAGAAGGAGTAACTAATTTATTTTATTGACTGCATAAAAAGTGGGTGTTGAATTTACAGCATCTATGAAAATGATCTACTTTTTCTTTGGGTCTATTCACATGATCTATTATATTGTGTTACTGAATTTCCTTGTATTGACCCATCCATGCATTACTGAAATAAACCCCACTATGTTACGATGTGATATTTTTGATGGGTTGTTGGGTTCTGTTTGGTAATATTTTATTAAGGCTTTTGAATGGATTAATATTCATTTATGAATTAATATTCATAAAAGAGATTGGTATGAAGTTTCGTATAAGGTCTTTGTAAGATTTTGGTATCAATTTATACTTGCTTTATAAAAAGAATTGGGAAGTTTTGTTTTTCTAGAGTCTGGAATATTTCAAGCTCATTCAAACTTTTATTTGCTCTTTAAGGTGTGCTAACATTCCCATGTAAAATCGTTTGAGCCTGGTGTTTTTTTGAAGGGTAGCACTTTGACAACTTTACTTCTTCTCTTGAAAATAGCCTATTTAGGCTTCTATTTTACTTGTGGTTAGTTTTGATAAATTATGTTTTCCTAGAAATGCATTTCCTAGAAATGCATTTCATCCAAGTTTTATGTTTATTTTCATAAATTTCTGCAAAGTATTCATTATCTTTCTCTCTTTACATGATTTTTCTCCCCTTGAAATTAATTTTTGTGTATTTTTATTTTCTTAATTAGGTTAGATTTTTATTTATTTGGTTAGTTAGTTGATTCTGCTAAGAACAATGTCTTTTGGCCAGGTGCAGTGGCTCACGCCTGAATCCTAGTTTGAGGCAGGCAGATCACAAGGTCAGGAGTTCAAGGCCAGCCTGGCTAATATGGTGAAACCCCGTCTCTGCTAAAAATACAAAAATTAGCCAGATGTCATGGCGTGCACCTGTTGTTCCAGCTACTTGGGAGGCTGAGGCAGGAGAATCACTTGAACCTGGGAGGCAGAGGTTGCAGTGAGCTGAGATTGCATCACTGTACTCCAGCCTGAGCAACAGAGTAAGACTCCATCTCAAAAAAAAAAAAAAAAAGAACAAACATCTTTATTATTTGTGTTACAGTTTTCCCGTGTTATAGCCAGCACTTTCTGCTTCTAATTCTGGCTTGATCTTTCTGGTGATTCGCTCCTATCCAGGAGCCACCAAGAGTCACGTCATTAGAACAAAAGATGCTCACCCAGGAAATTCTCAGGATTTTAGGAGCTCTGTGGCAGGAACTGGGTGCACACCAATATATATTTCTTATTATTTCATACCACCCACCCTACCTTCACCACCATGCCCTTCATAAAATCATCTTTTATTGGTCGGCATGGGGGCTCATGTCTATAATCCCAGCGCTTTGGGAGGCTGAGGTGGGAGGATCGCTTGAGGCCAAGAGTTCATGCCCAGACTGGGCAACACAGCAAGGGCTGGCATGTCTCTAATTCTTTCTTGCAGTGGCCCCTCCCTTTACCTCCAAGCCAGAGCATGGCCTCACCCCTCCCAGGTGACTCTCTCCCCAGAAATGGTGCTGTCTCAAGAAGCCCTCTTTCACTAAGCATCTGCCAGGCCATTTCAGCTCCCAGGAGTCCTTGTCCTGCCCCACCAGCCTGGTCTCATCTAGATGGGGCCTCTGTCCGGTGGGACCGAACAGAATGTTCTGCATGCCTGGCCAGCGCAGAGATCTCCCTGTACCCCTGCTCCAAGGCTGGCTCTGTCACTGACAGACAGACTGACATTTGCACTGTCTGAGCCCCTAGGGGTGCAGTATGCAGAGCTAGGCCATCTCTGTCATCCTACAAGAACCAGGCAGCCCTGAGCAAGGGTTTTAACATGCAAGGTGTACTCCACTAGTCTTAAGATACCTCTGCCGGGCACGGTGGCTCAAGCCTGTAATCCCAGCACTTTGGGAGGCCGAGACGGGTGGATCACGAGGTCAGGAGATCGAGACCATCCTGGCTAACACGGTGAAACCCCGTCTCTACTAAAAAATACAAAAAAATTAGCCGGGCATGGTGGCGGGCGCCTGTAGTCCCAGCTACTCGGGAGGCTGAGGCAGTAGAATGGCGTGAACCTGGGAGGCGGAGCTTGCAGTGAGCCCAGATGGCGCCGCGCACTCCAGCCTGGGTGACTGAGCAAGGCTCTGTCTCAAAAAAAAAAAAAAGATATCTCGAGCCACAGTCTTGCTGCTCCCAACTCCCAAGCCATGCTGACTTTCTTTCCCTTGGGACAGAAACACCTCTGCTGATCCCTGATCCATACCTCTCCCCCTGAAAGAAATATAATACATAAAAGAGAGTCCTCCCACTGAGCACCTCCCTTCCTTTGTAGCACTTACTTCAACTGACCCTCACAGGGATTGTTGGATTACAGGTAACGAGACTATGAATGTCACAAAGGCTATGCTGTGTCTCGGATCCCCTACTAAAGGCTCCAACCCCAGGGAGGAGCCCTCCCCTGGCCTGGGTCAGAGGGTCAGGAAGAACTCTTTAGTAAAAGGTGTGGTTGGACTGGGACATTCCTCCCAGTGGGAGAGCTCTGTTCTTTCCTGAGCCAGAACTCTAAAGCCCACTTGTTTCCTTACTGGAAGAGGAAGGTTAGACATGTTCTTTCTTATTTAAAATCACGGCTTGCAATGCTGCTTGGCCCTCAAGTCAAGCAGAAGCACAGCCCACATACCACACAACAGAGGATTTCCTCACGGCTCATCTTCCAAGTGAGAACTGAAAGGAACATCGTGGGAAACCGCAAGTGTCTGTTCTAACGATAAAGCAGAGGCCCGGAGAACCGCGCTTGCCCTCAGCAGGGCACAGTGATGATGAACAGCACGCCAAGCAGAAGAGAAAAGGGCCAGGATGTTGGACGGGGGCTGGATTCAGAATCAGCGCATCGGAGAAATGAAGTTTGAGACTTCAAAGAATGAGCCGAAGGGAGACCTTTCTCACTGTCTCCCTTCCCTGATGGTGAGGTGTTTGACCTGGGGGCACTCATCTGCTGTGCCTAGAATTGAAGTCCAGGTTCACACCAGGCCTCCAAGGCCAGGTGAGTACTCCAGGGGAAGGGAGGGCGCAGGGGATGAGAACAGGGAAAACCATGAGGTTTTGGAGAGGGAACCTTGAATTGGCAATTTATAAAAGTAGAAGACTAGGCTGGACATGCTGGCTCATGCCTGTAATCCCAGCATTTCAGGAGGCTGAGGTGGGAGGACCATTTGAACTCAGGAGTTTTAGACCAGCCTGGACAACACAGTGAGACCCTATTCCTACAAAAAAATAAAAAATTAAACATTAGCTATATGTGGTGGCACACTTGTGGTCCCAGCTACTTGGGAGGCTGAGGTTTGTGAAAGGAAAATACCTTGAGCTCCCCACATCACTGACGCTAAGGGAAAAATTCAAGCTGGGAACTGCTCAGGGCAAATCTGCCTCCCATTCCATTCAAAGTCATCCCTCTGCTCACTGAGATAGATGCATATTCTCTCTCTCTCTCTTTTTTTTTTTGACAGAGTCTTGCTCTGTCGCCTAGGCTGGAGTGCAGTGGTGCGATCTCGGCTCACTGCAAGCTCCGCCTCCCAGGTTCACACCATTCTCCTGCCTCAGCCTCCCGAGTAGCTGGGACTGCAGGCACCCGCCACCACGCCCAGCTAATTTTTTGTATTTTTTAGTAGAGACGAGGTTTCACCGTGTTAGCCAGGATGATCTTGATCTCCTGGCTTCATGATCCACCTGCCTCAGCCTCCCAAAGTGCTGGGATTACAGGCATGAGCCACCACGCCTGGCCTTTTTTTTTTCTTTTTTGAGATGGAATTTCACTCTTGTTGCCCAGGCTGGAGTGCAATGGCACCATCTCAGCTCACTGCAACCTCTTCCTCCTGGGTTCAAGCAGTTCTCCTGCCTCAGCCTCCTGAGTAGCTGGGATTACAGGTGCCTGCCACCAGCCCAGATAATTTTTGGTATTTTTAGTAGAGACAGGGTTTCACCATGTTGGCCAGGCTGCTCTTGAACTCCTGACCTCAGGTGATCCACCTATCTCAGCCTGCCAAAGTGCTAGGATTACAGGCATGAGCCATCGCACCCAGTCGATAGCTGCATATTCTGGTTGCCTCCTTTGGAAAGGCTTATCGGAGATTCAAAAGAATGCAACCATTTGTCTGCCTGACCTGGAAGCCCCCTCCCTGCTTCAAGTTGTCCCCACCTTTCTGGACAGAACCAACGTACTTCTTATATATACGAATTGATGTCTCATGTCTCCCGAAAATGTATAAAACCAAGCTGTGCCCCGACCACCTTGGGAACATGTCATCAGGATTTCCTGAGGCTGTGTCACTGAAGCGGCATTATACCCAAGGTTCTGGGGTAATACCCAAGGTTCACTGCCTCATGCCAAGGAAATCAAGAACACAGATACACATGGAGCGAGGTTAAGACTGGCACTTTAGGCCGGGTGCGGTGGCTCACGCCTGTAATCCCAGCACTTTGGGAGACCAAGGCGGGCAGATCACAAGGTCAGGAAGTCGAGACCATCCTGGCTAACGCGGTGAAACCCCGTCTCTACTAAAAAAATACCAAAAATTCGCCAGGCGTGGTAGCGGGCGCCTGTAGTCCCAGCTACCTGGGAGGCTGAGGCAGAAGAATGGCGTGAACCCAGGAGGCGGAGCTTGCAGTGAGCCAAGATTGCGCCACTACACTCCAGCCTGGTGAGAGTGAGACTCTGTATCAAAAAAAAAAAAAAAAAAAAAAAGAGTGGAGCTTTAATAGGCAAAAGAAAGAGAAAAGTGAATAGCTCTCTCCTACAGAGAGAGAGGGGTGCCCCAGTGGGTCTTCCAGCCAGGGGAGGCAGAGTGGACAGGATTTTATAGACAGGCTTGAGGAGGCAGTGTCTAATTTACATAGGGACCAAAGATTGGTTGGACCAGGCATGATGTTTACATAGCATGCAAAGAAGCTGGCCGCCCTACCCTCGTCTTTTATTATGCAAATTGGTCTGTGCTTGGCAGACACTATGTTGCCTGCTCCTTACTGTGCACATGGTTGGCAAGGAAAGGGAAGAAGGAGCCACCGTGCTGGACCTGCCTGGCCCCAGGTAGCCTTTTCTTATTGGAACAGCTGCCAGCATTCACCTGTGCAAGCTTCCAGTTTGCTTGTCTGTGTCTGCAGCTTGATTTTACAGGCTGCTCTTTGTTAGGAAAAAAAAAAATGCTTGGGGGCTGCTTTTCATTGAAAAGAAAACCTTACCGAGGACTTTCTTACCCTCAGTATCTGCCTAAATAATTTCTTTGTAACTCGTATATCATCACGGGCATGCACCCTCAACCTTGGCAAAATAAACTTCTAAATTAACTGAGACCTTTCGCAAATTTTGGGGGTTCACAGGTGGGAGGATCACTTGAGCCCAGGAGTATGAGGAGCTATAATCATGCCACCACACTCCAGCCTGGGCAACGAAGCGAGATCTTGTTTCTAAAGATTCTTTAAAAGTTTACAATGTAGTAGACTCATGATTCAGTAAAAACCTAAGAAAAGTGAGGAAAGACTGAAGAGACACCAAATGAGATTAGTAAGGAAATGCAGAAATGAGGACTTCTTAAAATTGCCATGACCTCATATCCCTTTTCTGAAGAGTAACTTGGCAATGTCTTTCAAAAGATTTAACTGTGCCAACCATTTCATCACATTTAGCATGTACGCACAGGGCATTACTCTAAGGAAGTATTAAATAACCTTTGAAAGACACAGGAACGCAGCTACTCAGGAGGCTGACGCAGGAGAATCACTTGAATCCAGGAGGCAGAGGTTGCAGTGAGCCAAGATCGTGCCACTGAACTCCAGCCTGGGTGACAGAATGAATGAGACTCTGTCTCAAAAAAAAAAAAAAAAAAAAAGACACAGGGACAAAGATGTTACAGCAACATTAATATCAAGAAGATGAGGCCGGGTGCAGTGGCTCAGGCCTGTAATCCCAGCATTTTGGGAGGCCAAGTCGGGTGGACCACCTGAGGTCAGGAGTTTGAGACCAGCCTGACCAACATCTCTACTAAAAATAAAAAATTAGCCCGGTGTGGTGGCGCATGCACCTGTAATCCCAGCTACTCAGGAGGCTAAGGCAGGAGAATCGCTTGAACCCGGGAGGTAAAGGCTGCAGTGGGCTGAGATCAGGCCACTGCACTCCAACCTGGGCAATGGAGCAAGACTCTGTCTCAAAAAAAAAAAAAAAACCTCAATGTCCAACAATAGAAAGCTGGTAGAAACATTAATACTTCCAAATATTTTAATACTGAAAAGTCATTAAAATGACTTATTTATGAGGAAGTGGAGAAATTGGAACCTTGGTGCACTGTTGATATGTTAAAAACTTCAGACAAATTGAATTGAACACAGTTTAGCTGATCAAGAAAAAAAAAAAAAAAAAAACAATTCACAAATTGTGCAGGTCCCAGAATCACAGCAGATTCAGGGAGACTCCAGAGATGCTGTGTGGTCAGAGCAAATTTATGGACAGAAAAGGGAAAGTGACCACAGAAAGCAGAAGTGAGGTATGGAAACAGCCAGATGAATTCGCCTTCTCTGAACACCGTTTGAACAGTTTGCTGCCTGTGAGTGGTTGAAGTCTGGCTGCAGGGACTGGCTGAGACACAGCTGTTGTTACAGAAGCCTACTGCTAAGTTAGGTTTTCAGTCTGCCTACCTACTGTGCTAGGTTACGGTTCCTCTGCAAGGACACAAGTATGGCAGTACAGAAGCTTTCTCAGGCCAGATTTCAGTTGGATTTAAGAAGTGGAAATGTAAAATGAGCTGGGTGTGGTAGCTCATGCTTGTAATCCCAACACTTTGGGAGGCCAACGCGGGTGTATTGCTTAAGCCCAGGAGTTCGAGACCAGCCTGCGCAACATGGGGCAACCCTATCTCTACTGAAAATACAAAAATCAGCCCAGTGTGGGTGGGCGCCTGTAGTCCCAGCTACTTGGGAGGCTGAGGCAAGAGAATGGCTGGAACCTGGGAGGTGGAGATTGCAGTGAGCCAAGATCATACCACTGCACTCCAGCCTGGGTGACAGAGAAAGACCCTATCTCAGAAAGAAAAAAAAAAAGAAATGTAAAATGATGCAGCTAATATGTCAGAGGCATTGGAACCAGAGCAACTCCATCTTGAATGGGGGTGGGGAAAAATGAGGCTGAGACCTGCTGGGCCGCATTCCCAGGAGGTTAGGCATTCTTAGTCACAGGATGAGATAGGAGGTTGGCACAAGATACAGGTCACAAAGACCTTACTGATAAAACAGTTTGAAGAAGCCAGCCAAAGCCCACCAAAACCAAGATGGCAAAGAAAGAGAACTCTGGTCGTTCTCACAGCTCATTATAAGCTAATTATAATGTATTAACATGCTAAAAGGCACTCCCATGAGCCCCATGACAGTTTACTGATGCCACGACAAAGTATAGAAGTTACCCTATATGTTCTTTTTTTTTGAGATGGAGTTTCACTCTTGTTGCCCAGGCTGGAGTGCAGTGGCGCGATCTTAGCTCACCGCAACCTCTGCCTCCCAGGTTCAAGCAATTCTCCTGCCTCAGCCTCCCAAGTAGCTGGGATTACAGGCATGCACCACCATGCCCAGCTAATTTTTTATTTGTAGTAGAGATGGGGTTTCTTCATGTTGGTCAGGCTGGTCTCGAACTCCCGACCTCAGGTCATCCACCACCTCAACCTCCCAAAGTGCTGGGATTACAGGCATGAGCCACTGTGCCCGGCCTAGAAGCTACCCTATGTGTTCTAAAAAGGGGAAAAACCCTCAGTTCTGGGAATTGCCCACCCCTTTTCCAGAAAACTCATGAATAATCCACCCCCTTGTTTAGCGAATGATTAAGAAATAACCATGAAAACAGCCAACCAGCAGACATCAGGGCTGCTCTGCCCATGGAGTAGTCAGTCATTCTCTATTCCTTGGCTTTCTTTCTTTTTCTTTTTCTTTTTTTTTTTTTTTTTTTGAGATGGCATCTCGTTCTGTCACCCAGGTTGGAGTACAGTGGCATGATCTTGGCTCACTGCAAGCTTCACCTTCCGGGTTTACACCATTCTCCTGCCTCAGCCTCCCAAATAGCTGGGACTACAGGCGCCCGCCACCATGCCTGGCTAATTTTGTGTGTGTGTGTGTGTTTAGTAGAGATGGGGTTTCACCATGTTAGCCAGGATGGTCTCGATCTCCTGAACTCGTGATCCGCCCGCCTCGGCCTCTCAAAGTGCTGGGATTACGGGCGTGAGCCACTGCACCCGGTGTATTCCTTGGCTTTCTTAGTAAACTTACTTTCATTTTATTCTACGGACTCATCCAAATTCTTTCTTGAGCAAGATCCAAGAACCCTCTCTTGGGATCTGGATTGGGACCCCTTTCCAGTAACATATATACAATAGAATAGTTTTGGCCTTAAATAGGAAGGAAGTTCTGACACATACTACAACATGGATGAACCTTGAGGTCATTATGCTAAGTGAAAAAGCTAGTCAGAGGATCCAGGTGCGGTGGCTCACACCTGTAATCCCAGCACTTTGGGAGGCCGAGGCAGGCAGATCACGAGGTCAGGAGATGGAGACCATCCTGGTAAACACGGTGAAAAAATACAAAAAATAAGCTGGGCGTGGTGGTGGGCGCCTGTAGTCCCAGCCACTTGGGAGACTGAGGCAGGAGAATGGCGTGAACCCGGGAGGCGGAGCTTGCAGTGAGCCAAGATTGCGCCACTGCACTCCAGCCTGTGCGACAGAGCAAGACTGCCTCAAAAAAAAAAAGAAAAAGAAAAAGAAAAAGCCAGTCACAAGAGGCAAATACTATCTGATTCCACTGAGACAGGAGACTTAGAATAGTCAAATTCATAAAAACAGAGGGCAGAATGGGAATTGCCAGGGGCTTGCCAGGGGCTGGGGGAGTTAGTGTTTCACAGAGATACAGCTTCAGCTTTACAAGATGCAAAGAGTTAACTGTGCAAACTGGTTGAATGAATGATAGATGGTGGGGGTGACTGTATGACATTGTTTCTGAACCCTATGCTTAAAAATCATTAAGATGGTACATTTTATGTGTATTTTACTACAAATTTTAAAAGAATGAAAAGAAAAGGAAATACCTAGTTTCTGGTGAAATTTTTTGCCAAAAGAAAAACCTGATTTTTGGTGAAAACTGCAACAGGGCATTGTAATACGTTTTTGGTGAAGGGAAATTGTTCTAAATTTTCAGAAGGGCGGTTTGGTCATAGAGGTGTTAAAGCAAACTAAATATGGCCTGAGAAGGACTCTATACTGAGAAAGACTCTATACTTCTGTATTTGAGTCCTTGTGGATGAACTACAACCTAACTTATAGGTAGACAAGATTGAAACTCTAACTTATGCACCTGTAACAGTAGCTGAGTCTTTGCCAATCCCAGCACCATATTTCACTCATACACTGCTGAGAGTTCAAACCAGCTGTTTCTGTACCTCACCTCCAATTTCTGTATGTCACTTCCCTTTTTCTGTCTATAAATTTGTTCTGACCATGAAGCATCCCTGGAGTCTCTCTGAATCTGCTGTGATTCTGGGGACTGCCCAACTCACGAATCATTCATTGCTTAATTAAACTCCTTTAAATTTAATTCAGCTGAAGTTTTTCTTTTAACATGGTGTCAGAAGTGGGATCCAAAGTAGAGCTTCTAATGACCCCCGGGGCACTGAGTGAACAAGTAAGATACCTGCTGGACACACTTGTGTCCATTGATCTCTCAGAGCAGCTGGGGATTGTGGGTAAGTTCTCTCTTAGATTTTGGAGATCCACAGATTTGTGTTTTGAGCTTTCTGAGTTTCTTTGAGCAAATTTCTGATCCAACCTGGGTTGGGAAGTTGCCAAAGAAACTGGATGGGTCCAGGAACAGATTTGATCTGGTAATTAACTGGCCTGGATCCAGTTAGAGGCCTCTTACATCTGACTGGGTCAGAAAGAAACTGGTAGAAAATGGTAATATTGCAGGGGGTGTAAAATTTGGCTTTTGAAAATTCGTGGGGATTTTTGTGTTCTACCCCTTTGTTTCATTTTTCTTGCACACTTAGGTAGGAAAAAAATCATTGGCTAAGTTAATCAAGGGAACCTGAGAATAAAGCCAATATTTAGGTAAAAATGGGTTCCTTAATTTCTGGAAAACTAGGTTCCTTCCGGCTTATACATTAGGCATGCAAAGCGGTGAAGTCTTACAGAAATGGTGAAAACTTACTCAAGATAACTACAGCGGACCATTCTGAATGAACGACAGTGCACTGACATGCATTTAAAAATGAAGACTCCCAAAAATCAAATCTGCTAACCTTTTAGCTTAGTTACTATCCCGATCGAAAAGAGATAGGCTGCAGCACAAGTCGGCTGACTTTGAATAAGTAATTGGTTACATTTTGCCTGAGTAAAGCATGGGATTGGGTTAGAGGCCCTCCCCTCAGTAAAGTCCCTCTGGGTTAAAAATGGGTTAAAGATGACAGGGCCCAACCCAGGGCAAGTTTGAGCCTTGCCAGTTTGATATTTGGTGCCCCCATGCAGCCAAGTCGGGTGGCAACTTGCTGCTCAAATTTAAAAGTTGAGAGCCTTTTGCCTGTGGTTCAATGAAACAGAAAAAGATCATTTTCCTTTATGATGTGGCTTGGCCTGCAGGGCTATGATATAGCGAGCTGGGTCACTGGGGCTACTCAGGGAAAGGGAACCCGGAAGTCTGGTACACAGCAAAAGGGTAAGAATTTCTTACCAGTCAGATTTCTGACCTCTCTCTCTCTGTGCAAACTGGTTGAATGAATGATTAAAAAAAAAAAAAAATCACTGTTTATCTCCTCTGTAAAGTTTTCGTTATTGGAAAAAAGGATTTGTGAGGCTAATGTCAGGCTGTAGTGAATCTCGTACGCTTTATGTGTCTTCCTGTGTCGTTCTGTCATAAAAAGGGGTACCTTAGGATAGAACATGGGCTTAAAACCCCATAAGCTTGCTTGCTGCTCAAGATGGCCTAGCAAGCTGGTCAGTAACAAACTTTGCTGCAGATCCCTGAAACAAACAAAAAAACTAGACGAGGTCTCCATCTTGTTTTAAGCCCTTGGGAGTTTGACCTCGTAACCATGTGGCTGAACTTTCTTTTGGTCTCCACCTTCCAAGTGGAACAGGAATTTTGGGTTCATGTCATAGCTCTACAATCTATCTTCAGTAGTTAAAAGCCTTTGCAAGCTGAAAATTAACTATTCTAGACTCTTTCTGGGAAGGGCAATGGAGACTGCCCAGTGCTGTAGCTCAGTGGTGACCTGGGTTTCATTCCTGGCTTAGGGAATCAGTACTTTCTAACTGACATTTTGGGTAACCTTTGCCATTTTTTAATTTTCTCCTCCTCCACAAACTGTCTTGAATGTGCTTTTCTCAGAGAACCTGGGAGGTTACTTTCAATAAAGTTTAAAAGCCAGGAATATCAGCTGTTTGGCCTGGTGAAAGTTGGGTAATAAGCAATTTAAAAGAACTTTTATTAAAGAGCGCTATGGTCAAAAGTCAGCTTAATTAAAAGTAGATATTCTGGCTCTAACAGCCTGGGACTCCTTGGGAAAAACAGGAGGTGCCAGAGACCCCGTTTTGGGAAAAACCTCTGTTTTACTCATGAAACCCTAGAAATTGCAAGTAGATAGATTCCTTTCAAAATCTAAGGCTCTGTTCTGTTTTGCATTGGATTATCTACTGTTTTTACTTTGGGGGTATCAGAAATTACTTCACACAGAGCTTTGGTGTGTAATAACTAGGTAGGAAATATACTTTAGGGATGTCTAATGGCAGTTATGGGGCTGACTCCCTCTTTTTTTGGGGGGATCCAGGATCTGGTATAAAAATGAGACTCTTGGCTGGGCGTGGTGGCTCATGCCTGTAATCCCAGCACTTTGGGAGGCCAAGGAGGGCGGATCATGAGGTCAGAAGATCAAGACTATCCTGGCTAACACAGTGAAACACTGTCTCTACTAAAAAATACGAAAAATTAGCCGGGCGTGGTGACGGGTGCCTGTAGTCCCAGCTACTTGGGAGGCTGAGGCAGGAGAATGACCTGAACCCAGGAGGCGGAGGTTGCAGTGAGCCGAGATCGCACCATTGCACTCCAACCTGGGTGACAGAGCCAGACTCTGTCTCAAAAAAAAAAAAAAAAAAAATGAGACCCTTAATTTTTGGAGATTTGTTTTGCCTTCCAGCTGTGCCTGGTTATTACATTAGGCCCTAGAAACTGCATGCTTTCCTGGTCCTGTTCTTCCAAGGATTCCATCCTAAAGCCAGCAATCCAATTTAGAAACTTAGAAAGTGGTAAACGAAAAATCTTACAACTACTGGATCTTCTTCTGTCTGTCTGTGTAGTTATATATGGGTTGTGTGTTTAATGTTTATATAAAAGAGCTTTAATTGCCAGGCACACTGGCTCATGCCTTTAATCCCAACACTTTGGGAGGCTGAGGTGGTGGATCACCTGAGGTCAGGAGTTCGAGACCAGCCTGGCCAACCAGGTGAAACCCTGTCTCTACTAAAAATACAAAAATTAGCTGGGTGTGGTGGCACATGCCGGTAATCCTGGCTACTTGGGAGGCTAAGGCAGGAGAATCACTTGAACCCGAGAGGTGGAGGTTGCCGTGAGCCAAGATTGTGCCTCTGCACTCAAGCCTGGACGACAGAGTGAGAATCTGTCTCAAAAAAATAAAAACAGCCAAGCACGGTGGCTCAAGCCTGTAATCCCAGCACTTTGGGAGGCTGAGATGGGTGGATCACGAGGTCAGGAGATCGAGACCATCCTGGCTAACACGGTGAAACCCCGTCTCTACTAAAAAGTACAAAAAACTAGCCGGGCGAGGTGGCAGGCGCCTGTAGTCCCAGCTACTCGGGAGGCTGAGGCAGGAGAATGACGTGAACCTGGGAGGCAGAGCTTGCAGTGAGCTGAGATCCGGCCACTGCACTCCAGCCTGGGCGACAGAGCAAGACTCCGTCTCAAAAAAAAAATAATAAAATTTTAAAAAATAAAAATAAAAAAAAATAAAAATAAACAAAAGAGCTCTAATGAATTGGCTTTAAGAAAAATGAGTGCTTAAATCAAATATTTTGAAAGAAAAATAAAAACTGTAATGCCTTTTGGTTCATGTAACTTTAGTAATCTTTGAGAAATAAAAAGTTTTAAAGGTTACTGGTGAAAATAAAGACATTTGGTCTAAATTAGGCAGGTCAGCTATTAGGTTTGCTAAATTTTTTTTTTTTTTTTTTGAGATGGTGTTTCACTCTTGTTTCCCAGGCTGGAGTGCAATGGCGTGATCTAGGCTCACTGCAACCTCTACCTCTCGGGGTTCAAGCAATTCTCCTGCCTCAGCCTCCTGAGTAGCTGGGATTATAGGCATGTGCCACCATGCCCAGCTAATTTTTGTATTTTTAGTAGAGATGAGGTTTCACCATGTTGGCCAGGCTGATCTTGAACTCCTGACCTCGTGATCCCCCCGCCTCGGCCTCCCAAAGTGCTAGGATTACAGGTGTGAGCCACTGCACCCAGCCAGGTTTGCTAAATTTTTTAAGGTCATAAACTGCTTTGACTTTTCTACATTGTTCAAATTATTTTGGAGCATTAGATTATAGATAAGGCCTGGGGAAATATGGCATTAGTCATGTCCCCTAGCTATGCACAGAAGGTTACAAAGAAAATAAAATGTATATAAGAAAGGATCTTGTATGGTAAATTCTTGCCCTAAAGTAAAATAACTGGTTGTTTAAAAAGGGGTATTTAGGACAAGTGAGAAAGTCCAAGCATGCCATAGATGGCCTGTGTAAGCTGTTAAAGGATTTGTGAAATTAATGCACCAAAAGTAAAAGATGCTAAGAGTTACGATTATAACATGTAATTGAAACTACTAAAAAAATAATTTTACATACAAGGTGTGTGAGGAGAGTGAAATGTGTTTTTGGTAAAAGATTATAAGAAGGCATGGGAATGTAAATTTTTGCCTACTTTAGAGGGTTAAAGGATTTTTTAAGTTAGATAAGATAAAGCTAAAAGGTTGAGCAAGTTGTAGAAGGTTTGTAAAAATTAATCTTGTAAAAGAAATTCTGTGTGTGAACATATTGACTAAATTTAAAGGAGTATTATTCATTTTTTCCAGAAATTAAACATTGAAGTAGAAACACAACAGGGTTTTCATTTCTTCTTCTTTTTTTTTGAGACAGAGTCGTGCTCTGTCGCCCAGGTTGGAGTGCAGTGGTGCAATCTTGGCTCACTGCAACCTCAGCCTCCTGGGTTTAAGCAATTCTCCTGCCTCAGCCTCTGGAGTAGCTGTGATTATAGGCACTCACCACCATGCCCGGCTAATTTTTGTATTTTTAGTACAGATGGGGTTTCATGTTGGCCAGGCTGGTCTTAAACTCCTGACCTCGTGATCTGCCCACCTCCGCCTCCCAAAGTGCTGGGATTACAGGCGTGAGTCACCGCACCTGGCCAACAGGGTTTTCTTAAAGCACTGATCTGCTCTTTCACAAAAATTGTAAGGGATTGGCCAGGTGCGGTGGCTCATGCCTATTACCCCAGCACTTTGGGAGGCCAAGGCAGGTGGATCACAAGAGATCAGGAGATCGAGACCATCCTGGCTAACGCAGTGAAACCCCGGCTCTATGAAAAATACAAAAAAATTAGCCAGGCACGGTGGCAGGAGCCTGTAGTCCCAGCTTCTCAGGAGGCTGAGGCAGGAGAATGGCATGAACCCAGGAGGCGGAGCTTGCAGTGAGCCAAGATGGCACACTGCATTCCAGCCTGGGCAACAGAGTGAGACTCCGTCAAAACACACACACACACACACACACACACAAATTGTAAGGGATTATAAAAGGTTTATAAGAATCTCACTTCATGGTCAAACTGGTTAAGCATAACATCAAATGTTTTAAACCTTTAATATATCTGAAAGGCTTCCCAAAATCAAATTTCACCTTCAAAATGGTCTTTTCTGACCTCTAACTTTGGGATGCTACAGAGGTCCTCTAAAGCATCCAAAGAAAAGTAAACAGGATAATCTGATATGTTAAGTTACATGGGAAACATTGTCAAAAAATAATGTTTAATTCTCTTCAGGTTACATTTTAGTAAATGATATTAATATATGTTCCAAAATTAAATGAGATTTCTAAAATTCTAATATGCCTGAGTCTATGCTATCAATCATAATTATGGTTATTATGTTAAGTTACTGTAAATCATAGAAATAACCAAATTTCCTTGTCAATTGTGTTTTTAACTATGACTGTTTAAAGTCATTTCCACAGTTAATTGCTTAATGCTGGTGCAGTTTCTGAAAATATCAAAAGTATGGTGTCTTTTAGGAGATTCATAAAAGGATGAAAAGGACCCTAAAAATCACTCTTGGAATACAGGTTTCTAATAACTTTAGAATCATATCATTTGAACTGGGTAAGAATTCCTGGAACTTTAATGAAAAGACTGACTGGTTTATAAAACTGCTAACCGAAGTAGAACAAAAATTAATTGAATACCAAGAAAATAGTTTGCCAGATTTTCATCTTAAATCAGCTGATACTGAAATAGTTCAGATATACAATTTGAATGAAATCCATGGTCTAAGTCAAATTATCTGTGATAACCCAACAGTTATCCGTGCAATGCACCTTATTTGGAGAAGCAACTGGTATTCAAGATGACTGAAGTCTAATGTTAATTAAATATGGACTCATGGAGAACCAAGAAGGCCACCTTGTCCTTCCTGAGTCTTAAAGATTTTGTTATTAAAAGTTCTGCACTTCGTGACTCACCATGGAAAAGATAAAATAATCCAAATTAAATACATTGGTGTGTGGGAGGCAGAAGTTGCAGTGAGCCGAGATTACACCACTGCACTCCAGCCTGGGTGACAGAGAGAGATTCCATCTCAAAAAATAAATAAATAAATAAATAAATAAATAAATAAAGTGTATATGTGTGTGTGTATATTTATATGTATGTGTGTATATATGTGTGTGTGTAAGAGATAACTTATCAATTGCTAAAATAGTTTATAACACTGGGCTATTTAAACATTTTATGAAGAGATTTCATTCAATCATCATTTTCAACGCATGTTTTCCGGTTGTATAAAAGCTTTCCCATGTTAAGAGGGCTGATGTTTTAACAAAGTAGATTTGTATGCTACAGTATTTTTTTTTTTTTTTATGGTTCACTGAGGACAGTCAAACCCTGTGCAATCTAGAACTTGAAGACTAGATCTTCCAAGAACATCAGAGAAAGACTGTCCTTGCCACCCACACTGCAACAAAACTTCGGGATCTTGAAATTTGGGTTCATAATCTCACAACTGAGAAGGGTCCATTCATACTCCTGGAACTGTACACCCATTGGAATCTTTAAAGTAAAGTTAACCAAGGAAGTCTCTCTCCAGAACATGGCATCCTTGATGTGAACAGCTTTTGCTAAGATGGTGCATCAAGACTTCTACTGTCATGAGACTCTTTTTTTTTTTTTCTTTTTCTTTTTTTGAGATGGAGTCTTGCTCTGTCACCCAGGCTGGAGTGCAGTGGTGTAATCTCAGCTCACTGCAACCTCCGCCTCCTGGGTTCAAGCGATTCTCATGCCTCAGCCTTCTGAGTTGCTGGTATTACAGATGCCTGCCACCACACCAAGCTAATTTTTGTATTTTTAGTAGAGACGAGTTTTCACCATGTTGACCAGGCTGGTTTTGAACTCCTGACCTCAGGTGATCCGCCCACCTCGGCCTCCCAAAGTGTTGAGATTATAGGCATAAGCCAGCATGCCTGGCCATGAGACTCTTATCTTTGAATATTTGTTGCTTGCTTATGCCTCTGTGAATAATAGAAATGAAAAGAGGATCTGTTGTGTGCACTTATGGGGTATACCTTCATTTGCGAAGGATTTTGCAGCCAGCCTTATACACGGATAACCTTATACTTTGATAGATCAAAGATGAAGGCTCAGTGTAAGTGAGAAACTTTAATGGGACATATGTTGCCTGTAAAATCAGGCAGAAACGAAACACTGGTTCACTCCTGTTAACCCGCATCATGGGTTAAAGAGGGCATTGCCAGGAGGGCTTCACTCTTCTAGAAGGGCATCCTTTTTCCATGCTTTCGAGTAAAGAGGCCATAACCAGAAATGTATCTCTCATGATAGGCTGTATAGCAGATTCTACTGTAAAGTCTATAGTTGCACAACAGACTTTGAATTCTCTTGTGAAAGTTATGCTAAATAATAGAATTGACTATACAGAAAAGTTCCTGTGCAGCTGCTGGCACCTGTGGCCTAGGGAGAAATACATCAAGTATTATAGAGATTCAGTTGTAGGAGATTAATGAAAAGACCACTTAGTTAAGCGAGTAGCCTCTTTATCTAGCTCATTGTTTGATTTATTTGATTGTGGGTGGTTTGGTTTATGGGGACCCCCGGTAAGGAGCATACTGCAAACTCTTGGTATTATCCTCCCAGTAGTCATAATAATAGTCTCCCTGACGCCCTGCATTCTCTCAGAGGTTTTAAATGTCTGCATGCAGCCATCTCTAGAACATCGAATGGTCTCTCTTCAACTGGAATGGCACAAGCTGAAAGAACTGTGTAACCGTGAGGACACCATAACCTATGAATGCGTGTTGAGACCAGAAACCCAAAATCATGGTAACTGAGAGTAGTGCTAAGGCCGTAAGTTTTGGTCACACTCTCACCTGTAGGGTCCAGCCCTACTGGTCCTGTGGGTTTTTCTCCTCGTGTGTGGAGACGAGAGATTGTAGAAATAAAGACACGAGACAAAGAGATAGAAGAAAAGACAGCCGGGCCCGGGGGACCCCTACCACCTAGACGCGGAGACTGGTAATGGCCCCGAATGCCTGGCCGCGCTGTTATTTATTGGATACAAGGCAAGAGGGCAGGGTAAGGAGTGTGAGCCATCTCCAATGATAGGTAAGGTCACACGAGTCATGTGTCCACCGGACAGGGGATCCTTCCCTGTTTGGTAGCCGAGGCAGAGAGAGAGGGGGGACAGCTTACATCATTATTTCTTCTATGCATTTCAAAGACTTTAGTACTTTCACTAATTCTGCTTTGGCTCTCTAGAAGGTGGAGCCGGGTGTCAGAGCGGAACATGAAAGTGAAACAGGAGCATGACCGCTGAAGCACAGCATCACAGGGAGACGTTTAGGCCTCCGGATGGCTGCAGACAGGCTTGACTGATGTCAGGCCCTACACAAGAGGTGGTGGAGCAGAGTTTCTCTAACACCCCCAGGGAAAAAGAGACTCCCTTTCCTGGTCTGCTAAGTAACAGGTGCCTTCCCAGGCACTGGCGTTACCGCTAGACCAGAGAGCCCTCTAGTGGCCCTGTCCGGGCGTGACAGAGGGTTCACACTTGTGTTCTGATCCCTTCTCACTGTGTCCCTTCAGCTCCTACCTCTGTATGGCCTGGTTTGTCCTAGGTTATAATTGTAGAACAGAGATTATTATAACATTGGAATAAAGAGTACTGCTACGAAGTAATGATTAATAATATTCATATGTAATCATATCTATCATCTATTTCTAGTATAACTATTCTTATTCTCTCTGTATTTTTTAATTATACTGGAACGGATTGTGTCCTTGGTCTCGTGCCTTGGCACCTGGGTGGCTTGCCGCCCACAGTCACCTAAGTGAGAACCTGGACAAAAAGAGTGAATTTATTAAAATAAAATTATGGGAGGCCATTGTTTTGGACTGAGCTCATGCACTAGGTCCCAACAGACTAAGCCAAACAAAAATGGAGTCACTCATGCTAAATGTGACATAATCAAACTAAGACTTTAAGGAAACACATAGATCCTAACACATTCTCCTATAAACAGGACGTTCCAGCATAAGGAGGTACCCTCAGTCCTTGTTCCTACCTTTGCAAAACTCACTGTTCTACTGTTTCTCAGAGGGTTTCAAGACCAAATAAGTACATTTACGATGGTGACAGTGATATCAATGACTAAAGTCTTAGTCAATCTCTCAAAATTGAGAAAATGACCAAAAGGGTGGAATTGTTAAAGCAAATTAAATATGGCCTGAGAAGGACTCCATACTTCTCTATTTGAGTCCATGTGGACGAACTGCAACCTAACTTAATAGGTAGACAACATTGAAACCCTAACTTAGGAGTCTGCACCTGTAACAGTACTTGAGTCTTGGCCAATCCCAGCAGCCGTACTTCACTCATTCACTGCTGAGAGTTCAAACGTGTCCAAATAAGGCAAATGCCAAGTTGTAACCAACCAGCTGTTTCTGTACCTCACCTCCAATTTCTGTACATCACTTCCCTTTTTTTGTCTATAAATTTGTTCTGACCACGAGGCATCCCTGGAGTCTCTGAATCTGCTGTGATTCTGGGGGCTGCCCAATTCGTGACTCGTTCATTGCTCAATTATACTCATTTAAATTTAATCTGGCTGAAGTTTTTCATGTAACAGAGGTATAAAATATGTATTCTTTAAAATGTTCAAACACTGTCTTGAGTGCATATTGTGCTTTATTTGATAAAAAAAATTTATAACGTGATGTTTACTTTTACCATGAGATACAAAATAAAATCCTAAAACCCCTGCCAATTGAACAGACCCCTTCTTGGTCTAGCAGACCCCAGAGAAACCTTAAAAACTGAGTTCCTGGCCGTGACAGGATAGGAGGTCAGACTCGCCTCAGTATGCCCCTTTCTTAATAACCTTTAACCGGAATGCCTTCCTAAAGAATAAACAGAAACCAGCTCTGGAAAACAAGAAACAGACAACTCATTCTTCCATCGCCTTTAGCCAGTCGTCTGAGGCCACGGCTGGATAGTGCTTCCCTTCCTGTTAAGATACCACAGACCCTGGAGTGACTGTGGCCGTCTCCAGAGGAGGTGCAGTGAGGGTTCTTGTGTCCTCTGCTTAACCTTTTGACGTCAGAGGGAGGGAAACTCCACCCTCCCATCACGCTAACCCCAACATTTTTTGAACACGTGACCCATGAAGAGGCATGCAGCTAATTGCACACCTGTGTGTTGCTCCTCTCAAAATATTCATAACTCCTCCTACAGCTTATTCCATATGTATATTAAGCCGCCCTGAGGATCTACGGGAAAAGCACAGTGTCCTTTTCCTGTAATCTCATTCAAGAATCAACACAGAATACTTCTCTCCACCAACAAGCAAGTAATCAGTTCTGCAGCAGACACCAGCTGAGTGTCCTCCCATTCAAGTCTACCTGTAGACAGTGTCTGACCACACAGATCGAGGACTCAGTTCCTACGAGACTGAACCCCACTTCCAATGCCAACTGCAAGCCCCTGGTTATTGTGCCTGTGATTCTGATTGACCTGCTAAACACTGGGGGCTCCCACAGCCCCCTCCTTGGGTTCAATTAATTTGCTAGATCGGCATACAGAACTCAGAGAAACACATTTACTGGTTTATTACAAGGCATATTTTACAGGATACAGATGAACAGCCAGATGAGAAGATGCATAGGGAGCGTTCTGGAAGGGTCCCAAGCACAGGAGCTTTTACCCCCATAGAATGGAGGTGCGCTACCCTCTAGGAACCTCCAGGTTACTCAGAAGCTCTCTGAACCCTGTCCTCTTGGGTTTTTACGGAGGCTTCATCACATAGGCATGATTTAATCATTAGCCATTGGTGATCAGCTTAACCATCAGCCCCTCTCCCTTCCCAGAGGTCAAGGGTAGGGCTGAGTCCCAACCTTCTAACCCTGCCTTCTTCTTTCTGGTGACCCCTCCTATCCTGAAACTGTCTAGGAGCCACCAGCCACCTCATTAACATACAGAAAAGACATTCATCACTTGGAAGATTCCAAGGATTTAGGGAAATATATGCCAGAAGACTGAATGAAAACCCAATATAATTTCACAATATCATGGATGACTGAAATAAGTAATGAAAGATTAAGCAGGCCAGGCACAGTGGCTCACACCTGTAATCCTTTGGGAGGCTGAGATGGGCAGATTACTTAAGGCCAGGAGTTCGAGACCAGCCTGGTCAACATGGTGAAACCCCATCTCTACTAAAAAAAAAAAAATTAGCCGGTGTGGTGGTGGTGCCTGCAATCCCAGCTACTCGGGAGGCTGAGGCACGAGAATCACTTGAATGCAGGTTGTAGTGAGCTGAGATCATGCCACTGCACTCCAGCCTAGGCAACAGAGCAAGACTCTCAAAAAAATTTAAAAATTACGCAGCCAAATGACATGGAAAGAAATAAATTACTGTATTAGTTATATAAATATCAAACGAAATGTTGATAGGGATTGCCTTTGCACAGCAGTTAATATTAAAGATGAAATTTTGTGGGTTGGCCGGGCGCGGTGGCTCAAGCCTGTAATCCCAGCACTTTGGGAGGCCGAGACGGGCGGATCACGAGGTCAGGAGATCGAGACCATCCTGGCTAACATGGTGAAACCCCATCTCTACTAAAAATACAAGAAAATTAGCCGGGCGAGGTGGCGGGCGCCTGTAGTCCCAGCTACTCGGGAGGCTGAGGCAGGAGAATGGCGGGAACCCAGGGGGGCGGAGCTTGCAGTGAGCCGAGATCGCGCTACTGCACTCCAGCCTGGGGCACAGAGCAAGACTCCGTCTCAAAAAAAAAAAAAAAAAAAAAAAGAAATTTTGTGGTTTTTTTTTAAACATATTTTTGTATGGAACACTTCACAAATTTGTGCATCATCCTTGTGCAGGGGCCATACTAATCTTCTCTGTATCATTCCAGTTTTAGTATATATGCTGCCAAAGCGAGCACTATTCTTAATTTCAAAATTCTCTTCAATACATATATGCTTGCTTATAAACAGAAAAGGAAAAATGAGATGCTCAACACGTTAATCAAACAAGTTACCAACCCGTCCGTGTACAAATCCTGGCCTAGTTTTGCTATTTCTCTCAGTCAAAGCTTTCACTTGGGCATGGGGAAATTTAACTCAGACTAACGTAAGCCAAAAAAAGAAAAAAAGAAACAAAAAGGACTTTATTAGTTCCATAGCCACCAGCCCAGGATATGATCGATGCCCTCGGCCCTGGCCCCTGCAGTGCTGGTCCTTCCCCATCTGGCTTCCTCCTCAGCCATGTGCTCTGTGCAGGCAAGATGGAGGGAATGCTACTGGACAAGCACCCAAAAGAGGGTACTTGGATCTCGCTCAAGAAAGAATTCGAGGCAAATCCATAAAGGGAAAGCAAGTTTACTAGGAAAGTAAAGGAATAAAGAATGGCTACTCCACGGGCAGAGCAGCCCTGAGGGTTGCTGGCTGCCCATTTTTATGGTTATTTCTTGATTATATGCTAAACAAGCGGTGGATTATTCATGAGATTTCTGGGAAAGGGGGGGGCAATTCCCAGAACTAAAGGTTCCACCCTTTTTTAGAACATATAGGGTAACTTTCAGATGGCAACATCTGAAAGTTGCATCTGTAAACTCTCATGGTGCTGGTGGGAGTGTCTTTTAGCATGTTAACGCATTATAATTAGCATATAATGAGCTGTGAGGATGACCAGAGGTCACTCTCATGCCATCTTGGTTTTAGTGGGTTTCCCAGCTTCTTTATTTACTTCTTTATTTTATTATTTTTTTTGAGACGATGTCTTGCTCTGTTGCCCAGGTCTCGGCTCACTGCAGCCTCCGCCTCCCAGGTTCTCCTGCCTCAGCCTCCCGAGTAGCTGGGACCACAGGCGTCCGTCACCACACCTGGCTAATATTTGTATTTAGAGACGGGGTTCACTATTTTGGCTAGGGGGTCGCGAACTCCTGGCCTCAAGTGATCCACCCGCCTCAGCCTCCCAAAGTACTGGGATTACAGGCACGAGCCACTGCGCCTGGCCCCAGCTTCTTTCAAACAGTCTGTTTTATCAGCAAGCTCTTTGGGACCTGCATCTTGTGCCGACCTGCTATCTCATCCTGTGACTAAGAATGCCTCCTGGGAATGTGGCCCAGCAGGCCTCAGCCTCATTTTACCCAGCCCCCATTCAAGATGGAGTTGCTCTGGTTCAAATGCATCTGACAGGCAGGTGTCCCTAAACTTCGACACCCCCTTGAGGCAGGCCTTTACAGAGGCCCTGCGGCTGGCAAGGAAGCCAGGTCCCCAGCCCCAGCAGAGTCGTCTACACTATCAATCTGCTGTGGACTTTGTCTACACTGATGGAAGAACTCTCCAAAGGACTCGGAGTGGAAATGGGGGCGGGGGAGGAATAACGGTGATTTTTTTTCCTGCAGGTTTTCCTGTATTTTCTACAATGAGCATGTATTATTTTTCCATGATTACTAGCATAGTTACTGAATGGTGACCATGTATTCGACACTGTGCTACATGCTACATGCTTTACAGACTCAGAAACCTGCTCTCAGCATCCCGGGGGCATCAACTCCTGCCATCTTCATTCTGCAGCTGAGGACAGTGAGGCACAGAGGAGAGGGGTCCAGAGTCCAGCCGCGGTGACCCGCTTCCAAAAAGCCTCACTCTTTAATGAGTTTTGCCTCAATCAGAAGAAAAGCAAAGCTGTTTCCATTCCCCCAAAGAATAAAGACCCCCAAGTCCTCAAGATAACTTCCCCTGGTACAAAGAAGGCTCCCAACCTCATGGTGACATCCTCGCTGGCGTTTTCCTCCCAGGACTGGCCTCAGTGCCCCCTGCTGGAGCCGGCGGTGGGCACGTGCGGAAGCTGATTTTCCTGACACCACGATGCAGGTGAAACCCCTGGAAGCGTGGCCGCCCCTGCTGCTCACGTGAAAGCGGCCCAGGGAGCGCTCTGTCCATCAGGTACTGTGGTTCCTCTCCTCCACACAGCTGTCCGAGGTGTCGCTGTTTGGTTTAAAGTCACCGAGGCCTATCCCCTGGCTTCTCACGCAGCAGGCAGCACCAAGATCCCGGCTGCAGGCTCCAGGCAGCCATGACGGCGGTGGAGAAAGGACAGGGGCGAAGGTGAAGGCTCCCAGCTGGGGTCCCCGTCAGCTCCCCCGAACCAGCCCTCACCGTGTCAAACGCTGCGCTGCTCTGCGGAAGCCCCAGCCAGAGCCGGGCCGGCCCATCCCCCTACGCACGGTTCAGGAGAAAGGCCGAGTTCCGGGCGGGCGCAGCTTCCAGGCCGTCACCATCACCCGCTCAGCGAGGGCCCTCAGCAGAGCCAGCTCTGGGGCCTCAGCCTTCCCTGTCCCTCCTGCTCGCTCCCCGCCCAGCTCCAACGTCACCCCGTAGAAAATCTTTATGCCCTCCCCACGCACACGCACGGGTGCCTCCGCGGGGCTTCAGTGCTGGTCCGCACGCTTCCGCTACGCCCCGGCGTGGGGGTTCGCCAAGCACACAAAGCCACGTCTCCCCCTCCCAGGTTAGCGCTCCGGCTGCCACGTCTCCCCCCCGGGTTAGCGCTCCGGCTGCCACGTCTCCCCCTCGCCCCGCCCCGGGTTAGCACTCTGGCTGCCGCATCTCCCCCCATTTAGCACTCGGCTGCCACGTCTCCCCCCAGTTAGCACTCGGCTGCCACGTCTCCCGCCCCTCCCGAGTTAGCAATCTGGCTGCCACATCTCCCCCCCAGTTAGCACTCGGCTGCCACGTCTCCCCCCAGTTAGCGCTCCGGCTGCCACGTCTCCCGCCCCTCCCGGGTTAGCGCTCCGGCTGCCACGTCTCCCGCCCCTCCCGAGTTAGCAATCTGGCTGCCGCATCTCCCCCCCAAGTTAGCACTCGGCTGCCACGTTTCCCCTCAGTTAGCACTCGGCTGCCACGTCTCCCCCCCAGTTAGCACTCGGCTGCCACGTCTCCCCCCCAGTTAGCACTCGGCTGCCACGTCTCCCCCGCGGGTTAGCACTCGGCTGCCACGTCTCCCCCCAGTTAGCACTCGGCTGCCACGTCTCCCGCCCCTCCCGAGTTAGCAATCTGGCTGCCACATCTCCCCCGCAGTTAGCACTCGGCTGCCACGTCTCCCCCCCAGTTAGCACTCGGCTGCCACGTCTCCCCCGCGGGTTAGCACTCCAGCTGAAGAGGAGAGTCACCAGGCACTGCTGTGAGTTATCAACTTGCGCAGTTTCAGCACCCTTAACCTCCACGGGAAGCTCCCAGATTCCTAAGCGCCACTAAAACCCAGGAGGGCTCATGCCTGACACAGCACCAGCCTCTCGGGGGCCCTGACGTGGACTCCCACGGTGGAGGCTGTCACCGCATGCCAGGCGCACGCTGGGGCCCTGGCCGCCAGGCCCTGACTGCAGGGTCATGGGAGCCGCCCCTTTCAAGGGCAGATAGATACGCTTGGAGAAAATTAAAACTGGCCACAAACACACAAACCTCAGGAATCTCAATGAGGGGCACAAGGCAACGGGATAGCCATCGGAAGATGCAGGAAATGCCAACGGGCTCCGGCTGTCTGACACCCAGGCCCTGGAGAAAGGAGGCCCAGCCGCCCGTGTCTTCCTGGACCACCACATCCCTGGCTGAGTATTGAGACCAAGTCTGGGGGTGGCACAGGGCAGTGCAGGGCTGGTGGACTTGCTATCCATTCCCAAGTCCCGGCTGGCCTCTCCCTGGGTGCAGGGAAAGCTCGCACCCCAGCACGCAAGGCGCCCACACCTAGGCGTGTCTGAGGCCTCAGGAGTACACTTGCGGCTTTTTCTTCAATCCAGCTTTAGTGAAAACACAACTCAGGTATTAGTGTGGAAAGATCTGTACACTCCCAAGGCACATTTTATTTAGATGTATTTATTACAATTCCAGTTGGGAGGAGACGCCCACACCTGCTCCCTCCTGGCGCCAGGGTCTGCTCTGCGGTCTGCAGGGGGATGCTCAGCATCACTTGGGTTCCACTTCCTTCTCACTGGGGACCATGGTCAGGCAGCCCTGCGACACACAGCGCTGGCCTCAGTCACACGGCTGATGCGAAGGTTTCACTTTCCTTAAGTGTAGACAACCATTTACAGACTTTTGGGGGGGTGCTAATTCTTTTTATTTTTTTATTTTTTTATTTTTATTTTTATTTTTTTTGAGACAGAGTCTCGCTCTGTCGCCCAGGCTGGAGTGCAGTGGCACGATCTCAGCTCACTGCAAGCTCCGCCTCCCGGGTTTACGCCATTCTCCTGCCTCAGCCTCCCGAGTAGCTGGGACTACAGGCGCCCGCCACCTCGCCCGGCTAGTTTTTTGTATTTTTTTTTTAGTAGAGACGAGGTTTCACCGTGTTAACCAGGATGGTCTCGATCTTCTGACCTCGTGATCCGCCCGTCTCGGCCTCCCAAAGTGCTGGGATTACAGGCTTGAGCCACCGCGCCCGGCCTATTTTTTTATTTTTTGAGACACAGTCTCGCTCTGTCGCCCAGGCTGGAGTGCAATGGCACAATTTCAGATCACTACAACCTCCACCTCCCGGGTTCAAGCAATTCTCCTGCCTCAGACTCCCAAGTAGCTGGGATTACAGGAACCTGCCACCACACCTGGCTAATTTTTGTATTTTTAGTAGAGATGGGGTTTCATCATGTGGGCCAAATTAGTCTTGAACTCCTGACCTGAGGTGATCCACCCTCCTCTGCCTCCCAAAGTGCTGGGATTACAGGTGTGAGCCACCGCACCCAGCCTATTTTTCATACTGAAAGAAAGATGGCCGGGCGCGGTGGCTCAAGCCTGTAATCCCAGCACTTTGGGAGGCCAAGACGGGCGGATCACGAGGTCAGGAGATCGAGACCATCCTGGCTAACACGGTGAAACCCCGTCTCTACTAAAAAATAAAAAAACTAGCCGGGCGATGTGGCGGGCGCCTGTAGTCCCAGCTACTCGGGAGGCTGAGGCAGGAGAATGGCGGGAACCCGGGAGGCGGAGCTTGCAGTGAGCTGAGATCGTGCCACTGCACTCCAGCCTGGGTGACTGAGCAAGACTCCATCTCAAAAAAAAAAAAAAAAAAAAAAGAAAGATGGATTAGAATGTTAGTGGCCAAGCTCTGAATAAACCCCCTGGGAACACACAGGGTGCAAAGTAGGATGGTCCACAAATCCAAGGAGAGCTGCATGGAAAAAAGGCTTGTCTACATTTAATGCTACTACGAAAGGTCTCTCCAAAGGATTCCATTTTTCTTTCTTTCTTTTTTTTTTTTTTTTTTTGAGATGGAGTCTTGCGCTGTTGCCCAGGATGGAGAACAGTGGCACGACCTCGGCTCACTGCACCCTCCACCTCCTAGGTTCACGCGATTCTCCTGCCTCAGCCTCCCAAGTAGCTGGGACCACAGGCGTGTGCCACCACGCCTGGCTAATTTTTGTATTTTTAGTAGGAATGGGGTTTCGCCATGTTGGCCAGGCTGGTCTCAAACTCCTGACCTCAGGTGATCCACCTGCCTCGGCCTCCCAAAATGCTGGGATTACAGGCGTGAGTCACCACGCCCAGCCAGGATGCCATTTTCAAAAAGGAATCCGCTTTCCCCATGCAGCGGGCAAAGGAGGTGAGAGTCTAAGAGCCAGAGCAGGGAGAGATGCACGCGTGGGTGCCACCTGACGAAGGTTCCACAGGATGCCGATTTCTGAGCCCAGTGTAAAATATTTTGTTATTGCACGGGAACCTGTTTGTGAACGTTGGAAGGCAGTCCTGTTTTGGATCAGAACAATGCAATCTCGGCTCACTGCAACCTCCGCCTCCCAGGTTCTCTGCCTCAGCATCCTGACTAACTGGGACTACAGGTGCCTGCCACCATGCCTGGCTAATTTTTGTATTTTTAGTAGAGTTGGGGTTTCACTTTGTTGGCCAGGCTGGTCTCCAACTCCTGACCTCATGATCCACCCACTTCAGCCTCCCAAAGTGCTGGGATTACCGGCGTGAGTCACTGCGCCCAGCCGTCTTATATAATTTTATCTCCCAAATACACAACAGCAACAAACCTCATTGCGAGGATGTTCTCATTGTTCTGGCTGGCCTCTACCTAGCACCACGTGGCTCTCAAACTGTATAAAACTGCTTGTAGGAGCCATTGCAAACAGAAAAAGTGTGATGTTTTCACCTTGGTAGTCAGTATGTTTTTCTTTTCACATACACATACATATACTAGTTTTTAAGTGTTTTTACCCCTCTTCTGAAGAGTCTATAGAAGAAGCCTTTGTTTGGTCTGGAAACCGGGGTATGTATGTTCTTGTCTAGATTTAACGGCAAAGCTTTCTCCCTTTCACTTTTGTTGATGTCTTTGAAACACCCAGATTCGATCATCTGCATGCACAGAAGAGCAGGACAGAGAAGTCTCAGAGAAGCTTCCAGGTCAGTGGGTGTCTCCCAGCGCCAGCAACTCCTGCCCAGCCCCGTGCGGAGCAGCTCCTACCCAGTCCCGTGTGGGGCACCTCAGAGCTCCCGCACCCACTGTGGGGCCCCTTTCCTGGGTTCCTCCTTCCCTGCTTCCTGACCTCTTCTTGGATAAGTGACATGGTCTCCTCTCCCCTTGTCTCTCAGTGTACCCCCCAAAGTGGGGAACTACCATGGGAACCCTGGCTGCCAGTCAGCCCTGCTTAGGGAGGGGGGCTCAGGGGTGGCAGGCAAGCGCCCATCAGACCCAAAATAGCTACCTCCTGTCCACTTCCTGTCACTGGGACCAGGGACATACCGTGCTTCTGGACTGCTGATATGGTCCTTGGCTTGCCCATGGTCTAGTCCTGTGGTCAAAAGTCTTATACAATCTTTTTTTTTTTCTTTTTTTGAGACGAAGTCTCGTTCTGTCACCCAAGGTGGAGTGCAGTGGCGCAATCTCGGCTCACTGCAACCTCTGCCTCCCAGGTTCAAGCGATTCTCCTGCCTCAGCATCCCGACCAGCTGGGACTATAGGCGCCTGCCACTATGCCCAGCTAATTTTTGTGTTTTTAGTAGAGTCGGGGTTTCACTTTGTTGGACAGGCTGGTCTCGATCTCCTGACCTTGTGATCTGCCCACTTCAGCCTCCCAAAGTGCTAGGATTACAGGCGTGAGCCACCACGCCCAGCCGTCTTGTATAATTTTATCTCCCAAATACACACACACACACACACACACACACACACACACACACCCTTTTCCTGGGTCATTGCTGGAACTAACGTAAAGCTGCTGTGCTAGAAGGGCAGTACCTCATTCTGCCAGGGGATGGAGACACACCCTGTAGCAAACTGAGCGTAGAAGTCTTCATCTGCGGTGTCCAGGTAGATCCCTTTCACTGCCGAGAACTGCTCGATATCCAGGACATCCTTACAGTAAACGGCATGAGGCTGTACAGCAAGAACAGAGGCAGCCTCTGAGGTCACTACAGCAATTCTCAGCTCCCTCAGTTTCCAGGAACGAAACGCCCAGCAAACTGACGCATAAACACCGCCATTCTTCCTCTCTCCATTTCTTTGCCAGGCCCCTCCCTCACTTGAGGCATTTTCTAAATCAGAGAATGTGTCCTCTGAAGAGGTGGTTCACCAGCTTTTAGTGTCACCAATCTTGTGGGTACTGTGTCAGCTGCTCTGGCTCTCCCTCTCTCTCTCTTTCTCTCACACACACACACACACACACACACACACACACACACACACACCCCTTCTGAGGGCCATGCCCTTCTCTTTTCTGTAGTGGAAAATGGATTGCAAACAAAGGCCAGGGATGCAGGGCAAATATTAGAAGATGCAGCACAGAACCAGAGAAGTGTAAGCAGGGATAGAGGCCACCAGCAGTGGGATCCCTTAGTGACAATTCTCGCACCTGCCTCCAACTCTAGGTGCGCTCCCTGCAAAGCGCCTGGAGAAAACCTGAGGAACAGCCGCCGCTCCCACTTCCCGCCCTCCTCCGGGTCCATCGAGTGGACTCCAAGGCTGCAAGAGGCTCAGCTCCCTGGGTCGGCAGGTCCCTCCTCTGGGACAGGAGCCCAGGCCTGCAGCTCCTATCCCAGCACTGCTGTCCTCAGAGGCAAAGGGTCAGGCAGGCAGAAGGGAGTGCCAAGACCCAGGTCTCCACCTGCCGCCAGTACTGTTGTTTGCACTTTCAGGGCAAAGGAACAAAAAGCACGGAAGTCGGCAGCTGTGGGGCCCTCATCTGCTCATGCCGGAGGCACCCGCAGTTCTGAGAACACTTTTCACCCAGGACTTGTGCACTACAGTAAAGCAGTGACGCTCCAAAGGCGCGCTGACGGTCAGCACTGCTGTTAGAGCAGCTGCTCTTCACTCTTTCATCCCCTCGGGGTGGAGAGGTGGAAGGACACTGGCAGGCCCTGCCCCTAGGGGACAGTCCAGAGGAAGGTGTCCCAACAGCATGCTCACAAGGAGCTACAGTGACCACTTCAGGGTCCTCAGTATGAGGCCAGGCCACAGTCCCAGGACCTCATGAGAAGCAGAGTGGGGATACGCGTTCCAGACAAAGGAAGCAGGGGCGGCTCACGGCCGTGGGAAACACAGGAACGAGAGACAAAGCCAGCCCTGAGACCAGAAAGGGGACACGGGTGGCCAGGCATGGTGGCTCATGCCTGTAATCCCAGCATTTTGGGAGGTCAAGGCAGGGGGATCGGTTGGGGCCAGGAGTTCAAAAGTAGCCTGGGCAACATAGGGAGACCCCTGTCTCTAGGAAAAAATTAAAAATGAGCTGAGTGTCGTGTGCCTGTGGTCTCAGCTACTTAGGGGGCTCCACCAGCACTGAGGCTGAAAGTGACACCAGGCAGGGAGCCAGAGCACCGCTGAGGCCTGTGAGGGGCCCAGTGAGTGGCCAAAGGACACTGGGGTGACAGAAGAACCACCAGGTAGGATAGGCACCATGAGCAAAAGCCACATGCTGGCTGTGCCTGGTGATTCTGTGTCTGTTGTAATACAAAACAAAAAAACAAAAAACTGTTGCAGCTAGACACAGTGGCTCATGCCTATCATCTCAGCACTCTGGGAGGCCAAGGTGGAGGACCACTTGAGGCCAGGGGTGCAAGACCAGCCTGGGCAACACAGTGAGATCCCCCATTGCTATTTTTAAAAAAAGAAAGAGAAAACCCGTGCAGTGTGGATCACTGTTCCCAGGGCCCTGCTCGTCCTGGCAATGCACTTACATCAGGACAGAAAGGGGGCTCCAACATGTTTGCCTCCAGCCTCCCGAAGTTGATGTTCTTGAACACGGGGTGCTGCTTCACCCCAGCCGCTCCCTCGCCCCTGCAGCCCAGCCGCTTGCTTGGATTCTTGGTGAGTAACTGCAAGAGGCAGAAATAGAATCCACTTAAGCCTCTGGATAAAAATGAAAACTCAGAACTCCCCTCCATAATAATAACCAAAGGACTCGGGAGGGCAGAAAGCAGGTGCATCTAACAAATAATTTCAAAGCATCAGCCAAACCTCAGGAACTCAGACTTTACTCATTAAATTATGTGATGCTTCACAGAGGAAAGGGGCTAAGGTTTTTGCCTTTGACTGTCAATAAATAAGGGGTTGGCTATGTTATTCTTTAAGCTTAAAAAATTAATCATAAAAATTTGGGGATTTTTAGAGGAAACAGAAACTGTTGTGAATTTCAGAAATACCACTAAGGACCTCAGATGAGGCAAACATTGAACAAACCGAGTTCTAAAAATATATTCTTAATACTTTGGTGTTCTAGTGTATTCTTAAAATGACCAGAAAGTATCTCTTTAGAAAGTATTCCTTACATACATGTTTACAATCATCACAAAGTCAAATAAGCCTTCCTCCACAATTCTTATCAATCAGAAAAAGCAGGGCTGTGCTCAGAAGCAACACATGAAAGACCTGAACCCCTGAAATGTGACCTAGACCCAGGCTTGGGAAACCACAGTCCAGCCACCACAGGCACCAGCTGCCTGGTTTTGTAAACAAGGCTTTATCGGCACCAGCCTTTTGCACTGTATTGGCAGAGCTGAATAGCTATAATAGAGACCTGCAAAGTCTAAATGCTATTTACCATCTGGCCTTACAGAAAAGTATGCCGATCCCTGGCCAACTCAAAGTCCCAAAGACCAGAAAGCATTCTGGTCTGTGCTTCTATCTCCCACCTCTCAGCTCCTTGCTGGGCTGTGCCTGCTCCAAGGCTGTGTCTACAAAGCTTTTTGGCTCCCCGACTCCTGCTCAATTCTTCAGGTTTTAGCTTTCTAGCCCTCATCCCTGCACTAAATTAGGCTCCCCAACTTTTTTTGCTACAGCCTGAGGGCATCCTCCACCTCTCCTTGATGACAAATATTTCATGCTGAGAATGAGTCATTTGAATGTACCATTATTGCCAGGCTGTCCTGCTAGACTCAAAGCTTCCTGAAGCTGGGGCTGTGTGACTCTTGCCCACTGTGATTCCCCAGCATCTAGCCAGAGCAGGCGCTCAGTAACAGTTGCTCAGTGCATTTGTTCTTTGCATGCTTTGTTGATTTAAAAGAGATCTGAAGGCTGGGTGCGGTGGCTCACGTCTGTAATCCCAGCACTTTGGGAGGCCAAGGCGGGTGGATCATGAGGTCAGGAGATCAAGACCATCCTGGCCAACATGGTGAAACCCCAAGTCTACTAAAAATACAAAAATTAGCCAGGCGTGGTGGCACGTGCCTGTAGTCCCAGCAACTCGAGAGGCTGAGGCAGGAGAATCCCTTGAACCCGGGAGGCAGATGTTGCAGTGAGCTGAGGTCGCACCACTGCACTCCAACCTGGGCCAGATCTGTTTCTTGAGAATTCGTCTCAAAGAAACAACAATAAATACATAAATAAAACAGATCTGAAAATTAACTGTAATGCAAACACCATTTCTGCATCTCAGGGACTCCACAGCCCCATGATTTGAGCTTGCTGCCAGCATACTCCACTCCCATTGAGGGCCACGATGGTCTGAATGTGTGTGTCCCCCACAAATCTGTAAGCTGAAACTTAATCCCCAATGCAATAGTATTGACAGGTGGGACCTTTTGGTGGTGGTGAGGTCATGAGGGCTCTGCCCTCTTGAATGGGATTCGTGCCATTAGAAAAGGGGCCCCAGGGAGCTGGTTTGTCCTCTGCCCTGTGAGGGTGCAGTCAGAAGACTCCATCTTTCTTTCTTTTTCTTTTTTCTTTTAAATATAGATGGTGTCTCACTGTGTTACCAGGCTGGTCTCGAGCTCCTTGGCTCAAGTGATCCTCCCACCTCAGCCTCCCAAAGTGCTACGATGACAGGTATGAGCCAGCACGTCCAGCCAAGGCTCCATCTTTGAAGCAAAGAGCAGTCCTCACCAACACCCAATCTGCAGGTATCTTGGTCTAGGACTTCCAGCCTCCGGACTGAGAAAACAAACTCCTGCTGTCGATAAATTATTCAGTCTAAGGGATTCTGTCATAGCAGCCCGAAGGGACTCAGACAGATGGCCTGACCAGGCAGCACAGAGCAGAGGAGAGGGGCTTGGTCCAAAAGCTGGGCTCAGGTCCAGCTGCCAGTAATTGCTATGTGACGTCATTAACCCATATAACTCATTCTTTTTTTTTTTTTTTTTTGGACAGAGTCTCGCTCTGTCGCCCAGGCTGGAGTGCAGTGGCACGATCTCAGCTCACTGCAAGCTCCGCCTCCCGGGTTCACGCCATTCTCCTGCCTCAGCCTCCCGTGTGGCTGGGACTACAGGCGCCCACCACCACGCCCGGCTAATTTTTTTTTTTGTATTTTTAGTAGAGACGGGGTTTCACCATGTTAGCCAGGATGGTCTTTATCTCCTGACCTCGTGATCCACCTGCCTCGGCCTCCCAAAGTGCTGGGATTACAGGCGTGAGCCACCGCGCCCGGCCCATTCTGCTTTTTCACTGGAGTCATTTCTATTTGTTTTAGGCCTAACATTAAACTGTGAGCTCTTAAGGGCAGATTCCATTTCTAGTACATATTTATCCATTCTTGCAGCCCTGTCAGTGTCGTGAGAAGACTCCATTATTTAATAGTCAGCTCTAAGCAGAGTGATCTAGCCGGGAGAACTCCAGGGTGACCCCTGGCTCTGGGACGAGCCTGTAGCACCCATGGCTTCATATATGGAAACATATGAAAAGGACATCAGAATAATTCCTCTCCAGCCACTGCCAGCCCACGTCAGTTACCCAGGCACGGCTGCTGGGAATGCCCACACCCAGACAGGGGCCTATGCCTGGCTGCTTGGTCCTGTGACCTTATCCTCCATCCCCGCAGTGACCCCCAGCCACTCTCTCCCGGTCACACTCCAGACTCTTGGCCAGCAAGAGCTCCCTCCGTCAGCTCCACTCCAAGCAGCTTCCTCTCTGAGCATCCCTCTAGTCTTTCTAACTCTGGCCTGGAGGGGCCTGGACTCCCAACTTGGACTGCGCTTGGCCCATCCTCTGTTGAACCTGCTGTTCCCTGTACCCCTTTCCTCGTCCACTGAAGCCAGCGTCAAGCCCATGGTCTGTCTCTAGTCACTCCTCCACATGCAGCCCAGCTCCCTGGCCTCTCTCTAGCTGCTGGACCAAACCAGAGCTGGGCGAGTGCAGCTCCCTGCTGGCTCTGAGCCTACCCATCCAGGTGTGGCAGGAGCCCAGCACACAACCACGGCCACTCCCCTCCCTTCAGGTCCACATGGCTCTTGATGCTGTTGAGGAAAACCCCTGCTTTTCAGGGCTTCAAGCCTCCCCTCTCCTCACACCCGCCTCCCACCTTTGCTCCCCACTGGGCTGACCATCTGAGAAAAAGCAGCTCCGTTAAGAGACTATTCACAGCCCGCTCACGTCTCCCCAGCTGTGCTGCACCGGCCACAGACTCTGCCTCCTCTCCGGTCACTGGAGGAACTGTCCACACATTCCCTGTGCGTGGGCTGCTGTCCTCCCCATCGCAAGGACTTGGCTCTAGTGAGTACCCCCTTCCCTCCAGCCCACTTTGGGGTCAGCCTGAAGTCTTCTCCACCACCTGCCTTCAGGATCCATCCTGAATCTGACAGTGGTCATCTGCCATCACTTCTCACACCTGCTCTGCCACCACTGAGGTCTGCGTCACCTTTACTCTCACCTGAATAGCTGCAAAGCCCCCAATGGCCTTCCTCCTTCCTGTCCATTCATTTTCTCCCAGCGGCCGGCAAGCCTGGTCCCATCACATCACTCTTCACAGAGCCCTGCAATGGCTTCATGGCCATCAGAGGAAGCAACACTTAAGGCTTGACAATGATGACAATGACAGGTGACAGGTGATTCTGCATGGCCTGGGCTTGCCGCTCTCTGTCCTGTCCCCCTCTAACCCCCTCCCGCTCTTGCCAGCAGCCTGCTCTGCCCAGCAGGCCAACTCCCTTTCTCCCCCAGAGCCTGCCGCCCCTCCAGGCAGTTCCCTGTCCTCCAGAGTGCGGGTCCTCCCCACAGCCCACATGTCTATGCATTTGTTCTGTTTCCTGTCAGTTCTCGCTGGGAGGGCGGGGACTTCTGTTTTACTTGCTGCTGTTTTCCCCAATGCCTAGGACAGTGTCTGGAGCGTACAAGATGCTCAATAAATCCTCGTTGAATGAAAATAAATGAAAAAAAAATGTGCTCAAAAAATACTGGTTTGAAATAAGTAACAGAGTTTCCCTCACTGATTGAGAGTCTGGGCAGTGAGGGGTGGTAACACAGTCCGGTCCCAGAGGCAGATGGACCCTGACAGCCCCTTGCTCATTCTGGGACCAGGGGCCGGGTCTCCACTGCTTAGGGCTCGTCTCCTTCCTGTGACTCGCAGGTGCCACTGTCAGCCTCAGAGGCCCTTAGCACAATTAAGGGAATTGTCCGTCTAGCACCAGGCCCAGAGCCAGGTACACAGCAGGCCGTCAGGTCAGAGTGTCTCTGGGACGACAGTCACTGGTAGGTGGCTAAACCCTTACCATCTCAAATTACATGAAAGATTGGTTTTATGTCTAACTTCATATACAATTGGTCAATGAAACAAGGCTCGGCTGTTTTCTGAAAGCTGAGTTAATAGCCTTGGTACCACTCTTCCCTTTCAATAGCATCGTTTGAGAAATCAAACCACGAATTTTACTCTGTTTTGCTCTAATTGAAACCCAATTAAGTCATTTCCAGATCATGTCTGGAAACTTTTTTCGCTGGCCCTTTTTGTCTGATGGAATCCCAGTGGCAGAAGCATGGGGAAGGAGGCAGGCAGACGTGAGCCTCCTGAGCACGCGTGTCCTGCCTGCTGGGCCAGGAGACAGTTGACGTGAGCCTCCTGAGCACGCATGTCCTCCCTGCTGGGCCGTGGGGGCGGGGGCAGGGGCAGGGCCTGGGAGGTGGGTGGCCAGGGTTTGCTGAAGATGACAGACCAACACCTGTTGTTATAGCTGCCAGTGAAAACAACTAGAATGAGAAGTGCCATTTCCCAGCCTCTACAGAGCCTGACCTACCATCCTGCAGATAGATTTGGCATCCTCTGAAAACTTCTCGGAATACTCCTCAGTATCATTCTTGATTCTTTGATCGATCTCCTCCCGTTTGACTTTTTCTTTGTATTTTTTGAATGGAGAATGTCCCTGAATCATTTCATAGATCAAACAGCCAAGTCCCCACCAATCGGGACTAAACGTATACTTTTCATTATTGACAACTTCAGGTGCTACATAACAAATACAGGAAATGGAAATTAAGTTAAATTTTGATTTTAAATTTTCTTATATTTTCCAATAATACAGTATACATTCAACGTGTGTGACAACATGGACAAACCTTAAAAACATTATGTTAAGGCTGTGCCCGGTGGCTCACACCTATAATCCCAGCATTTTGGGAGGTCGAGGCAGGCAGGTCACCTGAGGTCAGGAGTTCGAGACCAGCCTAGACAACATGGTAAAACCCGTCTCTACTAAAAATACAAAAATTAGCCGGGTGTGGCGGCAGGCACCTGTAGTCCCAGATACTCAGGAAGCTGAGGCAGGAGAATCGCTTGTGCCTGGGAGGTGGACATTGCAGTGAGCCCAGATCATGCCACTGCACTCTAGCCTAGGCGACAGAGTGAGACTCCGTATCAAAATAAAAAAAAAAAAGTTCTGAAATTAGATGGTGGTCATGGTTGCATGGCTCTGTGAAAATGCTAAAATCTGTTGTATTACACACTTCAAACTGATGGACTTTATGACATATGAATTATATCCCAATAAAACTAATATTTTTAAAGATTTGTATGATTCATCCAGGATGAGCTGAATTGCCACAGAGTCACATTCACAAGGGAAATGGTGGTCCAGGGAAGGCTCCACCTCCTGAAGGGGCTCCCTCCAGACACACAATGCCATGCCCAGAGCGCCCCAAGTGTCATGTCTTGCCATCTATCCCAGGTCAGTGAAAAATCCCAGAAGACGCAGGAGCAGAAAGCCACAAGACCTTGGGGTCTTCCTGCAGGACTCTGCGAGACCCTCAGAGGCCACCCCAGGGGTTGGCTGGCACTGCCCCTGGATCTTTGGAATAACCAGAGTGGGGTGATTTCCTGAGGCTCTGAGAGGCTGTCGTGCACAGGGGAGGACATTGGCAGAGTGAGGAGACCTGCGGTGTCATCCCGATTCTGCCCTCACTTTGCTGAGTGACCTCAGGACTCACAACCTCTCGGGCCTCACCCCTCATCTGTAAGAAGGTGAGGGCAGCCTACAGGATCCGCAGCAGCCTCAACACTCTGACAGGTGAGAGATTCAAAACACCACTGTGGCATCTACTAGTGCCCAAACCGAGGCCCTGGTCCCCTCAGGGTGGCTTTCTCTGTGTTCTGAGGCACTCGGGCACCCGGAGAGAAAGGACAAGGATGCTGAAAGCCTCTCACGAACCCATGTAGCCGACTGTTCCAACTCTTCCTCGAGCCATCTGCCCTTCTGGGATCTCCATGGCCAAACCGAGGTCTGAAATCCGGATGTGTCCTGTGTGTTCAAATATGTTATTACACAGGTCACGGGGGCAGTAGTGATACTTTAACAACAATTAGAACGGGAAAAAAGGCCCCTCAGAAACCATGGATGGAAATAATAGTATTTCATACTCTGGAACAGTAAATATAAAATGATATTTAACCTTTTTCATGTTTAGTAAAATTCCATACAGTGCATTCAGTTTCACTAGTAGCAGGAAAATTTGATTTTTGCCTGGCTATTGATCAGGAAGCTCTTTAATCATAGATAAACCCTTGATAAGACAGAAGCACTGGATTTATTATTTTATGTCATACAGCTTCCAGATATATCAATAAAAATATAATGAATATTATATCAACTACAGAAGAGTAAATAAACACTTTGTCAGAGTACCAGTACTCTATACAGGGACAGCTATGCATGAATGATACGGAGTTTTTCTCTTGAGAACAAATGGTAATAGAGTCGGGGAAATAAACAAAATTAAGGTACTTAGGGAACTATATTACGTGTTAATGCCTTGTATATAGGAGGATTTAAATATTTGTTGAATTCCTATGGAACTAACAAATTAGGCCAGACATGGTGGCTCACATCTGTAATTCCAGCACTTTGGGAGGCCAAGGTGGGAGGATTACTTGGGTCCCAGATTTTGAGACCAGCCTGGGAAACATGACAAGATCCTGTCTCTACAAAAAAAAGATGTTTTTAAAAATGAGCTGGGTGTGATGGCACATGGCTATGGTCCCATCTACTCTGGAGGCTGAGGCAGGAGGATCGCTTGAGTCCGGAAGGGTGAGGCTGTGGTGAGTCATGATCACACTACTGCAGGGCAAGAGTGAGAACCTGTCTCAAAAAAACTGTAAAGAAAGTAAGAAATTATCGAAAACATTCTGCTGAGTGTGCAGAAAAATAAGCCAGCCCTGGAAGCGGACACTATCTTCAACTTATCCACTACTTATCCTCAGCTTCTAATATAGTACCCAGGCCTAGAGTAGGTGCTCAATAAATATTTATTGGCAAAATGAATGAACAACCAATAAATGTTTGCTAAAAACTAAAAATACGCAACATGCCCTCCAAGGTACTGTAGTCATTTTAAAACAGTCTACATGATGCTTTAGAGAGGAAAGCCGGCCTCTGACTCGGCTGCATACACATAATACACCACTCCCTGCCCTTGCTGCGTGCCCACCCTGGGAGGTGGGAGAGTACAGGGGTGAGGAGCACAGATTCTGTAGCCAGATGGAGTGGGTCTGAGTCCTGGCTCTGCCATTTACTATCACGTCTCAGTTTCCTCCCCTCGTACAGATGCATTCTTTCAATAATCCAGACTTCATTTTCTTTTTTTTTTTTTTTTTTTTAGAGACAGGGTTTGGTCATGTTGCCCAGGCTGGTCTTGAACTCCTGGGCTCAAGTGATCCTCCCACCCCGGCCTCCCAAAGTGCTGGGATTACAGGCATGTGACACTGTGCCTGGCCAGCTTTCATGTATTTTTTATTTAAGTAGAGTGCTAGCATGTTGTGACTTATTTTTTTTTTTTTTTGGCATCATTGACTTATTTTTCTTTTTTTTTTTTTTTTTTTTTTTTTTTTTTTTTTTTTTTTTGAGACGGAGTCTCGCTCTGTCGCCCAGGCTGGAGTGCAATGGCCGGATCTCAGCTCACTGCAAGCTCCGCCTCCCGGGTTTACGCCATTCTCCTGCCTCAGCCTCCCGAGTAGCTGGGACTACAGGCGCCCGCCACCTCGCCCGGCTAATTTTTTTGTATTTTTAGTAGAGACGGGGTTTCATTGTGTTAGCCAGGATGGTCTCGATCTCCTGACCTCGTGATCCGCCCGTCTCGGCCTCCCAAAGTGCTGGGATTACAGGCTTGAGCCACCGCGCCCGGCCGACTTATTTTTCTTATAAAAATTGATTTTTAAACTGAGAAATGCAACTTAAAACTACATTGAAATACCAATTCCCGGCTAACAAACTGACAAAAGCTCCAAAGTTCGAGAACTCGGTCTGCTGGCGAGGCTGTGGGGAAACAGGTGCTCTTGGGCACTGCTGGTGGGAATGCAGACGGGACAACACCCTGGAGGGGAATCTAGCAATATCTGGCTAATTGCATATGAATTCACCCACTTCTAGGCCGCTATCAAGGATACATTCAACAAACTAGGAAATAACATGTGCACAAGGCTCTCCATCGCGGCACTAATGGAAACAGCACGAGTGGAGATGACACGCCCACCAGCAAGGGCCGTGCAAACAGGACAGGTGCGCCTGCAGGAGGCACAGCAGACGGCAGAAGCGCTTCACGAGTGTTGCAGAGCCATCTTTGCCACATATTCAGTGAAACAGCCAAGTGGAGGACAATACGTGTGGTCTACCACTTTATTTAAGAAACAAGTGGGGAACTTGTTTATATAGAATATGTGTATGTCTATACATATACCATATGTAAATGAAGGAATAAAATATGAGTTAAAATAATTACTTGGGGGTGGTCAGGGATGGAGGGATGGAATCTAGACATCTCTCAATACATTCTATTTTGTGGTTTTATCTTTGGAACCACATAAATGTTTTACATAATTATAACATTAAAAAATTAGATTGCTAAAAATTGAAAGCAAAATTAAGAAAACGAACCTAATGGTGTATCCAGCTGGTGGTTTAACCACATAGAAGGGAATGATACTGAGTGACTTTTTTTTTTTTTTTTTTTTTGAGACAGAGTCTCACTCTGTCACCCAGGCTGGAGTGCAATGGCATGATTTCAGCTCACTGCAACCTCCACCTCCCAGGTTCAAGCGTTTCTCCTGCCTCAGCCCCTCAAGTAGCTGGGACTACAGGCATGCACTACCACGCCTGCCTAATTTTTTTATTTTTAATAGAGACAGGGTTTCACCATGTTGGCCAGGCTGGTCTTGAACTCCTGACCTCAGGTGATCCACCCTCCTTTGCCTCCCAAAATACTGGGATTACAGGCATGAGCCACTGTGCCCAGCCTCTGAGTGACTTTAAATTAATTTGAGTGAACAACCCGAGAACCAAAGAACTTTTGCTAATGACTAAAATAATTGCAAAGAAATCTTTTACTGTTTTTTTGTTTGTTTTTGTCGTTGTTTGTTTGTTTTTTGAGATGGAGTCTCATTCTATCACCCAGGCTGGAGTGTAGTGGCGCAATCTTGGCTCACTGAAACCTCTGCCTCCTGGGTTCAAGCAATTCTCCTGCCTCAGCCTCCTGAGTAGCTGGGATTAGAGGTGCACTGCCATGCCCGGCTAATTTTTGTATTTTTAGTAGAGACGGGGTTTCACCATGTTGGCCAGGGTGGTCTTGAAATCTTGACCTCAAGTGATCCACCTGACTTGGCCTCCCAAAGTGCTAGGATTACAGGTATGAGCCACCATGCCTGGCCTACAATTTTTTTTAATTAGCCAGATATGGTGGCCCATGCCTGTATTCCCAGCTACTCACGAGGCTGAGGCAAGGTGGATCACTAGAGCCCTGGAGGTCAAAACTGCAGTGAGGCATGATCACACCATAACAATTAACATATCCTTAATCGCTGCTGGATGTGGTGGTGCATGCCTGAAACTCCAGCTACTCAGGAGGCTGAGGCAGGAGGGTCGCTTAGGCCCAGGAGTTTGAGGTTGTAATTGTGCCACAGTCACACCCGTGAGTAGCTACTGCACCCAGCCTGGGTAGCATAGAGAGACTCTGACCCTAAAAAGAATTTTAAAAAAAGAAAACTATGGTCATCGACATCAGAGGACTGTGGTTCCTGAGAGAAGAGACAGTGAACTGGCCCAGCAACCATCCTGGCGTCCCACCCGGGAGTGCCTTTCAGATAGTGGCACAGGAGGGGAACCTGGGCAGAGCAGGGGTCTTGCTAAGTTAGCTAGGCAGGGGTTAGCACTGGGGAAGGATGGCTCACCTCAAATGTGTGGGGTAAAGTTCTTTTTTTTTTTTTTTTTTTTTTTTTGAGGAGTCTCGCTGTGCTCCCAGGCTGGAGTGCAGTGGCATGATCTCGGCTCACTGCAAGCTCCGCCTCCCGGGTTCACGCCATTCTCCCGTCTCAGCCTCCCAAGTAGCTGAGACTACAGGCGCCCGCCACCACGCCCGGCTAGTTTTTTGTATTTTTAGTAGAGACGGGGTTTCACCATGTTAGCCAGGATAGTCTCGATCTCCTGACCTCGTGATCCACCCGCCTCGGCCTCCCAAAGTGCTGGGATTACAGGCTTGAGCCACCGCGCCCGGCCGTGTGGGGTAAAGTTCTAAAGAAGAGGGAGCTACACAGAAAAATCTCCTAAAAACACAGAAAAAGGTTATCATTGTGCTCCCCTGCCTTGTTTTCACTTCTGATCGTTTCTTATGATTCTCCCTTTATATTTGTTTATATTTCTGAGCAATCACACATACACACAATTCCCTGCTTTGTTTACACAAAAGGGAGCACACTACACACACACTCTGCACCGCACCCTGTTCCAATCAACCACATAGGTTGGATATCGCTCCATTTTACATAGAAAGCATGTTCTACCTACCCTTGTTAAGTCATTTAACAACTTAATAAGTGAGCAGCTTTGCTTAGCGCTTGCCCCACTCAAGCCACCTCTGGTTAGCAGCACCCCACCAGGAATGAATCACAGGCTAAGCCAAGAGCTACAGACACAATCTTGGACAAGTTTGATTCCTAAATCTTGGTATCGCCTTCAGTAAAATGAGAATTCCAGTACGCTCCTTCCTCACAGGGCGGGGTGTCATACATGAATTAGATAAGCATGAAAGCATCTGGCAGAGGTGTAAAAGAAGACTAGCATTCCAAGTACCCTGCAACTGCCCTCAGTCTCCGCATTAGACGCCTGTCCTCTTCTTGGCAGGAGCCACTATGACCCTGCCATATGCGCTCTACTAGACTGTAAGACCCTTCTTTGCCAAGAAAACTCACTTGAAAGAAGCTCTTTCCCAGCACTGCTTGTGAGCTATGTGTGAGCACAAGCACGCACCCCAGCAGTCCAACCATCCTTGCATTCTGGGTATGACTGTCCCTTAGAGGAACCAAGGTGGAGTGCGCACCCATGCTGCTGACAAGGAGCCTGCTGAAAAGGGCCACTCCCTCTCCACTATTACAGGGTCTCCAAGCAGCCATCTGCACCCTGCTCTATGACACATGCTATGGGACAAGAGGACAGCACCAGGGGCAGCATGACAAAGTTTAGAGGGGAATGGAAATAAAAAAGGAATAAAGCAAGAGGTGGGTCAACAGCAAGAAACAAGAGAGAGAAAATGTTCTGACTTTGTGTTTACTTTAGTATGCTTCTAGGCAGGGCACAGTGGTTCATGCCTATAATCCTAGTGCTTTGGGAGGCAAGGCAGGAGGATTGCTTGAGGACAGTAGTTTGAGAACAGCCTGGACAACATAGCATGACCCCTATCTCTACAAAACATGGTGGCGCACACCTGTAGTCCCAGCTCTGCAGAAAGCTGAGGTGGTAGGATTGCTTGTTCCCAGCAGTTCAAGGCTGCAGTGAGCTAAGATTACACCACTGCACTCCAGCCTAGGCGACATAGGAAGACTCTGTCTCAAAAAAAAAAAAAAAAAAAATGCTTCTGAACTCAATCATTACTTGAAAATTATGACCAGCTTTGCTTCTTGCCTAAACACAGGGAAATGACCAAATTGTCAGTATTTTATCTTTTTAAAATGAACACATACCACAGAGTTTTTCTTTGTTGTTGTTTCCATTCTCTATTAATTATTAAGTCCACTTTCTGCATCCAACTTTCTGTATCCAAGTCCCTTAGCAAAGTCTACCCGTTAGATGGGAAAGGCTTGCCCACTTACCACGATCATCAAGGAGAATATTCTCAGGCTTTAAGTCTCTACAAGGAAAGAAACAACAACAGAAGGCTCAATGATTCAGAATCTGGCACTGTGATTCCAGAGTACCCAGTGGGAACAACCAGCATGAGCAAGGGCCAGGATGGCAGAAAGCAAAACCACCCTTCATGAGCCATGGAAACTGTCTTTAGCTGTCACATGGCAGGACAAGAATGTTACAAAATTCATCTCAGCAAACAGCTCACATATGATGACAGTATAAAATGAACTGTTTTACATAGTTATACAGATTTGAAGACATTTCAGTGATTAAATATGCAGCCCAGTAGTAAGGAAAGCAACTAGTCCTTAATGAATGTGGCTCAATTTCTCTTAACCATTAACATATTTTTAAGAGTTTCAAAAACTGAAAATTCCCCATATTAGAATGCCTCAAGCTGGGTGTGGTGGCATGTACCTGTAGTCCCAGCTACTCAGGGGGCTGAGGTGGGAATGTCACTTGGGCCATCGGTCATTCATTCAACAAATGCCTGGTAATAGCTACTGATGGTGAGTCCTGTGGACACAGCGGTGGATGGGGCAGCCATGGGCAGCCCCCACTGAGTGCAGGTGGGTGAGGCAAGTGGGTACCAGAGGTTAGAGGAGCCAAAGCTTATATGAGAAAATCCAGCTCATCTTAAGACTGAAGCCAAACACAGCAGCTCAGCCGTAGTCACCTGTGAAGTGTGATTTACTCCAGGAGTAACAAAAGAATCCAATCTCCTATGGGTGTGTTCCATGCTCCAATACCACCAGACTCTTACCTCTAAGCAATGGCAACAAGGCTTCCTCAACTCAGGCGACCACCTCTGTGTCTAGAGGACTCACAGCCAGGGCAGCAATCCACCCCTTGCTCAATGCTCAAGGTGCAGAGGTGTCAGCCCCACTGCCAAGCCTGGTCTCTGATCCTTGAGAGATATTTATCCCATATTGGCTGTGGGATATAGAAGATAAGGAGAAGCCAAAGGTCCATCAGAACAGGGAGAAGTGAGGTCAAGGACTCCCAAGAAGCTCATTGTCTGGCATGACCATCTGAGCAGACAACGTGGGCAGCACCTAGAGGATGTGGGAGAGGGGGCACATCCTCACACCCTCGTGCTATGTGGGCTAACTCTGGACGGATGAGCAGGAGTCTCTCAGAATGACAGGAAGAGGGACTGGGTGGAGAGTGGCACCCACACAGGAACACCTTGTGCAAAGGTGCAGTGAGGTGAGGACACCTGAGCAGCTGAAACTCTCGCATGACAAGGGCAGGAGGTGCCTGTGTGGGAGGAGCAGGACCCAAGGCTGGAGGGCTCCGTGGGGAGCTGCATCACAAAGGCCATGAAGGCCAGGCTTGCAAGGTAACAAGGGAGACACCATCAGGTCCCATATCAGGCCCCCTTCCCTTGGATATCAAAATCCAAGGGTCCTCAAGTCCCTGATATAAAATGATGTAGAATTTCCGTATAACCTACACACATCCTCCCAATTACTTTAAATCACCTCTAGATTACACATGCTACCAGACACAATGTAAATGATATGTAAATTGTTATTATACAATATCATTTAGGGAATAGGGACAAGAAAAAAGTCTACATGCTCAATACAGACACAACCATCCTTTTTTTCTGAATATTTTCTCTTTTTTTCCCCTTTTCACCCTGCTGAGCAGGATGTTTTGAATATTTTCGATTCACAGCTGGTTGAATCTACAACATGGACCCCAGTGGGAGACCGACTATAACTGGTAGATGAACCCACAGAAGGGAGGAAATGAAACTGCCCAGGGAGAGTGACTGAGAAGAGACTCAGAGCCCAGGAACTCCAGCATTTAAGGGATAGGAAGGGGTTTTGTGTTTTCCTAAAACTAAATACATTGATTACACTAAACTATTAAGTTTAATTTTCTTTACTAAATTCTAAGATGCAAAAAAAACCACTACTACTTCAAGACATTAAATCGATATGTTATATGGCAGGACATAATACATCCTTATCAGAACTATCAAAATACCTAAGAACCTTGGAAACAGGCTCTTCTTATGTTTACATGAGTAGCACTACCTTTATTTGATCAACCTAACAAGTAAAAAACAAACTTCTGCTTCAAAAAGACAATTTATTAGAAATGTAAGCTGGGCACGGTGGCTCACGCCTGTAATCCCAGCACTTTGGGAGACTGAGGCCCGCGGATCGCCTGAGGTCAGGAGATCGAGACCAGCCTGGCCAACATGGTGAGACCCCATCTCTAGTAAAAATACAAAAAATTAGCTGGGCATGGTGGTGGGTGCCATAGTCCCAGCTACTCAGGAGTCTGAGGCAGGAGAATCGCTTGAACTGCAGTGAGCCGAGATTGCGCCATTGCACTCCAGCCTAGATGACAGAGTGAGACTCCATCTCAAAAAACAAAACAAAAAAACACCCAGGGCCCTCTGACTGGCCATATTCCCAATAGTGTAAGTGACCACCCCTATAAATCACCACTGAGGGGCTCCCAGCTACTCTCCTGCTCAGCCTGGGAGCAGCCAGTGTGAGCCAGGGAAGCCTACAGCTGGGAGAAACTGGCTCCAAGACTTGCAGGCTCCATTAGGTAGCACCGTTCTTACCTGTATACAATTCTTTCCCTCTGTAAATCTTCCAAGCCGCAACACAGCTCTGCAGCATAGAAAACAGCTCTCTGCTCATCAAAGCCGGGATTACCCAGGTTGTAAATGTGAAACTTCAAATCCCCTCCATTCATAATGGTGAGCACCAAGCACAAGGCATCTTTGGTTTCGTAAGCGTAGGCTAAACTAACCTAAAGATAGCAACATCATAAAGACAGAACACGAACTTGCTCTTTCTTTTTTTTTTTTTTTTTTTTTTTTTTTTGAGACGGAGTCTCGCTCTGTCGCCCAGGCTGGAGTGCAGTGGCCGGATCTCAGCTCACTGCAAGCTCCGCCTCCCGGGTTCGGGCCATTCTCCTGTCTCAGCCTCCTGAGTAGCTGGGACTACAGGCGCCCGCCACCTCGCCCGGCTAGTTTTTTGTATTTTTTAGTAGAGACGGGGTTTCACCGTGTTAGCCAGGATGGTCTCGATCTCCTGACCTAGTGATCCGCCCGTCTCGGCCTCCCAAAGTGCTGGGATTACAGGCTTGAGCCACCGCGCCCGGCCACGAACTTGCTCTTTCACTGGTGATTTCCTCTATTTGCTAATATGCAAACAATCCATGTTAGGTTTATAATCAGAACATGCGAATACTATTATGTTTCAGAGAAATGTACAGGACACATCACGTGCCTCTTGGACCTTGGCATACTGAAGATTTTACCGCAGCTGTGTCGCCAAAGAGAGAACTTCCTAAAGCTAAGCAAAGAAGTGGCAAAACTTCACCAAGACACTTGGGCTTATGACTCCTCTGTGTTTTGCTCTCATCACTTGAGCCCTGACAGTCTGTACTTCCCGGGCAATCACGTTCAGCACACAGGCTATGCCCCACCAGCAGCGCAAGGGAGGTCTCACTGCACCACCTCTTTCCCACATTTTGTGTTGTCAACCTTTTTAGTTTGAATCCTGCTGGTGGAGTAGTCTCCTACTGTGGTCTTAAGTTGCATTTCTGTATATATGAAAATATAGGGGACATTTTCATGTAATTAATAGCCATTTGGATCCTCTTTTGTGAAATGCCTAGTCTATTTTTTTCCCCCATTTTTCTATTGGTTTGTATGTCAATTCACACACACACACACACACTCACACACACGCACACACACACCCTGCTGGGATTTTGATTGGGGCTGCATTCAATTCATTTAATCTATAGATCAATTAGGGGAAACCAGCATCTTTACAGCATTGGGTCTTCCAATCTGGGAACGTGGTCTCCCCCCATTTATTTAGACCTTCTTTATTTTTTTGAGACAGAGTCTTGCTCTGTCGCTCAGGCTGGAGTGCAGTGGTGCCATCTCGGCTCACTGCAACCTCTGTCTCCCAGGTTTCAAGCAATTCTCCTGCCTCAGCCTCCTGAGTAGCTGGGATTACAGGCACCCACCACCACGCCTGGCTAATTTTTGCATTTATAGTAGAGATGCGGTTTCACCATGTTGGCCAGGCTGATCTCAAACTCCTGACCTCAAGCGATCCACCTGCCTCGGCCTCCCAAAGTGCTGGGATCACAGGCGTGAACCACAGCACCCAGCCTCCTTCTTTAATTTCTTATAATAACATTTTACAGTTCTCACTGTAGAAGTCTTGAACATTTTTGTCAGTTCTTTGCCTAGAACTGTTTTTTAAGATCAAGGTCTTGCTATGTTGCCCAGGCTAGACTCAAACTCCTGAGCTCAAGTGATCCTCACATCTCAGTCACCCAAGAAGCTGGGACTACAGGTGCACACCACCCGCCAGGCCTTTTCTTAGATTCTGATGTTTCTTGAGGCCATTGTAAATGGTATCAGTAACATTTCCATTTTCTAATTGTTAGGGGCTGATTCATATTTAATCACTTGGTTAAATCCTTAATAGGTTATCTAAAAATCCAGGAAGGTCTCCACGTACAACGATGTTGTTTGAAAATAATGAGTTTTGGCCGGGCACAGTGGTTCACACCTATAATCCCCACACTTTGGGAGGCCTAGGTGGGAGGATCAGTTGATCCTAGGAGTTCCAGACCAGCCTGGGCAATATAGTGAGACCCCCATCTCTATCTAAAAATAAATAAATAAATAAAAATTTAAAAAAAGAAAAAGAAAATGATGAGGGTTTTTTTCCAACCTTTTTTCTTCTTTTCTCTAACCTTAATCCCTTTCACTTTTTCCTTTACCTTACTGCACTGGCCAGAATTTCCAATATCATGTTGAATTGAAATGGTCAGCAGGTATCTAGCCTTATTCCAGATCTCATGGGGAAAAGCTTTTAATATTTTCATATTAAGTACGATTGTGCCAGAGATTTTCTGAAGGAAGTTCCTTTCTGTGCCTGGTTTGCTTCGGGTTTTTAAGCCTGCCTGGGCGTTAGCTCCCATCCAAAGCTCTTCCTGCAGCTATTGAGATGACCATACGGTTCTTCCCTTGATTCTGGTAATATGATAAATTACATTATTCGATTTTCATTCTTGGAATAAATCCAACTTGGTCACAATGTGTTAAAACAGTAAGAGAGGTGGAGGAGAGGAGGCCCCAGCGGGCATGCAATAGAACACAGATTAAACCACAAGGAATTATCAGTGGTCCTTGAATTAGTAAGGATCCCTTACTTCCTCTCCTCTTGTGAATATTCATTCAACATCTGCTCAATATATATTAAAATAATATTGAGAATCTTTTACCACGCCAGCCTTGTTGTAGGCAGCGGGAACGCAGTGGTGAGCATGGCCCTGAGGAGCTCTGTCCTAATATCGTGGTGGAGGAGGCCTGGGCAGTCACAGATGACAGAAGAACCAATGCAAAGAAACCATCCGACAGAGTGACGGGTGACTCGCAGACTGCCTATGGGGAGTGAGACCAAGGGCGACAGGGAAAGGCAGCGATGCTCCATGCAGAGCACGGTCAGGCGCCCGGCCTCATGTGGCAGAGGCGGCAGGAGCTAGGTCCCTCAGTGCCTGAAAGGCCAGAGTTGAGTCTCATTTTATTCTCAGAGTGACAGGTGGCCACTGGAGTTTTTAATCTGGAAAGTAGATGACTGATTTAACTTTTCCACAGACTGCCTTGCACTGCTCCGTAGAGAACAGACTGTGGGGGGCGAGGGTGCAGGCAGGGGCAGGGGGCTCCAGGGAGAGGCGTTACTGCCATGGGTCAGGGCTCAGCAGGGATGAACGTGCCGCTGTAAGCAGGGAGAAAACACCAATACAGAAGCAGAAAAATGCCTCTAGGTTCCTTGGGAGAGGCCGACAATACAGAAATCAAAGCATTTAAGCAAAAGAAACTGTAACAACTGCATCTGTTCTTTTCATAAAGCTGGACTGTGGATTTCTATGTTCCAAAGTAGTTACACAGGGATTTTTTTTTTTTTTTTTTTTTTTTTTTTGCTTTGTTTTGTTTTTGAGATGGGATCTCACTCTGTCACCAGGATGGAGTGCAGTGGGCAATAATGGCTCACTGCAGCCCGGACCACCTGGGTTCAAGCGATCCTCCCACCACGGCCTTCTGAGTAGCTGGGACTACAGTCACACACCACCATGCCTGGCTAATTTTTTTTTTTTTTTTTTTTGGAGATGGAGTCTCACTCTGTCACCCAGGCTGGAGTACAATGGCGCGATCTGGGCTCACTGCAACCTCTGCCTTCTGAGTTCAAGCAATTCTCCTGTCTCAGCCTCCCGAGTAGCTGGGATTACAGGCACCCACCACCACACCCAGCTAATTTTTGTATTTTATTACAGACAGGGTTTCACCATGTTGGCCAGGCTGGTCTCAAACTCCTGACCTCAGGTGATCTGCAGGCCTCGGCCTCCCAAAGGGCTGGGATTACAGGGCATGAGCCACAGTGCCTGGCCTTTTTGGAAAAAAATTTTTTTGTAGAGGCCAGGCTCGGTGGCTCACGCCTGTAATCCCCAGCATTTTGGGAGGCCAAGGCGGGCGGATCACAAGGTCAGGAGTTTGAGACCAACCTGGCTAACAAAGTGAAACCCAGTCTCTACTAATAATACAAAAAATTAGCTGGGTGTAGTGGTGGGCGCCTGTAATCCCAGCTACTTGGGAGACTGAGGCAGGAGAATCACTTGAATCCGGGAACTGGATGTTGCAGTGAGCCAAGATCGCGCCACTGCACTCCAGCCCGGGAGACAGTGCGAGACTCTGTCTCAAAAAAAAAAAAAATTGTAGAGATGGGGGTCTCCCTATGTTGCCCAGGCTGGTTTCAAACTCGTGGGTTCAAGTGATCCTCCTACTTTGGCCTCCCAAAGTGCTGAAATGACAGGCATGAGCCACCAAGCCCAGCCAAAAAATATGTTTAAAGCAACTCCCAGAGAAGCCCACTGTATTAAAGATTTTCATGTAATTGCAGGTGAGAGTGACATATCATATACACACTGTGCTATTAAATTCAGGTGCTGGCTGTGAAGGTACACTGTTTGGGAACATCTGTCCCCCTGCACAAAGCAGCTGACCTCAGGGCTAAGAAATAAACGGCTTGGAGGAAATAGCTCTAACATGACAAATCATTTTATAAATTCTCATTCACACTCTCCCTTCAACCAGTCTTCATACTTCAGTAGCTGCTACAGGACATACATAACTAGGTAGACAGAAACTGGGTTTGGAGATGAGAACCACACTATACCATGCACACTGTAAAGCCTGGAACTGCTTCCCTGAACTCATACCAGTCCACCCAATGTTCTGTCCTCCCCAGAAAGGTGGGAAGGTGGGATCTGGGCTTCATACAATTGGGATATACTAGTTGAGGGCCTAGCAGTAAACTTCCCAGAAAAAGGAAAAGACAGAAAACAGATTGAGGCCAGAGGGAGGAGGCCCACATGAGAAGAGGGGCTAGAGATAGTATTCTCAGCCAGAGGTGGTGGCTCACGCCTGTAATCCCAACACTTTGGGAAGCTGAGGCAGGTGGATCACTTGAGTCCAGGAGTTCAAGACCAGCCTGAGCAACATAAGGAGATCTCATCTCTCCCTCTCTCTTTTTTTTTTTTTTTTGAGTCTTGCTCTGTTGCCCAGGCTGGAGTGCAGTGGTGCAATCTCAGCTCACTGCAAGCTCCGCCTCCCAGGTTCAAGCGATTCTCCTGCCTCAGCATCCCGAGTAGCTGGGACTACAAGCACGCGCCACCAGGCCCAGCTAATTCTTTTCGTATTTTTAGTAGAGACGGGATTTTACCACGTTGGTCAGGCTGGTCTCAAACTCCTGACCTCAGGTGATCCACTCTCCTCGGCCTCCCTAAGTAGTGGGATTACAGGTGTGAGCCACCATGCCTGGCCAGAGATCTCATCTCTAAAAATAAGAATAAAAATTAAAAAATTAAAACCTAGCTGGGCATGGTGGAGTGTGCCTGTGCTCCCAGCTGCTTGGGAGGCTGAGGTAGGAGGATCACTTGGGCCTGGGAGGTCAAGGCTGCAGTGACCCAAGATCGTGCCATTGCACTCCAGCCTGGACCACAGAGCGAGACCTTGTGTCAAAAAAAAAAAAAAAAAAGAGACAGAGAAGGTCTCCTCAAGCACAGCCAAGTCAGTGTCCCGGGGGCCAGAGAAACTTGACTGGAGACTGACAGCAAACAGAGATAAGCTCTGGCTGGCTGTGATAAGGGAAATTCACCAAGAAACACAAGGTAACTAACGGACCTGGACAAGCTCTGCAAGCTGGCAGGTGTCAAGAGGGACAGAATGGGAGGTGGGAGACTACAGATTTATAACAAACCAGAAGTTAGAAGCAGTATCACTACTTTCATGTTTTCTAAGGTTTGAATAAGAAAGAAGGAGCTGTTACTAAAAACAAAACTGTTACTAAAAGGAGCAAAACCCCACATAAACTCAGAAAACAAGAAATGACTTCCACAGCTTCAATGAGAGTGAGCTGAGCGGCATGTCGGCTGACATAAGTGCTACGAATCACACAAGGCACAGTGAAGACTAAGAGGAGACACTTACTACGAATCTACTTTGCACTTTCTCCAGAATTCTTTTTTCATTTAGAGCCATAGCTTCACCTTTCCTCTTCTTTATTCTTTTTTTTTGTAGCTTTTTACAGGCATACATTTTTCCTGTGGCTCGCACTTGACAGGCACAAACCTAGTTTAAACAGCAAAGTAAAGGAGGTTTATGTCCACCTGACGTTTCTTAGGCCACACAAAGGAAACCCTTTGCTTGATGAGGCCCTCACTGGCAGAGACCAGCAGCAGCACATGAGGAGACCGTCTCAAAGGTGGGCGTTGTCAGTGTGAGTCGGCTCCTCCTCTCAGTGACGCGCTGCGTTCTATCAACTCTAAGACAGTGTACAAACAGCACTAGTTGGCATAGGTGATCACGGTACTTCTGTTTAATTTTTAAATGTTCCCATATGTCTATTTTACTTTTTGTAAAAGTGCAAAAGTTTTAAAAAGTAAAACTAAAAAGATTCTTTTTTCAGCTGGGCATGGTGGTTCATGCCTATAATCCCGGCACTTTGGGAAGCCAAGGCAGGCAGATCACCTGAGGTCAGGAGTTTGAAACCAGCCTGGCCAACATGGTGAAACCCCGTCTCTACTAAAAATATGGAAAAAAAAAAATTCACCAGCCATGGTGGCGGGTGCCTGTAATCCCAGCTACTCTGGAGGCTGAGGCAGAAGAATCACTAGAACCTGGGAGGCAGAGGATGCAATGAGCCGAGATCGTGCCACTGCACTCCAGCCTGGGTGACAGAGTGAGACTCCATCTCAGGGTTCTCCTGCCTCAGCCTCCGGAGTAGCTGGGATTACAGGTGCCCGCCACCATGTCTGGCTAATTTTTCTTGTATTTTTAGTAGAGACACCATGTTGGCCAGGCTGGTCTTGAACTCCTGACCTCAGGTGATCCGCCCACTTTGGCCTCCCAAAGTGCTGGGATTAACAGGTGTGAACCACTGTGCCTGACCTAAAAAGATCCTTGAATTTTTAATTTAAAAAGTCAAGAGTATAAGGAAATATATTTCATATAATTCACAATTTTCATATCTTTATTCTATTACTTCTTAAAGTAGTATTTATGTATTATTTTAACTTTATGTCATGAAAAATTTCCAACATACAAAAGTGGAAAAAATAGTATCATGAGCCTCAGGTTCTGGTTCCCCTGCCTCTGTGTCATCAACATTAGGCTACTGTTTCTTCCAACTCCCATCCATTGCACACCCCACAGGGGACTGCTTTAAAAGCAAACGTAAGACATGATATAATTTTATCTACCAATAAAACAATTTTGGTGGTAAAAGAAATACAAAGTTAATTGTGGAAAATATTGGAAGTAAGAAGGACAGTGATTAAAAACTCACCTGCAATTCCAAGATAATCACTGTTAATATTTTGTTCTATTTGATTCTAGGCCCACCTTCTTACATGGGTATGCAAGAATACATACCCTGTTCCCCACCACCCCAGCCTTTGATGGCAAAACTGGTCTCATATTGTAAAATAGGTAATATTTCTTAACCTCCTTTTAAAAAATCTTATTGTGTGACTATTTTCCTATCATGAAATGTTTTCCTAAAATGTGACTATGGCAAAATGTATTTAATCATTTTCTTACTATTAAGACTTGGCATAAAAATCCCTTCATCTCTCTTTATCGTTAATTTTTTAAAAATTATTCTAAGTGGAATTGGCAAATCAGAGACAGGGAATGGAAAGCAGACAAGAGTGTCAGGCACTGTGCTAACAGCTGGGGGTGAACACTCACTGGCTTACAGCAGCCTGGCGGGCAGGGCCGATCATTTCCCTGCTAAAGATGAGATCGCCATGGCGGGCCCATGATCACACTGCTGGAAGTGATACGACAGGACCCTGGCCTCAGGTCTGTCCACGTCTGAGTACGTGCTCCTTCCACTACAGTCTGCGGCCTAACACCACGACAGCAGAGATGTCTACTCAATTCCCTTACCATTGTGCTCGCTCAGGACCCTACAAATTAATTTCGGAGGACTTCAAGCATAAGCAAAAGAATTACTGTTGACAAAATAAAACCAACTACGTTTGCTCTCTCAAGACCACTAGAGGAAGTGCTAGCACTTGGAAAAAGCAAATGCACGATGAGAATCTGGATTAAAGGGCACCGAGGCTGTCCCCGCATTAGGGCGAGCAGGGCTCCTTCCGACAGGCATTCAGAGTAGGGGTGGGCTGACTGCTCACTGCCTCTGGGCCTTGACGGAGAGCACACCGCCTCCAGAGCAAGTCTGCTGAAAACTGCCATGCTTGATTCGTGCAGCCGGTCATTCGTTTGGGAACCCAAGTAAATCTGTTAAGAAGTAATCTATACAATCATAATTATACTAAGTCTTTCTTGTCTTCTTTTTTATGTATTTATTTATATTAAATATTTAAATAGAGAGGGGGTCTTGCCATGTTGCCTAGGCTGGTCTGGAACTTCTGGGCTCAAGTGATCCGCCCACCTTGGCCTCCCAAAGTGCTAGGATTACAGGTGTGAGCCACCGCACCCAGCGCCAGGTCTTTCACAATAGCTAAAATTTGCTAACATGTCCCTGTTGAATCCTATCAGGACTGACATGTTTTATAAACTGACATGTGGCTATAATTAGACTTTCATTCCTTTGTAAACACATGACCTACGTTCCAGAAATGTTTCCTCTGCTCTTTCACAAAATCTGAGTCTTTACTTTTGCAGATCATTAGAGGCAGATTAGCAAGACTCGAAGTGAGAAAATGACTCTCCTGTTCTAGGACAAACTCAAACAGAGGGCGGGTTTCTTACAGAAATATCTGTCATGGAGGGACGAGAGCAAGCATTTGACTGGATTAGGCAAAATATTCTTCATGGCCTCTGGAACTGTGGCAGAGGGACAGTACTGTTACTGAAGTCATGACTATGTTGGCCAATTTCTTGTCATGTCAAGCTGCAGGTGCATGACAGATCTCGGTTGCAGTGTGCTGCCTCCTAGGTCAGCTTTCTAATTAACTTCAAGCCAATGCTAGTGGCTTTTGCTTTGAATGTAATATGAGAGCAATAATATCTGAGTCACACCCAGGCAGTGTAACCTGCTTCTGAGTTAAACATACAGTGTTAGTTTGGCAATGGCTTGCCTGGCTCTTAGGGGCTTGTAAGTTCTTGAACTCCATATGATCACTCCAGGTAACTGATAAGGTAATTAACATTCTTTTAAATTCCCCAGACCAGAACTGCTGCTGTTCTCCATCCGCCAACTACAGTGGTCTCCATCTAGGAGACCCATCATATTTAAACAACACCCCAGGCCGGGCACGGTGGCTCACGCCTGTAATCCCAGCACTTTGGGAGGCTGAGGAGGGCGGATCACCTGAGGTCGGGAGTTCAAGACCAGCCTGACCAACATGGAGAAATCCTCCTCTACTAAAAATACAAAAATTAGCCAGGTGTGGGGGCGCATGCCTGTAATCCCAGCGACTCGGGAGGCTGAGGCAGGAGAATCGGCTGAACCCAGGAGGCGGAGGTTGTGGTGAGCCGAGATCACGCCATTGCACTCCAGCCTGGGCAAGAAGAGCAAAACTCCATCTCAAATAAACAAACAGACAGACAAACAAACAAAAAATCCTTCGTGAGTCTGTGAGTCATTTCCTTAGGATTTTCCCAAATTGACACATTTCCTAATACCTTTTGATGTAGGTATGAGGTACATACATGTCCAAACAGAGCAGGGTTACGTAAGTATATTTAATAATTCACTCTGTACTATGTGAATTTGGGGTCAGTCTTAAATTTACGGAAATAGAATCATGGAAATTCCACAATACAGGAGCAGAATCATCTTTCCATCTGGGCAAAGTGACTGAGCTGGGGCATCAAGCATGGAAACCAGCTTCTTCAGAACTATGAGGTAAAAGGTGAAGTCACCAAGAGAAGGGATTCTTCAAAACCTTTTGCTCAAAATTCCATGTGGATTCTCACAGTCGGCTAAGATGATTCCCAAAACGCCCACTAAGGCAACAGTGTACTGGGAGAGTTGATGCGTTACCTGAAGCCGTGTTCTCAGGACCTTGCTGCCCACCCAGCTAGCAGCGCTGCTCGGAACTGGCTCCCATTACTCACCTCTCCAAATCCGCCTTTTCCTAGAACTCTGTAATGCCTAAATGTGTTCTTGGTTACGGGCTGCCTAATCAATGAGAAAAATAAGTTTCAGGTCCACATTGCATTGTTCTTTTAAAACAGAAAAGACTAATCAGCGCTTGTCTTCGCCTCATTTATTGAACCATTCTGCTCAAAGGGGATGCCCAGGACAAAGGGTGTCTGTGCTCAGGGACTGTGGCTCCCTCTAGCAGGACAGCTCTTGACTTGCTCTAAGAGCAATTAATTCATCTTTTTTTTTTTTGAGATGGAGTCTCACTCTGTCGCCAGGGCTGGAGTGCAGTGGCACGATCTCAGCTCACTGCAACCTCCGCCTCCTGGGTTGAAGCAATTTTCCTGCCTCATCCTCCCGAGTAGCTGGGATTACAGGTGCCCGCCACCACACCCAGCTAATTTTTTGTATTTTTAGTAGAGACGGGGTTTCACCATGTTTGCCAGGCTGGTCTCAAACTCCTGACCTTGTGATTTGCCTGCCTCAGCCTCCCAAAGTGCTGGGATTATAGGTGTGAGCCACCACCCAGCCAATTAATCTTAATTAACATTTAAGACACTGAAGCAAAAGGCAGAACAGTCCAATTATCCTTACTAACTAAAGACAGGTCTGAAACCAGCTGACACTAGGAAATATGTATGTTCATAACTGCCGGTGTAGACTTGGGTAGACCCCTCTCAACCTGTTCAGAAAGCAGGTGAGGAAGATGACATATATACATTGTGCCATGCTTTGAAAAAAGAACCTCAAATATGTTTATACCCAATGCCTCAAAAACAGCATGTATAAGCAAGAACTGGAAATTTAATCGATCAATAATAATAGTACTGCCGGGCGCGGTGGCTCAAGCCTGTAATCCCAGCACTTTGGGAGGCCGAGACGGGCGGATCATGAGGTTAGGAGATCGAGACCATCCTGGCTGACACGGTGAAACCCCGTCTCTACTAAAAAATACAAAAAACTAGCCGGGCGAGGTGGCGGGCGCCTGTAGTCCCAGATACTCGGGAGGCTGAGGCAGGAGAATGGCGTGAACCCGGGATGTGGAGCTTGCAGTGAGCCGAGATCTGGCCACTGCACTCCAGCCTGGGCGGCAGAGCGAGACTCCGTCTCAAAAAAAAAATAATAATAATAATAATAATAATAGTACTAATAATAACACTAGTAGCAGCTAACCCTTTTTTTTTTTTTTTTTTTTTTTTGAGACAGAGTCTCGCTCTGTCACCCAGGCTGGAGTGCAGTGGAGCCACCTCAGCTCACCACAAGTTCCACCTCCCGGGTTCAAGCGATTTCTCCTGCCTCAGCCTCCCAAATAGCTGGGAGTACAGGTGCACGCCACCACGCCTGGCTAATTTTTGTAGTTCTAGTAGAGATGGGTTTCACTATTTTGGCCAGGCTGGTCTCGAACTCCTGACCTCAGGTGATCCAGCCGCCTCAGCCTCTCAAAGTGCTAGGATTACAGGCATGAGCCACTGCACCCGGCCTGCAGCTAACACTTTTTAAGTACTTATTTTGTGCACCAAACATTGTGCTATAAGCGTTGTACACACATTTCTCAGGTGATCCTAGCAATGGTGCAAGGAGGCAGATTCTATAATTACCTCTAATTTACAGAACAAGGACCTGCCACTCATACAGGCTAAGCCACTTACCTGAGGCCACATAAACAGTAAGAGGCTGAGCAGGTTTTAACTGCCAGGTGCCACCCACTGCATCCTATTCTATCACCAAAAATCTAAGCTAAGTTTTATTTTCTAGTCACTGAAACAACAGGGATACCTGCCGTTTTAAAAAGAGAGAACAGAGTCTACTAAATTAGAAGAAATTGTACAATACTAATACCTATGAAAATTTCTGTATAAAAATATCATATACAACTCAAAATTTCTAATTGTATTTTGACAGATGGAAAAGTCTATGTCAATCAGTATGTATCGTGAGAAATTAACACTTGTTTTATTGAGGTCTCTTTTCTTTTTTTCTTTTTTAGAGATGGGGTCTTGCTACATTGCCCAGATTGGAGTGCAGTGGTTATTCACAGGAATGATCATCTCATACTATAGCCTTCAAGTCTTGGGCTTAAGCAATCCTCCAGCCTCAGCCTCCTGAGTAGCTGGGGCTACAGGCATGTGCCACTTCAACTGGCTTTTATTTAGTTTAAAATTAGAACATACCTTTCCAGCCATTTCCATTGTAAAAACTGAGAAAAATATGAGCTTTCTTGGTATTCTTCAAATGGTTCCCCTCTTAAGTAGTTATGGGTAACTCTAGAAAAAGATTTAACAAAATTATATACATTTGCTGTATTAAGAAGTAAAAACAAGTATGTTTTAGTGCATTAATAAGCACTGAATATGGGAAAGGCAATCATTACACACAATTCAATAGTTTGAATTTGCAATTATAAAAGTCCACATTAGGTTCTAACGCTGTAAGTGAAAATAGAAGTGAAATAGAATGAATGCAAAGAGCAGTGAAATAGAAGGATGCATTCCCTTCTTGGGAGTGAGGGCGTCAGCTGTTCTGTTGTCAAGCAGCACGCTTCCCATGTGCAAGGCACAGTGGAAAGGTCCCCTGGAGGACAGCACAGAAGTCAAAGCCATGGGCTGCTGCACGTTCTGCTTCAGCCACTCACTGGCTGAGGGACCTGTGCCAACTTACCCAACCTCTATGGCCTCAGTTTCTCTTTCTGTAAAACAGAAATAATAATCATGCCTACTTCATAGGGTTACTGTGAGCAGGTAAACGCATTAATACTTCCAAACATTTACTATTGTTTTGTTATTTTTTGTTGGTGGTTGTTGTTACAGGGTCTCACTCTATTGCCCAGGCCAGAGTGCAATGGCACAATCATGGCTCACTGCGGCCTTGAACTCAAGCAATCCCCCCTCCTCAGCCTCCCAAAGCACTGGCACTACAGGTGTGAGCCACGAAGCCTAGCTTTATTATTGTTGTGTTATTACTATTACATGTCTCTTAGTGCACATGTACAAGAAAGAGTTTAGGGTGTGTACATGCCCAAAAGAGGGATGTGAAGAATAAAAGTGTGGAATGAAAGATTGGCCCTTCCTGGCTTCTGTGACATCCCAGATGAAGACAGGAAGAAATGTGATTCTTACCACAATGTCCCAGGATCAGTATGAGAGAGCACAGACCAAGCTTGTCCTGTCTGCTGTACCAGAGAAGCGATCAAATGGAGCCATGGAGCCAACATCTCTTTTCTTTGTTTTGGTCTGGCTCTGTCACCCAGGCTGGAGGGTAGTGGTGAGGTCACAGTCACTGCAGCCTTGACCTCCCAGGCTCAATTGATCCTCCCACCTCAAGCCTTCTGAATAGCTGGGACTATAGGCATGCACCACTATGCCTGGCTAATTTTTGTATTAGAGACAGGGTTTCACCATGTTGCCTAGGCTGGTCTCAAACTCCTGAGGTCACACAATCTTTCTGCCTTGGCCTCCCAAAGTGCTGGGATTATAGGCATGAGCCATGGTGCCCAGCCACAGACAACATCTTCTTGCAAAACAGTTCAAATCACAAACACTAGAATACCATTAATGTGAATATCCAACAAGAATAAGTAAAAGATGACTTGAAATAGAAAATATTTACATTTACTCTAATCCATTTACTCTAATCCATTTTCAGAGGAGGGGGCTGAGGGACAAAGGGAAGGGTTCTAGTCCAATGCCATACACCTGGCTAGGAGAAAGATGGGATGCATGCCATTTATCTGTGGGATGTAGAATTGGCCACTGAATTCTCACTAAAGGAATAAGTATCTAACCCAGCTCCTCAGTGTGCAGAGTACCCACACCTCAAGAGAAAGCCAGATAGACAGAGAAAGCCTTGTTTTTTATTTTATTTTATTTATTTATTTATTTATTTATTTATTTATTTATTTATTTTTGAGACAGAGTCTCACTGTGTTGCCCAGGCTGGAGTGCATTTATTTATTTATTTATTTATTTATTTATTTATTTATTTTTGAGACAGAGTCCCACTGTGTTGCCCAGGGTGTGATCTCAGCTCACTGCTCCCTCTGCTTCCCAGGTTCAAGTGATTCTCGTGCCTCAGCCTCCTGAGTAGCTGGGATCACAGGCACCCGCCACCATGCCCGGCTAAATTTTGTATTTTTTTTGTAGAGATGGGGCTTCTCTATGTTGACCAGGTTGGTCTTGAACTCCTGGCCTCAAGCGATCTGCCCATCTCGGCCTCCCAACATGCTGGGATTACAGGCATGAGCCACCAAGCCTGGCCTGTTTGTTATTTTCAAGGCAGTCGCATCATTAGAGCATCACGGGTTCCAGCCCCAGCCCCACCATGCTCTGGCTGCACAGGCTTAGGTGTGCCACTCCCCTAGGATACTAGGATACTGGCGCTAAACGATGGGACCCCTTTCAGTGTGCCTCATGTGTACACGGAATTATTACTCTTCATTCACCTCTTTCTAGAGAAAGTAATCATTTTAATGGGTAAAGTACAGTTGACCCTTGGACAATTCGAGTTGAGATGCCAGGAGCCACTTACGCGTGTATTTTCTTCCGTTCCTGCCACCCCTGAGACAGCAGGACCAGCCCCTCCTCTTCCTCCTTCTCCTCAGCCTCCTCAATGTGAAGATGACGAGGATGAAGACCTTTATGATGATCTATTTCTACTTTGTGAACAGGAATTATATTTTCTCTTCCTTATGATTATCTTAATAACACTTTCTTTTTTCCAGCATACTTTATTGTAAAAGTATAGCACATAATACACATAACATATAAAATATGTGTTCATCGCTGTTTATGTTATCGGTAAGGCCTCTGGTCAACAGTAGGCTAGTAATAGTTAAGCTTTGGGGAGAGTCAAAAGTTATACACATATTTTCAACGCGCAGAGGGCTGGGTGGTATCAGCGTCCCTAATGCCCATGTTGCTCAAGGGTCAACTACACTCCAAGAACTTGTTTTATGCAGAGAAACCTCCTGTAAGCTGTCTGTCTCGGGGTTAGTCACAGACAATATATGCAGGGCTCGGCATGAACCACTTACCTAGTACATTCCTCAAAGACTTTTTTGGAAGGGTTCTCCTCCTTCAGTCCCAATCTACATTCTCTCACAACATCTGGAGGTATTTCTGGTAAAGGGGCTGCCAACTTAATATAGTATAAACCAAATACATAACCATTAGTGATTTCATAACTTACTAGTAAACAGAACCTAATGCCTATTGTAAAAATATGAAACACAAAGTGTATACAATGTAAGTCAAAGTGCCACCTGCCCCTCCACGCTAGGCCCACTCTCCAGTGTTCTGCTATTGTCTGCCTCTTCAGATCTTCTCTGATGCACATCAAAACACACACAGGACAGAGGGCCTGACACGATGGCTCGCACCTGTAATCCCAGCACTTGGGGAGGCCAAGGTGGGTGGATGGATCACCCGAAGTCAGGAGTTTGAGACCAGCCTGGCCAATATGGTGAATCTCCATCTCTAGTAAAAGTACGAAGTATTAGCCAGGCGTGGTGGCAGACGCCTGTAATCCCAGCTACTCAGGAGGCTAAGGCAGGAGAATGCTTGAACCTGGGAGGCGGAGGTTGCAGTGAGCTGAGATCGTGCCACTGCACTCCAGCCTGGGCAACAAGAGCAAAACTCCATCTCCGAATAAAACAAAACAAAACACACACACACACAGAATGGAAAGCAGGGTCTTAAAGAGGTATCTGCACACCCACGTTCATTGCAGCATAATTCATCGTAGCCCAAAGTGGAAACAACGCAGGTGCCTGTGGATGAATGGATAAATAACATGTAGTATATACGTAGAGCAGAATATTATTCAGCCTTTTAAAAAAAGGACCTCCTGGGCTCATGCAATCCTCCCACCTCCACCTTCCAAGTAGCTGGGACTACTGGCGCATGCCACCACACCTGGCTAATTTTTTTTTTTTTTTTTTTTTGAGACAGAGTCTTGCTCTGTCACCCAGGCTGGAGTGCAGTGGCCGGATCTCAGCTCACTGCAAGCTCCGCCTCCCCGATTTACGCCATTCTCCTGCCTCAGCCTCCAGAGTAGCTGGGACTACAGGCGCCCGCCACCTCGCCTGGCTAGTTTTTTTTTTTTTTTTTTTTTTTTTTTTTGTATTTTTTAGTAGAGACGGGGTTTCACCGTATTAGCCAGGATGGTCTCGATCTCCTGACCTCATGATCCGCCCGTCTCGGCCTCCCAAAGTGCTGGGATTACAGGCTTGAGCCACTGCGCCCGGCATGGCTAATTTTTTTGAGATGGAGTCTTGTTCTGTGACCCAGGCTGGAGTGCAGTGGCACAATCTTGGCTCACTGCAAGCTCCGCCTCCCGGGTTCAAGCGATTCTCCTGCCTCAGCCTCCTGAGCAGCTGGGATTACAGGTGCCCGCCACCACGCCTGGTTAATTTTGAACTGCTGATCTCAAGTGCTCCTACGGAAGGCCTTAGCCTTCCAAAGTGCTGGGATTACAGGTGTGAGCCACTGTGCCCAGCTGTACCTGGCTAATGTTTGTATTTTTTGGACAGCCATGTGGCCTAGGCTGGTCTCGAACTCCTGAGCTTAATCGATCTGCCCACCTCGGCCTACAAAAGTGCTAGGATTACAGGCATGTGCCACCGTGCCCAACCTGGGTCCAGGGTTTAAAGTATGTGCTGACGTTTACAGAGCTACTCCATTTTCTTGAGTGACTGCACAGTCTTCTGGTGTATGAGTTTATCTGTCCCCAGTTACATCCTAGTTGCCAATTTTCCCACACAAACAGCACCACCATGAATGTCTCTATACACGTGTATTTTTCTATAGGATAGATTCCTAAAAACAGAATTACCAGCTCAAAAAGATGCAAGCATTTTAAACATTCATATTTATTGTGAAACTGCCTTCCAAAACGGCTCCACCACTCTACATTCCCACTCACAGTGTTCCACGTGCCCAGGCCCCACTCTCTTTAACCCTCATCCAGAGAATTCTGGAAAAAGGAAACACATGACAAAACCACTGTCCAGATTCAGTGAAAAAATACCCACGTCATGCTCAATTGTGTGCTTGTAACCGAAACAAGAAATGCATTCTAGACTGACTTCTGACTGTGATAGGGCCAAGCGACCAGAGGAAATATGTGTTTATAAATCAGTTATTTCCTAACATAAGTTGAAAGATAGTAAACAATGAGAAAACTCACGTTTAAAAAAATCAACAATGTTATCACAATTAATCATGATTAGTAGCTGCCATTTAAACTATCTGATACATTTGAGGCATTTAAATATCTATGGTCTCGGGCGGGCGTGGTGGCTCATGCCTGTAATCCCACTACTTTGGGAGGCCGAGGAGGGTGGATCACCTGAGGTCAGGAGTTCGAGACCAGCCTGACCGACATGATGAACGCTGTCTCTACTAAAAATACAAAAATTAGCTGGGTGTGGTGGCAGGTGCCTGTAATCTCAGCTACTCAGGAGGCTGAGGCAGGGGAATCACTTGAACCCAGGAGGCAGAGGTTGCAGTGAGCCAAGATCACGCCACTGCACTCCAGCCTGGGCAACAAGAATAAAACTCCATCTCAAAAAATATATACACACACACACAGATATACACACACACACACACACATATCGTCTCATTTAGCCCCACAACAACCCACTGATGGATGAGGAGAGACTTGGAAAGTCCCTTTCCAGTGTGCCCACATCACCAAGGGGAGAGCCGAGACTGAACACACACACCCTGCTGGACTCTCCGGTCCTTTCTTTCTATGCAGCAAGGCTGTCATGAGAATAAGATGGGTCCGTTCATTTTCCTATTTAAGAAAAGAAGTTTGGGCCAGGCACTGTGGCTCACGCCTGTAATCCCAGTACTTTGGGAGACTGAGGCTGGCAGATCACGAGGTCAAGAGATCAAGACCATCCTGGTCAACGTGGGGAAATCCCATCTCTACTAAGAATACAAAAAAAAAAAATTAGCTGGGCATGATGGCACATGCCTGTAAGTCCCAGCTACTCAGGAGGCTGAGGCAGGAGTATCACTTGAACCCAAGAGGCAAAGGTTTGCAGTGAGCCAAGATCGTGCCACCGCACTCCAGCCTCATGACAGAGTAAGACTCTGTCTCAAAAAAAAAAAAAAAAAAAAAAAAAAAAGCAAAGAAAAAAGAAAGAAAAGAAGTTTGTTCATTCACTCATTTGCCCCACAAATCTGCATTGTTCCAGGCACTGGACACAGCAGAAAACAAGATAAAATGTTCTCTGAAGACAAAGACAATAAATATTTTAACAGTCTTATTTCCCCTCCAAAGGTCTCAATTTTTCTGAAACTAAATAGCAGGTTGATTCCATTAAGACCATTTAATGATTAACACCAAATAGTGTTCCCATTTTCAATATCATAGAAAAGTTTTATATTAATAGTTATTTATTCCCACACAAAGGAAAAGCAGTGCTTCTAATATCCACGAGAGAGAGGGAGGTAAGCTAAGGTGACCTGAAGTATGGCAAGGTGAGGTATAGAACTACCAGCCTGATGCAGAACTGACACTTCTGGGGCTTTACATTAAGGAACATTCATTGTTTTTCAGAATAAGTAGTTACCAGGGCAAATCTACCAAATGACTCAGTGCCTTGCTTTTTAAAATTTTAGGCAGAGGAAATTCTGATGGGAAAGACCACTGGTGGAGAGGGAAAGGAGGGTGCATTTGGCAGAAATATGCTTGTTTTTCTGTGTTGAAAATTACATTTACTTTCCTATTTTAAAAAATTGGGCTGGGCACGGTGGCCCACGCCTGTAATCCCAGCACTTTGGGAGGCCGAGGTGGGCAGATCATGAGGTCAGGAGATCGAGACCATCCTGGCTAACACGGTGAAACCCCGCCTCTACTAAAAATACAAAAAAAAATTAGCTGGGCATGGTGGCGGGCACCTGTAGTCCCAGCTACTCGGGAGGCTGAGGCAGGAGAATGGCGTGAACCCAGGAGGCGGGGCTTGCAGTGAGCCGAGATCACGCCACTGCACTCCAGCCTGGGCAACAGAGTCAGACATGTCTCCAAAAAAAAAAAGAAAAAAAAATTGGGTCATCTTTTTATGGTTGCGTTGTAAGAGTTATTTATATATTCTGGATCCTAGACCCTTACCAGTATTTGATTTACAAATACTTTTCCCCATTCTGTGGGTTTTCACTTCTTGATAGTGTTCTTTGAAGCACAAAGTTTTAAATTTTGATGAAGTTCAGTTTATCTATTTTTTCTTTTGATGCTTGTGCTTTAGGCGTCATCTCTAAGAAGTCTCTGCCTAATTTCAAGGTATTGAAGACTTACACCTACACTTTCCTCTAAGAGTTGTATGGTTTTAGCTCCTGTATTTAGGTCTTTGATGGATTTGGCATTAATGTTTTGCTTATGGAATGAAGTAGGGGTTCAGTGTCACTCTCTGCACGTGGCTATCCAGTTGTTCCAGTATCATCTGTTGAAAAGACTCTTCTTTCTCCCAGCTGAACTGTCTTGGCATCCTTGTGATAAGGCAATTAATGATTGTTAATGTGTTATGGTTTGAATGTGTGCCCCCAAGTTCGTGTGTTGGTAGCTTAGTTCCTGATGCAACAGTGTTGAGAGGTAGGACCTTTACAAAGGTGGTAAGATCATGAGGACTCTGCCCCTCATAAATGGAGTCACACTGCTGTCTCAGGATTGGTTTTATTGTTGCGACATTGTGGCAGGTTCCTGATAAAAAGCTAAGCTCAACCCCTTCCCCACCCCCACCCCCTCTCTCTCAGGTGTGAGCGCGCCCTCCTATTCTTCTGCATGGATGATGCAGCGAAAGACTCTTGCTAGATTGGACTCCTTAACCTTGGACTTCCGGCTTTCAGAACTGTGAGCAATAAATCTCTGTTCTTTATAAATTACCCAATCTCAGGTATTTTGTTAGAGCAGCACAAAATGGACTAAGACAAAATGCAGGAATTTATGTCTGCACTCTCAATTCCATACCATTGACTGCTATCTGTCTATCATCATGCCAGGACCATACTGTCTTGATTACTGTAGCTTTGTAGTAAGTTTTGAAATTGAGGAGTGTGAGTCCTCCAATTACACTCTTTTTAAAGAATGTTATAACTATTCCAGGTCCCTTGACTATCTATATGAAGTCTAAGATTAGCTTACTTGTCAATTTCTGCAAAAAAAAAAAAAAAAAAAAAAAAAGTAGTTAGAATTGTGATAGGGATTATATTGAATCTATAGATCAATTTGGGGGGTACTGCCATCTTAACAATATTGTCTTCTGATCCATGAACACGAGATGTCTTTCCATTCCTTGAAGTCTTCTTTAACTTTTTTCAGTGCTTTCTAGCTTTCAGAGTATAAGTATTACATTTATGTTGTTACATTCATTCTTAAGTATTTTATTCTTTTTTGATGCTATACAAAGGGAATTGCTTCCTTAATTTCTTTTTTTTTATGGATTTTAATTGCTAGTATAGAGGCATACAATTGAATTTTGTATAGTGATTTAGTATCTTGCAGCCTTACCAGACTCACTTATTAGCTCCAGCAGTCTTTTTCTTTACGTGTGTGTGAATTCCTTATAATTTTCTATATTCATGATTATGTCATCTGCAAATAGAGTTTTACTTCTTCCTTTACAACTAAATACCTTTTATTTCTTTTCTTTTTTTTTTCTTTTCTTTTCTTTCTTTTTTTTTTTTTTTTTTTTTTTTGAGACAGAGTCTTGCTCTGTCGCCCAGGCAGGAGTGCTATGGCGTGACCTTGGCTCACTGCAACCTCCTCCTCTGGGGTTCAAGCAATTTTCCTGCCTCAGCCTCCCAGGCAGCTGGGATTACAGGCACCCACCACCATGACCAGCTAATTTTTGTATTTTTAGTAAAGACGAGGTTTCACCATGTTGGCCAGGCTGGTCTCAAACCCCTGACCTCAGGTGATCCACCCGCCTTGGCCTCCCAAAGTGCTGGGATCACAGGCATGAGCCACCGTGCTCGGCCCATACCTTTTATTTCTTTTTCTTGCCTAATTGCCCTGTCTAGAACCTCCAGTACAATGGAACTTACAGTTGACCCCCCAGGTGAACAGAAGTGATGAGGGTGGACAATCTTTTCTTGTTCCTAATCTTGAAGGAAAGCATCTAGTCTTTTCACTTTTTTTTTTTTTTTTTTTTTTTTTTTTTGAGATGTAGTCTCGCTCTGTTACCCAGGCTAGAGTGCAGTGGTACAATCTCGGTTCACTGCAATGTCTGCCTCCTGGGTTCAAGCGATTCTCCTGCCTTAGCTTCCTGAGTAGCTGGGACTACAGGCATGCACCACCATGGCTGTCTAATTTTTGTATTTTCAGTAGAGTTGGGGTTTCACCATGCTGGCCAGGCTGGTCTCAAACTCCTGACCTCGTGATCTGCCCACCTCGGCCTCCCAAAGTGCTGGGATTACAGGCGTGAGCCACCACGCCCGGCCTAGTCTTTCACATTTAACTATGATGTTAGCTGTGGGTATTTCATAGATATCATTTATCAGGCTGAGCAGCCCATAAACATCTCTCTATTATCAAGTGCTATCATCTGAACATTTGTCCCTCCCCCTCAAAGCTCATGTTGACGTTTAATTGTTATTGTGACCATTAAAAGGCATTTAAGAGGTTCCACTTTCATGTACTAATTTCACTCCTAGTTTGCTCAGTGCTTTTATTAGGAAGGAGTGTGGATTTTATCAAATGCTTTTTCTTTTTCTAGTAAGATGATCATGTGGTTTTGAAATCTTTTATTCTATTAATATGGTGTATTATACTAATTGATTTTCAGATATTAAACCAAATATGTATCCCTAGGGAAAAGCCCACTTGGTTTTGGTTATGATTCTTTTAAACTGTAAATTCAAATTTGGCTGAATTTTAATATTTGAGAATCCTGAGAGGAAAACTAAGAAAAACTAACAATGTCTGAGTGACTGGATAAAGAAATGCAAGAATGCACACATGGTCTTGCTTTACTTTCAGGTACTTTGAATATTATGGGTTGTTGAAATTTGAGTAAGTGACCTCAAAGAGTTCCCTTTCTTGAACTCCTAGCATCAAGAGATCCTCCTGTCTTGGCCTCCCAAAGTACTGGGATTACAGGCATGAGCCACCACACCTAGCCTAAGGGTTTCCTTTTTAGTATGTAAAAGAAAAAGAAGTTTATTGTTGTTTATTTGGTTTTTTTGGGGTTTTTTTGTTTTGTTTTGTTTTTTTGAGACGGAGTCTCACTTTGTCACCCAGGCTGGAGTGCAGTGGCACGATCTCGGCTCACTGCAAGCTCTGCCTCCCAAGTTCACGCCATTCTCCTGCCTCAGCCTCCTGAGTAGCTGGGACTACAGATGCCCACCACCACGCCCGGCTAATTTTTTGCATTTTTTTTAGTAGAAACGGAGTTTCACCGTGTTGGCCAGGATGGTCTCAATCTGACCTCGTGATCCGCCCATCTCGGCCTCCCAAAGTGCTGGGATTATAGGCGTGAGCCACTGCACCCGGCCTATTGTTGCTGTTTTTAAATAAAAGACAAGAAAAGGAAAAACTACAATAATGATGTGAATCATTGCTTTTCATTTGTTTGTTTTTTGTTTCAGTAAAGCACAAGAGCAGGGCCATCAGGTGGGAAGAGGAAGAATGTGGCAGTTTCCCCAGTTGATGGTAAGAAAAGGAAAAACAAAAAGCTTTCCAGCTATACCATCTTCAGGCAGCCCATAAACATCTCTCTATTACCAAGTGCTATTGTCTGGAGTTTGTCCATCCACCCTAAAGCTCATGATGACATTTAATTGCCATTGTGACAGTACTGGGAGGTAGGACCATTAAGAGGCAATTAAGAGGTTCCACCTTCACAAAGGGACTAATGCCCTTATCTTGTTATCTCTGGAGTAGGTTCGCCCTCTCTTGTGTGCACATGCTCAGACATTTGTGCAAGCAATCTCTCTCTCTGCCCTTCCACCATGTGATGACGCAGCAAGAAGGCCCTTGCCAGATGCCGGCACTAAGAAGGAAAAAAAAAAAAGCTTTTTATCTGAGGAATATGAGCCCCTTCAAATTATCAGGCCCAGAGCAGTCATGACTCACTCCCCCTTGAGCTAAACAATTACTTCTTGAAGGCACTTACTAGTGGTCTCTAGACTGATGCCAAGTATCCATAAATGCCATATACTGGACACTGTAACTCATACTCTCATTCTGTAGTTCAACAATGTATAGCCAATCACTGATCATTGCTTTCTCTTAAACCAGTGAGAATTCGGATCCAACAACTTCCTATCAGCTCACTCCTTGTTCCCTTTGCCTTTCAAAACCTGCTGGTAACCAAGGCCAATGGAGCCTTCCCAAGGCAACTTGGAAGTGTGTCCCACACAACTGTCTTTAGTTTGGCTCAAGTAAATGCTTTATTTATTTATTTATTTATTTATTTATTTATTTTTGAGAAGGAGTTTCACTTTATTGCCCAGTTTGGAGTGCAGTGGCGTAATTTTGGCTCACTGCAACCTCCACCTCCCAGGTTCAAGCTATTGTCCCACCTCAGCCTCCCAAGTAGCTGGGATTATAAGCATGCACCACCACACCCAGCTTATTTTTGTATTTTTTTTTTTTTTAGTAGAAACGAGGTTTCACCATGTTGGCCAGGCTGGTCTCCAACTCCTGTCTTCAGGTGATCTGCCCACCTTGGCCTCCCAAAGTGTTGGGATTACAGGCATGAGCCACAGCACCTGGCCCAAGTAAACTCTTTAAATTACATTTTGTGTCTCAGCTTCTTCCTTTTAGGCCAACAGCACCTTGAACTGTGCATCCTAGCCTCTAAAACTGTGAGCCAAGAAATTTCTTTTTATTATAAATTGCCCAGTCTCCATGCATGCATATGTTCATTGCAACACTATTCATAATGGCAAAGACATGGAATCAACATAAATGCCCATCAATGATAAACTGGATAAAGAAAATGGGGTACATATACACCATGGAATACTATGCAGCCATAAAAAAGGAGAATGATCATGTTCTTTGCAAGAACATGGATGGGGCTGGAGGCCATTATCCTTAGCAAACTAACACAGGAACAGAAAACCAAATACTACATGTTCTCACTTATAAGTGGGAGCTACATGATGAGGACACATGGACACATAGAGGGTAATAACACATGATGGGGCCTATTGGAGGATGGAGGATGGGGGGAAGGAGCAGATCAAGAAAAATAACTAATGGGTACTAGGCTTAACACCTAGGTGATGAAATAACCTGTACAACAAACCCATGATGCAAGTTTACCTATATAACAAACCGGCACATGTACCCCTGAACTTAAAATAGAAGTTAAAATAAACAATTAATTAATTACCCAGTCTCTGGCATTCTGTTACAGCAGCACAAAACAGACTAAGGCACCAAGCCACACATGTATAACTTCCCCTTCCTTCCTTTTCCACATTTGCTATATCTACCATGATTCATTTCAAAATTCTTTCTTTTTTCTTTATTTCTTTCTTCTTGATGGCCTCCCTTGCTATATGGGTATATCTTCAGGAGAGGTGAAGAAAGAAAAGGGAGTTAATAATAATAATTTTAAAAAGACAAAATAACTAGATAAATGCAGCCAGGGGTGGTGGCTCACACCTGTAATCCCCAAAGTTTGGGAGGCCGAGGTAGGCAGATCACTTGAGGCCAGGAGTTCGAGACCATCCTGGCCGACCTGGTGAAACCCCGTCTGTACTAAAAATACAAAACTTAGCCAAGTGTGGTGATGCACACTTGCAATCCAAGCTACCCAGGTGGCTGAGGCATGTGAATCACTTGAACCTGGGAGGCAGAGGTTGCAGTGAGCCAAGATCACGCCACTGCACTCCAGCCTGCGCAACAGAGAGAGGTTCTGTCTCAAAAAAAGAAAAAATAAAAATAAAAATTAGAACTAGATAAATGAAACTTCTACTCATTCTAACTAGTGTCCCGGGGTACCTCCAAAATATGCTCATGTTGTAACAGCTGTGTTTGAGAAGAGTCATCTGTAAGGCTGGAGGCTGGGGTAGAAAACTCATTAGGGTCTGAATCATACCGCTGACACCCACTGCCGTGTATGTTTGTGCTGCTAGACAGTCCTGCCGGCATCCCTCTGGCACGCTATCTTTGTACAACAAAGCTCCCCTAAATCGATAGCCCTATATCCAGTTGGCTATGCTTCAAATCCAAATATTTTGAACTCATTCTCACCACACTATTCTCTAATTCCATTCTCTACGTGTTCGATTCCTGGTTTGACACTTACTAGGCGTGTAACCTTGGGTAAGTCACTTAGTCACTGATTTTCAGTCTTATCATGTAAAAATAGACTTGAGAATAGTATCTACTCATAGGTTTGTTGTGATAATTACATAATGTATTACATATTAGAGCAGTGACTTTTTTTTATTTTTTTTTTCTTTTGAGACAGAGTCTCACTTGTTGACCAGGCTGGAGTGCTGTGGCACGACCTCAGCTCACTGCCACCTTCACCTCCCGGGTTCAAGTGATTCTCGTGCTTCAGCCTCCCTAGTAGCTAGGATTAAAGGCGTGTACCACCACACCCGGCTTTTTTATTTTTAGTAGAGAACAGGGTTTCACCATATTGGCCAGGCTTGTGTCTGATTCTTGACCTCAAGTGATCTGCCCGCCTCAGCCTCCCAAAGTGCTGCGGTTACAGGTGTGAGCCACTGCACCCAGCCTAGAGCAGTGTTTTTTTTTGTTTGTTTGTTTGTTTTGTTTTTTTTTGAGACGGAGTCTCGCTCTGTCGCCCAGGCTGGAGTGCAGTGGCGCTATCTCGGCTCACTGCAAGCTCCGCCTCCCGGGTTCACGCCATTCTCCTGCCTCAGCCTCGGGAGTAGCTGAGACTACAGGTGCCCACAACCGCGCCCGGCTAATTTTTTGTATTTTTAGTAGAGACGGGGTTTCACCGTGGTCTCGATCTCCTGACCTTGTGATCCGCCCGCCTCGGCCTCCGAAAGTGCTGGGATTACAGGCGTGAGCCACCGCGCCCGGCTAGAGCAGTGTTAATTACATGTTTGCTATCACTGTTGTTCCAGTTCTCCTTCCATCCCTACAATATAGGGCCCTGTCCATAACTGAGAACTTCTAACAGAAGTCACATGAAAGGAAGCAGGTTATAGCTCTAATTTCAGTGACATACTAAACTACAAGAACCAAGTAAGTCAAAAGCATAAAAGCTATGACCCATTAAAGCTTTTAGGAAAAAAAATGTTATTTTTAGTCCAAGAGAGACTAATAAAATTCTCCAACTCTATATTCTGAAACCTTTAAATACTTTGAATCAATTTTCTTTTTTTTTTTTTTTTTTTTTTTTTTGAGACGGAGTCTCACGCTGTGGCCCAAGTTGGAGTGCAGTGGCGCGATCTCGGCTCACTGCAAGCTCCGCCTCCTGGGTTCACGCCATTCTCCTGCCTCAGCCTCCTGAGTAGCTAGGACTACAGGTGCCCGCCACCGCGCCCGGCTAATTTTTTGTATTTTTAGTAGAGACGGGGTTTCACTGTGGTCTCGATCTCCTGACCTTGTGATCCGCCCGCCTCGGCCTCCCAAAGTGCTGGGATTACAGGCTTGAGCCACCGCGCCCGGCCTCAATTTTCTTTCTTTTTTCTTTTTTCTTTTTTTTTTGAGACAGAGTCTCGCTCTGTCACCCAGGCGGGAGTGCAGTGGCATGATCTCGGCTCACTGCAAGCTGTGCCTCCTGGGTTCATGCCATTCTCCTGCCTCAGCCTCCTGAGTAGCTGGGACTACAGGCACCCGCCACTACGCCCAGCTAATTCTTTTTGTATTTTTAGTAGAGACGGGGTTTCACCAGTTAGCCAGGATGGTCTCGATCTCCTGACCTCGTGATCTGCCCACCTCGGCCTCCCTAAGTGTTGGGATTATAGGTGTGAGCTACCGTGCCTGGCTACTTCGAATCAATTTTCTAAGAGATCTAATTTTTTTTTTCCTAAGGGATCTAATTCCTCATGACATCAAACAAAAATGCAAAAGAGGAACATGTATAATAAATTAAAGTTTTAAGATTAATTAATTAATGTTGGGGGGTGGTTTTGAGACAGGGTCTTACTCTCTTGTCCAGGCTAGAGTATAGTAGTATGATCTCAGCTCACTGCAGCCTTGACCTTCTGGGCTCAAGCAATCCTCCCACCTGAGCCTCCCAAGTAGCTGGGAACACAGGTGCACGCCACCATGCTTAGCTTTTTTTTTTTTTTTTTTGTAGAAATGGTGTTTTGCCGTGTTGCTCAGGTTGGTCTCGAACTTCTGAGCTCAAGCAATCTGCCTGCCTTGGCCTCCCAAAGTGCTGAGATTACAGGCATGAGCCACTGTATCAGGCCTTATTTTTTATTTTTTTAAGACAGGGTCTTGCTCCGTCACCCAGGCTAGAATGCAGTGGCGCAACCTTGGTTCACAGTTGCCTCAATCTCTTGGGCTCAAGCAATCCTCCTACCTCAGCCCCCCAAGTAGCTGGGACTACAGATGCATGCTACCATGCCCAGCTAGTTTTTTTTTGTTTATTTTTTGTAGAGATGGTCTCACTACGTTGGCCAGGCTGGTCTCGAACTCCTGGGCTAAAGAGATCCTCCTTCCTCAGCCTCCCAAAGTGCTGGGATTACAGGCGTCAGCCACCACACCCAGCCAAATTGCAGCTTTTGACAAATGTTACGTGTTATCCACCGGAGTAAAAATGGCTATGCACTCTAATTATTTATTTACAAATCTTCATTCTAAAGAAGAAAACACACCTTATCATTGAAGAATATATCTAAGATTGACAGTCCATAATCACTTCGGTCCTCATCATCAGCAACTTCATAATCTGCCTGATTGAAGAGATGGAAGAAAAGAAAAAGAGAAGTTAAGCTGGTGCCACACATGTGGTGGTGCATACCTGTAGTTCCAGCCACTCAGGACACTGAGGTTGGGAGGATCACTTGAGTTCAGGAGTTTGAGGCCAACCTGGGCAACATAGCGAGATCCCATCTCTTAAAAAAAGAGAAAGTTAGTTAAGCGTCTTCACTAATAATGTTTCATTACGTTTCAAATTCTTTGGTTTGATATCCTCAGAGCCACAGACCAACTCTACTGATCAAGCGGCTACAGCTCTTCTTTGGGAAAGTATGAGGGGGAAGAAGTCAGTTTTTTAAAAGAGGTTAATGAAGTTTTAGAGCAATGCTTCCCATAATACTCTGTATATTACACTGCATCCATTAAAGATATCTAAGGGCCGGGCACAGTGGCTCACACCTGTAATCCCAGCACTTTCGGAAGCCGAGGCAGGCAGATCATCTGAGGCTGGGAGTTGGAGACCAGCCTGGCAAACATAGTGAAACCCCGTCTCTACTAAAAATACAAAAATTAGCTGGGTGTGGTGGTGGGCACCTGTAATCCCAGATACTCAAGAGGCTGAAGCAGGAAGAATCGCCTGAACCCAGGAGGTGGAGGTTGCAGTGAGCCGAGATCATGCTACTACACTCCAACCTGGGCGACAGAGTGAGACTCAGTCTCAAAAACAAACAAACAAACAAACTTCAGCGCTGGGAGTTCTGGATACTGTGTGGTAATGCAATTAACGGAAGAGAAAGCAAGTCTGATCCTGCGACGGTCCTTCACTATGCCAGCCAGGCAGGCTGTGAGCCCCAATTAGTCAATCAAACACAAATCCAGGTGCTGCTGGGAAGATACTTGCACATGCGATTAAAATCTATAATCAGCTGGCTTCAAGGGAAAGAGATTAGGCCAGATAATCCAGGTGGCTCTCACCTAATCAGTTGAAAGGTGCCAAGAACAGAGACGAATCTTCCTGGAGGAAGAAATTCTGCCTGAGTACAGAGCTCAGCCCATTTCTGGAGAGTCCTGCCATGCCCCTCCTGACGGCCTGTCCTACAGATTTCAGACTTTCCTAACCAGACCCCACAATTATGTGAGCCAATTCCTTGCAATAAATCTCTTAATATCTCCTCCTATGGGTTCTGGTTTTCTGGTTGAATCCTGACTGATACAGATGCCTTCATTCATTTAATGAGCAAGAAATAGGGCAAACAACCACGCCAGGTGCCATGAGGGCGAAATGAATAAGACACAGTCCCTTCACCTGAGAAGCTCACAGAGCCTGTCATCACCTATCACCAGGATAGTCAAAGCAGTAAGCGTGACAAAATGGCACAGACATTTCTGAACCTACACAACTGCCATCGAAAAAACAAAAACATAACCTGTAACCGCAGTCACATAGCTGTCACCACATAACTACAGGTATCACGACAATATCAGAAGACTGCAACCTAAAATAGAGTTTCAACAATGCAGTTTAGCTATTTTAACATAAGGAAGAATAGTAGGTCCCTAAATTCTTAAAATACAGCAGCTTGGCAAACATTACCCACTACATGAAAACCTATACCCTGGGTTCCATCCCCCGAACTGAGTAGGCATGGCCCAGCACGTTGGAACTCTGTCTTCAAAAAGAAGTGGCCAGGCGCAGTGGCTCATGCCTGTAATCCCAGCACTTTGGGAGGCTGAGGTGGGCAGATTACCTGAGGTCAGGAGTTGGAGACTAGCCTGGCCAACATGCAGAAACCCTGTCTCTACTAAAAATACAAAAATTAGTTGGGTGTGGTGGCACGTGCCTATAGTCCTAGCTACTTAGGAGGCTGAGGCAAGAGAATCGCTTGAATCTGGGAGGTGGAGGTTGCAGTGAGCTGCGATCACGCCACTGCACTCCAGCCTGGAGGACAAGAGCAAACCTCTGTCTCAATAAAAAAAAAAAAAGGAAGAAGAAGAATCACCTTATTCTAGCAACAGTGCTAGAAAAGAAAGGACTGGGAGAGATCTGGGGGAAGGAAGCAAACAACAAAACAGCCGCAAATGTTTTTCTGAAAAGAATACATTATAAATATATACTTTAAAGTTTTTAAAAAGCTGTGTTAGAGGAAAATCAAATCCAAATTAAATGATGTAAGACATATAATATATGTCTGCATATAATAAGCACTCAATACATATTTGCTGATAACAATTAGGACAGGCCAAAGCAGAGAGAGGAAGGGTCATAACCCTGGTACAAAAGTGAGAGCTTTTCTGCCAAATTCCAGCAATTTTCGATTGGTCGCTTGCTTCTGAATTTCATAGTTTTGAAATTGTAGGCTTGCCAATGGTACCCATAAAGATTTAGAAACATAAAGTTTCTTTACCTATAAGGAAATCACAGTAATTCTCAAACAGGATACATGAGAATGTTGGAAACTTTATTGAGCATAGTAAATTCCATCCAAAGTGATCATTCTTCTTACACAAACTTTATCCCTTCCATATGCTTCTGGGTTAAAACGTTTTTAAGTTAAGAGCATTGGCCAGTTGAGTGCAGAAAGGACACTTTTCAGGTGGCCAAACAAGCATTATCATCTTAGGGCTAGGCGCAGTGGCTCATGCCTGTAATCCCAGCACTTTGAGAGGCCAAGGCAGGCGGATCACAAAGCTGAGGCAGGAGAATTGCTTGAACCCGGGAGGCAGAGGTTGCAGTGAGCCAAGATCACGCCACTGCACTCCAGCCTGGGCGACAGAGAGAGACTCCATCACAAAAATAAAAATAAAAATAAAAAAAGCATTATCTTATTTAGTCTGTCATCTTCATACAATTAAAGCCTCAAGTTTCAAAGTCATTCAATGACTACATGTGATGCTCCAAAACTTGAGATGTAATTCTACATAAAATACCACTTTAGACTAAAGGGATTTCTGTCTTAAGAAGACAGTATGACACCAAGACAACTAGTCCCTCCACTCCTACATCATTGCCCAGGTCTAGTTTTTACATTTTCCTTTTTTTTTTTTTTTTGAGACAGAGTCTTGCTCTGTCATCCAGGCTGGAGTACAGTGGCACAATCTCAGCTCACTGCAACCTCCGCCTCCTGGTTCAAGTGATTCCCCTGCCTCAGCCTCCCAAGTAGCTGGGACTACAGGCACCTGCCACCACGCCTGGCTAATTTTTTTTATTTTAGTAGAGAAGGGGTTTCACTATGTTGGTCAGATGGTCTTGATCTCCTGACCTCGTGATCCACCCACCTCAGCCTCCCAAAGTGCTGGGATTACAGGCGTGAGCTACCGTGCCCGGCCAGTTTTTACATTTTCAAAAGCACAAGATTGGGTGGGTTGCTCAGTATGGAGATAAACTGCTTACCACTGCATCCAAGAATTCAATGTGCCTCTTTAGAGTGGGTTTGGTATCACAGAACTGCCTGAAGAGAAGTCTTCCTATCGGTTGCTTGTCACAAAGACTGTTATATTCCCTTTCTGGGTGAAGAAAGCAAACAAATATAATCATTACAATCCACCACATGCTGTTCTAAGCCTGTTTTCACTTGATAAAATAAAAGTCAAAAACAGTATCTGCAGTATTATTTTCTTCTTTTTTGTTGTTGTTGTTGTTTTGTGTTTTTTTTTGTTTTTGAAACAGTCTCCTTCCTCTGTTGCCCAGGCTGGAACGCAGTGGTACAATCTCGACTCACTGCAACCTCTACCTCCTGGGTTCAGGCAATTCTCCTGCTTATCTGTTAAGCATCTAATATCTAGAATATATAAAGAAATCTTATACCTCAACAACAAAAAGAAAATTCAATTTTTAAAATGGATAAAAGATGTGAACAGATATTTCTCTAAAGGTTTATAAATGGCCCATAAGCACATGAAAATATGCTCAACATCATTAATCATTAGAGAAATGCAAATCAAAACACAATAAGATACTTCACACCCACTAGGATTAGAGAAAATGAAAAATAAAGAGGAAAATAAAAAGCGTTGGGAAGGATGTGAAGTAACTGACCACATCCTAGTGGGAATGTAACATGGGGCAGCAGTTTGGAAGAAGAGTTTGGTATTCCTCAAAAAGTTAAACACAGAACTACCCTATGATTCTACTTCTTTTTTTTTTTTTTTTTTGTCATCCAGGCTGGAGTGCAGTGGCACAATCTCAGCTCGCTGCAACCTCCCCCTCCTGGGTTCAAGCAATTCTCATGCCTCAACCTCCTGAGTACCTTGGATTACAGGCGCATGCCTCCACGTCCAGGTAATTTTTGTATTTTTAGTAAAGATGTGATTTCACTATGTTGGCCAGGCTGGTTTCGAACTCCTGACCTCAGATGATCCACCTGCTTTGGCTTTCCAAAATGCTGGGATTACAGGCATAAGCCATCGCGCCCAACCCAATTTTTGTAATTTTAGTAGAAACAGGGTTTCACCATGTTGGCCAGGCTAGTCTCAAACTCCTGACCTCAAGTGATCCGCCCACCTTGGCCTCCCAAATTGCTGGGATTATAGGTGTGAGCCGCCGTGCCCGGCCAACAATTCTGCTTCTGAATACATACACAAAACAAGTAAAAGCAGGGACTCAAACAGATATTTGCACACCAATGTTCCTAGCAACGCTATTCACACAGCCAAAAACTTGGAACACCCAATGTCCATCAACAGATGAACAGATAAGCAAAATGTGGTATATCCATGCAATATCCAACTCAACGCCACTGAACTGTACACTTAAAACAGTAATTTTTGTTATGTATATTTTATCATGATTTTTAAAAGCCTAGCACATGAATTTTCATAGCAGCATTATTCATAATAGGCAAGAGTAGAAAACAACTCCAACGTCTATCAACTGATGAATGGCTAAATAAAATGTGATATATCCATATAATGGAATAGTATTCACCAACAAAAAAAGAATGAAGTACTTTAACAACATTATGCTACGTAAAAGACCACGTAGTATATAATTCCCCTTTATATGAAATGTCCAGAACAGGCAAAGACATAGACAGAAAGTGGATCTGTGGTTGTCTAGCTCTGGAGGGAGCAGGACGGAGTGAGGAGTGGCTACCAATGGGTGTGGCGTTTCTTTTTGGGGTGCTGGAAATGCTGTCAAATTGATTGTGGTGGTTTCACAACTCAATATATTAAAAACTACTGAACTATATACTTTAAATGGATAAGCTGTATGGCATATGAATTATATCTTCAAGAAGCAGTTATTTTAAAAACTTGGTGGAGTTAAAACAATGGTGGAGTTAAAACAATGAGGGAAATACTAGCTCCTTTTTACCACCAGAAACTAATCTTGATAAATCAAATACTTCATCTTTCTTTAAGAGGAACTACAAGAGTACCAAAGGAAAGATGGATTGGTTTGTAAAAATCATCTTGGAATAAACGTGTCCTTCCTACAGATAACACAAAGCTCAGAATCTAAGAAAGGAAAATACTGATACATTTGTCTCTATGAAATATTAAAACCTCTGTATGAAAAAAAGACACTGTACACCAAAGGGAAAAAAGCAAAATTATAAATATATTCACATTGGATATAAAATGATAACTCCTTTTATATATAAACAGCTTTTATAAATGAATTAGAAAAGAAAAAGGAGGCTGGGCGCGGTGGCTCATGCCTATAATCTCGGCACTTTGGGAGGAAGAGGCAGGCAGATTACCTGAGGTCAGGGGTTCAAGACCAGCCTGGCCAACATGGGGAAACCCCGTCTCTACTAAAAACACAAAAATTAGCCAGGCGTGGTGGTATGTGCCTGTAGTCCCAGCTACTCCGGAGGCTGAGGCAGGAGAACTGCTTGAACTGGGAGGCGGAAGCTGCAGTGAACTGAGACCTCGCCACTGCACTCTAGCCTGGAGTGCTGAGACACTGTCTCCACAAAAAAAAAAAAGAAAAGAAAAGAAAAGAAAAGAAAGAAAGAAAAGAGAAAGGAAAAATTGAAAAAATCCAATGGAAATGTTCTACCCCATCCATAAGAAACCATTTTTCAAATAACAGTTTAGTAAATATTAAAAATACTGATAACAACCAGTATTAGCAAAAGCATGGCAAAGAAAGCTTGCTACATCCTGTTGGCAGAACGGTAAACTGATACAATCTTTTGGTGGGGGTGATTTAGCAACATCAAAAGTTTAAATGCATGTACCTTTTGAACTGAAAATTCTATCTTTAAAAAATACAGTTATGACTGCTCTATAGAGATGATTCTACATCTGACTTCTTAGGCTCATGTTAGGACCTGTAGCTAACTCTCATTCTTTATAGTCGTAGAGTATTCTGTTATACTGATATACTGTATTTTTATTTGACTAATCCTTTCCTGAAGATCAATAGAAACTTTTCTTGTCTTTTTTCTTTCTTTCCCTCTTGTTTTTCCCCTCCTCGAGACAGGTCTCACTATGTTGCCCAGGTTGGACTCAACCTCTTGGGCTCAAGGGATCCTCCTGCCTCAGTCTCCCAAGTAGCTGCGACTACAGGTATTTGCCACCATGCCTGGCCCAATATTTTTTAAAAACATGCATAGAAAACTGTCTGGAAGGCTACTAAACAATACTTAACAGTGTTTCTTCTGGAGACAATAATCGACTGGGTCGTGGGAAGAGGAATTTTTACTTTTTCTTCAGTTATGTATAGAACAATGAGTATACATATTACTTTTTTTTTTTTTGAGACGGAGTCTCGCTCTGTCGCCCGGGCTGGAGTGCAGTGGCCGGATCTCAGCTCACTGCAAGCTCCGCCTCCCGGGTTCCCGCCGTTCTCCTGCCTCAGCCTCCCGAGTAGCTGGGACTACAGGCGCCCCCCACCTCGCCCAGCTAATTTTTTTCTATTTTTTTAGTAGAGACGGGGTTTCGCCGTGTTAGCCAGGATGGTCTCGATCTCCTGACCTCGTGATCCACCCGTCTCGGCCTCCCAAAGTGCTGGGATTACAGGCTTGAGCCACCGCGCTCGGCCACACGTATTACTTTTAAAAAATGTTTTTAATGTGGGCCAGGCACAGTGGCTCAGGCCTGTAATTCCAGTATTTTGGGAGGCCGGTGGGGGCAGATTGCTTGAGCTCAGGAGTTTAAGACCAGTCTGGGCAACATGGTGAGACCCTACCTCTCCAAAAAAAAAAAAAAAAAGTTCTTAATGAAAAAAACCAACAGCCAACTTTATAACTGCAGATCAGAAAATCTAAAGGTTTGTTTTTCTTTCCTGAGAGGAGTAATGAAGATATAAGGAGAATTTATCATAAAACGTTTGAAACAAATACGGAATAACGTATTCCATATTTGTTTTCAATATTCTCAAGAAAGAATAACATCTAATGAATGGTATAATGCCAGATGTATCATTCAGGCATAAGTAGGCACTATTTACTCACCAATGGAATGTCTGAGCTCACTGCACTGGCTGACAGGAGGCAGCGTCAATATCTCCCTCCATTTTTTACTACGACCACTTTTTTTACCATATCCTCCTGAATTTGGGAGAAAAAGGCAATTTTTTTTAAGTCAGAAATATCTAAGTATAACAACTACTTCCACTAATACATCTTATCATTTCTGTTTGAGTGGTTTGGGTACCTATGATGAGTAAAAATACATGCTTATAATGATTTGTCTTATCTGGAAAGCTGCTTGATGAAGTATAAAATTCCCAGGTGATGCAATCTGTCACTGGGTCTGCCATTTAGAAGCCACGGTGAGCCTCAGTTTCCAAATATGTAAACTAGATCTAACATGACATATTGCTCAGGGTTGCTTACAAATATTTATCAAAGAAATATTTACTGAGCATCTACTATGTACCAAACACCTTCAAAGCACTGGGAATATGACAATAAAAAAGACCAAGTCCCTCCCTCACATTCTTAGCGAGGGAGTGATATGGTTTGGCTCTGTGTCCCCACCCAAATCTCATCTCAAATTATAATACCCACATGTCGAGGGAGGGACCTGGTGGGAGTCCTGTGACTGGATTGTGGGGACGGATTCCCCATGCTGTTCCCGTGATAATGAGGGAGATATCACCAGATCTGATGGTTTTAAAAGTGGCAGTTTCCCCTGTGCTCTCTCTCTCCTGCCACCATGTAAGACATGCCTTGCTTCCCTTTTGCTTTCTACCATGACTGTAAGTTTCCTGGGGCCTCTCCAGCCATGCAGAACTGTGAGTCAATTACACCTCTTTGGTTTATAAATTACTACCTGAGGGTAGTATCTTCAGAGCAGTGTGAAAATGGACTAACGCAGGGAGAGAGATGCACACATCAGATAATAAGAGATCAGAAAAAAATAGCTAATCGTATAGTGATAAATATGAAATGAAATCAAGCAGGGTAAAGGTGGAAGGTGCTGTTTTAACTAAGGTAGGATCAGAGAAGACCTCTCTACCAGGGTCACATTTAGGCAGAGGCCTGAAGGATGTGAGGGACAGAGTCTTGGCAAGTGCTGGGAGAAGAGCATCCCATGGCGAAACAAGAATGGTGGAAAAAGCTACACTATAATACTCCAGAAAGATCTTTTAAACAAGCACCATTATTTTCTTTAATGTAACTCAGAGAAATGAGCATCTTCAATCTCAAGCCTTCCGGGCAGCTAAAATTTTACTAAATTTTATCCAGGAGAACATAATGGCTTAGGCTGGGTGACTAAGACTCCATGACCATTTGGAATAATTGGGAAACCAGGGAGAAAGTCACGTTTCCTTGGGAGACGATGAGCTCTGTCTTAAATGCGGTGAGTGTGGAAAATTGTAAGAGACAGACATTTGGAAGATGGGTAGACTGGGATGAGCTCAGAAGAGGCTCAGCTAGAGATACAGACTTGATATCTGCAAAAAAGATAACCATCAAAGATGCAAAAGCTTCTTCCTCAGCCTTAGTTTTGCTCTTCTACTCCCCCGACTCAATATCTCAACTGAGATCATGAGCTCTGGACTCATGTCCCACACCACAAGATGTCCAGAGCACCTGGCGTTCAACATGTTCACCTTAGACTCATTATCTTCCCCCTCAGATCGAGTCCACATTTTTTTTTTTTTTTGAGACGGAGTCTTGCTCTGTTGCCCAGGCTGGAGTGCAGTGGCCGGATCTCAGCTCACTGCAAGCTCCGCCTCCCGGGTTCAAGCCATTCTCCTGCCTCAGCCTCCCGAGTAGCTGGGACTATAGGCGCCCGCCACCTCGCCCGGCTAGTTTTTTGTAATTTTTAGTAGAGACGGGGTTTCACCATTTTAGCCAGGATGGTCTCGATCTCCTGACCTCGTGATCCGCCCGTCTCGGCCTCCCAAAGTGCTGGGATTACAGGCTTGAGCCACCGCGCCCGGCCTCGAGTCCACATTTTTTCTTTTTGTTAATATTTATTTAATAAACATGTAACAACCACCTGCCAATGCCAGAGAATATGCTAAGTGCTGCATCAGTGACAGCCATGTCCCATGTCACTGAAGGGTGGGGAAAGGGGAACCTGTTCCTCCTGTCCCTTCACAGAGAACACAGAAACTCGTTCCAGAGAAGCAGTAGGCACTGAAAAAAGCTATCATCTTTGGTTATGGGTTATTTTTTTCAGGGCTATTGCTGGTTCTCCCTTCAGTTGAAGTAAGAACTGTTCTTTGGGATACGCCATTTTTATCTGACCTCTTAAAGGAGTACAGAGCTGAGCTGTCACTTGCCTGATGCAGTATTTTGCCCTCTAGATTCCACAAGTGGACAACAAGCATGATCTACAAGTGCTCCGAGACATGGCTTACGTCTTCAGTGGTGCTTCTGTGCCCAAGCTGCTGAATCATTGAGCAGAGAATAAGTCCCTCTTGGTCGTATTCATATTTCACTATCTCTGCTTTCTCTGGGTCCCTGGACTCTTCCAACTTTATACTACTCAAGTAACTAGCAAGAAACATGGCAGCCTGGCTGCTATGTCCTTCCTTTCCTAAGCCTGACACTGTCTGTAGGCTTAGAACCAGTGCTTCCACCTTCTCAGGAGCCAAGCAGCAAGGCAGGCAGGGCCTGGATGAGGTGGTGCTGGCAGCAGTAGCCAGTGCCAGTGTGAGCCAGGAACAGGTGGGAGCCCCACCCCCTTTCAGGTTGGTGGGGCGGGAGCCCCACACTACTGGAAGTAGCTGCAGCCACCCAGCCACAGCTGCTGACCTAGGTATCCCTGTGCTCTCAGGGGCCCAGGAAGCTCCCCTGCTCCCACAGGCCCGGAAGTGCCTGTTCCCACTGACTGGCCTCTCACTGCTCCTGGCACCTACTCTGATTTTGGATCAAAGTTGTGGCTGAGCCCAGGCACTGTCACGACCCAGCCAGGTGTGTGCACGGTAGGGGTGGTGCTGACACACCAGCCACCTGCCGCCTCAGCCCCCTCCAGACTTTGGACACCAATGAGCATGGCAGAGAGGCCAAGGCGTGGCTTAGTTCAGCTCAAGGCAGGTCTGCAGGCACCCCTTGGCACAAACAGCCTGGGCACCGTGAACAAGGGCAGGAAGCAGACAGGCTCCTGGGTGGAAAGGGGCAGGGTCCCCAGTGAAACCTCACTTTCAAGCCAGGGATAGACTGAAGCCTGAGGGCTGGGCTGCCAGTTCTGCAGACTGGAGTGAGAACTTACGGTGGTTTTTCTGGGCCCGCCCATGGACGAATCAGCATGCACTTCCTCCCCTCTGAAGCTCATAAAAACTCCTGACTCAGCCAGACTCAGGCAGAAAACAGGACAACCTGCCTGCAGAGAGGTGCTACACACTGTGGGTCTCCTCTCCACTGAGGGCTGTACACTCGTCAGGACGACCTGCCTGCAGATAGGAGCTACCCACTCCAGGTCTCCTCTTCTCTGAGGGCTGCACAGATGATGGGATGATCTGCCCGCAGAAAGGAGCTACCCATTTTGGGTCTCCTGAGAGCTGTACTGTCATCTGTCACTCAGCAAAGCACCTCTTCTCCTTGCTTGCCCTCCAGTTGTCTGTGTACCTCATTCTTCCTGGACATGGGACAAGAACTTGGGACCCAGTGAATGGCGGGACTGAAAGAGCTGTAACACAAACAGGCTGAAGCACACCCCCCAACTCACCATGTTGTGGGTGATGAGGAGAGAAGAGAGAAGAGTTGCAGCCCCTTGGGGAGCCCAGATTTAGGAGCTCCCCAAGCCAAAGCTGTGACACCCTCTTTGAAACTCTGTGGTTGCTGGAGCCTCCAAGCTTCTGGGCGTCCCATGTTCCCTGGTGCCCACAGTGGAAGCTGCTTGCAGTATGCTTGGTCTAGCCACAGCCACAGCAGGTAGCCAGGGCCCGCGCTGGTGCCTGGAGCTGCCCACCCTGCCATAGCTGACATGCCTGGCTGCTCCCAGTGGCTGGACCCTGCACTCATTTGCTCATGTAACCCTTGCTGCTCTGCACCTGGCTTGCCCTTGGCAGGCATGGGATCTGGACCAGTAGTGAAAGACAAGCACAGCCTGCCAGGCCAAGTGGGCGGAAGGAGCCCAGTGGGCCCAAGCAAAACTCAGGCAAAGCTGCCACTGGCCACAGAAGTTTCCAGCTGGTGAAGTGACACCCTGAGGATCCTGACAGTGGCACAGCCGCTCAGCCCCAGTGGGTTTGTGTTCATGGGTGTGTGGCACTGATGGTGGGGTAGGGTGGCAACAAGAGGCAGGCTGGATGCATCACCCAGGACTAGCATGTCAGGCAAGAGGTGAGCTGTTCTGCTCCTCACAGATGGGCCCAAGGAAGACAAGGCTTCCCATGAGTCCCTGTGCCTCATCTTGGTGGGGTTCTGGGGTATTTGCACATGGCGATCTCAGCATCTAGTAGGCTTGCTATGGAGATTAAATAGGGTAACTTGTATAGAAAGCTACCAGGCCCATGAGGAGGGTTCAGTGTTCCTTCCCTTCCCCTTTAGGGTATGGTTTTCTACATCCACAGAAGATTCCCACTGAAGACTGGTTCCCAGGTTCCCTTCTTGGATGAAGAGGGAAACAAGTCAAGGTGTCAGGCTTTCCTTTTCATCCTGGCTGCTGCCACCCTCAGCCAGCTCCAGGCAGTGAAGGCTCCAGGGAGGCTGGGTGGCCATGGCAGCCCCAGTCATCTTTCCATACTGTGAATCCTGGCTAACAAACTATTTATTCAGAAGACATCTGCTGTCCCTGTCCTGTGTGCCAGGCACTGGAGGGTCAGGCAGCTGGTCATAACAGGATGAAAGCACTCTTGTCAGACCCAAACAAACTTGGAGCGGGGAAGGCACAAAAAAGGGCTCTTGGCCGGGCGCGGTGGCTCAAGCCTGTAATCCCAGCACTTTGGGAGGCCGAGACGGGCGGATCACGAGGTCAGGAGATCGAGACCATCCTGGCTAACACGGTGAAACCCCGTCTCTACTAAAAATACAAAAAAAAAAAAAAAAAAACTAGCCGGGCGAGGTGGCGGGCGCCTGTAGTCCCAGCTACTCCGGAGGCTGAGGCAGGAGAATGGCGTAAACCCGGGAGGCGGAGCTTGCAGTGAGCTGAGATCTGGCCACTGCACTCCAGCCCGGGCTACAGAGCAAGACTCCGTCTCAAAAAAAAAAAAAAAAAAAAAAAAAAAAAAAAAAAAGGGCTCTTGCTTGCATGTCTGAGATAAGAACCATCAGGAGGAGTTTCTAAAATAACCCCACAAGAAATTCTTTCACATCCTTCATGCATCTCATGCTTTTCACGACCTACATTTGGCACATATGCAGACATTTCTGAGACCAGGTTTACCACTAGACTGTTTTTTTTTTCTTTCTTGAGATAGAGTCTTGCTCTGTCACCCAGGCTAGAATGCAGAATGCAAGGCTCACTGCAGCCTTGACTTCCTGGACTCAAGAGATCCAGCTACCTCAGCCTCCTCAGCAGCTGGGACCACAAGCATGCACTACCACACATGGCTATATATATATTTTTTGGCCGGGTGGGGGACAGAGTTTCACTGTTGTTGCCCAGGCTGGAGTGCAATGGTGTGATCTTAGCTCACCACAACCTCCGCCTACTGGGTTCAAGTGATTCTCCTGGCTCAGCCTCCCGAGTAGCAGGGATTACAGGCATGTGCCACCATGCCCGGCTAATTTTGTATTTTTGGTAGAGACAGGGTTTCTCCATGTTGGTCAGGCTGGTCTCGAACTCCCGACCTCAGGTGATTTACCCGCCTCGGCCTCCCAAAGTGCTAGGATTATAGGCGTGCACCACCGTGCCTGGCCTAATTTGTGTATTTTTAGTAGAGACGGGGTTTCACCATGTTGGCCAGACTGGTCTCGAACTCCTGACCTCAGGTGATCTGCCCGCCTCAGCCTCCCAAAGTGCTGGGATTACAGGCATGAGCCACTGTGCCTGGCCACACATGGCTATTTTTTAAAAAAGCTTTTGTAGAGAAGAGATCTTGCCATGTTGCCCAAGCTGGTCTCAGACCCCTGGGCCCAAGCAACCCTCTTGCCTCAGCCTCCCAAACTGCTGGGATTACAAGCATGAGCCACCTTGCCTGGCCTGGTCTGGACGTTTTTAGGACTGCAGCAATTGAGATAAGATGCTCTTGAAAGAACACCTGCCCCATAGTGGCATCTCCACCACAGAACTGATGCCAAATGTGATTTTGAGCCCCTGGAACCAGTCCTGCCCCATAGCAGCATCTCCACCACAGAACTGATGCTAACTGCGATCTTGAGCCCCTGGAACCAGTGAACTCTGTTTCCAAGCAGCTTATGTGAACCTCTCCCTGTTTGCCAAATAAAAGCTTCCTCTTCCTTTCCCCTTTTCAGGTGCACCTGTGGCTTGCCATGGCTGTGCATCCCAAATTATAATCCTCTTTGTTACTCTCTAATACATTCATTAAATTTGGAGATATTTTTCTCTGATATCTTTTTTTAGATTGACAATCTCAATTATAGAATCCTATCAGACCAAGTTTTTAAAAGATTCTTAAAAACTTAGCATATTATCAATTAGCTTAATGTGTGAAGCCACAGTCTATGAGAAAACCAAGAACCAAAGAGCCTTTCTACATAAAGGTAATTTTAAAGATGAAAGTTTTTCCCCCTTTTTCTTCCCACTCAATGTGGATCTTTAGGATAGATTAATACAGCAACTGACTTTTAGGAATTTCTATAAAACCTAGTTTATTCTCAATTTCAGCTGTAAAAAAGAAGGAAAATATTTTATTGTCAAAAGAGATATAGTCAGGACACCAAAGGCTCATGTTACAAAAGAAAAAATAGGCACAGTGAATTTCATAGCTCATGGAATGGGGGAAAATATCTGTACATTATATATCTGATAAGGGATTAGTAATCAGAATATATAGTGAACTCCTAATACTGCTACTGGGAAGTGGCGGCCCAACAAGGGACTACATTTCCCAGTCCCCTATGGGGAGGGGGACCATGTGACTGCGATCTGGACAACAGAATTGGACAGAAGTGTTTATGCCACTTCCACAACTGGCCTGGAAGAATCTGCCACACGGTTCTCCGTGCTCTCACTTCTTTGTTTGGTAGATGGACCGAGATCCACAGGAGGATCTTGGGAGCCATGTGTTGATGACTCAGAACTTCCGCCAGCCTGGAACCCTGAATGACTGCACGAAACATAGTCCGCTCACCCACTCCCTCCCTGACCACCCTCAACATGGCTTTTACGGACATGAAAAATAAATTATATTCTTACTTTTTCACAAACAAGAGAGATTTTAAGGTTTATCTGTTACAGCAGCAAGTATTAGTTTCACTGATACAGATGTCAGTATCTTGAAGGGAAATGTTAACCTAAAAAAAATCTCAGGTAAACAGATGGTCTAGCAGTAGGCCTAGCAGCCGGAGCTCTGTGTTATTCAGTAGCAGCAACACATTTAGTACAGTGTTGTCTGTGATAACTCAAGAGGCAGAACATACAGACCAAGTGCTTAGAGAGCCCTACGCTCCAGCAAACAGGTCGAACAGCAGTAGTATGCGCTGTTACTCGTCATACCGAGGAAGGTATTTTGCTGGGGAAGGGAGCTCAAGCAAGAATTGCTGGCTTTGTAAGCAGCAATTAAAAAAAAAGTGCAAACAGACCAGAAATTTGGGCCTTTAGAGAGTATGAAAGGCCACCTGTTCCTGGACTCCCAAACGTGGAAAATAAAACGGGAAAAGGCTTTGAAAGACAAAAGCACATAGAAACTCAGCTCTGTGCAACAAGCAGATCAGGGGTGTGGTTTTCCCACCCAAACTGCTGCCTCAAGACAGCCCCCAATTAATCTGAGGAGAGTAGAGACTTGAAAGAAAGAAAATTCAGCCGGGTGTGGCGACTCATGCCTGTCATCTCAGCACTCTGGGAGGCCGGGGCAGACCGATCACCTGAGGTCGGCAGTCCAGCCTGACTAACGTGGAGGAACCCCGTCTTTAGTAAAAATACAAAATTAGCCGGACATGGTGGCGTGCGCCTGCAATCCCAGCTACTCGGGAGGCTGAGGTGGGAGAATCGCTTGAACCTGAGAAGTGGAGGTTGTGGTGAGCTGAGATCGTGCCATTGTACTCCAGCCTGGGCATCAAGAGCAAAACTCAAAGGAAGGGAAGGGAAGGGAAAAAAGAAAATTCAAGTTTGAGAACATATCTAGGAAAGAAGGGTGGGTGCAACTACTGGCACATGGAACTGGCTAGAAGCAAACAGATGGTCAAAGGATAAAATTACATCAAATTTCAAGTTGGAATCTAGTTGGCTTTTCTTTGCAATGCTAGAATTGGACAATATCTCATTCTAAAAAACAGAATGCAGCCTGGGCAACAGAGTGAGACCCCCATCTGTACAAAAAAAAAAATAGACATGGTGGTGTGCACCTGTAGTCCCAGCTACTCAGGCAGCTGAGGTGGGAGGATCACTGGAGCCTAGGAGGTCAAGGCTGCAATGAGCCGTGACTGCGCCACTGCATTTCAGCCTAAGCAACAGACAAGAGCCTGTGAAAGAGAGAAAAAAAAAAAAAAAAGGAAGGGAAGGAGGGAGGCATGGAAAGAGAGAGAGAGAAAGAAAGAAAGAGAAAGAAAACAGAATGACTGTTTCAATGAGCTGAACAGAGGAGTTTGGTTTTACAGGCAGAAAAGGGCTGAAGCAAGCAGACACAGAGAACAAAAAGCTGACTAGTCCTTTCAAAGTTACTTCCCTTGCTCCTTGCCTCTTGCAAAGGTTAAAGCAGAGGGGACCTCCTTATCATGCTGGCTAAAATTGGCCTGTTTGGGGATTTGGCTACTACATCTCTCTCCTGATCTCTCAGAAGGTCAAACAACTTTCAGCATGGTGACATGGAACTTCAGCATGAGTGACTCCATTGTGGTTTGATTTGTTGGGCCTAGTATAGGAGCTTAGTACAAACCAATGGCCACCTATAAATTTAGCTTAACAAGATCAAAAGCCGACTACGTTTCTTTCTTTCTTTTTTTTTTTTTTTTTTTTTTTTTTTTTTTTTTTTGAGACAGAGTCTTGCTCTGTCACCCAGCTGGAGTGCAGTGGCGCAATCTTGGCTCACTGCAAGCTCCGCCTCCTGGATTCAGGCCATTCTCCTGCCTCAGCCTCCCGAGTAGCTGGGACTACAGGTGCCTGCCACCATGCTTGGCTAATTTTTTGTAGTTTTAGTACAGACAGGGTTTCACCGTGTTAGCCAGGATGGTCTTGATCTCCTGACCTCGTGATCTGCCCACCACGGCCTCCCAAAGTGCTGGAATTGCAGGTGTGAGCCACCGCGCCAGGCCAAAGCCGACTATGTTTCTGAGAGAAGTATGGTGCTGAAGAACTTGGATCCAGGATGAAGACAGCCTTGAACTGCTTGAGCCTTAAAACAACCTTCAAACCCACAAATTCCAATCAGTAGCAGTGGGTCTGCAAAGCTCTGCACTGCTTAAGAAACCTGTGGAGGTTTCATCTGTCTGTCCATCTTAGCTGGCTCAAGAAGGAAAATGTCCTGGGGGTGGAGCCATGGGACACAGTGAACACAGGTGAGGGCATAACTGGGCACTAATCAAGGAATGTTCCCCAACCCCACAGGGCCCTTTCACTGATGGGCCAGTGTCCACTGAGGGCACCCCGCTCTTCCTTTCCTAAAAGGGAATTTCTGCAATAGTCACCCTGCCTCTGCTCCCCCATGGTGTATTAGGTATGAGGAGGGAAGATCATTTGGTTCTTTATGTAGGCTGCTGAATCCTGAGGAGCCACGTCTAGCACTCATGGAGGAAACAGAGCAGAGGTCTTTCTGGTCTTTTTTTTTTTTTCCTGAGACAGAGTCTCACTCTCTCGCCAGGCTGGAGTGCAGTGGTGTGATCTTGGCTCACTGCAACCTCCGCCTCCCAGGTTTAAGCGATTCTCCTGCCTCAGCCTCCCGAGTAGCTGGGACTACAGGTGCGCGCAACCGCACCCAGCTAAATTTTGTATTTTTAGTAGAGATGGGGTTTCACCGTGTTAGCCAGGATGGTCTCCATCTCCTGATCTCATGGTCTGTCTGCCTCAGCCTTCCAAAGTGCTAGGATTGCAGGCATGAGCCACCGCACCCGGCCTCATTCTGGTCTTTGAAGGGAGATTAGGATGCCTGTAAGGGAAGAAGGCTGTGCCTGGATATTTGGTGGCTAGAGGACAGACATGGCCCAGAGAGCCAACTGTCCTATGCTGACTCAACATGCACTCTCATTATGCAGAGTCGTTGCCAGGAAGTGGCTGCCCAGCTAGTACTTCTGTGGCTCTGCCCCCTTTGCAGTTAAAAGTGGCCATGTGACAGAGCAATGTACAAAACGGGTGTACCGCTCGGGTGACAGGTGCACCAAAATCTCAGAAACCACCACTAAAGAACTTTTCCATGCAAACAAAACACCACCTGTTTCTCCAAAACTATTGGAATAAAAAACAGCCAAAAATGGGTGTACCCACTTCCAGGGCTGGACCATAAAGCCCTCCTGTCTGATCCCCCACGTTACCTGAGCCAAGTACTTTCCTCCATGACTGTCAGCTTCTCAGGACAGATTTATCTGTTTTTATTCATCCCTGTATCCCTAGAGCCAAGCTTAGTGCCTGGCACACAATAAACCATTTTTGAATGAAAGTGAAGTAACTGGCGCCGTCGTCAAGATAGTATAAAGAGGGCACTGAGATATAAAGCCAGGTCTGGCTGGCTCCAAAGCCCATGATCTTAACTGCTATTCATACATTCATTCATTCAACAAGTATTTACTGAGCATCTAATGTGTGCCAGGCACTGTTCTAGGCACGAAAAATACAGCAGTGAACAAAGCAAATAAAACCTCCTCCTCTTACGAAGCTTACATTTTAGGGAGAAAGCCCAACGAACAAAGTACAAGTAAAATACATAGTATATGAGATAAGAAGAAGTGCTGTGGAGAAAAATAAAGAGTAAATGAGACCGGGTGTGGTGGTGTGCGTCTACAATCTCAGCTACAGGGGAAGCTTAGGTGGGCTTGCTTGAGCCCAGGAGTTCGAGCGAGACCCTGTCTCCAAGAAAAAAAGAGTGAATGAGGGAAGGAGTAGTGGTCAGGAAATTCCTCAGGTGAGAGAATAAGCCCTGTAAGAAAAATTCTCAAGAGACAGAGGAAACCGTGTGGAGGCAGTGAGAGAGGGTAGATGAGGTTGGGGCGGTGGTCTTAAGGCCACTGCAGGGACTACGGCTTTCACTCTGAGTTGTCTGGGAAGCCATGAAGAGAGTTCAGAGGAGCGGCTGACACAATCTGGCTTAAATTTTAATAAGGCCACTCTGGCTGCTGTGCTGAGAACAGGGAAAAGGCAGAAGCTGGCCACAGTGTTCCAGGTGAGATGCTGACGGCTTGAGCCCAGTGATAGTAGTGAAGGTGAGAAAAGGTCGGATTCTGCTGCGTTTTGAGGTGAGGGCTGAATACTCTGCCCAAGGATTGAGTGTGGGGGTGTGAGGAAGTCAAGTGCAGCTACATGAGCATTAACTGAGGTGCAGATGGAAACATCGGGGTGCTGGGGTTGAGTATTCAGGGTCTGGTGCAGGCTCTTTCCACACAGCGATGTCAGGTGGGCAGGAGCACAGTGGGCTGCAAGTTGAGTGGAGAGGCCCAGCCTGCAGGCATGAACTAGAGAGACAGGAGCCTGTTTCAAGCCATAGTACTGCAAGATCACAAGGGAGCAAGTGTGGATAGAGAAAGCGAGAGGCTCCTGAACAAAGACGGGGGGCATTTGGTATTAAAAGGCCTAGAAGATAAGGGGGACCAGCCAAGCCATCTGAGCAAGCAGTGGAACAGGAAAGGTGATGATGCAGAAGAACAGGCTCACGGAAGAAAGCATGGCGCACCACGCCAGCGCAGCCCACGGGGGCAGCAAGACAAGGACCAAGAACTGATCCCTGGGACGTGGCAAGGGTGGCTTTGGTGAGGTGGTGGAGGTGAGAACTCAGCACCCAGCACCTAACTGACCCCACACTTGTTTGAAGAGTAAATAACACGGCCAGCACTTTGTGAGGTCGAAGTGGGCAGATCACTTAGGTTCAGGAGTTTAAGACCAGCCTGGGCAACATGGTGAAACCCTATCCCTACAAAAAATACAAATATTAGCTGGGGATGGCTGTGGGCACCTGTAGTCTTAGCTACTTGGGAGGCTGAGGCAGGAGAATTGCTTGAACCCGGGAGGTGGAGATTGCAGAGAGCCGAGACTGCACCGCTGCACTCCAGCCTGGGCAACAGAGTGAGGCCCTGTCTTAAAATAAATTTTTTTTTAAAGAGTAAATAACAAACACACACAGCAGTGCACACACTGTGCACCTCTAAACACCTCACCCCCGACCCCCACCACCTATGACTAGACCTGGTAGGGCATGGAGCACACACTGCAGCTACAAGAGGTCCCCTGGCTTGGTCTAAGAGACAGACTGTCACAGGTTAAAGAGAGCGAGAGAAGAAGGGGGCCCTCCCTGCAGGTTTGGGGCACACGTGCTGGTGAATGCTAGCAGCCAATCTACCCCTCATTCAGCTGTCCTCGGTTCCAAAAGTCTCCACTGCACAGCACAGCGCTCTGGTTCCATGCCCCGGCTGTTTGGCCCGGGCCCGGTCACACTCACAGGTGGGCCGGCTACGCTATCAATACTACGTAAAGACAAGCAGGCCAGGCCGGGCGCGGTGGCTCAAGCCTGTAATCCCAGCACTTTGGGAGGCCGAGATGGGCGGATCACGAGGTCAGGAGATCGAGACCATCCTGGCTAACACGGTGAAACCCCATCTCTACTAAAAAAAATACAAAAAACTAGCCGGGCGAGGTGGCGGGCGCCTGTAGTCCCAGCTACTCGGGAGGCTGAGGCAGGAGAATGGCGTGAACCCAGGAGGCGGAGCTTGCAGTGAGCTGAGATCCGGCCACTGCACTCCAGCCTGGGCGACAGAGCGAGACTCCGTCTCAAAAAAACAAACAAACAAACAAACAAACAAACAAAAAAGACAAGCAGGCCAGAAGGTGAAGAACCAGGCAAGAAAAGGCCGAGCACAATGAGTCGTGGGGCCATGGCGAGGTCAACAGTGGTCAGCAGGGCCACAGGCATTTCAAAGGAGGACCATCCACAGACACTAAAGTCTGGGCAGCATACTGGGTTGAAAACTGGCAGAGGATTCCTCTAAGTTTTTGAGGTCCCCAAAAGCAGGCAGTAAAGTGGGGCCACAGTGTTTGAAGGCCCAAGGATCCCCTCTACGGGCTGCCTTCATCTGTTTCAAAGGTACTTGTTACAGGCTGAATTCATCCCGCCTTAAAGAACGTATGTTAGAGTTCTATTCCCCAATTAGCTCCTAACCCTCAGAAAGTGATCTTATTTGGAGATAGGGTCTTTATAGAGATAATTAGGTTAAAATAAGGTCATCAGGGTGGGCCCTAATCCAACAAGATTGGTATCCTTATAAAAATGGAAAATTGGACACAGAGACGCCCACAGAGGGCACGCCACGTGAAGATGAAGACAGATCAGAATGGTGCACCTCCAAGCCAGGGGACACCAGAGACTGCCAGCGAGCCAGCAGAGGCTGGGAGAGAGGCCTGCGACAGATTCTTCCTCACAGCCCACAGAAGGAACCAGCTCCGCTCACAACTTGATCTTGCACTCTGGCCTCCAAGACTGTGAGACAACAAACGTCTGTTGCTGGAGACATCAGGTTTGTATCACTTTGTCACACAGCCCTAGCAACTCACACAATACCATCCTCCGCCTTTCTTCTTCCTGCTATTCCTGCCAAGTTTCTTTTCCTTGCATTTTTGGGCCACTTCTGCTTCAGATGCAGGCATGCCTAGCTTGCTCATTTCCTCATCCTTATTCATTCATTCATTCGTTCATTCATCCATCAGCTATTTATTGAGTACCTACTATAGGCCACAACATTATGCAAATGACCTCAGAGAAGCATTTAAAGGGCTTCATGAGGCGCTGACAGTCCTCTGGCCGATGACGCAAGCAAAGCTGGGCAAAAGGTGCAGAAACAAGCATGAAGAACCACACAGATTATTTTGTTTGAGGTAAAGGTAGCAAAGCACAAAAATGTAATATGAGACTATTAATTTGTATTTTGTAAGTAATTTACATATCAATTAACCACATATTTACTGGAGACTGAATATTGTCACCAAATTAGTCTTTATAACCATGGCATAAATGTCAATAACGGACTTTGCACACATACGTACAAAATACCGTAAATGTTTCTGTTAAAAAGTACCTCAAGAAGCCCTAATTCTAGAGTTTTTTCGGGAGCTTTAATAAAGCCAAAATGATTTTCACTGTATCATTTTTCTTTAAGGTAACTATTGCCTAATTTTGGTCAAAATATAAAGCTCAAGAACATTCTTTTTTTTTTTTGAGACGGAGTCTTACTCTGTCGCCAGGCTGGAGTGCAGTGGCACAATCTCAGCACACTGCAACCTCCACCTCCCAGGTTCAAGTGATTCTCCTGCCTCAGCCTCCCAAGTAGCTGGGACTACAGGTGCACGCCACCACGCCCGGCTAACTTTTGTATTTTTAGTAGAGACGGAGTTTCATCATGTTGGCCAGGATGGTCTTGATATCTGGACCTCGTGATCCACCCGCCTTGGCCTCCCAAAGTGCTGGGATTACAGGCATGAGCCACTGTGCCTGGCCAAGAATATTCTTTTATGTATCAGTTGTACAGATATTTTTGGTCCTAAAGTAGCATAAAGCCACTAAACCCAATATTTGGTTCACTGACCAAGAAATAAAAATCCTGATTTAAACCCATTATAGAAAAGTAGAAAAAATAAGAAAACCAAACTGACCTGGTTGCTAATAACCTGGCTGATTGATAGCATCCCAAATTAGCTGTACCACAATGATGGTAACAGACGGTAGACATTATTATTTTGGGAGAATGGGGTAAGCCTTTGTTGGCAGAGAAATAATTTGGCTGACTACTACATAGATTACTTCAAATATCTGACAGATAAGAAGAAATACTTAGTTTATAACTCTTTCTAGAAAACTTGATCTTACATACTGTTGAAAATTCTAATAGGCTGGGTATAGTGGTTCACCCTGTAATCCCAGCACTTTGGGAGGCTGAAGTGGGAGGGTAGGATCACTTGAGTCCAGGGGTTCCAGACTAGCCTGGGCAACACTGTGAGACCCCAGCTCTACAAAAAACACAAAATTAGCTGGGCATGGCAGTGCATACCTGTGGTCCCAGCCACTTGGGAGTCTGAGACAGGAGCATTGCTTGGCCCCTGAGTTCAAGGCTTTGAAGCTTCAGTAGCTATGACTGCCCTACCTGCACTCCAGTCTGGGCAACAGAGTGAGACCCTGTCTTTAAAAAAGAAAATTGGCTGGGCACCGTGGCTCATGCCTGTAAATCCCAGCATTACGGGAGGCTGAAGCGGGTGGATCACCTGAGGCTGGGAGTTCGAGACCAGCCTGACCAACAGGGAGATACAAAAAAATACAAAATTAGCCAGGCATAGTAGTACATGCCTGTAATCCCAGCTATTTGGGAGGCTGAGGCAGGAGAATCACTTGAACCCAGGAGGCAGAGGTTGTGGTGAGCCGAGATTGTGCCATTGCACTCCAGCCTTGGCAACAAGAGCGACACTCCGTCTAAAAAAAGAAAGAAAAGAAAAGAAAAGAAAATTTGGCCAGGTGCAGTGGCTCACACCTGGAATCCCAACACTTTGGGAGGCCAAGGCGGGTGGATCATTTGAGGTCAGGAGTTTGAGACTAGAAAAAGAGCATTCTTTTAATTTCCTCAGCTGGGGAACTTCAAAGGCAACTTGGAGGATTCTCTGCAATCGCTCCTCTATCCTGTCTTCTACCTTTGGCATCTCTCTGATCTCCTTTCCTCTTTGTTCTCCTAGCTACCCCACTGGCCCTAGCGCACATGGCCGATGCCTGCTTACTATGCCACGTACACAGGCCCTTGCAATGGCTCTTTGTTGGTTTCTTCTGCAGCCCCTCCCTTACTTCTCCCCCACGGTATATGTCTTGCTGCGACTGTCAGTCTAGTTGCTTGGTTCCCCCCCAGCCACGGATGCGTGGAGGGAGCCGGAGCCAAGCAAGCCAATTGGTGCTGTCTCCCAGGATAAGAATCATGAAATTCTCCCAGGCTAAGAATCATGAAATTCACAGGCAAACAGATAAATAAAATAAAAAGATATCCGCTGTGTCACAGGAGTGACAGTTGAGACCTGATTATCAGTCAGTAGCTCCCTGTCTAAAACTATCTGAAACTGCAACTACCAATGCCACCTGGGTGCTTCCTACCCCCGTCTCTGCTGTAGTTTCCCTTGGCACTCACCACTTGCTAATATGCCACTTATTTATGTGTCTCAAGACTGCCTCCCCTATAAGAATGTGGTCTCCAGAATGGCAGGAATTTCTGAATATGTTGTTTATTGCTATAGGCACAGCACCTGGAACATTCTGAGCACACATCTGCCAAATGAATGAATGAATGAATGAATGAATGAGTGGGTCTCGGCTCCTGTTCTTTCCACCCTGATTATTAGGTCCTTACTTTGATTCTTTGAGCTACCCAATATCTTCTCTATAAATTTCCTATTTGCGGCCGGGCGCGGTGGCTCAAGCCTGCAATCCCAGCACTTTGGGAGGCCGAGATGGGCGGATCACGAGGTCAGGAGATCGAGACCATCCTGGCTAACACGGTGAAACCCCGTCTCTACTAAGAAATACAAAAAATAGCCGGGCGAGGTGGCGGGCGCCTGTAGTCCCAGCTACTCGGGAGGCTGAGGCCGGAGAATGGCGTGAACCCGGGAGGCGGAGCTTGCAGTGAGCTGAGATCCGGCCACTGCACTCCAGCCTGGGTGCCAGAGCGAGACTCCGTCTCAAAAAAAAATAAAAATAAAAAATAAATTTCCTATTTGCTTAAGTTAGCAAAAGTTCTAGGGAGGAAGCCTCAGCAAGAGGCAGCATTAATAGTAACAGGTATATTAACCACGCTGCAGGTGTGAAAGACACTGCTAAATAACACCGCAGCCTGAAATCGGAACAGAATTGGAATACATAAGACCAAAACCCACATTAAATGCACGTATCACATATTCTTGTCTGCATTTGTGTTTTCAATTTCTCCAAGAGATAAGATGGTGTTTAAAGTCTCCTCAGAAGTATGATGTGACATAATTTAAGCTTATTTAAAACATAAAAGTTGTAAGTTGCTTAACAAACAATATTATACAGGGAAAAAAATCCTAAATTACAAAAAAAAAACAGACCGGGCACAGTGGCTCACGCCTGTAATCCCAGTACTTTTGAAGGCCGAGGCGGGCGGATCACCTGTGATCTGGAGTTCGAGACCGGCCTGACCAACATGGAGAAACCTGTCTACTAAAAATACAAAATTAGCCAGGCGTAATGGTGCATGCCTGTAATCCCAGCTACCTGGGAGACTGAGGCAGGAGAATTGCTTGAACCCGGGAGGCAGAGGTTGTGGTGAGCCAACATTGCAAGATTGCGATTGCACCATTGCACTCCAGCCTGGGCAACAAGAGTGAAACAATGTCAAAAAAAAAAAAATTGTTTTCATATGCATTAACAATATGATCTATAAACCTATGAATTACATCAAGGAAAAAAATAAAACAAAACACCAACAAAAACCCAATATGGGCCAGGTGCAGTGGCTCACGCCTATAATCCCAGAACTTTGGGAGGCCGAGGTGGGCGAAACACTTGAGGTCAGGAGTTCGAGACCAGCCTGACCAACATGGCAAAAACTTGTCTCTACTAAAAATACAAAAATTAGCCAGGCGTGGTGGTGCTTGCCTGTAGTCCCAGCTACTTGGGAGGCTGAGGCAGGAGAATCACTTGAACCCAGGAGGCAGAGGTTGCAGTGAGCTGAGATCGCACCACTGCACTCCAGCCTGGGCAACAGAGTGAGACTCTGTTTCAAAACAGAACGAAACAAAAAAGACCAGCCCAATATGATCATTTCACACTTTCGTCATGTCCCTGGCAGAGTGACACACAAACGCTTTCAGTGTAGCATCATCTGCCAACATTCCTGAAAGGAGAAAGGTTCTAACAATCTCTGTTTAGACTGTTTTAGTCTGCTCAAGCTGCTCTAACAAAATACTATAAACTTAGTAGCTTATAAATTGCAGAAATTTATTTCTCACAGTTCTGGAAGCTAAGAAGTTCAAGATCAAAACAGATTTGGTGTCTGGTGAGGGCCCAGTTTCTGATTCATAGCCAGCACCTTCTTTCGTGTCCTTCACATGGTGGAAGGAGTGAGGGATGTCCCTCCAGTTTCTTTTATAAAGGCACTAACACCATTCACGAGGGCTCCACTCTCATGACCCAATCACCTTCCAAAGGCCCCACCTCCTAATTCCATCACCTTTGTAGTGAAGATTTCAACATAAGAATTTTGGGGGAACACAAACATTCAGACCATAGCAAGCAAGGACCAGAGAGGGAGGGGGGATGGAGACTGACTGATTCTATTTGAAATAAATCCAGGAAATGACTGGACTCACTAAAAATATTAAATCAACATTGTACTTCTCAGGACCAGAATATAACTCTTCTGCTATGTTCATTCATTTCAAAGATTAATCTTCTAGTACATGAGCCAGAGAAGTTAAACAAGGAGTTGTCTATGAAGTTATATGACCAAGAAGACACTTCCTAGTACATCCTGGGAGATACTTGAAAGTAACAAACCCAGTCATCAACTTGGGAAAAAGCCCTAAATTATAACCAACACTCAGCACCCATGTATTTCAAATATTATATATCCAACTTCTCTAACCATTAATCAAGCTGTACGTAATGACCCTTTCTGACCACAGGAGCAAATACTCTCACTCAATGGGGACAGACCTCATAATCACACTACCACGGAGTTCATATGAGATATTTCAGGGAAAAAATTAAAACTTTCTTTTTTTTTTTTAATCCCAAGACAAAGTCTCACTCTGTCACCCAGGCTGGAGTGCAGTGACACAATCTTGGCTCACTGCAAGCTCCACCTCCCGGGTTCACGCCATTCTCCTGCCTCAGCCTCCCGTGTAGCTGGGACTACAGGTGCCCGCCACCATGCCTGGCTAATTTTTGTATATTTAGTAGAGACGGGGTTTCACCTTGTTAGCCAGAACGGTCTTGATCTCCTGACCCAGTGATCCGCCCGCCTCGGCCTCCCGAAGTGCTGGGATTACAGTTGTGAGCCACTGTGCCTGGCCAAAACTTTCATTTTTCAAACTATCACTGTGGTCCCAGGCTTTGTGGCAGAATCTGGTTTTATATTATTTAGCATTTACAGAGCACTTACATTTACCTCATTATCTAATCTCTGCTGCATTATAAGGAAGGCGGCTTGGTACAATTCCTTTTTGTAAGTTACATGCAGATAGGTAGTGTAAAAACAAAACTGGTTTAGCGTCAATCTGACTTCCACGAAGGATGATTCTCTTCCATGACCAATTTGGAGTTCAGAGTGAGGGACAAGAGGCACAGTCAAATGCTCCTCTGAAAATGGCTGCTGAGAACGCATACTGCTCTGGGACTCCCTGACTGTCTTAAGGGAAAAAGATCCCATTCTCTTCCCACCCATTCTCAGTTCTATTCAAAATAGTGTGAGTTGGTGCACAAAAATACTGAGAAGATGAAGTCTTTGTTTCAGACTTTTTAAAAGAGATAGATGGTCTTACTGTTTTGCCCAGGCTGGACTCTCCTGGGCCCAAGCAAGCCTTCCACCTCAGCTTCCAGAGTAGCTGGGACTACAAGCGTGGCCGCCACCTTTGGCTCCAGATTGTCCTTTAAGTATGCAGCGCTGGCTGGTGTCACATCTTCAGTAGGCATTTACCCTGTCCTGGAGCACAAAATCCAAGCAGAGCTGCTCCATCACACAAGGAAATAGAGGAAATCAGCAATTCCGTAAGAGTGATGGGGTGTGAAGAACTACTGTGGCTGGCATGGGGGGACTTGAGGTCCGAGGTTCTGTCACCAGCTCTCTTGAGAGGCAAGCAAGGGAGACATGAGGTCCAAGAGAGAGGATTGCGGGGGTCTCCCGCTGAAGGGTTGGACCAACTGATGCTTTTGTGGCAGGAGGCAGAGGACTAGAGAGACCAGGATGGGTGAAAACAGGAGAATATTTATTTGAAGGTGCGCATGGGCTCAGCGGATTCGCATCCAAAAAGTTGAGCCTTGAACAAAGACTGAGCAGGATTTGTATAAGCAAACTTACAAAAGCAAAACAAAGGCAGTTAATCATACAATGACAGGTCACATAACCTATAGCATAACTGATGACTTGGCATAACTTGTGGCCTTGCATAGCTGGTGGCCTTGCATAGCTGGTGGCCTTGTAGCTGCCATGAAAGAAAAAAACAAAAACTGGCTAAATACAGACATTCGTCCTTTTTTTTTTTTTTTTTTTTTTTTTTTTTTTTTTTTTTTTAACTTCACCCCTGCTCCGGAAGGGGGGTGTCTGGAGCCTATTCCTTTGGTTTTGACTTCTGGAACAGCGTCATCTTATAACTGTCCTTGAAGTGAGTTTGCTAAGAAAAAGAAAACTTGTTGTGTTTTTCTTTTTAACCCCTGCCTTGCCACATTCTGGTCCTTGGCTTTTACTTTTCTTGGAGTGAATGAATGCAGTACTTATTATTTTTAAATTTCTGCCTCACTTTAATAATGATAAAAGGCTGAATTTTTGCCAACTTGTCCATTTGTCACCATGTCGTGCTAAAGCACACTTGACACACCATAAAGCCTCAGATCAAACCTCAAAACCAAGCAGTTATATTAAAAATAGCATTGCCCTACAATCACTATCTGAAGGTTCTCACCCAGAGTAGTTCCCAGGCTGCTCTTCTTTGTCCCCCTTAAGACCATAAAGACACCGTTCTTTTTTGGTGGGACAGGTTGTCCAACACGAGCAGGACACTGCCTGCCCCATCCTGAAGCAACACTGTCACCGAGGTCACACCGAGAGGACAGCACAAGGACACAGGGCAAGACTAAGAAGAGCAAAGCGCAGACTTCTCTCATCTGGGCCAGGAGATGGGAGCTCGGGACCTGGCCAAGGCAGCCTGACCACACTGCACAGACCCCGGCTCTGGCTCCGTGCAGATCTGGGTTCCCCCAATGGGAGGTGTTGGGGCTCTCCAGGGAAATCGGGGTTCTCTGGGGATGTCAGGTTCCTTCAGGGGGGCCAGGGTTCCCCGGGATTCGGGGTTCTCCGGGGGGTGTCGGGGGCGCCTGCCGCACACCCACCTTGACGCGCTTTCAGCAGCAGCGAGTTGGCCATGATGTTCTCGAGCTCCATGTTCTGGCGCCGCCGCCGCCGCCGCCGCCGCCGCCGTCGCCGCCGCCGGCGGCGGATTCTGCGAGACCGATGAGACTGAGGAGGAAGAGACTGAGAAGGCGGAACAGGAGGAGACGCCGCCGCCCCCGCGCATAGCTCTCTCGGCGCCCCCCACTCCTCGAGCCCCGGACACGATCCCGGGGGCTGCCCCGCCGCCGCCGCCACCACTGCCACCAGGGGCGCCGCCTCCGCCGCCTCCACCGGCCCTCACCAGCAGGGGAGCGGTCGGGGCGACGGGAGGGGGCAGCCCGACCGCGGCGGGTCCCAGCTGTCACCGCTGCCGCGCTATCGCCCCGGTTCTTCTCGGCCCCATCACCCTCGCCTCGCGCGCGCAGCTCCCTCCTCAGGTCCCCGGGCAGCCCCGAGTCAATGCCGTGGCCCACTTCGGACAGGGGCTCACTGGCAGGGGTGCCGCCGCGGCCGCCGCCCGCGACCCGCACCCGGGCGGGCTGGGCGCTAACGGCTTAGCTGAAGAGGCAGCGCCCCTCGCCGCTGCGCCCAGGGCACTACAGCTCCCAGAAGGCCCTGCGCCAAGAGTACACGGCGGGCCGCGGCGCGTGGCCTGCTGGGAGTTGTAGTCGCTGAGCCTGTCGGCGAGCGAGCCGAGGAGAAGCCTGCGGCCACAGCGTTTACCTCTTGCGGGCTCGGAGGTGATGCGCTGTTCTCGCGAGACGAGGCCGGGAGGCGGTTCCGCTGCCCGGCACGTGTCTCGGGGTAGTGCGCGCAGCGTCTCTCTTCGGGTCTCGGCGCCTTGGGCGCAGCGGTCCGCGCGCCATGGGAAAGGCCAAGAAGGTCGGGGCGCGAAGGAAGACCTCCGGGGCGCCGGCGGGAGCGCGAGGGGGCCCGGCGAAGGCCAACTCCAATCCATTCGAGGTGAAAGTCAACAGGCAGAAGTTCCAGATCCTGGGCCGGAAGACGCGCCACGACGTGGGGCTGCCCGGGGTGTCTCGCGCGCGGGCCCTCAGGAAGGTAAGCGGGGGGCGCAGGGGGAGCCGGACGGCAGGATCTGGGCCCCATGCTGCTCTCGGACCGGCTGCGTCCTTCTCGGTGCGTCGGTTTCCTAGTTGAGCGGCGGAGGCCGTGACTTTGTAGTCACGGGACTGACTTTATAGTCCGAAAGCCTCTGCTGTTCTCTGAGCTGGAGTGACCTAGAAACTATCGCCCTCCTGGAGACCCTGCACTCGTGTTATTTCGGTGACTCTTCCAACCGGGTCAGGAGGAGTCGGTCACTTCGGGCGGCGTCCTGGACAGCTGCTTGTTAACCCTTCCGCGTTTACTTTGAGCTCCTGCGGTTTAGGGACGGTGGGTAGGGGCTGTGTGGGATGCTCCGTTTGATGTTTGATCGGCTCTCCCCTGAAGCGCGTGACCTTGTTCCTTGGGAAGTAACTCTATGGAAACGCATTGCTTCCTAGTTTTTTTAATATAATTTTTTTTTAATTTTCACTGAGGAACATACATTAGTAGGTTGGTGAAAAAATAAGGCACAGAAAGGACAAATGAATTTCCTAAGGTCACACAACTGGTAAGGGCTGGGCATGCATTCACATTTCAATGTCTGTAGAGCCTTCTTGCTACCCCGAGCGCTTCTGTTTGACCTCGCTTCTAGGTTCTGGGAGATAAAGGTAAATAAAACTTGCCCCTGCCTTCATGAGCTCTTTTTTTTTTTTTTTTTTTTTTGAGACGGAGTCTAGCTCTGTTGCCCAGGCTGGAGTGCAGTGGCCGGATCTCAGCTCACTGCAAGCCCCGCCTCCCGGGTTCACGCCATTCTCCTGCCTCAGCCTCCCGAGTAGCTGGGAGTACAGGCGCCCGCCACCTCGCCCGGCTAATTTTTTTTTTGTATTTTAGTAGAGACGGGGGTTTCACCGTGTTAGCCAGGATGGTCTCGATCTCCTGAACTCGTGATCCGCCCGTCTCGGCCTCCCAAAGTGCTGGGATTACAGGCTTGAGCCACCGCGCCCGGCCCATGAGCTCTTGATCTCTATTCCATCACAGTGTGCAAGCTGGATGGTATTTAAATCAAATCAAATATCCTTACTGCACGAAGACGACAGCGTGTATAATAGGCAGGATAGACTTGCAGCTGACTTCCGTAAGAGTCGCTCATTACACACCCCAGGGCAGGGGTGGGAGAATAAGGTAGTGTGGTCCCTAGAATAGACACATTTGTCTTCACCACTGAAGCCTCAGTTTTCTCTTTTCTGAAGTAGAGATAATAATATACATCCTACCCCTTGTGGTGGTTTATGAGAATTAAGTAAGATAGCACATAGAGCACATAGCAAGTGTTCTCTAAATACTGTTATTCTTAGCCTTCTTGGCTTGTTGTTCGAGCCCCGCACAGTCCGGCTGTTTTCCTTGCTTCACCTCTTGCAACTCAGTGTGTCCAAAAGGTCTGCCTTACCTCCCAAAGTCTCTAAAGGGCGGGCTCAGGTTCACCACCCAAGCTATGTAGCCCAAATAGGACAGGGTGCTCAAACTTCTGGTATTGGCAGATCACCTCCCTGCTCTGTGCTGAAGGCCTGGGACAGGGGCGGGAATTGCTGCTCCTTTTTGGACCTCCAATGCTTGGCCCATGCTAGAAACAAATATTTGAAGAAATCAAAAGTGGAACCTGAGTGCCTTAGGAGATCACAGTCAGGAGAAAGTGTAACAGGAAAGTCCGAAAATTCTTCCTAGAGGGAATTACAGCCAAGTTTCGCAAAGGGAGTGAGCTGTTCATGGTCCCAGGGTGGGCAGAGGACACAGATGCAAAGGCACTTTGTCCCGGTGTGGTGAGGTGTGGCACTTGCAGCTGTCTGAGGGACAGCAGGTCGTCCAGTTGACTCTGAGCTTGATAACACCTGTGGGGGCATGTGAGGCCAGTGTAGGAGGCCTGGGTCTTTTCGTGTGGGCTGGTCCCTTAGAAGTAAGTGGGCTGTCTCAGTTGGCTTCTTCACTAAGATTTACCCATAGAATCATATTCCAGATAATGAGAACTAATGTTTTTAGAGGCCAGATGGCTGATGCCTGCCCCATCTACCTCTTTCCTGCTAGAAGCCAGTGACGCTCCCTCCCTCTGCAGGAACAGGCCTCAGAAGTCTTCTCAGTGTAGGCTGGGTTCAGTGGCTCGCGCCTGTAATCCTAGCACTTCGGGAGGCCGAGGCAGGCGGATTATCTAAGCTCAGGAGTTTGAAACCAGCCTGGTCAACACCGTGAAACCCTGTCTCTACTAAAAATACAAAAAAATTAGCCGGGCATGGTGGCATGCCCCTGTAATCACAGCTACTTGGGAGGCTGAGGCAGGAGAATTGCTTCAACCCAGGAGGCAGAGGTTGCAGCGAGCCGAGATTGCGCCACTGCACTCAAGCCTGGATGACAGAGCGAGACTCCATCTACAAAAAAATATATATATATATATCAGTGTAGCATGTAAGCAGCCTCTGTCCATACAGACTTCATCAAGCAGTACAGGCCAGCACATGTAATGTGCTCCCATCTGATTGCCAGCTAGACCTTGTGATTTAAATAGTGAGATGTTTTACTTTTTTTTTTTTTTTTTTTTTGAGACAGTCTCGCTCTGCCACCCAGCCTGGAGTGCAGTGGCGCAGTCTCAGCTCACTGCAAGCTCCGCTTCCCAGGTTCACGCCATTCTCCTGCCTCAGCCTCCCAAGTAGCTGGGACTACAGGCACCCGCCACCACGCCCAGCTAATTTGTTTGTATTTTTAGTAGAGACGGGGTTTCACCGTGTTAGCCAGGATGGTCTGGATCTCCTGACCTCGTGATGCGCCTGCCTCAGCCTCCCAGAGTGCTGGGATTACAGGCGTGAGCCACCACGCCTGGCCCCAAAGGTGTTTCTAACAAACATTGTTTAGCACTGCCACGGTAGGAAGTTACTAGGGATTAATCATTCAGCATGTCTCAGTTGAAAGAAATTGGTTTTTGAAACATTCTTGAAGAAAATGACGAAAATTGCCTTTGGAAGTATTTATTGAACTAATGGATGGTTTCCTACTCTTCAGGCAGCAGAGGGGTTTTTCATGCATTTTAAATGTAATAATAGCACTTTCACATTTCAAAGTGAGATAAGAGAAATGGTTTTTTTACATCCTTTTTTCCTGTCCACATGATGAATACTGCGGTTGACCTCTCCAGATGGAATGTGCTGTAAATGGGAAGGAGGGCCACGGTGTGCTTCTGTCCCTGCTGGAGCATCTTCTGCTCTTGCCCAGCTGCTTCTTAACCCCTTCCACTCTCCTCTCCTCTTCTTCCAGCTCCTGGTTTTGACCTTAAATGTGGGTTTCTTAGCCTTTAAGTTCATTTCCGACCCTGGGGAAGTGACCTATGTCTGGAGCAAAATCTGGCCTGTCCCCTCCTGAAACAGAACTTGGAACCAGAGTGGCAGTGACCAAGTCACCACATGCTCCCTCCCTCCTGCCCCACGCTCACATTCTTTCAAAGTGACTTCACAAATTAGAGGAATCCCTGAAGAAGAAAAGGAACACTTAGGTGTGGGGTTAGATCAGAGGTTTCGAGTGTCTGCCGAGGCACCAATTTGTGGTGGGTTTGTAAAACCACTGAATTGGATGATTCCAAGGGCCTTCCATTGCGTCAAGATTTTGCCTTGGTGCCATTTCCTTTCGGAATTGCTGTGTAAACACCACTGTAATGGCAGTTCCTTAGCAAACAGAAGTTCTGCAGCAGAAAAGAGTTTGCAGTGTGGCCATCTCGGGTTGCAGAGGCCACTCATTCCTCACTCACCTCTGTCCTCTCTCTGCTTTAGGGAATTCAACCTCCGGGACAGCCAACTTTGAATACTATTAAACTTGGTCTTTTTTTGTTGCTGCTGGGAAAATAACCGAATTATTTGATACTTGCTGTCTGTATTTAAAATATTGCTCCTCTTGGTTTTCCGAAGGTGAAGCCCCTAAACCATGACCTCGCTAACTTGTTTATGGCCTTGTGTCTAGTGTGAACCCACAACTGTACATTTCTTAGGAGTACCTCTGATGGGAAATAGTACCCTCCTCCATGATGGAAAGAGTCTAAACCCATTTCCACTTTTCCAGATGATTCTGGCGTAAAATGCACACATCCTTAAACCTTAAGGCAGCTGTTATGGCTGAGGGAGCTGTTCATGCCTTGAGCTTGGCTAGTGTGCTTTTGTTTACCCTTCCTTTTGGCACCGATAGACTCTAAAGAGGAAAAGAAAGTGATCACCCCGTTATCACAGAGTTGTTTGCTCCTCTCAGAATTCTGTCACTAGTAGAGAAAGCCTATCATGGATGAAAGCAGCTTGTGTGTGAACTTTGACATCACTGCATAGCCCTGAACTTTAAAGTATGCACTGTTCTGATGTCCCCTGTAGTGGAAATCACAAGAGTTTTTTGTGAGATTGTTTTCTGACCTGTTTTCCAGCGTACACAGACTCTACTAAAGGAGTACAAAGAAAGGGATAAGTCCAATGTCTTCAGAGATAAACGCTTCGGAGAATACAACAGCAGCATGAGCCCCGAGGAGAAGATGATGAAGAGGTTTGCTCTGGAACAGCAGGTATGGAAAGAAACTGGAGGAGGGTTTTTGCTGTACATTGCACAGGGAAGTCAAGCCCAAGGAGAAGGCTGATTCTGCACGTTCTGCCTGTTCCTGGGCACTTGGAAGGTCCAGGGGATAGCCCTTGATTCCTGTGCCTTATCTGGCTAGGCCAAAGGAGAAGCAGCTTCTTCTGCACATGTTAGCTGAATGGATAAATCCCTTAACTCCACTACATGGCAGCAGTGTGCACAGGAGTTCTCAGCTGAGCTGCTGCCTTCAGCTCCATTGGGTGGAGAGCAAGTGGCCTGAGCAGCATTGCTAGAGTAGAAACTGGGCCCTGGGCTTATTTAAGAATTGCCCTCCATGAGGCCGGGCGTGGTGGTTCGCGCCTGTAATCCCAGCACTTTGGGAGGCTGAGGCAGGTGGATCACGAGGTCAGGAGATCAAGACCATCCTGGCCAACATGATGAAACCCCGTCTCTACTAAAAATACAAAAATTAGCCAGGCATGGTGGCACATGCCTATAATTGCAGCTACTCAGGAGGCTGAGGCAGGAGAATTGCTTGAACCAGGGAGTCAGAGGTTGCAGTGAGCCCAATTCACGCCACTGCACTCCAGCCTAGGCGACAGAGCAAGACTCCATCTCAAAAAAAAAAAAAAAAGAATTCCCTCCATGAGTTCCGTTTCTGTCTAAATAATGAATCATTGCTTAGTTGACCCAGAATACTCTTTAAGGCTGCTTAGGATTCATTGTCATATTTCAAATATAATGGAAATATATATATATATATCTCTCTCTTTTTTTTTTTTTTGCTGTGAAATGCAAGTGGTAATTTTAGGAAACCTTTTTTTTCTCTTCTGTCAGCGACATCATGAGAAAAAAAGCATCTACAATCTAAATGAAGATGAAGAATTGACTCATTATGGCCAGTCTTTGGCAGACATCGAGAAGCATAATGACATTGTGGACAGTGACAGCGACGCTGAGGATCGAGGAGCATTGTCTGGTGAGGCTGGGGTGCCCTGCACGGGCCTGTGGGCATGGAGCCAGGGAGAGTCTGTTCCTCGTTGAACCTTCTGCTCTTAGAGACTAGAGAAAGTTATTGCATGAAAGTTTTACTGATCATTAACCTCTCCACAAGTTTCGCAGGTGACAGTTTTTATGGTTTTTTTTTTGTTTTTTTTTTTAAGCAAAAAAAAACTGTGGGGAGAACCCACGTCACTGACTCCAGGTGGCTCACTGAATGCACTACTTTGCTCACCTTACTTTATCAATCCCAGCCTAATATTTGTACAGTGGTGTTGATGGAGTTCCTTTAGCCCGTACCTACTGTGGAATTATGTGGAATTATACAGTTTGAGGAAAATCATATTGAGCCTCGTATCTGAGGATAACAACATGAAACAGATAAATTTTGGCCTTAAATAATGTTAACAGAGTCTAAGATTCAGTTCAGGACTGTCTTGAACCTTGTGTATAAGGTTGCAGTCATGACATCAATTACTTGACATTTCTTGTAAGTTAGAGTAGGTCCCATTTTCTGATGTCTTCAGAACAAAGGTGTACAAATCTAAAACTGACTCTCAAAGCTGTGTCTTGTTAGTGTGTGAAAGTTAAGGCGTTAGAGCCTGGGGCTGCCTTCTGATATTTGGCTAATCCAAGGGGCAAAAGGCTTAGGAGTTAGGGCAGCAAGCATGTGGTGCAGAACCTGCCATCTGCGGCACACCAGGAGACCCCGCCACTGCTCAGCTTCACAGGCGTGAAGAGAATGGCCAGTTATTTTAACCTCCGTGCCTTTCTCTTTGCTCTTTTCATTGTTCAAGACTTCTTGTGGACCCTTAGCTGTAAAACGCGTTCCCTGGGGAGATCTTAATTCCCTGAGAGTGGAGGTAACTGCCTTGGTATGAGTTGGGCGAGTGGCATTCCCCTTATTGCCAGGAGGCCCTGTGGTGCGCCCATGACTTGAGGAGGCACCGTGGTGCGCCGGTGACTAGGGGAGGCGCTGTGGTGCCGCTGCTGACTAGAGGAGGCGCTGTGGTGCGCCTGTGGCTAGGGGAGGCGCTGTGGTGCGCCCGTGGCTAGGGGATGCGCTGTGGTGCCGCTGCTGACTAGGGGATGCGCTGTGGTGCGCCTGTGGCTAGGGAAGGCGCTATGGTCTGCCCTTGGCTAGGGGATGCGCTGTGGTGCCGCTGCTGACTAGGGGAGGCGCTGTGGTGCACCCGTGGCTAGGGGAGGCGCTGTGGTGCGCCCGTGGCTAGGGGAGGCGCTGTGGTGCGCCCGTGGCTAGGGGAGGCGCTGTGGTGCGCCCGTGGCTAGGGGAGGCGCTGTGGTGCGCCCGTGGCTAGGGGAGGCGCTGTGGTGCGCCCGTGGCTAGGGGAGGCGCTGTGGTGCCGCTGCTGACTAGGGGAGGCGCTGTGGTGCGCCCGTGGCTAGGGGAGGCGCTGTGGTGCGCCCGTGGCTAGGGGAGGCGCTGTGGTGCGCCCGTGGCTAGGGGAGGCGCTGTGGTGCGCCCGTGGCTAGGGGAGGCGCTGTGGTGCGCCCGTGGCTAGGGGAGGCGCTGTGGTGCCGCTGCTGACTAGGGGATGCGCTGTGGTGCCGCTGCTGACTAGGGGAGGCGCTATGGTGCGCCCGTGGCTAGGGGAGGCGCTGTGGTGCCGCTGCTGACTAGGGGATGCGCTATGGTGCGCCCGTGGCTAGGGGAGGCGCTGTGGTGCCGCTGCTGACTAGGGGATGCGCTGTGGTGCCGCTGCTGACTAGGGGAGGCGCTGTGGTGCGCCCGTGGCTAGGGGAGGCGCTGTGGTGCGCCCGTGGCTAGGGGAGGCGCTGTGGTGCGCCCGTGGCTAGGGGAGGCGCTGTGGTGCGCCCGTGGCTAGGGGAGGCGCTGTGGTGCGCCCGTGGCTAGGGGAGGCGCTGTGGTGCCGCTGCTGACTAGGGGATGCGCTGTGGTGCCGCTGCTGACTAGGGGAGGCGCTATGGTGCGCCCGTGGCTAGGGGAGGCGCTGTGGTGCCGCTGCTGACTAGGGGATGCGCTATGGTGCGCCCGTGGCTAGGGGAGGCGCTGTGGTGCCGCTGCTGACTAGGGGAGGCGCTGTGGTGCGCCCGTGGCTAGGGGAGGCGCTGTGGTGCGCCACTGACTAGAGCAGAAGTAGGACTCAGTTTCTCCGAGTAACAGGTCCTGGGAATTCAGCTATTCATTCCTGATTTCCTATCCTTTGATTTTGATTATGAGCTCACCAAAACCCAGGTAATTTTTATAAAAGAAAAGCCTCTTACATGTGAAAATAAATACACTGAATTTGTCATGAGGAGACAAATTCTGTTTTGTTCAACTGTCACATGGTCTGTTCTCTTAGATTAGGAGAATTTCATCTTAAAAACCATCCCGTGAGCACTTTACCGCTGCGGAAGCTGAGACTAAGGACAAGAGTTGGTGGTACTTGCTCAGGCTTCGTATCCAGAGGGGGCGGGGCTTCAATTCCCAAGTAGCCTGACTCTTAAATTGTAGCTGCTGTGTGCTGTTTTACACTGAATACAGACATTTCACCTACTGTAAAATATGCTGTTTGGACTTCAAAATAAATAGATACATAAAAAATCTTTCTAATCAAATCCTAATACAAACTCATTAAGGGAGGATTTCCTTTTTTTTTTAATCATCCTTTTCTGAATCTTTTATATAATTAATACAAGCTTATTAGTTGGCATTTTGCAAATCTTTTAAGAAACTATTATGATGGTACATGTATGCAGCCATAAAAAAGAATGAGGTCATGTCTTTTGTGGGAACGTGGATGGAACTGGAGGCCATCCATCATCCTTAGCAAACTAACTCAGGAACAGAAAACCAAATACCACACTTTCTCACTTGTAAGTGGGGGCTAAATGATGAGAACTCTTGAACACAAAGAAGGAAACAGCAGGCATGGGGATCTAGAGAGGGAGGGAAAGGAGCAGAGAAGATCACCGTTGGACTTAGTACCTGGGTGATGAAATGATCTGTACAACAAACCCCCATGACACGAGTTTACCTGTGTAACAAACCTTCATCTGTACCCCCAAACCTAAAATAAAAGTTAAAAAAAAAAAAGAAAATAGCGTGATCGAACTCGGATTACTAGGGTACTAAATAGTGTTTTCTGATATACTTAGTTTTCCAGGAAGGAAATCATTCGTTTCTGGAAATCAGGAATCATTCATTCATTCACTTACCAATACTGGTTTATGTGCCAGGCACTGTTCTCGGTTCCAGAGAAATGGCAGTGTCAAAACAGAAAGCCATGCCCTCCTTCAGCTCACATTTTATGGGGAGACCCAAACATTAAACAAATGTGTCACCAAATTCTGCTGTCTGATCGAAGGTGGAAGTGCTGTGGAGGAGAAAGCCGGAAACGGCAGCACGCGCCATTGAGGCGTCTTGTTCAGCCTCACTGGAGTGTGTAGCATGACCACGGCTCACTGCAGCCTTGGCTTCCTGGGCTCAAGCAATCCTCCCATCTCAGCCTCCAGAGTAGCTGGGACTACGGGTGTGCGCTACCATGCCTGACCAAGATTTTGGCTTTTACTTGAGAAAAGGAGTCTGGGTGTTGGAGCCAAGGAATCGCATAGTGTGACAAGACAAAGCCAATGGGATTTCCCAGCAAACTGGATACAGGTGTGGCAGACAGGCATCAAGGACGACTCCAAGGGTGTGTGGCCTAAGCACCTGGGAAGATAGAATTGCCATTTGTTGCGATGAGAAGACTGGGATAGATGGGTTTGGGGGAGTTTGCAGTGCCTGCTAGACATCCACGGTGCGGTGCTGGAGGTGCAGTCGGGTCAGGGAGAATGCAGGCTGGAGACAGGAACTGGATGCTGTCAGCACAGAGACTGAATGAGGCTGCCAAGGGAATACGAGTAGTTAGAGGACAGACAGCAGGAACTGTGACCTGAAGAGTTGGTGAAGAGGGGACAGTGAGGCCCTGGCGGCAGGGTTGGGCTAGGAGCCAAGAAGAGAAAGCTTTTCTAGAATGAGTGGTGAATGTGTTGAGCGCTGCTGGTAGTGAGAGGAAGACTGAGAACTGACCCATCGCTCAGGCAAGACGGCATTTCAGAGGAGACGCAGGGGAGAGTCAGAGAGGGATGAAGAGAAAGGAGAGAGGGGGTTGAGAAGGGAGTGGAGGTGGGGAGCCCAGGCAGGCACCAGGCTAGGCCTCTGCTGGTCAGGGAGCTGCTGGCATGCTGGAGGCCCAAGCTGGAGAAACCATCTTAACATTTGTTTCTGTTATGATGTGGGCCTTTGGATATATCATTTCCCATCTGAGCCTCTTTTTCATTTGAGAAATTGGATTTTTAAAGGTTTCTTTTATTCCAAATGCGATGTTTCCTACAATGTTTAATTTCTCTTCTGCCCTAGTGAGTAGGGCAGACTGAAGATCGGTGGCCCTGGTAGATGATTCCTGCTCCTGCCCTTAGCTCAGGGCTTTGGAGTCTCTAGGCCCTGCCCAGGGAGCTGGGAGGGACACAGACTGTGCCATTGATCCTAGGCGACACCCCCACAAGACCCTGGAGCCAGCTTGCTCTGGGCTTGCCAGTCTTCACTAGAACCAGCACCATCAAAAATAGGTGCTCAGTGTTTCCAGCCACTTGGGTTATAGCCAGTTGGGAGTGTAATGGGTCTGGGTTTTCTCAGAGTGGCTTACCTTGGGTATTTCTCAAGTGCCATTGTGCCTGTGGTCTCAGGCCAGGCTGTTGCGTGTGAGCATTTTTTTCTCAAATATGGAATTTTCCAGAGCACTGTGGGGGAAGCGCTGGCAGAGTGCTAAGGAAACGCTTCCCACGCCAGGGCTGGGCTTCACTGGGGTTTTCTGCCTTTCGCCCCAGCTGAGCTGACTGCTGCCCACTTCGGAGGCGGCGGCGGGCTCCTGCACAAGAAGACTCAACAGGAAGGCGAGGAGCAGGGGAAAGCCAAGTCCCGGAAGGAGCTGATTGAAGAGCTCATTGCCAAATCTAAACAAGAGAAGGTGGGTTAGCCAGTGTTCTTGACCATCTTCTCCATGGTAAGACAGGCTCACCAAGATGTGTTCGAGCTTTTTTTCCCTGTACATTTTTAGGCTGTGTTTAATATTTTATATGAGTTTAATAAAAGCATTTATTGTGAATAGGAATTTTAAAAATCACGTAAAGCATATACCTCTGACCGGTTTTGGTTCTTTTGCCTTTTTTTGGTTTAAGTTTTGTTTTATTTTGAGATGTGGTCTCTGTTGCCCGGGCTGGAGTACAGTGGCACGATCAAAGCTCACTGTGGCCTCAAACTCCTGGGCTCAAGGATCAAGTGATCCTCCCACCTCAGCTCCCCTAGCAGCTAGGGGGCACTACCATGTCCAGCTAATTATTGTTTTATGTTTTGTGGAGATGGGGATCATGCTGTGTCGACCAGGCTGGTCTCAAACTCCTGGCCTCAAGCAGTCCTCCCACCTTGGCCTAGTTGGAAAGCACAGGGTGAGCCACCGCACCTGGCACGGATGGGTTTTTTGTTGTTGCTGGTTTCAGTATCTGACGTGTACCCAAAAAATCACTTTTTTTTTTCATTTGCCGTGAACTGCTCAGAGTATCTAAATTAATGGTTTATGGCAGGAAATGATTTCCATCTGATGAGATTTTGTAGCTTTGCATTTAAAATACTAATTTCTCCTGGCCTCTTTTCTCTGTTGAAACGTTTGGTGCTGACTGAGTGGTCACCATGTGTGTCCTTGGCACTGACATTGGGCCTCTGGGTTGAAGTCCAATAGTAATGATATGTGGTGTGTGTCTGTTATTTTTTCCCCAGAGGGAGAGACAAGCTCAACGAGAAGATGCCCTCGAGCTCACAGAGAAGCTAGACCAAGACTGGAAAGAAATTCAGACTCTCCTGTCCCACAAAACTCCCAAGTCAGAGAACAGAGATAAAAAGGAGAAACCCAAGGTGGGAGCCAAGTGACTGAAAGAAACTTTTTACTTACTGAACCTGGCTGACTGTCCAGAGAAAGGGCTGTTTCCTTCCGAACAAGTTTCTGTTGAACATTGATACTGAATTAGCTGCTGTGTGTAATCTTGGGGTGGAAGGAGATTCAGTTACTTGAGTCTCTATTCCAAGTGAATTCAACTGAAGAAAGGGGTGTTTCTGGATGGAAGAAGTACTTCAGGGTGGACACATCAGAACAGGTGTCTGAACTTCCCTGTGGCGCATTTGTCTGTTGATACTTAATATACATTTACTTACTTTTTCCTCTATAAACAGTGCTTGTTTCCTACTGCATTCTCTTTAGTCTAAACTGTTGGAAAATGCATTTGTTTAAGAAACTGGGTTCTCAGAGAAATCTAGATTTTGCCAGATTAGTGCCATGTGGTCATCTGTACATCTTTGTGGGTCACTCTTGCTATTACTGATATTTTACTTAATTTCCCATGTTTAGGGCGTAATACCTGGATAAGTAGTGTTTTTGTTGTTGTTTGAGACTGAGTCTCGCTGTGTCACCCAGGCTGGAGTGTAGTGGTGCAATCTTGGCTCACTGCAACCTCCACCTCCCGGGTTCAAGCGATTCTCTTGCCTCAGCCTCCCAAAGTGCTGAGATTACAGGCGTGAGCCACTGTGCCCAGCCTGTTTTTGTTAAAGCAGATGTATTCTGAGAAGAATTTTTCTAGGGATAAACAAATTCTTTGTGACCAAATGTCCACTGATTTTGCAATCCTCAAGGCTGACGAGAACAGTTTTCTCTCTCGAAGAAAAGATGTAGGTGTGGCTTAACTACTTCAATAACATTATGCAGCCATTACTAGAATGTCCCAGGAAGCTAGATCTTTTCTTTTTGTAAAATAAGAAATATATTTTTAAAATGAAAAATTTCTTCTTTCTGCCTTAGCCCGATGCATATGACATGATGGTTCGTGAGCTTGGCTTTGAAATGAAGGCGCAGCCCTCTAACCGGATGAAGACGGAGGCGGAATTGGCAAAGGAAGAGCAGGAGCGCCTCAAGAAGCTGGAGGTAGGGTGGCAGCACCTCAGGAGCAGGGCTGTGCTGCTGTCCATCCACAGCGCCTTCCGCTCCATTTTGCATGATGGGCTGAAGAGAATACTCTGTTTGATCAGTGGAATATTTTAGTCCACTTAAAGTTTATATTTATTCATGATTACCGTTTTTTTTTTCTTTTTTTTTGAGACGGAGTTTCACTCTGTCCCCCAGGCTGGAGTGCAGTGGCGCAATCTCGGCTCACTGCAAGCTCCGCCTCCTGGGTTCACGCCATTCTCCTGCCTCAGCCTCCTGAGTAGCTGGGACCGCAGGCACGTGCCACCACACCTGGCTAATTTTTTTGTATTTTTAGTAGAGATGGGGTTTCACCATGTTAGCCAGGATGGTCTCAATCTCCTGAACTCGTAATCTGCCCGCCTTGGCCTCCCAAAGTGCTGGGATTACAGGCGTGAGCCACCGCACCCAACATGAATAACTTTTTATTTCTGATCATAAAAGCAAAAACAAAATAAAATGCAAATAATACCCAAGTACAGCAAATTAAAAGTGGACTTTTTTTTTATTTTTTTTGAGACGGAGTTTCACTCTGTTGCCGAGGCTGGAGTGCAGTAGTGTGATCTTGGCTCACTACAACCTCCGCCTCCCAGGTTCAAGCAATTGACCTACCTCAGCCTCCTGAGTACCTGGCGTTACAGCTGCCCCCACCACACCCAGCTAATTGTTGTATTTTTAGTAGAGATGGGATTTCACTATGTTGGCCAGGCTGGTCTCAAACTCCTGACCTCAAGCAATCCACCTATCTTGGCCTCCCAAAGTGCTGAGATTACAAGCATGAGCCACTGCGCTGCCAAAAATGGACGTTCCTTAATAATTACTCTATCCCAAACATCTACTAACAATGTAATGAGTATATTATCTTGTAAGCTTTTTTTTTAAATGCAGTTTTAAAAAATCCATTGCGTTAAAACAAAAACGAAGTAAAGACACTTCTACAGCTGGCTGAGTTTTTTCATTTGTTTTTTGTTGTTGTTTGTTTTGTTTTCCAAGGCAGAGTCTTGCTCTGTCACCCGAGCTGGAGTACAGTGGCACGATCTCGGCTCACTGCAACTTCTGCCTCCCAGGTTCAAGCAATTCTCCTGCCTCCGCTTCCCAAGTAGCTGGGATTACAGGCACCTGCCACCACACCCGGCTAATTTTTGTATTTTTAGTAGAGACAGGGTTTCACCATGTTGGCCAGGCTGGTCTTGAACTCCGGGCCTCAGGTGATCCACCCACCTTGGCCTCCCAAAGTTCTGGGATTACAGGCGTGAGCCACTGCACCCAACCACATTTGTTTTTTTTTTTAAACAAGGTCTCTGTTGCCGTGACTGGAGTGTAGTGGCATGATCACAGCTTACTGCAGCCTCGACCTCCCAGGCTCAGGCAGTCCTTCTGCCTCTGCCTTGCAGGTAGCTGGAACCACAGACTCACACCACTATGCCCAGCTAATTTTTTTTTTTTTGAGATGGAGTCTCACTCTGTCGCCCAGCTAGAGTACAGTGGCACAATCTTGGCTCACTGCAAACTCCACCTCCTGGGTTCAAGTGATTCTCCTGCCTCAGCCTCCTGAGTAGCTGGGATTACAGGCGCCCAACACCATGCCCGGCTAATTTTTGTATTTTTAGTAGAGACAGGATTTTGCCGTGTTGGCCAGGTGGTCTTGAACTCCTGACCTCAGGTGATCCACTTACTTCAGCTTCCCAAAGTGCTAGGATTACAGGTGTGAGCCACTGCGCCTGGCCCCAGCTAATTTTTAAACATTGTTTGTATAGATGAGCATCTCCTTATGTTGCCTTGGCTGTTCTCAAACTCCTGGGCTCAGCTGATCCTCCCACCGCGGCCTCCCACAGTGCTGGGGTTACAGGCATGAGCTGCCATCACACCTGGCTCAGCTGGCTGTTTTGACGTAACCACATCACTAGCTTCTTCCCATGTCCAGTGTGTGGTCAAATAGTGGAGGCCCTGGAGCTGCTTGCTCTTGGCGTCCTGGCTCCTCTTCTCTCGGTGCAGGGGGTGATGACTTCCAGTCGGGGCTGGCCAGCAGAATTTTGCTATGAAGACCTTAGAATAATAGGCTTGCCTGGTGACTGGAGAGTATTGGCCACAAAGTTTGAACAGTTGATTTTGTTAAATGAGGAATGTACTGCTTAGCAAGTATTTGCATGCCTGATTGAAAACTGCAGGCAGAAAGCAAGCTGGATGCACCAGCCTCACAGCTGGGAGGACCGTAGGCCCAGCCCGCTGCCCACGGCAGGACTGCACGCCTCCTCACCAAGTGTTGGAGGAGTGTGCCCTAAGACATCTCATTTCTTCCTGCTCAGGCCGAGAGGCTTCGAAGAATGCTTGGAAAGGATGAGGATGAAAATGTGAAGAAACCAAAACATATATCAGCAGATGATCTGAATGATGGCTTCGTGCTAGATAAAGATGACAGGCGTTTGCTTTCCTACAAAGTAAGATATTTGCCGTCATTTTCTCTCTTTTTTTTCTAATTTAAAAACTTTTTTGGTATTCATTTTAGGAATTTATTACAGTTGGGAATTTTAAATCTTTTTAACCAGTTTCTCTAAAGTTCTTTATCTGGGTGTTCATGGTATATCAAGTATCAAAACTTTAGAGAGGAGACTTTAACAATAGTGTGTGCATTCGCTTGCTCATGCTCTGTCTCTCTCTCTCTCTCTCTCTCTCTCTCAAAGAAATACAGATAAAACTGCTTACTTGGTTAACATCAACTACTTCTGTTAATAACGGCATGATTCTGTCTACATGACCTCAGCGTACTATCGAGGGAGCTAACTCAAGGCTAGAGTTGTGAATTTTCTCTGAGTGATGTCATTGAGTTTCTGTGACTGGTGTAGTTTTTAATTCACGAACTTTATAAATTGATACCCTTTTCTCATTTTAAGAGTGTATCAATCAGGGTCCAGGGAAGCAAAATAAGGCAGGACAGGTTTCAAGCAGAAGAGGTCCACGCCGGAAAATGGATACTGATAAAAACACTAGGTTACCTGGAGGAGCAGAAGGTACAGCCCTCCCAAACCAGTGGTGGGTGCTGTAGACACTCCCAGTGTTCAAGCCCACGGCCACTGAACACCTTCCAAATCCTGATCCCATGCCGCTCCCTAGCAGAACCTGAACCTGGCCCACCATCCTGCAGCAGGGTTCGCTGGGAGCTTGTAGCTCCTATGGCTCAAATAGCCTAGCAGCGGGTGGTGGGCAGGAGGTCTAATGCCAGTGGGCAGATGGAGCACACAGGTTTGTGTTCCTTGCAACCACATAGGAAGCACTGATGTGTGCTGCCTCTTGATGTGGCTGCGAGATGGTCCAGTGGTTGTCTCAGCCTGTCCTGATGCCCTGTGGTTTCCACACTCTTGGTAGGATGGAAAGATGAATGTCGAGGAAGATGGCCAGGAAGAGCAAAGCAAGGAAGCCAGTGACCCTGAGAGCAACGAGGAAGAAGGTGACAGTTCAGGCAGGGAGGACACAGAGGAGAGTGATAGTCCAGATGGCCACTCGGACCTGGAATCCAACGTAGAGAGCGAGGAAGAAAACGAGAAGCCAGCAAAAGAGCAGCGGCAGACTCCTGGGAGAGGGCCGACGAGCGGCAAGGGAAGAGCTGGAAAAGCTGCCGGAGACGAGCTGCCCTACACGTTCGCAGGTGGGCAAGTGCGTGGGTTTCCTCAGGTTCTCGGATAACCTTTATGACCTGGCCATAGCTGTGTGTGTTTGTCTCGCGCCCAGGAGGTGCATTTGTGGAGTGGGGACCAAGGATGCCCTTGGGAGTGCGTGGACACACCCTGTGTCTGCTGATCCAGGTCTTAGAGCGAGTGGTCATGTTAGTTTGTCACCGTGGTTCTGTGGGCCGGCCCCAGATGGGCCAGACGCATCTCTCTGTAGTGGTACCTTCACCTCCCCTGTAGCATACGGTCAGCCTCTTGTGGCGGACCAGAGGGGCCGGGCTGGGGAGGTGGGTAAACATCTGTGAGAAGGCTTCCATGTTCCCACCTGGGCCTCCTGCTTGGCCACGTAACATTTTAGATGGAATATACAGTGTTGTTTTGTCTAGTATCTGGAGAAAAACTGTCCAGGCCAGGAGCATGGCTGACGCCTGTGATCCCAACAGTTTGGGAGGCCAAGGTGGGTGGGTCACTTGAGCCTTGGAATTTGAGACCAGCCTGGGCAACATTGCAAAACCTCGTTTCTACCAAAAATATTAAAAATAAGCCTGGTGCAATGGCTTGTGCCTGTGTTCCCAGCTACTCAAGAGGCTGTGGTGGGAGGATCACTTGAGCCTGGGAGGCTGAGGTTGCAGTGAGCCGCGATCACACCACTGCACTCCAGCCTGGGTAACAGAGCAGGACCCTGTCTCAAAAAAAAAGAAAAAAATGGTCGGGTTCTCGTAAGCAATGGCGAATTGTCCTGTGCCTGCAGGATGCTTCCAGAGGAGAAGCTAGTGGTGAAGCTGGCCTCTGTGACGTGCCCTCTGGTGGCAAGAGTCTCATGAGCTGACACTGCTTGGCTCGTAGTGGCTCCTTCCAGGTCTTTCTGAAGTGCTCTGGGCACTAAACCCAGCGCCCTGCCACCGAGATGCTCTGAAACTGTGGGTGTTTTAGCAAATTCCTAATAGAGGAAAGGTGGGAGGGCATTTCCTTATTAGCGTGTTCCCAGGTGCGTGATCGCTCCTGACAGCCCAGGTCAGGATGGCTGATACCCCTCCAGATGTGCCAGAGCAAAAGCTGGTGGGTTTGTTGTGATTGTGAAGTAGAATAGTTATATGAAATTACCTCTATGTTAGCAGACATGTAAGTAATTCTCATTTTAAATGTTAAATGTGGGCCAGGTACGGTGGCTCATGCCTGTAATCCCAGCACTTTGGGAGGCCAAGGTAGGCAGATCACCTGAGGTCAGGAGCTCGAGACCAGCCTGGCCAACATGGTGAAGCCTTCTCTCTACTAAAAATACAAAAATTAGCCGGGCATGGTGGCAAGTGTCTGTAGTCCCAGCTACTCAGGAGGCTGGGGCAGGAGAATTGCTTGAACCCAGGAGGCAGAAGTTTCAGTGAGCTGAGATCGCACCACTGCACTCCAGCCTGGGCAACAGAGCGAGACTTCATCTCAAAAAAAAAAAAAAAAAAAAAAAAAAAAATATATATATATATATATATATATAAATGTTAAATGTGCAGTATGTTTTGTGTTTTTGATAGCCCCTGAATCCTATGAGGAACTGAGATCTCTATTGTTAGGAAGATCGATGGAAGAGCAGCTTTTGGTGGTGGAGAGAATTCAGAAGTGCAACCACCCGAGTCTCGCAGAAGGAAACAAAGCAAAATTAGAAGTACGTGGATTGAGTGTGTGTGGAGTCCTGGGAGTGTCGGCACAGCCCCGTATATGAATGCCAGAATTTTGTGAAGTTGTGCAACGGCCACGTGTGCCTCAGGCCAGATGGGGCCAGCCTGTCACCTGGTTACCTATGATGATGGCTGGGAACACTTGGTATGGCACAGGCAGAGGCCTCCCTTGGCTTTGGCTCCTCTCTAAGCCTCGTGCCAGAGCCAGCCAGAGGCAGGCATGGGGACCTTCACCTTCATGTTACAGGGGAGGACACTAAGGTTAACATAGCCACAAGTAGCAGAGCCAGACTGCTGTCAGATAGGTGGCTGTGATTGTGCCTTTTCCTCTCAGTGAGAGGTGAATGTTCCGTGAGGGGGGGCGCCGTGCTGTGTGTGCTCCTCATGTTGCTTTCCTAGTGATGTGTTGTCTGCTGTTCTACAGAAGGATACACCTGACCCTTAGCTTTCCCCCCTCTACACTTTCTAGTGCTTAGCAAGTTCTAGCAGTGTCTTTGCTTGCATGTTAGAAGGCTGCTCATGTCTGTATCCCTGGGCTCCCCCGCCCCACCTGGTTGTCACCAGAATGCAGCTTGATCTGGAAGCTGTGTGCCTGTGGCTTTGTTCTTGGTGCTGAGCACTGAGCTTTATTTCCCAATTCATGTTCCTGCAGAAACTGTTTGGCTTTCTTTTGGAGTACATTGGCGATTTAGCTACAGATGACCCACCAGACCTCAGAGTAATTGATAAATTGGTTGTGTAAGTAAAAAACGTGTGTTATCTGGGATGTGGGGCTGAGCAGAACAGTTTTTCTCCCATTTAGAGTCATAAAAACACATTCCAGAGTTACTAAGGTAGGTGGCATGGTGGCGTCGGCATGCCAGGTAGGCGGGTGGTCACCCAGGGTTTGTGAGTCTCACAGCACAAGCCCGCTTCTCACACATGCCGCTCCAGCCACCGTAGAGCTGGGACTGACTTTTAACCACAAACAAGTTGATTTTGAAACAAGTGAACCCCTTTAGATTTGTGGCTGGGATGGGGTGGCTCATTGTAAGTTTCAAGCTCTGGGTGATTGAGATATTTGGAAAGCATGGTAGACACCCCGGGGGCCCCTCAGCCCTCAGTGAAACCCAGTTGGGTGGTTCTGCATGCCAGGGAGTGTGTCCCTCTTGTCTGCATGGGGCCTTCCAGGGCGAGTTCCCGCCCTCGCTGCACTCTTAAGTCTGTGTGACCGTGACCCACTCGGTGGCTCCTGGCCCCCGGGGCCGGTGGCAGGAAGAATGCCAGAGGGGCGGAGTTATCAGCTGAGAGTGTTGGTGTCCTGTCCGTGAGAGCACACACCAGCTTCCTGCCCTGTGCCGCACAGAGCTCTCCACGTCATCTGCGTACATGGAGACACTATCAAAGAAGTACCTGTCGTGAGGAATAAATGAGTTAATATGGAAAGTGCCTTGGAGCTGTCCACTGCAGCTGCCACACAGAGCGGTGCCCCCAACAACGGTTACCACAGATCAAGCTGTTTCTTCCACCACCTCCAGTCCATGTTATGGCCGAGTTTTTAGGAAATGGCAGAAGTGAGTGTAGACTGTTAAGAATACTGTTAGAAAAAGCAGATTCATCCAGTTCTTACTTGCTCAGTCAACAGGTGATTTCATAGGAAAATGGCTTGCAGGGTTTTTGTGTTTCTTATCTAAAGTCATTCTCTCCTGACTTTCATTTCTGCTGAACAGGCACTTATATAATCTTTGCCAGATGTTTCCTGAATCTGCAAGTGACGCTGTCAAATTTGTTCTCCGAGATGCCATGCATGAGATGGAAGAAATGATTGAGACCAAAGGCCGGGCAACATTGCCAGGGTTGGACGTGGTAAGCAGAGTTCAGTTTAGGCACTGCCCCTGCCATGGAGGTTCTGATGGTATCACAGAAGGCCGATGACGGGTACGATGCTCTTGGCCGCGCCCTGTCCTCCAGGGTGATCTGGAGCGAGAGCTGCAGGGCAGCGAGCCTGGGAGGGGAGGGCACTCCTCCACTAGCCGCGGACTAACGTGTGGGTCGTACAAGGAGATTCTGGTTTGATTCCACGTGAATGGTGCCGTATTTGGTCCAGTGACAGAAATGTTGGAAGGCAAATAGAACCACAATATTTTCCATAAGGGCCCAAGCCTATGAACTGGTTTTAATTGGTCTCGGTTTCTGTGTTATTCAAAGGTTGGGAGACATTTGAACACTAAGATTTTTAACAATTTTATAACAGCCTCATGCTGTATTTTCAGCTTTAGTAACTTTAAGGAAATACTTGCTGAGATATGCTCTTTATTGCCTGGTGTTTGTGTTGAAATGGATTCACAATAGTTAGCAGAAGCTTAAAACTGTAGGTAGGACTTAGGTTAATGATTTTAATCAACTCCCCAAAACGGGATCTGAGCCCGTGTCTGTAACCATTGCTGACTGCTTCAGCGAAGCCTTCACGGGCCTCAGCACAGTGTCCTCACTGTACGTTTAGCTGTTTGACTCACGGTGGTTGGATGCCTGTTCTGTGACACTGAGGCCAGAACTCTGGGCCAAGGAGATGCACCCTCTCCTCCCCAGAGCCTGTTCTTGGCTCCGGAGTGTTTGTGGGGAGGGCATATGGATGGACTTCATTTACCTTCTTTAACCTGTATGGTAACACTTTCCTTCCAGCTCATTTATTTGCAAATCACTAGGTTGCTGTTTCCAACTTCCGACTTCTGGCACCCGGTGGTGACCCCTGCCCTCGTGTGCCTGAGTCAGCTGCTCACCAAGGTGCGTCCTCTCCACACACAGCAGGGGCCGGCCTGCTACACCACGGGTGGCCAGAGCCACAGCCCCTCGGGGCCTTGTGGAACATAAGCGTGGCGGTTCAAGGGCTGCAGAGACTGAGCACTGGGGTTAGGTATAAGAGGGCCCATCTAGGCCGGGCGCGGTGGCTCAAGCCTGTAATCCCAGCACTTTGGGAGGCCGAGACGGGCGGATCACGAGATCAGGAGATCGAGACCATACTGGCTAACACGGTGAAACCCCGTCTCTACTAAAAAATACAAAAAACTAGCCGGGCGAGGTGGCGGGCGCCTGTAGTCCCAGCTACTCGGGAGGCTGAGGCAGGAGAATGGCGTGAACCCGGGAGGCGGAGCTTGCAGTGAGCTGAGATCTGGCCACTGCACTCCAGCCTGGGCGGCAGAGCAAGACTCCGCCTCAAAAAAAAAAAAAAAAGAGGGCCCATCTAAAAGAGCCCTAGCTCGAGCAGCCCGAGATGTGGGTGGGAGTGGGAGAGCCTGGTTTGGCACCTCAAGGTTACAGATGGTGGGACCCCAGAAAACAACCTTTCGAGTTAGTGGTGAAGTTATCCAGTGTGAAGATAAGGACTTTTGTTCCCTTTTTGGCTTAAAAAGTTTAAGCTGTTCCTTTTTCTTTATTAGGCATGTGATTGGTACATGCTTACTGCAGTAATCGTACGCTCTGTATGGGTGGAAGGAACTTTATAAATAGTACAGCTCTGGCTGGGCACAGTGGCTCATGCCTATAATCCCAACAGTTTGGGAGGCCGAGGCGGGCGGATTGCCTGAGGTCAGGAGTTCAAGACCAGCCTGGCCAACATGGTGAAACCCCGTCTCTACTAAAAATACAAAAATTAGCTGGGTTTGGTGCCACATGCCTGTAATCCCAGCTACTCCGGAGACTGAGGCAGGAGAATCACTGGAACCCGGGAGGTGGAGGTTGCAGTGAGCCGTGATTGTGCCATTGCACTCCAGCCTGGGCAACAGGAGTGAAACTCTGTCTCAGGGGAAAAAAAATCACTAAAGCTCTTTATGTTTTTGTCATCTCACTTGGTCCTCTCAACACTGCCATCAGGTGCGGGGGTTCCCTCTGTACCCGTGAAGCTCAGTGGGGTGTGTGGTTCAGGGAAGCCCGGTGGTTGGCCTAGCATGGCATGACATCGTCCCAGGACAGTAACCCCCCAAATATTCTTTTCCAGTGCCCTGTCCTGTCCCTCCAGGACGTGGTGAAGGGCCTGTTCGTGTGCTGCCTATTCCTGGAGTATGTGGCTTTGTCCCAGAGGTTTATACCTGAGCTTATTAATTTTCTTCTTGGGATTCTTTACATAGCAACTCCAAACAAAGCAAGCCAAGGTGAGTTGATTTGAAGAAGCTTCCTACCAATATTTTATACTTTAGAGTGTTTTAAAGTAGTTCATACTCATTGTAGAAGGTTTAGAATATGGAAAAGTAGAGGAAACATACAAACCTGCCACCCGCCGTCCTGAGTAGCACCCTCTTTCCCTCTGTGTGAGCGTGCACATGCCATGTGGGGAAAAGCAGCGCCACCGGTGACCTGTGCTGTCCAGCGTGGTCTCCATTGGCCAGAGTCTGAACTGAGACATGCCCCACGTGTGACACATGCCCAGGTGGCGAAGACAGTGCCAGAAATACTAAAATATCTTAATTTTTTGTATTATGTGTTAAAATCACAATATTTTGGTATTTGGGGTTAGATAAGATCTATTGTTAAAATCAATTTTACCTTTTTACTTTTTCCTCACATGACAACAAGGCAGTGTGAAAGTTCTCGTGTGGCTCACACAGGCATCGCTGCTGTGTTGCTTCTGTAACGCTCTGAACTCGGGAGGGAGGGTGGCAAGAGCAGCGCTGGGATGAGGAGCAGTCTGCCCACTGCCTGCCCTCCTGGGCCCTCACCCCAGCCCCTGTGCTCCTCCCCCTTCCCCTGATGCCAACTCTGCTCCCGGATGCTTCCTCAGCACTTGCTGCTTCCCTTTGTGGGGGCGAAGAGCTGTGCAGCCTCTGTCCTGAACTCTTCCATGTCTGTGGATGCCTCTCCCAGCCTGACCAGAGGTTGGACCTCAAGGCTAAGACCCCCGCCCTCTATTTCCAGTTCACTGTGCAGTGCCAAGCGCCTGCATGTCGAGGGGACTGACCTGAGGAGCAGGTGCTCTGGCATCATTCACACTGCCAGCAGAGTCTCTTCCAAGAGGGATCTGGCCATTCCTCCGGTTCAGTGCTCCCATTCTGCCACCCCCTGGCTCCCGAGGCTCCTGTCTGTCAGGCTTGGTGCTGGGTGCCAGAGAGGCGCGGTCGCCCACATGCTCCCTGCCTCAGGGAGAGCCACCTGCAGATTGCTGCAGTCCCGCGTGTGAAGGGCTGTGAAGGAACAGGCTGGGCACGGGTGGAGTCAGGGAGGGGGCGTGCATCTCGGCTTTGGGGGAGTGGGACGGGGCTTGACCCACCACCTTCCCCTCTCTCTTGGCCTGGCACCTCCGCCCCACTGTGCCTGTCTCCATCCCTCCCCCTGCAGCCACGCCCTCAGCCTGGATTGCCCTTCTCTGTGGATTGACTCCTTCGTGTCCTACAGGCCTTTGCTGACATCTGCCCCCTCAGGCCTCTCCCGCCCTGCACCGTCACCCGACTGACCCTGCTGTCTGCCCCCTGCCCCTCTGCTTTCCTTTCTCGTGTTCTGTCTGGTCCATTTGCTCCTTGGGGTGCTGTTCGCTGCCTGTCTCCCGACAGGGGCAGGGACTTCAGTCTGTTCCTGGATGTGGCCTGAGCGCCTCATCAGCCCCATGTGGTGCCTAGTAGGTCCCAGGACGTCTGTTGCAAGCAGGCCCCCCAGGCAGGATCAGGCACTTGGCTCTCACCGCACCCCCTGCCAGAGCTTTCCCCCTTCCCCTGAGGTGTCCCTGCCCACACGGAAACCCTCAGTGTCTGGCACAAGCCAGAGACATAAAAATCAGTGTGTGTCTGTTAGAGAGTGAACTTCCACAGGCTTGGTGCTGCAGAGCCTGCTGGGAGCCCAGTAACGTTCAGGCCATCTCTGTCCTGTCGCACTTGGAATTCAGGTTCCACTCTGGTGCACCCTTTCAGAGCACTTGGGAAGCACTCGGAACTGCTTGTGGTGTCTGATAAAGAGGATGTGGCCACGTGGCAGCAGAGCAGCCTCTCCCTCCGCTGGGCGAGTGGACTGAGGGCCCCCACTTCAACAGAGGCCAATCACATCCGGTATGTGAGGGGACCCCGCTTTGGGGCCTGTGCCCTATGCGTCCCCAGAGGCAGGAGGAGCCACTCATGCTTTCTGATGGGCTGTTAGCGAACTTGCTGCCCGGCCGTTTGGCTTGATGGAGGGTGAAAGCCTTTCTGAGGCATGGTGTCCCTTTTTTTTTCATTTTCAAAATACATTTGTTTGATTTCACAAATCATAACTTGGAGCCAAAAATGGAGCCACCCCATCCCAGCTGGCGCTGCGTTTCCCACAGCCTTCCCTCCTGCATTAGGCCTGACACTGAGCCTACCTTGCCCGTGGGTGTATGGGCCCAACCCTGGCCAGCTAAGGTGACCACATTGAATTTTTCAGCCTAGTGGAAGTGGGGAAGTTCATTTTTGCCATGTTACTGGTTTTGTCAGTGACAAATAGAACAAGTTGGACCTCTTCTTGCCTCCTGCCCTCACAGACTGTCCTGCCTGGCTGTGGGCCTGGCCCTGCTGAAGCGCTGTGTGCTCATGTATGGGTCCCTGCCATCCTTCCACGCCATCACGGGGCCTCTCCGAGCCCTCCTCACGGATCACCTGGCGGACTGCAGCCACCCCCAGGAGCTCCAGGTGAGGCTTCCTCGCCACTCGGGTGCTTTACCTGGGCTCAGACATGTCCCTGAGCTGGGGCCGAGCTGGGGCCAAGCTGGTGGCATTTGGTCATTTGAGGCTGCAGCTCTAAGTCAACACCATCTGCAAAATCACAAACATGAAAGGAAAGTGAAATCCAAAAACTGGGCAGTGACAGCAGTGCTGGGCTGGAGTAAAGCAGATGCTGCATCTCAAGCTGTAGCTGGGAGCTGTCGCCTTGTGTGCCACCTCGAAGAGGCCACACGGAGGGTGCACCAACGCCCGGGGGTCAGCCCCTGCTAGTCCTGGACAGTCAGCTCTGAACCGCGCCCTGCAGTACGGATGGGTTTTCGAGGATGGTCTTACCATCCTGCACAGGGTGACAGGAAGCCCCAGTGGACAGTCTCAGGTGGACCCAAGAATGAGTCTTCAATGCCAGGCACATCCTGTCCTCTGTGGGCCGCTCGAAATTCACTTACAGCCTATCCACCTCCCTCTCTTTCAGCCTGACCCTGACAGGCCGTACCCTGCATCCACTTCCTGCTTGACATGGCTGTGGCTTGTGCCTTTCATCCTGCCCCAACCCTGCCCCTCAGCCCACACCAGTGCAGGATGCTGCTAGAGCCGAAGGCATCAATGCCATGTCCACAGCTGCCCCCACAGGGGTGCCCTGCACCACTAGCACAGCCCTGGCAGCCTTGCCTCGTGCCCTTCCCTCATGCGCTCCGGCCTCCTCGCAGGCCTGGCTCCGTCTCAGGAGTTGTTCTTTGTACCTGGAACTCTTCACAGCCGTGCTGCTTGCACCCATGCCCTTGGGAAGCCAGGCCTTCGCTGGCCCACACTGCGCCATGCTCCCTGTGTCTTGTCTGCGGTGCGGACCCCCAGGCACGTTACACCGTCCTTGTCTCTGCCCCACTCGGATGAGAGTTCCATGAGGACAGCAACTCGGCCCGTCCCTGGCCAGGTGCTTGGAGCACAGAGCAGACAAGCCAGCCATCACAGACTCCCATCGCCTAGTCAAAGGCTGAGGAATAGGAGACATTAGTTGTGCCCCTTATCCTGTACCCACTTTCTGCTGATGTGGCCATGGGTTGTGCCTTTCATTTAAAAATCTTTGGGTTGGCCTGGCTGAGGGGCACAACAGGCCTTGTGGTCTTCGTAGACTGAGCCAGTCAGGCCCTTGAGTTTAGCCTCCATGGAGACGTGGCATTCAGGCACTCGAAGGTTACATCCAGATGGGCCCAGGAGTGGCTGTGTCTGGGTGCAGTTAGCCAGGGTTCCAGGACACACCTGTGCAAGAGAAAGTGGGTAGGACCAACGTCAGTGAACTGGCTTTCGGGAGATTGCTCAGAAGCCACCAGCCAACTCTTCTGGAAGCCAAGGTCTTGGTGAAAGTGGGCCTTAACCATCTGTTGGTTCTGTTGGCTTGAAAATAAGGTCAAACTGCCAAGACTGGTAGAAACCCTGCCCCACCTGGCACCCAGCATCAGTCTGCACGCCTGGGTTCTAGCGTGCACGCGGCCCCCCGCGGCAGAAGGGGGTTCTCCTGGGAGCCTTCTCACGAAGCAGGTGGCTCATGGCCTTTCGTGCCAAGTTTGTCTGGGAAAGGGGTTCTGTTGACGTTTCTGGCGGTGAGGAGCACAGACTGTCATGACCTCCAAGTCCCCTCCTTTCAGAGTGCTCTCCGGGGCCAGCACACGGGCCCCTCCCTCTTCAGGAAAACAGTGGCTTGACTTTGTTTTGGCTGTGCCAGACCTTGAGCAGCCACAGCCTTGGCTTCCCCTCCACCGGTGGGCACACAGCAAGGGCACCATCCTGCTGCGGGGAGCTCACAGTACTGTCCTCAGCTGCCTGGACGCCGCAGAACCTGCGCGTGGAGCTCAGGTCGCAGCAGGCAAGTCATCGCAGCGTCGGGGATTGTGTGTTTTTCAGGAGCTGTGTCAGAGCACACTGACCGAAATGGAAAGCCAGAAGCAGCTCTGCCGGCCACTGACCTGTGAGAAGAGCAAGCCTGTCCCACTGAAGCTGTTCACGCCCCGGCTGGTCAAAGTGTGGGTGTTGGCAGCATCTCCCTAGGGGGCCGGGACTGGGGGCTCAGTGGGAGCTGACGGGGGGTGTCTGCCAGTTCTGCAGTTGAGCAGATGACTACGGAGCGAAGCCACACTCCCGAGCAGGCTCTGGCCGAGAGGTGGGGACAGATTTTTGCTTCCTTAACAGTGGCTTTTTGATTGTAGCCTCGAGTTTGGAAGAAAACAAGGCAGTAGTAAGGAGGAACAGGAAAGGAAGAGGCTGATCCACAAACACAAGCGTGAATTTAAAGGGGCTGTTCGAGAAATCCGCAAGGACAATCAGTTCCTGGCGAGGATGCAACTCTCTGAAATAATGGAACGGTGAGGGGGATGTGTGTGTGCGACATGATTGTGATGTGACTCAGCTTTGGTGCTGTGTGGCCCTGGGCAGAGCACTGGGCACCTGGCATCCCACAGCCTTAGCTCTGGCTAGGGTCTGGAGCCAGGCAGGTTCGCTTCCCCTGTTTGAGCTGAGCGTGGCCACAGTGGCTAATGTTCTGATGTGGGAGAGAGAGGACAAGACGCTCTCCAAGAACTAATCCAGGCCGGGCGCGGTGGCTCAAGCCTGTAATCCCAGCACTTTGGGAGGCCGAGATGGGCGGATCACAAGGTCAGGAGATCGAGACCATCCTGGCTAACACGGTGAAACCCCGTCTCTACTAAAAAATACAAAAAACTAGCCGGGCGAGGTGGCGGGCGCCTGTAGTCCCAGCTACTCGGGAGGCTGAGGCAGGAGAATGGCGTAAACCTGGGAGGCGGAGCTCGCAGTGAGACGAGATCGCGCCACTGCACTCCAGCCTGGGCGGCAGAGTGAGACTCCGTCTCAAAAAAAAAAAAAAAAACGCCGGGCGCGGTGGCTCAAGCCTGTAATCCCAGCACTTTGGGAGGCCGAGACGGGCGGATCACGAGGTCAGGAGTTCGAGACCATCCTGGCTAACACGGTGAAACCCCGTCTCTACTAAAAAAGATACAAAAAGCTAGCCGGACGAGGTGGCGGGCGCCTGTAGTCCCAGCTACTCGGGAGGCTGAGGCAGGAGAATGGCGTGAACCCGGGAGGCGGAGCTTGCAGTGAGCTGAGATCCGGCCACCGCACTCCAGCCCAGGCGACAGGCGAGACTCCGTCTCAAAAAAAAAAAAAAAACTAATCCAAAAATGGGCATTTGCCTTTTGTTTCTTTTAGGGATGCAGAAAGAAAACGGAAAGTAAAGCAGCTTTTTAACAGCCTGGCTACACAAGAAGGTGAATGGAAGGCTCTGAAGAGGAAAAAGTTCAAAAAATAAATTACGTTTTATAAATTAGGCAAGGAAATACTGGACATTACCTCACATCTGCAATTCCAGCCCTCTAGGAGGCCAAGGCAGGATTGCTTCAGCTCAGGAGGTTCAAGACCAGCCGGGGGAGGACCCTGTCTCTACAAAAAAAAATTTTTTAATTAGCCAAGTGTGGTGGCACGTACCTGTAGTTCCAGCTACTCGGGAGGCTGAAGCAGGACTGCTTGAGCTGAGTCCAAAGCTACAGTGAGTCGTGATCAAGCTACTGCACTCCAGCCTGGGCAACTGTGCAAGACCCTGTCGCTTAAAAAAATAAAAAATAGATCTTTTTTTTGAGACAGGAGTTTTGCTCTTGTCCACCTTCTAGGTTCCAGCGATTCTCCGGCTTCAGCCTCCCCAGTAGCTGGGATTACAGGCATGCGCCACCACGCCCAGCTAATTTTGTATTTTTAGTAGAGATGGGGTTTCTCCATGTTGGTCAGGCTGATCTCAAACTCCCAACCTCAGGTGATCCACCCGCCTTTGCCCCCCAAAGTCCTGGGATTACAGGTGTGAGCCACAGCACCCAGCCAAAAAAGTAATTTTTATTAAAGTAGTAATGCTGTAATGTTGGTGTGATTCCAACCTCCGACCACCCCCCGCAGTTTTGTTCCTGTTAAAACACCTCCTGATGAAATAAAATGAATTCTGAAATGCGCCTCTGGGATGGGGAATGGTCTGCGTGATGTCAGCTGCGACTGGTTCACTGCATCTGGACAAGCCTCAGTTCGTGCTGCCAGGGTTGGCACTGGGGATTCTGGCCAGTGTAATTTCTGTCAACCGTGGACATTTGCCTTCATGTATAGAATTTAGACTGTTGTTATGCAAATTATATTTTCTATTATAAATGAAACAAGTTTGCAAATAGCTTAGAAATCAGAGAAGGGAAATGTCACCCACAGTCCCCTGCTGGAACAGCCACGGTTGGCCTTGCCCTGCTTACGCCCTTCAGTGGATGCTTCTGGGCGCTGCGGTCTTCCATTCAGGACACTGCACTGTGGGAGCTGGGAGAAGACTGGGTTGCATCTGTGCCAACGTGTGATACCGTTTCAGGTGAGAATCAGAAGATGCGCATGTTATGGATGAGGCAGCTTTTTAAAGTGCTTTTACCCTGCACTAACCAAGAAGGAAGTCGGCCCTCAGCTTTACTGGACCCAGGAGGGGCTGTGAGTTGTAAGGAATGATGACCCCCCCTTGAACTTGACAAGCTGGCCAGGGAGCCACATCCCGAATGCCACGGCCACTTCCTCACGGTGCATGGTTTGTTGGACCTGCGACCTTGCGGAGGGAGGTGCTGAAGTAGGAGTTTCCCTGTACCAATATGGTATGCTGTCTTACAGGCAGAGGCATTCCCCAGTGGACTATGGAGCCACTGCCGGGCCACAAGCCAGGGAGGCATGGAGCTTGTGTCCTTAGCCGGCATCCCAGGAAAGCAGCCCAGGGTCAAGTTCACACCACATGAGATCACACTGACCAGCCCTGCCTAGGCTGCCCTAGTATGTGCGTGAAGCATCGCTGCGGTCACACGTCTAGCCACAGTGACCATGGTGAGATTTAACCAGACCAGGACTGGGGAAGTGAGTAAGGTGACAAGGACCCAGTTCCGGCTTCTAATGAGGTGTGGGATCTTTAGGCAAGGAAGAAGGTGCTGCGGAGAATGAGTCTGGCTTTGTTCTTGTTGGGAGGTGTTGAGGCCACGGCTGGAGCACAGCATGAGCCATCCTCAGTGTGAGAGGCAGTTACTGCTGTGGCTGGGCTGCCTGGTAGGCCTGGAGCTAATGAGCCAGTCTCCCCCTGCAAAGTGGAAGACAGACAGCGCTGCTGGCAGCGGGACTGAAGCCAGCAGCTTGAAGATGAGGCTCACGTCGTGACAGGGGCATGTATTAGCCTCCCCAGATGGCTCCGAGACATGTCTGGCAGGTGCAAGGATCCACAAATCCAGAAGGGTCTGGGCTTGTCACATCCACCAACTAGGCTGGCTGTCTTGTCACCGTGTAGGCCCAGGATGCTGTTACCAACGGCTGCAGGATTTCACCCACTGACAAATTTTCTCTGCCACACGGCTACTGCCACTTTAATTCACCAAGCCAAGCCCTTGCACTGAGGACCCTGGCCCAACTGTCCAAGCAAAGAGGAAAAGAAAACAGGACAGAAAAAAATGCGGGACCACACCAGGCACCTGGCTCTCTGTTGAGGCCTTGCTATCCAACCCAGGACAGAAGGTGCCGGCAGCAAGCTCATACACCCTAGCTGTGTCGTCATCGAAGAGGGCGCGTGATCCAGCTGGAAGGGTGGATAAAGATGTTAACTGCCCAATGGGTTCGCCTTCCCTGTTACCTACACAGCCAATTTATCAAGAAAGGGCATTTGCAATAGAGAAGTAATTCACACAGAGCTAGCTGTGCAGGAGACCGGAGTTTTATTACTCAGTCTCCCTGAGCATTTGGGGATTGGAGTTTTTAAAAATAAGTTGGTGGGTGGGGACAGCCAGTGAGTCAGGAGTACTGATTGGTCCGGTCAGAGATGAAATCACAGGGAGTCAAAGCTGTTCTCTCGCACTGAGTCAGTTCCTGGGTGCCACAAGATCAGATAAGCCTGGGTGGTGCCAGCTGATCCATCAAGTACTGATCTGAGGCTTTACTATAGTGGTGTTACCGCCAGGAGCAGTTTGGGGAGGGTCAGAATCCTGTAGCCTCCAGCTGCATGACTCCTCAACCATAGTTTCTAATCTTGTGGCTAATCTTTTAGTCCCATAAAAGCAGTCTAGTCCCCAGGAAAGGTTTCTTTTGGGAAAGGGCTATTATTTTTGTTTTAAACTAAGTTCTTCCCAAAGTTCAGCCTACGCCCAGGAATAAACAAGGAGAGCATGGAGGTTAGAAGATGGAGCTGGTTCTCTCTCACTGTTACAAGTTTGCAATGGCAGTTTCATAGGGATGCCTGTCCTCTGAGGAAAAAGCGAATTAACAGGTGGTCTTTTTGACTGCAGGTGGAAAAACGCATCTATTAGGCAGAGGTGGGGCTTTGTTCTTACCCACAATTGGAAGCTCTGTGTGGAGTAAAGGCAGCGTGTGTGCCACCTGATTCCTTTCCCCACGTGTATCTGGTTGGGGTCGGCCACAAGAGATCCGCACGTATTTCAGAAGGTGGGAGGGGAGGTGGGAGCTGGCTGTAGGCCGGGCGTTGGCGCGGTTCCTTGAGTGCTGGCCCCGGGGCACGGCACGGGCAGCAGCCAGGCCCAAAGCTTCTGTCTAAAGCTCCTCCTGCCCAGGGGACCGTTTCCTCCAGCGCTGGGTCAGGTGCTTCTGCGCCCGGCAAGAGCGCCAGCTCCTCCCTGACCCAGGAACGGGGTCGCAGGCCCAGGCGGCCAAAAAGGTGCCAACCGGGTCCTGTGGCGTTCAGTTCTCTGCCCACCCAATTCACACCATCTTTCCCCCTCAGCCGCCTGTCCTGGGACTTCAGGCTCTGCAGCAAACGCAGCAAAAGGAGCTGCACAGAGACAGCGGGGTCGGCTCACGCGGCCCGAGTAGAATGGTTGTGCTGCTGCCCCAGGCCCGCGACCACCGCTGTGTGTGTGGCAGGAGTCAGCCCCCCGGCGTGGGGTCCCGAAGCCCGCGGTCCTTCCACGGGGAGGGCCAGGCCCGCACGGCGCAGAGGCTGGGGAACGGGCTGCGCGAGGCTCGCCTGAGGCCCCGCACACGTGTACACCTCAGGCCCATGGCTCCGCTCCGCGGGGCAGGCGTCGTCGACCCAGGGAGGCCAGGCCGGGAGTCTCGGCCTCCGGGTTACGTGGGGGCACAGCTCCTCCGCTCCGGTCAGGGTGCTGCTAACCCACGGCCGAGCAGTGAACCGCAGGACAGGCGAGAACCCAGCCACGCCCACCGGCCGGAAGACAGCGTACCGACATGTTCGTCACTTCCGGGGCTTGGCGTGACCGGGCGTGGCCGTCCCGCCCCTGGCGGCGTGCCTGGCGCCGTGTTCCGCGTCCGTGCGACCGTCTGTCCCGAGCGCGCAGCCGCGGCAGGTGCGGGGCGGGACCGGGGGCGCGCGGGGTGGGGGGCGTAGGGGGCGCGCGGCGTGGGAGGGCGTAAGAAGCGCGCGGGGTGGGGGGCGTAGGGGGCACGCAGGGTGGGAGCGGACAGGAGACGGGGCGTGGGGGAGGAGGCGGGACCGGGGGCACGCGGGGTGGCGCGGGTGGGAGGCGCGCGGGGCGCGCGGGGTGGGGGCGGGACCGGGGCGCACGCGGGATGGCAGGGTGGGAGGCGCGCGGGGTTGAGGGCGCTCCCGCGTCCAGTGTGCAGGCCATGGCCCCCGCCAGGGAGGCCGAGTCCGGACCAGGGGCCGGGATCTCGGCGCGCGTGTTGGGGTTGGGGTCCGGGTCCCCCGCGGCTTCAAGTTTCCTCTCTCACTCTGTTACGAGGGCGTGGGAGGCGCGGCCGTGGGGCGGGGTGGGGCCGGGCTCGCGATGTGCTCACCCCGATTCCTGGGGACCGTTGCCTTTGTGGCTATGATTTCTTGTGCAACCCCCGAAGCCTGCGTTTCCTGATGCCTGGGTCGGAGCGGGGGCATCGCGCAGGCCAGAATGGCCCCTGCGTCTGTAGGCCGGAGCCTCTGCTATCAGCCCCTTTAGGGTGCTCGCCAGCTGTCGGGTGTGGGGGCATGGCAGGCCCTGGAGGACCCAGTTTCCCCGCTCACCCGACCCGCCACACCCCAGCCAGGCCAGGTCAGAGCAGCCCACCATGGGACGGGGAGGGGGTGGAGGCTGCACCCCGCGCCCACCCATCCACCAGCAGCCACCAGAGCGCCGCGTGGTCACCGTTGTCTTCCTTGGCCTCCTGCTGGACCTCCTGGCCTTCACGCTGCTGCTGCCCCTGCTTCCCGGGCTGTTGGAGAGCCACGACCGTGCCCACGTGAGTCCTTGCCCTGCGGCCACAGTGCCCCCCGTCCCCCAGGCCCATTGGACCTCCCCAGCCCTTATCGTGCCTCCTCATCCCCTAGGACCCCCTTTATGGCTCCTGGCAGGGTGGGGTGAACTGGTTTGCCACCGCCATCGGGATGCCAGTGGAGAAGAGATACAACAGTGTCCTGTTCGGAGGTATGGCTGGCTCTGTGCCCCTGGCGGGCTCTCTACGGTCCTATCTTTGGTGGACATGGTCCAGCCCAGGCCCCTCCCCAATTATTAGTCCTTCCCTTCCCACTCTCTGGGCTGGCATCTATCTGGTGCCCTTGCCCACACGTCCTGGCTCCTGGGCATGATCCCTTGCCTCTGCGTGTCAGGTTCCTCCCCTTTCTCATCTCTCCACTGTGGCCTCCTCGGCTCAAGGGCCATGGCCTGTGAGTGTAGGGCCCAGCATGACTGGACCCTCAGGGCGGGGCTGGACATTGGCCTTGAGGGCCCTGAGACCACATCCCCATGATGGTGACATCTGTCTCTCAGGTCTCATTGGCTCAGCCTTCTCTGTCCTGCAGTTTCTGTGTGCACCACTCACTGGGGCCACCTCTGACTGCTTGGGGAGGCGCCCGGTGATGCTGCTGTGCCTGGTATGTCCGTGGGACTGGGTGCCCATGGGGAAGCCTCCTCCCACCCAGCCAGTAGCCCCATGGGGTTAGGTGGGGAGAGGGAGGTGGCTGTGGGCCACTCATGGCCACTTGTTGGCCCTCATCACATCCTGGAGGGGGTTCTCTGGGGGACCAGTGGCTCCTGTTGCAAAGCTAGGCTTTCAAGGAGGTGCTCCTGGCCCCTAGGAAGACATTGAGAACACAGTGGCCCTCAGATGCTTCGAAATAGGGCAGGGTTGAGGGGTATTGCCTGGGTTACCAAGTCCTACTCTGAGCCACTCCTGGCCTTAAGTGACCGCCCCTGCCCCTTGGCAGATGGGTGTGGCCACCTCATATGCAGTCTGGGCCACCTCTCGGAGCTTTGCGGCCTTCCTGGCCTCCAGGCTGATTGGGGGCATCAGCAAAGGGAACGTCAGCCTCTCCACGGCCATCGTTGCTGACCTGGGCTCGCCTCTGGCCCGCAGCCAAGGCATGGTAAGGCTGGGCCTTTGGGGTCCGGGTGTGGACTTCTGGGCCTGGGTCTCCCTGTGCAGCTCAGGTGGCCTTTTCTCTAGGCGGTCATTGGGGTGGCCTTCTCACTGGGCTTCACCCTGGGCCCTATGCTTGGAGCCTCCCTGCCCCTGGAAATGGCACCCTGGTTTGCCCTGCTCTTCGCAGCCTCCGACCTGCTGTTTATCTTCTGCTTCCTGCCGGAGACGCTGCCCCTGGAGAAACGGGTAGGGCTGCGGTCCGGGACCCACAGGCCCAGGGGCTGGGGGCTTGGTTCCGTAGCACTGTAAAAGCCCCTGTGTGCCAGCCCCAGGTGCCAGGGAGGCTGGGCCGCCCTCTTGGTGTTGGGGCTCTTGAGGCCACAGTCTGCGGGTTGCCAGGCCAGCAGCTGCTCCTGCAGGCTCTCCAATCCCATCCCCACAGGCGCCATCTGTCCCCCCGGGATTCCGTGACGTCCAGTCCCGTCCCCACAGGCGCCGTCTGTCTCCCCGGGGCTCCGTGATCTCCAATCCTGTCCCCACAGGCGCCGTCTGTCTCCCTGGGGTTCCGTGATCTCCAATCCTGTCCCCACAGGCGCCGTCTGTCTCCCTGGGGCTCCATGATGCGGCCGATCTGCTCAGCCCCCTGGCCCTGCTGCGCTTCTCAGCCGTCGCTCGTGGCCAGGACCCACCCACTGGAGACAGTAAGGACTCAACCCACCCGAGTGTGGAGCCTGCTCTCCCTTGCGCGTCCCCAGGCGGAGCCCTTCCCTGCCGTGGTCACCTTCTCAGCGCCCTCCACCTCTCCCCAGGGCTCAGCAGCCTGCGCCGCCTGGGCCTCGTCTACTTCCTCTACCTCTTCCTGTTCTCGGGCCTGGAGTACACGCTGAGCTTCCTCACACACCAGCGCTTCCAGTTCAGCAGGTGGATCCTCATCTGGGGACAGCCTGCTGTCTTCCAGAACGCCCCTGCTTCAGGGATGACCCCTCCCAAGCCCCATCCCCAGGAAGCCTTGGCAGCCACTCTCGCCCTGGCCCTGCCCCGGGTGACCCTGCCCGGGTGACCCTGCACTAACGCTCCTGCTCCCAGCCTACAGCAGGGGAAGATGTTTTTCCTCATCGGCCTCACCATGGCCACCATCCAGGGCGCCTATGCCCGGCGGATCCACCCCGGCGGGGAAGTTGCTGCCGTGAAGCGGGTAGGGGGCTCCCTCCGAAGCGGGTGGCAGGCAGTCCCCTGAGCCCTGTGGGGCACGGGCTGTGCTGAGGCTGCCGTGCCCACCTGCAGGCCCTCCTACTGCTGGTGCCTGCCTTCCTCCTCATTGGCTGGAGCCATTCTCTGCCCATGCTGGGCCTGGGGCTGCTGCTGTACTCCTTTGGTGAGTGGCCCTGCCCTGGTAGGGGATCCGATGGGCAGCAGGGCTGGGTGATGCGCCCTCCCCTGGGCTGATGGGAGCCTCCTCAATGTCCCCCACCAGCCGCCGCCGTTGTGGTGCCCTGCCTGTCCTCCGTGGTCGCTGGCTATGGTAAGACCTTTCCCTCAGCCAAAACCACCTAAGGCGGAGAAGGGCAGTGGCCCCTGACTACGACTCTCCCCACAGGCTCACCAGGGCAGAAGGGCACGGTCATGGGTACACTGCGCAGCCTAGGCGCTCTGGCCAGGGCCGCGGGGCCCCTGGTGGCTGCTTCAGGTGAGGGTGCGGGATAGTGCTGGGACAGGCTGGGGGCCGGGCACCTGCTCTCACCTCCCCAGTGCCAGCCCCCTCGGAGCCTGGGTGACGCTGCCGTCTCTCCGCAGTGTACTGGCTGGCCGGGGCCCAGGCCTGCTTCACTACGTGGTCCGGGCTCTTTTTGCTGCCCTTCCTCCTCCTGCAGAAGCTGAATTACTCGGCACAGACGCTCAAGGCTGAGTAGCTGAGCCACTGTGCCCAGGCTGTGGGCACCAGGCAGGGTGGGAGCCTGGGTCAGAGCCCTGCCCACTGCCTGACCCCCCTCCTTCCCAGTCCAGGGAGACCCTGTGGGTGGGAGCCGGCCCCCCAGCAGGAAGCCCAGGCAGCTCCTCCAGACTCATTGCTATTAATGACTCCAGGCGGCAGCACTCCAAGGCTGTCCGGGTTGGTTTGTTTTCTAAACTATGCACCAGGTTTCTGATGATGAAATAAAGCACCTGTTTTATACCAAATGCCTTTCTCCGTACGTAGCCGGGCCTCTACCCACACCAGGAGAGGCAGCTAGAGCTGAATGAGTAGTTCCACTGACCAGAAGGGTCTAAGGCTCTTCGAGACTCTCAGTTTCCCCCTCTGCAGTGGCAGCCTGGGGACTCAGGCCCCTCCAAGGCTGGGGTCAGCCTTGGCCAGGTGGTATCTGGCAGTGTGCCCGGCACCCTGGCAGGCTATCTCCCGCACAGAGCCCTCCCCATCAGACATGAGCACACAGTGACGGTGAGACGGGGACCGTGGGGACAAGGACAGGCCAGCAGCTCCCTGGACACCCTGAGTTCCCATGGGGAGGGACAACAGGAGTGCCGGGTGGAACGTCCCGCACCCATGGCTGCAGACGACGTTTTATCAAGACATGAACATTTGGAGGTCTCCTTTCGGCACACAGACAAACTTGGGAACAAAAAAATTAAAATATAAAACTGCTTCCCAGATTTAGACAAAGAAATTGCTGAAAGAATTTTATTTGTGAGTAAAACATGTTACACTGGAGAAAGGACATTCAGGACCTGTCCTCCCAAGTCGGTGTCCATATATGCAACTATATTTCATGTTGTAATACAAAGGATTAAACTACAAAAGTGAAAATTAAGTCATTGCATATGTGGGGTAAAGGAAGGGATAAAAGGGGATAAAGGAAGAGTCCACGGTTAAGGACTTTTCATTCTGCCTTGGCAACAAAACGACACAGAAGAGAGGCAGCACGCTTGCCCGCGTAGCAGGCCCTGCGGCTCAGAGGAAGCTCGAAGCGGCAGGCAGTGCCATGCGGCAGCCTGCTTCTCGCTCGGCTGGCCAATCAGTGGGATCCGAGGTGGCTCGGCCCATCATGCCCAGGGTCTGAGCCCACACCTGGCACCAGCTCTATCAGGGACCTGTTGGGCCCACACAAGCTTGCCTGCACCTAGTCAGACTGGTACCAGGCAGCTCCTGAAATGGGTCACCCTCCAGTTCCTGCTCAGCAGCTCTGAGCCCTTTTCCAGCCTCTTCCAGGGAAGTGAAAACAACAGTATTAGCCAAGGAGCGCACGTCTCAGCCTCCCTCAGTGACGACCATGTCGAGGGGCCCTGGGGCTACTCTCCACCTCGAGTTACCTTTTATCACAACTAGGGCATCTTTCTGGCTGAGTTAACGGTGAGAACAGATCCCCTGAAACCTCCCCCAAGTAAGTGAAAAGTGCTCTACTATGGGGTCTGGAAAGAAAAAAGCAAAAAGCCTGTTCACGTTCACAGTCAAAAAATATAAGCTAAATTGTAAACCTACTCAAAGAAAATTCTAGAAAGGACTCTTCCCCTCCTGATACACCTTCCCTATGACAGGAATCCAGAGACCCAAGTGAAAAAACTGAGCTCCTGAATCTGGTTGTGGTCAAGGGCTCATCGGTCAGACATGCATAGCATCGCGTTGGGTGCACACAGGCCCATCTGCCGCTGGCGTTTCCTGCCCAGCATCTGGCCCAGACCTGCCTCTTCAAGGCCGCTGGTGGGCACACGAGTGTTTTCACAGGACCAAGGCTGTGTATATAGACTTAAGTGAGATCACTGAGCAGAGAGAATGCCACATGGAACCAGGAGTCTGAGTCCGTCACCTGAGACCTTAGGGTGGAGGGAAGCCGAGCAGAAACAGAATGTGCTGATTTCACAACAGGGAGGGTGGCAGGAAAGGTCAAGGCTCAGGAGGGTGACACCTGTGGCCACAGCTGCAGCAGCCTCCAGTACCTTCCAGCTAGGACCATGACTTAGTGCCTCCCCGGTGTGAGGAGAGCACATCTCCCCCAGAAGCTGAGGCTGAGAGGACAAGAGGCGGGGGGTGGGACTGCTGCGCACACGCGGGGTCAGCCCAGGGCTACACAGGGCTGCTCACGTGCGGGGACCCCTAGCTAGTGGAGGGCTTGGCTTTTTGCATTCCATTACACAAGGACAGGGCACGGACGCAGTCGGGGACTCTGGCGGGCCAGGGTCGCTCCGGACAGGACAGTGTTAGCGTGGGGCCTTCAGGAGTCACTCTTCTTCTTGCTCTTCTTCAGAAAGGACGGGGTACGGAACTTCTTCTTCTTTTTGGACGGGGACTTGCCTGGAGACCCATCGCTGCCAGGGTCCGCGGCGGCCCCCTCCTCGGCAGCTGAGGGGGCAGCCTCTTCAGCCACCGGGGCTGGGTCTGGGGCTGGCTCGGGGCTGGCCTCAGTAGGGGCCTCAGTGGGGCTTGGGGGTCTCTGGGCTTCCTCCTCCTTCTCTAACATAGGGAAGCCGAGTGCTTCTGAAGGCTCGTCAGGGGACAGATCGGGGAGAGTTGGCTTAAAGGTGGCGGCATCACTGTCATCTCCAGTAGCTGGCTCTGGCACAAGGTCTAGTGGGTGAGGTGAGAGATGGGGTTAAGGGTTCCTGCCCAGATCTCAAAGGGCAGCTTGAGATGGGGGCACCCCACACAGGAAACTGCCATTTCATTTTACTCTACGGATTTTTACCAAGGCAAGAAACTTAAAATATGGTCTACTCTACTGTATGGCTGGATGGAGCTAATATCACAAAACACAGACTTGGTCTCGGGGTAGCTTTTAGCTCCTTCTTGTGGGCAGTGTGGTGACACCACCAGACTCCGCCCCAGGCTTGGGTCCCCCCACCAGAAAGACAGACTGCAGCACAAGCTGAGGACAGCTAAAGGAGCGACGTCCCGCTTTCATTATGTGAAGATAAGTCTGCCCTGTCACCTTAAGGGCATGTATTCATAGTCGTGAAATTAAGTCTAAATTTGGGTCCACAACACCTGGTCTCCCCCAAAACAGCCAGTAGAAAATTGTGCGTAACTCCCACAGCACGTGTGATGTCAACATCCAAAAGAACAAAGCCGTTTAGGATGGAAGTTAATTAAAAGGAAAAAGACGGCCTTTAAGGCAAGGAGCGGGGGCAAAAACTCCCAACCAGCATCAGGAGTGGCCCTCTGTGAAGGAGCACGTCGGCCCTGAGGACACAGCCTGGGGGCGCCTTCCTTCCACACTTACCCGGCACCCGCTTTGTCCATTCCATTCGTAAACAGCCTACAACATTACCAGCAACTGACAGGTTAGACACCACAAGCTGTTTAGTGTTTAAAAATCAAGCCACACATCAGGGCCAGGGGAGTCAGCTGAGTGGTTAGGAGCAGCACAGGAGGCCCAGGCCCCAAACCCTCAAGGCTTTACCTTTGGGAAGCTGGAAGCGCCCCCACCCCGCCGGCTGCCCCAGGCTAATTCCAGGCCAGGCTTCTTGAGGCCGGGAGAGGGCTGTGGGGACACAGGCGCCGCTCCCTGTGAGGAGGTGGGGCCCGCTCTGCTGGGCACGGTGCGGCTGATGCTAGGACAGAGGCTGCCCCAGGGTGCTCGCTCTGGAGAGCTGCCATCCTCTGAGCCAACATCACACTGGCTTTAAAAGGGTCCAATATCCGCTCCTCTGCCCACCTTCCTTGGACCAGCTTCAGCAAAGCTCTAAGGCAATCCGACCCCACACAGCAGGTGGCAGAACCCCAGCCTGTCTGAACCGAGGCTGCCCTTAACGTCTGATCCAGTGTGGTAAAACCCTCCCACCAAGCAATCCAAAGAGACCCTCGAAGGCCGGAGGTAAGAACCTCTGAGGCCCAGAGTGCTCCAGTGGCACCTAGGTGCATAGAGGCCCTGAGGGAGGCACCCGCTGCCGCTCAAGGCAGCACAGTGCTCAGGTGACTGAGCCACTTCCAGGAAGGCCTCCAAAGGACTGGGTCCAAAAAAGGGGGGGCTTCTGTTTTTATTTTAAATAAACAGAAAACAAAATAAACAACAAAGAAGCAGGAGAATGAGGCGAAGCACAGGGCACCGGTGCAGAGCGGAGGCAGCGCGGTACTTACTAGGGTAACAGGTACTCTCTAGCGCATCCGTCTCCTGCTTGTGACGCAGCCACAGGAAGAAAAAAGCACAAGGAGAGAATCTATGCATTCAGTCACAGCCATCAGGTTACAGAAGAAGAAAGGCAGGGCCATGGGCTTCACGAGAGACACGGATGTACGAGACCGAGGGACAGACACCCGGGATCACACACCACAGACACACGGTGGCTGAGAGGCAGCCGGCGTGTGGCTCACACAGCGGAGAGCAACTCCGGAGGTGGCATCTGCATGACAACACGGCACAAGGAGTGGGCGAGCAATGGGCAACGCAGACACCAGCAACCACGGTGGGTTCCGACCCCCGAGGCCAGCCTTCCTACTTGGTCACAGCTCACATACAAATCTGTTTTGCCTGGAGTTACCCAGGACAGAACCAATATAGGAGAAAAGAAGTGTCACGTCTTGGCGTTGATGCAAGCACACACTTCTCTGTTGGTGTTAACACAACTCCCGCCACGTTCCGCCACAGCGCGCACGAGCCGTGCACCCTCCCACAGTGGCGGCCACTGCCACCCAGAGCTCACCTTCCTCCAGCTTGATGGGAGTGCTGGGAGGTGGGTGGGGGACCGCAGGCTGGTCTGGAGGACTCTTTTCTTTCTGTTCTCTAGCCTCGTCCAGATTCTCTGCAGAGAAACAACAAGGATATGGTAGGAGCTGTGGACGCCATGAGCCTGCACCTGCCTCCGTGGCAGATGGGGCAGCCTGCTCGGCCGCCCTCTGAGAAGGCAGGGCTCTCAACCCTTTCCCTGTTCCTCTCCGAGAGCGGATAAAGGAAGCTGTGACCTGGGTGTTGACTGATGTGAATTTCAGAGAAACATAAACAACTTCAGATACAAAATTCATTTCTATTCTTATTCCAAAGAGAATCTGCCAGAGCTGGCTCTGTGATGGACTCAAATGGTGTGCCCTGGCCTGTCCCCCGCTGTCCTGTGCGAGTAGGCAGCCCCTCCCTCCCAACCTTCTCCCTGCTAAGCAGGTGGCGGAGGGTCCTGAGCCCACTCACCACCTCAAGGGACATCACATGAGCAATTATTTTGGTTTTAATTCTGTGGTAGGGCATTTTATCCCAATAATTTAAACTTGGCAACTGTAATGCATATTTTTAGTTTATAAAGTGAAAAATGCTAATAAGAACCAGAGGAAAAAATGCAGGAACTAGCATCCTGGATATAGAAAAGGATTCCAAGTCTACTTCTCGTTTGAGGGAAAATATGGATCAACACTATGCTAATTCCTTCCATGTCTGTCTTTATTTCAGAAGTTTAGATTAATAGCTTTGAATCAGCAGATCTGTATTTTGAACAAGCAGCTGTCATTACCCTTCTGAGCTCCCAGGGCCTCTGCTCCCACCCTAACAGCTGGCTCACCTCCCCAAGTACCATGTTGGCAGCTACCTTCCAGAAGCCAGGCACCCATAAAAAGGCCGCCACACCACCTATCTGAGTGAGCACACAGCCTCAACCAGGAAAAGGTGCTGACCTCCGGCAGCCAGCCTGCATTTTACCTGTGGCACACACTCCCCTCAGCCCACGCCAAGGGCCGGATCAGACCTCCTGTGGGTTCTCCTGCTAACAGCTCTGTGATCACAGAGCATGGCCAGAGCCGTCCCCATCCACACTCAGCTGCCATCACAGCCCTGCTGAAGGAGCCTCACACGGGGGGGTGGGGGGAACTCCAGGTATCTTGTTTGACTGAAAAACAATCCAGGTTACTCAGATGCCAGGAGACCCCAAAGGGCAGACACATCTCTGTGTACACGTGCACAGAAACTAGGATTAGGCCGCATGACCCACAGCTCAAGCCGACTACCTCTACGTCTTGCTCTGAGGCAGGTAATTACAGCAATGGCTCAAAGCTTCACTGGAGGGAGACAACCAGCAGCAGGGCCCGGTGTGTGTGAAGGCCCGAACAGTAAATAGCGGTGTAACACTGAAAAACAATTCAGCAACTCAAATTTCAGTAACTACGTAATGCAGTGGCTGGTCTAGAACAAGACAAAAACCGGTTAAGAGGTCCTCTTAGGAGGAGTGCCTAGTTCCCAGGATGACTACAGCCCAGGAGGGAAACAGTCAGTCCCACACACCGAGGTCGCTCCAGCAAGGCCGACCCCAGAGGACTGAGAAGCACACTGAGGTTTCAGTAAAAACCTGAGTTGAAGCTAATGGCCCTGAGGATGCTGGCGGGGGCCCCGTGCCCCTGGTTCTTCCTGGTGCCAGCACCAAGGTTGCTTAGAGCCTAGTGGACAAGAGAGCTGGTAGCAGGGAGCTTGGAGGAAAAGCAGCTGATTCCCCATGAGCCCTCAAGGAAGAGGAGACCTGCTTCTCTCATTAGTTCTCAACATTTTCTTTTCAAAGCTGACATCTGAAACCACCTGCTCCATGAGAGTCTGAAATGAGCCGCTTATTTTTATTCATTGTAAGACTGCCCCATCTTTGACCGCCTTTGCCAGTGAGCTACCAAGAGAAAGGCAGGCTGCACCAGCCACTCCTGACAGGACCTGGGCACATGCCAGGGCAGTCAGCATGTTCACCCTCAGGCCTGCGACCACACCTGCACAGGAGACCCTCAAGGTTTATGGAGAAAGAGAATTTCTGTAGAAACCCCAAGCCCTACACACAAGCACCACAAGGACATTCAGAGCATCCCCCTGCACAGAGGCCGGGGCTGACTGCTGTGATCAAAGACTCAGTGAGGAAAGCAATGCGCTTTTGTCCAAATCAGGGCTCAGCCATGCACAACCTCGTTCTTGGGAGCCGCCCTGTCTGAGCCCCCTATTCCTCTGCTCTAACTGGGGGAAAATGACCAATCTCACAGGGTTACTTTGGGAATGAGATGAGATGTACGCACAACAGCACTGGGCATGTGCCCAGCACGATGGCTCAGCAATGATGAGTGTTAAGAATCAAACCAAGTAAAGGAGGTCTCTCCCCAGTGATGCTTCAACAGACAGAAATACCGTGTTGGTAAAAGAGACAAACGCTGGGGTGACTGTCAACATGGCCAAAGGAACAGCTCTGGTCTGCAGCTCCCAGCGAGATCAACCCAGAAGGTGGGTGATTTCTGCACTTCCAACTGAGGTACCTGGCTCATCTCACTGGGACTAGTTAGACCATGGGTGCAGCCCACGGAGGGCGAGCCGAAGCAGGGTAGGGTGTTGCTCACCCGGGAAGTGCAAGGAGTCAGGGAACTCCCTCCTGTAGCCAAGGGAAGCCGTGAGGGACTGTGCCTTGAGAAATGGTGCATTCCGGCTCAGATACTATGCTTTTCCCACGGTCTTCACAATCCACAGACCAGGAAATTCCCTTGGCTGCCTACGCCACCAGGGCCCTGGGTTTCAAGCACAAAACTGGTCACCCATTTGGGCAGACGCTGAGCTAGCTGCAGGAGTTCTTTTTTAATACCCCAGTGGCGCCTGGAATGCCAGCAAGACAGAACCCTTCGCTCCCCTGGAAAGGGGGCTGAAGTCAGGGAGCCAAGTAGTCTTGCTCAGCAGATCCCACCCCCATGGAGCCCAGCAAGCTAAGATCCACTGGCTTGAAATTCTTGCTGCCAGCACAGCAGTCTGAAGTCCACTTGGGATGCTGGAGCTTGGTGGGGGGAGGGGCGTCCACCATTTCTGAGGCTTGAGTAGGCCATTTTCCCCTCACAGTGTAAACAAAGCTGCCAGGAAATCTGAACTGGGCGGAGCCCACCGCAGCTCCTCAAAACCACTATAGCCAGACTGCCTCTCTAGATTCCTCCTCTTGAGGCAGGGCAACTCTGAAAGAAAGGCAGCAGCCCCAGTCAGGGGCTTATAGATAAAACTCCCATCTCCCTGGGACAGAGCACCTGGGGGAAGGGGCAGCTGTGAACACAGCTTCAGCAGAGTTAAGTTACTGCCTGCTGGCTCTGAAGAGAACAGCGGATCTCCCAGCACAGTGCTCAAGCTCTGCTAAGGGAGAGACACTGCCTCCTCAGGAGACACCTACCAGCAGGGGTCGACAGACAACACCTCATACAGGAGAGCTCCGGCTGGCATCTGGCAGGTGCCCCTCTGGGACAAAGCTTCCAGAAGAAGGGACAGGCAGCAATCTTTGCTGTTCTGCAGCCTCTGCTGGTGATACCCAGGCAAACAGGGTCTGGAGTGCACCTCCAGCAAACTCCAGCAGACCTGCAGCAGAAGGGACTGATAGAAGGAAAACTAACAGAAAGGAATAGCATCAACATCAACAAAAAGGACGTTCACACGAAAACACCATCTGAAGGTCACCAACATCAAAGATCAAACGTAGATAAATCCACAAAGATGAGGAAAAACCAGCGCAAAAAGGCTGAAAATTTCAAAAACCAGAACGCCTCTTCTCCTCCAAAGGATCACAACTCCTCGCCAGCAAGGGAACAAAACTGGACAGAGAATGAGTTTGATGAATTGACGGAAGTAGGCTTCAGAAGGTGGGTGGTAATAAACTCCTCCGAGCTAAAGGGGCATGTTCTAACCCAATGCAAGGACGCTAAAAACCTTGAAAAAAGGTTAGAGGAATTGCTAAGTAGAATAACACTTTAGAGAAGAACATAAATGACCTGATGGAGCTGAAAAACACAGCATGAGAACTTCATGAAGCATACACAAGTAGTAATAGCCGAATAAATCAAGCAGAAGAAAGGATATCAGAGATTGAAGATCAACTTAATGAATAAAGTGTAAAGACAAGATTAAAGAAAAAAGAATGAAAAGAAATGAACAAAGCCTCCAAGAAATATAGGACTATGTGAAAAGACCAAAGCTACGTTTGATTGGTGTGCCTGAAAATGACAGGCAGAATGGAACCAGAAAACACTCTTCAGGATATTATCCAGGAGAACTTCCCCAACCTAGCAAGATAGGCCAACATTCAAATTCAGGAAACAGGGAGACAACCACAAAGATACTCCTCAAGAAGAGCAACCCCAAGACACATAATCATCAGATTCACCCAAGGTTGAAATAAAGGAAAAAAATTTAAGGGCAGTCAGAGAGAAAGGTGGGGTTACCCACAAAGGGAAGCCCATCAGACTAACAGCAGATCTCTCTGCAGAAACCCTACAAGCCAGAAGAGAGTGGGGGCCAATATTCAACATTCTTAAAAGAATTTTCAACCCAGAATCTGATATCCAGCCAAACTAAGCTTCATAAGTGAAGGAGAAATAAACTCCTTTACAGACAAGCAAATGCTGAGAGATTTTGTCACCATCAGGCCTGCCTTACAAGAGCTCCTGAAGCAAGCACTAAATATGGAAAGCAAAAACCGGTTCCACCCACCGCAAAAGTATACCAAATTGTAAAGACCATCAACACTATAAAGAAACTGCATCAACTAATGGGCAAAATAACCAGCTAGCATCATAATGACAGGATCAAATTCACACATAACAATATTAACCTTGGCCGGGCGCGGTGGCTCAAGCCTGTAATCCCAGCACTTTGGGAGGCCGAGACGGGCGGATCACGAGGTCGGGAGATCGAGACCATCCTGGTTAACACGGTGAAACCCCGTCTCTACTAAAAAATACAAAAAACTAGCCGGGCGAGGTGGCGGGCGCCCGTAGTCCCAGCTACTCGGGAGGCTGAGGCAGGAGAATGGCGTGAACCCGGGAGGCGGAGCTTGCAGTGAGCTGAGATCCGGCCACTGCACTCCAGCCTGGGTGACAGCGCGAGACTCCGTCTCAAAAAAAAAAAAAAAACAACAACAACAATATTAACCTTAATATGTGAACAGGCTAAATGCCCCAATTAAAAGACACAGACTGGCAAATTGGATAGTCAAGACCCATCAGTGTGCTGTATTCAGGAGACCCGTCTCACATGTGAAGACACACATAGGCTCAAAATAAAGGGATAGAAGAATATTTACTAAGCAAAAGGAAAGCAAAAAAAAAAAAAAAAAAGGCAGGAGTTGCAATTCTAGTCTCTAATAAAACAGACTTGAAGCCAACAAAAATTTAAGAAGACAAAGAAGGGCATTACCTAATGGTAAAGGGATCAATGTAACAAGAAGAGCTAACTATCCTAAATATACATGCAACCAATACAGGAGCACCCAGATTCATAAAGCAACTTCTTAGAGACCTACAAAGAGACTCAGACTCCCACACAATAATAATGGGAAATTTTAACACCCCACTGTCAATATTAGATCGACAAGACAGAAAATTAACAAGGATATTCAGGACTTGAACTCAGCTCTGGACCAAGCAGACCTAATCGACATCTACAGAACCCTCCACCCCAAATCAACAGAATATACATTCTTCTCAGCACCACATTGCACTTATTCTAAAACTGACCACATAATTGGAAGTAAAACACTCCTCAGCAAATGTAAAAGAACAGAAATTATAACAAACTGTCTCTCAGACCACAGAGCAATCAAATTAGAACTCAGGATTAAGAAACTCACTCAAAACTGCATAACTACATGGAAACTGAACAGCCTGCTCCTGAATGACTACTGGGTAAATAACAAAATTCAGGCAGAAATAAATAAGTTATTTGAAAACAATGAGAAAAAAGACACAGCATACCAGAATCTCTGGGACACAGCTAAAGCAGTGTTCAGAGGGAAATTTATAGCACTAAATGCCCACAGGAGAAAGCAGGAAAGATCTAAAATCGACACCCTAACATCATAATTAAAAGAACTAGAGAAGAGCAAACAAATTCAAAAGCTAGCAGAAGATAAGAAATGACTAAGATCAGAGCAGAACCGAAGGAGAGAGACACAAAAAAAGCCTTCAAAAAAATCAGTGAATCCAGGAGCTGGTTTTTTGAAAAGATTGATAATTAGCCAGACTAATAAAGAAGAAAAGAGAGAAGAATCAAATAGACACAATAAAGAGAAGAATCAAATAGACACAAAAAATGATAAAAGGGAGATCACCACCAATCCCACAGAAATACAAACTACCATCAGAGAATACTATAAACACCTCTACACAAATAAACTAGAAAATCTAGAAGAAATGTATAAATTCCTGGATACATACACCCTCCCAAGACTGAACCAGGAGGAAGTCAAATCCCTGAACAGACCAGTAACGAGCTCTGAAATTGAGGTAGTAATAAATAGCCTACCAACCAAAAAGAGCCCAGGACCAGAAAGATTAACAGCCAAATTCTACCAGAGGTACAAAAAGGAGCTGGTAGGTACCATTCCTTCTGAAACTTCCAGACAATAGAAAAAGAGGGACTCCTCCCTAACTCATTTTATAAGGCCAGCATCATCCTTATACCAAAACCTGGCAGAGACACAACAAAAAAAGAAAATTTCAGGCCAATATCCCTGATGAACATCAATGCGAAAATCCTCAATAAAATACTGGCAAACCGAATCCAGCAGCACATCAAAAAGCTTATCCACCACAATCAAGTTGGCTTCATCCCTGGGATGCAAGGCTGGTTCAACATACACAATCAGCTAGGTGCAGCGGTTCACGCCTGTAATCCCAGCACTTTGGGAGGCCGAGGCAGGTGGATCATGGGGTCAGGAGATCGAGACCATCCTGGCCAACACAGTGAAACCCCATCTCTAATAAAAATACAAAAATTAGCTGGGTGTGGTGGCGTGCGTCTGTAGTCTCAAGTACTCAGGAGGCTGAGGCTTGAATCAGGAGGCAGAGGTTACAGTGAGCCAAGATTGCACCACTTCACTCCAGCTTGGGTAACAGAGGGAGACACTGTCTCAGGAAAAAAAAAAAAAAAAAAATCAACAAATAACAAAAAAACCATATGCAAATCAATAAACATAATCCATCGTATAAACAGAACTAACGACAAAAACCACGATTATCTCAATAGATGCAGAAAAGGCCTTCAATAAAATTCAACATCCCCTCATGCTAAAAACTCTCAATAAACTAGGTATTAGCTATTTCTGACAAACCCACAGCCAATATCGTACTGAATGGGCAAAGGCTGGAAGCATTCCCTTTAAAAACTGGCACAGGACATGGATGCCCTCTCTCACCACTCCTATTCAACATAGTATTAGAAGTTCTGGCCAGGGCAATCAGGCAAGAGAAAGAAATAAAGCGTATTCAAATAGGAAAACAGGAAGTCAAATTGTCTCTGTTTGCAGATGACATGATTGTATATTTAGAAAACCCCATCATCTCAGCCCAAAATCTCCTTAAGCTGATAAGCAACTTCAGCAAAGTCTCAGGATACAAAATCAATGTGCAAAAATCACAAGCATTCCTATACACCAACAACTGACAAACAGCCAAATCATGAGTGAACTCCCATTCACAATTGTTACAAAGAGAATAAAATACCTGGGAATACAACTTACAAGGGATGTGAAGGACCTCTTCAAGGAGAACTACAAACCACTGCTCAAGGAAATAAGAGAGCACACAAACAGAAAAATATTCCATGCTCATGGATATGAAGAATCAATATTGTGAAAATGGCCATACTGCCCAAAGTAATTCATAGATTCAATGCTATGCCCATCCAGCTACCACTGACTTTCTTCACAGAATTAGAGAAAACTACTTTAAATTTCATATGGCACCAAAAAAGAGCGTGTATGGCCAAGACAATCCTAAGCAAAAAGAACAAAGCTGTAGGCATCACACTACCTGACTTAAAACTATACTACAAGGCTACAGTAACCAAAACAGCATGGTACTGGTACCAAAACAGATATATAGACCAACAGAACAGAATAGAGACCTCAGAAATAACGTCACACCTCTACAACCATCTGATCTTTGACAAACTGGACAAAAACGAGCAATGGGAAAAGGATTCCCTATTAAACAAACGGTGTTAAGAAAACTGGCTAGCCATATGCAGAAAAGTGAAACTGGACACCTTCCTTACATCTTATACAAAAATTAACTCAAGATGGGTTAAACATAAGACCTAAAACCATAAAAACCCTAGATGAAAACCTAGGCAATACCATTCAGGACACAGGCATGGGCAAAGACTTCATGACTAAAATACCAAAAGCAATGGCAACAAAAGCCTAAATTGACAAATGGGATCTAATTAAACTAAAGAGCTTCTGCACACCAGAAGAAACTATCATCAGAGTGAAAAGGGAACCTACAGAATGGGAGAAAATTTTTGCAATCTATCCATCTGACAAAGGGCTGATATCCAGGATCTACAAGGAACTTAAAGTTACAAGAAAAAAACAACCCCATCAAAAAGCGGGACAACCCCATCAAAACGACGCTTCTCAAAAGACATTTATGTGGCCAACAAACATAGGAATAAAAGCTCATCATCACTGGTCATTAGAGAAATGCAAATCAAAACCACAATGAGATACCATCTCACACCAGTTACAATGGCGATCATTAAAAAGTCAGGAAACAACAGAAGCTGGAGAGGATGTGGAGAAACAGGAACGCTTTTACACTGTTGGTGGGAGTGTAAATTAGTTCAACCATTGTGGAAGACAGTGTGGTGATTCCTCAAGGATCTAGAACCAGAAATACCATTTGACCCAACAATCCCGTTATTGGGTATATACCCAAAGGATTATAAACATTCTACTATAAAGACATATGCACACATATGTGTACTGCACCACTATGCACGATACCAAAGACTTGGAACCAACCCAAATGCCCATCAGTGATAGACTGGATAAAGAAAATGTGGCATATACACACCAAGGAATACTATGCAGTCGTAAAAAAGGATGAGTTCATGTCCTTTGCAGGGACATGGATGAAGCTAGAAACCATTATTCTCAGCAAACACAGGAACAGAAAACCAAACACCACATGTTCTCACTCAAAAGTGGGAGCTGAACAATGAGAACACATGGACACAGGGAAGGGAACATCACACACCAGGGCCTGTCAGGGGTGTGGGGCTAGGGGAAGGATAGCATTAGGAGAAATACCAAATGCAGATGATGGGTTGATGGGTACAGCAAACCACCATGGCACATGTATACCTATGTAACAAACCTGCACGTTCTGTATATGTATCCCAACACTTAAAATATAATTAATTTAAAAAAAGAGAGAGAAAGACAAATGTCTCTTAAAAATGATATTCAGGGCTGGGCACGGTGGCTCATGCCTGTAATCCCAGCACTTTGGGAGGCCGAGGCAGGTGGATCACAAGTTCAAGAGATTGAGACCATCCTGGCCAACATGGTGAAACCCCGTCTCTACTAAAAATACAAAAATGAGCTGGGCGTGGTGGCATGCAGCCTGTAGTCCCAGCTACGCGGTAGGCTGAGGCAGGAGAATCGCTTGAACCTGGGAGGCAGAGGATGCAGTGAGCCGAGATCGTGCTACTGCACTCCAGCCTGGTGACAGAGTGAGACTTCATCTCAAAAAGAATAATAATCATATGCATGCTGGCTTTCCCGCTAACTGATCGAAATGAATGAATTCTTTTGTCAGTGTTCTGGTCACTCCATATGGACAGAAACCCCCTGGGAGAAGGACCAATGCCTTCCAGCCTGGAGCTCTGTGGGCTGCCCCTCACTCCTGCTGTCTCCTCTCACCCCCACCTTCATCACAGCTGTTGGATGGGACCACAGCAGGACATCTTCAGGGTCCGCCTTGTTTTGGCAGAGGGGCCCTGGCGTATCTTAGTACGGCACGCAGACACTTGTGAGTGGCCACCACTAGTCCTCCACATTGCCATTTACACACGTCTCCCTCCTAGCCAGGGCCACTCACAAGTGTGCCTAACTTGGCAATTTTTTTTTTTTTTAAATTGAGATGGGAGTTTCTCTCTTGTTGCCCAGGCTAGAGTGCAACGGCGTGATCTCAACTCACTGCAACCTCCACCTCCCAGGTTCACGCGATTCTCCTGACTCAGCCTCCCGAGTAGCAGCTGGGATTACAGGCATGCGCCACCACACCCAGCTAATTAAAGGCGTGAGCCACCATGCCCGGCCTGCAATTTCTTCCATTCTGGCCTGAGTGACTAGGTTGGAAATGAGTACTGGATAAAGTTCTGGTTTGACTTTGATGCATGTGGCTATTCTTATCACCACCCACAGCCAGCACCTGGACCACAGAGAAGCTCCCAGGGCACTTTCACCTTCTGGAGTGGCAGTGCCCAGGACCACAAGCACTCACCTTCAGAGCCCTTCTGCTTCCGCTCCACCTCCCTGCGGTACTCCTCCAGCTCGCGGTCTGTGAGCGTGGTGAAGGGGTTGGGGCCCGTGGTGCTCACGATGACGTGGGGCTGGTACTCCTTCTCAATGATTGCCTTGGAGGCCGTCACCAGCTCTCCCTGTGGATGAAAGGCATGTCTGGTCTGCAGGAGCCCAGTCCAGCGGGGACTCTCCCTCCTCCCAGGCAGGCTACAGGCAGGGCAGGGACAGGAGGCTTTCCAGGAGCAGACACCCTTGAGACTGCACTGCCATGGGCCTGAGGCCTAAGCTGAGCTGCAGCCTTCAGTGGTAGATACGGAAACACAGGTCAGTGCCACGATGAACAGACATTAACCGCAGAAGAAATCCTACAGAGCCTTCCAGGTTTCAGAAGCAAAAGCCCAATGCAGACCCAAGAGCACAGAGCACCTCAGGGAGGGTGCCCGCTACTCCTCTCTGTCGAACAGAAGAGGAAAAGGCCCTTTCCTGTTACTGTTTAAAAGTCAGTAACTTTTCCTCATGACATCAGAAACTGTCACAAGCTACAACATAAGGCATGCTCAGAGCTTTGCTTATATTCTAAGAGCACAGGTAAGTTCTGTTCTTTTGACTATGGTTAGTTTATAACTAGTTCCTGGAATTTATCCCAAAACATTCAGAGATAACAAAATGTCCCAAGACACCAGTGTTTAGCTGAGGAATTTGGAAAACTGAACATTTGTACCAAAGAAAACAAGAAGAAAGCAAAGCGAAGCACAAAGGCGGCTCACAGATCACACCAATCTTAAAGCAGGAGGGAGCCTGAGGCCAACACAGTGGGCCGGGTGGGTGTCAGGGGTGAGGTCCACTCACAGCCACCTGCCCCAGCACAGTGCTGTGCCCACAGTGCAGCCTGATTGGGCCAGGGGCAGGAAAATGTCCCTCAATTCCCTGGAGCTCTTTTCCTTTTTTTTTTTTTTTTTTTGAGATGGAGTCTCGCACTGTTGCACAGGCTGGAGTGCAGTGGCACAATCTCAGCTCATGGCAAGCTCCACCTCCCGGGTTCACGCTATTCTCCTGCTTCAGCCTCCTGAGTAGCTGGGACTACAGGCGCCCGCCACCACACCCGGCTACCCTGGAGCTCACTTCTAAGACAGTTACCCAGCACTTACACACATGCACATGACTGAACGACAGCTTCCAAAACCAAATAAAAACAGGAGAATCCACAATTCTTTGAATGCCAGGCCTGGTCCTTTAGTGTTCCTCTCAGTGAGGGGTGAACACCAGAGATAAAGAGTGTCCTAGCAGGACTGACTTGGGAAATTCAACTCACCCGGGCTGACTGCTCCTCAAGCAGAGACGGGGGAGCCTGGATTGACTGGGATGGGCTGAGGGGTTACCAACTAGCATGCTGCGTACCCGGTGCTGACTAGTGACAAAGAGCCCAGAGCCCCAGGAGGGACAGATGGACTGCTGGAATAGGCAACCTTTGCCCGGGAGACTCTCGACAGTCAACAGGTCAAGGGGAACCCTCTTCTGAACCAGGTCTGACTTGAGGCCCATTGACTTTTCATTAAGAAGCTGCCCTACCTCACCAAGACAGGAAACTGAGTCCTGTCTGCCATGTGTTAGCTCTGTGGCCTGAGCCAAGTCTTTCCCTGACCAGAGGCCTGCCTCACTATCTGAAGGAGGACCGGCTGGGCTGTCCACTGCTAAGAGCCCTCACACGATGGCACCCTAGAGACGGTATCCCAGCAAAGGCAGTTTGGCTGGCTGCACCTGCATCCTGATATCACTGCCAATGAAATGAGAAGGTGACACAAGAGATACGCTTAAGTTCATTTCAATCAAATGATTAAAATCAGTAAAGGTATCAAATATCAAGAATCAACTATCAGGCCAGGCACAGTGGCTCACACCTGTAATCCCAGCACTTTAGGAACCTGAGGCGGGTAGATCACCTGAGGTCAGGAGTCAAGAGCACCCTGGCCAACACAGCGAAAACCCGTCTCTACTAAAAATACAAAAAAGTTAACCAGGCATGGTGGTGGGCACCTGTAATCCCAGTTACTGGGGAGGCTGAGGCAAAAGTATCACTTTAACACGGGAGGCAGAGGTTGAGGTGAGCCGAGACTGCGCCACCGCACTCCAACCTGGGCGAGAGAGCAAGACTCCGTCTCAAACAAACGAACAAAAAGAATCGACTATCAGCCAGGCACCACAGCTCATGCCTATAATCCCAGCAGTTTGGGAGGCCAAGACAGAAGAATTGCTTGAGCCCAGGAGTTCAAGATCAGCCTGGGTAACATAGTGAGACCTCATCTCTACAAAAAATTTAAAAATTAGCCAGGTGTGGTGGCATGCACCTGTAGTCCAGCTACTGAGGAGGCTGAGGTGGGAAGATTCCTTTGGCCTGAGAGGTAGAGGCTGCAGTGAGCCATGATTGCACCACTGCACTCCAGGCTGGGCCACAGAGTAAGATGCTGTCTCAAAATAAAAATAAAAATCCATTGGCACAGAGACACCAAAGCCCTTGTTCCCAATTGTGATGCCCCAAAGGACAAGCGGGGCTCTCTCATACTGACAGAGCTGAAGCCCGAGGCACAGTGCAGCAGGTCCCTGCCTCCAGTGGTGGAGAGCGCCCTCCTCCAAAGACCACAGCTAAAGGCCAAGCTGCTGTCAAGACTAGTTACGGGAACAGAGAATCACATTCCTCTGCAAGAAAGGACACAGAGCAATGACTGAGATGCAGAGAAACATATGCCACTCATGGGCAACCCAGGCAGGAAACCAAGATGTACCTAGCTTCCCCTCCTGCCACTCCCCTCACCTTCCTGTCACCTGACAAGGCTCTAAGGCAAAACACAGGCCCAGTAACACTTTCCATACTTGACTGAGGCAGCCTGGGTGGAACAACAGCTCTGCCTGAGGTTGTGCAAACTGTGCTAGCGGCTGACCTCTCTGACCATCAGGTTTTCATCTACAAGCAGGGCCGACTTGGATCTGGACTGGCATTCCCAGTGCTGGACCATGCACAGGTTAGGTGCTCAACACAGGTCAGTGAGAGAATCCGAGGGCTGAGCTTACTGCCCTTCTGCATTTCTACCACACAGCATGAATGGTGGCAGGGAACACAGCCCCCGGTGAGGTGCACATGGGAACACAGAGTCCTTCCCTGGGCTGAACAGCTTGCAGTATAGACACACATCTTCATCTCTAATCCTTCATTTCACTTAAAATTGAATCCAGAAGGCAGCCAAAATTATTTCAGGTTATGCCAGATAAGGTGGCTCACACCCTAAAATCCCAGCATTTTGGGAGACTGAGTCAGGTGGACTGCTTGAGCTCAGGAGTTTGAGACCAGCCTGGGCAACATGGCCAAAACCAGTCTCTACAAAAAAATACAAAAATTAGCCAGGTGTGGTGATGTGCACCTGTAGTCTCAGCTACTCAGGAGGCTGAGGTGGGAGGAGGGAGGATTGCTTGAGCCTGCGAAGCGGAGGTTGCAGTGAGCCAAGAGAGCCCAACCACACTCCAGCCTGGACAACAGAGTGAGACCCTGTCTCAAAAAATACAAATATATGTATATGTATTTCAGGTTACATGTTATGACACCCAAAGGAAAGTCAACACAGCCTTCGGCTGGGCTTAGAACTCCTGTTTGAACTCCGACTCACTGTCCCTTCTTCTGTCAGAAGGCAACACTTGCACTGTGCGAATGGCCATTGCCAGTGAGGGAGAAATGAAAGGCAAAGGAAAGTCCCTTCCAGAAAATTCCCAGCTCCCTAAGTCCCAAATACCCGTTCCTCAGGTTCTCAGATGGGAAGTAGGTATCTACGTGCTCGCCGCGCTGGAGAGGGGAGTGTGGAGGACACAGTCCTCCTTGCTTGGTCAAGGAAAAATTCAACTTCTTTTTTTTTTTTTTTTTTTTTTTTTTTTTTTTTTTTTTTGAGACGGAGTCTCGCTCTGTCGCCCAGGCTGGAGTGCAGTGGCGCGATCTCGGCTCACTGCAAGCTCCGCCTCCCGGGTCTACGCCATTCTCCTGCCTCAGCGTCCCGAGTAGCTGGGACTACAGGCGCCCGCCACCTCACCCGGCTAGTTTTTTGTATTTTTTAGTAGGGACGGGGTTTCACCGTGTTAGCCAGGATGGTCTCGATCTCCTGACCTTGTGATCCGCCCGTCTCGGCCTCCCAAGGTGCTGGGATTACAGGCTTGAGCCACCGCGCCCGGCGAAAAATTCAACTTCTTAACATGCAGCGCCATGTTCCAAAAGGAGCAAGACTGTCTGTGCTTTGAGGTTCACATGAAAGGAAGTGGAACAATCGCCCTGTAAAGGACTCCCATGGAGCCAAAGCACATTCTCACCAAAAAGAGGGTATTTTAGCCAGTGTGGGATAAACACCAAGGGTGCAAAAGTGAACTTCAGATACAAGGAGGCAGAGAAAACACAAAGCTGAAACAAGGATTTCTGTCCAGGGGGTCAACCTCTCTTCCTATGGGGTCAGTGTACAGTGGTATTCTCTGCTAATTACACCTGGATGCAGCACTCGCAGCGAGCATGGTGTTCAGAAGGTAGAGACCCTACCTCTGTCGTTCAGGAAACACCCAGGTGACTGTGACACACACCCACATCTGAATATCACTGGGACAGAGCACACAAAGCTGTAACTGGTGGTTGAACACGGCGACCCAGGCTGCTTTCTGGAGAGCCCTAACAAGGTCCTCAGTGCTGCCCTCATGTGGGCTCTACACAGCAGGCCAGCTGGGCTCATGGCCTGCACAGCCCTCACACACCTGAGAGAAAGAATAACTGACAAGACGGCAACAAAGTGCCAAAAGATGAAAAACAAGCAACAGGCAGAGTCATCTTTCTCCCCTGCTATGAGAAGTTCTTCCAAGAATGGCAGCCGGAAGTATGCTCTAAGCACAGGGAAAAACAGGACCTGTGGAATTAATAGGTAAATATGCAAAATAATGTTATTAGCAGGGATTAGACAGGAATACAGAATCTTTGCTACAAACCCGCTTCTATATGGGAACTGGAACACCACTAAAGTGACATGTGCATCTGAATGAAGGTGTGTCAAGTGAAAGAGACGGTTCTGGAAATTTCCTTTGACAAGAATATAAACATGCCTCTCAGCTAAGACTCAACCATGCGGTCAGGCACTTTCTGCCCAGGGCACCAGCTCCTGCACACTAGCAGCCTAATGCTTAGGGAAGGTTTCCTTCTATGAGGGTGGGTTCAGACAGATCTTCCACCTACTGCACACACTAGGTACGCATGCACAGAGGGAAATTACGATGTGGGGTTTCAAACTCTCCTAAGTCTTTCTGCTCTGCGGCATTTAAAAATGTTATTTAGGGTTTATTTTTGAGGTAAATAAATACATTTTATCAACAAGGGCTGACAAAGACTGTCTGAATTCCCATTCCTCTGAAATGACATCTTTCAATGATATGACCTCCAGTGGCTACATTCATGACATTTACAGCCAAAGCTGAACCAGCAAGTGTGGAAGGGCACTCAGGAGTGGCCGCTGCCAACAGCAACAGACTGCCCAGAAGAGCCTGTCTGCAGTGAGCACCGTGGAGAAGGCAAAGTCCCGTGCGGAACTGCGGAAACGCACCACGTCGCTCAGACTGGCCATTTCTCAGCAACAACTTCGAATGCTGGAGATGATCATCACACCTCATACCAAATGTTTTAATTAAAGAATCGAGCAGGTGGAACAGAACCTTCTGTACAATCTCACAAACAGTTTAAAGAGCCATTTGAAGCTACTTCAGTAACTAAGACAATGCCTGAAGAGAGGAGACAGGGAGAGGGGAGGGGAGGGGAGCAAGGCGCATAGACAGGTAGTAAGGACAGGGCAGTGAGTACCTTTCTAAAAGAGAGAGATTTAGCGGGACTAAAGGTCTGCTCTGTAAGCTCGAGCCCTTCGATAGTTTCCGTACAGTCAGAGAGAGGTGCATCCTGAAACAGTAAACTGAGTCACCAGAGCACACCAGGCCCAGCCTGTGAAATATCAGCTGAGAGCACAGGATGGAGCTGGCTAAGAGCATGCAGCAGGGACAGCTGTCAACAGTAAATGTGGTGGTGATGATGGCAGGACGTGCAGACACTGAACACGAAACCAGGACCACGGCTGGCCAAATCCAACAATCGTCTACCCCTGCAGAGTCAGGTGTTAAAGCATTAGGTGGCATATTAGTTTTCAGAGATAACTACTTACACAATTATCTTCAATTATCTTCAATGCCACAAGGCAGAGTCATTTTGTAGAAACGTGTGTGAATGTGCACCACATTTACAGGCACCCAGCCCTCTGCAACCCAAGCAGCACTTTGTTGCAGACAGCAATATGTACCACAACAAGAGTCCCTTAAACCCGCCCTCTCCTAGCACCTTACACAGAATGCTGCTGAACCCGGGCCAAATCTAAGCCCCAAAGCTGGTGGTGTATGTGCCACCCTCATATATGCATGCATTACAAGGGGCGGGACCAGACGGGTGGACACAGCCCTCAGCATGCTCGCTCCATCTAGAACTCAAGGAAAAGTGCCTGGACTATTTCTCATCATGAAGGTTTTAACAAAGGTAACTGGTTGCCTAGAATACTTACCTCATAAAGTCACTCTCTCAATTTCAGAATAACTTTGGAGAAGGCAGTCACACAGCCACCACCCACTAATGTCAGAGACACTCTGGGCTCTCACCTGGACGAGGCTCCTGTCCATCACTACACCACACAAAACCTGGGACTGAGGGCCAGCCGTCTTAATGTCCTGTAAATTCTGCTCTCGGATCTGAGGATAGGAAGGAGAGGCACATATCAGCGGTCCTGAGCAGCCATGCTGCCTGGGAGCCATGCTGCTATGCACTTGGGCCCCAGCCACATGGAAGCTACACTTCAGCTCTCCCCGTGCCCTACGCAGGCAGGATGGCCCCATGTGTTCTGAGTGAGCGCCATGCCCGCTTAGTGGGGTGTTGGTCTGCAGGGATGGAGACTATTCCCAGCTCCCCACATCTTTCAGATGCTTGAGCAGGGCACCTATCTCTCACTATCATTAACTTGGTGTCATTAACACTCTCTGCATGTCCGTTGTCTAGTGATGTGAGCACTGGCAGGGCTCCTGCTCTGATAAACCAAATGCCACTCACAAGTCTTTGAACGAACCCTGAAAATCAGGGACAGGAGTCTGCTCTTGTTAAGAACAGGTTTTGCAGCTTCCAGTTCTGACCTGTGAGCAAACATCAGTTCACGAATCCACAGGGCCCAAACAAAATGTCTGCTGCTCATACTTCACCCCGCTGGCAGAACAGCAGCAGTGGGAAGAGATGGCTTCAGTTACAACAGTGGCAACAACAGCAGATGTCCTCTGCTAGAAGCAAGCACACCCCCCCCCAAACCAAAGCAGCTGGCATCCCTTCCAATCCCACACCCAAGCCCCTACTGAGTGCCGACGCAGGACACACCTTGTTCCTCATCTCCTGGACCTCTTTTGGATTAGTGTTCAATGGAACAAACAGGTTAGGGACAGCAGAGGTGGAAGTTCTATGTCCATCCTCTTTAGTCCACTGTAATATCAAGAACAGTTGAAAAGTCAGAATTATGACAACAATAAGTGACACAGCATCCAATCTATCCAGTTTATCTCACATCTGGTCATGCACTGAACATCACAGAGAGGAATGAATCAATGACCACATCTTCTGGGTCACTCAGCAGAGTCGCCATGGGAGCAGGATGCAGCCACATGAAGACCAGTTAATAGTGGAAGTCAAAGTCATGACTGATGGAAAAGGACCATCTGGAAAGCCCAGCTGAATCTGGGTCACAACGTAGGCTGATGACAGAGCTGAGCCCCATAACCCTGGGACCAGCAGGGGAGGCCCCTCAGAGACCATTGGTTCACCGCTCTGAAAATCATCCAACACCAAAGCCAACTGGAAGCATGAGATGACAGGGTCATGAAAAGCAATGTGATGCTGCTACCCAGGGGTAGGGAGGAGCCTGCACCGTGAGGCAAGAGTGGGCATCACCAAAGTTTTGTGTTAAAATAAATGACAGCATCAGAATGCACTGTCTGCGTAACTATTTCAACCCAAGAAAATTACTGTACGGACACTTACACAGTAGCTACCTGGAAGAAGAGTTTGGTGATGTCGAATATTTTATATAACTTAATATTTTTGAGTGTTACAAAAATATCCCAAACAAACTTGAAGCGCTTCATGAGTCCTTAATATTTAAAGGCTGTTTTAGTATCAGTGCATCTCGGCAGCATGCTCAGCCTTCCACTCATAATTTTTTTTTGGATCTCCAATCAAATTTGAGATTTTTCATCAAATTCTAAGGCATGAGTAAGCACTGAACATTAAAACAAGCCCATCTTCGAGAGCAAATGTTATGCCTTTCAGAATACTTTCGAGAGGCAGTAAGATAGCCATAAACCATACAACTTTAAAAAAAAGCAACAAAACCATCAAATGCTGAGCCACTGCGAGGAGAGTGTGGAATGGGCATGGAGCTGTGGGTACTCACTGATGGTTATCTTCTCAGATAAAAACAACTCCAGCGTTTTATTAAAAATAATTTTCAGTCAAAACATTCAAACAGCAACCTCAGAAACTCGAACACATTTGAAAAAGTAACAACAGTCATTATAAATGAAAAGATACCAACCTGGGAGCACTGCATGGAATCTGTATCCCTCCAGAACAGTAAGAAACAAATTTAAATGCGGAGCAAGGCCTCCCCTTGGATGTACACATTGACTAAAAGGCCTAAAGTGACTTCGTTGTTTTGCAAGCTAATGGTAAATAAAGCTCGCGCTGCTGCCTGAACACTTGGGGAAAATTCCTCATGACAACTCAGCACTGTGCTTCACATCAGCCACAGAAAGGTGTTTTGGGTTTTTTTTGTTTTTTGTTTTTTTTAATAAGGCCCACTTCCTTTAACAAGTGAAACAACTAAAAAATAAACAAATGAAAGAAAAGGGGAAGACAGGAAGGGGGGGAAAGGAGACAAGGAGGGAGGAGAGAAGAGGAGAGACGCACTCCCACGCTCGGAGCCCCACGGCCACACAGGGTCCCTGCCCAGGTGCCATGGCCGCTCAGGAGCACAGAGGCTTCTCACCAACTGCATCAGGAAAACACCAGGACCACCTGGGGAAGACACAACTTTTTTCTTTAAATAAATCTATAAAGCAAAGCACTGTTAGAAGGGGAAAAGAAAGCCCCGCTTTATGTATTTGGTTGCCCAGGTTTTAGGAGCATCGAATCTAACTTCAACTGAACTCCTAATGAACTAGTCATGCATAGATGAGTCTGCTTCAGCCTCTGTCTCCTCCATTCCAGGCGCTTCTGGAAATGGGCCTCTTCTACGGTTTAAAGCAGAGCTGGGTGGACTATTAGAGGTAGGTTACAGGAGGAGTAAAGACCGATCTTCAGAGGAGGTCTCAGTACCACGACATGGGAGCACCTCTCAGGGCAAACAGTAACTGAGCGGCATTACCGCTGAAACGAAGCACCCTTGCAGCGTCTGTCGCTGGTGCCTGCAGATGGCCTGCGCTGCACTTGGGTCATGCCGCACCCAGCAGGAGTCAGAAGATGACTCACTACTATGGCCGTCTACTCACATGCAACAGTCCATGCAGAGGGCAGCTGGGGGTGTGCATTCGGAGGCTTTGGGATAGAAAGCAGGGGAGTAACACTAAGGGCAGGGGACAAGGGTCAGCAGAGAACACGCCAGGGAGCCACGAGGGAAAACTGCTTAAGAAAACACTGAAGACTTAAAGAAGAAACTTTAGTGACTTGAAACCACTGGAGTCCACAACACTAAAATATCAGGTTTAGGACTGAAGTGTCTTTTTGTGCATGAAATATTAAGAGTCCCTGAATACAATTTGAATTAAATCAGAAGAGCTCCTATTTGTAGGTTAATACATGTACACTATTTTGTATTTCTGCTATATACGGAGATACACTGGAACTACTGCAGAGTCACATTACATCTTAAGCAGTTTCAAGCAGACAGTATTACCCGGATTTGAGTAATGCATTCAGCGGACTTAGGTTCAGAACTACAAGAAAGTGAATAAGGAAGGTTCGCTTTACACCTGGGTCAGAAAGGCTGGATTCCCAAAGCCTCCGAAGCCCCAGCTACCCAACTTGCTCTACATCATCTAACTATGAACAGTAAGGTAGGCACAGACCAAGCAGTTGGTAATACAGCTTGGCACGCAGACACCGGACGAGAGAGACTGCAGCAAGGGTTTCACGTGATCGTGTGTAATGTTCGTCCACACCTTAGTCTTCGACTTGGGACTGCTTCCATTCTGCCCCTCCTCGGAAGCTTCATCGCCCCGGCCAGAGTTCAGCCATCTTGTCTTCTCCCGCTGCTGCTTCTGAAAACTGTGTCTGAGAGGGGAGCAAGTGCCCGAATCACCGTCACTACCAAAGGAGTAACCTGTGACACTAGCAGGAACTTCCACATCGCTGTATTTTTTAGACTTCTCTCTCAGAGCAGGGTATCGATAAGGGTAGCCAGTTCTGTAGCCCTAGGGTCCAAGGAGAGTGAAAGACAGTCAATATTCCAGATCTCAAAACAGGGTTTCACTTTGGAAAATCATGTGGAAATATCCACAAAAGTTGAACACATGCATACCCTATGACTCAGCAATTCCACTCCTAATTTTATACCCAACAGAAGCAAACGTGTTCACCAAAAAGCCAGGTACTAAAATGTGAAGAGCAACCCTACTCCTCGTAAACCACAGTTGGAAACAACCCAAAAGTCCATCCGTACAAGAGATGGATAGTGTACTGTCTTCATAAGATGGCCTAGAGAAACACAATGTGCTCTAAACCAACCACGTGGATGACTCTCCTGAAGGCAAAGCTGAGTGAGAGAGACCAATCTGCAAAAAACATAGACCATGTAACTCCATTCATTGAAAGTGCAGAAGATGCAAAACAACCTTTGTTTTGGTTGTCCTGGGAGACAGGACAGTTGTCACCCCTGGGATGGGACAAGTGAACTGAAGGAGGTGCTGGGGATGTTCTGAGGTGCTGCTACTGTTGCTCTTATTGACTGCTGGTTATACAGAGGGTTCAGTTTTTAAAAATTAACAAACTGAACACTTGCGGTAGGTGTACTCTCTTGCTTACATATCTCAGCAAAAAATTAAAGTTGAACACCCAAACAGGGCTTACATGCTGCCAGCTACTGTGCAGGTTATATTCATCAACCTACTTAATAGATTTTTACCTCTTAAGTTACAGTTTAAATACTGTGGTAATCTTTAGGTAAGTAAGGTAAATAAGTATACTCATGACAACTGGTTCTCAGCAAAATTACTTTACATCTGAAATACAACAACATTCAAATTCACCTCCAGCTCTGCCTCATGACCATGTGCTCTGTGGTAAAAGACGGCCCCACTTACTTCACACTTCTACTGGACCAACTCGTCTGCAGAGTCCTCCCACAGACAGCATCTCTAAGGGCAAGGACGGTGTCCTCTGCATGTCTCCTGGCCAGTGCTTAGCACTTGTTAAGTGTGACAGATAGACTTCATAGTGGCCCCAGGCCCCCAGCTCCTATAATCCCCTCCCACCTTGAGCATGGGTGAGATGTCTGACTTGCTTCTAAGTAGTAGAATTCACAAAAGGTGATGACGGGCTATATCACAGAAGAGTGTAGCGCCTGTCTTATAAGAGTCTCTCTCTCCACTGCTGGATCTGAAGAAGCAAAGCTGCCAAGAATGCTTCAGCCCTAAGAAAAGGAATTCTGTCCGCAGTCTAGAAGAGCCTGGATGTGGATCCTCTGAGTCAAGTCTCATGATGAGAACCAGCCCTAGCCAACACCCTGAATGCAGCCTTTATGAGACCCTAGGTTGAGTTCGCTGTGCCTGGACTCCTGCTCCATAGAAGCTGGGAAATAAATGGCTGCTGCTCGAAGCCGCCAGGTCTGTAGTGATTTGTTGCACAGCACAGACAGGTAATACAGGGGATGCCAAAGAGCTGTCTGCTAAACAACCTATCAGATTCGCACCTGAACCAAGTCACTCACAGCACCTTCACAATACATCACAAGAGAATTAGGACTTGGAAGGACTGCATGGGGCCAGACATACAGGAAACTTCAGTGGCCTGTGCCCTGCTGGCTACGGTACTCTAGAAACATACCTCTCAATTCAGAATTCTCTCTCCCCTCTGCTCTTTATGGGGGGCCACCTTCATTACTAATCACTCTTTCAATATATTTTTTTAATTTTTTTTAATTTAATTTTTTTTTCAAGACAGAGTCTTACTCTGTTGCCCAGGCTGGAGTGCAGTGGCGCCATCTTGGCTCACTGCAACCTCCACCTCCCGGGTTCAAGCGATTCTCCTGCCTCAGCCTCCCGAGTCGCTGAGATTACAGGCACGTGCCACCACACCCAGCTAATTTTTTGCATTTTTAGTAGAGATGGAGTTTCACTGTGTTAGCTAGGACGGTCTCAATCTCCTGACCTCATGAGCTGCCTGCCTTGGCCTCCCAAAGTGCTGGGATTACAGACATGAGCCACCATGCCCGGTCCCCCATAATTTTATTTATTTATTTAATTTTTTTTTTGAGATGGAGTCTTTTTTGAGATGGAGTCTTGCTCTGTCACCCAGGCTGGAGTGCTGTGGCTCGACCTTGGCTCACTGCAACCTCTGCCTCCCGGGTTCAAGCGATTCTTCTACCTCAGCCTCCTGAGTAGCTGGGATTACAGACACCCTCCACCATACCTGGCTAATTTTTGTAAAGAAGGGGTTTCACCATGTTGGCCAGGCTGGTCTTGGACTCCTGGCCTGAGGTGATCCGCCTGCCTTGGCCTCCCAAAGTGCTGGGATGACAGGCATGAGCCACCATGCCTGGCCTACATTTTTTTAAAAAGGTAATAACAATCACTAATGGAGTTGTTTTGGGTTTTATTTTCATAATTATCCTCAGAAAGATAAGGTAAATGTCTGTACTGGCAATTTTCCCATTTCTGAGCATGCTTTGTTGAGGAATAATAAAAGATAATGACTCTGCCATAAAGACTATCTGCAAAAAAAAACACAGTTCTTATTAATTCAAGTTTCCTCTTGCTTAAAAAGAGCCAGGACTCAGTAATCTCCCTAACTTCAGAATAAACCACCCAGGACTCATCAACATCATTTTTTCCTGACACCATACGGATTTTTCTTTATTCTTCCCCTTTAAACGCTGTTAAACCAAAACCAGAAGTAATACTCAGACCTCAGAACTACTACCTGGCTTGTAGTTAAAAACATGGCTTTGGGTCAGGCATGGTAGTTTGCACCTGTAATCCTAGCACTTTGGGAGGCTGAGGTGGGAGGACTGCTTGAGCCCAGGAGTTCAACACCAGCCTAGGCAACATGATGAGATCCTGTCTCTACCAAAAAAAGAAAGAAAGAAAAAAAAATATATGGATTTGTTCCTTCTTTGAGAAACGGAAATTGTATCTTGACTTTCTTTTGCGGGGGGAACAATTTAGCATTTTTTTCTAACTGTAGAAGTTCAAATGAAATATATCTCTCTTTTTGAAATTTTTTTATTTTTTGTGGAGAGGAGTCTTGCTATGTTGCCCAGGCTGGTCTCAAGCTCCTGGTCTCCCACCTCAGCCTCCTGAAGTGCTGGGATCACAGGTGTGAGCCACTGTGCTCGGCTGCAATATATATTATAGTGTGGAAATTGGCAACTATTCTCTACTTAGTTATTAGCAAACAACATATATGCCAATCCCAATGCTAAATTAAAACATGGACTATGATTAGTGATTCCTGTCTAGTTTATTTCTCATAAATAATATGGCCTTCTAATATTAAAACAATCTGTACACATTAAGGACACTGAATAAACATTCATCATGCTTTTTGTAATGAATGTTTTACTTATTAATCATTCATCCTTCTCTTCCTTCCCTACCAAATCAGAGTTTCTGCTCGATTTTGACCTTCCCCTCTAGGATGTGCTTTCAGCGCAGTCTCTGGTGGCTGCTGTGCATTCTGAACCCCTCTCTCCCCTTCCTTACACTGACTTTAAGTAGAAGAGCAGCGAAATGTTGCCGTATTTACCAGGAGGCAGGGACTGTGTGACTGGGCCAACCCCAGCCCTCCTCACCTTGTGCAGCCATGCTGAATGACCTGGCTCCTGACACACACCTGGGCCATGGCTGCCCCACTCTCAAGCTTTCTCCAGCTGTGAGTTCCTGCAGCTTCACTACCCTGGCTGGCCACCCAACTCTAAGTGCTTCTTCAGCCTTCTTTGTGAGTTCTTGCTCCTCTTCCTACTTCCTTGACCAATCAGCACCCACCTCTGCCTGCAAGCTCTCATCATGCCTGTGACTGCACAGATCACAGAGGCAGGGCTCATTTGGGATTCATTTGTCCATTTCTCTTATTAGGTCATAAACTCCTGAGGGCAAGAACTGTGTCCTGTTCATGACTCAATAGTAGACAGTCAATTAATGTAATCAATCTTACTGATTATATGAACTTTGAAAAGTTACGCTAGACTCTGCCTTCTCTGTTCCTCTGTCACTGATTGAGTCTACTCCACTGATTGACTATCGCGCCCAGGCAGAAAACCCTCAGTTTTTCCTTTCTAGCGGACAATATTCATCATGAGTGCAAAGAATTTCAGTAAGAACATTTAACATAGCCTGAATCACACCTATGAATTCTCTTTATTCCAAACCTTCAGGAAAGTTAAACTTCCTGCCTCCTGAAGCCACCCATCTCATCTGTGATCTGTGATCCTGTCCAGTACTGGCCGGCAGCATACAAGGACACTGGCCCCTCTGAGGCCTTTTCCCCACACTGACATGTCCTCACATCTACACCTCTTGAGGTCACGTGGTGTTAGGATGGACCACTGTGACCCCTATCTAAGAGGTCTGATGTGCAGCATGGAAGGGATGTGCTCCGGAGCCCTGTGTCTGATGATGTGGCTGCAGGACTGAGAGCCCAAGGGCAGTGTTCTAACACAGCTCTAGGAACTGAGTAACGATCCTGACAGTCAAGATGAACCTGAAAGGTGCACCATACGGCGCATGTTTCCAGCTCCCCACTCCCACTGTCTGCAGCTGTGCTGTGGCCTCTTCATGCTGTCATCCTTTTTTTCCCCAGGCTTTCAAACTCAGGCTAAGATCCTACCTATTTTTTGAGATCATTTCCAAGGGCGACCTTCCACATAAAATTTTCTCTCCAGTCCTTGCAAAAGAATGAAATTCTTCACAGCAACGCTGTAACACAGAACACATCCTGCGTGTCCTCCTATCACAGTGTGGGCTCACTTTCCTTGTGTGCTGGAGGCCCCACGGGCCTGCCCTCTGGACCATGCCGGGTTCTGTCCCTGCAATAAGCAGCTCAGGGGCTCCCACACTGTGGACAGGGAGTGGATACCCATGTAACACAGTCATCAGGCCCCAAACAGCCAGGACCTGCTGTTAAGGCAAAAGCCTAAGTACCTGACTGACCTATTTCAAAAGCGCCACCTCTCTCGCTTGCTTGTGGGACGGCGGGGACTGAGCTGATGCAGCTGGTCATTCAGCAGTCTATGCATTCTCTGTGCTCTTGTCCCCACTGAGTCCAAACACAAAGGTTATCTTTAAAAAATAAAACAACAGGCCAGGCGCGGTGGCTCACGCCTGTAATCCCAGCACTTTGGGAGGCTGAGGCGGGCAGATCACGAGGTCAGGAGATCTGAAACCATCCTGGCTAACACGGTGAAACCCCGTCTCTACTAAAAATACAAAAAATTAGCCAGGCATGGTGGTGGGTGGCTGTAGTCCCAGCTACTCGGCAGGCTGAGGCAGGAGAATGGCGTGAACCTGGGAGGCGGAGCTTGCAGTGAGCCGAGATCACGCCACTGCTCTCCAGCCTGGGCGACAGAGCGAGACTCTGTCTCAAAAAAAAAAAAAAACAATACCAGGAACACTTCACCTCTATATTTTATTGTAATTTACTGCTTCTTCATGACTTTGAGGGTGAAAATATTCAGATACTGCATAAAGACAGCAATCTCACTTGCTATAAGAACACCAACACTGGTGCTTTTAGACATAAGGTTTATCATCAAGTAGTGGCACCACTCTTACCAGATTATCAAGCATCCGCATGAGGGCTTCAAATTCCTGCTCACCAATCTGCCACTTGGGAAGCGATCCAGTGCCTTCTCCTACAGGAGACCCTGGGGAACGGGACTTGGATTTGTACTTCTCAGGATTCAGCAGGACTAAGTTGTCTGGTCCTCCTGCACTGGCCAGAGTTCGAACCTTTTCCAAAACACACACAGCATAGCTTGAGTTCCTTACTGAGATCAAGAGGGTCAGATGACTTGAATAAAACTGCAGATTTCAAAAGAAACCAAATCTCTAGAGTGTAAGAATAGAAAATGTAGAATGCATAGTGATAGACTGATCACAGGCTTACTTTCAGATGTATTTCTTTAGCATGACAAAAATATTGGGCACCAAAGGTGGCAGAGAAATGAGAAAACACAGCACCTTTCAGGATCCTACAAAGGACTTGGGACCTCACTACACCACAGACATAAGTCAAGAAGCAAAGGGGAGAACATGAACTAAGGGCTGACAGAGCAGAGGGGAACTCACAGCTGTAAGCTGCAGGCAACTCTCTGAGTCTCTACTTCTTTATGCCTGCTTTTTCAAAGAGTACTGTGGAGGGGTCACACGACATCACGTACGAGATGACACACGCTAAGCACCTGATGCCAGGCCTGGTACACACCAGTACTCCATAAACGGTAGTGACTGACATATTTGAAAATTTAAAAATTAGAAATGAAAAGTCCAGTAATCCTTTGCCAACTTCAATCAGTGAAACAGCATTTCTCCTGATCAAGTCCCAAATCCATGAGCTTATCTTTGGCAAAGAGATTGCTCAAAGACTCCTCTCCTACTCGATAAGTATCAAAAAATCTATGTGAACCCCAGACACATCTAAATAAACTGCAGAGTGATTGGAATGGCTGTCCCCTACCTGGATCTCACAGGCAACCACAAGGTTATGGATGTAATAGAAGGCCTCCTCAACGCTCTCTCCAACTGACACGAGCCCATGGTTCCGGAGAATAAGAACCTGAGGGGAAGCAGGAGTGCTCTATGGAGCTGGACAAGAAGACTGGTCCTTTGCTTTACTCTTCTTTCTGCTGTACTTTAAATACCAGATTAGACACCTACTGACCTTGCTTTTAGGCCCCAGATTTTTCTGAATCAAAACTTTTTCCTCTTCATCAACCAGAATGCCATGGTAGTCATGATAAGCCACTTCTCCAAGGGAAAGTGCCTCCGGGGAGATTGGCAAGAGGCCACATTTCATCGCAGAGACCTAGAGACCAAACGGTCGCCATGAAGAAGGAAAAGCCGGGGTTACACAATGACCAATGATATGGTAAATGCTTTCCTCGCAGAAATAAAATAGGAAGGGAAGTGTTTTTGTTCTCTTCTTGAAAACAAATCAATCTATGAACTTAAGACAAACTTGACTTCCAGTGCTAACAATTCACACTTAAAAACAAAATCATCCTTAAACTAGGAGAGCTTCAAAAGAAAATCCACATCTTTCTAGACTTTTTCCCACTGATTATAAGTGCTATGTAAACCTGGATTTAATTATACAATGAGCACTGCATCTAGTGCAAGGAGCAGACCACAGACTCCTCTGAGGACTCAGTACATTTCAAAAGAAGGCTTCCCGTCAGGTATGGTGGCTCACACCTGTAATCCCAACATTCAAGAGGCTAAGGCAGGTGGATCACTTGAGCCCGGAAGTTCGAGGTCAGCCTGGGCAACAAAGGGAGACCCCCGCCTCTACAAATAATATTTTTAAATTAGCCAGATGTGATGGCATGCATCTGTAGTCAAGAGGCTACTCAAGAGGCTGAAGCAGGAGGAATCCTGAACGCAGGAATTCAAAGCCAGCCTAGGCAACATATGAAACCCTCATCTCTTCAAAAAAAAAAAAAAAAAAAAGGAGGAGGTTTTCCAAGTGCTCTAAAGTTTTGTGTACTTTTTATCTTAGGTTGTAGATAACACTGAAACACCTAAAAATTAGATGAAAGCAAATTTATACAAGTTTGTATATATGTAATTATATATATACAATTTATATATAATTTCTTATATAATTTCTCTACATGTATTTAAGTAAAACTGACTCTCAAAGAGAAAAATCTAAGTGTTCATAGAGTCCTTAAGTTTCCTAAAATTCCCCAGAGTGGCCTCAGAATATGCCATTTTTGAAGGTCTTCTAAAGACAACACCTATAGACAGCAACATTATGACCCTAAAGTAACAGGCTCCGAAGATTCAAAAACTATCTTTAGGTACAACAATTCCATACAGAAAAGTTCATCTAAAAAGACAATACCACATTTAACTCCTTCCATAGTATCAGCTCTCATACAAGAAATTTCCTTACCAAGCAAAATTATTTTGATAATTTTAAAAACAGGCTGGACGCAGTGGCTCGTGCCCATAAACCCAGTAATTTGGGAGCCAAGGCGGGCAGATCACTTGAAGCCAGGAGTTCAAGACCAGCCTGGTCAACATGGTGAAACCCCATCTCTACCAAAAAATACAAACATCAGCCAGGTGAAGTGGCACGTGCCTGTAGTCCCAGCTACTCAGGAGACTGAGGTGGGAGAATTGTTTAGAATCCAGGAGGTGGAAGTTGCAATGAGCCAAGATCGTGCCACTGCACTCCAGCCTGGGAGACAGAGTGAGATCCTGTCTCAAAAAAACAAACAAAAACACATTACATGATAGCTGTTCATAACCATACTGTCAAAAGTACCTTTAATACTTCTTGGCCGGGCGCGGTGACTCAAGCCTGTAATCCCAGCACTTTGGGAGTCCGAGACGGGCGGATCACAAGGTCAGGAGATCAAGACCATCCTGGCTAACATGGTGAAACCCCGTCTCTACTAAAAAAAAAATACAAAAAACTAGCCGGGCATGGTGGCGGCACCTGTAGTCCCAGCTACTCGGGAGGCTGAGGCAGGAGAATGGTGTGAACCAGGGAGGCGGAGCTTGCAGTGAGCCGAGATCGCGCCACCGCACTCCAGCCCGGGCGACAGAGCGAGACTCCGTCTCAAAAAAAAAAAAAAAAAAAAAAAAAAAAACTTCTTAAAAATCCATAAACATTTTAGTGGCTGGAGTGACATGCATTCTTCCAGGAAAAAAAAATCACATCATTCACACAATGATGTATCTATTAAACCACGATGAAACAAACCGGAGGTAATATTCATCAAATAATCCAACACACATGACATTAAAACATCAAGATCAGGTTCAGCGTGGTGGTTCACGCCTGTAATCCCAGCACTTTGAGAGGCCAAGGTGGGCAGATCACTTGAGGTCTGGAGTTCCAGACCAGCCTGGTCAACATGATGAAACCCCATCATGACTAAAAGTACAAAAATTAGCCGGGCGTGGTGGTGTGCACCTGTAGTCCCAGCTACTTGGGAGGCTGAAGCAAGAGAACTGCTTGAACCCGAGGGGCAGAGGTTCCAGTGAGCTGGGAGTACACCACTGCACTTCAGCCTGCGTGACAGAGCAAGACTCCATCTCCAAAAAAAAACCCAGGATCAGTTAAAATACAGCATTACTGAATCAATAAGGTCATCTGTTGTACAATAAACCCCAAAAGTTCTTATACAGAATTGGTGATAAAAAGCATATTTCTCAAGTACTGTGCTTTCACATGACATTGAGCAGATAGCCTGCATGTGCACTTTCACACGGAGGGGTCTGGGGCTTTGTCAGGGTGGCCTGTTCATACCAGAAGGGGGAGGGGAGGGTTCCTGAGCAGCTTGGAAGCCAAGCCTCGTAACAGCCAGCACTGCCTGTGTCTCTTCCCCCAGCTGCTCCTTTTCTTCTCCCCGTCACAATCCAGCCTGGGTCCCGCTGGATGGCTACGGGGAGCTGGACAGGTTGGTTTCTAGGTTTCAACCTCTCCCTTTCCCCAGCTCATCCTCACAGACTGTCCTCATGTTCAAGTCTCCTGCACCCCAAAAACCCTTCCCTGAGCCCACAGCACCCTGAACCCGCCACCCCAGCTTCCCCTATCCTTCTTTTCCCATTCTTGGTCTCGAATGAGGTGCCTGCTTACTGCTGTCATTTTGCACTTCCCCACAGTCTTTGACACCCTGAAATCTTACCTCTCCCTCAAGTCTCTATAACTTTGTTTTGTTTACTGTTATTTTACTTTTTTGAGACAAGGTCTTACTGTCACTCAGGCTAGAGTTCAGTGGCACAATCATAGCTCACTGAAACCTCAACCTCCTTGGTTCAAAATCTTCCCACCTCAGCCTCCCAAGTAGCTGGGAGTACAGGCATGCATCACACCTGGTTAATTTTTTAATTTTTTTGTACAGATGGGGTCTCACTATGTTGCCCAGGCTGGCTCCAACTCCTGGGCTCAGCAATCCTCTCACCTCAGCATCCCAAAGCCGTGTGATTACAGGCATGAGCCACCATGCCCAGCCATAATTTTCTAATTGTTAAATCTAATAGGCATTTTCAGACTTATTACATGTTTTTCAAAATTAAATGGGATATATGGATCCCTTACAAGGAAAAAAAAATTATTTTAAGAAAGTCACACTTAGTGGTAAACCATTTTTTTTATATTCAACAAAATTAGTTTTACTGACTATAAACAAGGAAGGGCAAGTCAGAGGAAATGTGCAGTGCCTTTCACTAAGCAGCTTTAAAACTTGAGATGCTACCAGGGCAGCCACTCACCGCGGCCCCTGCTGGGGTGTGAATGTGCACAACACACTTCACGTCCGGGCGTGCAGCATAAATAGCAGAGTGTAAGGTGAAGCCAGCTTGATTTACTCCCAGATTAGTGCTTCCACGATCTACTACATCTCCTTGCAGATTGATCTTAACCTGAAAATAAAAAACAAAACATTTAAATACCATGAGGACTTCATTTTTCTTTCTTTTTTTTTCATATGGTCTGGCTCTGTCACCCAGGCTGGAGTGCAGTGGTGCGACCTCGGCTTACTGCATCCTCCACCTCCCAGGTTCAAACAATTCTCCCACCTCAGCCTCCCAGGTAGCTGGGACTACAGGTGCGCACCACCATGCCCGGCTAATTTTTGTATTTTTTTGTAGAGTTGGGGTATTGTCATGTTGGCCAGACTGGTCTCGAACTTCTGGACTCAAGTAATCCACCCGCACTGACCTCCCAAAGTACTGGAATTACAGGTGTGAGCCAATGTACCCCACCGCAAGAGGACTTCAAATTACCCTCACTAGAAACTATTGAAACCCAAGGTGACAATATATGTAACTTCTCTCAAAGGTTTTTCTGTAACTGAACACATCACATAAAACACAGGCTCTTTCTTGTTTCTTGGGTTTTACATATTTAGCTGATCTGAAGATGTCAAATGACCTAATATGACCTGCACATACAAGCTACCAAAGAGAAGGACATTCTTACCAAACTGGATGCAGTCACTTCACTGTAAAGAAGCCCAAAAGGTACAATGAGGAAGTGTTCCTGCTCAGAGTTCACTCTGGTCTGTGGGGAAAATGACTGAATTAGCTCAAAGATCCAAGTGAAATTATTTGCATCTCTTTCAGGCTACAAACTCACAGGTTTGTTTAGAGTGAGCTATGCAGGGAAGTGTTCGTGCACAATGCCTGTCACGAAGCTAAGGTGTACTGGAAGCTTTCCATTATTCTATTGTACTAATTTATCACATATATAAAGTGCTTCTTGCTCACGTTCATGATAACTGACTTTATACAGGAAAAAAATAGTTCCACACTAGCCTTCTGACAGGTCAATACATTACTGCTGGGTTACTCTATTGCACTTTCTAGTGGCTGCCACTGTCAAAGACAAAAAGGTCTCACCCTCAGGGATATAACAATGAAAACCAAAACTTACTTTTTTTTTTTTTTTTTTTTTTTTTTGGAGACAGGGTCTCACTCTGTTGCCCAGGCTGGAGTGCAGTGGCGTGATCATGGCTCACTGCAACTTCTGCCTCCCAGGATCAAGTGATCCTCCCACCTCAGCCTCCCAAGTAGCTGGGACTACAAGTGCACAACACCATGACCAGCTAATTTTTGTATTTTGTATAGAGACAGGGTTTCGCCACGCTGGCCAGGCTGGTCTCAAAAACTCCCGGGCTCAATTGATCCACCTGCCTTGGCCTCTCAAAGTGCTGGGATTATAGGCATGAGCCCCCGTGCCTGGCCAAAACTTACTTTTAAAAAGTCAAACAGAATGTCCTTTTTTTTTCTCCTTGCTGCAGTAGGCATTGACAAAATGAATTTTTTATTTTTTGAGACCGAGTCTGGCTCTGTGGCCCACGCTGGAGTGCAGTGGCGCGATCTCAGCTCACTGCAAGCTCCGCCTCCCGGGTTCACATCATTCTCCTGCCTCAGCCTCCCGAGTAGCTGGGACTACAGGCGCCTGCCACCACGCCCGGCTAATTTTTTGTATTTTTAGTAGAGATGGGGTTTCACCTTGTTAGCCAGGAGGGTCTCAATCTCCTGACCTCATGATCCGCCCGTCTCGGCCTCCCAAAGTGCTGGGATTACAGGCTTGAGCCACTGCGCCTGGCCGACAAAATGAATTTTTAAAAATACTTAACACCTAGGCTGGGCACTGTGGCTCAAGCCTGTAATCCCAGCGCTTTGGGAGGTGAAGACAAGTGGATCACTTGAGGCCAGGAGTTTGGGACCAGCCTGGTCAACATGGCAAAACCCTGTCTCTACTAAAAAAAAATAAAATATACAACTTAGCCGCGTGTGGTGGCAGGTGCCTGCAGTCCTAGCCACTCAGGTGGCTGAGGCATGAGAATCACTTGGAACCCAAGAGGCAGAGGTTGCAGTGAGTCATGATCATGCCACTGCACTCTAGCCTGGGTGACAGATAAGACCCTATGTCAATAAAATAAAATAAAATAAAATAAATAATTAAAACCAACCTGTAGGATGTTGATCATAAAAATCACAATGACAGCAATCTCTTCCTTACTGCTTGAGCCGTTTTGATTTTTTTTTTTTTTTTTTGAGATGGGGTCTCACTCTGTTGCCCAGGCTGTAATGCAGTGGCACGATCACGCTCACTGCAGCCTCAACCTCCTGGCTCAAGCAATTCACACATCTCAGCCTCCTGAGCAGCTGGGACTACAGGCACAAGTCATGAAGCCTGCCTATTTTTTAAATTTTTATTTTGGTAGAGATGGGGTCTCACTAAGTTGCCCAGGCTTGTCTTGAACTCCTGAGCTCAAGCAATCCTCCTGCCTCAGCCTCTCAAAATGCTAGGATTAGAGGTGTGAGCCACTGTGCCCAGCATAATCCATTTTTTAAGTCTCTACAACACCACATCCTCATTGCCTTCGTTGGTTTGCCTCTTCATATGGTATGTTTTTCTTCCACAGTAATTCAGATTTGGTTTACACTATGCATCGAGCATATGCTAGACACTAGGAATACAGCAGTGAAAAAGAAGAGACCTGCCCTCAAAAATATTCAATCTAGTTTTTATAATGATTTTGGTATAGGCTCAAAAGGCTTCCTAAAGATTAAGTTCAAACACATTTACTACTGGGTTAAGGAACCCAGATCCTAACTAGGGTCAGATAGGTGGAGCTGAGTGTTTGTTGAAAATGACTTAAGGTGTTTAGTCCAGCTTCCTAACCCACATAGTGATCTCTTCTGTAGTGGCCCAAATCGAAGCACACCCAGGGTCTGCTTGTTCTAGTTTCAGTGACGGGGATGCTCACTCCAGCCTCCCTCATTTCTTCATTCAGGAAAGAAATGGCCACCTACTCAATGAGAGCCCACCACATCTTGGGTGCTGAAGCACTGTGACAAACAGCTGCTGGACAGACGTAAGGATTAAAACGTTCTTTCTAGCACTGAGAAGAAATCTGTTTTCCTGTGTTTGTCACCACTGCCTCTAGTATATAACACAGAACAAAGTCTAACCCCCTTCTACAATCTAATTTTCAGGCATCTGAATCTATCCTGTCTCCCTTTATATGATCTTTAGGCTAAACTCACCTCATTGCCTTAGTAGAGCGTAACAGGGTTAAGAGCACAAAATCCAAAGTCAGATAAGATTTAGGTTCAAATCCTAGATCTGCCAAGAACTGGCTATGGTGTTTTGGGCACCTTGTTTTCCTCATGACTAAGTGGTGATGAAAAGAGCCTGTGTTGACAATAAAGCTTGCAATAAATGGCATCTCCCCATTATTACCATCATTAGTGGTAGTGGGAGCAGCAACAGTAAATCATTGCTGGGGTCATTTACATGGATAGTGAACTACAACACCCAGTCTCTATAAATCTCTATGACCCACTTCTTTGCAAAGCTGAGTCAGCCTTGCTTTCTATTTCCTAAAGTCAGCTCCTTTATCCCTTTTTTTTTTTTTTTTTTCCTGTTTTTGAGACAAAGCTCATTCTGTCGCCTGGAGTGCAGGGGCATGTTATCAGCTCACTGCAACCTTTGCCTCCCGGGTTCAAGTGATTCTCCTGCCTCAGCCTCTGAGTAGCTGGGATTACAGGCACACTATGCCCAGCTAATTTCTGTATTTTTAGTAGAGACAGGGTTTCACCACGTCGGCCAGGCTGGTCTCAAACTCATGGCCTCAAGTGATGTGCCCACTTTTTCTGGTCTCCAAAAATGCTAGGATTACAGGCGTGAGCCACTGTGCCCAGCCTCCTTTATCTTAAAAAGCATGCAGACTTTCTTCTTTTTTCTTTTTTTTTAAATAGAGACAGGGTTTCACTATGTTGCCCAAGCTGGTCCCAAACTTTTGAGCTCAAATGATCCTCCTGCCTTGGCCTCCCAAAGTGCTGGGATTACAGGCAGGAGTCACTGCACCTGGCCCATGCTAACCTTTTAAACTATTTAACACAAAAGTAAGCAGCTGTCTTAATTCCTAAGTTCAGTCAAAACAAAACATAAAACAAGGGATCTGTGTATATACTGGTTGGAATGAAGAAAAATAAGGATGAAAATAGGAAAAGATTAAGTTTCAGATTTTTTTTTTTTTTTTTGCTTATTTTAAAAGCCTTTATTTTGAAAACACATATACAAGGGTATTTAGAAGATACAAGGGTATTTAGAAGATATAAGACAATGTAAGTGTAAGTCAAACATCCATGTAGCTATCAATTAGCTTAAGAAATACAGTAATTCTAATGGCCAGGTGCGGTGGCTCACATCTGTAATCCCAGCACTTTGGGAGACCGAGAAGCGTGGATCACGTGGTCAGGAGATGGAGACCATCCTGGCTAAAACGGTGAAACCCTGTCTCTACTACAAATACAAAAAAAATTAGCCGGGCGTGGTGGCGGGCGCCTATACTCCCAGCTACTCAGGAGGTTGAGGCAGGAGAATGGTGTGAACCTGGTACACAGAGCTTGCAGAGAGCCGAGATCGCGCCACTGCACTTCAGCCTGGGCGACAGAGAAAGACTCCATCTCAAAAAAGAAAAAGAAAGAAATACAATAATTCTAGTTATCTCTGAAGCTGTTTCTCTTCCCTCATAACCCAAAAGTAACCACTATTCAGAATTACATAGTAAGCATTCCCTTTTTTCTTTACAGTTTTCCCAGTCATCCCTAAGCAATTTATTGTTTTGTTTTTTTTTTTTTTTTTTTTGAGACGGAGTCTTGCTCTGTAGCCCGGGCTGGAGTGCAGTGGCCGGATCTCAGCTCACTGCAAGCTCCGCCTTCCGGGTTTAGGCCATTCTCCTGCCTCAGCCTCCGGAGTAGCTGGGACTACAGGCGCCCGCCACCTCGCCCGGCTAGTTTTTTGTATTTTTAGTAGAGACGGGGTTTCACGGTGTTAGCCAGGATGGTCTCGATCTCCTGACCTCGTGATCCGCCCATCTCGGCCTCCCAAAGTGCTGGGATTACAGGCTTGAGCCACCGCGCCCGGCCAGCAATTTATTGTTTAATTTTTACCTGCTTATTAACTTTACATAATTGAAATCATACTATGTTTTTCACTGACTTTTTTCTCAACATTATTTTTGTGATTCCTCCAGATTATGACCAACATGACTATAATTTATTTTCACTGCTGTATAGTATCCACTCAATGAATACACTAAAATTTATGAATCTATTCTTCCATAAGTGGATGTGGTTTCAGTCTTTGCTATTAAAAACTATGCTGCCATAAACATTCTTGTACCCGTCTCCTACTGTACATATTCAAGTTTCTCTAGCATAATAAAATAGGAGGTAACACCAAGTTATTTTCCAAAGAGCCTAATTGAAGATACAGTCCTGCAGTAGTAAGTACATGGTAGTTCTGTGTGTCTACAACCATCTTTTTTAAAAATTAAAATCTGATGTCTGGGACCAGGCGCAGTGGCTGACGCCTGTAATCCCAGCGCTTTGGGAGGCCGAGGCAGGCAGATCACGAGGTCAGGAGTTTGAGACCAGCCTGCCCAATATGGTGAAACCCTGTCTCTACTAAAAATACAAAAATTAGTGGGGTGTGGTGGCACGTGCCAGTAGTGCCAGCTACTCAGGAAGCTGAGGCAGGAGAATCGCCTGAACCCGGGAGGTGGAGGCTACAGGGAGCAGAGATCATGCCACTGACTCCAGCCTGGGTGACAGAATGAGACTCTGTCTCCAAAAAAAAAAAAAAAAAAAAAAATCTGGTATCTATGACATTTGTGATATGAATTTATAATTTCCTGGTTACTAAATGATTTCAGTAACTTTTCATATTTTTATAAGGCATTCTTATCTCCCCTTCTGTGAAACTCCTTTCTTGCTTTTTGTCCATTTTATACTGGTTTGTCTTTTTCTTACTGACAGTTATCTATTCCAGATATGATTTCTATTTTTTTTTTTGAGACGGAGTCTCGCTTTGTCACCCCGGCTGGAGTGCAGTGGCACGATTTCAGCTCACTGCACCCTACACCTCCCAAGTTCAAGTGATTCCTGTCTCAGCCTCCGAGTAGCTGGGATTACAGGCACGCGCCATCATGCTTGGCTAATTTTGTATTTTTAGCAGGGACGGAGTTTCACATGTTGGCCACATTAGTCTCAAACTCCTGGCCTCAAGTGATGTGCCCAACTTGGTCTCCCAAAGTGTAGAGATTACAGGCGTGAACCGCTGCACCCAGCCCCAGATATTAATTTCAGTTGGCTACATGTGGGACAAACCTTCCAGGATGCGGCTTTTATTATTACTGTCTTTATGGTATCTTTTATCTTTTTTTTTTTTTTTTGAGACAGGGTCTCACTCTGCCACCCACGCTGGAGTGCAGTGGCACAATCTCAGCTCGCTACAACCTCTGCCTCTAGGGTTCAAGCGATTCTCCTGTCTCAGCCTCCCCAGCAGCTGGGACTACAGGCATGCCACCATGCCTGGCTAATTTTTTTTGTATTTTTTGGTAGAGATAGGTTTTCACCATGTTGGCCAGGCTGGTCTCAAACTCCTAACGTCAGGTGATCCACCCACCTCAGCCTCCCAAAATGCTAGGATTACAGGCGTGAGCCACCACGCCTGGCCTATGGTATCTTTTAATAAGGAAAAATTTTGTTTACTTCAAATGTAGACAAATTTAACCATCTTTTCTTTTATAAGTGCCAGAGGTTCAAGGCCAGTGATTTTCACCTATATTAGTCCTAAAACTGTTAAAGTATTACGTTTCACATTTAATCTTTAATTCACTGGGATTGCTTTGTAATTATGTATAGTATAGAAGTCTCATATAATTATTTCCACTTGTGACTTTTCTTTTTTTTTTTTTTTTTTGAGACGGAGTCTCGCTCTGTCGCCCAGGCTGGAGTGCAGTGGCGCGATCTCGGCTCACTGCAAGCTCTGCCTCCCGGGTTCACGCCATTCTCCTGCCTCAGCCTCCCGAGTAGCTGGGACTACAGGCGCCCACAACCGCGCCCGGCTAATTTTTTGTATTTTTAGTAGAGACGGGGTTTCACCGTGGTCTCGATCTCCTGACCTTGTGATCCGCCCGCCTCGGCCTCCCAAAGTGCTGGGATTACAGGCGTGAGCCACCGCGCCCGGCCCCACTTGTGACTTTTCTACCCAAGCATCCCAACACCTGTCATTGCCGAGTCCACCCCCCACCCCGCTGAGCTGCAATGCCGACCCCAGCATTTCTGTTTCAATGCATGCAATTCGGTCCCACTGATCCATCTGCATCTTCCTTTGCCCAAAGGACACTATATTAATTACCACCACCTTATATTAAGTTTGACATCTGGTAGGAAAAATCTCCTTGCTGAGCTGTTCTTCAGGAGTGTCTTAGCTATTTTTTTTCCCCCCAAGACGGAATCTTACTCTGTTGCCCAGGCTGGAATACAGCGGCACGATCTTGGCTCACTGCAAGCTCCGCCTCCCGGGTTCACACCATTCTGCTGCCTCAGCCTCCCAAGCAGCTAGGATTACAGGCGCCCGCCACCACGCCTAATTTTTTGTATTTTTAGTAGAGACGGGGTTTCACTGAGTTAGCGAGCATGGTCTCGATCTCCTGACCTCGTGATCCACCCACCTCGGCCTCCCAAAGTGCTGGGATTACAGGCGTGAGCTACCGCACCCGGCCGAGTGTCTTAGCTATTCTTGGCCTTCCGCTCTTCCATCTTAATTTTAGAAGCATGCTGTCAGGTTCCACATTTAAAAAATATTACAGAGCTGTTTTTTTGGTCAGTCATTTCTCTTTTGTCTATATATATATATGCACATATTTCATGTAGCTGTAAACAGTATACATTTCATATTTTCTCATTTCTAATACCTTTCATTTTTCATGTTTCACTTGTTATACATAATTTTGTAATTGTTTTTCATAGTATACAGCATTTTCTCAAATTGATATTGAATAACTGAGCCATTTCCTATGTACTGCTGAATACTCAAGGACTCTTAAAATATTTCATTATTGGCTGGGTGCAGTGGTTCACGCCTATAACCCTAGCACTTTGGGAGGCCAAGGTGGGTGGATCACTTGAGGTCAGGTGTTCAAAACAAGCTTGGCCAACATGGTAAAATGCTGTCTCTAGTAAAAATACAAAAAAATTAGCCGGGTGGGGTGGCAGGTGCCTGTAATCCCTGCTACTTGGGAGCCCGAGACAGGAGAACTGCTTGAACCCGGGAGGTGGAGGTTGCAGTGAGCCGAGATCATGCCACAGCACTCCAGCCTGGGCCACAGAGCGAGACTCTGCCTAAAATCATAATAATAATAATTTCATTATTACAAATAATGCTGGGCTGGGCACAGTAGCTCACACCTATAATCCCAGCACTTTGGGAGGCTGAGGCAGGCAGATCACTTGAGGCCAGGAGTTTGAGACCAGCCTTGCCAACATGGCGAAACCCCATCTCTACTAAAAATACAAAAATTAGCCAGCGGCATGGTGGTGCACACCTGCGCATGGTGGCACATACCTGTTCCAGCTACTTGGGAGGCTGAGGCAGGAGGATCACTTGAACCGAGGCAGTGGAGGTTGCAGTGAGCCGAGATTCCACCACTGCACTCCAGCCTGGGTGACAGAGAGACCCTATCTCAAAAACAGTAATAATAATGCTGTAATTAATATAATAATGCTTCCCTCTTTACTTATTTTAAGACTTATTTCCAACTGTAAGCTTAACAGATCTATTAATACATATTTTAATTTTAAAGGCTTAAAACATTCAATTCTCTGAATCTAAAGCAAAAAGGAGAAAGTGCAAAATTACAAACATCAAGTAAAAATAGAGAAGGACATTTTGAAGTCAGTTTCCTCTGCAGTGGTCCCTCCCCGTCAGACCAGCACTGCTCTCCGTGTGTGTGTCTCTTCCCACACATGTACTGCCCCTTCTCTGTGTATGAAGAATGAGACTCTCCTGTTGCAGACCAACGCAGTACCCAATTCAGTACCTCCAGAGGAGACCACTATCACATCCCTGAAGCACAGGGCACTGGTCACAAAGGTGGGTCCAGACCATCACCTCGGAGCTTAACATTCTCTGGAATCCAGAATGGAGTTGAACGAGCACCAGCCACGTTCTGCAGGTGTGAAGCCTTGACGGTATTCCACTGACATCAGGATGGACAGGCCAAGCCATCAGCTAAGAGCCACCAAGAGAGGAAGCCCAGTACACTGTGCTAACTGGGCCACCCTGTCTTGTCCCCCTCCCCCCAGTCCCCACAAACACTTCTCCAGATCCAATGCAATCTTAAAACAAAGATCTGCTTCAGACAATCATCTCCAATCTTCTAACACCTACTAGCAAATTTAAATCCCTTTAGCAGAAAATCCCTATGACCTTCTTTAAAGGGCAGAATGACCTGCTGTCACTTTTTGTTGATACTGTTAGTATTTGCTTTTCTGTTCAGCGTCTGTACCATACCTAGATTGTAAATAAGAAATGGATGCCATAATAGTAAAACAAAATAAACCAACACCTTTCTTCCTTAAAGATTCTCTAGTTCTAGTTTACAAGACATAGGAAACATTTTAGGTAACTTGCATTTCTTTTTACTTGGTATTAAGCCCCATGGAGATAATTTACAGAAGAGTAAACACTTATGTTTTAATTTTGCCAATTCTTAAACAATTAAAGGAGGAAAAAACAAACAATTTAACCAATTCAAACTTATTTAATCAGCATTCAAAATAGGACTAGGCAAACAGCATTTTAAAACCTGCAAAGAATGTGAAGCTGTTATTACAGCTAGGGATTACATTTCCTACCACAGCTGTAACATTTTCATGGCACTAATCTTCAGGCAACCATTTAGCATTAAGTCTCCACTAGAGCATTCTGTCAAGTATGATTAGATGACAGAGGCCAGCACTTTCCCTGTAGCTACCAGGAAGGGAGCTGGCATTTGTGCTACGCTAACGGGACCCACTGATCAAATGTCAAAAGGTCCCAGCGAGCTCTTGTTCATAATCTTACTGAGGTCACTTCAGTTAAGCAGGGGGTTTCATTCAGTTTTTCACCTGACATAGGTTTACTGCACGCCTACTCTGTGCCGTGGGCCCTGGGGCTACAGCAGAGACCACAACAGAGGCTCTCCCTGTGGAATTTATATTCCTGTGGGCAGAGAGGGACAGTTACAGCTAAACATACAGAATGGACGTAACTGCTACAGGGGAATAAAGCAGCAGTGACATTCTACACAGAGTGAACGTGCTGCACACAAGAGCACGACATGGTAAGGCTTGCATTTTGAAAAGTTCATTTAAGCGGAAACAAGAACAGATGGATGGAAGCCAACTCAGTCTCTCTGGCAGAGACCAATATCAAGTCCCAGAGGCACAACACACTAACCACAAGGTGAGCTCCAGACCATCACCTCAGGAGGCTTAGCATTCCTCTGAGTCCAGAATGGAGCTTAACGAAGCACTGCTGGTGGTGAGTCCACGTGTGGAAAAACCTATGTGCGTGTGAGTACGGAGGAAATGCTTCAGCAAACTCAACAGCTTGCCTCGAGAGATGCAAGTATTGGTGGAATTAGGCATCTGCATAAGGTACACTTGATACAAACAGCAGGCACTGTATTAACAACCTAAAATATCCTTTAAAAGAAGTGACATGAAAAAAAATAGAAGACCGGAACAAGTTTCAAAACCAAAGGAAGGAAGCAGTTCAAAGGAAGAAGCTATCTCTACAAACGAGTGAAGGAACAGAAGAACCCTGGCAATGCACTGGGAATCTAAGAAGGCAGGAAGGGTGGAACTCCAAGCCAGGGGAGCAAAGTCTGGCCACAGGCAGAAGGCAGGACATTGTAACAGGTGGTCAAGAGTACAGAATGGCTACAAATGTCAGTAAGGGTACCCACTTTTTCTGTGACATGATGAGGTCATTTGGTGGAAGAAAGAGGTCAGGAGTCTCAAATATAGTGGAGAAGGCTTGAATATTAGTAAGGTTGGAAGAGAGATGAGTTCTGGTTGCCAGGCTGTCATGGGTCCATTTGAGATTTGGGTGAATCTATGGAGAAAGGCAATGGGCTCTGCTAGGAGGGCTTCCACAGCAGGATTTGGCTACTCAGAAGCTGGGAGGGACAGTACAGGATTGGCAGAGTATTACTGAAATGAGGGACCAGGAAATACAAGATGGACAAAGTAGGGAGTGAACAATAGGCTAATGGATTGGGATGAAGAAGTGAATGTCCACAAGGGAAGGACTCATGTTGTCCACTGATAAAACCCCAGTTAGAACAGCACTTGGTCCAGAGAAAGCAGATACCCAGAATGAAGGAAAAGAGATCCTAATAACGTTGAAAAATAGTTAAAACTGGAGTAGCTGAAGAAATAAGTTTGAGAGATGGAAGGCTTTGGTCAGACTAAGAAAGAAAACATCATCATTCTTAGGTTTTTAAGCATAAAAATAATTTTAGAAACTGTGTATAATCTGGTAAACACTTAGTTGATTAGGTTAGCATGCAAGAAAGAAATTTTCAAGAACTGCTGTTCCTGTAACTTTTAACCCAAATTGGCTGATTCTCAGGTTATTAAGACTCTGTAGTCAGGAATCAGAAGAGGTATTTCCAAGACTTATTGAAGCTCAGCCTGCTTTCCTCTTCTCCTAAATGCAAAGAGGTGGTGCCAGACACAAAATATTTCATTTATCTTTCAGTTACTACCCCACTGAATACTCACTGTGATATGATTGTAGATAAGCTGAGACCACCCAAAGAGATCTGCTAGTCTATAAAACGCTGCCAATTTACACCGCAACAACTTCTCTCCTTTGTCATATGCAATCGAATCAGATCCTCTAAGATCGTTCACAGGAGTCACCATACCAAGACCTGAAATACAGAAAAACAAGACTCAGCCAGGTGCAGCGGTATAGCCTGTAGTCCTAGTTACTCAGGCTAAGGCAGGAAGATCACCTGAAGCCATGAGTTTGAGGCTGTAGTGCTTATGTTCGCAGCTGTGAATAGCCAAGGCAACAAAGCGAGACTTATCAAAAAGCCTCAAAGATTAACATTTCTTATCAAATGTAAATCAAATACTAATGGTTCTGAGATATTTATCTTCCACATTAGGCAATAAAGTCTTGACAACTTCAAAGACACTTTCATAATGACTGTTTTCCAATACTAACACAATTAAGTTAGAAGTCAATAACAAAAAGATAGCCAAATTTGTGGGGTGCAGTAAAGACTGCTTAAAAGGAAATCTACAGCATTAAACGTATACATTAGAGAAAAGTGTTTTTAAGGCTTTTTGATTAAAGCAAAAGTTGAATCTTTGAGAAGATTAAAAATAAAATACAAATAATAAAATAAGATAAACCTCCAGCCAGACTTAACGAAAGACAGGAGATAGAAATAACCAATATGGGCCGGGAGCGGTGGCTCATGCCTGTAATCCCAGCACTTTGGGAGGCCGAGGTGGATAGATCACAAGGTCAGGAGATCGAGACCATCCTGGCTAACACGGTGAAACACCGTCTCTACTAAAAATAAATACAAAAAATTGGCCAGGCGTGGTGGTGGGCACCTATACTCTCAGCTACTCGGGAGGCTGAGGCAGGAGAATGGCGTGAACTCGGGAGGCGGAGCTTGCAGTGAGCGAGATCATGCCACTGCACTCCAGCTTGGGAGACAGAGCGAGACTCCGTTTAAAAAAAAAAAAAAGAAATAAATAACCAATATGAAGAAGTGGAGAGAGGACATACTACCCATCCTACAGACATTAAAAAAATAATAAAGGGATTACACAAACAACTATACCAGCAAATTATTTAACTTAGATGAAACAGACAAATTCTTTCAAAGATAAAAGCTAACAAAGTTCACTCCAGAAGAAACAGATATCCTGAATAGCTATGAAGCAAAACTTACAGTTAAAAACATTTCCACAAAGAAAACTCTAGATCCAGACAACTTCACTGTCAATTCTGCAAAACATTTAAGGAAGGAATAATACCAATTCTACATAAACTCTTTCAGAACACCTTCCAACTTATTCTTTTTTTTTTTTTTTTTTTTTTTTTGAGACGGAGTCTCGCTCTGTGCCCAGGCTGGAGTGCAGTGGCACAATCTTGGCTCACTGCAAGCTCCACCTCCCAGGTTCACGCCATTCTCCTGCCTCAGCCTCCTGAGTAGCTGGGACTACAGGTGCCTGCCACCACGTCTGGCTAATTTTTGTATTTTTAGTAGAGACGGGGTTTCACCATAGCCAGGATGGTCTCGATCTCCTGACCTTGTGATCTGCCCACCTCAGCCTCCCAAAGTGCTGGGATTACAGCCACTGTGCCTGGCCACTTTCCAACTTATTCTATGAAGCCCAGTGTTACTTTGATAGCAAAACCACACAGAGACATTACAAGAAAAAACAGACCAATATCTCTTATGAATAGAGACTAAAAAGTTCTTCATGAAATTTTAGCAAATAATACAGTAATATTTAAAAAGCACACACCCACATCACAACCAACAGGCTTTATCTCAGGAATGCAAGGTTAGTTCAGCATTCAAAAACCAATAAACAATGGCCAGATGCTGTGGCTCACACCTGTTATCCCAGGACTTCGAGGGGCTGAGGCAGGAGGATCACCTAAGGCCAGGAGTCTGAGACCAGCCTGGGCAACAAAGCGAGAGAAAAAAAAGAAAGGAAAGAAAGGAAAGAAAAAAAGGAAGGAAGGAAGGGCCAGGCACAGTGGCTCACGCCTATAATCCAGCACCTTGGGAGTCTGAGACAGGCAGATCACGAGCTCAGGAGATCAAGACCATCCTGGCTAACACGGTGAGACCCCGTGTCTCTACTAAAATTACAAAAACATTAGCTGGGCGGGGTGGCGGGCGCCTGAAGTCCCAGCTACTCAGGAGGCTGAGGCAGCAGAATGGCATAAACCTGGGAGGCAGAGCTTGCACTGAGCCGAGATCACGCCACTGCACTCCAGTCTGGGCGACAGAGGGAGACTCCATCTCAAAAAAAAAAAAAAAAAAAAGGGAGGGAGGGAGGAAGGGAGGGAGGGAGGGAGGGAGGGAGGGAGGGAGGGAGGGAAGGAAGGAAGGAAGGAAGGAAGGAAGGAAAGAAGGAAGGGAGGGAAGGAAGAAGGAGAAAGAAAAAAGGGAGAGGAGAGAGGGAAGAGAAGGAAGAGAAAGAAAGGGAGGGTAGAAAAAAGGGAAAGAGGAGGGAGGGAGGAAGGGAGGGAGGAAGGAAGAAAGGGAGGGAGGGAAAGAGAGAAAGAGAAAGAGAAAGGAGGGAGGGAAGGAGGGATGGGAAGGGAGGGGAGAGGAGGGGAGGGGAGGAGAGAAAAGGAGAGGAGGAGAAAAATTGGCCAGGCACAGTGGCTCACACCTGTAATCCCAGCACTTTGAGAGGCCAAGGCGGGTGGATCTAGAGGTCAGGAGATCGAGACCATCCTGGCTAACACGGTGAAACCTCGTCACTACTAAAAATACAAAAAATTAGCCGGGCGTGGTGGCGGGTGCCTGTAGTCCCAGCTACTTGGGAGGCTGAGGAAGGAGAATGGCATGAACCCGGGAGGTGGAGCTTGCAGTGAGTCGAGATCGCGCCACTGCACTCCAGCCTGGGCGACAGAGCAAGACTCCATCTCAAAAAAAAAAAAGAAAAAAAGAAAAGAAAAGAGAAAAATTAACCAGGCGTGGAGGATCCCTTAAGCCCAGGAGTTCAAAGTTGGAGTGAGCTGTGATCGTGCCACTGTACTCCAGCATGGGTGAAAGAGCAAGACCTTATCTCTAAATAAATAAATAAATATACAAAACAAACAAAAAAAATACCAATAAACATAATTCACCATATCAAACTAAAGAAGAAAGACTAGGTGATCATTTTAACAGAGAGAAAAGCAGCATTTCACAAAATTCAATATCCATTTAGAAGGAAAGTTCTCAACAAATCCAGATAATAACTGCAATGATGTGAAACACACTGACTGTTTAAACCATAAATTCTAATGATACTAAAAAAAAACCTAATTGTTCATCACTGAAGTTTGATTGGAAACCAACTTATTATTTTGGAAAGGGATCCTGCCTTTCCTACACAAACTGTACCACCAGGTAACCGAAAGAACTGAAGGGAAGTTTCTCCTGACAGAATATTCTTGCTAATTAATACAGAAGAAATAGGCCACGTGTGGTGGCTCATGTCCATAATCCCAGCACTCAGGGAGACTGAGGCGAGTGGATCACTTGTGGCGATCAGGAGTTTGAGACCAGCCTGGTCAACATGGCGAAACCAGTCTCTGCTACAATACAAAAATTAGCCAGGAGTGGTGGTGCGCGCCTGTAATCTCAGCTACTTGGGAGGCTGAGGCAGGATAATAGCTTGAATCTGGGAGGTGGTGGTTTGCAGGGAGCTGAGATCGCACCACTGCACTCCAGCCTGGGAGACAGAGCAAGACGCCGTCTCAAAAACAACAACAAAATAAACAGAATCCACATGAAAACTTTACTGGTGGTGGCCATGTGATTTCAGGATGGAGGCTTCAGCTATGGATTAAATGTGATTCTTAATATTCTACAGACATTAATTACAATATATATCAGATCTGGTGAATGCTATTCAACTTCTAAGAATACCACAGAGGAGACAGGTAAAGAGCAAATGTCAGCAGATCTAACAGAAACCAGTACCTTATTTTGGGCACTCGGATTTGACTATCCAACCAGACCCATCCGAGACTAATCCTGTACAATACACGGTGGCTCAGATTAGTTGATGCTTTGTCATGTTAAACATTTACAAACTCGATCACTATGGCAAAGCTCCATTCTTGCACAGCTGACCATTCTTTGCTCACATTCACCCATCCAGTATTTTTCCTCTGGCTTTTCTTTTAGAATTTCTCTTTCTCACTAGCTGGGACGCAGCAGTGAAGAATGCCAGGTAAGAAATGCTGGCCAGGCAAAACCGACAAGCCACTCCACAAGCATTATTTCTGATTAGTTTATTTTAATCTACATAGGGGCTGGGAAGACACATAAAAAGTCATCTGCCTCGGAAATAACAGTCTCACTGGCTAAGAAAAGAGGAGTCTGCAACATTCAAGACGATTTCAGAATTCCAGCCTATGTTTTACGATGACTAACGAAAACACATTAATTTTCAAAATACTCAACTCTGTCATGTTACACAGTTATATGCCCATTTATTTCACATGAGCAATCTTCAGGAAATTTTACCTGAAAACTACAGAACATATATCAAAAATCAGGAACTACTCACTCATGTTTAAGGCAGCCATCCCTCCTTGCGGAGCTGCTGGGTAGACATTTGGTACATTCGTGGTCATAAAATCTGCAATCTGCTGTAATGCCAATAGGCCTGTGGGGTTCTTCCCCTTCTTAAATTGCTCCTGTATCATTGATTCCAATTCTTCACAGAAAGCCTAGTAAAAAATATTAAAACACTGAGACACCATTTATTTTCTGTTCCTTGGGCAGAGGGTCAGGAGTAGCTATCACATAGACCAATTTTTTGTTTTCATCCAGTGCTGGAAAGGCAAACGGATATTCTCACACATCACTGCTGGGAATATAAACTGGTACATTCTTTTTTTTTTTTTTTTTTTTTTTTGAGACGGAGTCTCGCTCTGTCGCCCAGACTGGAGTGCAGTGGCGGGATCTCGGCTCACTGCAAGCTCTGCCTCCCGGGTTCACGCCATTCTCCTGCCTCAGCCTCCGGAGTAGCTGGGACTACAGGCACCCGCCACCACGCCCGGCTAATTTCTTTTTGTATTTTTAGTAGAGACGGGGTTTCACCGTGTTAGCCAGGATGGTCTCGATCTCCTGACCTCGTGATCCGCCCGCCTCGGCCTCCCAAAGTGCTGGGATTACAGGCTTGAGCCACCGCGCCCGGCCTGGTACATTCTTTTCTAGAAAGAATTTAATACAATAAAAGCTTAAAACTCTGAACAGGAATTCTACTCTTAGGAATCTATTTTAAGGAAACATTCAAGGAAATGCTCAAAGACTGATTCATTTGGATGTTCATTCCAGCATTATTGATAAAAGGGAAAAATATCCTACATTTCAATCAACAGAGGACTGATAAAATACACTGGGAATGCTATGCATGCATTCAACATGGAAAGCTAAAAAAACTTAAACGGCATAAAATTGCTCTTGATATATGTTTGAGTGACAATGTTATCAAGCAGTATAACCACTCCATATTACAGCAAATACATACCTAAAGATAGAAAAAGATTAAAAGTAAATACATTGGCTGGGCGCAGTGGCTCATGCCTGGAATCCCAGCACTTTAGGAGGCGAAGGCAGGTAGATCACCTGAGGTTAGGAGTTCAAGACCAGCCTGGACAACATGGTGAAACCCCATCTCTACTAAAAATACAAAAAATTAGCCAGGTGTGGTGGTGGGCACCTGTAATCCCAGCTACTTGGGAAGCTGAGAAGAGAGAATTGCTTGAACCCAGGAGGCAGAGGTTGCAGTGAGCTGAGATTGCGCCACTGCACTCCAGTCTAGGCGACAGAGCAACACTTTGTCTCAAAAAAAAAAAAAAAAAAAGTAAATACATCAAAATGTTCATTGTATTCCTTTTAGTCATAGAATTATTAGTAATTTTTCATATTCTACTTTATCCTTTGCAGTACTTTCTTCAAAATACTTTTCAAATTAGTTTTAAATGTGGAAAAAAAACCTAAACATCCATCCTTTATCAAATAATACTAAATCAGGCAAAAAGAAAAAAAAGTGCAATTGGATTGATGGTGATTTTAATAGAAAATCACTATTATAACAATACAGATGATTTATATTCCCTACCTGCACTAAAATAATTTTTTCACATACCCTGTAAAGAAATAAATATCGGCCAGGCGCAGTGGCTCACGCCTGCCTGTAATCCCAGCACTTTGGGAGGCTGAGGCAGGCGGATAACAAGGTCAGGACATCCAGACCATCCTGGCTAACACGGTGAAACCCTATCTCTATAAAAAATACAAAAAATTAGCTGGGCATGGTGGCGGGCGCCTATAGTCCCAGCTACTTGGGAGGCTGGGGCAGGAGAATGGCGTGAACCCAGAAGGCGGAGCTTGCAGTGAGCCGAGATCAGGCCATGGCACTCCAGCCTGAGGGACAGAGTGAGACTTCAGTCTCAAAAAAAAAAAAAAAAAAAAAGAGGCCGGGCGCGGTGGCTCACACCTGTAATCCCAGTACTTTGGGAGGCCGAGGCAAGTGGATCACGAGGTAAGGAGATCGAGACCATCCCGGCTAACACGGTGAAACTCTGTCTCTACTAAAAATACAAAAAATTAGCCAGGCATGGTGGCCTGTAGTCCCAGATACTCGGCAGGCTGAGGCAGGAGAATGGCGTGAACCCGAGAGGTGGAGCTTGCAGTGAGCCGAGATCGTGCCACTGCACTCCAGCCTGGGCGACAGAGCGAGACTCCATCTCAAAAAAAAAAAAAAAAAAAAAAAAATCTTGTCAAACAATTATAAATGATATCCAATATGAACATGTAAATTCACTGGATGTTAATCCACATCAAATTTACTTCTGGTTTGTCACTGCTTGAGCTGAAAACATATTGCAGGAAATTGCCAAGAGACAATCTAAGAGTACCTATCACTTGGGGGAAGCACACAACAAATCCATGTACTGCTGTTAATTAAGGGTACAACAGAATGTGTCAAGAGCCCTCTGAGGACCCCCTATTTACCAAACCATGACAAGTAATGTCACAGATCATATTTTGTAGTCATCCATGAGGAAGGGAAAAGCTGAGAGGTACTCTGACTACAAGCAAAAAATAAAGAAAAAAAGCAAAACATGGTGATTATTTAGCCATCTTTGTTATCAAAGCACAATGCAATGAGAAAGAAAGAGAGATAAAGGGAGATATGTGCAAATAAAGATAGGCCAGGCACAGCGGCTTCCACCTGTAATCCCAGTACTTTGGGAGGCCAAGGGAGGCAGATCACCTGAGGTCAGGAGTTTGAGGCCAGCCTGGCCAACATGGTGAAACCTCGTCTCTACTAAAAATACAAAAAGCCAGGCATGAAAGCTCGTGCCTGTAATCATAGCTACTGGGGAGGCTGAGGCAGGAGAATCGTTTGAATTCTGGAGGTGGATGCTGCAGTGAGCCAAGACCATGCCACTGTACTCCAGCCTGGGTGACAGAGTGAGACTCCATCTCAAAAAAAAGAGAGAGAGTAAGAGATACAGATGGCATCTCCTGAACATCACTGACAGTGCTGGTCACAGGGAAAGCAAAAGCTAAAGCTCCTTGCCTTCAGGAGCCCTCAGTCTGAAAATTCAAAGGATCTATTTCAATGGTTTTCAAATCCACATACAGATCTAGGGAAAGTTCAATTCGACACACACTACTAAGTACCAGGGTGCTGTTTTAGGCGCTAAGGATATACATACTGATAAATAATATGGTCCTTGTCATCCAGAAACTTAAAGCTTGGTAAGGAAGACACAAAAAGAGAAAACCACAGTATGGGAGCCCTATGCATAAACAGCATTTCAGATGACCTGTACGTGCAGAAAGGACACGTGGCACAGAGCTGAGCTTAGTCCTGAGTGAGGGCCTAGAGCCACCAATCTGGATCTTAACATCTGGCTCCAGCCAGCTGTCACTAGCCTAAGGACCTTGTGTGTGCCACTTTGATCGTAACTCTTGCTGGTTCAACATCCATACTCTCAGCTTGGGACCCTCCCTACCTCTCCGCTTTTAGACCTCCTCTCCTCCAAAGATCCTGGCATCCAACCCACCTCAGGCTCCCACAATCCATGGTCAGCACTACACCTGCTCATTCCTAGTAACCATGCCCCCTCTTCAACCCCAAAGCCAAGTATGCGCCCTGAAACCACCCCTCCTAGCATCCAGCTCACACTTTCTTCCATCCATTCATCACCCTAACACCTTCTCACCTTTGATCACTTCCCCGTTCTGAACTCCCTCACTGGCTTAGATCCATTGTAATGACTACATTGTAATCACTTTCCTGCTAACACCTCCAAATCTACCAAACCATCTGGCAAAACCTCAAGCCCCAGGCTGGAGTTCAGTGATGTGATCATAGTTCACTGCAGCTGCAAACTCCTAGACTCAAGTGATCCTCCTATCTCAGCCTCCCAAAGCACTGGGACTACAGGTATGAGCCACCGCGCCCAGCCTTGATGGTTACTGTGTTCTAAACCATCTGTGGGCAAGAACTTGACTCTCTTATCTCTGCATCCCCAGTGCCTAGAACAACGCCTGGCACACACTAGGTGCTATCACTTTCTCAACTATCCCAAGTCATTTTTACTTAGCTTCTTGCTGTTTTTATGTAAGACAACTGCTCAAGCCAAAAGTCCAGGTGCTATCCTAATTCTTTTTTTCCCTTTCACTTCTTCCATCCCATCCATCAGCAAGTCCTATTGACACTACCTTCAAAATGAAAGCCATACAAATCTACCTCTTCCTCCCTCTACTATGCCATCTTGGCCCAAGCTGCCATGATCTCTCATTTGGTAGACAGCTTTTTCTCTTGCCCCAGCCAATTTTTTCTCTAAACCAAACCCAGATTAATTTTCTTTAAAATTCTATTTGTCCTTTCCCTGTCTGCAGCCCTCCAATGACTGCCACACACAGAATGCAATGGAAACTCTCAATCTCAGCAAACACGGCCTTCCAGGATCTGCTCCCTCCTCTCTCTCCAACTTCACTGCACCTCACTCTGCCACTCCCAGGCTGAACCACATTGTCTGCCTTCTGCCTCTGTGGGCTCATCAAGCCCATCCCTATCCTAGGAATTTCATGTTAGCTGGTTCCTCAGCCGGGAACATTTCTCCTTTTTTTTTTTGGAGACAGGGTCTCACTCTGTCACCCAGGCTGGAGTGCACTGGCACGATCACAACTCACTGCAGCCTCAGCTTGAGTGATCCTCCCACCTCAGCCTCTTGAGCAGCTAGGACTGCAGGGGCACGCCACCACGCCCAGCTAATTTTTATATTTTTTGTAGAGATGGTGTTTCACCAGGCTGGTCTCAAACTCCTGGGCTCAAGTGATCTACCGCCTTGGCCTCCCAAAGTGCTGGGATTACAGGCGTGGGCCACCGTGCCCAGCCAAGCACCCACACCCGGCCCCCTGATTCTTGAAAGACTGGCTCCTTCCTGTCATTGAGTTCAGATTAAACCTTCCCACCTGAGAACAGCCTTTCTGACCACAGTCACACTTAATCTAATCATCCTACTACTGTCTGCATTGCCCTTCTGCTTGTTCTTTATTGTTTATTTCCTTCAACTAGAACGTAAAGTCCAAGACTTATCTGGGTAGCTACACAAGCAACATTTATGTCAAAATTCACCAAGCCATATACTTAAGATTTGTGTGCTTTATGTAAGTTATACCTCAGTAACAACTACTAAACCAAATCTACTAAAGGCCTTGCGTGTCTAGTTTACCGCTAAATCCCCAGTTCCTTAAACAGCACATAAGAGACATCAACAACTTTTTTTTTTAAGAAAATCAGGCCGGGCGCAGTGGCTCACGCCTGTAATCCCAGCACTTTGGGAGGCCGAGGTGCGTGGATCACGAGGTCAGGAGATCGAGACCATCCTGGCTAACACGGTGAAACCCCGCCTCTACTAAAAATACAAAAAATTAGCCAGGCGTGGTGGCGGGCACCTGTAGTCCCAGCTACTCGGGAGGCTGAGGCAGGAGAATGGCTGGAATCCAGAAGGCGGAGCTTGCAGTGAGCCCAGATCGCGCCACTGCACTCCAGCCTGAGAGAGAGAGCGAGACTCCGTCTCAAAAAAAAAAAAAAAAGAAAATCAATAAATTTCTGCCAAATGACACTCCCCTGATACGAAGGGGCATAGTGAGAACAAATCAGAAGAAGGGACAAAAAACGATGAAGCATACACAAAGCCAGCAGCATCAACATGAGAAAACTATGCAGATACAACTACTTGACTGAAAGGTGCAATCTGGAAAACACTCAGCTGGGCATGACTATGACTCAAAATGCTGACTCTAACTAAAGGTATCAATCAATAAGCAGGTACTGTTAAGGCCTACTATATACCCAGGACTGAGCTAGGGTTTTTTTGGTTTCTTTTTGAGACAGTCTCACTCTGTCGCCCAGGCTGGAGTGCAGTGGCACAATCTCTGCTCACTGCAACTTCCACCTCCCGGGTTCAAGCGATTCTCCTGCCTCAGCCGCCTGAGTAGCTGGGATTACAGGCATGTGCCACCACACCAGGCTAATTTTTGTATTTTTATTTATTTATTTATTTATTTATTTATTGAGACGGAGTCTCACTCAGTCGCCTAGGCTGGAGTGCAGTGGCAATCTCTGCTCACTGCAACCTCCGCCTCCCGGGTTCAAGCGATTCTCCTGCCTCAGCCTCCCGAGTCGCTGGGACTACAGGCATCCGCCACCACGCCTGGCTAATTTTTTTTTTTTGCATTTTTAGTAGACACAGGGTTTCACCGTGTTAGCCAGGATGGTCTCAATCTCCTGACCTCGTGATCCACCTGTCTTGGCCTCCCAACGTGCTGGGATTACAGGCATGAGCCACCGCGCCTGGTCAATTTTCGTATTTTTAATGGAGACAGGGTTTCACCATGATGGCCAGCCTGGTCTCGAACTCCTGACCTCAAGTGATCCACCCACCTCGGCCTCCCAAAGTGCTGGGATTACAAGCGTGAGCCAACGCACCCAGCCTAAGCTAGGTATTTTTTAAATTGTAATTTAAAAATGGCCCCAATATATAAAGACCCTCTGGAAAAGTCGCAAGAGTAAAAAGGAGAAATTAACACTTCCTATCCTTTACGACACTGAAGATTTTTCATTTATGTTGTCTGATAACATGAACTAAACTGAATTCTTTCAACAACCATATACATATACTCAAGGCACTGATTTCCTGTGATAAGATCAATGAACTATGCCACTTATACAAGAGGGCATAAGACCTGAAGTATGAGAAAAGGAAAGATGACGTTTGGTCAGAGAAAAGACTTCTCTTCTTACAGGGCTTTGCAGAATCATGGACACCCTCTTCTTCTGCTCCATCATGTTGAAGTCTTGGCGAAGGTCTGGCGCCATGTTCCTCTCCCTCAAGTACTCTGGGTTGTTCTCATCCACCCGGTCGAAGTACCTCTCCTTGTGAGGGGCTGTGGTCGGGGGTGGTGAGGTCACCACCGCAGCACGAGAATCACCATTCATTGTACAATCTTTCTAGGTTCCTACAGAATCAAAATAAAAGAAATTATTGTTTTCAAATCAATGTCTAACAGTGTTTCATGATGAGCACATGAGCTTGGTAAACACAATCTTCAACAGGAGGATGCAATGACCAAGTGACAGTGGAAACCGTGACCTGTGAGGCTTCTTTGTGGCCTCAGAGGCACATGGCTGATCAACCACCTCCCACTAACCAATGGTGTGTTTTGTCCTAGCCATTGTTCCAAAGAAGAGAACAAGAGAACAATCTAACAAAGCAATTAAGTCCTCTGAAAAACCCAAAAAGAACTAAACAGTAAACTTTTGACCACGTAATTCTTTACAGACATGATTTGTCCCATACAGACAAGATCTGCAGTTTATTCCAAAAGAATTCGATTTCTGATTTTTTTTCCCCATAAGGTACCAGCAGTGCTTTTGCAAAGGATCCCCCAAACAGATCAACAGAAGAGAAGCCGCTCACACACAACTCACATAATGGTAAATGTTCCTCCCTAACAGCTCCTTTCTGGTTAAAAGAATAATGGCAGGTACTGGCAATGTCAAGATGCTCAGTTTGTTAATAACCTAACATGCCAAGATGGCTCAAATTTACAATTATGTGAATATGGCTACTGACATTACATTCTTTTCTCGGGGACAGGGGAACAGGGTCTTGTTCTGCCACCAAGGCTGGAGGGCAGTGGCCCAGTCACAGCTCATTGCAACCTCAACCTCCCAGGCTCAAGTGATCCTTCCACCTCACCCTCCCAAGCAGCTGGGACTACCAGCGTGCACTGCCATGCCTGGCTAATTAAAAAAAAAAAATTTGTAGAGATGGGGGTATCCCTGAGTTGCACAAACTGGTCTCAAACTCCTGGCCTCAAGCAATCCTCTCACCTTGGCCTTCCAAAGTGCTGGGATTACAGACATGAGCCACCACGCCCTGTTAGCTTTCAAATGTGCATATGAACCACCTGGGAATTAAATTAGCACACAAATTAAGATTCATTAGGTCTGGAGTGGGGCCTGAAATTCTGCATGGCTCATCAATTCCCAAGTGATACCAATGCTGCTGAACTTGAACCACACTTTGGACAGCAAGCCTATAGAGTAGAGCTTGTTATGCAAAAAAGATATTTTTATTGTGGAACCAACAACCAAAGAATCAGCTGAAGAAATTAGCTTTTTTTTAAAAAAAAAAAAAAAGATCAATTTGATATTTCTGTTCTAAATGTGAAAGATAAAAATATCATGCTTAAAGTGGCAGTATTTCTTTTTGTCTTTTTTTAAATTTATTATTTTTTTGAGACAGTCTCACTCTGTTGCTCAGGCTGGAATGCAATGGCATGATCTCGGCTCACTGCAACCTCTGCCTCCCAGGTTCAAGTGATTCTCTCCTGCCTTAGCCTCCCGAGTAGCTATGATTACAGGCGTGTGCCACCACACCTGGGTAAATTTTTGTATTTTTAGTAGAGACGGAGTTTCACCATGTTGGCCAGGCTGGTCTCAAACTCCTGACCTCAGGTGATCCGCCCGCCTAGGCCTTCCAAAGTGCTGGGATTACAGGCATGAGCCACCACGCCCAACCACTACTTCAAGAACTTAAAGGCAAAACATGAAAACAACTGGGAACTAAACATCAAAACAAAATAAATGAACTAATGACCTCAGTGGAATCTTTTTTCTCTTTGTTTTTGAGACAGAGCCTCATTCTGCCACCCAGGCTGGAATGCAGTGGTGCAATCATAGCTCACTACAGCCTGGAACTTCTGGGCTCAAGTGATCCTACTGCCTCAGCCTCCTGAATAGCTGAGACTACAGGCCCACATCACCACACCTGGCTACTTTTTTTTAGTTCTTTGGTAGAGATGAGGCTGGTCTCAAACTCCTGGGCTCAAATGATCCTCCTGCCTCGGACTTCCACAGTGCTGGGATTACAGGCATGAGCCCAGCCTAAGTGGAATCTCTGAAACTTACTCTTCTCTATTTATATCCTTTAAATTGTTTAATTTAATCTGGCTACTCACTCCATTTATTGTAAACCTTCCGAAAGAATGACCAAAGAACAAAACAATAAGTTATCTGGTAATATTTCATTAGATGTAATTGAAGCTGAACATTCTGAGCCAATAATAAAAATGTTCTGCTTCAGTGTTTCAAAAAAAAAGACCAAAGAAAATCATTGAGTCCCAACTGTAAGCCATTTTCATCGGTAAATAAGGATATGAGGGTATATTTTAGAGGTAACTATAGCTATTTCCGGGTTCCCAGAAGATATTGAAAGACAGGAATCTTTGTAAGAACAACATATTTGAGATAAGGCAGGTATTACTTTCCCCTAGTTACAAATTGCTGTGTGAATGGGATAAGATAAAGACTGCACACCAGGTATATACATGCTCCATTCCAATAAGGAAGTCTATAAACTTAAATCAAAATCAAAGTATACACATTCTGAGCCCAATAATCAAGATTAAGCACAATTCTACTTTGAAGTACAAACCTGTCCTTCATTTTTATAAATTATGGCTTCAGGTTTCATCAACTTCATTTTCAAATAAAAATCTCTACAAAGAAATTATTATTTGCTGGGCACAGTGGCACATGTCTGTAATCCTGGCACTTTGGGAGGCCAAGGCAAGTGGATGCCTGAGCTCAGGAGATTGAGAACAGCCTGGGCAACATGGTGAAACCCCGTTTCCACTAAAAATACAAAAATTAGCTGGGTGTGGGGGCGCGCGCCTGTAATCTCAGCTACTCAGGAGGCTGAGGTACAATAATTACTTGAACCCGGGAGGCAAAGGTTGCAATGCGCTGGGTCATACTGCTGCATTCCAGCCCAGACGACAGTGTAAGACTCCATCTTAAAAAAAAAATAAAATAAAATAAAAAAGTTAAAAAGAGAGAGAAAGGGAAAAACATGCAAAAAACAAACTTTTGGAACATTTTTCATAGTATCTTAAAATAAATTTAAACTAATAAAATAAAATAATTTTAAAAGTAGGAACAGGTCAGGTGTGGTGGCTCATGCCTTGTAATACCAGCACTTTGAGAAGCTGAGGTGGGAGGATCACTTGAGCCCAGGAGTTCAAAGCTGCCTAGCTTACATAGTAAGGACTGCATCTCAACAAAAACTTCAAAATAATTAGCCAGGAGTGATGGCACACGCCTGTAGTCCCAGCTACTCAGGAGGCTGAGGAGAGAGGATCACTTGAGCTGGGAGGTCAAGGTTGCAGAGAGCCATGAAGGCACCACTAAACTCCAGCCTGGGTGACAGAGCAAGACACTGTCTCAAATAAATAAATGTAACATAAACATTAAAATCTGCTCAATACAATATCATGTAACTATAGAGACTCTTTAGCATAATTCAGATAAAAGAGTAAAACATATTAAGGGGAAAACTATTTCTTATTCTATTATGTAATGCTATAATTATACACTGGCAAGATGATATAATGGCAAATAAGTTGGAATAAATTTGAGTAAGTTGATTGAAGTACGGATGAATGTTTATCTCAGTATTCTATAATGTTGCTTTATTTTTACTTATGTAATACATTTTAAGGTTTCACCATCAACAATATATTGATAGCTAAATTAATGAAATCTTTGGGAACAATATTTTCAAATAAACACAGACAACAGAAAAAAAAAGTCTGGATGAACCATGACAAATAAGTATGACCTGCCCAAGTGACATCTGCTTCCTCCACATCTCCCATTCCCCCAGATGTCACTCAAATCCAAGTCGTCATCACTCACCTCCCTGGACACTCAACGGCCTCCTAATTGGTTTCTCTACTTCCAGCCTCTTAACAACCCCCACAGCAATCCATTCTCTAAAACTTGGCCCTAGAGAGTTTTAATGTAAGTCAGATCATGTCACTCACTCCTCTGCTTAAAATCTGAGAACTAATATGTGGACCTTAGTAGGATCCTGATTGAAACAAACTGTAAAATAAAAATCTAAAAGTGACATTTGAGACAACTAGAAATTTGAACACTAGCTAGATTTTGATGGCATTAAGAAATTAGTTTTACATTTTAGGTGTAGTATTATGATGATTATATTGATACAGAAATGTTTCTGGATAAAATGACATCTGAAATGCTCCTAAAACGTATGTGGGGGGAGCGGAAATGAAGTTACACAAGACTAGCCATGAGCTGATCACTGACGCTGGATGAAGGTTAGTGCAAGACTCATCACACCGTGCTGTCTACTTCGTTTGTGTTTGAAACGCTCCATGATTCTTCTTGCTCTCAGAAGAAAGCACCTCCAGACCTTACATGAGCTGGTCTCTGCCTGCCTTCAGATGAAGACATTTCTTTTTTTTGAGGCAGAGTTTCACTCTTGTTGCCCAGGCTGGAGTGCAATGGCACAATGTCGGCTCACCACAACCTCCGCCTCCCAGGCTCAAGCAATTCTCCTGCCTCAGCCTCCCTAGTAGCTGGGATTATAGGCATGCGCCACCACGCCCAGCTAATTTTGTATTTTTAGTAGAGACGGGGTTTCTCCATGTTGGTCAGGCTGGTCTCGAACTCCCGACCTCAGGTGATCCACCCGCCCTGGCCTCCCAAAGTGCTGGGATTACAGGCGTGAGCCACTGCGCCCGGCAGATGAAGACATTTCAGCATGCTTTTTCAGACTGATACTACTGAGATCAGGATGAACAGCTATCTTAAGATTAACAACCCTTTTTTAAAAATTTATTTCCATTTTTATTTAATGTTTCCAAATATAAAAAAGTCAAGACACTTAAACCAACTATCTTAAATGACATAAAAGCAATTCAATGTGTTTAACAATCATTTTTCCCCTTCAGTTCTGCTGCTTTTGGTATGATCGACAGGTAAATTGGATGGCATGTGCCTGGTTAGAAAATGTCATCTGTTGGCCAGGCACGGTGGCTCACGCCTGTAATCCCAGCACTTTGGGAGGCCAAGGAGGGGGATCACGAGGTCAGGAGATCGAGACCATCCTGGCTAACACGGTGAAACCCCATCTCTACTAAATATACAAAAAAATAGCTGGGCCTGGTGGCAGGCACAGGTAGTCCCAGCTACTTGGGAGGCTGAGGCGGGAGAACGGCGTGAACCCGGGAGGCGGAGATTGCAGTGAGCCAAGATCGCACCACTGCACTCCAGCCTGGGTGACAGAGTTAGACTCCCACAGAAAGAAAAGAAAAAAAAGAAAGAGAGAAAGAGAAAGAGGAAGAGGAAGAGAAGAGATGAGAAGAAAGGAAAGAAAGGAAAGAAAGGAAAGAAAGGAAAGAAAGGAAAGGAAAGGAAAGGAAGGAAGGAAGGAAGGAAGGAAGGAAGGAAGGAAGGAAGGAAGGAAGGAAGGAAGGAAGGAAGGAAGGAAGGAAAGAAGGAAGGAAGGAAGAGAAAATGTCATCTGTTTACAAAAAACAGCATGCAGCACAGTTCCTATCTTGTCTGCAGTCACTTCACAAACTACTTATTTTGATTTTTGTTTAGGAGGCACATGGAACTGAAAATTTTAGCTGCCCAATTTTATTCAACTACCCCACAAAAAAACACAAATGACAATCCTAACACTCTTCAATCTTTGGAGGGTTGAGATAGTCGACATTATTTGTTATCTTTAGTAGATTCAACTATTTAGCCTGAAAATGTTAACTTTTTCTCTTAACAGAGATAAATCTCCTTAGGGCCTTTCCTCTAATTTTGCTATACTGGGTTCCAGGTGCCTAGTGAAGAACCCCTCATGTGATATTTGAAGTGTGAAAACTGTAAAGTACCCTGTTGCGTTACACAAATTCTTGCTAGCTGGACAGACTAAGGACAGCTGGTTTGCTAAATGGCATTGAAGAAAATCCTGATGCAACAGCACTAATTAGTCCAAATAACATCCCTTTTCTAATGTCCCAGAAAACACCACTCTGCCCAGTACGTTATTTACTGACCCAGAAATAACAAAGTACGGTATGCTGGAATATTTTTCTTAGCAGACGCACTGCAGCCCCAGGATAATCCATCTTTATTAATGTGTAACTAAACCTCAGGTCAGAAACCAGGCAAATGTTTGCTTCTCTAAAATATATAATGAGGGAATTCTGAAACTTTTGGACAGATTCAATTATTTATTGGCATCTCCCTTCTGGCACAGACATCTTTGCTAATGTAACTATTCCCAGTATTCACATGATTTACTTTTGAGTCCCTAAAGCTAGAACATGAAAACCTAAGGCTGAAACAAGGAAGAAGAGAGCCATTAAAGCAAGCCTCTGTGAAAAATGCCTGCTGAGGACCCAAAGGATCTTGTCCATTAGAATGCTCTTTGACTGTCAGCTAATAACAAAATACTGCTCCGTGGGGAAAAGTCAGCAGATAATGAAAGTGGTATCCGCCGCTAGTCCTTGGCCACCTGGCACCCAACTCCAGAGAGCCTTTGGAATTGTCAATAGGAGGCCAAGAAGAGGGGTGATCTCTACAGTATCTTCCCTTATTTCTAACTCCTGACACACAATACACTTGCACTGGAGACATTTTCCACATTACATGCAAGGCACCAGAGATTAAAAAATACAAAGAGTAGGAGATGACAGACAAAATTCTCTTGGTGCATGACAGAACTGTACTTACAGTATATCAGCAGGGGAAAAGTGTCCATGTGTGGGAGGTAGAAAGAACTGAGAGAGGATGTTATGAGTTGAATTGTGTCCACTCTCCAAAATTCACATGTTGAAGCCCTAACCCCCAGTTCCACAGAATATGCCCTTATTTGGAAACAGGGTCGCTACAGATATAATTCATTAAGATGGGGTCCACAAGGCAGACCTAATCCAAAATGACTTCTGTCCTTATAAAATGGAAAATGTGGACAAAGAGACACACACAGGGAGAACTAAGTGTAGATGAAGGCAGAGGTTGAGGCAGTGCTTCCTCAAGCCAAGGAATGCCAAGGACTGCCGACTACCGAGCTGGAGAGAGGATGGGGCCCATTCTCCCTCAGCCTCAGGAGGAACCAGCCCTGCCCACACCCTGATCTTAGACTTCCAGCCTCCAGAACTGAGATGACACATTACTGTTGTTTAAGCCCCTGGTCTGTGGCACTTGGTTACAGCAGCCCTGGGAAACTCATACACAGGGGCTGTCAGGAAAGCTTCACAGAGATGATTTCAGAGGTGAAACATGTGTCTGCCAGGTGGCTTGGGGAAGGCAGCAGTCACCTGGTGAATAAACACCTGCTGAGCTTTAGGGAGTAGCACAGAACAGACAGCAGAGTGAGTGCAGTCAACCTTCCTCTGATTTTACACACAGTGCCTGGCACCCAGCAGGTGTTCCACACATTTTTAATGACCTAATTTAACTGTTCTCTCTATTCTAAACCTTTCAGCCCCCACTCATTCTCAATATCCAACTCAAATGCTTCCTGCTCTATGAAGGTTCCCCACGCCCGAAGCCTGGCACCTGGCCTCCTGTGTGTCAACATACACCATTCCCACCTCTCCCATGGCCACTTTCAAACAGGACCAAATCATATGCAGGTAAATTATCTGGGTACATGCTTGCTCCATCACTGGTCTGTGGGCCTGTGAAATACAGGAACAATACATTTCTAACTCATGTTTGTACAAGGGCCCTGGGGGAGTGTTTTATACATAGCAGGGGCTCAAATGAGACTCTGTTTATTCCTGAAGTAAGGTATTTGCTACAAGGAACATCTAACTTCCCTGGGACAAAGGGCTCCAAGAGGTCTGCATCCAAAATGAAACTGCATCGTCAAGAAATAGGCAGTGTAGGCCGGGCGCGGTGGCTCAAGCCTGTAATCCCAGCACTTTGGGAGGCCGAGACGGGCGGATCACGAGGTCAGGAGATCGAGACCATCCTGGCTAACACGGTGAAACCCCGTCTCTAATAAAAAATACAAAAAACTAGCCGGGCGAGGTGGCGGGCGCCTATAGTCCCAGCTACTCGGGAGGCTGAGGCAGGAGAATGGCATAAACCCGGGAGGCGGAGCTTGCAGTGAGCTGAGATCCGGCCACTGCACTCCAGCCTGGGCAACAGAGCAAGACTCCGTCTCAAAAAAAAAAAAAAAAAAAGAAATAGGCAGTGAAACAGAAGGTGGAGACTTCGCTGTAAAGAGTAGCAAGATTGTAAGCAGACTTGGGGGCTCCAACGCTGATGACTAAATCCAGGCAGAGGGCTGGGAACAGTGTAGCAGTCAGCACACACCCTGGCCAGCACCCTGAGCAGAAGAGACATGGACACCCTGGCCAGAAATTCATTACAAACACTTGGAAACCTGCAATATTGGAAGGCTGCAGCACCAGCCAACGCAAAGGAAATCCCCGTTATCTACTGGCAGGAGGGAGCCCAACATCTGGCACTATCTCCCAAATCAAACAGCACAAATGTAATAAGTTCTAACCCTGCACTGCTTACAGTACTAGCCTAATGACGCGGTTCTCCACTACCCTAAAAGAGAACACCTACCTTATGTTGAAGGTTCTTCTTCACAGCTTTAGACTGACTGAATGTGCCCTGTTTGGGACCTCAGAGCTCAGTAAAAGCCTTTAATTACTCTGATCGGATCATTTCTATTCCTGTGTCTCCGGATGTCCTCTTGCAGAAGAAGCTGCTCAAAAGGTACCTTTCAAATAATCACAGCTGAAGTTATCACTGTTTACTTTGTGTGTATTAACTCATTTTTTCTGCAGATAAGGCATGACACAGTTAAGCAGCCAGTAATGGGGTTGCTGGAGTCTGAACTCGGGCTGCCTGGCTCCAGAGCCCCTCCTCCTCCCTCCACTTCACATTCTGACAATCAGGATGTCTCAGAACAGCTCCAATTAGAAACAAAAGCAAAACGTAAAACTGAACCACAGCAAAGTGTCCCAGCCTACTCAAGTGGGTCCTCTTGCTTCCTCACTCTTTAATGATGAATGGTTAGTTAACGGCTTCCCAGCCTAAATCGTCCACATTTTATTAAGTCTTTTATACAATTATATAGCTGGTGTTTTTCTTTTAGCTATAGCATTAATTAATCCTATGGTATATTATGAGAGATATTCCAGTTACTTGCTTAAGGTTGGGAAGGCAGTAAGAGGAGAAGCAAGAATTTGAAATTAAGACTGTGGTTTGAAGACTGCACTCTTAATTGCTTCTCATTAAACTGTGTTCTTGTTGCTGACAACAGGACTCTCCAGTCCAAGGGTCAGTACTGAGCCAAAAATCAGAGGTTGGTTTCACTCACTCCTGTAAAAAAACTTCAACACGTATGGAGTTACCTCACCCGTAAAGTAAAAACAGCTCCCCTCCCAAACTCCAGACCTAATTTTTCCCAAACCAGTTGAGGAAAATGCAGCTAGAAAATGCGAGGGATCCAGAAAAGTGACCATGAATTGTATAAGGACACTATAAAGACCACTGCAGAGAACAACGTTCTCACACACACTAATTAATTCCAACCACCCTAACGAGATTCCTCCACGTGCAGATCAAAGACTGACTCAGTGTTTTTGTGGGTTTTCTTTCTTTTTCAGACTGGGTCTTGCTCTGTCATCCAGGCTGGAGTGCAGTGGTGTGATCTGGGCTCACTACAACCTCCGTCTCCTGGGCTCAAGTGATCCTCCCATCTCAGCCTCCTGAGTAGCTTGGGACTACAGGGGTGTGCCACCATGCCCAGATAATTATTGTATTTTTTGTAGGGATGGGGTTTCGCCAAGTTTCCCAGGCTGGTCTTGAACTCCTGGGCTCAAGCAATCCACCCACCTTGGCTCCCCAAAGTATTGGGATTACAGGTGTGCCTGGGTCAGTTTTAAGTTCCAGAGGTCTCACAATAAATAAATAGCTGGCTTTTTCAAAACCTAAATCCAAGACTACTCACTCTCAATGCCAAGCTCATCTACTGTATTGCAGCACAGAAAATCAAAATGTAGGCCAGGCGCAGTGGCTCAAGCCTGTAATCCCAGCACTTTGGGAGGCCGAGACGGGCGGATCACGAGGTCAGGAGATCGAGACCATCCTGGCTAACACAGTGAAACCCCGTCTCTACTAAAAAATACAAAAAAATAGCCAGGCATGGTGGCGGGCGCCTGTAGTCCCAGCTACTCGGGAGGCTCAGGCAGGAGAATGGCGTGAACCCGGGAGGCGGAGCTTGCAGTGAGCTGAGATCCGGCCAGTGCACTCCAGCCTGGGCGACAGCGCGAGACTCCATCTCAAAAAAAAAAAAAAAAAATCAAAATGTAAACACGGGAAGAGCTAGCAGGCATACTGGGGTTCTTCTGTCTAGTTCAGCATCATCTCCCCATCATTTAGCACAGAACAGGCCTTAATAAATATTTGGTAAATGAATGAATTATAAAAAAACACAAAATCATTCTGTATTACTAATTTTCACAAAATTTGTTTTCCTTCCCCCCAAAAATACTATTTAAAATAACCTCCAGGCCAGGCACAGAGGCTCACGCCTGTCATCCCAGCACTCTGGGAGGCCAAGGCAGACAGACCACCTGAGGTCAGGAGTTCGAGACCGGCCTGGCCAACATGGTGAAACTCCATCTCTACTAAAAATACAAAAAAAAAAAAAAATTAACTGGGTGGGATGGTGCATGCCTATAGTCCCAGCTATTCCGGAGGCTGAGGCAGGAGAACTGCTTGAACCTGAGAGGCGAAGGTTTGTAGTAAGCCAAGATCGTGCTACTGTACTCCAGCCTGGGGGACAGAGGGAGACTGTCTGAAATGAAATAAATAAAATAAAACATCCAGAATCTTCAGATGGCCCATGAACAAGTATCAATCAGTATATTCTTAAACAAGTTTTTTCAAGAGGAAATTCCACAAAGCAGACTGCAGTTAAGATTTCAGGGGAGGAATCTAGGAGAAATAATTTTATATATCTGCTATCTCGCAATTGAGCAATTAACACAACCCAAGAGAGATTCTGCTGTAGCTACTATACTAATTCACATACTCCGAGCCACATGTCCTGAACAATCACATGTGGGAAAAAGCAGAACTTGACTTATCTTCTGGCAATGTCAGCTGCTTTCTCTATTTTTGCTCCCTCATTATACTGTTACTGTTCTTCAATTAATATAATATTTTAATTTTTTAACTATACTTTTGTTGAAGTGATTAAATCTTTCAAAATCTTTTTATTGAAACAAAATTTTTTTCTGAATTTCACTCTGTGAGAGTGGTTTGCTAAATAATGGTTTGAGTTGGATTTTATTTTTCTAGAGGGAAGAGGAAGGTGGGGAAGTTTGGCAGGATTGCAGATAAGGGAGATTAAAATACTGACCACAAAAAAACAGGCAGTTTTGACAGAATTTAATAATCAACAACTAAAAGTTCCTAGTTGTGAAGTAGCTGGTTTATCTGGAAGACAAATGATAAAAGACAGCTTTGAAAATTATAGCAAGGGCTCATAAACTGAGAACACCACAATGGGTAAGTGTACTGAGAAAAATATATTTATTCTGTACACGCAAAGGCTGAAACATGAGATACTTCATTAACTCTGAAACTTCTGAAGATGGTGCCAGGTTTTCCTTTTAGAGCTAGGCAGGAAGCATTTAAAATCACAAAAATAAGCCTAAGAAGACTTGCCAAAGGTGTGTTCATTGAAAATTAATTATGTCAGCTGATGGAGACTTGAAAGTCTTTATGCTATCAAGTAATTATGAGTACACAAAATTTTAGATGGTCTAGTCTTCACAAAAACAAGGAAATACTGTCAGGCAGGAAAAAAAAAAAAGAGAGAAAATAGTGTGTGTATGGTACCTTTTGTGGGGGGAAGGAAGAGAATAAGAAAAATATTCACATTTGCTTGTATTTACATAAAGAAATGCAGGAAGAATATACAAGAAACTTACAATGGTGATTTACTTGTAAGGAAGAAGAGAGAGCTGGGTGGATGGGGACAGAGATGACCAGGAGATCCTTTATTGTTCATAGATACACACACACACATTTTTAAAGATTAATTTATAAAAGGTAAATTTACAAAATAATAAAATTTGAAAAATGAAACAAGTGAGGCACAATGGGGCCCGGGAGTTAAAGTCCAGCCAGGCAACAAAGCAAGACCCCATCTCTTAAAAACCCAAAAACTCAAACCATTAAGAACGTAAAGGCCGGGCGCGGTGGCTCAAGCCTGTAATCCCAGCACTTTGGGAGGCCGAGACGGGCGGATCACGAGGTCAGGAGATCGAGACCATCCTGGCTAACACGGTGAAACCCCGTCTCTAATAAAAAATACAAAAAAAAACTAGCCGGGCGAGGTGGCGGGTGCCTGTAGTTCCAGCTACTCGGGAGGCTGAGGCAGGAGAATGGCGTGAACCCGGGAGGCGGAGCTTGCAGTGAGCCGAGATCTGGCCATTGCACTCCAGCCTGGGTGACACAGCAAGACTCCGTCTCAAAAAAAAAAAAAGAACGTAAATAAAATAATAAGCATCACTGAGAGCAATAGGCCCCCCATTCCCTGCTGGCATCAGCTCCCACCCCACCTCCTGGAGAGGAGACTCCACAGGGAGCCGGGGACCCTGACCAGAAAGGGGAAGGAAATGTAAACACCTAAGAGTGCTTATGAGTGTAGGGCCACCTGGCAGACGGGCACACAGAGCGGGACTCCAAAAATCTCCTGAGCTTGGCATCTCAGATGCATTCGAATAAATAAAATAATAAGCACCACTGTGGGTATAAAATGAACAGAGGACACTGTTGGAACATTGTATTTTCAGCAGCATAATGATACCAAACATTTGTTTAAAGTTTTATATTTTACAATATAAATTCTTTTTTTTTTTTTTTTTTTTTTTGAGATGGAGTCTCACTCTGTGGCCCAGGGTGGAGCAATGGCACACACAATCTTGGCTCACGGCAAGCTCCGCCTCCCGGGTTCAAGCAATTCACCTGTCTCAGCCTCCCGAATAGCTGGGACTACAGGCACACGCCAGCCACGCCCAGCTAATTTTTTGTATTTTAGTAGAGACGGAGTTTCACCATGTTGCCCAGGCTGTTCTCAAACTCCTGAACTCAGGCAATCTGCCCACCTCGGCCTCCCAAAGAGATAGGATTATAGGCGTGAGCCACCATGCCCGGCCATAAATTCTGTTATTTAAGTGTTTTAGCAGGATAGCCTTATCCTGATCTCACAGGTCATAAAATGTAGGTCCTCGGAGACTGTGTCTTACCTTAAGGTAGAGATAGTAAGTTAACCAAACTCTCTAGTTGACAGTGTATGGGGGTTAAATGTGCCCCACATGGTCTCCAAAATGATTCTGTTCATATCAGAACAGAATCTTTTCTTTCTTGCTTATCTTTTCTCTGGAACTCAGTATTTCAATCTATAAACAGGCAGTAGTAGCCAGGCACAGTGACTCATGCCTGTACTCAAAGCTACTTGGGAGGCTGAGGCAGGAGGATCACTTCAGCCCAGGAGTTTGAGATGAGCCTGGGCAACACAGTGAGACCCTATGTCTTAGAAAACAAAAAACAAAACAAAACAAAACAAAAAACAAGGTGTAGTAATGCAACCATGAGTGATACTGTAAAATCAAAACTGCTGTCTGGAAAGCATTTAGAGTGTTTGGTAGACAGCACTCACTGTAGGGTGGCTAACATTACTGAACAAACCTAAGAACCAAGTATCCTGGCTTCCAAGACTATGAACTTTCCACAGCACCAAACTGCATCTTGCAATGATTAGTGTCAGTGACAACTGAAAATTTCTGATCCCTGTCATAACACTTGGTTTCCAAAATATATTAAATACTGTTTCTCATATATGTAATTTGCTTCTAATTATTACTACCACTTTCCTATATTAACATTCAAATAATTTCTGAAGTCTTTAAAAATTCCAAGTAAAGGCCGGGCGCGGTGGCTCAAGCCTGTAATCCTAGCACTTTGGGAGGCCGAGACGGGCGGATCATGAGGTCAGGAGATCGAGACCATCCTGGCTAATACGGTGAAACCCCGTCTCTACTAAAAAATACAAAAAACTAGCCGGGCGAAATGGCGGGTGCCTGTAGTCCCAGCTACTCGGGAGGCTGAGGCAGGAGAATGGCGTGAACCCGAGAGGAGGAGCTTGCAGTGAGCTGAGATCCGGCCACTGCACTCCAGCCTGGGTGACAGAGCAAGACTCCGTCTCAAAAAAAAAAAAAAAAAAATTCCAAGTAAAGCCTGGTACAGTGGCTCACAACTGTAATCCCAGCACCTTGGGAGGCAGAGGTGGGCAGATTGCTTCAGCCCAGGGTTTGAGACTAGTCTGGGCAATATGGCAGAACCCTATCTCTACAAACACAAATAAACAAAATACAAAAATTAGATGGGCGTGGTGGCATGCACCTGTAGTACCAGCTACTCGGAAGGCTGAGGTGAGAGGATCACTGGAGCCCAGTAGAGGCTGTAGTGGGCCACGATCATGCCACTGCACTCCAGCCTGGGTGATAAGAGTGAAGCTCTGTCTCAAAAGAATTAAAATAATAACATGAAAATTCCAAGTGATATTTGGAAGGGGAAATCATGAAAAGTCTTAATAGCCACAAATGGCAAAAAAAAAGGCCAAACATAAATTTAAACAAAGGAAAATTATGATTCAAATTGCATACATATGTGTTAGTTCTTACTTATATGGCACCAAAATGGAGTCACTTCAATAGGCATGACAGTATAGAGGTAGAGGGCAGAAGCTACACTTTAGAAGTCTCTATAGTTGGGTCATGGAGAGAAGTGGCAGATCCCATGCAACTTTTCAAATGCAACGGAGCAGAGTCAAAGGATGACAATCACTGTCATGGAGTCAGCACTCAGTCACCAAGTATCTACCAAGCACCAACTGTGAGGCTGCTATAGACCAGGCACTGCTCAGCAATCCAGATTCTTGGGGGACATCAATGAACAAAACAAAGATTTCTTACATTTCTGCAGGGAGGCCAGGCAGTAAACATGATACATAAGTAAATCACACAGTCTGTTAGAAGGCGACAAGTGCTATGGGTAGGGAACTGGGAGTCCAGCAGGTGGGGAGGTGAGTCACATCATTAAGTAGGAAGAGCAGAGGAAAGCTCCCAGAGAAGGGGACAGCTGAGGAAGGACTCACAGATAAACAGGTGGTGAGATCACTGGGCCAGGTGGCCATATATCCATATATCCAGAAAGGCATTCTAGGCAGAGAGAAAGCTAGAGCCAAAACCCCAGGTAAGAACTGGCTTTTGTCTGGGAATGGGAGAGGGGAATAAAGCTGTCTGTTTATCATCTCCCTTCTTTAAGCATTGAGATATTCAGTCACATTTTGGTAAATAAGCAAAGATAAAAAGAGGCTAAGAGTTGAGCATCCTGTTTAATTTTACATAGAAAACTAGTGTTAGGGGTAGGATTTGAATCCACAGCTCCTAAAACCCTGGTTTGAACCTCTGAGACCCACTCCTCAGTGACGCTGGTTTCAATTCCTTCTGACCGCATTCACTATACTAGCTCTCAGCAACATCTGGCACAGCTGCTCCCACTTTCAGGAATCACTGTCCTCTTCTGGTTTTCAGACATCAGTTTCTGGTTTTCCTCCTACCTCTCCAGCTACTGCTGTGAGTCTCCCTTGCTGTTCTACCTCTTTTATCCAACTTCTACCTGCTGGGGTGCCCAGTACCCTGAGCTGCTTCTCTTCCCTAGCTATCCCATTGCCTTAAGCCAGGGGTGTCCAATCTTTTGGCTTCCCTGGGCCACACTGGAAGAAGAACTGTCTCGGGCCACACATAAAATACACTAACACTTAACGATAGTTGATGAACTTAAATCTCACAGTGTTTTAAGAAAGTTTACAAATTTGTATTAGGCTGCATTCAAAGCTGTCCTGGGCCACATGTGGACCACAGGTTGGACAAGTTTGCCTTAAAGGATTACACTGATCCAGGCCCATCCTTGGCTCTAAACACCACCTCCACCAGTGGTTCTCAGCCCTCATCATACATTAGAGTGACCTAGATAGCTTTAAAACAAACCATGGCTAGACCCAAACCCAGACCTACAGAATCTGAATCCCTAGGAATGGAGCCTGGGCATTAGCATTTTTAAAGGTGAGTCAAATGTGCACTCAAGAGTTGAGAACCACTGATTTATATACACTAATGGACCCCAAATTTTTATCTCTAGCCCTAAACTCTTCCAAGTCCAAACTTGCATGTCCAAATGCCGACAAAACGTCTGTTTGAATATTTAAAGTTCACTCAAACCTAACTTATTCAAAATAAGACTCAATCTCTAGTCTTGTCTCTCTGCTTCTAAACTCATAAACTCTTAATAATTCATTCTCCATAAAGGTATTACTATATTTAAATGTCACACCCTACCTAATTTGGGAGTGGTAGTTCATGCCTCTAATCCCAGCACTTTGGGGGGCCAAGAGTTCAATGGCTTCCCACAGCCCCTAGAATAAAATCTGCACTCTTGACCCCAACATGCAAGGGCCTTCCCAGTTTGGCCCCCAGCCCCCACGCTCCCTTGCTCACCATCTCCCAGACACACCAGTCTCCCTTCTGTCCTCAAACACCCCCAGTCCCTTCCTGCCTCAGTCTTTGTACTTGCTGTCCTCTCTGCCTAGAACAAATAATTTATTCCAGCTACTTTGAATGCTTTAGTCCTTATCAGTTTGGCTGCCGGTCAAATTTCACCTCTAAATTTTAAAGTCTGCTTCCCTGCCCACCCTATTTAGAATAGTCCCCACTCCCAGCTCTCTCAAATCACCCTGGACTTTTTGTGTTTTCTTTTTTTTTTTTTTTTGAGACGGAGTCTCGCTCTGTCGCCCAGGCTGGAGTGCAGTGGCCGGATCTCAGCTCACTGCAAGCTCCGCCTCCCGGGTTTACGCCATTCTCCTGCCTCAGCCTCCCGAGTAGCTGGGACTACAGGCGCCCGCCACCTCGCCCGGCTAGTTTTTTGTATTTTTAGTAGAGACGGGGTTTCACCGTGTTAGCCAGGATGTTCTCGATCTCCTGACCTCGTGATCCGCCCGACTCGGCCTCCCAAAGTGCTGGGATTACAGGCTTGAGCTACGGCGCCCGGCCGACTTTTTGTGTTTTCTTACCCTTCAAAGCACTTATCACTATCAGGGCACAGACTCTGGAGCTAGACTGCCTGAGTTCAAACTCCAGCTCAGTCACTTATTGACTCTGTAACCTTGGCAAGATTTCTTGACTTCTCTGGTGGAAGTTTCCACATTTGAATTATGAGTTTAATAACAGGTTAATGCATGTAAAACGCTTAGAGTAAGTGGCTGACAAATAGGAAGTACTTAAGTGTTAACTCTTTTTTTTTTTTTTTTTTTTTGAGTCGGAGTCTAGCTCTGTCGCCCAGGCTGGAGTGCAGTGGCCAGATCTCAGCTCACTGCAAGCTCCGCCTCCCGGGTTTACGCCATTCTCCTGGCTCAGCCTCCCGAGTAGCTGGGACTACAGGCGCCCGCCACCTCGCCCGGCTAGTTTTTTTTTTTTGTATTTTTTAGTAGAGACGGGGTTTCACCGTGTTAACCAGGATGGTCTCGATCTACTGACCTTGTGATCCGCCCGTCTCGGCCTCCCAAAGTGCTAGGATTACAGGCTTGAGCCACCGCGCCCGGCCAAGTGTTAACTCTTAGTATTGCTGTCAGAAATAAACTATCTCCCCTATTATAATAAAACTCTCAAGAGGACAAGAAACTTGCCTGTCTCATTCACTACTGTATTCACAGAGCTGTCACCGTAATAGTCTCTCAATTAATACATATTAAAGAACAAATACATTTCCAGATCTAACATTTTGGACTAACAATGTTAATCTAAGTTTGGTTTCTAAAGGCATACGACTAAGAAAACCCTTTGCTTTGCTTCATTCAATCACAACTGACGTCCCACTGAAGAGACCCTTGGGGTACAGCAGCAAACTAAAACACTCCAAATTTCACTTACAAGTTCGCCACTCACAAGGAAATTCTAGACAGCAAATGGACAATCTGCATATCAAATGGGGTTTTGTATCTCTGAATTAAGAAGGTCTTATGTTTCCAAGAATTACGTCAATTCCCAAAGTTGATAAAGCAAAAGTAACTACTATGTCTGCCTCTTGATGGCTAGATTTAGAGACTAAAGCTCACACAAACAACTCCCAGAGGTAGGACAATAAGAAAAGAAAGAAAAGGAGATTTCTAGACCTCAGGGAAGTTGTAACTAAGTGAGCCTGGTACTATAGTGAAACCCCATAAAGACTGCAGGAAGACTCAGCTAACTCAGGAAGCACAGGTTGACTGGACACATCAGTATAGAAAACTCTACGTAAGATTTTATAAGGAAGGAAAAAACCAACACTCTATAATCTAATTAAACACGTAAGGAGGGATTAACAGTACTAACCTGAGAATATTTCTCCTGAAAAAAAAAAAAAAACACAAAGGAACAATACCAGGGGAATAGTTTAATAATTATAAAACAGTAAGATGGAAAAGTATGTCATCATAAAGTGATCTTACGAATAACGCAGCTGCTGAATGAAATGGTGGTAAACAATGTGTCTAAAGTGGTAACTGCGTGAAGGGTAAGCCTGACACTGGAAAGGAAAACTCACAGTAAAGAAAACCTCCAAAATGGGCGAGGATTAAATAAAAAGTTTCACTTCCTTTTTGGCTTACATACTCTGAAAAGGAAGCAGAGGCTATCACTAAAATTTCTCTGTTTTGGTAGATGGGAAATGTCTGCTTTGTTTTGGCTTTTTTCAGACAGGGTCTCAATGTTGCCGAGGCTGGAGTATAGAAATGTCTACTTTATTTGACATTTCTCTGAGTATTTGAGCATGAATTTTTTTATATGTTTATTTACATTTAAAATTTCCCATAGTCTATTATTTCCTTTGTCCACATATCTGTTGAGATCTTCATGTATTTATTTCTACACACACATCTGAAAAAAAAAATGGTACAGGTATTGACCCTTTTATCATATTTGTCATTCTCAGACTATTATCTTCTATAATTTTATTTTTCAATAAGAAAATATTTTAACATTTTGCATATTTAGGTTAACAAACCTTTTCCTTTGTGATTTCTTCTGCTTTTAAAAAGAAAGTTATTATTCCTTCCCAAGCACACATCTAATAAAATGTTCCAAGAAAATGTTAAGGCGTCATCTCTGATAAACATTTTATTTTGCTTTGTCTCCACAGTGCCTCTATAATTTTAATCATTTCTTTTTAATCCACCTGGGATTTATTTTGATGAATGATAGGTTTTCTAGCTATCACATCATCAACAATCCCTTCTCCCCACAGACAAAGAGGCGCAGGGTCCAAAGAGGCAGGTTTCAACTCTGTACCAGCAACGCCCTACTATCACTTCATAGGCTTATTGTCTTCTGTACGTCAGTTTCCACATTTGTAATAAAATACACTCGGTCATACATTCCCAGGTTGTTGGGGCAATTAGAACTAATAAATATAAAATGCCTAGCACAATGTCTGGCACACAGATCTCCCATGATAGTAAATATGTTTATTATTCATTGTTTGTTGAGCCGTGGTCTCACTACATGGACAAGTTGGTCTCAAACTCCTGGCTTCAAGTGATCCTCTGACCTCAGCTTCTCAAACTGCTAGGAATACAGGCATGAGCCACTGCCTGGCCTTGGGTGTGGTTTTGAAAATGACTCTGAGTGAAGCAACTAAAGATAAATCAACCATCTGTCTAACTGAACAAATGTGAGTGAACTTTAATGCACCCTATCCTGTTTATATTTCCACAGTATGTCTAGTATCGCTGGTGCAGAAAAGAACCTGGTTTGGGTCTTTATCAAAATTCCATTAGCCTCGCAATGCTGATTAATAAATGTGCTCAATTCCTATCTATAGTTTATAACTCTAAGGCCAGACAACCCAGGTTCTGATCCCAGTTCACTAAACTATGTAACCTTAGGCACATTTCTTCATCTCTCTCTATTTCAGTTTCTTCATCTGTAAAATGAGAATCATTATCTACTTCCTTGGTTTAAGATTAAATGAGTTAACTTATGTCAAGTGTTTAGTACAAGGTACATAGTAAACACTCAGTAAGTGGTAGCTATCACTATTATTATTAGCAGTAGCAGCAACAGCATTATCTTTAAAGACTGACTGAATCTCTCTAAAAAGGACACCAGGCCGGGCGCGGTGGCTCAAGCCTGTAATCCCAGCACTTTGGGAGGCCGAGGCGGGTGGATCACGAGGTCAGGAGATCGAGACTATCCTGGCTAACACGGTGAAACCCCGTCTCTACTAAAAATACAAAAAAAACTAGCCGGGCGTGGTGGCGGGCGCCTGTAGTCTCAGCTACTCGGGAGGCTGAGGCGGGAGAATGGCATGAACCTGGGAGGCGGAGCTTGCAGTGAGCCGAGATCACGCCACTGCACTCCAGCCTGGGAGACACAGCGAGACTCCGTCTCAAAAAAAAAAAAAAAAAGACACCAGAACATCATTCTGTAATGGACAATAATTAACGGTCTTTCCTGGTATTTGCAGGGGGACACATATCTCTACCACATAGTAGAGTTCCCCCTTAGAGGCTGTATCACTGCTGCGTATGGTCATTTTTTTAATCCAACTGCCAGACTGCAAGCTTACTGAAGGCAAGAGCGATTACAATGCTTTACTTCCAATATTCCTAACATAATGCTCTGAACACAGATCTTAAATAAATGCTTATTAAATTATTATATTATAATAAAAAAAAAAACCAATGAGACAGAACCTTAGAAGCATGTATTTTCTGCCCCAGAAGGAACTTTAGAAGTCACCCAGTCATTTCACAGACACTAAAATCGAGTTCCAGAACAAAGTAATGATTTTACCAAAGTCTTGTATGCTGGCCACACTGAAGTCAGTTCCCCTGTATCATGGAAAATACCAACAACACACCTCACTCACTCCCTGGGCTGTCAAACCGTGCACTTTGGAACCAACCTCACACTGAATACACCTTTTGTATATTTTAAACTAGTTCCCAATCACTATTTCCATTTGGAGACCTCAACACACACAAATACTTAAAAATCCCTGCCACTCAGATTTTCTTTGTGAGACAGGGTCTTGCTGCGTCGCCCAGGTTGGAGTGCAGTGGTACAATCTCAGCTCACTGCAACCTCTGCCTCCTGGGCTCAAGCGATCCTCCCACCTCAGCCTCCTGAGTAGCTGGGACCACAAGTGCGCCCCATCATGCCCAGCTAATTTTTGTATTTTATGTAGAGACGGGGTTTCGATTTGCCCACATTGGTCTCAAACTCCGGGGCTCAAGTAATCCTCTAGCTTCAGCCTCTTGAGTAGCTGAGACTCAGACTACAGGAGCACCACTATGCCTGCTAACTTTTAGAATAAAAAAAAAAACTTTAAATTGAATTTTCAGGTCAAAAAATGAATAACAGCTTAGACATAGAGGAATCTGTGAACTAAAACATAGCTTTGAAAAAATTACCCTGACTGGGTGTGGTGGCTCACGCCTGTAATCCCAGCACTTTGGGAGGCTGAGGCAGGCGGACCACGAGGTCAGGAGATCGAGACCATCCTGGTTGACACCGTGAAATCCCGTCTCCACTAAAAATACAAAAAAATTAGCCGGGCATGGTGGCGGGTGCCTGTAGGCCCAGCTGCCCAGGAGGCTGAGACAGGAAAATGGCGTGAACCCGGGAGGTGGAGCTTGCAGTGACCCAAGATCGAGTCACTGCACTCCAGCCTGGGCGACAGAGCAAAACTCCATCTCAAAAAACAAAAAAGAAAGAAAAAAAGAAAAAATTACCCAGAAACCAGTACAAGGAGAAAAAGAGATGCAAAATATGAAAGAAGAGATATAAATAACAGAATAAGGGCCGGGCGCAGTGGCTCACGCCTGTAATCCCAGCACTTTGGGAGGCCGAGACAGGTGGATCACGAGGTCAAGAGTTCGAGACCATCCTGGCTAACACGGTGAAACCCCGTCTCTACTAAAAATACTAAAAATTAGCCGGGCCTGGTAGCACGTACCTGTAGTCCCAGCTACTCGGGAGACTGAGGCAGGAGAACTGCTTGAACCCGGGAGGTGAAGGCTGCAGTGGCCTGAGATCCCACCACTGCACTCCAGCCTAGGCAACAAAGCAAGACTCCATCTCAAAAAAAATAAAATATAAAAAACAACAGAGTAAGAAAGTTGGCTGGGTGTGATGGCTCAAACCTGTAATTCCAGCACTTTGGGAGGCTGAGGTGGGCAGATCACCTGAGGTCAGGAGTTTGAGACCAGACTGGCTGACATAGTGAAACCCCGTCTTTATTAAAAATACAAAAATTAGCCAGATGTGGTGGTGCACACCTATAGTCCCAGCGACTTGGGAGTCTGAGATGGGAAAATCACTTGAACCCAGGAGGTGGAGATTGTAGTGAGTGGAGTTCACGCCAGAGCACTCCAGCCTGGGCAATAGAGCAAGACTCCATCTCAGGGGAAAAAAAAGAAAATAAAACAGTCTAGAAACCATTTACTTGAGTTACATGCAGAAATAATAAATAGGGAAGGGTAAATATTCCAAGAGAAAATGTCTGACAACTTCCCAGAGCTGAAAGACATGAACCTACAAAAACCAAGCAAAATAAATAAAGATAAATTCATACCTTACACACATTGTAATGAATATGCAGAATAGCCAAGGCCAAAATAAAGAAAAGAAACTTCTAACAGAAGCCAGAAGGAAAAAAAACAGATCACCTACAAGGGAATAACAAACTGACTACTGCCAAACTTGCCAACAGAAACAACAAAAGTAGAGAACAGTAGGATAACTCCAAAATGCTGGAAAGAAATAACTGTCAATCTGGATTTCTATATCAAGTAAAATTATCTTTCAAGAACTTAGGTGAAGGTTGGGAGTGGTGGCTCATGCCTGTAATCCTAGCACTTTGGAAGGCTGAGGTGGGAGGATACTTGAGCCCAGGAATTCAAGACCAGCCTGGGCAACATAATAGTGAGATCCGTCTCTCTTTTTTTTTTTTTTTTTTTAAAGAACTTGTGTGAAATAATTTCCAAGTAGCTAGGATTACAGCCATGCACCACCATGCCCAATGGTGGCTCACGCTTGTAATCCTAACACTCTGGGAGACTGAGGCAGACAGATCACTTGAGTCCCAGACTTTGAGACTAGCCTAAGCAACACAGCAAAACCCGGTTTCAAAAAATATATACAAAAATTAGCTGGGCATGGTGGCATGTGCCTGTAGTCCTAGCTACTTGAGGGCTGAGGTGGGAGGATGACTAGAGTCCAGGAGGTCAAGGCTGCAGTGAGCTGTGATTGCATCACTGCACTGAGGCCTGGGTGAAAGAGTGAGAACCTGTCTCAAAAAAAAGAAGAAAAAAACTGGTGCCCTCCAGCCTGCGTGTCACAGGAAGACTGTGTCTTTAAAAAAAAAAAAAAAAAATTGGGAGGCCAAGGCGGGTGGATCACGAGGTCAGGAGATTGAGACCATCCTGGCTAACACAGTGAAACCCCATCTCTACTAAAAATACAAAAAATTAGCCGGTGTGGTGGTGGGCGCCTGTAGTCCCAGCTACTTGGGAGGCTGAGGCAGGAGAATGGCGTGAACCCGGGAGGCGGAGCTTGCAGTGAGCCAAGATCAGGCCACTGCACTCCAGCCTGGGCAACAAAACAACACTCCCTCTCAAAAAAAAAAAGTCTGGACTAAAACACTGAACAGCAGCAGCATGCAGCATGTAACTTAAGAGTTGAGTAATTGGAATTAAAGAACTTTCATGCCTTTGCTGTATCTAGGAGAGCGACAGAATATTAGTTTTAGACTTCATTAACTATGCATAGCAAAATTTCAAGGGCAATCACTAAAAGAATATTAAGAGTATGTCAGGCCGGGCGCGATGGCTCAAGCCTGTAATCCCAGCACTTTGGGAGGCCGAGATGGGCGGATCACGGGGTCAGGAAATCGAGACCATCCTGGCTAACGAGGTGAAACCCCGTCTCTACTAAAAAAATACAAAAAAACTAACCAGGCGAGGTGGTGGGCACCTGTGGTCCCAGCTACTCGGGAGGCTGAGGCAGGAGAATGGCCTGAACCCGGGAGGCGGAGCTTGCAGTGAGCTGAGATCCGGCCACTGCACTCCAGCCTGGGTGACAGAGCAAGACTCTGTCTCAAAAAAAGAAAAAAAAAAAAAAAAAGAATATTAAGAGTATGTCATTTCCAAACCAAAAGATGGAAGAATATAAAAAAAAAACAAACAACTCCCAGTTGTTTAAAAAGGCAAGCATGGGGAGAAAAAAAAGAAACAGAACACAAAACCTAAGATGATAAAGAAAGTACAAATTTATCAGAATCATGATAATATAAATGTACTAAATTATGCCAGTTAAAAGACAAAAATTATAGGTAACTTATAAGAGACACTCTTTTAGTAAGCTGAGTAACGGTCCCCAAGTTAACAGGTCCAAATAATGCCTAGAACCTATAAATATTAATTATATCTGTAGTATTTGCCATATAAAGTAAGTATTTTGGGATTTTGAGACTATCCTGGATTACCTGGGTGGGCCCTGAATGTAATCACCAGTATCCTTATAAAATTGAGGTGGGGGACATTTAACCACACAGAAGACAAGAAAGCAATCTGACCCAGGTCACAAAGATTGGAGTGATGCAGCCACAGCCAAGGAACGTGGCAGCCATGAGAAGCTGGAACAGGCGAGGAACAGATTCTCCCATACCACCTCCAAAGGAAGAACGCACAGTCCTAGCGACACCTTGATTTTGGTCCAGTGATATTGTTTTCAAACTTCTGGCCTCCAGAACTATGAGAGAATAATTTCTGTTGTTTTAAAGCACCACGTATGTGGTAACTTGTTACAGGAGCCATAAAAAAACTAATATACCCATGAAACAGAACACAGTCTGAAAATAAATGGACAAAAATACAAACACCAGGCAAACACCAACAAAACAAAGCTGGAGTAACTATATTAATATCAGACAATGAAGACCAAGAAAATAAAAGCATTTATTCAGAATGGAAAAGGCCACAAACCTAAGTACAATTCAACAGGAAGATGAAAAGTATAAGGTTATACACACCTAATAAAATACTGTCAACATATACGAACCAAAAATTGCTAGCACTCACAGAGAAATTGACAAATCTACCATAATGAGATTACCATAATAATCTACCACATTGCTTAAATCAGTAACAGTAAATAAGAAATATGAGCGATGCAAGTAACAAGTTAGATCATTAGAGATATATAGAACTTTGCACCTCCCTGCTTTCTCACACAAATTAAATACATGTTGTTTCTTGCTTGCTTGCTTGTTTTTTTAAGATGGAGTCTTCTGTCGCCCAGGCTGGAAAGCAGTGGCATGATCTTGGCTCACTGCAGCCTCCGCCTCCTGGGTTCAAGCAATGCTCCTGCCTCAGCCTCCCTAGTAGCTGGTATTATATGTGTGTGCCATCACGCCAGGCTAATTTTTTTGTATTTTTAGTACAGATGGGGTTTCACCATGTTGGCCAAGCTGGTCTCGAACTCCTGATCTCAGGTGATCCACCCACCTCGGCCTCCCAAAGTGCTGGGATTACAGGCGTGAGCCACTGTACCCAGCCCATATTCTTTAGAATACAAGGAATGTTTATAAACATTCATGTCATATCTGGCAATAAAGAAAATCACAACAAATTCCAGGGAATCAGCAGCACACAAGCCATTTCTCTGGGTGCAATGCAATTAAAACATAGTAATGGCCAGGCGCGGTGCCTCACGCCTGTAATCCCAGCACTCTGGGAGGCTGAGGTCAGGAGTTCGAGACCGCCCTGGCCAACGTGGTGAAACCCCGTCTCTACAAAAAATACAAAAACGGCTGGGCGCGGTGGCTCACGCCTGTAATCCCAGCACTTTGGGAGGCCGAGGCGGGCGGATCACAAGGTCAGGAGATCGAGACCACGGTGAAACCCCGTTTCTACTAAAAATACAAAAAAAATTAGCCGGGCGCAGTGGCGGGCGCCTGTAGTCCCAGCTACTCAGGAGGCTGAGGCAGGAGAATGGCGTGAACCCGGGAGGCGGAGCTTGCAGTGAGCCGAGATTGCGCCACTGCACTCCAGCCTGGGCGACAGAGCGAGACTCTGTCTCAAAAAAAAAAAAAAAAAAAAAAATACAAAAACTAGCCAGGTGTGGTGGCGGGCACCTGTAATCCCAGCTACTTGGGAGGCTAAGGCAGGAGAATCGCTTGAACCTGGGAGGCGAAGGTTACGGTGAGCCAAGATTGCACCACTGCACTCCAGTCTGGGCGACAAGAGCAAAACTCAGTCTCAAAGAAAAAAACACAACATAATAACAGAAGAGTTTCTTAAAACCATATATTTAGAAATTTAAAGGTACATTTTAAAATAATTTATGGGTCAAACAAGAAATCATAATGAAAATTTAAACATAATCGGCCGGGCGCGGTGGCTCAAGCCTGTAATCCCAGCACTTTGGGAGGCCGAGACGGGCGGATCACGAGGTCAGGAGATTGAGACCATCCTGGCTAACACGGTGAAACCCTGTCTCTACTAAAAAAATACAAAAAAAAACTAGCCGGGCGAGGTGGCGGGCGCCTGTAGTCCCAGCTACTCGGGAGGCTGAGGCAGGAGAATGGCGTAAACCCGGGAGGCGGAGCTTGCAGTGAGCTGAGATCCGGCCACTGCACTCCAGCTCAGGTGACAGAGCGAGACTCCGTCTCAAAAAAAAAAAAAAAAAAAGAAAATTTAAACATACATTATTTAGTAATAAAAATATTACAGTTGGAAACTATTGGCTTCACTAAAGAGATGCTTCTAGAGAGCCATATAGCCTTAAACACTTATATTAGAAAAAGATGCCGGTGGCTCACACCTATAATCCCAGCACTTTGGGAGGCTAAGGTGGGCAGATCACCTGAGGTCAGGTGTTTGAGTCCAGCCTGGCCATCATCATGAAACCCTATCTCTATTAAAATTACAAAAATTAGCTGGGTGTGATGGGCTCCTATAATCCCAGGTACTGGGGAGGCTGAGGTGGGAGAATTGATTGAAACCGGGAGACAGAGGTTTCCGGGAGTCAAGATCGTGCCACTGCACTCCAGCCTGGGCAACACAGTGAGAACCTGTCTCCAAAAAAAAAAAAAAAAAGTGACCAACTTCTAAAAAGTTACAAAAAGAACAGAGTAAACCCCAATCTAGCAACCTGTACATTCATTATGCTTTAAACACTATATGTAATTTGTATTCTTAAAACAACTCTGATGGTTAGATTACAGCTATTTCCACAGCTACAAATGTCCTGGTTATCTGAGTTTAAAAGCACCTTCAGGCCTGCCTGGGCAACATAGCAAGGCCTCGTCTCTACATAAAAATTTTTTTTTAGTTAGCTGGGTGTGGTGGAGTGGGTCTGTAGGCCCAGCTGCTCAGGAAGCTGGGTGGGAGGACTGCTTGGGCCCACGAGATCAAGGCTGGAGTGAGAGCCAAGATCGCACCACTGCACTTCAGCCTGGGTGACAGAGCAAGACTCTGTCTCCAAAAAAATAAAATAAAAACTTCCTGCTTTACAAAACAATCAAACACCTAGTACAGAAAACAGAAGACACTGAATGCTGCAGACACCCTAGGTCAGCGACATTGCTGGTGATTCTGTTGTCAAAGCATGTGTGCTTCAGTCCCTGGAGACGATGCTCAGAAAAAAACTGAAATGGAGTATCTGCGAAACCCCATCTCTACAAAAATCAGCCGGGTGTGGTGTGTGCACCCGCAGTCCCAGGTACCCAGGAGGCTGGGGCACAAGAATCACTTGAACCCGGGAGGCAGAGGTGCAGTGAGTCAAGATCGTGCCACTGTACTCCAGCCTGGGCGAAAAAGTGAGACTCTCTCTCAAAAAAAAATAAAATAAAATAAAATAAGAAGAAAGAAAAGAACAAAAAATGAGTATCTGGATGGTGGGGGTCATCTATTTCCCCTAAAGACTGGTCAATCAACATCACATCCCTTCCTACTGAAGTAGACAGACACTCAAATGAAAAGGGAGTTCAATCTATGAGACTAAAGACCATTCCTAACCTTGCTTCCTGCCTGAAGCCCTATTCGACAATAACTTGATTAATGGTATCATCTGGCAACAAGGTTGGCCTCTTAAGAAAATCTTAGAAAGCATGGTTTAACCACAAAGTCCCTACTAAACTGCAAACATACTCAGCTGTATCAGACAAAAAAATACCTCTACATAGGCTTTATTTTGAGAGAGAGGGAAAGAGAGACAAAAAAAAAAAAAAGAGCTACAGGGCTCTCTATTGCATCTTCTGTGTCTTTCCCTCTTAAAGCCTGATCCTCCATCCTGTATGTTCTGGAAAAGAAGGAAAGAAAGCACACTGACAGAATCCTCACATATTGTAAGCACTGTAAGTTTGCTTACCACAGCCTCACACCTCCAGTTAGATATGACTGTTACTATTATTACTCTTATTTCTACAGATGAGAAAAATTAGTTCAGAGAATTTCACCATTTTGATCCAGAGCCACACATTTTGAGTGGCAACATTTTTAAAAATCACCCAGCTGTGGTAGTATGCACCAGTAGTCCCAGCTGTTCTGGAGGCTGAGGTGGCGAAGATTACTCGAGCCCAGGAGTTCCAGGTTACAGTCAGCTATGATTATACCACTGTTCCCCAACCTGAACAACAGAGCAAGGCTCTGCTTCTAAATGAAGTTCAGCAGTTTTTAGTGTATTCAGAGTTGTGTAATCATCACAATCTAACTTTATAACATTTTCAACACCCAAAAAGAAACCCCATACACATTAGCAGTCATTCCTCATTCCCACTCCACTCTCCCCAGTTGGAGCCCCAGTCAACCCCCAATCTACTTTCTGCCTGCATAGGTTTGCCTACTGGGGGTCAGGTACAGTGGTTCACATTTGTAATCCCAGCACTTTGGGAGGCCGAGGCAGGTGGGTCACTTCAGGTCAGGAGTTCAAGACCAGCCTGGGCAATGTGGTGAAACCCCATCTCTACTAAAAATATAAAAATCAGTTGGGCATGGTGGCACACACCTGTTCCCAGCTACTCGAGAGGCTGAGGCAGGAGAATTGCTTGAATTTGGGAGGTGGAGGTTGCTGTGAGCCAATCTGCACCACTGCACTCCAGCCTGGGCAACAGAATGAGATTCAGTCTCACAAAAAAAAAAAAAAAAAACAAAAAGATTTGCCTATTAGGCCGGGCGCGGTGGCTCAAGCCTGTAATCCCAGCACTTTGGGAGGCCGAGATGGGCGGATCACGAGGTCAGGAGATTGAGACCATCCTGGCTGACACGGTGAAACCCCGTCTCTACTAAAAAATACAAAAAACTAGCCGGGCGAGGTGGCGGGCGCCTGTAGTCCCAGCTACTCGGGAGGCTGAGGCAGGAGAATGGTGTGAACCCGGGAGGCGGAGCTTGCAGTGAGCTGAGATCCGGCCACTGCACTCCAGCCTGGGCCACAGAGCAAGACTCCGTCTCAAAAAAAAAAAAAAAAAAAAAAAAAAGATTTGCCTATCAGAGACATTTCACATAAGTAAAATCATAAAGCATGTGGTCTCTTGTATCTGGCTTATTTCAGTTAGCATGTTTTCAGAGTTCATCCATGTTGTACCAAGTATGAGTGCTTTAATCCTTTTTATTGCCAAATACTATTCCATCATATGAACAGACCACATTTTGTTGATCCACTCATCAGCTGATGGACATCTGGGGTGTTTCACTTTTTGTCTATTAAACATAATGCTGCTCTAAACATTCACACACAAGCTTTTGTATGGACATATGTTTTCATTGGGCTTTGTATTCTCAAAGGAGGCTTGGGGCAGCTAAGTGACTTTCGCACCCACTCGACTACCCTCAGCAAACCATAGTAAACCCATAGTGAAGAGCCAGTGCTCCTTTCATAACACCACTCTGCCTAATGTGTTAATGGCTCTGTCTCCTTGAAACAAATTTCAAGCAACAGTGTGCAGATAAGGGAAAACATTTGTTAGGTAATGAACTCCCTAAATCATTCTCAATAAGTTAATTCACAAAGCAAATTTAAATTAAGCCCTTCAGAGTAAGAGAAGGAGATAAGTGTTTGGGATGGGGTATTCTAAAGGTCCCTCCCAAATGATGACTTTCTCCTCCCCATGCAAACAGCCGAAGCTGCCATTCCAGGCTGTAGAGGCACACATGTAGTTACATCTACTGTGCCCCATTCCTGAGGGATGCCCTTTCCAGCAAAATCTGAGATGTACCTGTGGGCTCTGTCCCCTAACATCAGCCCCAGATGCCAGACTCCCCGGCCCCCAGGCCTAGACGCAGAGCTCATTTGTTCTAACACAGATAACAATATTTTGGAGGCATATATTGCTCGGATCAATTGTATTAACCCTCTTTCCCAACCTCATGAAGTACTGTCTAGGGTTATAATATTGCTGGTAATAAAGTTCAGAAAAAAATAATAATTATATTAATAAGTCATTTGCTGACAGGTTAGTAGGCACCTTTTGGCATTTACTTCATTTAATCCTCACAATAACCATGTAAAATAGGTACTATTGTCACTTTAGTGTCCATACTTCATTATGTGGAGAAAATACGCAGTTGGTAGGAGTATAAACTTATGTAACTTCTTAGGAGGATAATCTGGAAACATCTACGGAAAGTAAAAGTGCAATTACTCTTTGACACGGCAATCTCACTTCTGAGAATGTATCTATAGATATACTTCATAGGTGCCCAAAGATGGAAATGTAAGAATATTAATTGGGGCCAGGAGGGTAATTTGGAAATGTCTATGCAAATGAAAAGTGCAATTATCCTTCGACATAGCAATTTCACTTCAGAGAATGTATTTATAGATGTCCCTCATAAATGCTCAATACGGAGATGTAATATTAATTGGAGCACTGCTTAAACAGTAAAAACCTGAAGGCTGGGCGCGGTGGCTCAAGCCTGTAATCCCAACACTTTGGGAGGCCAAGACAGGCAGATCATGAGGTCAGGAGATCGAGACCATTCTGGCTAACACGTTGAAACCTCGTCTCTACTAAAAAATACAAAAAACTAGCTGGGCGAGGTGGTGGGTGTCTGTAGTCCCAGCCACTGTAGTCCCAGCTACTCGGGAGGCTGAGGCAGGAAAATGGCATAAACCCGGGAGGCGGAGCTTGCAGTGCGCTAAGATCCAGCCACTGCACTCCAGCCTGGGCGACAGAGCGAGACTCCATCTCAAAAAAAAAAAAAAAACCCTGGAAAAAGGCCAAGTGCAGTGGCTCATGCCTGTTATCCTAGCATATTCAGAGGCTGAGGCAGGAGGATTACTTGAGGCCAGGAATTCAACATCAGCCTGAGCAACACAGCAAGACCCTATCTCAAAAAAAAAAAAAAAACAGCCAAGACTGTTGGCATGAACCTGTACAGTCCTAGCTACTTCTGAGTCAGAGGTGGGAGAATGGTTTAAGCCCAGGAGTTCAAGGCTGCGGCAAACTATGATCACATCACTATATTCCAGTCTGGGTGACAGAGCAAGAGTCTGTCTCAAACCAAAAAAAAAATTAATTAATTAAATATATATTCAACACACTTAAGCTAACAGTTACCAAAAACAGTTATAACAGTTACCAAAAACAGTTACACACTAGTTATAACAACTGTTTAAAAAGGTACTTCTAGAAAAATTAAGCTCAAAAGGCAAGCTGTATTAAATGTGCTTCCCTTCATTCCTTTAAACTCAAGGTTCCTCAACGTACAAAGGCCAGAATAAGCATTAACAATTAAACAACTCTGTTAAAGTTTAATATTATGCTATGTTAACATTCCTTTTTTTTTGGGCCGGAGTCTCACTCTGTCCCAGGCTGGAGTGCGATGGCATGATCTCAACTCACTGCAACCTCCATCTCCTGGGTTCGAGCGATTCTCCCGCCTCAGCCTCTTGAGTAGCTGGGATTACAGGCACCCAGCACCAGGCCTGGCTAATTTTCGTATTTTTAGTAGAGACAGGGTTTCACCATGCTGGCCAGGCTGGTCTCGAACTCCTGATCTCAAGTGATCCACCTGCCATGGCCTCCCAAAGTGCTGGGAATACAGGAATGAGCCATGGCACCCAGTCTTGCCTCCCACTCTGTTCAAAGTCATCCCTCTGCTCACTGAGAAAGATGCGTATCTGGTTGTCTCCTTTGGAAAGGCTTATCAGAAACGCAAAAGAATGCAACCATTTGTCTCTCACCTACTGGTGACCTGGAAGCTCCCTCCCTGCTTCAAGTTGTCCCCGCCTTTCTGGACTGAACCAATGTACTTCTTGCATATATTGACTGATGTCTCATGTCTCCTTAAAATGTATAAAACCAAGCTGTGCCCGACCACCTTGGGCACATGTCATCAGGACTTCTGCAGGCTGTGTCACAGGCACACATTCTCAACCTTGGCAAAATAAACTTTCTAAATTAACTGAGACCTGTCTCAAATTTTTGGGGTTCACATGTTCATCTTGTTCTGAGACTGAAATGTGTGGGTTCAAACAGTGAGCAAGTAAAACCAAAATGTTTGGCTTAGAAGAAAAGTAGATACAGGCATATACAATTGAGAAGGCTGAGTAGAATCCTAGTCTTACTTTTTTTTTTTTTTGAGATGGAGTTTCACTCTTGTTGCCCAGGCTGGAGTGCAATGGCACTGCAACCTCCGCCTCCTGGGTTCAAGCGATTCTCTTGCCTCAGCCTCCCTAGTAGTTGGGACTACAGGCACGCACCACCATGCCCAGCTAATTTTTTGTATTTTTAGTAGAGATGGGGTTTCACCATGTTAGCCAGGATGGTCTTGATCTCCTGACCTCATGATCTGCCCTCCTCGGCCTCCTAAAGTGCTGGAATTACAGACCTGAGCCTCCGAGCTCAGTCCCTTTTTTTTTTTTTTTTTTTTTTAAGAGACAGAGTAGTGCAGTGAAGTGATCATGGTTCACTGCAGCCTCGACCTCCCAGGCTCACAGGTTCGTACCATCTTAGCCTCAGGAGCAGCTAAGATTACAGGCCCACCCTAGCATGCCCAGCTTCACTGGCTACTTTTGAAGGATGTTAGCGAACCAATTCATTATGTGAAACCTAGTAAATAATGCAGAAGAATTAAGAATTTATCCTCCCTTTTCTATAAAAGGTATACAGTACTTCAAGATAACCAAATAGTGGAGGCATGAAAAATTCTCTTTATAAAAATATTCTATTTAATAAAAGAAGTTAGAGAATTCAAATATCAACAATTTCAGTGCTTACTGAAATGACTGTAGGCACTGACAATCAAAGGCTGCAAACAAAGACTACTAATCATTTCTGCCTACTTACCTATGAAGTTTTCTTGACAAAAATAAAGCTGAATTTGATCACACCTTTAGACCTAACGACCAGTTTTCAGTAAATTCTGTATTGTTAAACTACGCCACAGAGTAAAATCGAGATTGTGCATAACTCCACATGACAAACTACCAGGTTTCATCAACAAATAAATTACAGGAGAAAACTAAATATGGAGGGGGAAACTACCATAAAACTAGTCACACTGTATGGATAGCATGTGGATCCAGATTGAAATTGTTTAAAAAAAAAAAAAGAGACAATTCTGAAAATTTAAACACTGGCTGGATATTTGAAAGTATTAAGGAATTACTCATTTTCTGTGATAATGGTACTCATGTTTACCTTTTTTTTAAGTCTTTAAGATATACATATTGAACTATTTAACGGTTAAATGATATCTAGGACTGCGGGGATATGATGAAGCAAGATTGACTGTTGAAACTGGATGAGAAAAGGGGTTTATATTATTTTCTCTCTACATATGTGTATATGTGAAGAGGTAAACATGGAAGGAAAGAAAGGAAGGGCAGTCAATCTAAGTTTCAAGTAATAAATAAATACTTTATCTTTAAAAGCATTTCAGTATTTACTTTTCTTATTCAAGTCAAAGACTATAAGAAAGAACTAAAAACTAATAATCATGTAAAGAAACAGTTTTTATGGCAAAATCAGTAACACAAAACTGAACACCAAACAAAACCTTCTCAGTACATCAGATAACATCAAAAGAATTAAGGGGAAAAGGCCGGGCGCGGTGGCTCAAGCCTGTAATCCCAGCACTTTGGGAGGCCCAGACGGGCGGATCACGAGATCAGGAGATCGAGACCATCCTGGCTAACCCAGTGAAACCCCGTCTCTACTAAAAAATACAAAAAACTAGCCGGGCGAAGAGGCGGGCGCCTGTAGTCCCAGCTACTCGGGAGGCTGAGGCAGGAGAATGGCATGAACCCGGGAGGCGGAGCTTGCAGTGAGCCGAGATCTCGCCACTGCACTCCAGCCTGGGCCACAGAGTGAGACTCCATCTCAAAAAAAAAAAAAAAAAAAGAATTAAGGGGAAAAAATGATCAGCTTGTAGGAAGTATATTTTAGAAGGAAAACTATCTCACAATTCGGGGACTGGCTAGAGTTTAGACTCACATCACTCAGTGAGTATCCGAAACTTTAAAACCTAAAGACATCACAAGTAGTAAACTAACAAATCATACCAGCTTGTCCATACCATTGTAAACCACATCGAAACTCTGAAAAGCAGTTTTGATGCCAAAATCATCCACTTCCTTAAAAGACAACTTTACTATTCTAGTTTTCCCCACTGTCAAAGTCAAAGGGGTGTATTAAAATTTTAACGTAGGCCAGGCGCGGTGGCTCACGCCTGGAATCCCAGCACTTTGGGAGGCTGAGGCGGAGAGATCACAAGGTCAAGAGACTGAGACCATCCTGACCAACAGGGTGAAACCCCGTCTCTACTAAAAATACAAAAACTAGCTGGGAGTGGTGGCGCGCACCTGTAGTCCCAGATACTCAGGAGGCTGAGACAGAAGAATCTCTTGAACCCGGGAGGCGGAGGTTGCAGTGAGCGGAGATCGCACCTCTGCACTCCAGCCTGGCAACAGAGCAAGACTCCGCCTCAAACAAACATAAAAAAAGTTATCATCACTGGCCCTTGTCCATTTAAGACTCCAAAGTTTACAAATCAACTTTCATACAATTCATACCCTCTGCCTGAAATGCCCTCCTCTCTCTGGTGCCTGCTGAACTCCTACCCATCTACTCCAAGCTTGTTTTCAGTAGGTTCCTCTACTCATAGACACAGTCTACCTATCAGCATTCTATTTCCTATCCCCATTAATATCTCAATTTTTCACACAAAAAATCGTAACTTACTAGTAATGCATACAGCTATCAGCTATGTTTTTGGTCTTTGGAGATATGATCACTGCTTTCTGGATTCTAGGCATAAATTATGCTCAAACCAACAACAGTTTCAGGCGAACCAAAATATGTTTTTCAAGGTGGGTATGCATAAAGTGAATGCAAATTACCTCCCAACTATCTTGAGCCATTACAAGAACAAAGATAAAAGTCACTGTAATAGGGAAAGGCCCTCTGACATCTCCCAAAAACGAAAATAAAAGATTAAGAAAAAAAAAAAAGAGAAGGAGGGCAAAGGTGACCCACAGCCCCATCGCTGATAAAGTTCCAGGATTATCTCCGGAGCTTCCGTCGGCAGATACGGCTTTTCTCTTTTGGCAGAAGCCGTCGTTTTTAAATACGAGAGCCGACAGGCAGTACCCAAACAGGCGTCCGTACACAAACCTTGAAGCCACCAGCGCTGCGGACCGCGGAACCGGTCTCCCAAGCAGGATGCTGACCAGCCTCCGGCCAGGGTCCTCCTCCTCCGCCCCGACCCCTGCAGCCCACCAGCCGGCCAGGAACGACCGGCCAGGGAGAAGCCTCGTCCCCGGGGTCCTATCACGCTGACAGATCGGCGGCGCCCTCGCTCCCAGGCTCGGCCCAGGCCGACGGCCCCCGCGGGGACCCCTCCAAGACGCCCTCGGCGGCGAAGCGGCCTCCCCGCCCCCCGCGCTGCCAGGGCCGCTGCAGGCCTCGCTGTCCCCGCCCGCCGCGGCCCAGTTCGCCGCGCCCCAGCCGCCTCCTCAGCCCGAACCGGGCCCCCGCCGCCCCCGCTCCCGCTCGCGAACCTCACCTCAGAAGCGAATCGTGGGCAGCACGCGGGATTCCGGGGTGCCACTGCGGCCACCGCCCGTCGGCTCCGACTCCGGCTCCGCCCCCGTCCCCTGGCCCACAGCCGCGGCCCGCCCGGCCTCTCCGCCCCTCAGCCCCTCCGCTCGCCCCCACCTCCCGAGCTGGGTGCGGCCTGCAGCGCTGCAACCCAACAACGCGCCGCCCCATAGGCCGAGCCGCGCGGCACTGCAGAGCAACGTGCCCTGCGATTGGCGGGGCCCATGAGGGGCGGGTCCCCTGCGGGCGGGGCGATTGGACCCGCCAGACCCGCCTCGGGGCGACCCCGCCTGAGCCTGCGGAGGCCGGGGACGAGCACGGAGTGCACTAGGCCAGCAGCTTTGGGCGCCACGTCATGGCTTCACGATGGCTCGGTCGGCTGCGGCCAGCCCCAGCCGAGTCCGCTGGACACGGTTTCATTGTGATTGACCTCGGCCGGACGGGCTGTCGGAGTCCAGGAACCCTGCCCCCCGCTGCCCACCCCGCGCACTCCCCCAGCAGACGGGCCCTGCCCCGCGTGGCCCCGCCTTGTGCGGCCCCCAGGCCGAGTTTTGGGGCCCGGGTGGGGTCGAGGCAGTAGGGCCTGTGGGCCCCGATAAGGCTCCACAGAGGACAACTGCCTGGCACCCGGGCCCGGCCTGTGGGTGCTGAGGGGACGAGCGAGCACCAGCACCTCCGCACAACCAGGGAGTGAGCCTGCAGGGCTTTGGCGGGACCAGCCTCACACCAGCACCTTCCCACACACTGTCCCTCCTGCTGGCGCATCTGACACCCAAAAACACCAGCAAGACAAATGGGCACGGCTGCTTGTCCTCTTGACACCCATAGAAAGCTGAGGTCCAGAGCTGGGCAGTGGCAGAAGAGTGTGGAATCCAGACCTCCCTGCCGAGCAGGAGCCTCTGTGACATTGCCCCACAAGGGTCAGGGATACCATCTGGATGGGAGTCAGCGACCCTTGTTCTAACCATTTCTTTTGGACGTTGGCTTTTCCAAGATGACTTTTCTGACAAGATCACAATTCTGTCTCATTCACTTCTGCTTCCCATCGTTAATCACTAGGGAAACACAAATCAAAACCATTGTGGGATACCACTTAACATTCATTAGGATGGCAGTTGAGGAAGCAGAGAGCCAAGTTGGGCGCAGTGGCTTCAGCCTAAAATCCCAGCACTTAGGGAGGCAGACAGGAGGATAGCCTGAGCCCAGGAGTTGACAGACTTGACTATGTTACCTGGGGGTCCTTGCTCCCAGAGGTCCCAAGATGGTGGTGGACCACTTCCAAGATGGTGGTGTGTCCGGAATTGGTGGGTTCTTGGTCTCGCTGACTTCAAGAATGAAGCCACGGACGCTAGCAGTGAGTGTCACGGTTCTTAAAGATGGTGTGTCCGGTGTCTGTTCCTTCAGATGTTCAGATGTGTCCGCAGTTTCTTCCTTCTAGTGGGTTCGTAGTCTCACTGACTTCAGGAGTGAAGCTGCAGACCTTTGCAGTGAGTGTCACAGCTCTTAAAGGTGGCACGTCTGGAGTTGTCCGTTCCTTCTGGTGGGTTCCTGGTCTCGCTGGCTTTAGGAGTGAAGCTGCAGACCTTCGCAGTATTATAGCTCATAAAGGTGGCATGGACACAAAGAGTGAGCAGCAGCAAGATTTAGTGCAAAGGGCAAAAGAACAAAGCTTCCACAACATGGAAGGGGACCTGAGGGGGGGTTGCCACTGCTGGCCCGGGCATCCTGCTTTTATTCCCTTATCTGACCCCACCCACATCCTGCTGATTGCTCCATTTTACAGAGAGCTGATCAGTCTATTTTACAGAGAGCTGATTGGTGCATTTTACAGAGCGCTGTTGGTCCGTTTTACAGAGAGTTGATTGGTCCATTTTGACAGAGTGCTGATTGGTGCGTTTACAATCCCTGAGCTAGACACGGAGTGCTGATTGGTGTGATTACAGTCCTTTAGCTAGACACAGAGTGCTAGACAGAAAGGCTCTCCAAGTCCCCACTAGGTTAGCTAGACAGAGTACTGATTGGTGTATTTACAAACCTTGAGCTAGACACAGAGTACTGATTGATGTATTTACAAACCCTGAGCTAGACACAGAGTGCTGATTGGTGCGTTTGCAATCCTTTGGCTAGACACAGAGAGCTAGACAGAAAAGTTCTCCAAGTACCCCCCCAGGTTAGCTAGTTACAGAGTACTGATTGGTGTATTTACAAACCTTGAGCTAGACACAGGGTGCTGATTGGTGTATTTACAATCCCTGAGCTAGACATAAAGGTTCTCCAAGTCCCCACTAGACTCAGGAGCCCAGCTGGCTTCACCTAGTGGATCCTGCACCTGGGCTGCAGGTGGAGCTGCCCACCAGTCCCGTGCCGTGTGCCCGCACTTCTCAGCCCTTGGGAGGTTGATGGGACCGGGCCCGTGGCACAGGGGGCGGCATTCGTTGGGGAGGCTCCGGCCGCATAGGAGCCCACGGTGGGGATGGGGAGGCCTGGGCATGGCGGGCTGCAGGTCCCGAGCCCTGACCTGCGGGGAGGCAGCTGAGGCCCTGCAAGAATTCGAGCACAGTGCCAGTGGGCTGGCACTGCTGGGGGGTGTGGCACACCCTCTGCAGCTGCTGGCCTGGGTGCTAAACCCCTCACTGCCTGGGGCCGGCAGCACTGGCCAGTCGCTCCAAGTGCAGGGCCCACCGGGCCCACCGAGCCCTCGTCCACCCAGAACTCACGCTGGCCTACACCATGCACAACCCCAGTTCCTGGCTGCACCTCTCCCTCCACACCTCCCTGCAAGCAGAGGGAGCCGGCTCCGGCCTTGGCCAGCCCAGAGAGGGGCTCCCACAGTGCCATGGTGGGCTGAAGGGCTCCTCAAGTGCCACCAGAGTGGATGCCAAGGCCAAGGAGGTGCCGAGAGCAAGGGCTTTAGCATGTTGTCACCTCTCAGTGGCAAGCCTCATGTTCTCTGACCTGGGGTTCTTGGCCTCACAGATTCCAAGGAATGGAATCTTGGGCCATGTGGTGAGTGTTATCACTCTATTAGAAGCCATGGGTCACAGAAGAGAACCGTGAACCCAATGACTAGTGTTCAGCTCGATTAGGAAGAACCCAGGCACTTAGCCATGCAGGAACAATGGCAAACCTTTAGCCCGATTGGGAGTGGCAAGGGGTGCCTTGCTGGATCAGGAGCACAGCGGACACCCTGCTGGATCCAGAGGGATGGAAGTCAGCGGTGGGTCTGCAATGGCGGCAAACAGCAGTGGTGGACGGCGAGCGAAAGCTCAGCTCAAGCCGTAACAAAACACGGACCAGAAGAGTGCAGTTGCAAGATTTAATAGAGTGAAATAGAGTGAAGACAGACCTCCCATATAAGGGGAGGGGACCCAAAGAGGGTTGCCATTGCTGGCTCGAATGCCTGGGTTTATATCCTGATCCTTGTCCCTCCCGCTGTGCTCTCAGGCAATAGATGATTGGCTATTTACCTCCTGTTTTTGCCTAATTAGCATTTTAGTGAGCTCTCTGATTGGTAGGGTGTGGGCTAAGTTGCAAGCCCTGTGTTTAATGGTGGATGTGGTCACCTTCCCAGCTAGGCTTAGGGATTCTTAGTTGGCCTAGGAAATCCAGCTAGTCCTGTCTCTCAGTCCCCCTTCTCGACAGGAAAACTCAAGTGCTGTTGGGGAGGTTGGCCAACGACCGTTCTAACTGCTTCCTGCTGAATTGGGGTGTAGTAGGGATTGTGCAGTTGAGATTTCCTCTGGAGGGGTGCCTTCGATCTCATTAACATCGGAGCACTGGCTAGTAGGCTGGTCCAGGGGTCCGCGGTAGATCTTAGTCATGGACTGCATCTGGGTCTCCATTTGAGGAACTATTTGTAGTTCTACAGCTTCAATTCCGGAAGAGACAAATTTAACAAGGAGGTTAAAGATACAGGGATTTAAATGTATGGCCTGCAGTGCAGGGGATTATTTCTTTGGTACACTTTACAGGCCCCCACTATCTGCTTGATACTTTTGAAAAGGCCTGGTCCAGTAAATGATTTGGCCATCTGAAGGGTGCTATCAATGCCTAAGTCAAAGTTTTGGTGAAGGGTTTTAAGTAATTTCCATTGGTTAGCTGCAGGCAAAGTATTTTTCCTTCTTCGATGGCTAGCCATCCTGAGGGGAGGAAACTATGTCCTCATGAGGTTCCCTATTCTATTTCTTTGTCTGAGTACTGGGGCTTGGGTTAGGGCCTTCTTTAGGGCCCAGAAAGCCGCTTCTGCTTCAGGTGTCCATGTTATTAAATGGGTATTGGCTTTCTAAGTTTCCTTAATTAGCGTATATAATGGTCTGGCTATTTCACCATACCTGGGAATCCATATTCAGCAGAAACCTGTTATGCCAAGGAACCTTAGTTGCTTTAGGGTTTTGGGATGAGGATAAGCCATATAGGCTGGATATGTTCCTCACTGAGGGCCGTGGTGCCTTTGGATAATTTTAGCCCTAAGTATTTAACTTGCTGTGAGCAGAGCTGAGCCTTTGGTTTGGAAACCTTGTAGCCACAGGTAGTGAGGAAATTTAAGAGTGCCTGGGTGGCTTGATGGCACAAGGTTTCTGAACAGGTAGCTAAAAGTAAATCATCCACGTACCGAAGGACAAGAGTGTTCAGGTATGAGAACTGGCTCAAGTCTTGGGCTAATGCCTGGCCAAATAGATGGGGGCTATCCCTGAACCCTTGGAATAAAACAGTCCAGGTGAGTTGAGACACTGGGTATGAAGGATCTTCAAAGGCAAACAAGAATTGAGAGTCAGGATGTACAGGGATGCAGAAAAAGGCATCCTTAAGGTCCAGGACTGGAAACCACTCTGCTTCCTCTGGTATTTGGGAAAGCAGAGTATAAAGGTTAGGTACAGCTGGGTATAGAGGAACAGCCTCATAGATAATCCTGAGATCTTACACTAACCTCTACTGTCTGTTGGGTTTCTGTACTCCTAAAATTGGAGTATTGCAGGGGCTACTGCATGGTTTTACTAGGCCTTGGGCTTTTAGATCCTTAACAATCCTTTGGAGTCCTTGTTGGGCCTCGGGTCTGAGGGGGTACTGTCTTTGGTAGGGAAAGGAGGCGGAATCCTTTAGTTTAACTTGAGCAGGAAGGGCAATTTTTGCTCATCCATATTGTCCTTCTGTTGCCCAGACTTCAGGATTAATTCCTTCCTCAAGCAGGGGACAACAAATGGGTGTTCCTTCTCCTATGTTCAGGTGTATAATGGCCCCTTCTTTTGCCAGAATGTCTCTCCCTAACAAGGGAGTGGGGCTTTTAGGCGTAATTAGAAAAGCACGTGAAAAGAGTAAAGTTCCCCAGTCACAACTTAATGGCTGGGAGAAGTATCTAGTGACTGGCTGTCCTAGGATCCCTCAGATAGTGACAGATCTGGAGGACAGTTGTCCGGGACAGGAGAGTAAGACTGAGAAGGCCACGCCAGTGTCCAGCAGATGGTTAACCTCCTGGCCCTCAATGCTCAAGCATACCCGGGGCTCTGTGAGGGTGATGGCATGGGCTGACGCTTGCCCCAGGCACCCTCAGTCCTGCTGCTGGATCATCTGGTTAGTGGCTTCTGACTCAGGGGACCTTCATCCCCCGGGGCAGTGGGCCTTCCAGTGATTCCCTTGACATAAGGGGCATGGATGAGGGGGCGGCTTACTTCTACTTGGACAATCTTTTTTAAAGTGTCCTTGTAGATCGCACTAGAAGCAAGCCCTATTAGGCATTCGATTTGCCCAGCTTTTCCCTTTTCCAGAGCCTCCAAAGTCCGCTTGCCTGAGGGCCATGACTGAAGCTGTGGCCTTTTTTTAGTTTCGTTCGTCCTGTTCCGCCTGCTTCTCCTGATCTCTATTATAAAAAACTGAGGTTGCCAAGTTCAATAGGGTTTTTTCTAAGTTTTTCTCTGGGCCTAAGGTGGACTTTTGAAGTTTTTTCTAATGTGTGCAGCTGACTGGCCTTCAATAGAGTCAGGTGACAGGGAGGTATGCTTCCTCAATGCCTCCCTTAGTCTCTCCAGAAAGGCAGTAGGATTTTCTTCCTTTCCCTGTGTTATAGTGGACATCACTGAATAATTCATAGGCTCCTTCCTAGTTTTCCTTAGTCCTCCTAGCACGCAGGTTACACATGTCTGCGGCACCAATCTCCATGTTCTGATTCTATGTCCCAGTGAGGGTCTACACTGGGCACCGCCTGCTGGCCTGTGGCAAATCGTTCTCTTTCCTCTGTTGTCATCCTATCATTGACCTGACTGAGATACCAGAGATCACCAAACTCTCAGGCTGCCGTTATGGTAGCACTTCTCTCATTTGGGGTTAGTGTCTGATTTAGCAGTAACTATATCTCTCCATGTCAGATCAAAGGATTGTCCTAACCCTTGTAAGACATCAATATAGCCATCAGGGTTATCTGAGAATTTAGCTAGGTCTACTTTAATTTGCTTTAAGTCTGAGAGAGAAAAAGCTACATGCACTCTGGCTGAGGCGAATTCTCCTCCTCCCACTGCTTGGAGAGGGCATAATCGGGGAATACTGGCACTCTTTGGTTCATTGTCTACCCCTTTGTCTATCTCCTTTTGGACCGTTTGGGTTGAAGGGGGGTCCTTATTAGTTGGGGAAGGAGTCGGGGGATGCTGAGGTAGGGAGGTAGACTCTGAGGGCTTCCTGTAGGGCATAAATCACACTTTTTACATAATTGCGAGTTGTCTCTTAATGAAAAAGTTTGTACATATGGCACTTCACTCCATTTGCCTTCTTTTCTACAAAAGAGGTCTAGCTGTAAGATGGTGTTATAATTTATACTTCCCTCAGGAGGCCAGGTTTCTCCCCCTTGAAGAGGATATCGTGGCCAGGCGGTACTGCAGAAGAATATGTCATTTCTTTCTTAGCATCTGAAGGTCAAATTGATCCTAATCCTCCAGAATACATCTGAGGGGCGTTTTTGCCTTGCGGGGGAAACGTTTCCCATCTGAAAATAGAACATAGGGACTCCAGCACCCCTAGTCATTTTCCGATAAGCATTAGTCCTAGAGTGTCCTCTAAGAGCCTAATGCTTATTCCTTTCCAGGGTGCATAACCACCCATGGAGCTCTGCTTATCGGATTAGTTACACTCACCGATGTAGCAGTCCTGCACCTGTTTTCCCGCCTCTTTTGACCACAAAGAAAGGGATCTGGGCTGCTGGATTCTAGTGGTCCTTTACCAGCGTGCCCAATGTTGCCTGTGCGCTCAGGGGTGAGTCCTAGAGCTGGCCTGGGCTCCTGAGAATTTCATAACAACCCATCTGCCCCATCAAAATGCATTCCTATAAACAACAGTTCTTATGCAAATTCATTTCAGAGAGGGTGTAGCTAACCTTCTGAGTCAGGATTGAGATAGTCTTTTGATTCTGTACTTTAAGGCTAGGCTGAGTGCAAACAGCTCGCACGTTTGAGGAGACCAATTACTAGGCAATTTTTAAACTCTGCTTCCACAGGAGTCTCCATATCAATTACTGAATACCCACTGGGTTTTTTTCTCAATCATCTGGGAGGAACCGTCTATCATCCTGTCCTGAAGGGAGTTCCTCCTAGGTCTGGTCAGACCTTGTATGGTAATTAAGATTTAAATCCCCTGTTAGGAAATCTGCTTGGTTAAGGATTTTTGATAGGAAAGCTCCGGGTTGTCAGTGGCCTCAGTGTTTTCAGGCTACGCCCTTGTTTACACTGACAACAAGGTAGTGTTGGAGTGTTATAGGGTCACAGAGAAGACCTACAATAATTAGTTACAGATTTTAAATTTACCCTGGTTTTTAAAGGAATAGGGCACACTTTTTTATGATTTCTTTTTCTTTTTCTCTTTGACTCCCTCTTTGTCTCTCCCTCCGTCTCTCTCTCTCTCCCTCCGTCTCTCTCTCTCCCTCCGTCTCTCTCTCTCTCCCTCCGTCTCTCTCTCCCTCCGTCTCTCTCTCTCCCTCCGTCTCTCTCTCCCTCCGTCTCTCTCTCTCCCTCCGTCTCTCTCTCTCCCTCCGTCTCTCTCTCTCTCCATCTCTCTCTCTCTCCCTCCGTCACTCTCTCTCTCCCTCCGTCTCTCTCTCCCTCCGTCTCTCTCTCTCCCTCCGTCTCTCTCTCTCTCCCTCCGTCTCTCTCTCTCTCCCTCCGTCTCTCTCTCTCTCCCTCCGTCTCTCTCTCTCCCTCCATCTCTCTCTCTCCCTCCGTCTCTCTCTCTCCCTCCGTCTCTCTCTCTCCCTCCGTCTCTCTCTCTCTCCCTCCGTCTCTCTCTCTCTCCCTCCATCTCTCTCTCTCTCCCTCCGTCTCTCTCTCTCCCTCCGTCTCTCTCTCTCTCCCTCCGTCTCTCTCTCTCCCTCCGTCTCTCTCTCTCCCTCCGTCTCTCTCTCTCCCTCCATCTCTCTCTCTCCCTCCGTCTCTCTCTCTCCCTCCGTCTCTCTCTCTCTCCCTCCGTCTCTCTCTCTCCGTCTCTCTCTCTCCCTCCGTCTCTCTCTCTCTCCCTCCGTCTCTCTCTCTCCGTCTCTCTCTCTCCCTCCGTCTCTCTCTCTCTCCCTCCGTCTCTCTCTCCCTCCGTCTCTCTCTCTCCCTCCGTCTCTCTCTCTCTCCATCTCTCTCTCTCTCCCTCCGTCTCTCTCTCTCTCCATCTCTCTCTCCCTCCGTCTCTCTCTCTCCCTCCGTCTCTCTCTCTCTCCCTCCGTCTCTCTCTCTCTCCCTCCGTCTCTCTCTCTCTCCCTCCGTCTCTCTCTCTCCCTCCGTCTCTCTCTCTCCATCTCTCTCTCTCCCTCCGTCTCTCTCTCTCCCTCCGTCTCTCTCTCTCCCTCCGTCTCTCTCTCTCTCCATCTCTCTCTCTCTCCCTCCGTCTCTCTCTCTCTCCCTCCGTCTCTCTCTCTCCCTCCGTCTCTCTCTCTCTCCCTCCGTCTCTCTCTCCCTCCGTCTCTCTCTCTCCATCTCTCTCTCTCTCCCTCCGTCACTCTCTCTCTCCCTCCGTCTCTCTCTCCCTCCGTCTCTCTCTCTCCCTCCGTCACTCTCTCTCTCCCTCCGTCTCTCTCTCCCTCCGTCTCTCTCTCTCTCCATCTCTCTCTCTCTCCCTCCGTCACTCTCTCTCTCCCTCCGTCTCTCTCTCTCTCCCTCCGTCTCTCTCTCTCCGTCTCTCTCTCTCCCTCCGTCACTCTCTCTCTCCCTCCGTCTCTCTCTCCCTCCGTCTCTCTCTCTCCCTCCGTCACTCTCTCTCTCCCTCCGTCTCTCTCTCCCTCCGTCTCTCTCTCTCCCTCCGTCTCTCTCTCTCCCTCCGTCTCTCTCTCTCTCCATCTCTCTCTCTCTCCCTCCGTCTCTCTCTCTCCCTCCGTCTCTCTCTCTCTCCCTCCGTCTCTCTCTCTCTCCCTCCGTCTCTCTCTCTCTCCCTCCGTCTCTCTCTCCCTCCGTCTCTCTCTCTCCATCTCTCTCTCTCTCCCTCCGTCTCTCTCTCTCTCCCTCCGTCTCTCTCTCCCTCCGTCTCTCTCTCTCCCTCCGTCTCTCTCTCTCTCCCTCCGTCTCTCTCTCTCCGTCTCTCTCTCCCCTCCGTCTCTCTCTCTCTCCCTCCGTCTCTCTCTCTCCGTCTCTCTCTCTCCCTCCGTCTCTCTCTCTCCGTCTCTCTCTCTCCCTCCGTCTCTCTCTCTCCCTCCGTCTCTCTCTCTCTCCCTCCGTCTCTCTCTCTCCGTCTCTCTCTCTCCCTCCGTCTCTCTCTCTCTCCCTCCGTCTCTCTCTCTCCCTCCGTCTCTCTCTCTCTCCCTCCGTCTCTCTCTCTCTCCCTCCGTCTCTCTCTCTCTCCCTCCGTCTCTCTCTCTCTCCCTCCGTCTCTCTCTCTCCCTCCGTCTCTCTCTCTCCCTCCGTCTCTCTCTCTCTCCCTCCGTCTCTCTCTCTCTCCCTCCGTCTCTCTCTCTCTCCCTCCGTCTCTCTCTCTCCGTCTCTCTCTCTCCCTCCGTCTCTCTCTCTCTCCCTCCGTCTCTCTCTCTCCCTCCGTCTCTCTCTCTCCCTCCATCTCTCTCTCTCTCCCTCCGTCTCTCTCTCTCCCTCCGTCTCTCTCTCTCCCTCCGTCTCTCTCTCTCTCCCTCCGTCTCTCTCTCTCCCTCCGTCTCTCTCTCTCTCCCTCCGTCTCTCTCTCTCCCTCCGTCTCTCTCTCCCTCCGTCTCTCTCTCCCTCCGTCTCTCTCTCTCTCCATCTCTCTCTCTCTCCCTCCGTCTCTCTCTCTCCCTCCGTCTCTCTCTCTCTCCCTCCGTCTCTCTCTCTCTCCCTCCGTCTCTCTCTCTCCGTCTCTCTCTCTCCCTCCGTCTCTCTCTCTCTCCCTCCGTCTCTCTCTCTCCCTCCGTCTCTCTCTCTCTCCCTCCGTCTCTCTCTCTCCCTCTGTCTCTCTCTCTCCCTCCATCTCTCTCTCTCTCCCTCCGTCACTCTCTCTCTCCCTCCGTCTCTCTCTCTCTCCCTCCGTCTCTCTCTCTCTCCCTCCGTCTCTCTCTCTCCGTCTCTCTCTCTCCCTCCGTCTCTCTCTCTCTCCCTCCGTCTCTCTCTCTCTCTCTGTCTCTCTCTCTCCCTCCATCTCTCTCTCTCTCCCTCCGTCTCTCTCTCTCTCCCTCCGTCTCTCTCTCCCTCCGTCTCTCTCTCTCTCTCCATCTCTCTCTCTCTCCCTCCGTCTCTCTCTCTCCCTCCGTCTCTCTCTCTCTCCCTCCGTCTCTCTCTCTCCGTCTCTCTCTCTCCCTCCGTCTCTCTCTCTCTCCCTCCGTCTCTCTCTCTCTCCCTCCGTCTCTCTCTCTCTCCATCTCTCTCTCTCTCCCTCCGTCTCTCTCTCTCCCTCCGTCTCTCTCTCTCTCCCTCCGTCTCTCTCTCTCTCCCTCCGTCTCTCTCTCTCTCCCTCCGTCTCTCTCTCCCTCCGTCTCTCTCTCTCTCCCTCCGTCTCTCTCTCCCTCCGTCTCTCTCTCTCCCTCCGTCTCTCTCTCTCTCCCTCCGTCTCTCTCTCTCCGTCTCTCTCTCCCCCTCCGTCTCTCTCTCTCTCCCTCCGTCTCTCTCTCTCCGTCTCTCTCTCTCCCTCCGTCTCTCTCTCTCCGTCTCTCTCTCTCCCTCCGTCTCTCTCTCTCCCTCCGTCTCTCTCTCTCTCCCTCCGTCTCTCTCTCTCCGTCTCTCTCTCTCCCTCCGTCTCTCTCTCTCTCCCTCCGTCTCTCTCTCTCCCTCCGTCTCTCTCTCTCTCCCTCCGTCTCTCTCTCTCTCCCTCCGTCTCTCTCTCTCTCCCTCCGTCTCTCTCTCTCTCCCTCCGTCTCTCTCTCTCCCTCCGTCTCTCTCTCTCCCTCCGTCTCTCTCTCTCCCTCCGTCTCTCTCTCTCTCCCTCCGTCTCTCTCTCTCTCCCTCCGTCTCTCTCTCTCTCCCTCCGTCTCTCTCTCTCCGTCTCTCTCTCTCCCTCCGTCTCTCTCTCTCTCCCTCCGTCTCTCTCTCTCCCTCCGTCTCTCTCTCTCCCTCCATCTCTCTCTCTCTCCCTCCGTCTCTCTCTCTCCCTCCGTCTCTCTCTCTCCCTCCGTCTCTCTCTCTCTCCCTCCGTCTCTCTCTCTCCCTCCGTCTCTCTCTCTCTCCCTCCGTCTCTCTCTCTCCCTCCGTCTCTCTCTCCCTCCGTCTCTCTCTCCCTCCGTCTCTCTCTCTCTCCATCTCTCTCTCTCTCCCTCCGTCTCTCTCTCTCCCTCCGTCTCTCTCTCTCTCCCTCCGTCTCTCTCTCTCTCCCTCCGTCTCTCTCTCTCCGTCTCTCTCTCTCCCTCCGTCTCTCTCTCTCTCCCTCCGTCTCTCTCTCTCCCTCCGTCTCTCTCTCTCTCCCTCCGTCTCTCTCTCTCCCTCTGTCTCTCTCTCTCCCTCCATCTCTCTCTCTCTCCCTCCGTCACTCTCTCTCTCCCTCCGTCTCTCTCTCTCTCCCTCCGTCTCTCTCTCTCTCCCTCCGTCTCTCTCTCTCCGTCTCTCTCTCTCCCTCCGTCTCTCTCTCTCTCCCTCCGTCTCTCTCTCTCCCTCTGTCTCTCTCTCTCCCTCCATCTCTCTCTCTCTCCCTCCGTCTCTCTCTCTCTCCCTCCGTCTCTCTCTCCCTCCGTCTCTCTCTCTCTCTCCATCTCTCTCTCTCTCCCTCCGTCTCTCTCTCTCCCTCCGTCTCTCTCTCTCTCCCTCCGTCTCTCTCTCTCCGTCTCTCTCTCTCCCTCCGTCTCTCTCTCTCTCCCTCCGTCTCTCTCTCTCTCCCTCCGTCTCTCTCTCTCTCCCTCCGTCTCTCTCTCTCCCTCTGTCTCTCTCTCTCCCTCCATCTCTCTCTCTCTCCCTCCGTCTCTCTCTCTCTCCCTCCGTCTCTCTCTCTCTCCCTCCGTCTCTCTCTCTCCCTCTGTCTCTCTCTCTCCCTCCATCTCTCTCTCTCTCCCTCCGTCTCTCTCTCTCCCTCCGTCTCTCTCTCTCCCTCCATCTCTCTCTCTCTCCCTCCGTCTCTCTCTCTCTCCCTCCGTCTCTCTCTCTCTCCCTCCGTCTCTCTCTCTCCGTCTCTCTCTCTCCCTCCGTCTCTCTCTCTCTCCCTCCGTCTCTCTCTCTCTCCCTCCGTCTCTCTCTCTCTCCCTCCGTCTCTCTCTCTCTCCCTCCGTCTCTCTCTCTCCCTCCGTCTCTCTCTCTCTCCCTCCGTCTCTCTCTCTCCGTCTCTCTCTCCCCCTCCGTCTCTCTCTCTCTCCCTCCGTCTCTCTCTCTCCGTCTCTCTCTCTCCCTCCGTCTCTCTCTCTCCGTCTCTCTCTCTCCCTCCGTCTCTCTCTCTCCCTCCGTCTCTCTCTCTCTCCCTCCGTCTCTCTCTCTCCGTCTCTCTCTCCCTCCGTCTCTCTCTCTCTCCCTCCGTCTCTCTCTCTCCCTCCGTCTCTCTCTCTCTCCCTCCGTCTCTCTCTCTCTCCCTCCGTCTCTCTCTCTCTCCCTCCGTCTCTCTCTCTCTCCCTCCGTCTCTCTCTCTCCCTCCGTCTCTCTCTCTCCCTCCGTCTCTCTCTCTCCCTCCGTCTCTCTCTCTCTCCCTCCGTCTCTCTCTCTCTCCCT